>NC_050449.1:97566624-98955680 GCF_903995425.1 Onychomys torridus | reverse complement strand
GGCTCTGGAAAGAGATGTGTGAAGACTGGGGAGGAAAGACAGTAACAATCAGCCCCTGCATTTCCCCAATCAATAGGGAAGCCCCTCAGATTTCTTCTCCAGCATGGCTCCATCTCTGGGGAGGATTTAGCACAACCAGTCCAATCCTTTTTCTGTGATTCATCTTCAGGGCTTTTAAGGGACGTCTTGCAAGGCTATCTTCAAGAGAACACCTGCTGTGCCTGGGAACTTGCTGAGCTATTTATTTATTTATTTTCATTTCCACAGGGTGTGCGTGGATATGCTGGTGAGCCGGGTTCCCCAGGAGAGCCCGGGTATCCAGGCCCACAGGTTGTATTGGGAACTGGGTTTTAATTTAAGAATATGTGTTTGGAACCTTTTGTTTGTGTGATAGAAATTTGAGTCAGAATGATCCCAAGGAAGCTTCCTGGGCCTCAGCAAAGCAGACTGCATCGCCCCTCTTTTGGGGAAGCCAGACCACAACAGCTGGCATTGATCAGACTCCACGTTTTTGCTACTACACTAGGTCTTAACACTCATTCACTCCATCCATCCACGGAGGTGAGTGGGTTTATTAATCTGTTTCATGGTGATGAAAAGGTAGGTACAGTGGCCAAAGCCACATTGCTAGTGAGGGACAGAACTGGAATTTGTACTCAAGGTCAGTGCACTTAATGAATGCCTCTGGAGCTGTGAATCAAGTTGTTCCAAAGTGGAATTACTTCATTAAAATTGTATTCCATCAACAAAGTGCTTACTGGGTGTCTGCCATGCATGGGGGCCTCCCTCCTAACAGTTCTTGAGGTGCTTTAGACCAGTAAGACAAGAGTCTTACCCTTAAGGACTTCAGACCACGAGGGATTGTAAACTAGGAGTAACAAGTGGAAACTTGAATTTCCAAGCAGCTCTTTCGGAATCCTCAAAGCAAAAAACTAAAACTACCATTTTCTAGTCCTTCAAACTCTTTCTTTTGTAAAGCAAATTATTTCCAAGTTCCCTGCAGCGGGAGAACTTTGAACTGACAGCAAACTTTACTGGATTGACTCCTCTCTCCATCATTAAAGATCCCATGAGTGTCAGCTGATCATTTGAGAGGCTGGCTGCTGATTCAGGTGACGAGGACACTCTCACAAGAGAAGAGTAATCATGGTGTAATTGGAGTGTGTTGGCTCTATGATGGGAAAATGGCATCAGGAGGAAATAATAAAGAAACCTATTTTTCCCCATTTGCTCTTTGATCACTGGCTTCTTTCAAATTTGGACCCCTGCTACTGTCAGGTCCTTGCTCTCTCTTCTTTAGTCACAGGATTCTGCCCTTTGAAAGGGCTGCACATCGTGCTGAGAGCTGTAAGCGAGATAATCGATAGAACCTGTCCTCCATTCTCACCTTCCCACTAGGTTGTGGGGTGATGGACGGTCTGTTTACATAGATGATTGTCGATACCTCACCTGGGAGAGTAGAAACCGAGATCAATGCTTCTATTAGGGAAGTATTTCTCAGAAAATCCAGAGAAAAATTAAAGTGTCAAAATCAGTGAAGCAAAATAGACCCAGGGGAAAATAAGCATCTCTTGCCCCTAGCAGCAAAGATGAACTCCCTTTAGTGTACCTCTGGTTGTTGAGAGAGTAACAGCTGCAAGCTGGTCTGTGCAAATAGAAGATTCATTTCTAGATGAGAGGGACGCCATAGCTGCTACTCTCAGCCCACTCTGTTGATTTCGAATTAGTTGGGTGGATGGAGATACGGAAACACTTTTGAACTTCAATGCTTGGCAGATCCATCTGGAAAGATGGCTAAGAGCATGGATGCCAGGGGCCTATGCCCCACATCCTTGATGGAATGAGTGTAGAGTAGGTGTTCCATGAGCACTTCAGCGGGGAGATACAACCTGACTCAGCTTGGTAGAGATGACAAAGTCATAGGTCTGCTGGGCACTTTCATTCAGCAGACATCTGAGATGGCTTTGCACTCACATGGGATATAAATGGCTCTGTAAAAATTGGTTGAATTTTAATATCTCTTGGAACAGGGACCCAGAGGAAGGCAAGGGTCACCAGGAATTTTTGGCCGAAAAGGGAGTCTGGGTGCCCAGGTAGGTTTGCAAAACAAATAGCTACAGTATAGCTGCTGATTGGCAGAGGCTGATTCTTGCCTCTGAGGATTCATAGGGTGAACCACTTGGGATGTGTGAGTACCAAAGACTTCCAGGACATCTAGTCTGACGAAGTTGGCATTGGTATCAACTCTGTATCCCCTTCATTCTGGGCACACAGTGACCAATAAGTTCTGTGTTTGAACCTCAGAGATACATATCGCAGCTCATATTTATTATTTATTCCTAATGCAAGACCAAATGATAGTGCCATACAGGAGGCATGCACTAATTGTCCGATCATCCTGAGTATAAAAGGGCGTCCTTGACTGTGAAGACAAGGTCACAGAGCCTGAAGGAAAACCAGTGACTTGTTCTTCTAATAAGTGGTTAACTAGGCCTGCAGCTTGGCTCTTTCTAGGGTCTGTTTCACTGTCCATCCAATGTCTGTGGCTAGTGGAAAGGTCAGAGAGACCAAGCCATATGGTCAGGGTGGCTTCCTGAGGGCAGGAATGTTGCCACAGCTTTAGACACTTGAGCAGCAGGGTTTGAGTCAGTTCTGTGGTCTCCGTCCACTCAAAATGGCAGCTCTAGGGTGATTAGAACCCTACTTCTGTCCTCAGCCTCTCCCAGGGACAAAGTCTAGCTTGTTGTTTTTAAAGCTTTAAAGCACAGCTATTGTATCGATCTATCCCCTCTCTCTCTCTCTCTCATCTGTGTCTATCATCTCCTTATATCTATTGAGGCAGGGTCTCACTATGTAGTTCTAACTGGTCTGGAACCCACGGAGATCTATCTGCCTCTGCTTCTCTAGTGCTGCATTAAAAGGTGTATGTCACAAGGTAAAAAATGCAAACACTGGCAGCAATCCCCAGAATTCTCTGCTGAGGTTCCTGGACTTCAACTTCAAAATTAGGTTTGATCCCATCGATTTGTGAGGCAGATTGCAAAGTAAAGAATTATCCCTCACCTATTTCAACACACTATTTAAAATTCTTTAAATGTTTTAAATTAGCTACTGGATCTAGAAATAGAATCGTTGGGTGGTGTCATCAGCTCTAACAATTTTGTGGTTTTCTGTTACATATGTAAATGCTTCAGATAATGTGCACATGGCATTTCAAGTCACGCCAGTGAAATCTGCTTCACATTAAATGCTTATTTCCTTTCTGTCTTTCCCCATCTCTCTACAGTCTTGTGAAATTGTTGATTTCATTCGGGAAAGCTGCCGTAAGTCGTTTGGGAGATACTCAGATGGAGCCGGTGGTGTGGATGGGCGGGGATCAAGGACTAAGGGCATGAACCACTAAGGATTTGACTGAAGCTTGGGAAGTCACTTGTCCATCATAAAAAGATCTTCTAAATTGACAGATTGGGCCCAATCTCCCATTGAATAAGTCACCTTTTCCTCAATGGGCTCCAAAATGAAGTATTTGAAAGGCATGCCATCTCAATAATGAAGAAAAACTCTACCCTATAAGGCTGGGTCCCCTAAAATATAACCATACTCACCTGTGTGCCTGCATCCTGGTTCGTGAAACAGAGCACGGGAAGTGCTGTTCCTTTTATTTCAACAAGCAGGATCCATGATGGTGTCTTGGGAGAGGAATATGCCCCATTTGATTGTGACTGCCATTGCAGACATGGAACTAGGAACCACAGGGTCTGGGTCCTGCTTTATCACGTAACTAGTTGACACTTATGTACTCTCTTTACAAAACATCGTGGGTACTTACAGCTACAGAGAGCATGCTCCTCCCCTCACTGTGATAGGAGAGCACTTAGAAGTTTGGGTTTGATCCCCAACTGCCTTCTTGCTCAGCCTCCTGGCTTCTGCCCACTCCCCACGGCTGTGCAGGGAGATTGTGGGATCCGTGTCCATGGAAGTCACACAGAGTAATACTATCACCTTGGGCAGAAAGGAAGAACATCTGTACAGAAAGTTAAAACCCCTTTTCATTGAGGAGTTCCACAGGTCAAAAGCAAATAGAAAAGCAAGAAAAAATATTTGAGATAGAAGTAAGACTCCAGTAGAGGGCCCAGTGTGCTTGCTAGGTCATGTCAATATAAAAATTGCTGCTGCAAATCATCTTTATCTATAAACATGGACATATTTGGAAAAGCTAAATCTAAATATTTAAAAAGAAACTTTTGAATTGTAAAAAGGCAAAGGACATGAAAAGGGAGTCAGAGAAGAAAAACTTAACAATGCACCTGTGAGAGAATATTGACCCTCAGTGGGAATTGAAGATCATCAGTTAAAACAATGATAATGCTCTTTTTTGTCCTCAAACTAGAAGCATATACACAATTGCTATATATTCATACATATATATGCATATTTATTTATCTAGTTTTGGTCTTCAGAGATAGGATCTTGCTAACTAGCCCTATCTGGCTTAGAACTCCTTATATATAATGCTTTGGCTTCAAACTTGTAATCCTCCTGCACTAACTTGTAATCCTCCTCCCAAGAGGTAGGAATACAGGCTTGTACCACCAGGCCTAGTATTCAAGTTGGAAATATTAAAATAAAAAATCAAAATAATCCTCACCCCTAATTTGGGGAAAGTGTGAAAGCACACGTGACTTGTGGAACTACTAAAATGCTTTCTAAAGAGCAATTGGACCAGCCAAATAAAAATCCATAATTAAGGTGATAGAAACAGACTGTAATTGAACAAATAGTCACAGATACTTGTACGTGTATGCTTTTCCTGAGAGACATTGGCTGAAGAAATCAAGGCACATAAACACAGTGGAATATATGACAGCACTTGGCACTTCCTGATAAAAAATGTCATATCAAGTGGAACATGATTCAGAGTTAAACATACTTTAAACTCCAAGTTTTATCAAGTAAGATGAAAAGTTTTTTATGTATGGATACACAGATGGTGCACTAAGGACAATCTTAATTTTTTATGAGCATATGTTGCTCATATATGTGCATATATATACACATATACTTTTATATAAGATATACATTGTATATGATTTATATTTTATGACTATGTATATGTGAGATACATATAAAAATACAGCTTCAGAATAGCTTAGTGTTTTAGTTGGATTTGATTTTTAGTTGAAGGTAACCAAAGTCCTCATAACAGTGGGGAAATGTCTCTCAAGTCAAAGCTTGGACATGACATGGAGTCCTGGGGAGTGGGGCCTGTTCCAGGGGTACCAGGATGGAGTTTCCTTGTATCTTCTTCTCTGTCAGCGCGAGCGCACGTGTGTGTGTGTGTGTGTGTGTGTGTGTGTGTGTGTGTGTGTGTGTGTGTAGGTAGGTGTAGATGCTGTTTTTCCCAAATTATCTCACAATCTGAGCAGTTAATCAAGCTCCTGTCATTGTTATCTGCCTTTCAGCCAGCCTGGAAGGAAGGGAGAGCAGGGGCAAAGGGCAGAGGGTGCTCTTGCTTGTCTTTTAGCTGATCAAGTAATGGGCTTCATTAGGGTATAAAGATGCATTTGCAAAGTCTTACCGCTTTCCTTATCCTATTATCCAGAATGTAGTAAGTCAGCCAGCTCCGAGAAAGTATGTCCTGTGTTTCAGGCAGCCATGTGCTCAGGTAGAAACTGATGCCCTATTATCTATCATAAAATAAGAGAGTGGATGCTGGGCAAATAGTAGCAGCCTTTGCCGAACTGGGGAGGGCGTCTAGAAGGCCATTTGGATTTCTCAGTAGAGAGGGTTTTTAAAAATTGATGTGGCTTGAAAAATCCCAGCACTTGGGAGACTGAGGCAGGAGGATTTTGAAGTTCAAGGTTAGCTTGAGTGATACAGAAAAACTGACAAATCGAAAGAGTGTATTTTATACTGAAGTATAAACAGCCCATGTACACTAACAGTGTCCTCTTTTCCCTTCCAGCTTGTTCAAAAGGTAAGTAAGGCTCTTTGTTCAGGTAAGCCCTCCCCCATCTAGAGGCAACACAGACATCTGAAGTTTTGTGTATCCTTGTGTCAAGGGATTTCCAGATGCCCAGCATTCCCTTCAGAAGTGGTCTTTGCCTTGGACATGTCCAACGATGTCTCCCAGTTGGACTTTGAGAGGATGAGAAGCATTCTACTGTCTCTGTTGATGAAGCTGGAGATCAGTGAGAGCAACTGCCCCATTGGTGCCCGGGTGGCCATTGTTTCCTATAACACGAGGACAGATTATCTAGTGCGCTTCTCAGACCATCAGGGAAAAGCTGCCCTACTACAGGCTGCCAGGAAAATCCCCCTTGAACGGTCATCTGGGTCCCGGAAACTTGGGGCCACCATGAGGTTTGTGGCAAGACACATATTCAAACGTGTGCGCTCAGGCCTTCTGGTAAGGAAGGTGGCTGTGTTCTTCCAGGCCGGCAGGATCTACAACACAACCTCTGTTAGCACAGCCTTGCTGGAGCTCCATGCAGCAGACATTGTCACATCAGTTGTAACCTTCACAGAGGAGCACAACCTCCCGGAAGCCTTGCTGGTACGTGAGGAAGGGCCGATGGGAAGAGGTGCTGGAGCTGGTCTTGTTCTCACCAGGGATGCCATGAGCAACTAAGTGTGGTTCAGGGGAAGAATTCTCCAGACGTTGCTGAATGTGTGAGAGGTGAGGTGTCTCAGTATGGGCACTATTGACAGTTACTAGAGAGTAACTGCTTCTTCTGGCCTCACAGACGTTATCTTATGTAATATCCCCGAAGCTCTATTAGTTAGGCCTTGTTGGTTTTCTCTGCTTCAAGAGTGAGAAAAACAGACTTAGAGAAGGGAAGCATATTCTTGAGGGTCAAGTAACTAGTCAGTGGCAGATGCAATCTGCTGTCACATGTGTTCATAGCACTGTACTAAAGCAGAGATTAGAGACTGTGACTTTCTTCCTCTTTCCTGTTATTGGTGTATAACATTGTATACCCATTTAACAACATGGAAAAATGGAGTGCTTTTAAAGCACACACATGAATGGATTGTATGTATGTGTGTGCACATGTACGCATGCATGCACGTGTGCAAAAATGCATGTGCTCAGAGGCATGCATGTGAAGGCCAGAGCTCACTCAATGTTGACTGTCATTCCTCAGGGGCTGTTTGTTTACCTTGTGTTTTGAGACAGGGTCTCTCCCTGTCTTGGACTTGTTAAGTAGGCTAGACTGGCTGGCTACCAAGCCCGGGTATCCTCCTGTCTCTACCTCTCCAGTGCTAGGATTAGAGGTTTGTGCCACCATATCAGGCTTTTTACCTAGTTGCTGCGGATCTGAACCCAGAGCCTGTGTAGCTTTGTTGACTGAGTCTGCTCGTCAGCCCCAGAGGGATCTTATATATTTTACTCCTCTGTGACCAGGTTGTGATTAAAGTTCAGAATAACTTTGGCATTTATAAATTCTCTCCCTGTTCCTTACCAAGCCATATAGCCCAACATAACTATTCCTCTGACTTTGATTACAAGCTTATTCTGATTCTTGATATAAAAGGAATCATTCACCATCTAGTCTTTTGTAGCTGACTTATTCCAATTAACATGTCTGGTCTTGCTTATCCATGCTGTGTGTATGGGCAAGTTGTTTCTTTTTATTTCAGTGTGGCGTTTCAATGTGTATAGAAACTAGGAGTTATTCACATGTCTAGTCTCTGAAGTTTACTCTTCTAACTAAAACCTATGCAGTACATGCTCACAGAATTTCTGAGACAATTTATCAAAATCAAGGTCGATTTTCTTCCACTGCCTGTGGATGCTTGATTTAGCCATATGACATTACCAACATTTGACCATTTCTGACCTGGAAAAATGGAAATGTCATATGGTTCTACTCAATAACTAATGGATTCAGCTGTGCTAGACCACTTCATTTTCTCTTGACAGTGAATTGTGCATCAGAAGTGCTAGGTGAGAAATTTGGTTGACACACAGTGCATGTGGCTAAGAATCAACAGATAAGCTTGTGACAGCTTGCAAACTACTGGGAAGATGGGCAGCCATCTTAGGTAGAGAAACAAAGAGAAAATGATGAGAGGGAGTCAAGAACTGTCCTTGCTACATCCCTCTTGCCTAGCAGGACATCTGGACAGGGTAGGTTGGTGGTGGAGGTCTGCCCTGACATTTAGACAGTAATACCACGGGGCAATCACATTTCCTTGAATGCACCCCAGTGCTGCTCTCTGATGGGCTGCTGGGCAGTCAGTGTTTGCTTCTGATTTGTGGATACGCCCTTAGTCAGAGCCTGCTTGCCCTCCTCGTCTCGGGGTTCAGAGGGAAAGGATGAAATGCTATATGAGGAGACGTTGCTGGCTGTAATACACTTGACACTCTGTGCTATCATTTTTAGCTGCTCTCCTCTCCATTGTGTGGGCATGTTCTTGCCCCAGGGTTCTGTGAGACAGCTCGGCGTTTTGAAAATTTAACGGTTTAGAAAGGATGTTAAATGATGCTTGTCAGCGCAGATGTAACGAATGACCTCGCTGCTGGTGACGCTGGCAAGGAGAGAAGCTGTCAACCTGACTCCCCATCTTCAGGGCCTCTCAGAAAACCCCGTTCTTCTCCAGTGGGCACTCTGCAGCCTTTCGCTAATCTCCCCTACTCATTAGGTGAGGGCTGTCTATTGAAGACCATGTGTTTACCATGTGCGTTGTCTTCTGAACTCACTGCCTGAAGGCTCTCTGACTCTGTGTGAGGCTTTTGCCTTTCACTTCTATGTTATTGTAATTTTCAGGACAGCCCCCACATACTTCTTCTGGGCAAATGATGGTAGCTCCAATTGAACAGATTATACAAACAGATATCCTCCTAACTTCTCAGTTCATTTAAACACACTTGGAGCCTGCCACACCTATCGGGAAGCTTTCTTACGCCATCCATGGAATTGTTGCAGCCCTCAATAAAATAGCATTATCACATTTGGGCTCCTGGTGCCTAATCCCATCATTAAGAACTGCCTTATGCCTGAAAACGTAAGCCTTCATTAGGTCATTTTTTTTTAAAGCAAAGAAGCAAAGCATTGAAGGAAAAATGCAGCTTGAATGCCTGGCTTCGAATTTCATTTTTCTTTCTAAAAAGCCTCACACAGATTCCCTTGAAACAATGCCTAGGAAAATAGCTCATGTTTATTGATCCAGCCACCATTCTAAGCTTTTATTGATTCACTTAATCCTCAGAGCCCAACGAGATAGGCAGTATGATGAGCCTATTCATCAGACAATGATACTGAGACACAGAGCAGTTCAGTGAGTGTTCAAGGTCTTGAGCTCTCACAAGCTCTGAGGCTTTGAATTCCAAAGTGAAAAACAGTAAAGCAAAACAGAGACCTTCCAAGGTCTAAGTCTTTCCTCTCTTTTCATGTATTTTGTCTTAGGAGATATGTCTGCAAACGGGTCCCACCTTTACTCCTTAGCAAATCTAAAGAATGGAAGGCTGGCTGTCACAGACAACCCCTCCCTTCATGCAACATCAGCTTTAGAAGAAGAAATTGGGCTGTGTGTGTGTGTGTGTGTGTGTGTGTGTGTGTGTGTGTGTGTGTGTGTATGTGTTCGAGTATGTGTGTGTGTGTGCATTCTCGTGGAGGCCAACTGTCATTCTTGGGTGTAGTTCCTCAGGAACTGTCGACCTTGTTTTTCCAGACCTGGTCTCTCACTGGGAACTATTGCTCTTTATTAGACTAGGCTGGCTGTCTCTGGAGCCTGAGGCGTTCATATGTTTTGTTCTTTCTAACCCCAAGACTCAGATTCACTCAGCCTTTGGGTGCTGGGGATCAAACATCCTCAAGCTTGTGTGGCAAGTACTTTATCAACTGGATGATGTTCCTGGCTCAAGATATTATTTTTTTAAAGAAAGAGTGGCCTGCTGCCGACCCCTGAGCTGTTGTGTTCTCCATTAGCTCTGTAATGCACTATGGCCAGGAGCAGCAACGTAGGGAAGAAATTAGACTCCACACCATGACTTTGTCCCTTACATTAGCGTTTCCACTTGCGAGACAGAAGATTGCTATGCAATGAAGGTTGGATCAAGTCTGATAGGAAATCACAACATGTCCACACAGTTGGGCTTGCCCAGCGGACCGCCTAATTATTTCGGTTCAAAATAGCCATTTCCAGGTCAGAACATCTCGTGTGGCTAGGACTCCGTGGCTTTACATGGTTGTGTAAAGTGCGCACGTGTGGCCATATAATCTACATGCATGCGTGGAGTAGCCACATGCGGTCCTGTACGCATGCGCGGCCCACTCTTTAAAAAGCCGGCGCCATTTTGCACAGGTCTCTCTCCTCTCCTCTCTCTCCTCTCCTCCTCTTCTCTCCTCTCCTCACTCACGTGTGTGCTTCACACAGGCCTGTCACGTCTCTTCCTATCCTATATTAATAAGCAGCTCTTCTGTGGATTTGTCGTGTTTGGGATGTGTTCCTCGCAGGGTAAGAGTGCCACCTAATAACTAACAGTCTTATTTGCTGGTGGTCAAAAGCAGGCTTATGCCTAAAAGGACTGTCAATCCTAAGGTGAGGTAGGGAAGGGTTTTTAAAGTCAAACCCCACAATCTCATCACACCAGGGGCAGGCCAGATAACAGGAGTTTCCAAAGTTTCAGTTCAGTGGACTAAAACAACTTGTTTTATGTTGTAAACAATGGATATCCTTACACTTCAGGAGAGAGTGTTCTGCTCTGCAAGATGTGGTTAGTTGGGGGTGGAGTGGAGCTGGGAGCAGATGGGAGCAAGAGATGAAGTTAGCTAAAACTAGAATAAAATGGGGTCACTTTGAGCAGTTCAAAATAACTAGAGTGATTTTTTCGGCTCATAGTATTACTGTGAAAATTATAAGATATATAACTTACAAGGACATCTGATACCCTCAGTGTAATAATCACCTTGGATACGTTACTCCTTGAGTAGCCCAATAGCTGCCATTCAACAAGGATCTACATAGTTCTAGCCACCACACTGCACACTGGCCACCACACCGCAACTGGCTACCACACTGCACACCACTGGCCACCACACTGCACACTGGCCACTACACACTATCCACCACACTGCACACTGGCCACACTTCATTATCTTAACCTCTTAGGACTCAAATTGTAGTCTGGGGACTAGCAACAAAGACATCACCAGGCAGTATGGAATGCTAAACTTCAAGCCTTGATGGAGCTGATCCATCTAAACCTGCATTTACATGTCATGATCCTTGGACACTGTGTGTGGAGTCAAGGTTTGAGGAGTGTTCTCATTTCCTTTCTGCTACTGTGCTAAAACACCTGACAAGAAGCAGCTTAAGGCAGAAAGGGGCTTACTACAGCTTATAACTCCAGGTTATAATCCATCACTGTGAGGAGGTCGAGACAGGAACCTTGAACAGCTAGTGACATCATCCCACAGTCAAGAGCAGAAACACATGCTTGCCTGCTTGCTTATGCTCAGTTCCACTTCTCTACTTTAATACATTTCAGGGCTCACTGAGTAGGGAATGGTGCCACTCATGCCCACAGTGGGCTGGATCTTACCACATCAGTTAACCTAAGATATGCCTCTACAGACTTGCCTGCAGACTGACCCAAAGCAGACAATTCTGCATTGAGACTATCTCTCCAGGTGATTACTGGCTGTGTAAGGTTGGCAATTAAGTCTAACCATCACAAGGAGTGTCTAAACCTCATGACTATCCTACCCATTAATAATGATGACCTTCATTTCCCAAATGAAGTGAGAGCAAAGGTAAGAGGGAGAAGTGATTTGTTCTAAGCCATATAGTCCAGGCATTTGCGTTCAGATATGGCATGTTCCCAAGTTCCTCTTTCTCACTGTACACTCTTAATCTGGTTCTGACTCCCGGTGTTTCTGGGGCATACAGGGAGAGTGGGTTGCTTGGGTGACTTTAGTGGCACTATGATAGTTTAGAGGAGCCAGAACTCTACTCAAGCTCCTTGGGCCAGGCACAGGTCAGATGGTGACTTTGTCCTTTCTCCCATCCTCTGTCCTCCTAACCCTCCACCCCCACATAGTTCCTCTCCTTGTTTTCTGAGCCATTATCCCAACTTGGTGCCAGATAGTTTGTAAACTCCCTAGGGCCTCGTCAGCTCTCACTCTCTCCAAGGTAAACCTTCCTCCCTAGTACTTGCTTCCTCCCTCCTTCTCTGCTTTTGTTTTCCCTAGCCAAGAGCTTTTCCAGCTCAGTTCCAGGAATGGACCACAGCTGAAGCCTCAGGTTAAAGCCTGGGAGCCTCTCCGGGACAAGGGTTCACGGGAAGTTCTTTAGTATGGAGGAAGGATGGGGTGAGGTTTGAACATCACTGTTGCATCATTCTGCCTATGAACCACAAAAGGATGTCAGTGCGAACCCATGGGTGTATGTATTCTCTCTGGCCTTTACTGTACCGCTGAGGTGGGATTGAAAGACCGGAAATAGCAGAGGTGACATGAGAAGGGAGAAAAGCCTCCCACCCTGGGATCTGGTTTGCCTTTCCTGCAGAGTGAGCATCAGGAAACTCCACACCACTGAAAGTGCCTACAGAAATGATGTGTGTGTGTTTTCCTATAACAAGAACATCAAAACGAACAAATAAACTATGTCTACCTGGGGCCAGAATGTTTGCAGCCTTGAGTTCACCCTACCAGCATTTCTCTCTTATCACTAAATCTTTTTAAGTGTGTGTGTGTGTGTGTGTGTGTGTGTGTGTGTGTGTGTGTGTGTGTGTGTGTGGTATATGCCCATGTGTGTGAGAGTACTCATGAGCCAGGAGAAGACATTGGGTATCCTGTTTATCACTCTTTTCTCATTCTTTTGAGACAGAATCTCTCACTGAACCTGGAGGTGACTGACAGCCAGAAAGTTAGAGATCCTTTTATCTCTGTCCTGTCATGACACTGGGTTACAGGAGTGTGTGTGGCTACCCTGAACTTTTTACATGCTTCTTGGGGATTTGAACTCAAGTCCTTAAGCTTGCACAAAAGTGCTCTTACTTATTGAGCCATCTTCCAAGCCCCCTAATCTTGAATCTTAAACAGTACACTACACCCCATAAAACCTCCTTATAATTTCGTCCACAAAAAGAAATTCTTATGGTATGCGTGTGTGTGTGTGTGTGTGTGTGTGTGTGTGTGTGTGTATGTGCATGTGCGCGTGTGCAGGTTCACATGTATGAGGGTGGCCTGTGGAGGTCAGAGGACAACCGTGGCTTTTCCTTGGGTGTCATTCACCTTTCCTTAGGAGACAGGGTCTCTCATCGGCTTGGGACTTGCCGAGTGGGCTAGTCCAGCTGGCCACTGAGGCCCAGGGATCTGCCTGTCCCTGCTACCTCAGTGCTGGGCTCATAAGCATGTGTCACTCTGCACAGCTTGTTTTTCTTTTTCCTGTGAGTTCTGGGGAGTAGGCTTGGGCCTCATGCTTACAGGGCAAACACTTGGTGACTGAACTATCTCCCAGACCACAGAAGGAAAGTCTCCAAGATAAGAAAAATAAGTACACCAGCTTAAATAGATTTTAAATCTTACTTAAATTTTAAGCTGTGCTTAATGTTTACACTTAGTCTTAGCCAGAAGTCTGAGAAAGGATCATTTGGCTTAATCTTTAATTCTTGTTGTAGATTATATCCTCAGAGGAATGTAGATAGTTCTCTACAAGGCAAAGACATCAAAACTCTTCTCTCTCTCAAGAAGCCCACATCCACGCCTTGGAACTGTATCTATTCCTTTCCTGGAAGATTCTGTTTAAATACTTAATCAGTCACTAACTTTGCCTCGTTCTAGCTTGTCCTGAAATTCCTTTCTGTGGCATAGTCAAGAATCCCGCTTTACCTGAGTGGAGATCCCTGAGGGGCCTCGCTCTCCTGAGGCTATTGTTGACTGTTGTGTGGTGACTTCCATGGCCGCAAACACGACTGGACGTTTAAAACTAAAGTTGGTTGAAAGAATGTCAGAGGTGCAGATTCTAATGAAAGCTACATTTTGCTTTGTGTTTGAGGTCTTCTAGATTTGATTCCCTACTCTGATGTGGATGCAGTCCTCAGCAGGAATCAATGGGCCAGTATTCTCTCCCCACACCCACGTGCCCCCCCCCCCCCCCCCCCCCGTCTCTGCTTGAGTTTTCTCAGGGAGCCTTTCTCCCACCTTATCCCTGACAATGACTCTGCTGACAAATCCAAAGTCAAAATCATGGACTCCATATAGATGTGTCTATACTGAGTTGTAGTTTCCCTGTGAACTTCTGCTGCCTTTTTGGTCTTGGTTATCACAGTTATTTGGCAAGAACAGTACAGATGTTAAGTGGAATCTTAAAATTATTGTTCCTAAGAAAAGTTAAAAGTTAAAGTTGTGTCTCTAGTCACAAATTCAATTGAATTTGGCAACTTTCCAATGAGCCAAATAAAATATGAAAGAGTTATGGTCAGAGACGCCCAGAGCAGAAGAGCTTGTGTATTGTTCTGAACAGAGGCAGATACAAACAACAGTAGCCTAGGACCAGGCTGTGCTGGCACAGAGAACCCAGCAGCAGAAACTTCCTCCTTAAAACTCTGTTCCCAAGGAAACTGAAGGCAGATGCCTCTCTCTGGCCACATAGCCACATCTGGCAGATCAAGAACTACAACCCAAATTCCTGACATCTAGTCTCTTGGCCTAGAACTTTCCCTTGAGCCATCTCTAAAGATAGAAGGACATGAATTTGTACAGCTGTAAGATAAATGTCTACATTTGTCTGAAGTATTTCATTACCTTGAAACTCGATTTAAAGTTCGCATTTTATAGCTTCAGCCATACTTCCTGTGATTTAAAATGGTTGTATACCAACTTAGCATCTCCCTACAAGGCTTGGGTAAAGCTCTTGGGTTATCCCAGCTTTTTATTTCTCCTGGCTCATTGCCATGGATCCTGGTTCCAGAAGCCTCCCAATTTCCTTCTGTGATTTCCAGTAAAATGGTGACATGTCACATTCCTGTCTACATTGTTTTATCTGGAATGGTTAATTGGGTACATTTGGTTAGTCCATGCTCAGATCTGGAGGTCATTTGGAGGAGATCTGATGATGAATACCAGCAGCTCCACTCAAGAAGACCTGTGTCAGTGTCTTCCATGTGTCAGGGAGCCTCTTGGCTCAGATGTACTCAGCAGCTGCACACTGGAGGTGGCATTAGCTAATATATAGGAAATGGGGCAGAGTTCAGATGAGTAACCACTGTCCAGCTTCGGGCCTTTGTGCATGTCATCCTTCACACTAGAAGGCCACCACCACAGCTTTGCCTGTTAACTCTCTTTCCTTACTCTCCTAAAAACATCAAATGGCATTGCCTTTATCAAGCCCTTCCCTCAAAATGACTCTCCTCTTCCCACATTCCTAAAGCACACCACTGGAGCCCTTTCTTTCTGGGAGATCCTTTGTCTCTCTTTCCACAAATGAAGGCATGGCCATATCACCTTTCTGTCCTCTACATGGCTTGTGAGGAAGGACTTCTGGTAGTAGCTACTGATCAGCCTGGGTGCAACTTAATTGTTGTTTTGCCCCACAAAGAATGAGAGAGGATTTTGTTTTGCCTTTCTTCTCAGATTTTTGTCTGTTTTTATTTTGATGTGTGCATTACATTAATATGTAAATTCTTCACATTTCTTTGCTTGTTAAGATGTTTCCTTCAAGTGAGCTTGTTTTGAAAAACAGGTCTGTTACAGGTCTGCTAGCATCAAGTAGAAAGATTAAAGAGCTCTGTGAAGAGTCTATGGCACAGAAAGTTCTTTTCCAGAGTAACCCTTGACTGTCTGTCTTCCCGAGAGCGAGCCTGATGTCTTCGTGGCCTGGGCCCCCTAAGACCAGAGGAGGGCTCAGAGTTGCTGGCCATGTGCACCAAGTGAGAGGAGCAGACCCTCAATGGGGTTCCATCTTACATGCTTTGACAGAGAGGGGATAAAAAGATGGAGGTGGTTGAGTTTGGACACCTGCAGCTTTACAGCCCTCACCTCAGTTCTTGGTAGGAAGGACTGGAGAACATTTCTAGCTTTCATCATGAGGTGGAAGTCTTGAGGACAGTATTGGTCAGGGCTGGCTAACTGTGGGACCATTCACCCCCCTACCCAAATGCCATGATATTTTCTGTGGAGTGACTGCAACCCTTGTGTGGGGCAGGGCATGCTCTGCTGCACGTAGCCACTTCAGAACCTCTGCGTTTTCTATCAGTGCCTTCATTATACTTTAGGGCATCAAACCGGTTTCTTCTCTATCCTTTAAATCTGGCTGGCCAATGAAGGAGAGGGAGTGAGGAAACCACATGCACCGAATTACTTTTTACCTGCATCCCTTTAGCCAAACCCCAGTCATATTTAGGAACTCATTGCAAAGGAGGCTGGGAAATGTAGTCTGGCTGTGCCTCTAGGAAGAAGACATGGGATTGTCAATCTGCTTTCAAGGTGTCCAGGGACCTTGTTGGGTTTATTATTATTATTATTCAAATTTTATTTATTTATTTTTGGCTTTTTGAGACAGGGTTTCTCTGTGTAATAGCCCTGGCTGTCCTGGTACATTTTATTTTTAATCCTTGTTGTTGGTTATTAGACAAATCATGATCAGAGAGGTACATGAAGGAGATAAACAGATTTTCCCATCTCTTCAAAGTTTTCCTCATTCCTCTCCATTCTTACCTTCTAGTTGTACTATGCCCCAGCCCTGAACAGGAGGGATACTCTACAGATGCTTCCTTCATAGTATCGACCTCAATCCCTTTGAATGTCACAGGACTGCCTCCTTAGTATATAGTATGTATCCTGTTAGAGCTAGGGCTCTGTGTGATTATAATTGTGTTATGTAATGTTGAATTATTTGTAAGTATTTATGTAATTATATATGTCTTAAAAACATCATTAATGTCTTTTTGATCTGACTCAGGAGGAAAAAAAGCCACAAAGACCATGACCTGGGATTTAACCCAGTTGATTGTGAATTTGTGTGTGTATGTTTGAATTAGGTGGATGGACTCAAGGGATTTCACTTGTTTACATGGGAGACAGAGCGCCAGCAGGATGTGGAGCGCCTGGCCAGCTGCACTCTCTGCTATGGTAAGAGCTAGACATTGCTTCTGATCGGACTGATTGCTGGAGAGTGGATGGACTAACTGCTGGCCACGGGCTAGGTCTGCTCTGCAGATGTGCATTTGCTGGGCATGTGCAGGGCTTTAGAATCTGGGAATTTTATTGCATCTGGAGTTTCAGTTTTTCTTAGGAAGCCAGGGTTATCCCGAGGGGCACAAACACTGCATTCCTGGGTAACCACACACAAGAAGATGCCTGGCTCCTGATGGGTCGAGTGACCGTTGTGTCCCACAGTTCCCCCTCCCCCACTTTGGCATATCCCTGACACATTCTGTTTCACTTATCCCCTTCAAGGTTCCCATATGTGTCTGGGCATGAGAGTCATCCTTTAGTGGCATCTTTGTGTGATGGGCACACCACTGGACTAAGAGTCAAGAATCTTGGGTTCTAGATAATGGATCTATTTCTGGTCAGTAGTGAGATCCACCTTCTTTTGGTCTCCAACCTCCACCACTGTATCCCACACTACTCACTAGCTTGTGCCTGAGGGAACTCTCTGCAGAAGTGCACGCATGCCTACCTATAAGGCATTGCCAGCCAGCTGTACCCACTCCACCCAGGCCAGCGTGGTTGAACTCTAAAGAGGATGTAGTCATGCATTGCCCTGAAGGGAAGGCAGATTGAGGAACTGCATGTGTGGATGATGCCATGGCTGAGAAGCTGCATTCACACACATCAGCTCATGAGACACACAGTCTGTCTTTCAGCCCATTTCTGTGGAAACCTAACCTCATGGGTGTTCCTTGAGATCTTACTGTCTATTAGGTTTTGTTATGAGCACCTACATATATGAACTCATTTTAAAAAATGTAAACATAAAGCTGGGTGGCAGTGGTGCATGCCTTTAATCCCAGCACTCGAGAGGCAGAGCCAGGCGATCTCTGTGAGTTTGAGGCCAGCCTGGTCTACAGAGCGAGATCTAGGACAGGCACCAAGACTACACAGAGAAACCCTGTCTTGAAAAACTAAAAAAAGGGCCAGGTGGTGGTGGCACACGCCTTTAATCCCAGCACTTATGAGGCAGAGGCAGGTGGATCTTTGTGAGTTCGAGGCCAACCTGGTCTACAGAGCGAGATCCAGGGAAGGCGCAAAGCTACACAGAGAAACCCCGTCTTGAAAAACAAAACAAAACAAAACAAAACAAAACAAAACAAAACAAAACAACAACAAAAGTAAACATAAAAAACACATCATCATCATTTTTTAAATTAAATGTATGTGTGTCCTAGAGGCCAGAGGTGTCAGATTCTCTTAGCGCTAGAGTAGCTGTGAGCTACTCCATGTAGGTCCTGGGAATAGAACTTGTGTGTAAAGGTGGTATGGGCTCCTAACCACTGGGCTATTTCTCCAGCCCCTGAAAACAACCCCATAAGACGGGTGCTATTATTATTTTCATTATCTCTGACAGATGGAGGTTGGAGGAGATAAGTTCATTTTCCCAAGGTCACATGCTGAGTAAGAAATGAACCTGGATCGAACTGAGTAATCGGGTTCATTTAGATCTCACACAACAGTGAGTGTTGCCAGGCCTTTTTTCTCTGGGAAGATAGAATCACATGCCTGCTCCTGAAATAGGGCACCAAGGACAAACCAAAGTATGTTTCCACAAAATTCCAACTTGGGGAACCAGCGAGTTTGTTGGGCTTTCTTGCAAAGCATGGGTGAGTGGGTTACTTCCAGGAGTGTGAGAGACCCCAAAGCGGTTGCACCATCAAAACTCTCACCCTAGCATGGATGACAACATCCCCACAGTTGCACAGATGGAGTCCCTGCTTCAGTTGACCTTCCACCTTTTACATATAATAGCACTTCCTGAGACCAGGAGGCCACGTGCAGTTACAGAATCACTTAGCACTAGATGGGAGGAGCAGGAAAGAGTGACTGGGATCTCAGGGGAAGGTCTGCTGCCCCTTCCCAGCTCTTCCTTCTAGGAGGGAGTGTCAGGAGTCAACAGACCTAACCTGAGGGTCTCTTGCAAGTAGCCACAAGCACTCTGATGGAGATGCTGACCAGTCTGCTCAGAGGATTGAGCTCTACAATGGTGAGGGTGGTGAGGTCATACGGCCTTTCTTTCTCTATGCTTCCCTTACTTCACTTAACATAGTGTACTCTTGATTGACTCACATTACAAATGACAGAACATCCTATTTTTTGAGAGTTTAATATTATCCTATTGCGTTTATACAATACACTTGTTAGTCTAATCACAAGTCATCATGTGCTTTAAAAAAAAATGAGTGTATCAACAAGCTCTAGCAGAAGGCCTAATCACTATACAGTAATGATGAGTTCATGTAATCCTGAACTTGTACCTCAACTATAAGACATGATTTGTTGCCTTTATGCATAATGGAAGGAAATGTAAAACTTCATTTCAACAGAGGTAATAAAAATAAAGATGTCACCCCTTTCCATACTCTATAGACCCTTGTAAGCGTACGGCCTGAAGTTAAGAATACCAGCTGACCACGTTCTTAATGAAAGGGTTTGTCTAATGGGCGGTTCCTAAAACCCAGGCAGAACACCCAAGTGCACGTCCACGTCAAAACCCTGAGCTGCGTTAGCTCTATTAAGCCAGAATCCACATTCTTAAAAAAAGTACATTAAAAAAAGGAAAAAAAAATCCCATCTGCCTGTAAGGCTGAACCAGCTTGAGAACTCCGAGCTGATGATCAGGCTGTCATTTTAAAACCACCAACATTTGCTTTTATATAGGAAAATAAACATAAAATGTCTGTGTCACCTGGTTGCTAAGTTCGCTGTTAGCTCTAGCAATGTGTGTGTGTGTGTGTGGTTTCTCAAACATCAGCATGATGTTCATGTACTTGCTTAAGCAGTTTGTTGCTAGTTCTTTTTTATGGAGAGGAACAGACACTAAAAAACCAGAGATTAGGAAGCCAGAAGGCCTAACACACATGTCCAACCTGGGCCTGGTGGGCACCATGCATCCCAGGGTAGCTAGAGATGCGGCCTGACACACTTGTAAACCCTCATATGCTTTTGCAATGTCAATAGTCTTGACACCCTGGCAGCACTGGAGAACATTAAACATGCAGTCAGCTTCACTTTTGTCTTCTGGGAAATGGGCGCCTGTTTTGAAACTGTCTGTCAGATCACTGAGTCATCACAGTCGCTCTGGGGCAGCTCTCAGGACAGATGTCCCCCCTGAGGCTGGAAGTGTGTTCTGCAAGGAAAGGAAAGATGTCTGGTTTAATTCTGGCCTTTCTTGTATTTCCTTGCTAGATAAGTGCCGACCAGCCCAAGAATGCAGGCCGGATGCTCCCAGGCCCCAGGAGTTCGACATGGACTTGGTGTTCCTGGTGGACAGCTCCCAGGGAGTCAGCGGGGACATATACCTTGGGGCTTTGCGGCTAGTAGATTTGGTGCTTAAGGACCTGGAGGTGGCTGCCCAGACTGGCACATCCTGGCATGGGGCACGTGCAGCCCTGGTGACATACACGACTCCAGGTTTTCGGCCTGGCAGGGCTCAAACCCCTGTGTTCCAGTACTTCCACCTGACCTCCTATGGCCACAAGACACAGATGCAAAGGCAAGTTCAGAAGGCTGCCGGTCGCCTGCTGCAGGGAGCCCCTGCCCTGGGCCATGCTCTGGAGTGGACACTGGAGAAGGTGCTTCTGGCAGCTGCACTGCCACGGAGGCCACAGGTCCTCTTTGCCATCGTGGCCAGTGAGACAAGCAGCTGGGACAGAGAGAAGCTAAGGACCCTGTCCCAGGAGGCCAAGTGCAAGGGCATCACATTGTTCGTGCTGGCTGTGGGCCCAGGAGTGGGAGCCCAGGGGCTTGCTGAACTGGCTGGAGTGGCCAGTAAACCCTTGGGTCAGCACTTGTTACGCCTGGAGGGCGTCTCAGAGGAGGAGGTAGCCTACGCCAGCAGATTCACACAGGCCTTCCTGAGCCTTCTAAAAAGTGAGTGGTGATGGGGGTGGGTATGGGTAGGGGTGGGGTGAAAGTGGGTGGGGTGGGTAGAGACTGTATTACCCTAGGTAGTGTTGGCTACAAGAACTTGTACAGATGTTTGGATGTTTTTTAAAATGGCTTCTTTTATTTTTTTTTCCCAATGTTATTTTATTTGGTAGTTGAAAGTTTTTTTTTTTTTTTTTTAAATTTTATTTCAGTTGGTAATTTCATATGGGAAAATACTATATTTAGATCACATCACTCCTCCTGCTTCAACTCTTCCTGAACTTTCCTCCACATCCTCCTCCTCCTCCTCCTTTCTGCCCCTCCTCATACTCCTCTTTTCCACCGATTGGTTCAGGACTGTTTAGGAACATGGGCAACAACCTACTGTGGGGCACACCACTGAGACAACCGACTATCTCTCCCCCTGCAGCCATCACCTGAATATGACTGTTTTCAAAGACAGAGTTCCCAGCAAGCCACTACAAGTACCTTGCCCCTCTCTCCTCCCCTGGTGGCTTCGAGGCCCCGGTTTCCATGTTGCTTCTCAGTTTTCTCAGTGACCAAAACGACAATTTTCATCTGTCTCTTCCCTGATCATGGAGCCGGATGCCCATGGAGGGACTCTGAAGTGTCTCTGCTGTGCAAATATGTGGGTGTGTTTGCCGTCACCACCTACTTCCCAGTGGTAGATGGCCATGCTTCTCAGACTTCAACTCACACACCCATCCCCTGGGGATCTGTCTTTAAAAAAATACTTTAATTATTTTTATTTTATGTGTGTTGGTGCTTTGCCTGGATGTATGCCGATGTGAGGGTGTCAGAAGCCCTAGAACTGGAGTTAGAGTTGTGAGCTGCCATGTGGATGCTAGGAATTGAACTGGGGTCCTCTTAACCACTGAGCCATCTCTCCAGCCCCCAGGCCCCCACCTCTCACCCCAGGGATCTTGGTCAGGTGTGGATCTAGTTCTCTAGGTCTGGGCTGGGGTCTGAGATTCCGGGTTTCTCATCAGCTTGAGAATGATGCTGTTGCCCATGGACCACAGATTTTGTTTGTTTTTGGACACACAGTCTTGATATTCAGTCCAGGATGGCCTTGAACTGGCTGCAATCCCCCTGCCTCACCCTCTCAAGTACTGGGATTACAGACATGCCACCATCTCAGCCTCTGTGGACCACATTTTAAGTAACAAGGGTACAGAACTTTATTTTTCTTCTATTTTCATATTAAGTTAGCATTCAGAGCAAAGTGTTTAATTATGGCATTTCCATATATATGCGCCACTACACTTTGTTCTCAATCACCCCCTTTCCTATTGCCCCCTTTTAGGGAATCTCTGCTCCCTCTGGCTGGCTCCTCCCCAGCTAGCTCTTCTGTTTTCATGCCACACATATTCCATTACTTTCTCTTCCATCCTTTCTTACAACCCTCTCTCTAGTTACATGATCTGTTCATGCACCCCCCCCCCCAATTTTAGATCTAAGTTCTGTACATTAGAGAAAGCAGGTAGTGCTTTGTATTATTATTTTGAAGTACAGGTTGAATTGGCAGCATGAGGTCAGAAGTCCTTAGAGACTTTCCAGAAAGTAAGGGTGACTGGTCAAGAGTCCGAGGTCTCCCTCTTCAGGCTGGGGAGATAAAGCCAACAGTGAAGATTCAAGGATGGAGGCTGTGTCAGTGCGTCCAGGCTGGAAATCTCCCCTACATCTCTGCCCCAGCAGCCTCACCTCCCATCACACCCGGACTAAGCTAATTCGTGAGCACCCCGACTGAAGTGTACCCTGACATAATAGTGGAGACTTAGCACGGGATGTGGCGGGTATTATCCTGGCCAATTCCAGGTGTTTGTCTTGCAGTGAGTAATTAATAAAAAACAAACATACTCAGGATGTGCTGTGAGCTATGGATGATGCTCCCTAGCCTCTATTCCAGGAGATGTGAGTTTCTCAGTGGGTGTGACATCCCACCGGGGGGGTCTTGAGGGACATCTGCTCCTTCATCACTAAGGAGATGAAGGGATTCTGACGGACATCTTAAAGTCCCGACATGGTGTTTGTGCGCTGCCATTTGACAGACAGAAGCACGGATGAGCTAATCCTCACCCCAGCTTTGCTCCTTGTGAACTGTGGGACGGCTGGAAGAGCCAAGGGCTTTCCCTGAGCCTTAGACTCCTGGTCTTGGCAGCAGCAGCGGAGATGGCCTATAGCTCAGTGATTCTTTGAGGCAGAAGCAGGCTGAAAGCAATTGCTTTTCTCATCAGTTTAATGTAATTTCGCTTTATTTTTCAGGGTTTATTAGATCGCACCACATATTCTGTTATATTCTTTTATGCTGGGATATTATTTATCTAACAGAATGCACTTTATGCTTTTGTTTTGCTTGCTTTTGATTTGATTTTTTATTGTTTTATTTGCATTTATTTTTATATTTGTTTTACGCTTTGCTTGAATCCCTTTTATGGTCCTTTGATTTTAGACATGGACTTTTTTGTTCTTATTGTTCAATTTGGCCTTTATTTTTCCATTTATTTTATCTTGTTTCATTTTAGATTTTGTTTTGATTTTATGACTTTTGAATTTGATGCAGTATTTTGGTGATGATTTTAGTAGTATTTTGTTTTATTTTATGTTCTATTTTTTATTATTTAAAAATATGTGTACATATATTTATATTTTCTGAGACAGGGTTTCTCTGTATAGCCCTGGTTGTCCTGGAAACTCTGTAGACAAGGTTGGTTTCTTGAACTTACTGATCCACCTACCTCTGTCTCCCAAGTGCTGGGATTAAAGGGGTACTCTACCACCACCTGACTATAAATACAATATACTCTTTGAGAATTTTATACAATGTATTTTGATCATAGTCACATCCCCTTCTCCCACTAACTCCCCCCAGATCCACTCTGACCTCCGTACCCCTTCTCAACATCACATCCTCTTTATACTTTTAGTAACTCACTGATCCAATATGTGTTGCCTATATATTCATAGCTGTGAGGCCATCTACTGGAACATGGTTGGCAGGGGTCATACCCTTAAAGAAAACTGATTTTGCCTCTCCTAGAAGCCATCAGATATCAGTATCTCCTCAGATAGGGGTGGGGGCTTGTGAACTTCTTTTCCCCCCATGCTCATCGTCTGCAGGCTGGGGACAGACTGGGGACAAGCAGTCATGCCTGCTGTGGGTTTATGAGTGCAGCAGTACTATCATGCCCAGATGACTCTGTTTTGCCCTGGTGATCCCCAACCTCTGGCTTTTACAATCTTTGTTCCTCCTCTTCCTTGAAAGTCCCTGTGCCTTACAGGGTGCAGAGTTGTGGCAGTGATGGAATGTCCCATGGGTGCTGAGTTCTCCATGGATGCGTATTCTTTTCACTTAGATCATTTTTACATTTTATATGGTTTTATGTTTGATTTGATTAAAAATGTTTCACATTCAGGTGGAATGAACAAGTATCCACCCCCAGAGCTCACTGAAGAATGTGGAGGCCCAAACCGTGGGGATACCCTGCTGCAGTTAGATGCTCCTACCAAGAGGTGAGCTTGAGGTGAGGCGGACCCAGGGAGGTGTTATCTTTCTATAGGTGGTTCCAGTCCTCCACTTGACCCAAACCTTTTGGGAAACTCCTGGGTTTGACAACTCTGATGATGTTTAGTGTTTCTTTTGTAATTTTTAGAGAAAGGGTCTCTGTGTAGCTCAGTTGGCTTTGACCATATGATTCTCTTGCTCCCTGAGTGCTGGGATTACAGGTGTACCATACCTGGCTCTCTTTTCTAAAAATTTTTTTTTGTTTGTTTTTAAAGATAGGGTTTCTCTGTGTAGTTTTGGTGCCTGTCCTACATCTTGCTCTGTAGACCAGGTTGGCCTCGAACTCACAGAGATCCACCTGGATCTGCCTCCTGAGTGCTGGGATTAAAGGCGTGTGCCACTGCTGCCTGGCTTCTAATGTTTTTTCATATTAGAAGAATGGACTTTGACGGGGAGAGATGGATCATAGTTAAGAGTATTTGCTTTGCTTGTTCTCAACATCCACATGCAGCTTTCAACCATCTATAACTCCAGTTCCAGGGGGTCCAATACCCTCTTTTGTCTTCCATGGGCATCAGACATGTACATGGTACACATAAGTACACAGAAGGCAAATAGTCTATACATAAGATAAACATAATAAAAGCAATATAGGACCAATATTAAAAAAAATGAAGGAGCACATGGCTGCACAAAAGCCCCAAATGAAAAGCCCTACCCCACTGTAGCACCCATCCTCCATCCTCAAGTTTCAGAGTCAAAGTTGATGCTGTCAAGTGCCTATCGCTGCCCCTGGTCCAACCAGAGAGTAGTGTGAAACCTCAGCTCAAAGCAGCAGCAGCAGCAGCAATATCCACCAAGGACGGAACCTCTCACTTTGGTCATGTGACAGGGTCTTGTGGGAATCTTCTGTGGTGCTGGAGGGCCTTGCCCAGGTAGGCAAGTGTTCCGCCGCTGAACTACATTCCCAACCCAAGTCACGCAGTGTGACAAGAGTCGCTTTCCTACAGGCTGTCCAAGCGCCAGCTTGGCACATCTGCCTTTGGTTATGACTCGGACCCTCTCAAGTCACCAGACAGTTTTCTAGAAGAAAGGAGAGAAATCAAGATGACATCTGTAGCTCAGCAGGAAGCAGTGGGAAATGATGAAATGCACAAGTTGGACACCAAAGAAAATGGTCAAGAAAAACCAGCAAAAGAAAGACACTTGGGCACTGCCTCTGGTGAGATGCCAAACCATGGCTTCCTAGCTCTCTAAGTTGGATTCACTTTTTAAAATCTTTATCTTTAAAACAACTTTTTGTGTACTGTGTTAACATGTGCTTTTTAAACACACCTTTACTCACAAAGTTATTCACACAACTGTAGAAGTGAAGACATAAGAAGAGCTTTCACTTCTGAAGAATACATTTCAGGGTGTAGTGTGCCATCATCTCTCCAGATCACAAAGAAACAAGGGGCTGCTACAGTGGTTCTCAACCTTCCTCATGCTGAAACCCTGTAATACAGTTCCTCACATCGTGGTAACCCCCAACCATAAACTAATTTTCATTTCTACTTCATAACTGTAATTTTGACACTGTTATGAATCATAATTTGAATATCTGATATGCAGGATATCTAATATGCGACCCCTGTGAAAGGATGGTTCGACCTCCAAAGGGATCGTGACCCACAGGTTGAGAATTACTGGTCTAGTACAAACAAACAACCCACCAACCAAACGGACATCTCTTGCAGATGTGGTGAACTTCTTTTGACCTTGAACTGAACTCCCTGGTAGACAGACTTCTTGGTCTATGGATGTCCACTGTGGTATAGTCTCATCACATTTAAGGAGCATTTAAAAATAATTGTAGGTTGGTTTTAGATCTCAAGGAGAAATGTTATGTCTAATCCCTGATGGACAGATTTAGCTGAACAATAAACATGTTATTGAGGGACATGGGGGGATTTACTGTAATGCTTTCTAAAGAGTTATTTATTTTTATTTTCTGTGTATGGGTGTCTTGCCTGCAAGTTTGTCTGTGTACTACATGGGTACAGTGCCCTTGAAGGCCAGAAGAGGGCACCAGATCTTTAGGACTGCGGTTAGGACTGTGGCCCACTGTGTGGGAGGTGGAAATTGAACACAGGTCCCCCTAGAAGAACAGCCAGTGCTCTTCACCATGTCTCCAGACCCCGACCTCAACACTGACAGAAGTTATCCGAGAAAGTGGAAAGAGTTTCTAATGAGTGGTTAGTCCTATTTAGATAAAGAGAGAGTTGCTGAACATCCCTTCATGGCTCATACACAGGGCTACTGGCTAGGTGGCCATGGGAGCGATGTAGAAGTTTCTGTGGCTCACTGTTCTGATCTATAAAGTGGGAATTAGATAAATGCTGTTCTCTTAGGGTTGTTTTGAGGATAAAGCTTGTATTTTGTGTTCAGCACCTGCTAAGCACACAGCACACAGCTCTGTTAGCTGTTGAGATGTGGACGCCGTGTGTGGGTAGTTAGAATCTGGTAGATTCCAAAGCAACATACATCCAAGAGAAATAACAGAAGCAGGCAACACAGGAGTAGCAGCTCCCAACAGTGACGTCTCTTCCTTCGGTTAAAATGAACACTGGAAGAACTTGAACGTAGATTATATTTTCAGTACAGAATATCCTCAGCCAACCTCACTGAGGTGATGATTTATAGTCCTGGATACACTTTGGAATCTTTTCTTACTAATCAAACTTGTTCTGGGACAATTTTATACATGTATATAATGCATTCTGTTTATTCTCAACCCCCACCTTTTGTTATTTCCCTCCTACTCCTGTCAACCCTCCTCCCCATCCTATAAATCCCTTTTCATAGTCTATGGCCCACCAACTTTAACATGGCCAGCTGTGTGAATGATGGGTTTGGAGCGATCCATTTGAACCTGGTGGGCTCAGCAGTGGGTATGCAATGGAATACAATGATTCCTTCAGCTCCAAAAGCTCCACATGGAGGGGCAGGCCCTCATGAGCCCCTTCCCCGTCTATGACTGACTGTTGACAGGGTTAGTCTTGGGAAGACTCAGTTTGGGTACCACCATTCATGATTGCAATGGCTGTGTTGGCTCCAGAAGATGGCATTTGAAGCCCTCTTCTCTATCTTCTGATCTTACACTCTCTCCACCCCTCTGGGATGTTCCCTGAACCTTAGAAGAGGTGGTGTAAATATCTTATTTAGGACTGAGCATTCAACTACCACTTGCCATCTGGGAATCTGGAAAATTCTCCCCAGGTCAGTTCAATCAGTCTTTTGGGGGAGGTGGTCCTTACAGGTGATTCTCTAGGGCAATCAACAGTGACAGCCACTGCTCTGAGGCATCCTTTAGCAAGATCAAGGAGATGGAGGATTGCCGACTGGCTGTCTAATCCAGTGCCATCCATAAAATGGGCATTCCCAGCATTCCTCAGCTGCCTGCTGCGGGGCTCCGCCTGGCTCTCTCTCCTGCACTCCAAGGCCATCCTTAGCCTTCATGGCAACCTTAAACTTCTTCCTCCTGTTTCTCCTCCTATGGTTGTTCTTTTTTCATTTTTCAAAAGAAATAAAGGTAAATAAGCCAAACCTGCAATTTCTTTTACCTTGCCTCACCCATCCCATGCGCTCTAGTGGGAGAAAGATGCTGGCTGGCCCTTGGCTTCTGAACTGCGGAGGAAGACCAAGCGCTTTTTTCAGACCACAGTGCCTGAGTTCCTTGGGGACTTGGCCACTGTTGATTGTCACTTTCCTTTCCAAACCTCCCCCTTCCATTGGCTTTGGGGACAGCAATTTGCACTGGAGTAGACAACCATTATGGGGCCAGGCCTGGAAAGTCCCATCTTCCTGTTATCCCCCTCCCCCATCTGCTCTCTGCTTCCCTTTTCCTTATCTTTTCGTCTATACAACTCCATTCTGAACACCTGTCAAAAATGTGGATCAGATCACATCATTTCTTGTAACGGGGGTCTGGGTAAGAAACATAGGCCCTTAGAGTGGACCCACGCCCTAAGGTTCTGGAGCCTTGGTGGTTGTCATGTTCTATATATTATGTTTACATGAGTCACACTTGGCCCTTGGGTCCTGCTATTTGTTTCCAGCTTCTATGGTCCCCCCACCTCATTCTCACCTGCCTATCTCTATCTACCATATCTGCTCACCCATTACTTTTGGGCTCAAGGTTACCCCTCCTCAGGGTCCTCACTGTGCCATTATGAAATTTTCACAGCCTCCTCTGTGTCCCCATATTGTAGCTGGGCTCTGCTGTAATACCTGCAACCTGCTACTGCACCTGCTTGTGAAGAATTTAGACAAGTGTTATCTCTTTTCCCACAAGCCAAGATGATCTTGACATATTTCCAATTTTGGTGTTATCTCTCAAGCATGCAGAGGGTTTTTTTTTTTTTTTTTTTTTTTTCATTTTCTTTTTTCCCTTCGAGTAGGGTTATATTGTAAAACATCTGTACTGGGCACCAGAACAAGCCTAGAATTCAGTGGAATTGTGATTTCATTGTAGCTGCTCTTACACCCCCGAGCACTCTCCGCCCCCCACATGCCCTTTTCCCTTTATCACTAGAGTCCATGGACTTGAGTAAAGTCCTAGACAGGTGCCATGTCTGCCAAGAAGGCAAAAGTTAGTATTCGCGGCTAATACAAAACAATGGCTAATACAAAACAATGGCTAATACAAAACAATGGCTAATACAAAACAATGGCTAATACAAAACAATGGTTAATACAAAACAATGGCTAATACAAAACAATGGGTTCCAATAAATGCTTGAGTAAAGTTTATTATTCTCCAATGTTGTATCATACTAAACAAGGCTCACGACTGTGAGGAATACTGAGTGTCAGCCTTCAAGCAGTAGCTTAGGGCTGACTAGCTGAAAGCTCTGAGGACTCACCCGTAGTTCTGACCAATATGGTAACCACCAACCACATTGGCTGTTTAAGTCAAGATATTTTGAAATTCAATAAAATTGAAGTTTGAGTCTCTTGGTTGACCCAGACATACTTCAAAGGCTCAGCAGCCACATGGGTGTGTGTGTGTGTGTTACTGGTCAGCTAGATTTCCTATTTGATTCTGATGTTCATGTCATCATGGAAAGTTCTGCTGGATGATACCACACATCACCTAGCAAAGCAGCCTCTGCTAGTCTCCCAGACCAGGCAAAGTGGGGCTTCCAAAGATGAGGGACCCTTGGAAAGGGCCTACGCTGATGTGACAAGTCCTAGGTTTGTGGGTTCTAAGTAGATTGGCTTTGGCAGAGGCAGGAACAGCTGGTTGCTGAGCCCCAAGTCTCTTGGTCAGGTCAAGACAGAACAGCTGGCTGTTGGCCTTTTGCAGTGTTCCTCTGTTGACCCCCACAAGGCTTTGGAGGTTTGTTCTTCCTTTTTCCTGACATCACCCCAGAAGAGGGTGGTATGACAAACCCAAATGTGTCTGCTCCAGGCACAGCATACTCCTAGGTGCAGTTCCTCAAGGACTAAGTGTGTTTCCATCCCCCTGGGTGTTGTGCGTCTCCTAGAAAACCAGCAGGTATTGATTGTACTAATGAGTGGTTGGTCTGCAGCTCCTGTGCATTGTGCCTCCTCCTCCTCCTCTCTGTATGAGGTCTTTATCTGCAGTCCTCTGAAGTCCCAGAGTGAACTTGGGTAGGCCCAGGAAAAACACACTGCTCTACAATATAAAATATCTCCAAAAACATGTGGAGGGATGGTGGGGGGAGGTTACACTCCTGGGAAACCAGCCCCTGACTGAAAATCCCGGAGGTCCCAACCTTATCTGGCTGTCATCTGCTGACTTTCAACGCCATTGTTAAAATCTTCGAGGCATGGCATGTTCTTTTTCAGATGTTCTGTTTTTAAGTCATTGAGCAAAAAACCCAGGATGCTACAAATGATAGATAAGCTGGATTTGTGTAGGTTATCAGGAGGCTGGTCAAGTTTGGGATTGAGCAAAGGACTGAGATGTTTAGCAAAAGGAAAAGCAGCAAGCATCTCAGTCTCATAAAACTTCATTTATTCACTCACTCATGTATATGTTGTGTATAATGTATCTTTATTCCATGGATATGCACAATGATAATTACATTTCTATGCACATTGCATATGTTGTAACATATGGCTTATTACACCACACTGTGATAGTAGGCTTAAAAATATTATCACTATGATTGAGGAAGTTGAGGCTCAGACAGGATCATTGTCTTGCCGTGGTCACATAGTCAGTTTCTGGTGAGGTGGGGTTTCAGTGTCTGAGACATCAGACCCATCACATTTGAGCTCAGCTCTCTCCCCATTTGTTTGCTTGCAGGTCCTTGTTCCATGGCTCCCAAGGAAGGCGAGTGCCAGGATTATAGTCCTAAAATGGTACTACAATAAGAAAGAGCAAGCCTGCCAACTCTTCTCATTTGGAAACCGTGGGGCAGTGCCAACCAGTTTGAAACCAGAGAAGAATGGGAGACCTGGGGTGCTCCTAGCTAGGCTGAGCCTTCCTTGTAACTGGTACCCTTCTTTTAACAGTTAGACCATGAGACTGGCCTTAAACTTGCTAAAGCAGTCTACCAGCTCATGACTGATGAAGTCCACTCCACAGGCCTGGATACTATATTATAACTCCCTCCGTTGTTTCCTGCCTGTGAAGCCTTAGACTAGCTAATTTGTAAATTCTAATTTCCCCCTCATTTTAAAATCAATTCTTAGGGAATTCTATATAAACTGTTTGGTCATATTCACCCATACTCCACCTCCTCCAAGATCCACTCCCTTTCTCCTGCCCATCCGACTTTGAGCCATCTCTCTTTTAAAAACCTCGCCAATTTGTTGACTCCTTATCCTTTTGGAGGAGTGGATGGGAGGTAGATGAGTGGGTGGGAGGCTAGGGGAGGGAACAGGAAGAGGGATGGGAAGGGGAACCATGGTTGGTATGTAAAATGAAAAAAATTTAAATAAAAACAACAACAAAACAACTTGCCAAATCCAGTTTATGCTGTCCATATGTGTGGCCTTCCATGGAAGCACGATCATACTAGGAGCTACATGTAAAGACAACTGACTCTGTTCCTCCCAGAAGGTATCAACAGCTCCTTAGCCTGGGATGTGACTGGGTGCCTGCCTTCCCTCCATGCTGGGATTTTATTTGGCTTGATCTTGTACAAGCCTTGTGTATGTATGCTGTCACACCAATTGTGAGTTCATGTGTGCACCTGCGATGCTGTGTCCTGAAAACATTGTTCCTTGTGGTCACCCATCCGGCTCTTCCGCTCTTCCATCCCCCTCCCACCATGCTCTCTGAGCCTTGGGAGGAGGGGCCATGAGACATGCTTCAGTGGGGGCTGAGCATTCTGCAGGCTCCTATTCTCTGCACCTTGAGCAGCTGTGGATTTCTGTGTTTCTCTGAGGAGGACTGAAGGACGCATGAATGTAAGGAGATGTCCTTAGGAAGGACCAAATTCTGATTTTTAACAACAGTAGCCAAACCTTTTCTGAACATTAAATGGATTGGAAGTGAGTGGAAAAACAACTTGAGTTTGACCTATCACGTTGTTTTAAAAATGTTGGGAGCTACACCAGTATAAGAAAAATCAGTAAAAGGAGTAAGCAGCACTTCAGAAATGATTTGGAAATAGATTTTTATCTATTAGAGATCAAGGAAATATAAGTCAAAGAGGGAGCCCGGAAGAGGAACATCGAACATAAAATTGGTCTTTACTACCTAATGTAAATGAACTAATGAAGTATTCTTCACTAAGTCTTTGGTGTAAGATTGCAGGTGACTCCTACACTCTGACATGGTAGTTGTGAGAGGAGACAGAAATAACTTCTTTGGGACCAGCCCTTTGCCACTGACGGCACCCCTCATAGACTTCTGTTCTTGAGAATGTACTGACTGAAGTTAAATCAGTGCTGTCACTGAGGAGATGAAATGAAAGCTTCCCGCTCCTGTAAGTGTTTGTCACATTTGCTGTGAGAAAACTCTCTGAGGGAACAAATTAAGGAAAAGGTTTGTTCTGTCTGACTCAGGCCTCAGAGGTTTTAGTCAAGAGTCTTTGTCTCTGTTGATCCCAGGCCCAGGGTGAGGCAGAGAGCAGCACGCTGTAGGAGACTGAGCAGGAGGCTGCTTACCTTGTAACAGGGAGAAGGGAGTGAGTGAGCTGGGGCTGGGGACCTGGCCAGACCTTTAAAGTCACACTGCTAACGACTTCCTCCATTGAGTCCCTCCCCCCTTAAAGTTTCCAGTGCTATCCATCTGGAGAGTAAGTTTTCCACACATGAGCATGCTGTGGGACAGTTCATGCTCATGCCCTAACCCCAGAGGTTGAAACATTTTGTAGGATGGTGGTAGGTGAGACAGCTCAGCTGTTAACAGCACTTGCTGCCCTTACAGAGGACTGGAATTCAGTTCCCCATACCTATGTCCCTCAGCATACAGCCACCTGTGACTCCACACACACAGACATAGACACACACAGATGGACAGACATACAGACACAGACACACAGAGACACATACAGACACACATAGAGACACACAGACACATAGATGACAAAGAGACAGACAGATACACAGACACACACAGACACACAGACAGACAGACAGACAGACAGACACACACACACACACACACACACACACACACACACGGCTTTTTTTTTTTCCTGGCCACTGAGCTCATTCCCAGAATCCATCAAGCACTGGGAAGGACGGGGGGAACTCTGGAAAACTTAGGGAGTCTCTGTGAGACAGCACAGACTGGGTACCCTAAGCAACAGGAGTTTACTTCTCAGAGCTCTGCTCTAAGCTCAGTGTGCCAGCCTGCTCGGTTTCCTTGGTGAGGGCCGTCTTCCTGGCGTGCAGATGGTTACTTTCTCGTGTCCTCACATGGCCTCCTTGGGCCTTTTCTTTCACATGCTCATGGAGGGAGGGAGAGAATGAGGTGGCAGAGAGACCCTTTGGTATCTTCTAAGCACTAATCATATTTTATTAGGGCCTCACCCTTCTGAATATTTAATCAAAAGGTTCTAAATGTGAATGCAGTCAGATCTGAGATTAGCACTGTCCTATGAATTTGGGGAGACACAAACCTACCAGACCGACGGTTTCATACTCCCCCACAAAGGGTCAGTGAAGTTTGTCTTCTGCCACAAAAACTGTTTTGTTTTAAATTTTAATTGTTTTTAAGATTTTTATTTTATATGTGTTGCTTGCATATATGTCTGTGTATCACGTTCATGCCTGGTGCCCACAGAGGTCAGAAGGGGATGCTAGGTCCCCTAGAACTGGAGTTACAGACTGTTGTAGTTGCCATGTGGGTGCTGGGATTCAAGCTGGGCCCACTGCAAGAGTGACAAGTGATCTCAATGGCTGGGTCATCTCTCCGGCCCCAGAAACTGGGCTTTTAGATTTGTTTTGGTTCCTCCACAGTCTGGTGACACTCATGACATTTCGGAGGAAATGGAAATCAGCTTACAAATAAAACACCTTGAAAGTTGTTTCTATGTTCCCATGTGCATGGGTGTTTTGCCTGCGTGTATGTCTGTGTACCACGTGTGTGGCTGGTGTCTGCAGAGGCCAAAAGAGGGCATCGGGTCCCCTGGAACTGGAGTTACAGATGTTGGGAGCTGTTGTGTGGGTGTTGGGGACCGAATTTAAGTCCTCTTGAAGAGCAGACAGTGCTCTCAACTGCTGAGCCATCTCCCCAGCCCCGGAACCAGCTCTACGGGGAGTGCTCAAAGAGACAAAATTTTACTCTATGTTTTCAATGATCACCTTTATCTTATACAGAGGGATGACGGCGTGTTTACAGCACAGAAAGACATGTAAGATGTGACAGTAGACCTGTATAATCTTTTCTCCCAACCATTTGTGCGTACTCTAGGTTTACCTAACACCCGAAGGCCCTGTCTTTTTCTATTTTCTGCGGTAACATACTACGTTCTGATTTGGGATCCAGTGTTTTTAATGAAGGGAATGAAACAGCAGATGTTCCAGCTCATTGGCAAAGCTGCTGACTGTGCAGATGTCTGTTTTAGACGCAGGCCCAGCTGCCTAGGGGGAATGCTTCTCTACCTAGGGGATGGTATTTGAGTGATGATACATTCGTACTTCTGACTCCTACTCTGCCCTTCTTGAGTCCAGGAACTGGGGACATGAAGGCAAAGATTCAGGGGTATGGGAAAGGCTTGGTTTCCTTCCTCAGACAGTTGAGGTCTAGCTGCAGTTCTCCTTGGGCTTCCTAGATGGCAGTAGAACCCTTCCATGCCGCTTCTCTTGTGCCCCCCCAAAGACACTGCAGAAGAGCAGAAACAGTCACCCGATGTTCCAAACCCTCGCTGTCCCGCTTAGTGCACATGGTGGGATGGGGTGGGGTGGGGGAATGATAGATTTGGCTTTCATACCTTGCCCTTATAGTTCTGGGCCTGGAGAGAAACTGGGATCATATGGACAGTGGTTGAACTGTGATGCCAGCCAATACTGATGGCAGCTTGTCAACCCCCAAAGAGCTCTGGAACAAAAAGGGCTTCTCAGTGTTGCCCAGGGCAGACTCAGATGGCTGGGTCAAAATCCCCTGCCTCCACAGCCACTGGTGTTGGCAGCTTAGGAACCATGTCTGTGGTCCAGACACCTCTGCAGCCATGGCAGACACTGAAAGGGGCCTCGCTGAAGGCTTTTTGCCTAGAGCCCCCCAACAGCTGGGGTCAGAGGTCCTTCTTGTGGGGGTATCTGGGAGACACATTATTTCTGTCAATCTCTCTGTGTGGAATGTCTTTTTTCTTTCCATTTTCAGGTCCCTCTACTTTTCTGAATACAACAGGGCACATTCAGTATTTGTACATCATATAAGGCAGAGGAAATGGGCTTTGTGTCCATCTCTGAGCCTCACCAATGGTGCCTCCCACTCTTCCCTTCAGCAGAACCAAAGAGAACTTTGTAGTTTCTTGGAAATGTCGTGTTCCATCCCATCTGTGCTCTTGATATTTCTATAGGAAATGTCTCAATTTCATTTGTTTAAAAAGTACTTAGGGGCTGGTGAGATGGCACAGTGGGTAAAGGGCTCTATACAAGCATGGCCATTTGACTTTGGATTCCTAGTGCCCACTTAAAAAGCTTGCATGGTGGCACATGCCTATACTAGCAGCACTGGGAGGTGGAGTCATCCTGGGCTCCTGATGGCCACCCAGCCTAGCCAATCACTGAGCTCCATGGGCCGTGAGAGACTCTATCTCAAAACATGTGGGTGGAGAGCTATAGAGGAAGACCTCTGATGTTGACATTCTGGGTTGATGTACCATGTTGCTGATTCCTTTGTTGCTATCAGAACCAGCGTTTCTGAGTTTCCACCATGGCCTGAGGACCAGTGGCTCTCAAGGAAACTTCCAGATTTCCAGAACCAGATCAGAACTGTTGAGGTATCAGCTTCCAGGACTGAGCAACCACTGGCTTCTCAGTCTCTCAGGTGTCACTTAATAAATTCTCTTTCTCTGTCTTTGTCTTTCTCTCACACACTTGTATATATAGTGTGTATTCATCCCATTGGTTTCATCCCTCTAGAACAGTGGTTCTCAACCTTCCTAACGCTGCAACCCTTTAATACAGACCCTCATACTGGGATGATCCCAAACCATAGAACTATTTTCATTGCTACTTCATAACTGTAATTTTGCTACTGTTATGAATTGCAATGTAAATATTGGATATGCAACCCTCAAAAGGGTTGTGACCCACAGCTTGAGAACCACAGCTCTAGAGGATCCTAACTGCACTGTGAGGCTTGTACCCAGGAACCCTTTACCTACCCAGGCACTTCTCATTTTAGTTAGGATTTAACTCTCTGTTCCACTAGTGGCCCCTGTGGTAAAGGCTCAGCTACCAGACTGTGATGCTAGCAGGAGTGTGGTGGAACCTTTAAGGGGTGCGACCCTGGAAAAGGAAGTAGGTCATTGGGCGTGCCCTTGAATGGCCCTTTGCATCTCATCTGTGATCCTTTGCTCTCTGGTTGCTCTGAGCTGAACAGTCTTCCTCTGCCTCGTGTTCCTGCTGTGTCCCTCCTGGCTCCAGGCTCAAAACCAATGGATCGGGGGATCATAGACTGACAGCTCAAAATCATGAGTCCAACTCAGTCAGCTTTTCTTCCTACAAGTTGATTTAGTTCAGCCACTTAGCAGCTTTCAAAGCTATTAGGGATGCCCACAGACCCTCTCAACCCTTACTTCCTTTCTGTAGCTCTTGCTCTAGAAAGAGCACTTTATAGATTCTGCATTGGGCTGGAGAGATGGCACAGCCACTGAAAGGCTAGGCCCACAACCAAAAATACAGATTCTGCACTATTTAATGCTTGTCTTTAGATATATTTATATACATGAGAGTTTTGTCTGTCTGTATGTGTGTGTACCACATGCTTGTCTTGTACCTGCAGAGGTCAGAAGAGGGCATCAGAAGCCCTGGAACTGGAATTATGGGTGATTGTGAATCACAACATGGGTGATAGGAATCTAACTTAGGTCCTCTGTCAGAGCCTCCATTGTTCAAAACCAGTGAGCCATCTCCTCAGTCCCTTGGCCTTTATTTTTATTCTGTATTTACTTCGAACACCAAGGCTCTGAGTGCCCTATCATGCCCTGTGGAAAAGCTTCATGCATTTTGAAGTTCTCTTTTGGATTTGTGGTCTTGTTAATTATCACCTTGTATAGCTTTGGGGACCTTAATTCTTACGATGAAATTAAGTTGTAGAAAGGTCAAGTGACATCAAGCCTCATGCAATGAATCAGTTGTTCTAAAATTAGAATGAAATGAGTTTTGAACTACCTTGGCATCTGTTTGGTTCACTTTGCAAAACTTAAGCATTTTAGTCATTAGGTGAATTGATTGCGTGGTGCTTTTAAACATATAGTACATTTCATTGATTCAATGAAATTGGAGGGTTTAGGACTGCTGGGCTCAGAAATTGGTTCCCAGCTGTGTTTAAAAGTGCAGAAATCAATATGAGATCCAGGTGTGGTGGTGCCCAATATGATCCCAGGTCATCCTCTGAAGCACAGTGAGTGAGACCAGCTTAGGCTATGTGAGGCCCTGCCACAACAACCAACCAACCAACCAACCACCCACCCAAACAATCCCCCCAACAAAAAAGCAAAAACAAACAAACAAAAGGAAACAAAAGGCTAAGAATGTAGTTCAGGGATGGAGTGCTTTTAAGTCTGATCCCCAAGCATGCTGCTCCCCCGCACACACACATGTTAGGTGAAAGCAGGAAGGTCAGAGAGTTCAAGGTCTGTGACCGGCTACATAGTAATATCTTGTCCCATAAAACAAAATGAGTCCTGGCTACACTTATCTGTGAGTCAAGAGGATCAGGAGCTTAAGGTCATCCTCAGCTACAAAGTAAGTTCAAGGCCAGCCTGGGCTAGAGGAGACTTTGTCTCAAAATAAAACCAATATTAACATTTTCTAAGCAGAGGCCATATTGCCTTGGTATGCTTTGGGTACTGTTTTTAGCTTGAGTTTTGTCATCTCCTGTAATAGGTCATTCCTTTGCTTTTAAAATAGCCGTAGACTCTGTCTCTGTCTCTGTCTCTGTCTCTGTCTCTCTCTCTCTCTGTGTGTGTGTGTGTGTGTGTGTGTGTGTGTGTGTGTGTGTGTGTTTGAGAGAGGGTCTCTTTATGTAGCACTGGATGGCTTAGAATTCACTACATAGACCAGGATGGCCTGGAACTCACAGACATCTGTCTGCCTTTGCCTCCCAGGTGCTGGGACTAAAGGCGTGTGCCACCACACCTGGCTCAAATGTATGTTTTAAATGCGGCCATTGTTTTATGATGTTATGAGATATACTGAGACTAGAGACATGAAATCAACATCTAGTGACTTCCCTGGTCTTGACTTTTCTGGCTGAACAGACCGCAGAGGGAACCAGTTGCGGTCCATTTAGATCCTTTTTAAGTTTTGCTTGCCGATGACATTGGTCTTTCTATGTTCCTCTCCTAGACAGCTAAGAAGCCAGAGATCTGGAGAAGCAGCCAACTAAACTCAGCCTCAGATTGCTGAATCACAGTATAATGCACTAAATAAGCATTGGCTTTAAAGTGCACACGGTTGGGAGTGACTATGGTTTGAGGGAAGTCATGACTAGGCACGCTCGTGTGCTCACAGTCCCCTGGCTGTTTGTTTGGTCACTTGGTTGGTCTAGAGACACTTTCTAGAAACTGAAAAGAAAATAGGGTATAAGGGTAGAAATCATCCAGGTGAGGAGTTTAGAAAAAAAGCATTTAGGATCTGCTCCATGGTTCCTGAACCAGCGGTAATTATGCCGAGATGGCTGTGATGGATGGCAAGCTCTCCAATGGGCTTACGAGAAAACCAAGAGTCACTGAGTGAGGAAAAAAAAATTAGAGATACATTTTACAATTGCAAATTGCTGTCTTTGCTTCTGTAAACTTGCTTGCGTTAGACACTGAACCATCCTCTCCCTGGAAATAAGTAAAAAGTTTCAGAGCCCAGCCGTCGGCCTTGGGACAAGGTCTGCAATTATAGATTAAAATAATAATAAGTCTCTGTTTAAAAAATTCCTCAAATGGGATCCAAGATAAGGGCCATCTGGCGAGTCCAGCAAGCTAGGTCAAATGTCAGCCAATCACAAGCATGTAACTATGCGAACTCCCCTCCAGAGTAACCGCTCCCCTTAGACCTCCCCTGAGCCAACCAGTTTACGACTAATGTTACAAAATTTCCCGCGTAACAAAATGATTGCTGAAATATATGATGATTTTTAAAATGGGCCAAACCCGGGGCACCTGGTATCTTATGCTAATTTTGTAGTTCTGCCTTTAAAAATGCTTGTAACTGCTGATTGGGGCTCTCTGACTGACCAGGACAGAGAGCCCACTTGCGCCAGTGCTGAATACATTCCTCTTGCGTGTTGCATCTGCTGGTTTGGAATCTTGGTTTCTGGGGGAGCCCTCTCACAGACGAAAGTATCCCAGGGCTCTGGGGTCTTTCACTGAGATGAGGGGGTTGTCATCACACCATTTCCAGACCTTTCCCCAGTGATGCCTACAGGGAACCACAGGGACTTCCAAACAGGACTACAAAACCCAGAAAGCATTAGGGTGTTTTATAGTGGAATTGAAAATTCAAGTATCTTTAGTGGGCACCCAGCAATTTCATTCCTAAGCGTATAACCTAGAAACTCACCAAGCACACTCCCGTGTCAGCCTTTTTTTTTTTTTTTTTTTTTTTAGTTTTTCGAGACAGAGTTTCTCTGTGTAGCTTTGCACCTTTCCTTGAACTCACTTTGGAGACCAGGCTGGCCTCAAACTCAGAGATCCACCTGCCTCTGCCTCCCGAGTGCTGGGATTAAAGGTGTGTGTCACCACTGCCCGGCCTTTTTTTTTTTTTTTTTTTTTGAGCCTTGTTTTTTAAAACCCCAGCTTGTGAACAACCTCCATGAGCTATAAGTATGAGATAAGTGGCTGGCGGGTACTTTGAAACAAAACAAACAGGTTGGTGAGATGGCTCAGTGGGTAAGGACACTTGATGTCAAGGCTGGCAGCTTGAGTTTGATTCCTGAGACCGATATGGTGGAAGGAGAGAACTGACTCCTGCAAGTTACCTTCTGACCTTCACATGCGCGCTGCAGCAAATGTTCACACACACACACACACACACACACACACACACACACACACATACGCGCACACACACACACACACTCACACATGTAATTTAAAAACAGTATAAGGAATGATGAAAACAAATGGCCAAAGTTGAATTGAGATTCAGCAACAAGAATAGATCTGAAAAGATACATTTTGATAGCAAGACGAAGACACAGAAGTATATATTGCACATATCCAGCACCTGGGACCACAACCACAAAGGTTTCTTCTTCAGCCATCTTAGCTGTCCACTGTGGCCTGGAGCTGATGGAGCAGGATTTACTTGTAACATTGTCATCTTAGCATTTTTTATTTCTCTAGATAGATATTAATATTATCTACAAATGCATTATATACAAATGCACATTGCTTAATTTCCCCCCTTTCCAATTCCTTTCTCAATGTTCTCTCTAAGCTTCAAAATAGACAACAATTAAATTATGTTGTCCCTTATGTGGTCAAAGAAGAAAAAAATGAAGATGTGGTTGACATGCAAGTCAGGATGTCAATGTGATGGGGGCTCTGGTGTTCTGTGCCCCCACCCGCCCTCTTCTGGCTCCCACCCAGGGAGTGAAGAACTTATCTGTCTGTTGTGGGAATTTGATCTAGTCAGCCAATGGTATTGGAGTGACTAGCCCCAGGGTGTGGTCTTGGCTGGTAACTGGATAAGAACTGAGGAGGAGGGTCACAAGCTCTCTCTAGAATATGGGAGGTTTCCTGATGCCACTGTTTGGTGAGCTGGAACGGAGCATGGCTTCATTCTGTGTTCTTATGTTATTCCCATTTCATCCCTTAATGAATTATGGACCAGACTTCTGTAGGTTCTCACTTCATCCGTCCAGCTGCTGTGCAACTCTGGGCAGGTGATCCTGGCAGGTGACCTCTAAATGGGACCTTGGGAGGATTTCACCAGTTGGAGAGGATTCATATCCTTTCAGGGGCAGATGTGTCTAGCAGCTGATCAAAGCTGAGTTATAAATGTCCACCTTACCTTGTGGGACAGGTCAACCCCAGAGCTGCCCTGGGGTTGGCTGTAGCCTGCACACTAGCCTGGCTTCTCTCTGCCCAGCTTTCTTTCCTTCTCACCCACAGATACTGCTCTTCAGGTAATCCCATATAAAAATACTTCATGTTACCTATATCACGGACTGCTTCCTGGGAACTCCACTCTGTGTTCCTTTTGTGGAAGGAAGAACCTAGAAGTAGGATGTGGAACATGGATGTTGACATTCTCTAGCCTCCTTCTGAGCTGTGTTGTCACTAGGTGTGGTGTTTTGAATAGGATTGGCAGCCATAGACTCAGGTATTTGAATGCTTGGCCCATCAGGAGTGGCATTATTAGGAGGTGTGACCTTGTTGGAATAGTTATGGCTTAGAAGGAAGTGTGTCACTGTGGAGGTGGGCTTTGAGGACTCATATATGCTCAAGCTATGCCCAGTGTGGCAGTCTCTCTGTCTATAGCCTGTGGATCAAGACGTAGAATTCTCAGCTCCTTCTTCAGCACCATGTCTGCCTGCATGCTGCCATGCTTCCTGTCATGATGTTAATGGACTAAACCTCTGATAATGTAAGCCAGTTCCAATGAAATGTTTTCCTTTACAAGAGCTGCTGTGGTCACAGTGTCTCTTCACAGCAATAAAACCCTAACTAAGACATTGGGCATTCACCAGGTATCTGTGCATTGAGGTACACATTTATGTCTTATGCACCACAGTAATTTAGAAAGTTCCCAAAGCATATATCTGGGTCAAGTGAGCTGATACCATATGATGCTTGATTCAGGGAAACAAGAGATATTCCATGTTGGCTCAAGTCAATCTTAATCTTTGAGAGTGGCCGGGGTTCTTCATCATGTAGATCATCAGAGAATAGTAACAGTGTTAGAATTCCTTAGGTTAGGGAAAGAAAATCCCAGACTGGTTCTAGGTCTTGGTTTCTTAATCATGTCAGGGAAAATTAAAAAGTGACATCAGAATGTTTGGTCTTATTGTAATCTCCTGGTTCTATAAAGATAGCTTGTTTTGATCCATAGAGCTGGGTAGGTAGCAGAGTTTGGTGGATCAGGACTGCATTCCCAGCACTCATGAGGCAGAGGCAGGCAGGTCTCTGTGATTTTGAGGTCAGTGCTGTCTACACAGTGAGTTCCAAGTCCAGCTGGGATTGAGACCTCGTCTCAAAAAACCAAGAAGAAGGAGGAGTGAGAGAAGGAGGACAATGATGGGGAAGATGATGATGACCGTAATGAGGAGACTGGACAGGGCTTCGAGACAAACTTCCAAGAAGTAAAAGGCATTTGCTCCTTGCATAAATATGCACTGAGCACACAGATGTGCTAAGAATTCTTCCAGAATATCCCATTCCTAGGAAGTTTCTTGAAGAATGTAAACAAACAAACAATTCTTTCCCTTTCTGGGAATTTACTAGTTTTTTTAGCCTGGCCTCCCCTGCTGCCCTCTCTGCTTCCTGACTGCAGATGTGATGTGACCAGCCTCCTCCTGCTCCACACCTTTCATGCTATGATTGACTAGTTAAACCTTGAGCCAAAGGCACCCTTCCTTCTTTAATTTGCTTTTCCTAGGTGTTTTGTCAAGGCACCCAGCAAAGTAACTGATACAGTGGCCACACTGAAAATGGCCTCTCAGGAAACTATGTTTCAGTTACATGTTTTTATCTATTGCTGTGTAACAAATTGTCCTACCTTAATAGCTTTATTAAAATCCCTTCTCTCTATCTGGGTACACAGCTCTCTCTCCCCCTCTCTCTCTTTCCCTCTCTCCCCCTCTGTGTGTGTGTGTGTTTACTTGCATGTATTCATGTGTGGGAGTGCAGTCACTCATGTGCCATGGTGCACTTGTGGAAGTCAGGATCCAACCTTGGGTATCAGTCCTTGCCTTGTGCTCTGTTTACTGCTGCACACTCAAGGCTGGCAGATATGTGAGTTTCTGGAGATTCTTTTGTCTCCACTTCCCATTGCACCATAGAAGTGCTGGACTTATAGATGAAACATATGAAATGTATATTTTGTTCACCAAGCTGTGATTGGAGGAGAAAAGTTCTTCCTTCCTGTCTCATATCCTCAGAGCCTCTATCTCCCACACTGTCTATGTTTTTACCACTCCAGCTCAGCTTAATTTCCCAGATGCTTCTGTGGCTAGGGAAAGCATCAGACTAAGGGATGGTGGGAGGTAAGTGGACATGGTTTGAAAGGATACAGTCACTCATTTCAGGAAAAGCAAGGAATAGGGGGTGTCTGGCTACACTGTGTTCACAGTCAGGGAGCAAAGAGAGATGAATGCTGGCTCTCATCTCACTTTCTCTTTTCATTCAGTGTGAGAACAGACCCTTCAGGTGTGTCTCCCAGGTGATTCCAAATCCAGTCAACCTGACAGTGAAGGTGAACCATCATAGTGCTATAAATCTCCTTACATTGGCCACCTGTCACACGCATGGTATGTTTACAAACATTTTCAAGCTGATGTCTCCTGTAGCCCATGATAGCAACAATCAGGACTCCAGCTTATCCACAGGAACCCCCAACTCCTTTAAACATCTAGTTCACATGTAGGAAAGCCCCTCATCTGTGTGTATATGTGTTTGAGTACATGCCACATGAGTATAGGTACCTGTGTAGATCAGAAGAGGGTGTTGGATCCCTTGGAGCTGGAATTACAGGCAGCTGTGAGTTGATGGACATGAATGCTGGGAATCAAACCCAGGTCCTCTGGAAGAGCAGCCAGTGCTCTCAATGGCTGAGCCACTTCTCCAGCCCTCTATGGTTTTTACCTTTAGTTCTATTTCTCTTAGTGGGTCAGTTTGTTTTTCAGACCAGTCGTCTTCCAGATTCTTGAACAAACGTCACAGCACTTTCCAACTAAACCATTGAAAATAAGAGTCAGAGGGCTGGGCACTTCCTCCCAGGACATCAGATGTCACCCAAATTCTCCCACTAAAGAGCACCTTCTTTGACACCTGGACTTGGACAATGGAAAGCATGCTGCCTTGGTTGTCCATTCCTAGTTCTTCCCTGTCAGAAAGACTTGACTTTCTGGTTGATACTGACAGGAGGGTGCCCTGTATGTTGAGGTGTTAGGAGTGTGTCTTATGTGCCACATGCAGCTGTACCCTCTAAGTGTTGTTAGATTTCTAGGTAGGGCAAGGAGGTTGTCTTCTCTTAAGTGCTACTCTATTGTAGTCTCAGAGAACCAGCTCCAAGACAGAACCCAGGGAATACTACCCTGCTTCAGATGATTCGAGAATGACCTTTCCTAGGGAAAACCGAGAAGGAAAAACAAAACCATTTGTTATAAACAACAGAACTGGCCAGAGAATGTGGTTTTTGGATTTAGATTTGAGTGAGGATGGGGAAAAATGACTGGGCTTTAAACATTTTCCCACCATTCATACACACACTATGAGGCCCAAGGAGAGAAACAGAAAGGAACGTTACACTACAAGCTGCCGTAATTCACGAAGTGAGTGCTTTAACACAAAACAAGGTGGTGGAAGATATCTAGTTCAGTACAGCAGAACCAAGAAAAACCATGTCCATTCTCACTGAAGCCACAGGAAAACAGGCAGAGCATGAGTGTGGAGAGAAAATCTCAAGCCAGCACCTATGGGATGTCGCTGCAAACGTTGTGGAATCCAGAGCATTCTGTTTTCAGTCGTAGCATGTTTAATTGATCAACCCGGGTCCCTCTTTCTGTGTTTCTCCCGACAGGTGTCTATCACTTTTGATCATGTATGTAGTTTCTGGTCTTTATGTATTATCACCTCCTTCCCTTCTCTCAGGCCCAGTAGTACCAGTCTCGAGAGCACAGATGTTGACACTGTTTTGATTCATTGATGCAGAGTGGGCTTTACCCACAGTTCTGACAGCTTCAGATTCAGTTGTCTTTGGCTGGTGGTGATTAAAAAAATAGTACATGGCTGGGTGGTGGTAGCACACGCTTTTAATCCCAGGCCTGGGGAAGCAAAGGCAGGCAGATTCAAGTTTAGGGCCAACCTGATCTACACAGTGAGTTCCAGGACAGCTAGGGCTACACAGAGAAACTCTGTCTCAAAAAACAGAAAACAACACACACACACACACACACACACACACACACAACCAGTAAATGGGAAATTCCATAAGCAATATAAGTTAAGCTGGTTGTTCTGAGTAGCATGGTGAACTCTCATACCATCCTGCTCCATTGTTCCCAGAATGTGAATTTTCCCTTGGCCAACGTATCTGTATAATATATGCCACCAATTAGATACTGAGTAGTCATCTCAGTGATCAGGGGACACACAATGCTCATGTCTGAGTGAGGTCAGTAGAAGCTAACACTGTGGTGAGTATCTACCTTGCATATCCCTTCATTTCATGTAATCATTGTATCATTTCACAATATCATGAGAAATGTGAGTACAGGGCAGTAAGATATTCAGAGAGAGAGAGAGAGAGAGAGACTCTTTTTGTGGAGTATTATCATATTGTTCTTTTTATTATTAGTTATAACTTCTAATTTTTCACTATACTCAATTTATGAATTAAACTTTACCACAGCTGTGCATATAGGGGAACAAACATAGTATACATCAGTTGCAGGCTGGCAGGTAAGACTCCTGCAGACAGGCCTTCCCACCAACACCCCCATCAGACCCTGTAATCTACAAGTTCCACTCCATCCCTCAACAACACCCCCCCCCCCGACCAACTAGACCTCAGCGGCTCCCTGAGACACAGACACCATTTGCAGCAATTAGAGGAAGAGATGGGTAGACACCAGTGCAAGAATATGTTCAATAACATAAAGAACAATATGGCACCACCAGAACCTAGCAGTTCTACAACAGCAAGACCTGAACATCCCAATGTAGAAGAAGCAGAAGAAAATGACTTTAAAAATGACTTTATGAAGATGTTAGAGGCCTTTAAAAAGGAAATGAAAAACTTCCTTAAAGAAATGGAGGAAAAGACAAACAAAAAATTGGAAGAAACCAATAAATTTCTAAAAGAAAGTCAAGAAAAAACAAGAAGCTCTATCTCAGCGGCTGGCCAGCAGGAAAGACTCCTGTGGGCAGGCTCCCTCACCAAAACCCCCCATTGGAACCTGCAATCTATAAGACCCATACCCTACTCCAAACCTACCCACTCCCTGTGACCACAGTGGCTTCCTAAGATACAGAATCTGCCAGCTCTCACTGGACCAAGAGAGGCTTCCTGAGACACAGAATCTACCAGCTCTGGTTGGACCAAAAGCACTGATAAGACCAAGAGCAGCTTCTTGAGACACAGAATCAGCCAGCTTGGATTGGACCAAGAACAGCTCCCTGAGACACAGAATCCACCAGCTCCAATTAGACAAAGACCTGAGATTGGACCCAGAGTGGCCCCTTGAGACACAGACACAGCAAGCACAGATTGGACCAAGAGCAGCTGGCTCAAACACAGGGACCTCTTGTATTTATTAGCAGAAGAGATGTGTAGATGGCAGTGCAAAAATATGTACAACAACATAGAGAGCAATATGGCACCACCAGAATCTAGCAGTTCTACAACAGCAAGACCTGAACATCACAACAGAGAAGAGGCAGAAGAAAGTGTCTCTAAAAAATAACTTTATGAAGATGATAGAGGACTTTAAAGAGGAAATGAAAAATTCCATTAAAGAAATTGAAGGAAAGACAAACAAAAAATTGGAAGAAATCAATAAATTCCTTAAAGAAAGCCAAGAAAATCATGAAAAAGAAGTTAATCATGTGAAGGAAACAGTTAAAGACCTGAAAATTGAAATAGAAACAATGAAGAAGACACAAACCAAGGGAATGCTGGAAATAGAAAATACAACTAAATGAATAGGAATTATAGATGCAAGCATAACCAACAGAATACAAGAGATACAATAGAGGAAACAGATTCATCAGTCAAACAAAATACCAAAGTCAAAAAAGCCATAGTACAAAATGTCCAGGAACTCTAGGACATAATAGAAGGCCAAACCTAAGAATAATAAGGATAGAAAAAGGAGAATACCAAGCCAAAGGCACAGAAAATATATTCAACAAAACCATAGAAGAAAACTTTCCCAACTTAAAGAAGGAAATACCTATGAAGATACAAGAAGCCTATAGAACACCAAATAGACTAGATTCCCCCCCCCCCAAATTCCCCTTGCCACATGATAATTAAACCACTAAACTCACAGAATAAAGAAAGAATATTAAGAACAGCAAAGAAAAAAGGCCAAGTGACCTATAAAGGCAGATCCATCAGAATAACATCTGACTTCTCTTTTTTGTTTGTTTGTTTGTTTTTGTTTTTCAAGACAGGGTTTCTCTGTGTAGCTTTGTGCCTTTCCTAGAACTCTCTTTGGAGACCAGGCTGGACTCGTACTCACGGAAATCCTCCTGTCTCTGCCTCCCAAGTGCTGGGATTAAAGGCATGCGCCACCACCACCTGGTAACACCTGACTTCTCAATGGAGACTCTGAAAGCCAGAAGGTCCTGGACAGATGTAATGCAGACACTAAGAGACCATGGATGCCAGCCTAGACTAATATACCCAGCAAAACTTTCAATAACCATAGACAGAGTGAATAAGACATTCCAAGACAAAACCAGATTTAAACAATACCTATCCACAAATCCAGCCCTACAGAAAGCACTAGAAGAAAAAATTCTAACTTAAGGAAGTCAGATGCACCCACAAAAACACAGGCAATAGATAATCCCACAGTAGTAAATCTCAAAGAAAGGAAATACATACACACTATCACCAAAAGATAACCGGAATTAACAATCCATGGTCATTAATATCCATCAATATCAATGGACTCAATTCACCTATAAAAAGACACAGGCTAATGGAATGGATATGAAATCAGGATCCATCCTTCTGCTGCATACAAGAAACACAGCTCAACTTCAAAGACAGACACTACCTCAGAGTAAAAGGCTGGGAAATAGACTTAAGCTGGTGTAGCTATCCTAATATCTAACAAAATAGACTTCAAATTAAAATCAATCAAAAGAGAACCCAAATGGCTGAAAGATATTTAAGGAATTGCTCAACATCCTTAGTCATCAGGGAAATGCAAATCAAAATGACTCTGAGATACCATCTTACACCTTTCAGAATGGCTAAGATCAAAAACACTGGTGACAGCTTATGTTGGAGAGGATGTGGAGCAAGGGGAACACTCCTCCACTTTTGGTGGGAGTGCAAACTTGTACAGCCACTTTGGAAATCAGTTTGGTGACTTCTCAGAAAATTGGGAATCAATCTACCTTAAGACCCAATGATACCACTCTTGGGCATATACCCAAGGCATTTTCAATCATACCACAAGGACACATGCTCAGCTATGTTCATAGCAGCATTACTTGTAATAGCCAGAACAGGAAACAACCTAGATGCCCCCCAACCAAAGAACAGGTTAAGAAAATGTGGTACAGATGTACAATGGAGTATTCCTCAGCGGTAAAAAACAATGACATCATGAAATTTGCAGGCAAATGGATGGAACTAGAAAATATCATCCTGAGTGAGATAACCTAGACTCAGAAAGACAAACACAGTATGTACTCAGTCATAAGTGGATACTAGATGTAAAGCAAAGGGTAACCAGACTATAACCCACAGCTCCAGAGAAGCTAGCTAACAAGGAGGACTCTAAGAAGGATGCATAGATTGCCCTGGGAAGGAGAAATAGATGAGATCTCTACAGTAAACTGGGGGTGAGGAGGGGCAATAGAGGGGAGGAGATGGGGGATGAGAACATGAGAGAACAGAATGGTCCAGCTTGGGGAGGCACAGATTGGGAGAGCAATGAAAGAGATGTTTTGATGGACACATTATGGTATAGGAAGAAACCTGGTGCTAGGGAAATTCCCAGGAATCCACAAGGATGACCCCAGCTTAGACTATTAGCAATAGTGGAGAGGGTGCCTGAACTGGCCTAACCCAGAAATCAGATTGGTGAATACCCTATTAGTCATCATAGAGCCTTCATCCAGATGCAGAGATCTATAGCCAAGCACCAGGTGGAGCTCCAGAAGAGGGGGAAGACGGATTATATGAGCAAACGGGGTCAAGATGATGATGGAGAAATTTACAGACAACTGAACCAAGCTTGTGGGAACTCACAAACTTTAGACTGACAGCTGTGGAGGCAGCACGGGACCAAACTAGGCCCTATGCATACAGGGAGACAGTTGTATAGCTTGGTCTGTTTCAGGGAGCCCTGGCAGTGGGATCAGAATCTATTCCTGGTGCATGAGTTGGCTTTTTGGAGCCCATTCCCTGTGATGTGATGCCTTGCTCAACCTTGCTCAGCAGGGAGGGGCTTGATTCTGCCTCAACTGAATGTACCAGGCTTTGCCGACTCCCCATGGGAGGACTTACCCTTTTGGAGCAGAGAGGAAGGCTAGCAGGGAGTGGGAGGAGGGATGTGAGGGGAATCTGTGGTTGGTATGTAACATGAATAAAAAATTCCAAAAAAAGAGAAAAAAATAGTATACATAAGATTTGGTTCTATATCTGGTTTCAGTCATCTACTGGGAGAGGGACTTGGAATGCATTGTCCATGGATAAAGGGAGGCTGATAGTGCTCAAAAGCTTAAAATAGTTCCTGGAATTTGGTGATTACTAAATAGATATTTTGGAATAAATGAAGTTGCTTCTGCACACCCCACCAGCACACAGACCTTTCCATCAGTAGGTTAGTGAGGAGAACAAACAGTTGGTCTCTGGCTTTTGAACAGACAGCTCTCTGGGAAGTCCCTGAGCCCCCTTTTATTACAAAATATAGTGCAAACTCAAAGAATAGTAGACACATTGTCTCACAAGAGGCAAGTTGTTGAGCAGTGGGATAGAGGAGAAACTTGGAGGGGTAAGGTGACTTACAGGGAAATAAGTACACAAGCCAAGAAGAAGTCATGCTCTTAGCTTCATTGAGTGCCATGAATAGTTCTTGATTGCTAAGACAAGAGTGCCAAGAGCAGGAACTTGCAGGGGGAGTGTTTCCAAGTGATAGATGCCTGCCAAGCAGCCCTGCACACCCAGACTGATATTTGCCGCCACAGAGTATTCTTTAGCAAGTAGCTGGCCAAACAAGATTGGCTTTTATGGAAAAGATGAGTACCATTGACAGAGAAACCAGCAAGAAAACAAGAGAAATATTAAGAGAGAAAAACAGATAAGCTTTCTATGTCAGGAACCTGAGAAAAACAGGGCATAGTGGTGCACACTTTTAATCCCAGCATGTAGGAGGCAGAGGCAGGTGAATTTCTGTGAGTTTAAGGCCAGCCTGGTCTACAGAGTAACTTCCAGGCCAGCAGAGCTACCTAGTGAGGTCCCTGTCTCCAAAATGAAAACAAACAAACAAATAAGCAAACATTGAAACAAAACAAAACAAACAAAAACAAAAAAAAGCCATGAGAAAAATGATATTACCAAGAATAAGAAAATATGGAACGAATAAAGTAAACAGTAGAAAGAAAAACAGAACAGAACCCATGGGTTCTTTGTGACTAGCACTCGAAGACTAGATGCTAGGATACAAAGGAGACATCTTTTAAGAGTGCTAGGAAGAAATGAAAACGAGCTGGAAGAACTCGGGGAGGGTGCGTGTGTGAAAGGGAAGATTGAGGCCATTGTATGTTAGCAGCAGAAAAAGAAAAACGTCATCATAAAAATATAGTCAAAGCCACAAACGAGCTTAAAAGGACCAGAGAGGAAACAGTAGGAAGTTAAAACTGCCTTAATTTCTGTCACATGCAGTTGGCATCTGTGGCTAAAATTAGAGAAAGTAACACATAAAAGGAGCAAGGACATGGAATTAAGAAAATCTGAAACCCAAATATTAAGTTTGATCTTGACAGCAACATTCTCTTCCTTTGTGTAGATTGTCACATGTGTTTTCTGGGCATACTATCAGGAATGTTAGACGCTGTGAGTGTTAGTCACTTATCACTTACAAAACTATCACAGCGAGCAACTTACATGAGGGGAGAGGCCTGAAGGTTCCAGGGGGCTTAATCTGCAGTTACTTGGCTCTGTGCATTGGGCAGCTGGTCATGGCAGCAGGGGTGTGCTGCAGCAGAGCTCTGTGTACTTGATGAATGACCAGCAGAGACAGTCAGGAGTCAGCAAGGGGCCATAAAACCCAATGACCATACCCCCACCCCCACATTGATCTTCCTCCATCTGGGCCCTGCCTCCCAAAGCTTCCAGAACCTCCTCAAAGAGCACCTTTATCTGGGGACCAGCCGTTTATAGTCTTAATAGTTCAAATGTTGATCAAAAGTACAAATTCAAGTTCCCACTGAAGATTCAAGTCAAACCCTCAGTTGTGAAAGCCTTTAAAAAATATATATACCCCTACATTCAATAGCACAGTGTAAGCATATCCATTCCAAAAGGAGGGTGTGGTAGAATAGCAAGAGAGGATAGGACCAAAGCAAGACTGAAATCCAGTGAGGAAAACAATCTTCAGCTCTGTACTGGTTAGGAGAACACATGGTGTCCTGCTGTAAAGCCCAACAGCCTTGGTTAGCTCTACAACTCTGGCCTTGCCATTTGCAGGCCACATGGCCACATGATGCCTCTCTTCTGGCTGGCTCCACTCACTGCCTGCAGCCTTTCTAAGCAGTTGTTACACATTCCTAGCATCTTCAACTTCCTGGGGTCTCCTATGGAGCTTTAACTCATCTTCACAGAGTGATATATTAGCCTTCTGTGGGAGGGGGGTCCTTGCTGGGAATCTGACCTAGCTCACAAGGACAGGAGGTAGACATTGGCTAGGTAGTTTAGGGGCAAGGACCTGGGAAGAGTTCCATTAGTGTTGTTGGCCAGAGGCAGGGATTCCTTGATTCCCATTGTGGAGTTCCAGAAGGGAGAGGTTACATCTTACCTCTTAAGTGAGCAGCCCTGCCTGGAGGCTGCATGTGAGGGTCACGCTGAAACTACTGTCTAGATTCTAACCTTTTCTGCTGAATAGACAGCTTTTGAATTGCATCTCTAGAGGTTCACGGTGAAAATGAGTTGTTTCTGCTTCCTAATTCCAGCCCATCTCATAAATTTTTGGGGTACCTTCTCAGAAGGGTGAGTATCATAATAGCCTTGATTAGGTCTCAGTAGAGGTTCATTAGGGGAAACTATTTCCTCCTGGTCAAAATAGAAAACTATCCTGGTCCTGAGTGGAGACATGAATTTCTGATCTGCATTAAAGACTACATTATATACCACTGATTGCTCACTTATGAAAATCCAGCTGTGCCTATCAGTCACCTGGTCAAGAGACTTCCCTTCAGTAAGACTGATTTACCTTAAGCCATTCAAAGAAGATGGGAGGAATAATTAGACCTTTAATGAGATAATGCACTTTTCCTACCCAGAAATCCTGCCTTGGTATAACTGTTTGCAGAACTGCCACCGTGCAGCTTAGCTGAGCCTGTCCACTCTTATGAATAACTCATAAAAGTGTAACTTTCTCTATTTCTGTCTTTTTTAAAAATCTTTTTCTTTCTTGTGGATACTGGATAGAGTCTGAACATGCTTTTTCTTGATGCTTTGGGCTTCCTCATTCTTTTCCTGAAGATTGATGATCCTGTGATGTAGCTGCTTGTCTGCCCCGTGGCTGCTTATAAATAGTTTCCCTGTTCATCTTCTCCATCTCCTGTTAGTCCCACTGGGTGAGAATAAGAACACTACCATAGTTTTTGAGGCAAATTGGAAGCTTTATTAAATATTGGGCAGGACAATGGATATTGGCTAGGTCCATATCCAGGATTCCCAGAGAATGGCCGTGAATGGCACTAGTCAGGTGCTCATAAAAGCAAAACTCACATGTACTTCCTACCTTCATCCAATGAAAGGCAAGTATACATTTCTGTCTATGTATCTCCCATCTATGTGTGATCGAGCACATACAGAAGTGAAAACATGGCTTGTTACCTTACATGCACTTTTGTCTTTGTTAGGACTTCTTTGGCTGTGAAGAGACACCATGACCACAGCAACTCTCATAAAGGAAAACATTTAATTGGGGTTGGCTTACAGTTCAGAGGTTTGGCCCATTGTCATCATGGCAGGAAGCAGGGTGGCATGCAGGCAGACATGGTGCTGGAGAAGGAGCCAAGAGTTATACAACTGGATTGGTAGGCAGCAAGAAGAGAGGATACCACTGTGGACCTGGCTTGAGCATCTGAGATCTCAAAGGCCACCACCAGTGACACACTTCCTTCAACAATGCTACAGCTACTCCAATGATGCCACACCTCTTAATAGTGCCACTCCTTATGAGCCGGTGGGGGGGCATTTTGTTTCAAACCACCACATTCCACTCCATGGCCCCCATAGTCTTGTAGCCATATCATAAGGCAGAAATGCATTAAGTCCAACTTTAAAAGTTCCTGTAATCTGTAACAGTCTCAACCCTATAAAAGTCCGAAGTCCAAAGTCTTTTCTGAGACTCATAGCAGTCTCTAACTTTAATGCCCATTAAATCAAACCAAAAGCAGACCACACACTTCCAACATATGATGGCACAGGACATACATCACCATTCCAAAAGGGAGGAAAAGGAGCATAGTAACAAAATACTGGGCCAAACGAGGCAAGACTGAAAACCATCTGGGCAAACCTTAATCTCTGCAGCTCCATGTCTGATGTCAACATGCTCTTCAGATCTCCAGCTCCTTTCAGCTTTGTTGACTGAAACACACTTCTTTCTCTTGGGCTGGTTCCACTCCCTATTAGCGCTCTCCTCGGCAAGTATCCCACTGCTCTGGGTTCAGCCCACATACTTAGAAGCTCCTACAGCCATGGTCTAAAGAGTCCAGGAGGTGCTTAAGTTGGTAGCAGGCCTTGGTGTCATTCACATGGTGCTGTTGGGCTGGTAGGCAGAAGACAAGCACTGAGGGGTATGGAGGCTTTGATCTATATTTTTAAGGATGATGTAGGAAGTTGGATGAAGTATAGCAGTGTTACCAGAGAAATGAGGACCCTTCTTTGCATTCTTAGTCTCGTTATAAATGCCTAGACAGTTTTACTTAATTGTTTCTTGCCTCCATTAGTTGTACGAGTTTCCTTTTAGGGAACTAAGGCTGCAGCAGCCCAGAAATGTCAGGAGTATGCAGCTGGGACAACCACAGAGAGCACTGATGTAGGCCATCCTGATAACGTATGACTTGCTCACCAAGTAGACCCAGTGTGGAGAACTAGAAAGGCCTCTCTTTTAATATCCTTTAAGGACATCTTTACACAATTATGCTTCTGCCTGACGGATGTTTGTTGACTAAGGAATAAATAATGGCAAATTCAAATATGTAAACATAGACAGAGTTACCCAATCAGTCACACAGAGAAAAAGTTTCCCAAGAGAACCAAGAGAAAGAAGCAGGAAAGGACTCAGAGCTGTGGTATTTCTTTTAAGTGTCTTACTTGAATGTGTATGGGCCATTCAATGTGTATTCATTTCCTTAAACTTTCAATTTATATAACATATATTATATTGGTAAATTGCCATGTGCTGTTTGAGCTCTGGAAGGGGCATCCTCCTTTTCCTATTTTGGACTCAAGCTTACTTGTCTCAAAAAGTCTTCTGAGGCCTCTTGTCTGGGTAAGAGCTATCCCCTCAACAGGGGGTAGGAACAGCAAAACAGTCCCCAAATAAAGACATCATGCCCTTAAAAGCAGCAGAACACCATATCCATCCAAGGTCATGTTTATTCCATAAAAAATGTCTAGAGTGAAGAGGAGGTACTGGAAGCTTGGCTGTGGGAAGCTCTTTCATGGAGAGAAAGCTCAGTCGGGAGCTCTCACTGACTGCCTCAGTTTCCTCAGTTGATTTCTAAATACTAGGTTTGATGATATCTATCTATCTATCTATCTATCTATCTATCTATCTATCTATCTATAATCTATCTACAATCTACCTATTTACCTATCTATATGTCACTTACTTTTTATTATGTAACTTGAACTTAGTATATACTTAATAAATTCATTCAAAACCAAAGATATAACTATCTTAGATAATTTTCCAAGCAGTATAAAAGTACACATAGATCATTATTAATTTCTAGAGTGTCACAATAATAAACATTAATGGTTCTTTATTTTCTTTCTTCTCTCTTTCCTTTTTTCTTCCTCTTCTTCCTTGTGGTGCTTGAGATAAAACCCATGGCATCCTACAAGTTAGGCAAGTGCTTTACTCCTGAGCCATATGCCCATCCCAGGAGATTTCTATATAAGATATTAAAATGAACTTAAATGTGCTCAGATTTTAGTATTGTTTTGTACAAAAGTCCTAGAAGTGATATAACACTAAACAAATCAACCAGTTAAGAAATACATATGTTTGCAAACAGAAATAGGAATTAGGAATTATTTCATTTTTGTGATAGAGCCTCATTATGTAGCTCTTGTTGTACTGGAACTCACTATGTAGACTGGATTAGCCTCAAACTCACAGAGATCAGCCTGTCTCTGCCTTGAGTGCTGGGATGAAAGGCGTGCACCACTATGGCAGGTTCAGAAATAGAAATTCTTAAAGGACTAGGGGCTGTGGAAAGTCCCCTAGAGTGTGAAACCATAGCCCAGTCCTTTTGTGAGGAAGTGTTATTTAGAAAGAAGAGTCAAACATAATTCATGCTGATGAAGATGAAGAGCAGGAGGCTCAGGGGCAAGTGACAGGTGAGGCCTGGGATGGCTTAGAGGAAAACCTGGGAGAAACATGATGTAATTTCCCTCAAGGAAGGCCAGGTGGCCACACAGGGGAGTACCCCTGCTCTAGGTGGCAGATGTCTCGGAGACTGTCTTCAGTCTGAAAGACTCTTGGGGGACATATTTCATGCCTCCTAACCTTCACTAAAACCAGTGTTGTGGACTAAAAAGGTACTGGCTTTTTTCCTCACCAAGGGGGCTGACAGCAGGGACTCTCAACTGCAAAGATGACCTCACAATGGAAAACCATCCAATAGTTATATAAACTCAGTATCTCATGGAAAGGGTTCATTCATAAAGAAATGGATAATGTGCATTCAAGGAAGTCAATTAAGTAGAGAAATAAGGACTCAGAGAAGTCCATCATTCCCTAGCCCTACCCAGTCTCAGCATCATCATAGCAGAGTAAAAGAATTAGCCCATCTAATTTACCACAGGGTGGTACATCAACTTCCAGATGTGCCTGATTCTTTTTTTACCTGGTGAATTCCCACTTAGGGATCTTGTGTAGCTGAAGTTTTCCCATGTCCCACCTGGTCCACAGCCGCTCAGACCCAAGTAAACACACAGAGGTTTATATTAATTAAAACTGCTCAGCCATTAGTTCAGGCCTACCACTGACTAGCTCTTACATTTAAACTCAGCCCATTTCTGTTTATCTATATGTCTCCACATGTCCCAAGGCTTAACCTGTGTGCCATTACATGCTGATTCCTGGACAGTGGGCTGGCGTCTCCTCAATCAGTCTTCCTCTTCCCAGAATTCTCCTTGTCTGCTTATCCTGCCTATACTTCCTGCCTGGCTACTGGCCAATCAGTGTTTTATTAAAACAGTGTACAAAAGCGTTATTCCACAGCAATCTTGTGTTGTGTGCTCATGTTAATCTTCTTTGATCTCCATCAGTGGCTTGAATGGTACCTTTCATTGTAGTCTTGTTAGAATTTTGCTCCATCATGCTGGCTCACAGTGTCTTGTGACTACTTAGATAATGTACTCTTCACCCCTTCCTTCACTAAATCATGTGCTTCCACATCCAGCATGGATTGGTCCTGGAGCCATGACTAGGGTAGCGAGGGAATACAGGAAGAACACATACAAAGACACATGTACAGAAATGCTAGGATTGGGTGGGCTGTGTGTACTCTGATAGAGTTGCACAGACTCCACAACTTCATGGAAACTCAGTGTATTATTATGTCCATTACATTGGGGAGGAGTTAGTTAGTCTCAGGAGGAGATCTCTATAGCTGAGCTGCCTTGGGCTGTAAACACTGGGAGAAGAAGCTACAGTTGCTAGTTTTTGTATACATGGATCAATTGTTCATAAACATTTGTGCACACTGTCAACATTAGAATTTAGACCAGAGGAAGTCTTTGCCCTCCCTCTGAGCCTTACTCCAGGGGAAGGCTTTGCCATTCCAATGGGTTTGAGTCACTGGGTCCTTGACATGGCTGTTTTCATGTCAACAATGCACATTCACCCAGGACTTCATTTCCTCTTTGCATGTTCACACAAAGCTTTCTCCACTCCCTACAGCAGTGAGCTCCTGTGGCATTAGTTGCATAAGGATTTGATCTTATTGCAGAGCCCACAGGACATCTTAATTTGTTCTTGCTTTATTCCGCCAGCCACTAGGTTTAGTCATTTAACTCCTTAAACCTGGTTGTTATGAAGAGCAGGTGGAGGCTGTGTAAATTTAGGACAATGGAAAAGGCAAAATAAGTACATGATGGTGTGTGGGTGTGGTCGTTTGAAAGAAAACGGCCCCCAAAGAGAGTGACACTATTAGGAGGTGTGCCCTTTTTGGAGGAAGTGTGTTGCTGTGGAGGGAGGCTTTGAGATCTCATATGCTCAAGCCACACCCAGTGTCTCAGATCACTTCCTGTTGCCTTCAGGTCAAGATGTAAGAACTCTCAGCTTCTTCTCCAGCACAGTGTCTGCCTACATGCTGCCTTGCTTCCCATCATGATGATAATGGACTAAACCTCTGAGCTGTAAGCAAGCCACCCTAGTTTAAAGGTTTTCTTTTATAAGAGTTGCCTTGGTCATGGTGTCTCTTCACAACAATAGAAACCTTAACTAAGGCAGTGGGTCAGGATTCTGTGCACTTTCATATGACTCAATTTTTTGGTCTAGTCATGCTTGTCTTTGCTAATAAGGTTTCTATCTAAAGAGTCTTCCTTGGTGTCTTACCATATCCAAGTTCCTGGCACCATTCCCTAAGAACTGATTGAGTCAGCCTCAGGTGGTATGTCATCCATGGAAGCATGAGAACCTACCAGTGGCCACATTTCCAAAGAAAAGTGACTCTTCCCTCCCCTAGCCGCCATCAACTGCCAACAGCTCCTCAGCTTGGGGTGGGGGCATCAGGAGCCCTGTCCTCTATCTTTGCTGGAATTTTGATTGGTTTGATCTTGTACGACCATAGCTACTTTGAATTAATGTGTGCATCAGGCATGCTGTGTCCAGAAGACAGCATTTCACAGCTCTCCTATGAGTCTCTCTGCCCATTCTTCTGCAATGTTCTAACCCTTGGATGGGAGGATGTAGACAGATTTTTCTCTTTGGGCTGCAAGCTCACAAAAAATGACAGAGACTGATTATTAATTATGAAAGTTCAGCTGCTAACGTAGGCTTATTCCTAACTAGTTCTTATAACTTAAATTAGCCCATATCTTCTAATGCACATTCTTTTATGTGGCTTGGTTACTTTTACTCTATACTCCCTATCCTGCTTCCTCTCAGTCTGGCTGGAGACTCCTGGTGTCTCCACCCTTCTTCCAGCATCATCTGTGCCTTGAATCCTTCCTAGCCAATGGCTGTTCAGCTTTTTCTTAAACCAGTAACAGTGACACATCTTCACAGTGTACAAAAAGATTATTCCACAACAGGAGAATGGTCTAGGTGACCCATCTGTGGCTGAGCACTCACAATCACTGATTCTTAGCATCCTGAGCAGGTTGAGTCTCTGCATTACCCGTTGCCCATCACACATGCCTTATCTTTCAATTTAATCAAAGGAAAGCAGGAAAAGTGAAGTTCAGAACCCAAGAATCTGTCAGGGACAACAGCTCTTTGAGGCGTGGCTTGTGCCAGTGAATTGCCTAAAGGGCATGTTGTTAATGCCCAGCAGTGTGGGGCTGGAGCTGCATGTTTTATTTATCAGTTTGAGCTAACTCTAAATCCCATGTTGACGACAGGACCTTCTGAGAACTTCCCATCTGCCTGGGGAAGGATGCTGAACCTGAGATCTGAGGGTGCCTAAGTATTTGGCTTCCTATGTTGAGTGGGATCTGAGATGAAATTGTCTATACTTGATGAAATTTTATTTCAAATGCAGACAGAGAATGCCACTGTATAATCTTTTACTGTGGTTCTATTTGTAAGTTAATTTAGGACAGTTCTAAAATGCCAAAATGACTAAGACATGACTTCAATAATCAAGTATAACCAAGATTATAACCAAGATTAAGAGGAAGAAATAGTCACTCTTTTAGCCAGATTTCTGTTATTGAGTGAAACACAGCGTAAGTAGGCCAAGACAGGCTATTTCCTGTCCAGTGTACTTATGGGAAGGGTAAAGTCTCAAAGCTTACTGGAACACAGGGTTCTAATACTCCCTAAAGTTTCCTTCTCTTCTTTGCATGTCAACACTAATATCTGAAAGACCCTTTCACAGTGACTGGAATGTGGCTTCTATCACTTTAGACTCACACACACACACACACACACACACACACACACAGACACACACACACACACACACACACAACAACAACAACAACAAAACAAAACAAAATAAAACAAAACAGAACAAAACAACAACAACAACAAAAACAGCCTCCAGCCTCCTTGGACTCAGGATCCTAGGGTGGATGGAGCAAATCTGAGCAAGGGCTGTCCTTAAATCAAGAACCGTGGCTAACAATATGGGTCCCCACTACCTACCATCTCCTTTTCGCAGTAAGACAGAACAATGTTTCCTAAGATAGAGAAAGGAAGATCCAGGAATTCAAAACAAGATAGAGGCTCAGTATAGACATGAGAGACACCTACTAATATTCTATTTTATATACTTACAGGAAAATGTCTTTTTAAACAGTGTCATGTACAGTTAATATATACAATGAAATAAAATACAAACTATATTATGATGTAACTTGATATGGTGTGGTGTGTGTATGAGAGAAAGAGAAAGAAGAAGAGAGACGGGAGATGGAGAGGAAGAAGGAATGATGGACAGCAGGAGAGAGGGCACACAAACTACAGAGACAGGAAGGACTGTTGCTGAATGGGCACGATGCTGTGGGATATTAGTTCAAGGTGTGTTGTATTCTTTTACGCTGTGGAATATTTGTTTAATGATGCAAATCTGTGTTACTTTTTTTTTTCAAAACAAGGTTTCTCTGCATAATTTTGGCTGTCCTTGAACTCACAGAGTTCTGCCTGCCTCTGCCTCCTGAGTGCTGGGATTAAAGGTGTGCGCCACCACCTCCTTGATTGTGTTTACGTTGCATTTGTTTAACTCTGTGAAGCTGTGTTACTTTACCTGCCTAAAACACCTGATTGGTCTAATAAAGAGCTGAATGGCCAATAGCAAGGCAGGAGAAAGGATAGGTGGGGCTGGCAGACAGAGAGAATAAATAGAAGGGGAAAAAGAAAGAAGAGGAGAAACAAGAAAATGAAGAGAGGGGCATGCTAGGGGCCAGCAACACAGCCAGCCACAGAATAAAAAGGAAAGAAAGAGATGTAGACTAGAGAAAGGGAAAAGCCCAGAGGCAAAAGGTAGATGGGATAATATAAGAAAAGGCGGCTAGAACTAAGCCAAGCTAAGGTTGGGCATTCATAGGTAAGAATAAGTCTCCGTGTATTAAGGCAATTTAAAGATTTAAAATGCTGGTTACAGAGTATCAAAGAAAAATGGATGCTACATTAGGGAACAGCATGAGTTCCATAACCATTACCCAGAGTCCTTCAAGCTGTCTTGTCTTTCCTGGGTTGTTTCCCCTTCGAGGATGGCTTCTTTCATTCACATGCCAGCAAGTAGGATTTAGAGACAATGCATTATTTGTGGCCCATGAGTTCTTCCTATGGAAACTCAGACTTGCTGGGGTTTGTCCAGGCTGGCTAAGGAGGCCACCATGGCAGCGAGGACCTGGCTTCCTTACCTCGGCAGCAAATTCATCCATCCTTTTGGTTTCTGATGCCATGAGTTTCATAGGCAAAAGGAATGATTTGAAAATAGATGTTCAAACTCAAATCAGATTGTCCATCTCTGTGGAGATGGGGTATACCTTATCAGCCTCTGAGTCTAATTTAGTAAGGCAAGCACATATTGTTTTTTAATTGAGAACATGACAATATTACAATTTTAAAAATGACTAGAATTATGGCTGAATACAAAACTGGTTCTGCTAGTGTATTGTTTAATTTGAGGTCCAGTTTAGAGATAAAGGGAAAAACAGCCCTGGATTAAGATATGTAGAAGTCCAAATGTTCAGGGAAAAACACCTCTGGGCTAATTCAGCGTGTGAAGTTCGTTCATCCTGTAGTCCAGCGGCTTCCAGGAACCCGGGGATTCTGGAGAACACAAGTCTATGTGTTCGTTATTCCCAGAGGCAGGCAGTCCTGTGGGGTGGGGAGATGGATGTGGGGAACCAGCCCAACTTGGCTGCATGGTGACATATTACATACTGCCAGTGACTCCTGCCACAAAAGACAGAGGGAAGCAAGGGTCAGCCCAAACCAGTGTTACTAAATCATGACCCTGATAGCATCCACCTGGCTCCATCATGTGTTGGAAACCTAATGATAACTGGTGTCATGACTCCATACTGTCCTCCTTCCCCACCCTAGTGTCCTGCAGCTCAAGTAAGCTTCAAATTATCACCCATCAGGCTGCGCTCCCCATTTCAATGCTTCCAACATATTCTTTAATAGCTCCCCCACCACAATTCTTATCAAACCCACCTTTTTATTACAATTGGCAAAGCCCAGTCGGATGCGGCCTCATCACTTTTTTCTTGTATGCCAATTTCTCGCCCACACTCTGTGTTAGCAATACTGGGCCCTATCAGTTCCTAGGAAATGCTGAGGTCTGTCCTGTTCCACAGCCTTTGCACCAGGAGTTCTAGAGCCTGGCCCTTGAAAAGCTGCGGCCACGATAGTCAGACTTCAAGTTCACTGCTTCAGAGAGGCACTCTCATCCCCAAACTTCTCCTCAGCCCTGACACCTGTGCCAGAGAATCCTATGCTTTTGTCCCTTCCTCGGGAAGCACAGGAATCCTTTTGTTTATCTTCTTGATTCTCTAAGAGCAGTGATCATGTTTATCAGTCAGCCCTGTGTCTCCAGCACCTAAAACAGACTGGCACACAGTAGGTTTTAATAAATGTTCGTTGAATGAATGAACCAACAATCAGAGGGCAGAAGGTTGGGGAATATATATAAAAGTATAAGGGTGTAGAGATATATGGGGCTGCTGATAGGGTTATTGAAAATCATATAAAAGTTAGGTGTGGTGGCACACAGCTGTAGTCCCAAGCAAATGGGAGGCAGAGGCAGGTGGATCTCTGTGAGTTCCAAGCCAGCCAGGGCTATACAGTGAGACCCTGGCTCAAACAAGAACAGAACAAAATACCCAAACCAAGAAACCCCCAAATCATACAAGAGACATTTGTAAAGTCTTTAAGAACTCACTGGAAAATATTTGGCTGGATTGGTGATTAACATCAAGTCTGAGCTGCATATGTTCAGCATTGTCTGAGCTGCACATTCCTCTCATTTGCTTCCAGACTATCTCTGCCTTTTTTATGTCCTCGGCAATTTTCTTCTGAGGTGCTGGGTATCAAACCCAGAGCCTCGTGCATGCTATGGAAGCACCCAACCACTGAGCCACATACTCAGCCCCTGTCCACTGCATATTAGAATTACATGAATATATTTTCTGGGGTCTGCCTTAGACCTTCCTTGATGAAACTAATTCCCTTCCTTAGAATACAGGGTCTGAGTTTTATCCTCAAATCTGGTAGACTATGAAACTCACGGAACAAAACTCTTGTTGCTCAGATTGAGTCAGGAACAGAAATCCCAAAGTGTAAGTTGTCCTTATGTTATTTGCATGTTAGTTTTCCCTTTGCTTTCCATTCTCCCTCTGTTGTGGTGCTGAGTAAGGTGTATAGAGAAAGGTGTATATATGAAACCAACAATACTGTTTTCTTGTCTGCTGCTGGGGGATGAAGATTTGTGATCAGTGGTTCTAGGGAGTAACAGAGATTGGCTGCCAGCCCCTGTGCACAGTGCAGGTGATGGGCTAGCTGCTACACTGGCGTGCCTTTCCTGTGTGTGGTCACCTGCAGACTTCTGGATCAGGAAGTGGGGCAGTATGTCCTTCCACTTCCAGCAGAGCCACCTCCTCACAGCTTACCCTGTGTCCTGTAAGCTTTTGGCAAATATAAACACAAATTCATCCCAAGATTTTGCCACCTAAAACATCCCCTCATAAGGAATGCTTTTGCTGAAATAACTTTTGGTATGAAACAGTTAATTATTGGCTTTTTAGAGTCTGGCTTTTGGTATGAAACAGTTAATTATTGCTCCTGTGCCTTGTGTGAAATCTGCCAGACAGATGTATTGTGTAGCACGACTTTTAGGACAAGGCATCAGGAGAACAAATGAGAAGAAAGTAATATTTATTGAACATTAACTACACGATGCACCCTCGGCTGTCAGAGTTGACAGATCTAGTTAACAAACAACGACATAAATATGTTGCATATTAAAAAAATATGTTGCATACTTAATGCTTAGGGGAACTGAAATTTTGAGGAAAAATAAAATCAAGTAACTTGTTCAAATCAGACAACCAGAAAAGTCAAAAGCACAACAGAAGTCACACTTTACAAGCACAGCATTTTGTCTTGTTCTGAGATATTGTTGTGTGGCAAACATAATTATGCCCAATTTTGCCTGCAAAACAGATTGGCTTGCCCAAAATCATCACCTTTAATCATCGTCTTGCTGTTTGTGAACTGAGAAATGTTGTCTCCTCAAATTCACATTCTAGTTTGGATGGTGTTGCATTAATATAATTGTGCGTTTCCCGACAGCTTAACAATATGTAATGGAGTTGTTGTTCTTGTTCAGCAAGATCTAAAATAATTATTTTTTTGCTAGCTTTAAAATCAAAACGAAGAAACAAATGTGAGATGGGGCTCGAAGTGTTTAGCAAGACCTGTGACTGTTATTCTTGCTGGATGATTCATGCAGCCTGGAGGTTTGAAGTCTGGGGGACACCTTTATTCACCTTCCCATGCAGGACCAAAGTTTCTCTTCAGGGTTTTTGTATTTTGGAGAATTTTTCCATCACCGATGAAGGCTGGAAGTTGCTTGTCTGTGAACTAGGAACCCATGAACTTTCTACTTCTGATGTGGAAGGAAAGTTTCTCTTAGTGACATAGTTCCCAGCCTTGCCGCGTTGAACTTGAGACTCCTGAAGACCTAGCGGGTGTCAGCCCCTCATTGAGCCTCTATTGATGGTCTGTGCCAGGTCATCCTCACTCCTGCCCTGCCCTTCTCTGTGCTTCTGAAACAGAGCGACACACATCGATGACAGTGTGCTGCAACAGTCAGATTCCCTAGGGCACCCACAGAACCCCCCCCCCCCCCCCGATGTCCAGACTTTTTTCTTTCTTCCTTGAGACATGTAACCTACTCTGGTCTTAAATTCTATGTATTCTTATTCAGCTGTAGAGCTGAAGATAAAGCTGACCTTCTGAGTCCCCTGCTTTCATCTCCTAGGGGATGAGGTTACGGGATGTGCCACTACAACCAATTTGGACAATGTTGGGGATCAAACCCATGCTTTGCACATGTCAGGCAAGCACCCTACCAACAAAGCTGTGTCCCCATTGCCCCATCAATCAAGCTTATTGTGGTAAAGGTGAGCTCCTCAGAGACAGAGCCTTCAGGTCCCTTAGAGGGGGTCGGGGGTCTGTGTGCAGGGTTAAGGTCCTGGCCTCAACCCCCTGGATGGTGGGCCTTGCAATTCCCAAAGGGTTGCATTTGGGAAGAGTTCATGACATGTTGGCTTTGGGCTGTTGGGAATAGGGAGATGAAGGAGTTGAAGCAAGTCTTTTGGGTTGCTGGTTAATACTGATAAGCTAGCTGGTTTGGCTAGCTACAGCCTTGACTTTCAGAAGCAGGGACTTCCTGGACTAAGTTGCTAAGTCACTTTCACTTGCTATCAGTGTGGTATAGAGAGAGGAAAGCAAATTATATTCTAATATTTTACAATGAGAGGAAAGCATTTTACAATGAGAGGAAAGCAGGTTGGCTTCAGTAAACATTTGTTTTTAATGTTAAAAAGTATGTGTGTGTGTGTGTGTGTGTGTGTGTGTGTGTGTGTGTGTGTGTGTATTGGGCAGAGATAATCTCAGAGCTAATCAGTGGAATGTGCAGCTTGGACAATGCTAAACATAAATTTATTTATGCTGAAATAAATACCTTCCAGTCCAAGTTTCCAAGTAATTTACAAATGCCTCTTACATGATTTTGGGGTTTCTTGGTTTGGGGCGTTTTGTTTTTGTTTGAGACATGGTCTTACTGTATAGCCCTGGCTAGCCTGGAACTCACAGAGATCCACCTGCTCCTGCCTCCCCATTGCTGGGGTTTAGAGGTGTGCACCACCACACCTAGCGCTTATATGATTTTTAATGTCAAAGGATAATCCTAGGTTTGGTCTTTGCCTACCGCCGTGTTTGAGGTTGGCTTCTCTTCTCATTCACTGGAGCCTTTGCCAGACTAGCTGGCCACAAGCTTGTGGAGAATCTCCTGCCTCCACCTCCCATCTCTCAAAAGGATTGCTGAGATTAAAGACACATGCAGCCTGCTTTCACATGGGTTCTGGGGATCTGAACTCAGGTGGTCAGTTTTATATCGAAAGGGCTTTAGGAGCAAAGCCATGCTCACATCCCATTATTAATGTATCTAATTTATCACAGGCATGACCAAGCACCACTGAGAAAGAGTTTCCTCTTCTTTTAGTTTTCTTTTAAGAGCTCTGATTGCATAAAGAGAAAGTCATATCCTAGTCAAGCTATCTGCAACCAAAAATCATCTTGCATATTTCTGATAAGATGGATTTCAAATTTCACTGGTTTTCCCCAGTGGGGACCAAGAAGGACAGAGCAGAGTTTTGTATCTTACTGTGATGTGGCTCTTAATTTAAAACATTCGAACAAACCTTGGGTACTTTCAATTTTTTTCCAGAGCTGAGGACCGAACCCAAGGCCTTGCGCTTGCTTGGCAAGTGCTCTACCACTGAGCTAAATTACCCACTCTGAGGAGTGGATGGGGATAGAGTGGGAGGGAGGTGACTAGGCCGGAGAAGGGGAGGGAGGGGGAACTAGAGTTGATATGTAAAATGAAAACAATTTTAATAAATAAGTATATTTAAATACAAAACAAACAAACAAACAAAACCATTCGCAGAAGACGTGTACTGTGCCGGCTGGGTTAATGAGCAGCAAATCTAAGCAATGATAACGTCTGGGAAAATGGAAAAGCCCTTCTACACTTGAAGACACAGGGTTTCTTTTCCTCCCCTCAATGCCTTGTCTCTTTCTTTTCCAGAGAAAACACAAAGTGCAACCCGAGTTAGAAAAAGTAACTGAGGTTCATCAGAAGCAATGCAATGTCGGGGAGCCTGGCGCTCTGGAGGTGCTGGCTCAGTGAGGAGGGAGTCCCAGGTCTCTCGTCATAGACTTTAATCTTTGCAAGTACCTTCAGCAGGTGTCTTCACGGGCAGCCTGATGTTTGCGTGTGTTAAGGTGAAATCTCAACCCGGAATACATGTCCATGAAAGACCGAAGCCGAATGTTAACAATATGGAAGGATTCCATGCTTTCAGACCTGCTAACACATCTATACACAGATGTACAAATCACATCTTCACTCTCCCCCTCTTCCAGAAATCCCAGGATAAACGCAGCGCTGCTTCTGAGGTTAGTTTTTTGTCTTTATTGCCTCGCTTAGGGTCTACCCTCCTGGGAGATTTTCTCTGGTTCTCTGCTGGCTAGCTCTGAGGAATTGCAAACCGAGGAGTCACAAGGCAACTTCTCAACCCCAGTAGCTGCAGTGACCTCAGCCAGCTGAAATGGTTGTGGATTTCTGAGAAACTCTGCCTTGCCAAGTTCATGCGGCTGCCTCAAGACCCGCGCAGTGGGCTACGCCAATGAACAGCTGGAGGCCTCTGCCCTCTGGAGTTCTGCGAAGCGTTAGTCCCGGGGAGACCGCCAAGGGGCGAGTCAGCAAAGACATAAAGAGGGCCCCTGGTCTTCGTCAGCACCTGCCAAGGCTCAGCCTGAACCCGGAGGCTAGGCGCGCGCTCCCGGCTGCAACGCAGGGCGCCCCAGGACCCTCCGGGGACCCAGGAAGCCTCGGTGAGTGTGGGGTGCAGGGCTCCCAGGCTGAGTGAGACCCAGGGTGTGAGGAGACTCTCCCTCTGTAGGTTTTGCTTGGATTGCAGGATGGAGGCTAAGAGGAAACTGTGGTCCGTAGGGGCTAGACTCTGAGAATGAAGAGAACCTCAGTGTAGTGTGGTTCCCATGTTTTAGAAGCTCTTAGAAATGCCTGGTCGCGGTGTGTGTGTGTGTGTGTGTGTGTGTGTGTGTGTGTGTGTGTGTGTGTGTGTGTGTGTGTGTGTGTGTGCCTGCGCGTGATCTCAGACCTTCTGAATTGGAGGGGTTTTAACTGGTTTCCCAAACTCTCGGCCATCCAGTCTAACTGTTGGGGTCTAATGCCCATGCAGAGAGCCCTAGGATACAGCAGTGGGTGCGCAGATCCTGAGACATAAAGCGGCAGATGCTGCGGGTGGATTCCAGAATGTTCACACACACACACACACACACACACACACACACACACACACACACACACGGTGGGAATTGGTGTCTGCCCTCAAACTCTAAACTGCTCTGTGAGGTTTCCCCAGAGCAGCACCCAGAGCTTCTACAAACACCGCAGTTTCTAGTGTGTGTGTGTGTGTGTGTGTGTGTGTGTGTGTGTGTGTGTGTGTGTGTGTAACTCCGGGGTCGGTTCTTCCCAGTGCTGAGGGAGTTACCTGCCCTCAGGGTCTCCACATGGAGGCCTGAAACGCCTTCCACTGGGAAGCCTTCAGCTTTTGCTTCAGTGTTTCATAGCCCACGGGGAGTTCGGTTTTCAGCACTCAGCAGCCCCTTCTGAAGTTTTCATTGTTGTTGCTGCTGTCAATCTAGAGGGACTGGTTAGAAAATTTGGAAGAGATTAGTTTATTTTATGAATTCCGAACAGAATCTGTTAGAAAAAATCCACACTGGCAAGATAGACTTCTTGGTCTGTGTACTTTATTGTGCTACAGTTTACAAGTAGAAAAACTAGGGATACTGATCTCTCTCTCTCTCTCTCTTTCTTTGTGTGTGTGTGTGTGTGTGTGTGTGTGTGTGTGTGTGTGTGTGTGTGTGTTTGTGTGTTTGTGTGTGTGTCCACACATGCCACTGGTGTACTTTCAGAGGTCAAGTTGGGGGATAGTTCTCCCCTCTCACTAAGTGGATTCTGGGGATTGAACTCATATCTCCAGTCTTGGCCACAAGCACCTTTATTGGCTGAGCCATCTTTTTGGCCCCTAGGGCATCCCAAGACTTCTAAGGAACTGATGTGTAAAGCACAATTTCCCAAGGTTCTGAATCATCCCTTCAGATGAGCTGGCCCTTCATTTTTTGCAGAGAGCTCAACTCTTTAAATATGTGATAATGAAGGCACAAATAAAGTTTGTGGTCAGTTGTGGATTTTCATACTTTTTCTTTTGGTGGTTAACACAATTCAAATTAAGCCTAAATCTTTTGGGTACCAGTTTCTTTCCCAGATTCCCCTCTCTTGGATAGATGCAATAAGTATGTGGTGTTCTGGTTCAGCTCTTGCCAGTTTTATTCCAAAGTATTCACCTAATATTCCTCACTGGTCACAGGCTGTGGCACTGAATGACCATTCTCATATCAGATAAAACAGAGAAGTACTCAACTGGTCACAATACTGATTCAAGTGGCTTAGAAAACAGTTTTAGTAATGTCGGTAAAATCAGGAGGCTTTGCTAGGGGTGTTGTAAGCCTGTAAAGATGGTTTTCAACTGTGGTTTTCAGAATTTCAAGGCTGCACAATCACAAGATTTCAACGAGCATGTGCTTAGCACCCTTCTGTAATGCATGTGTGAAGTTAGCACCCTTCTGTAATGCATGTGTGAAGTTTGCAATGCATGTGTGGGTGCACACATGTGTGGGGGCCAGAGGACGACCTCTGGTGGTGTTCTTCCCATGTGCCTTGTTTATAGAGGCTCTCTTACTAAATCCGAATTCAACGATGAGGCTGAGCTGACCTTGGGGATTCTACTCAGCCTGTTTGTCAACTTGGTTTCCCAGACCCAGCAAAGGCCACACCTTGAAGAGATGCAGTCACAGCTGCCATCAGGGAAAGGAAATCCATCCTTCAGCCACAATCGTGTGGCTAGTGCTTTAGTTTTTATTTTAAAACTAGGTCTATCTATGTAGCCCATGGTGGTTTTGAACTCACTGAGATCCTTCTACCTCAGCCTTCCCAGTGTTGGGGAATGACAGTTGTGTACCACCATGCCTGTCTTGCCAGCTCATTTTGACAGAGGTATTTTGGGTGGTTTGGGCCCTGGGCAGGCTGCCACTTGCCCTTGGCTCTGAGGTTCAGGTATTTCACTAGGACATCTACCCAAAAGTCTCTCTTCAAAGAGAGTTCATTCCAGAGAAAGAAAATGTTTAGCGACTTTTTTTTTTTTTTTCTTAGTCTAGGCTGTCCTTGAACTATGAGGATGAAGAAGACCTTAGACATCCGATTCTCCCGTCTACTTCCTAAATTCTGGGATGGTAGGTGTGTACCACCATGCCTCATTTATGTGGTGTTGGGAACTGTAGTGTGCACCACCAAGCTTGACTTTTTATGTAGGTTCTGGGGATTGAACTCAGGTCCTCATGTTTGAGTGGCAAGCACTTTACAGATTGAGATGTCTCCCAGCCCTCAGCATATGCTTTGTTCTCATGGTATTTCTGATATTGGTTTTTCTCTCCTTCAACTTCAAATCACGTTCTAAAGGGAACGAGTTCTCAGGTTGGACCATGTCCCCAGACCCTCTGCATCTCTCGTAGTGCAGGGCATATGCTTGCTAGGGAGGCATACTTTCTGGGTAGTGCTGTTGGCTATGACGAATGCCCTATCACTCAGGATTTCAGATTCAGGTCTGTTCTGGGCAGGTGCAAAGTCTGAGGAAGGTGCACTGGGTAAAATTGGTTTCAAGATACAAGAGCAGTGCCCGTCTGCTTCCTGAGCAGTGCCTGTCTGCTTCCTGAGGATGGGCTAAGTGTCTGCTTCCTGAGCAGTACCTGTCTGCTTCCTGAGGATGGGCTAGGTATCTGCCACTTGCCAGTACTTTGTTACCTCTCTAAATCCCAGGTGCTCCATGGTACCTACTTCCTCTGACCTGTATGAATTTTCACCCTCTGAGCTACTCTTTGGGGGTCATAATTGATCCAAGGTCTGTACTTTTAAGGTTTTCTTATCTGATGGTCCCAGGTGACACCTCAAGCCTGTTCTCTGAGCATAGACTAACTAATTTTTATTTTGGAAGGTAACAGGGACATGAAGAGACTGGAATGGTAGAATAAGAGCATTAGGAAGATGAAGTACTGCATCTGAAAGATATCTTGGTAGTCAAGAGACTGCAGGTCTTTGGGCAAGCTACGACAACTGCTTGATCCTCTCTCTGTCTTTTTGTAGAATGGGTATAATTGTAGTTACTTTACACAACCAAAGAGAGAATCGAACTGAAATTGACAGTATATAAAATGTTTTCCACATAGTGAGTATATTGAATGGATGCTAGCATTTATTAACATTATAATTGTATAGCTAATTTTAGGCTAGCTGTTTTTAACAATCAGGAAACTAAAACATAAATTTGGGTAAGTTGTTAATGTAATAATTTAATGAAATTTAAAAGCATTTTCAAAGATCTGGTCAGACTTCTTGATTAATAGGTAAGCATAATTTATAATTTATATGCCAATTATTTATATGAATAGTGCTAAAAGCTTAACTATGTATTCATGTGCATATTTTTCTCACAGTGACCAGAGAGCTAACAGCTGAGGCAAGTTCCACTTTCTTACTGAGTTATGGACCTTCCTCATCTATTTCTAAGTTAACTCAGCTACAAGGGAGGTTTGCCATGTGTTTTGATAGCCTAGCACATTTCCCTGTCTATCAAATATAAGGCTTTTTTCTTTTTCCTTGTGTCTTTTTCTAAAGATTTATTTATATTTTATGTGTGAGTGTTTTACCACATGTGTGTAAGCACACTGTGTGTACGTGCTATGCCTATATGCTTATATAGTGTGCAGGCTAGAAGACAGCGTTGTGTCCCTTGGAGCTGGAGTTACGGATGGTTGTGAGTAGCCACATGGGTGTCTCTGGAAGAGGGACACACACTCTTAACCTCTCAGCCATCACTCTAGCCTCTGTAGGGTTTTCCTTAATAAAGAAGAAAACAGAGAATGTTGGAATATTGGACAGGAAACTACAAGTCTGAAATACTGATACAGATGAGAATAGTTGTTAATTCTTTGGAGAATATAGTGGTATCTCTGTGTGTGTGTGTGTGTGTGTGTGTGTGTGTGTGTGTGTACCCACATGCACATGAGTATGCGTATTAGTGAATAGGGGGTGTTGGAGAGAATGTATTCATGCCAGCCTTCTAGGTAACTGGGTGGCTTGAGGGCATTCAAGTAAAACAGTCCTCCTCAAGTAGATGTACTCCAGGCATGAAGTTGGAGTAATAGTGATTTTTTAAAATCTAGTCTTTGAAGGAGGTTATATAAATTGCTAGCTATAAATCCCATAGTAATTCTGGGAGGTAAAAAAGGCAGATGAGTATACTATCACCTCAGCAATAGAAAGTGAGGAAAAGAATTACAGACACTTGCCTGAGATGATGTGCCCAGTCAGCTGACAGTGGTTCCAGCCTTCCGGCCCCTTGTCCATTTCTTAGTGAACAGGGTTTGGTGGTGGAAGAAATGAGAGAATAAAGATGGCTTCACATGTTTAGTTTTACAGTGTGATGAGATTTAAAAAAAGGTATTTTCAGAGAGTGAGATATCATTAGATTCAGCAGCTGTCAGTGCAGAGATTCATTGTCTGTTGTCTGCTTGGGTTCAGGTTGATATCACAGAGTGTGCTAGCTGTGGGCCATGTGGGTAAGATACCCAACAGTGGTTCATTCTTCTGTGGTATTGGTAAGTAGGAGTGCATACCCAAGGGAAGTGAAGGGACGAAGGATGCAGAGCATTGATGACCACATGATAAGAGACACGTAAGGGCTTCTCTTCTCATCTCTCCCAACTAAGAGAACCAGAGGGAGAGAGGAAGCCAGAAACTAAGCCAATCAAGACAGCTGACTAGGAAAGAAATCTAGAAAAAAGTTATATCCATCAGAGTAAAGGATCAACAAGCAGATAAAGGCACAGTGAGGGGAATACTTCGATTCTCTGCAGTAATAATGTAGCTAACAACTATGAACATTGAGTATGCAGAACCAGCTTTTCTTGGACACTTCATTCCTGGACATATTCCCTACCACAAATGTATCCAAAGGCTTCACAGAAAACCCATGGCACCAGAATGAGTCTCATCCACAAACATTTCCAATTAAAAAAAATTCTCCAAAAAAAAAAAAAAATCCGTAGGGTTCTGACTTTCCTTTGACATTACAACGCAGGCGCCTTAGTGTGTGGCCTAGCATTCGGGACTTTCTGTCTTTTATCTCTGCAAAATTGTTCTGGCTCCTTAACTGGCTCATATGGTCTTGGAAGGAGCCTTTTTTGTACATTGCTCTTTGTGTCTGAGAGCCTGTAATTGGTCCACAAGTTATCTATGCATGGTGAGGCTGGCTGGCTAGCAAGTGGCACTTGGCAGATTTATTGATTTATCTATAGCTGAGTTTTTCTTAAGCCTTATTCGTCTTGGTCTTAGACAGTAGCAGCACACACAGAGCTTATCCACTCTGTTCTGGTGAGTATGTCCTTAGCATGAAGAAGACATTTTCTCCTTCCCCTGCAAAGAGGGAAGCTTGTGAGGCAGTTTCCTTGTGCTAATGGGCAGTGTGTTGTCTAGTTCTAGGCTCTTCTCTATCTTCAATCCTTGATCTCTTCCTCTTTGAGCATAAGACACCCCAGTCTTGGAAAATGAACTCAAAGACCCAGTCAGGGTCTATGTGGTGCAGAAAACCATCCTTTTCATGCATCCAAAGCATCTCAGTACCCCTCTTCTTCTAGCCAAAGCCAATTACTGCTCACAGTTGCCAACAGGGTAAAGTTAAATTCCTGCAAAGCTCCCTAGACATCTTAAACTTCCACCACCGTGTCCTTTCAGCCCTGTCTTTCCTACATTGTCTTCCAAGCCCCCTCCATATGCTGGACACAGCCTACCCAGATGTCTCTAGTCTCCAATATACATACACACACAGACACACACAGGTATACAGACACATACAGACAGACACAGATAGACACACAGACAGACACAGACACATAGACAGACACACAGACAGACAGACACAGACACACACAGATACACAGACATACAGACACATAGAGACACACACAGACAGACAGACAGACAGACATACCCCTCTACTGCTTATTTCTATCCATGGCATTTGCTGTCAGTCATTCACCAGCCATCAGAACAGTTTGATCTTCAATACTTTTGTCTTTGTCTTTTATGCTCTGGGAGTCTTTCAGATCCACTCCAGATACCACCTCTTCCGTGAAGCCTTTCCCAAAGTTGGTGCTGTTTTCCAAGTGTTTGCGGATGCCTCCATTACAATGATGCCTCATTCTCCCTCCCTCTTACATGAGTGCTTCCTGTCTACCTTCCTCATTTACTTCCTTCCTTTGTTACTTTGCATCAAGTACTTGAGAGAGAACGATATATATATGTTAAAGATAGTCTTGATCTCTGATCTGGAGAAGTTTACCACTCAGAGGGGCAAACAGAGAGAACAGAAATCTTCATGCAAGCTGTTTGTCTATTTCCCCCTGCTCAATCTAAACCTCCTTCGCTGGGAGGTGGTGGTACACGTCTTTAATCTCAGCACTCGGGAGGCAGAGGCAGGTCGATCTCTGTGAGTTTGAGGCCAGCATGGTCTTCTGAGTGAGTTCCAGAACAGCCAGGGCTTCGAAGAGAAACCCTGTCTCTTCAGCAACCCTGCCCACTTCCTTTGAGACGGGATCTCTCATTGGCCTGGAGCTTACTGATGAGGCTAGGCTTGCTGGCCAGTGAATCCCAGGGATCTTCCTGTCTCTGCCTCCCCACTGCTGGGATTCCAGGTATGTGCTTGGCTTTTTACATGGATGCTGGGACTTGAACTCGGGTCCTCATGTTTGCCAAGCCAGCACTTTAGCCACTGAGCTGAGTTTGTCCCTCTTATGTGACCTGGGACCCCAGCCCACCATCTACATCCAGGTGGTCTTCTCACCTTATTTAAACCTCTCAGAAACACCCTCAAAGACAGGCTCAGAGATGTGCTCTTTAGTGATTCTAGTCCAGTCAAGTGGACAATTAAATACCACATATGGGCTTGGTATAGGACGCTTGAACTGGAAAGTTTGCTTCTCATGCATAGAGCATTACATTGTCAATCTTATGACACTCAAAACAAAGCCTTTTGTTCTAGAAGTGCCTGGCATTGCTGCAGTGGGAGCTTTGATAGGCCATTGAGTATCAATGGCTGGGTGGAACCTCTTACCATTTTCTGAATAATTAGCCCAATTCAACACATTTTTCTTGAAAACCTTTTTTTTTTTTTTTTTTAAAGCAGACACCGAGCTAGAAATTGAGTCTTTCAGAGGTGAGAGGGGAGGTACCCAGTCCTGCCGTCAGCAGCTGTTCAGGATGGGCAGAAATGTCGGGTTGAGAAAAACCCATCGAGAGTCACAGAATGTGGCAAAACGTGCTCAGTGTCCGGTAGGAGGATGGACTTGGCTGTCCAAGAAGCTTGGGTGGGCACTGGGTGTGTTGACGGAGTTGGGGGTTGGAGAAGATCACACATTCCCTGAGGAATGGAGCCAGACATAAGAAAACCATAAAAACCAAAGACAGCAGAACCCTGTAGCACCCACAGGATGACAGGAAACGAGGCTGGTCTCCTCACTGTTTCTACAGATGGGGAAAACAAACATGCATTCCAGATGCTCCCAGAGATACGCCAAAGGACTAGAGACAGTGTGACCTTGGATTTGCCATTCAGCTTCAATAGACCTCAGATCCCAGCTGATAAGGCAAGCTTGTGTGCTCTGGGACCGTCACCAGCTGGACTGTGGTTCCTAAAGTTCTGACCTTTCCCCTTATTCTGGTTCAGCCCTGGCCCCGGTCTGCATGTGTGGCATTTGTCCTGAGTGAGGGATGTTGAGCCAGGAAGACAGGAGGGTAGATCTGGAAGAAAGGAGACTCAGTGGCGGACAGAAGGGATGGCCTGACTTTTATTCTCTACTCTTATTCATTTCTTCTTGTTTCTTTAGCTGCAGAAGGAGAGGAAGAAAAATTAAGTGTGGTGGTTCCAGAACATTATTTGCTAAGCTGTTTTAGAGTTAGGATTTAGCTGTGTAAACTTCTAGTAAACTGTTTACATAAGCAGTTGCAACCCAGAGGATTCAAGACACCAACACCTTTGTTGTGTTATAACTTATTAACTAATTTCTGGTTTCCTTTAGTGTCTGACTCTGCCAGAATATTAGCCTTACCATGAGCTGCGTTTTTGTTTGTTTTGTTTGTTTTGTTCTTTTGTTTTTTCGAGACAGGGTTTCCCTGTTTAGCTTTACGCCTTTCCTGGATCTCACTCTGTAGACCAGGCTGGCCTTGAACTCACAGAGATCCTCCTGGCTCTGCCTCCCGAGTGCTGGGATTAAAGGCGTGTGCCACCACCCCTCCCCGGCAATTATCATGAGCTTTAAAAAACTTTAAGATTCCCTTTTCCTGATTCAACAGATCACCTCAAGACCCCAGTTGTATGTTACAAAACAGATCATCCCATAGTGTGGCAAGAGAGTAGGGGGCTGGAGAAGGAACCGTCAGGCTTACCCTGTGAGGGAAGCCAGCTGGCAGGGAGCTGGCTGGAGCCCCTTCCCCACCTGGGCTTCATGCATTACACAGGGCATGCTCAGTCAGTATGAAGGGGAAGTCTAGAAGCCTGTCCTCACCAGGGCTTCATCTAATGAACGGAGCGTGCTTGAGCAAGCCTAGTACAAACCAGAGAGACAGGTGCTGCGTAAAGGTCCTGTAAAGTACTGCCCGCCTTGTGACCCCTGCCTTCCGGGCTCCTTCCTCATCCCACTAGCCCACTCCTATTCTTGGGAGTGTTTTTCCTTTCTGAATAAGCCATCTCTGTTTTCAGTCTAGTTCCTAGACTCGGCGCCCTCTGAACTTCGGCCCGGCTCTAAGCATGTTTTTCTCAGATACTGGCCGAAATCCTAAGCATGCTTTTCCCGGCACTGGCTTTTCTCGCTCTTTCTCTGGAGACTTGCCATTCCTCGGCTGCCGGTTTTCTCTCTCCCTTCTACATCTCTCTCCTCCAGGAAGCTTGTCAAGATTTGCAGTTTGACCTGTTTTTTTTTTCCTGAACCCCAATAAAACTGTCCTCAAGCCTTCTTCTGAGTAGGTTTCTAAATTCCTTTATTAATGAGATGGGGAACCCCAAAAGAAACACTGGTTTCCCTGGTGACAGTAGAAACTATAGCCACCAATCAGAAAGAGTGATGCTCAAATGTGCAGACTCTTCTCTCTAGATGTGTGCTTTAACTATTCCTTCTCAAGTGACTTGGGGCTCCCCCCTCTCAGAGGTGATGGCAGCTGAAATTCCCACCAGCCTCTCTGAGTTGGCAAGTGTGAGGATGATTGAGTTGGTTCTCTTGGAAGTTTTTTCCCAGTCTGGTTTGGGTTCTATTTACTCTAGGGCCTGAAATCTCTAATAGATAGTTTGTTTACACCACTGAATTCTTTCCAACATATCATTAAAGAGTCATGGAATTTTTGAGTTGGGGAGTCTCAGAAATGTAATTAACCCACCTAATTCCCGAGACCCTCTACTGTGATGGTTTGTTACCAATCAGCTGGCTCTATACAGATAGAAGTACACCCTCCTTCATTGTTGGCAAGGTTGGCTTAAGTGCCGAGGCTGGATTGGTGACTCAGAGGCTTTAGTGTCCGAACTCTGAAAGTCAAGGGCCCATTGTTCCAGGCTTTAGAAGCCAAGGAGATAGGCCTCCAGACACTCAAGTGTTAGGTGTGTTGCTCTAGGGAGAGTGTAATGGGCAGCTCTGGCTGGCAGCCATTGTCATGCTTGCTTATAGCAGCAGCAGAGAGCAGCGAGCAGCCCCAAGTGGCACCTTTTTAGTGCTCTGAAATAGGCGTGGGTGTTGGGACCCTTAGCTCAACAATGTCAAGTGGTCTTAGGCCCAGAGTATTGGGATCCTTAACCCTAGACAGTGGCTAGTGACAGTGGCTAGCCCTTACAGCTCTCGGCCTCGGTGTCTGACAACCCTTGTCTGTAAGATTTGGCAGCCCTCTGGGGCTTTTCCAGCCATACTCCCACTTTTTCTTTTCAAGCCCCCCCCCCCCCCCCCCCCCCACACACACACATTGCCTCTGGTCCCTCTGCTCTGAGCACTCTCTGGAGCTCCACAGCTGCTCTGGTGTTGCTAACTGCAGATGCTGCCACCTCCCCTGCTGCAGCTTGGCCGCCAATTCCACTGCCATCTCCCCTCTGTGTTTCCAGTTCAGCCTACTCTGCTACCAGCAAAGCCCCTTAGCTGCATACACCTCCAGAGAACAGGGCACGCTCAAGACCCCCAGAAAGAAGCCTTTTATGGGGCCTGATGTTGCTGCACCAAGAAGCAAACTAGAATCCACTTAGAAGAAAGCGTTCAGGATAATTCTTCATCATGGTGGAGTGGACAATGATGTCTTAGATACTCTGCTAAATGCATATGCAAAGTGCTGGAGAGACGGCTCAGCAGCTCTTCCAGAGGACCAGGGTTCAATTCTTTGTCCCCACATGAGAGTTCACAGCCATCTATAAACTCCGCAGACTCTCAGCCCCTCTTCTGATCTCCAAGGGTACTGCCCACATGTGGTGCATAGACATGTATATAGGCAAACCACCTTAACAAAGACTATTGGGGTCCAGCCCCTCTATAGTCTTTTCCCAGAATTCCAGAAGACATGCCACCAGTGGTGAATTAATTAATCTGAGGGATTCTCCAATAAATCTATATACACGAAACTCTTTAGTCCATTCCCTTTATTCTTCTGAGTTGGCTCTCTCTACACTGCTTCTTTTCTGCTCTCATACTTAGCTCCTTTCTTGCCCGATTCTTTCTGCATTTTTCTGCTCCTAGTTCTTTTCCATCTAGTTCTTTCCATCATAGTTCCCCAATCTAGCCCTCCCCAATCTAGCCCTCCCCAATCTAGCCCTCCCCAATCTAGCCCTCCTCAATCTAGCCCTCCTCAATCTAGCCCTCCCCAATCTAGCCCTCCTCAATCTAGTCCTCCCCAATCTAGCCCTCCCCAATCTAGCCCTCCCCAATCTAGCCCTCCTCAATCTAGCCCTCCTCAATCTAGCCCTCCCCAATCTAGCCCTCCTCAATCTAGTCCTCCCCAATCTAGCCCTCCTCAATCTAGTCCTCCCCAATCTAGCCCTCCCCAATCTAGCCCTCCCCAATCTAGCCCTCCTCAATCTAGTCCTCCTCAATCTAGCCCTCCTCAAGTCTCTGAGGTTTATAGTTATATACCCATGCAATAGCAATGCTCTGGCTAAGGCAATGTCACCAAGCTTGAATTCCCTCAGAGTCATAAGGAGGGGCAATAAGATTCCCACAAAGAGCAGTAATTGTCAGCTATCATTTGCAACCCAAAGGGAAGTGACTAATGGGGAATGAATCAACTGAGTGCTAAATTCAGTAATAGATCCAAGAAAGGTGATTTATGTGCTCAAACTATATTCTTAGAAGTCGTTTGTAGCATGAATTTTAGAAGGTCTTATTAATAAAAAGAAACCCGGAGCTAGGTATTGGGGTGAATGCTGGAAGAACAGGCCACAGCTACCTCACTTCGCCAATTCCTTAGCTGATCCTGTTTCCTCAGACTGGAAGCCTCTGTCTGAGTCCTCATCCAAATGGGTCTTAGCTGAACTGCTGCTAACAGCCTAAAAGCTTAAACAGCTCTAGTTCCTGGTCCTCACCTTAAATACCTTTTTGCTTTCTGCCATCACTTCCTGGGATTAAAGGCGTGTATCACCATACCTGGCTGTTTCCAATGTGGCCTTGAACTCACAGAGATCTAGAGGATTTCTGCCACTGAAATGCTAGGATTAAAGGCGTGAGTGCCACCATTTTCTAGTCTCTGTATCTAGTGGCTGTTCTGTTCTCTGACCCCAGATAAGTTTATTAGGGTGCACAATATTTTAGGGAACACAATACCACATTTCCATTTTTTTGTCTAAAATTAAAAAAGCTTATAACTAATACAAGAAAAATTATATCCAATAAGTATAATAAAATATGTAGTCAAGAATTACATTAACAACGTCTAGTCCATTAACATTTGACAGATTCAGACAAAAAACTCCATTATATATATTAGCAATGTCCAGTCCAGTAGCATTTGATAAACTCAGACAAAAAATTTCATTATTTATCCTATTTAAAACAAATAGTTCCTTTTAAAAAGTAGATTCAATTTTTTATCTTATCATATTCATATTCTTTTTTTTCTTTTCATAATAGATTCAATAATCTACTTTTTTTCATTTTTATATCTTCCCCTTTTTCTTTTTAGAGTAGATTCAATTATCTACCCATTTATCCTATTATTCTTTATCTTTTTTCCCAGAGTAGATTCAATGATCTACCTCATATCTAGATTCTCTTTTCTTTTTCTTTTTTTTTAAACAAAAACTCTGAATCGAATCACCATGTTCAGCTTTTTTCCTGACCATTAACAATTAACAACTTGTAACCAACTATCATAAACAATGACAATATCTATAACTTATTAAACAACCAAAACCTCCCATCCCACCTCTTGGGAATGTGAGCATCGTTTTCTTAAAATTACTTCCTGCTTTCTGGGGGCGAAGACATCTTTAGGGGATCCTGAAAAGAAAATTTTTGGGTTAATTGTCAAGTCCTGTATCATTTGTCCAGTTTCTGCATAATGGGAAAGTTCAGGGGTTGTCTCAAGTCCTTGTTTGAGTTGTCTGTGAATCTGGATCATCTCAGCTAGCCATCTCGAAATTGTCCTGAACAGTTTGTAGTCCAAAGTCGATCTTTCTGTGGTGTTAATCAGCTTAATGGCTTTACCATAGTCTTTGTGGAATCATCTTTGTGGGGTCCGTCATCCTTTTGAAAATTTCAAAGTTGCTGTTAGGCGTGGTCATGGTTCCCTGCAGAATTTTTTTTTTTTTTTTTTTTTTTTTTTTTTTTTTTTTTGGTGCCTCCTCTGTGGTTTGGAGCAATCACAGTCTGATAAATGTCTGTTTCTTGGAACCATGAACGTTCTTCCCTAGAAGAGAAAATCTTCACAGCAATTTCTCCCCAGCATTTCTCTTGCCAAACTTTTCCAAACTGACCTTTGCCGATGCTTTCTTGTAACATGATGGTCCTGGGAATTCTTCTCTGAACAAGCAGCAGTAAACCCTTTGTCTCAGGTAGCAGCATCACCTCAGTCACCAACAGGATGAGAAGCCAGTACCTCGGAGCAGCAGCCGCTGCCTCCAAGGTCCCACCGCCACCCACCGTTTGTGGCTCGGCCTCAGCTGTAGCTTCTCATTAGCAAGTCTCCTAGGTTGGCCTCAAACTTGGGATCCTCCTGCCTCTCCCTCCTTCAGCAAATTCTACCAGTGTGCTCCAACACAACTGGCTGAGGGTAGCTTGGGTCTGAGCTGGGGCCTGCAAGGCCACAGGCAAGCGGCTTTTTCATGAAATCATACCACAAACGTTGGGCGCCATATGTAGATGTAACAGTCTTATTAGGTGAGAAACACAGAGCCAAATGCAGCGTTAAAAGCCCAAGAGGTCAGAGAAGCAGCTAAGAGCTACAAACCCTTTCTTACCATTCACTGCTGCTGCCGTCCTTCCCCTCAGAAAGAGTTAAGATGTTAGGAGTTTTATGTCATGGGTGAACTAAAACTGCCTCTTTTTTCTAGGGAGTTGTAACTGTCTCAACCTAACCATGGCTGTGCCATTTTCTGGCAGAGAAGAGGGAGTGAACTCAGTAGTTAGTTAGCCTGTGTGATAGCTTGATGTACCTGGTTTGTAAAAGCCCTTTTGTTCTGAGTTAATTGTTAAAGGGGATACCACTTGGGCTGTGGAAGAAAGGAGGGTCTAAGCTTAATTTGCACAAGAAACAAAGCTATGTACTTAACATCAGTTGGTGATTATCTCCATATGGATATTTACCTTAATTCAGGAGACTAGCAGGTGGTCTGGATGCTTATCTTATCTGCAGTCTGTCCTTAGATGTTTGAGAAGCATCTCAGATAAAATACTTTTGTCCAGAGATGGCCCTAGCTGGATACTTACTAATGATGAAGATTACAGAAAGGCAGACTTCTGAGTCTAATGCTAAAAATCTAAAGGAACAAAAGCCTGAAAAGAGAGGTCTTGATTGTGTGACTTGTCAACGCGGTTGGAGGAAGTTATCCAAATACCTTAATTGTATAGGGAAAAACTGTGCCCAATGAATGATCAATCACACTGTTAGAAGTTCTTAAGTTAAAAATAATTAACTGGGAAAGCTACCAATGCACACAAGAAAATTATTGCAGGGACCAGCTTATATATTTAAAAGCTAATATCACCAAGATTCCTTAAGTCTTGGCTTTATCCTCTGGAAAGGCCTTTGGCTTCTTTCAGGTCTAGCTTGTCATAGTCAGCTGAATTCCCACTATGTATTTCTGTGGCCCATAGCACCAACTATATATATAAGATAAAAATAAATCTTTTTTAAAAAATTTATTTTACATCCTGGCTACAGTTTGCCTTCCCTCCTCTCCTCCTAGCCTCTCCCCTTCCCCCGTTCTGTTTCCACCCCCCAATCCACTCCTCCTCCATCTCTGTTCTGGAAAGGCCAGGTCTCCCATGGATATCAACAAAAGATGGCACATCAAGTTGCAGTAAGACTAAGCACCTCCCCATGTTGAGCAGTGACCCAGTATGAGGAGTAGGGTCCCAAAGGCTTGTAAAAGAGTCAGAGACTGCACCTGCTCCCACTGTTAGGAGTCCCACAAGAGGACCAAACTACACAACTGCCACATATATGCAGAGTGCCAAGGTCAGTCCCATGCAGGCTCCCTGGTTGTTGGTTCAGTCTCTGTGAGCCCAGGTTAGTTGATACTGTGGGTTTTCTTATCGTGTCCTTGGCCACTCTGGCTCCTACAATTCTTCCCTGCTTCTTCTGTAGGATTCCCCGAGCTCTTCCTAATGTTTGGCTGTGGATCTGCATCTGTTTCCATCAGTTGCTAGATGAAGCCTCTCTGATAACAATTGGGCTAGGCACCAATCTATGAGTATAGCAGAATATTGTTAGGCATCATTACATTGACATTTTTTTTTTCTCCAGTTGTATTTGGTTCTATCCCAGGTTTCTGGATCATTCAGCCTGTTGGTCTTGGTGCTCCAGGCAGTGTCAGGGGTGGGCTTACTCTCCTGGCATGGGTTTTAGGCTAGACTGGTCATTGGTTGGCCACTCCCTCAATCTCTAGACCACCCTTACCTTACCCCATACGTCCATAGGCAGGACAAACTGTAGGTCACAGGTTATATGACTGAGTTGATGTCCCAATTCCTCCACTTGAAGTATTGCCTGGTGACAGGAGATGGCCAGTTCAGACTACATATCTGCTATTGCTAGGAATCTTAGCTGGGGTCATCTTTGTAGATTCCTTGGAGATTCCCTTGCATCAGGTTTTTACCTGCTCTTGAAATGCTCCCAGTGGTAATTTGAAAGAAAACAGCCCCTAAAGGGAATGGCACTATTAGGAGATGTGGCTTTGTTTGAGTAGGTGTGGTTTTGTTGGAGGAAGTGTGTTGTAGTCGGAAAGTTTCTCTGGTCCCACCAAATCCCCGCTGTTCTGTGGCCCGCTTATAAAATAATCACTTAGAAGCTTATATTAATTATAACTGCGGGGCTATTAGTTCAGGCTTATTACTGACTAGCTCTTACACTTAAATCAACCCATAATTCTTATTTATATTTAGCCATGTGGCTTGGTACCTTTTCTCAATTCTGCCATGTCATCTTGCTTCCTCTGCATCTGGCTGGTGATTCCTGACTCAGCCTTCCTCTTCCCAGAATTCTCCTTGTCTGCTCACCTTGCCTATACTTCCTGCCTGACTATTGGCCAATCAGCATTTTATTTATCAACCAATCAGAGCAACACATATTCACAGCATACAGAACAATGTTCCACAGCAGTGTGTCTCTGTAGGGATGGGTTTTGAGGTCTCCTATTCTCAAGATACTGCCTCTTATATCAGTCTACTTCCTGTTACCTGCATATCAACATATAGCAGCTCTTTCTCTAGCACCATGTCTGCCTGGATGCCACCATGTTCCCCACCATGATGATAATGGACTAAATCTCTGAAACGGTAAGCTGCGGCCTCAGTGAAATGTTTTTCTTTATAAGCGTTGCCGTGGTCATGGTGATCTTCACAGCAATAGAACACTAACTAAGACATCCCCCCCCCTTTCCAGTAGTCTCTTTCAGTACTTTCCCCCTCTACCCTGCCCCTCTAACCAGATCACTTATGTTCCTATCCCCACCCACATGCAGTCCACTCACACAATCTCTTCTATCTCCCCTTCCTTGGGAGATCTGGGTGTCCCTTCCCACTCCCCACCCTTGAGGCCTCCTTGTGACCTAGTCTCACTGGGTCTATGGATTGTAGCATAGTTATCCTTTATTTTACAGCTAATATCTACTTATGAGTGAGTATATACTATGTTTGTCTTTCTGGATCTGGGTTACCTCACCTTGGATGATTTTTTTCCTTAGTTCCATCCAAAAATAAAACTTAAAAACATAAGCAACAATATAAAACCCAGACAAATTAGGCTTTATAATATTTGAAATCACTGTGTCTTAAGTTATGTCTTAAGAAAGTGAAAATATAATCCACAGACTGGGAGGAATCTCTTTGCAAGTCATTTATCATCTGCTAAGTGTCTAGTATCAGGATAGATATATAAGCAATTATTTCTACACAGCAGTAATATCCTACTTAAAAGTGGGCACCATACAAATGTTTCTGCAAGGAAGATATATAAATGCCCAATATGTATGTGAAAAGATATAATCAATATTCATAGGGAAAGGCAAATCAACACCACAACGAAATACCATTTGTACTTACTAGAATGGACATATGTATGGTCTCATGCAGCTGAGGCTGGCTTTGACATCATTATGTAGTTGAGAACAAACTTGAACACTAGATTCCCATGCCCTCTCCTCCTAAATTATGGGATTACAGGCATGTGCCACCATACTCAGCAAGTTTTTTGTTGTTGTTGTTTTTCATTTTATTTTATACATGTGGGTGTTTGTTTGCATGTGTTTGTGCACCACCTGCATTCAGTGGTCACAGAGGCCAGAAGAGGGCATCAGATCTCCTGGAACTGGAATTACAGACTGTTGGGAGATGTCATGTGGGTGCTGGGAGTTAAACCCAGGTCCACTGGAAGAGCAACCGGTGCTTTTAAATGCTAAGTCATCTCTTAAGTCCCTCAGCAAGCTTTTTAAAAGAGTATGGAAAAATTGGAGTATTTATACCCCATACAAAAATTTGTACATAAATGTTCATGACAGTCCTACTCATAATAGCCCAAACCAAGAACCAATCCAAATGTACAGAACTGGCTGTAGATTTAAAAGCACACACTGCATAATAGAATATAAGTCAGCTAGCAAAAGAATGAGGTATTGAGACATGACACAGCGTGGGCAAACTTTGGAAACAAATGAAAGTAGTTCAACCCAAAAGGCCACCCAGGGCGGGAGAGGGGTAGTTGTTGGGATGGAGTACGAAGAGTAATCGCTGATGTGTTGTGCTTTTGTTCTGGAGTCTCAAAAATGTTCTGACATTAGGGTTGAGGGTTCCATGCCTGGTGGATACTCTAACATGCACTGAATTGTACACCTTTTCATTTTAAAACCTTCTTGACAGTTTCATAATGCATATGAGGAATTTTAAATGTTTTTCACCCCACCCCCCTCTCTCACTGAATCCCTTCTTTCCAACAATCCCCTCACGCTTTCCTGTCTTTTCGTGTGTGATACTGAGTTTAACTAGACTTGCTTGCATTGGTGTGGTATTTACTGGCGCATGAGCAACTAACATGTGTCACAGCACTGAAGAAAATGAAGCCTCGTCCTTCAGCAACCATTAACTGCCAAGAGCCTGTCAAGGATGGGTGGGACCTAACAGCCCTGCATCCATGATGAGATAGATGTTGACAGGCTCAGCCCTGTGCAGGTCTTGTGCAGGTCACCACGGCTGCAGTGAATTCACGAGTACACAGCTGTCGTGTCCAGAAGGCAATGTTTTTTTTTTTTTTTTTTTTTTTTTTCTGCACATCTCCCTATCCTCTTGGCATGCACACTTTAAAGGGGTAAAGAGTTCAGCACTTTACAGTGTGTGAACTGTACACCAATATATACACATGTACAGTGTGTGGACTGTATACCAAATAACAAAAAAGCTAATAAGCAAAATGTGTGGTGTGTTGGAGTACAAAGAGTATCTCTTTCAAAATCACTGTTCACACAGACATCCGGTCACTACCTGGGGTTTCACTTTCTTTTTGGCTAAAGAGACAGGGTCTCTTCCAGAAGCAGATTCCAACTGTTTTATTCATCTTCCTGCATGAGTCACTGTTCAAAAGCGTGCCGAGAAAGCTCTAGAATAAAAGCCATCTCTTCCATCTTTACCGTCTTCTTGAAGGCGTGCCTATTTGAAAGCATTGGCTGTTTCCATTTCTTCTTTTGTCATTTTTTTAAAAATAAGGAACAACTTTTATTTGATGGGATTTCTGTGAGATTTTAATTCCCCAAGGAGATTTCAGATTGAATGTGAACCAGGTAGAGAGAAACGACGGGCTTCATGCCATTTTAACACTTGAGATGCTGTGGTTTGGATGTGAAATGCACACTTGTTGTTTAGCACTAGCCTTTGAGCCAAACCTCTGCCACCTTCCAGGTTTTTGTTTTGTTTTCTTGCCAAAGATCATTTCCGATGGGCTTGTTGACTGTTAATTTTCCTTCTTGGAAGGAGGGAACGGGAAAGGTCACTGGACCCTCACCTGAGTATCTAGCCACTCCTACCAACCAGCTGCATACAATTCTGCCCCAACTGCAGGGAGCCTTGGGGTCTCTGGGAAGGGGCAAGAGAATATAGGTGAGGAAGGATGAGGAAGGGAGCTTCTTTACACAGCCGTGGGGGTCATCTCCACCCATGCTGAGTGCAGACCTTCTAGTGTGGCTGCTCCCACTTGTAACCCCTCACCCACTGATCTGTAAGTAGTCAATTCATTGGTTCCCCAGAGAGAACTTTGGTGGGACCCCACTTTGGTTTGTTGTTGGAACCATAGGAGGAGTTAGTCACTGTTCATGTCTCCCCCAGTGAAGGAATTTCAGCATCATCCCTCAAGGCTCACATTTGCACACGTGGCCCACAGCTGGTGATGCTGTTCTGGAAGGTTGTGGAACCATTAAGAAGTGGGGCTTAGCTAGAGGAAATGTAATCTCCGTGGTCTGCCCTACTTCCTGTTCCCTCTCTTCCTCTGGGTTCACTGAGATGTGAGCACACAGTTTTACACGTACCTGCCCTGCCTTGATACCTTATATCACCTCAGACCATGAGTCCAAATACACTTTCTTTCTGCTAAGTTCTTATTTGGCCACAGTGATAAAAAAATTACCTAGAGAGGACAACAGCAACAGCTCTGTGCCATGCTATGTGGCCGGGACGAACAGGACTCAACCATGCGCTACCTCTGGCTGCCAGAGAACTACAGCAACAGCCTCTGGCATTGGGCACCATTACGTTGAGCGAGTATAGGGTGGGGAGATGGAGGAGAGAGAGAGAGAGGAGTAGTTCATGGGCTGGGGAGAGGCAGTTCTGAAGAGGTGAGTGTACTGAGGAACAGGCTGACATGAATGGCCTGCTTGCCACTCCAAGTTGATGTCTGAGCCTGGGTTACAGCCAAGAGCCATTTGGTCCAAGGTCCTGAAACAGCTGAGGGGAACTGTGTTGATATCTATGGCTCCTGTCGCCACTGAGGGCCATACAGAGGCTTGTAGTCTGGGCTGTCACCTGGGGCCATGTTGGTGTCTGAGGGCCACACTGCCATAGGGGGGGGGGGGGGGGGGGTGGCATGCTGCTCTGAGTGGCCTGCACTACTACATGGGGCCATGAGGACATCTGAGCCATGGCTGCTTCCTAGGACCATGTGTATTGATGTCTGTGGTCCATGTAGCCACCAAAGGTCACGTGGATGCCACAGGGCTAGGCTGCAACCTGTGGCCATGTGTGTGTCAGAGGGTTATGTCGCCACAAAGGCCAAACTGATTTGAATGGCCTGCATTGTCACCTGGGGCCATGGTATCATCCTGGTCAGGGCTGCTGCTGAGAGCCTTGTCTGGGTCTGTGGCCCTGCAGAGGTCAAGATCTCAGGTGATATCATGGTTTCTATTACCACTGAGAGCTTTGTGGATGCCCAGAGTCTGGTCAGCCACTTGCGACCATGTTGGTGTCTGAGGGCCATGCTGCTGCCAGGCCATACTGATCTAGGTGGCCTGTGTTGCCACTGGGGCCATGGTGATGTCAGGCCCAAGCTGCTGCTGAGAGCTATGTCTAGTTGGATGGTCCTGATGTAGCTGGGGTCCGTGTTGATGTTCGATGTTACCAGAAGGAGTCATAGGAACCACGTGTGGTGAAATCTGAAGGCTGTCCATGCCCCTCACTGGCCCTGTCTCTCACTGGATACTGCTGTAGGAGAGCTGACCCCTGCATTCAGGGAAAGATGGCCTCACCTCTTACCATGGGCTTGTACCTCACTTGGGCAGCACACTAGAGCTGACCCTGTTGTCGAGGACCCAGGTGTGTTGGCCTTGAGGGTATGAGAGCAGCAGAGCTGACCCTGCCAGACCTCATCGGCAGTGTGGTGGCAGGAAAGATGCCCTCCCCACCTGCCCCTTGAGACAGCTGGCCCCGGCCTGGGTCACGAGAGTGAGAGAACCAGTCCTACTCCTCACCATCTGCAGCACACAGGAGAGTGGACCCTGCACCCTGCCTGGGCAGCACACTAGAGCTGATCCTGGTGTGTGTGTGGGGTGGGGTGGGGGTGGGAGGCACAGGTGAGCCAGTCCTGAGAGCATGAGAGCAGAAGAGCTGACCTCATTCCCCCTCGAATACCCCCTACAGTAATTGGGGGAGAGGGCCCTGTACCTTGCCTGGGCAAGACAGTGGAGCTGGCTCCGGAGGCGGTGTGAATGTCAGTGGAGAACTGGCCCGCTCCTTGCTGCAGGCTGCATTGGGTGGGCTGGCCCAGGCAGTGTCACTCTGGTGGTGACAATGGGGGAAGCTGTCAGACTGATCAGTCCAGCTGTCACCCAGGCCCAGGCCCCAAGCTGTGAGTTGGCCCACCCCAACATCCACCTTATCTATGAACTGTTAGAGCATGAAAGGGTAGGAAGCCTACAGATCCAAAGCTGCAGGATCTCCATGACACAGATGACAAAGGTGGGGTGTGGGGGGAGAGGGAGAGCTCAGGGAGCCTGGGCCCTGGGGAGAGACCTTTGTTGATGGTGTGATAGAGGACAGAGGCCTCAGATAGGACTGATGACTCATGACAATGAACATTTGTAAGTATTGCAAGCGAGGATGAAAGGATTAAAGGGTGAAATGCTATAGCACACCTTCCAGGAGGAGATTCTTCTTCTTCTCCTCCTCCTCCTTCTTTTTTCTTCTGATGTGGGGGCATGGAGAAATGGATGGAGTCTGAATGAATGACATGAAATCTGCAAAGAATCAATAGAAATTAATTTTCAGGTGATTCCCAGACCCATGAGAACAGTGTTCACAATCGTTTGATGGAAAAAACGTGAGGAGTCATCATTGGCTTCTTGGAAAAAGTGATGAGCATAGACAGTTGTCAATGTCAGAATAAGAACAGATAAAGCACAGTGAGTGCATAATTTGTGAAGAACAGGCTTTGTGTGAGGATGGTGGTACTGGTGCGATGAGCCTGGGCATGGTGATCCCCAATTCGGGGGAAACATTCTCGATCTGCCATGTATCAAGTCACTTTGTGACACATATTTACAGTAATTCTGAGATGATACTTCTAAAATGCTGAGGAAGGTTCTTGAGCCATATGCAGGGCTTAACACACATCTGTTTTCAGCAAATATTCCACATGCTTGATAGATGCTACATAAACACTTTTTTTGCTGAAAATACTTCTTTTCAGTACACCATCTTGTGAGTAGTTCCTGGTATCCAATATTGCATATTGTGGTGGTTTGAATGTAGCTGGCCCTCCTAATCTCATAGGGAGTGGCACTATTAGGGGGTGTGGCTTTGTGAGTGGGCATAGCGTTGTTGGGGGACAAGCTTTTGCTTAAGCTTCGCTCAGTGTCAGAGTCAGTCGACCTCCTGTGGCCTTCAAGACACAGGACTCCCAGCTACTCCAGTGCTAGTCTGCCTGGAGGCCGCCATGCTCCCTGTCATGCTAATGGATTGAACCACTGATATTGAAAACAAGCCACCCAAATTAAATATTTTCTTTATACGAGTTGCCATGGTCATGGTGTCTCTTCACAGCAATAAAATCCTTAACTAAGATGCATATAATTCATATTGCTTTTTTCTTTCAGAATATAAGTTAAATAACCCCCATTAACAGAATGAAGCTCCAGCTAATTACATTTGTCCTAATCCTCTGGACTGAAACGCTGGCAGATCAGAGCCCAGGTACTAGTATATTTTTTGTTCATTATCATTTGGGGGAAAATAAATATTTTTATGTTTTATTAAACTTTAATAAAAAGGAATACTTTATTTACTAACAGATAAAAGTACACAATACTTGGTATTAGCCATAGAACATAATATTCAACAGACTTCATCCCTTAAAGGTCGGGAAAGCTATGGGTTAAAAAAAAAAATCATGTTGTGTAGCCCTGGCTAGAAAATCTTTATTCATTGATTTGCATAACTCTCAGCAACTCATATCTCTGTGAATACAGTAAACCCACTTGTGTATTGAGTAGTTTGAGCCTTATCTTTAGAAATGTTGCAGAAATGCTGACCAGTGGACAGCTAGTCAGGCACTTGGAAGAAAGCAGGAGAATGCAGCTTTATGTGCATGGGCTTGGACCCAGGCTAGTACTTTCTACAGTTGAGCCCCAACCCACAGTTTCTTACAGCCTTTATAGGCTGGATAACAGTGTTGAAATCCCTGATGATGTGAGCATCTGAGGGTGGTCTTTGAGGCTTAGTTCCACCAAGGGGAATCTCCGTCATAGTTAGACATGATCACAGGAACAAACACTGTAGGTAGAGGTTCAAATATCCCTTCCTCTGTGAGCTGGATCTGTGGAGTGAGCAGATAGTTGTGGCAACCATTTCTTCCTGCTAATGTTTGCCTTCCTGAGAGGAAGCGGCTCCAACAAGCTTGCAGAACTCAGCATACTAAACTATTTCAGAAGTTAACTTCAATCACTCTATCCTATAGTTTCTGGGTGTCTTCATTAGGGTTCTATTCCTGTGATAAAACCCCATTGGCTGACATCACCTTGGGGAGGAGAGGTTTATTTAAGCTTACAGTTCCACAGCACAATGTGTCAACTGAGGGAAGTCAGGGGAGGGACACAGGGCAGGAACCTGGACACAGGAGCTGATGTAGAGGCCATGGAAGAGAGCTTCTTAAGGCTTTTTCATAGCCTGCCCAGCTTGCTTGCTTATAGCACCCAGGCCCGCCAGCCTGAGAGTGACTGTCTACAGTGAGCTGGGCCTTCACACATTAATCATCAGCCAAGAGAATGTACCACAGGCTTGCCCATGGGCCAGTCTGGTGAGGCATTTTTTTTTTTTTTCAATTGAGATTACCTGTTCTCAGTTCACTCTGGGTTGTTTGGTGTGATGTTGACACAAAACTAGCCAGCACACTTGGCAAGGATTATTATTGGGTTATCATAATAAAGAATAGTAGTTTGGTTTGGATATCTATATATGCATATATATGTATGTATAATCTATCCATCTCTCTCTCTCTCTCTCATACATATTTTCATTCTTCCCCTTTAATAGGTAGAAGACAAAGAATCCCATATAGAAAACATAATCCAAATGTTTCTGTGACTAAACCATTGCCTCTTTCCCCCTTTACAATATGAAATACACATGCTGAGTATCTCCAATCTGAACATCTCCAATATGTGATGTTTAAGATCTCAAATTGAGCCCCAGCCTACCAAAAGATGCAGCTGCACTGCAGCCTCTGGTTTTCCCAGAGCTTCTTTGTCAAAGAAGCTCTACCGGTCATTTTTCCCTCTATCCAGTTCTCGGGGATGGTCTATGGCCAATGGTGGACCACAGGGGAGTTAAAAAGCTGTCACCTCTGCCTGTACATGGGATAGCTCAGCCACCTTCAGACTAGGCATGGTGATGCATTGGTGACCTCTCTTTGCTTCATGCCCATGTCTGATCCCAATTCTCTTGTTCTGTGATCCTCAGAAGACTCCATGCACCTAAAATCTTCCTTTACTCTGCTCTTAAATTCTCCTGGGGCTCCACATATAAAAAGAAAATCAATTGCCTTCAGAAATAGATTTGAGAAAGAAAAATCTTTTGACTAACTTAACTAATGTCCCCGTGACATGTCAGGCAAAACAAGTGATTTCTTCTGTTTGACTTCCAGGGAAAAACCATCTTTGGAATTATGATAAAACCATAGGAGCACAAGGATGTAGTCTCAAGTGAATAGTGAGGTCTAAAATGTGATGGTGGAAATAAAATTGTACTTGCTGTCTTTATTATGTAGGGCCAGGCCCCGAGTATGCAGATGTGGTGTTTCTGGTGGACAGCTCTGATCACCTAGGGATGAAATCCTTGCCATTTGTGAGAACTTTTCTTATCAAGCTGATCAGCAGCCTCCCCATAGAGGCCTACAAGTACCGTGTGGCCCTGGCCCAGTACAGCGATGCTCTCCACAATGAGTTCCAGCTAGGCACCTTCAAGAACAGGAACCCTGTGCTGAACCACCTGAAGAAGAACTTCAGGTTCATCGGTGGGTCCCTGAAGATAGGGAATGCCCTGCGAGAGGCTCACAGGACCTATTTCTCTGCATCCACAAATGGAAGAGACAAGAAACAGTTCCCCCCAATCCTGGTGGTGCTGGCTTCAGCCGAGTCTGAGGATGGTGTGGAAGAGGCTTCGAAGGCCCTGCGGGAAGATGGGGTGAAAATCATCTCAGTGGGGGTGCAGAAGGCTTCTGAGGAAAACCTGAAGGCCATGGCCACATCCCAGTTCCATTTCAACCTCAGGACTGTCAGGGCTCTTGGTATGTTTGCCCCAAACATGACGCAGATCATCAAGGACGTGACTAAGTACAGGGAAGGAATGGCTGTGGACCTTATCACACCTGCAGCCCCAACTACACCTGAAGCCCCAGCCACACCTGAAGCCCCAGCCACACCTGGAGCCCCAGCCACACCTGGAGCCACAGCCACAGCTGCAGCCACAGCCACAGCTGCAACCAATGCTGATAAGACAGGTAGGAAACCCTTGAAGAGGAGCCCAATCCCCACGGGCACAGTATATGCCGCCCTTACCCACGGCAGCTCTCACCTGGTACTTGTGATCAGCTGTGTTGAGCTGTTGGGAATTTCCACACATCAGCCTTTTCTCTGCCTCTGTCTGTGCCATTTCTCTGGCACCAACCCTTTTGCTTTCCTTTGCCTCCTTTTGCAGAACAGCTCTGTCATTTCAGTCTCAACCCTGCGTTTGTCCTCTCTTGGGAGGCTTTCATTTTTAGGTTCCAGCATTCCTTGGGTACATCTTATGACAGCAACATTTCCCATAATTTTCTATCGCTGTTTGTCCCTGTCTTACAGCCATGACTGGGGAGTGTCACAGGGCAGAATTGCCAGCTTGTGTTAATTTCTGTACTCTTTGAGCCTAAGACAGTGAACTGGTGTTTTTTGTTTTTAATTTTTAATTAATTTTACACACCAACCATATATCCCTCTCTTATCTCTCCTCTCACTCACCCCACCTTCCCCCCATCCCTCATCCCCTTCTCCAACAAGGTAAGTTCTCCCATGGTAGGACAGCTAAGCCTGGTACATTCAGGTGAGGCAGGAACAAGCACCTCCCACTTTATCAGGAGTGAGTCAAGCGTCCAACCATAGGTAATGGGATCCAGAAAGCCGGCTCATGCACCAGGAATAGATCCTGATCACACTGCCAGAGGCCCCCCAAACACCCAGCTACACAACTATCTCCTGTCTGCAGAGGGTCTAGTCTGGTCCTATGCAGATTCCACAGCAGTTGGTCTAAAGTTCGTGAGTTCTTTCGAGCTTGGTTCAGTTATCTCTGTATGTTTCCCCATCATGATCTCAACCCTTCTCATCTAATTCCTCCTCCCTCTCTTCGACTGGACTCTATGGAGCTCAGCCTGGGGCTTGGCTGTGGATCTCTGCATCTGCTGCCATCAGTTACTGGATGAAGGCTCTATAATGACAGAGTATTCACCAATTTGATTACCGGGGTAGGCCAGTTCAGGCACCCTTTCCACTGTTGCTAATAGTCTAATCTGGAGTCATTTTTTGTGGATTCCTGGGAATTTCCCTAGCACCAGGTTTCTTCTTTACCCCATAGTGTCTCCCTTTATCAAGATATCTTGTTCATTGCTCTTCCACTCCGTCCCTACCCCAACTTGACCATCCCGTTCCCTCATTTTCTTATTCCTCATCCCTCATTCCCTACCCTCTATTGCCCCTCCTCACCCCCAGTTTACTCCTCTGTTTCCCCTTACCAAAGTGATCCATGTGTCCCTCTTAGGGTCTTCCTTGTTTCCTAGCTTCTCTGGAGCTGTGGGTTGTAGTCTGGTTATCCTTTGTTTTACATCTAGTATCCTCTTTTTATTTTTTTAAGATTTATTTATTTATTATGTTTACAGCATGTTTGCCTGCAGGCTAGGAGAGGGCACCAGATCTCATTACAGATGGTTGTGAGCCACCATGTGGTTGCTGGGAATTGAACTCAGGACCTCTGGAAGAGCAGTCAGTGCTCTTAACCTTTGAGCCATCTCTCCAGCCCCCCCTCCTAGTATCCTCTTATGAGTGAGTACATACCATGTTTGTCTTTCTGATTCTGGGTTACCTCACTCAGGATGATATTTTCTAGTTCCATCCATTTGCCTGAAAATTTCATGATGTCATTGTTTTTTACAGCTGAGAAATACTCCATTGTGTATATGTACCACATTTTCTTTATCCATTCTTTGGTTGAGGGGCATCTAGGTTGTTTCCAGTTCTGGCTATTATAGATAATGCTGCTATGAACATAGTTAAGCATGTGTCCTTGTGGTATGATTGAGCATCCTTTGGGTATATGCCCAAGAGTGGTATCATTGGGTCTTAAGGTAGATTGATTCCCAATTTTCTGAGAAACCACCATACTGATTTCCAAAGTAGATGCACAAGCTTGCATTCCCACCAACAGTGGAGGAGTGTTACCCTTACTCCACATCCTCTCCAACATAAGCTGTCATCAGTGTTTTTGATCTTAGCCATTCTGACAGGTGTAAGATGGTATCTCAGAGTCATTTTGATTTGCATTTCCCTGATGACTAAGGATGTTGAGCAATTCCTTAAATGTCTTTCAGCCATTTAGGAATCATCTGTTGAGAATTCTCTGTTTAGATTTGTAGCCCATTTTTAAATTGGATTGTTTGGTATTTTGCTGTCTAGTTTCTTGAGTTCTTTAAATATTTTGGAGATCAGCCCTCTGTCAGATGTGGGGTTGGTGAAGATCTTTTCCCATTCTGTAGGCTGTTGGCTTCTTATTATGAATAAGTGAAAATCTGACTGTTATAGGCACCAGGCATCTAGATGGTTCCTTTTCCTTCATATTCCTGGCAATGTGAAGCTGATGAACAGTAATTCAGTAAGTGCCAGTCAGCCAGCAGATTACAGCTAGCATATCCTACCCAACAGGAGTGAGGACTGTGGAATGAGAGGCTTGTCAGCACATGCTCATGCTTTGTGCCACACAGGCAGCACAGGGGTGACTCGGCTGGCCAGAGGTGTGGCAGGCTGTGATCTTGGGCTTGTGCATGCCTAGAAGCATAGCCTTTCCTGAACTATTTCTTTTGAGTATGTCTCTAATGAGTACCAGCACCTGCTCCAGACAAAAGGCACTTGTTACCTCTCCAGCCATGTAGTTAGTCATGCTATGGTGATAGCTTTCACATTTATAATTAAATATTTCACATTTTCATATATCTAACATTAGGATGTGTTTCTGTGGTGCATCAGTGGTGCTTTTAGGAGACACTGAAATGCTGTTATTAAGTAACAATGTCTCTCCCAGAAGAATATATCTTTAAACTGGGGAAATACTGGAAATATTTATTGAAAGTTTATGGGTATTGAATGAGAGCCAACTGGAAGCAGATCAAATTGAATTGTCTCAGTATCTCCCTCCCTTATGTAATTCAAGGCCTCAGCCCTTACCTTTCCTATGTGAAAGTCTCCTATTTACTTTTCCGAGGACCCCAAGCACATCTCATGGGACTGTTCCTTTCTCTAAGACCCCATCATCCATGCAGATGTCTACTGCATTGAGAGCTGCCGGGGACCAGCATTTACCCAGCTGTCACAGTGTGTCCTTAGGAAGGGGTGATGGCCCTAGCCTTTGCAGCATGTCCTTAAGTGAGTTCTGATTTCCATCCCAGAAGCCACCTCTGTGAGCTTCCAGCTGGCAGGTGCCTGCTCTGCCTTTCCTTCAGCTCCCAGGAAGCCCGGGTATTTCATATAGAAACACACAAGACCTTCTCTTCATTGACTTTGATTCTTGATTCCCTTGGCCCAAAGAGGAAATGCTAATGCCCCATTAGCTCACATCTTCTTATTGAAGGATGCTTTACTTGTGTCTTAGGTGAATTTTCTCTGATGATTTCAAAGCAAAATACCGTGAGTCCAGTAGTCACTGGAGAAATGGTCCTAGAGAGCATCAGTTAAGAAACAAGAGAAATAGGAGGCTGCATGTGCAGGAACAGAATTGGTGATGAAGCAAATGGGCCAGTCAGCTCTAGGCAGGTATGTAGCAAGAATGCTGTGCTGGCAAGAAGCCTGGCCACGTCTTTGGAGTACCATAGGAGAATCCTTAGCTGAGTGGACTTCCCTGGCTGCTCTCTGACTCTTAGTCTGGTCTCTCAGGGACAATGGAGCTCTGTCACCTTTTAGGGGCCCCATGTACTGATCACACTTCTCTTACTCCTTCTTATAGTACAAGACAGGGCATTGCTTGGAAGGACCCCATCCTTACCTTCTGGAAGTTTAAGCAAGAGCTGTCATCAGTAAGGTCTGAGTTTAAAGTATGGCTGGACTGCTTAGGACCTTGGGTAGTTTTCTTAACCTGGGAGCGTCTGTTCCCTTCCTTGTAAAGTCAAGAAAATGGTGTCTGTCTTCTAACAATGGCGAAGTGACTTGCATGACTTTTGTTTATTGCTATTGATAATAACAGCTGTTGGCAAATACATGCTGGGAGTTTGGCTTAGCCAGTGGTGTGGGCTTCTGTGTGAGGTGTATGAGAATAAGTTTTAATTAATTCTCTACAGATATTCTTGTTCTCACACCAGGTACCTGACACTAGAGGGCCAGAGGTAAGTAAGACATGTTTTTCTGTCTTTTGGGGTCAGAGAAGCTAATGGGTAGCTCTTGTCTCATGACTCTGCTTTGCACAGGCGTGATTCATCCACTCACGTTTGGAGTAGGTGTTTGCTGTGAATATGGTGACTTTGCCTTCGATCAGATTCTTCCAAACAGCTGCTCGTGTGACATCTCCTCTCAGATGCTCAATGCTACATGAAATCTAGAATGTCTGAGATGGAACTCTTGGATCCTACTTGTAACTCATTCCCAGTGTCTCAGAAGGAGGACACACTGCCACCATCCACTCAGCTGTGCAAACCCTAAGCCTGGGAGTTTCCCCTTCTCCTGCTGCTCATTATCCTGTTTAGAATCAGCATTTCCTTCCCGGACCAGGGCAGCTGTTTGTTGTAACCTTGAATCATTATTTCCCTTCAGCACCTGGAGTGATGTGATGCTGAGAAATTTAAAACAGGTCATGTGACTTCCGGGTGCTCCGAACTGCTTCCCTCTGGCTTCATCACCATTGTTTCTCCCGCTGGCTCTAGCCACTGTGTGGTTCTTGCTTGTCCCCACCTTTTGCTATCATAGAAACTAGATTTCTCTTTCTTCCGAATTTCCTGTGATTGGATCCTACATTCACATTTCATCCAAATGTGATCCTTTCAGAGGGGCCTACCCTGACTTGACATCTCACATAGGGTAAAGTCTCTCCCCCAACCACACCACCAGGAGAGTCAATCAAGCCACCTGCTTTGTAGCAATTATCACCACTTGGAAGAATAGAATTTGGCCACCACGGAGTGTGAGCTGGTTGAGGTCAGAAATATGTCTGCCGATTCCTCCCCACATGTTACAATGTGAGGACAGTGGTGGTGAAGGTAGTGGCAGCCATGACAGTCCCATTGCTGGTAAAAGGTAGGTGTGGAGACTGTGGTGGAGGTGGTCACAGTGGTGGAGGTGATGGAGTTGAGCTTCATGTGCTGGTAGTGATGATGGTTGTGCCGGTGACTATGGTCACACTAACGGGGGGGGGGGGGGGGGGAGAGAGGGGGGAGGGGGAAGTATACTGTCCATGAAGACAGTTATTGGAGGTATGGTCCCAGAGATGACAGTGGCAGTGGTGGCCATAGCATGTGGCAGGAAAATTGCTAAGTAGAGAAGAAAGAGTTTACATGAAGCCTCTGAATTCAATGACCTTGCCAGACTTATTCAGAATTTTACTAAGAGGAAGTAAGTCTAACTGGGTCTGGTAACTCCATCCATTTTCATTAGTGCCTTAGCAATCCTTGAAGCACCCTTCACTCTAGGCCGGTGGTTTCTTCTAACCTCACAACTTTTCTCTCTCCACAGTTCCCTTTCCCATATCCTGTCAGAAAGACTCTCTGGCTGACATTATATTCTTGGTGGATGAATCAGTGGGGACCACAGAAAATCTGAAGGACCTGCAGAACTTTCTGGAGAATGTCACCAGCTCTGTGGATGTGAAGGACAATTGCATGCGACTTGGACTGATGAGCTACAGTGACAAGGTTCAGACCATTTCTTCCCTGAAGTCGAGTAACAACCAGTCTGAATTCCAGCAGCAAATCCAAAAACTCTCCCTCCGAACTGGGGGGTCTAAAGTTGGAGCTGCCATTGAGCAGATGAGAAGAGAAGGCTTTTCAGAGTCCGGTGGCAGCAGAAAGGCACAGGGGGTCCCTCAGATTGCTGTGCTGGTCACCAACAGACCATCAGAGGATGCCGTGAGGGATGCTGCATTAGACCTTCGCTTGGAGGGCATAACTATGTTTGCTCTGGGCGTCGAAGGGGCCAACAGCACACAGTTAGAAGACATAGTATCCTACCCTTCTGAGCAGAGTGTTTCCATACACAGCTCCTACAGACAGCTGGAATCCTACAGTGGGAACTTCCTGAAGAAGATCCGCAATGAAATCTGGACCCAAGTTTCTACCCATGCTGAACAAATGGAGCTTGATAAAACTGGTATGTCTAGAAGACTCCATTATTACATGACTAACGGGAATGGTTGTCCAGGGTTGGGACTGGAGTGGGCAGCAGGCATTGATCAAATTCAGTCAGGGGGTTTTAAGGGTTGAGAGAATGCTAAAACAAACAAACAAACAAAACCCCAACAAACAAAAAACCTGAATTTGGGTAATGGCTGCATAGCTATAAATATGGCAAAAATCGATTGAAGAATATATACTTACAATGTATTGATTTTATAATGTGCAAATTGTGCCTCAGTAAGATGTAATAAAGCCACACACATGATGCATAAAACATTTTTTATAGTGTAGATGGACAAGAAGAAGAAAAAGCTAAGCTGTAGTCCTACCTTCAGATAACACATGACTTTGCCTGTTTTTCCACACTTTAATGTAGGTGCCGAGGATCAAAGGCAGTCTCCACACTTACACAGTAAGCACTTTACTGTCTGGGCTCTAAGTTTGTGTGGTAAAAGCAGCAGTGAGCAAGGACTAGTGTGTGAGAGGTCAGAGGTGCAGGGAGGGCCAAGCCATCACTGTGGTTTGCTCTGATCCACATTCTCTCTTCACCATCCCTGGCCACTGCCTCTTCCCTTCTGGTGAATGCTTGCATCTTTATTAGATCATGGATCAGTTCACTGTGCTGGCATCCAAGGTTTGTAGGCCCAGATCTGCCTGCGCTTTGCAGATGATTCTGATCTCAGCCTCAGAGCTCTAAGCATTGATTTCAAGTTTTATTTCTCTGGATTTGATGTATTTCCAGTATCATTTATTTGTTAAGGAATGGTTGCTCAAAGCCTACAGTAGTGTCAGGGATCATTCAGTGCCCCAATGCTTACAACAAAAGAAGAATTCTTAAATGGCTAAATTTCCCTGTGTCTAAAAGATTGGCTTCTTTACTTAACTAAATAATGGCATATGAAGCTTACAGTATGAAACTGTGCTACCTATTTCCTGTGAATGACTACAAAGAGAAATGATCACCTGATGAAAAAGTTAAAATTAGCTTGGCATGGTGGCAAGAACCTGTAATCCCAGCAGTTGGGAAGTGGAGCAGGGGGATCAGGAGTTCAGGGCCGTCCTCAGCTACATAGATTGTTCCCAGCTAGCCTGAGAGAAAGTGAAAGAGAGAAAGGAAACAATACTCCTCCTTAGATTTAGTGTAATAAAGGAAGTGGCATTGTAGCAGACTTTCTTGGACTGCCAGCCCCAAATCATGACATGATCCCATGTTGTTTTCCAGTTTTCCAGACTCTAAAGAAGCAATTGTCAAAGCTGGTCAGATGATTTTACCTACAGCCTGAGGGTCTGGGAAATCTGGTCCTCGCTTTTCATTTATTGGCTGTGTGATCCTAGATAAAGCACTCTGCTTTGCTGTGTTTCAGTGTTTTCCCAAGATGGTGATACATGCCAAAGGTTAAAAATGGACAGAAAGGTCCCCAGGAAGTGTCTATGCTCCACATAAACACAGAGGCCCTGTTCTTTAGATCCTGCACAGCCTCCTGCTCTGCACAAAGCCTGGGACAAAGTTCTCTCGTCCCAAATGTCTGTATGTATGAAGGAGTGAATGGACAGAGAACACACTTCCCAGCCCTCTGTGCTTGTTTCCTTTTTAGGCTGTGTGGATACAAAGGAGGCTGACATCTATTTCCTCATTGATGGCTCGACCAGCATCCGTAAGAAAGAGTTTGAGCAAATCCAGATATTTATGTCGTCTGTGGTAGACATGTTTCCCATTGGTCCCAACAAAGTCCGAGTTGGCGTCGTGCAGTATTCACATAAGAATGAAGTGGAATTTCCCGTCTCTCTCTACATGGATGCTGTTGCCTTGAAGAAGGCCATTTTCAACATCAAGCAACTCAAAGGTCGTACATTCACCGGGAAAGCCCTGGATTTCATACTGCCGATAATCAAGACGGGAAAATCGGAGAGGACGGATGAAATTCCCTGTTACCTCATTGTACTGACTGACGGGAAGTCAGAAGACAGCGTTCTAGAACCTGCGGACAGACTCAGGGCCGAACACGTCACCATTCATGCAGTGGGGATCGGGGAGGCGAACAAAACCCAGCTGCAACAAATTGCCGGCAACGACGAAAGGGTTAACTTTGGGCAGAATTTTGATTCTCTAAAGAACATAAAAAATGAAATTGTTCACAGAATCTGCTCCGAAAAAGGTAAGGAAAACAAATCGAGCCCAGAAAGGGAAGCATAAATGTCACATGTAGATGGGAATGGAGCACAGTGGTCGATCGCTTGTCTAGAGTGGACGAGCCCCAGCCAGCCCTGCAAACCTGCAAAGCCAAAACAAAGTCACACTGCAGAAGGTGGCTGAGGTTTTCACTGGAGAGGAGAGAAAAGGATGCAAAAAAAGTGTGAGTTTTCTGAGCTACTGGGAATAAAATCAAGCAAGCAAATGAGTGGTCTGAGGGCAGAACTCCACATCATGGCCTTCATCTTTCCTGTTGCTAACAGTAATACAGTTGGGGTCTTAAGCCTGATGGCAAGGAGGAATGGTCCCCAGTGCTTCCTGTGGTTGACTCCAAGAAAAGGAGGACTTCAGGAAACACTATATAGAGTACACCTTAGACTTTTCTTTAGAGGAGAAGATTCTAGACTGATGTGCGGAGGCAAGCACATCTTTTGTAGTTCAGGAATCCAGTCATGGATCAAGGAGATGAGTCCTAAATAGTGAATGGAGAGTGGAATGTTAAGAAGCCTGGGCCTGAGGGGCCAGAGAACAGTTACATGCTTCAGAGCAGGTACTGACAGAATGAGGCAGTGTGTCTGTGTGGTGGACCAAAGCATTCTGATACAGACGCTTCAAGCTCAGGGTTACAGAACGTTATTGCTTTTTCTCTCAATGTACCCGTCAGGCTGAGGAGTTCAGGTCTAGTGGACAGGCAGGTGATTATTTTTACCTTTAGGTCAGAACTGTGCTCATCACCCCCCATTTGTGGAAAGACACCTGAAGGGAGCTTGCTGCACTCAATTGATGTGATGGTAGGACCCGGAGGAAGCTAGACTGTGTCCAACTGCAGGTTCAAACTTAGTCAAGGGGTCATGTCTGGTTGCAAGGAAGGCCGAGACAAGCATTCTTCTGCTGGGAAACAATCGGCCTGGATGAAGCTTGACTAACAGGCAAGAATGGGAAGACACATTAGCATACTAGAAGCAGGCCCTATGATCTGTAGAAATAGAGGACAGCTCTTGTGAATGTTAAATTTATATCTATTCCTTTATATGGGTCACACAAAGAAGTGTCATCAACACTTCAATTTACTTTGGGGTTTTATTAAGGCTATATTCATATTTTTTGTTTTAAAAGTTTTCTATTTTGATTTTACATGTATGAGTGTTTTATCTGCAAGTATATGTGTGTACTATGTGGATGCAATGCCTGCAGAAGTCTGCAGAGGGCATCAGAACCACTGGGACTGGAGAATGGATGGTTTTGAGCTACTGTGTGGGTGCTGGGAATTGAACCTGGGCTCATGCAAGAGCAACAAGTGCTCTAAACCACGGATCCACCTCTCCAGCCCCAATAACACCTATTTTTAGTAGTCTGTTGAAGTTGGTTTTATATGTATGTGTATATGCACCTATGTATATGTATGTATACCCAATTTCAATAAGGGCCAGCTATAAATTTTATGTATAAATAAAGGAATAGTCCATAGTGAATTATATGTGTGTACTAAAGCATGTAATATCACTACTAAAAAAAACTTTTCATTACAATTTCTATTTATTAAATGACTTATTTATTAAACCATTTAAAATTATCCCAGAAAATAATGCTGCTTTAAGATTACTTAGAATTATGTTTTTCAAGACTATATTTAAATCCTGAAATCTTAGTCCCATAAATGTTGAGAATTGGTTAGTTTGGGTCAGATTAACTTTTTAAAATCATCATTACATCTTTAATTCTTAACTTGAGGCTTGGTATTTATATGCACTTAAAAGTTACGAATGAAAGAGTGATGAATGGATGAATGATGAATGGATAAATGATACATGAATGATAAATGAATTATGAATGAGTGATTGTATGTATGAGGGACTGAATGTAAACTTTTGAAGTGGCATTTCCTTTTTTAAATTTCTTGGATCATCCTCAGTGACTTTCTGATAAAGGGCTCTTGTCAGAAGGCTTCTTCAACCAAAGTTGCAAATAAAAATTTCACACATAACAGCAATTCCCTGAGTTGATTTTGAACATTTTCTCATAAATACATTTGTTATTACTGACTGTTTCCATGTAGTCTGAGAATCACACCAATTGCCGATCTGTTTCTACCACACAGGATGTGAAGACATGAAGGCTGACATTATGTTTCTAGTGGACAGTTCTGGAAGCATAGGGCATACCAATTTTGAGACAATGAAAACCTTCATGAAAAACCTGGTGCAGAAGATTCAAATTGGTGCCAATAAAACCCAAGTGGGTGTTGTTCAGTTCAGTGATTATAACAGGGAAGAATTCCAGCTCAACACATTCTTCACACATGAAGAAATTCATGCTGCAATAGACCGGATGTCGCCCATCAATAGAAACACTTTGACTGGAAGTGCGCTTACCTTTGTAAAGGACTACTTTGACCTTTCCAAGGGGGGGCGTCCCCAGGTCAGAAAGTTTCTCATCCTCCTCACAGATGGAGAAGCTCAAGATAAAGTAGGGGGTCCCGCCATGGCTCTCAGGAACGAAAGTGTGACCATCTTTTCTGTGGGTGTGTATGGTGCTAATAGGGCCGAGCTGGAGGAAATCAGTGGAGATGGCAGCCTGGTTTTCCATGTTGAGAACTTTGATCATCTGGAGGCGATAGAGAGTAAACTCATGTTTCGTGTGTGCGCTCTACATGGTAAGTGTCCCCATCAACCTCAAGACCCCAGTGGTCCCCTCATTTCTTATCTATGTTAGTTATATTAAAACCCTCATGACCTGATGAACAATTCTGTAGCAAGTTTGGTACAAACTAGTCCTGCTTTTGGTGAGTTCAAATCTCTTTTGAAAAGGTCTCCAAATATTACACTAAACTTGTGGCTTTATTTCTTACAAACATGGATTTTTCCATTACCAGTTTTTAATACTAAAATTTTTTTATCTTTTTTTTTTTTGGTTTTTCGAGACAGGGTTTCTCTGTGTAGCTTTGTGCCTTTCCTGGATCTCGCTGTAGACCAGGCTGGCCTTGAACTCACAGAGATCCGCCTGCCTCTGCCTCCTGAGTGCTGGATTAAAGGCATGCGCCACCACTGCCTGGCCCTTTTTTTTTTTTTTTTTTTTTAAATCATTTTAAGCAGAAGTGTATGGAGGGAAGGTGAGAGGGAGAAGGTAAAGAGGGGAGGTAGGGAGATACAGAAAGGGTGGTGGGGGTGGGGAATTGAGCCTAGTGCCTCACAGATGCTAGGTGGGAGCTCTACCATTGAGCTGCATGCATCCTGAATCCTGATTCTATCAACTTCAACTTCTCTTGAGCTAGAACTTGCTATCAATCTGCACAAGGACCAGAGACACCCATTCTGAAATCTTTCTTGTGCTGTTATCCATTTTGGAAAAAGCTAAAAGAGTAAATGAAAACATCAGTAAGTGGATTGTGTGTTCTCCTGGCAGAATAGAAATGGTTATTGGTTTCATTCTTCAAAATCATGTGTTTAGAATTTTTAGCAACTTGACAAATAACACCTCACTGCAAATGGATTTTAGGTGCTTTCTCTCAGGACTTTCTGATAGCAACCTGACTGGAGTCGTTTCTTCCTCTATAATGGCAGTGCTTTTCAGACTCACTAGTTTTGAGGTGTATACTAAAGGGCTAGATCTTCAGCTGTAGAATCTTTCTTTGGATAGATACCAATGTTGGCAGAGCCCTGTGTAGAGTATAATGTGAAACTTCAACTGCCTCATATAGTAACCAACTCATAAATGTTTTTCAAGTCATGCACAGTCACCAAATCTCAATGAAGCCTTTGCCCCAGACTTTCACGGGGATAGCCTGAGCTCATCTATGGTGTCTGGGACTTGAAAACTTGAGAATCTCATTGGCAGAAATAAAGACTGGAGGTTTAACAGGCTGGTGGGACATGAAGGAGAAAGGGAACTTTGGAAGGCAAATACCTAGGTTATCAAGGAAAAGAAAATGTAGATTTTGAAGAGCTCCCAAGAATGGTCTGTTGACTTTGAAAATGAAAGAGGACTTGGGGCCAGGGAAGATGAGATAAGACTTTCACTCTTCCCCTACTTGTCTCCACTCTTTTCCTGAGTTTAAATTCTGGAGGCCAGATTGGAGCACACCTAAGTGGGGAGTTCTATGATGCATGTGGGGAGGTTTGGGTACTGGGGGCACAGAAGAGAGCTGGAGCCAGAGAGAGTAGGATGCAACCCCCAAGCTACACAATGAGCTCCTGAACTCTTCAAGACAGCAGTCCATTTTGGCAAGCACTAGCACATCTTGCCATTGTGTTGTCCTTGAATCGGCTTCTGAGATTTCTTTTCTGCTGCAAGCTGACTAGCAAAGGGGCCTGATTAGCACCATGGGGCCTGAGACACAGCAGAACAGAGCAGTGTGGTGCAGCACCACCAGTCGGCAGGCCCCTTAGGTAAGGGTACATGTGCCCTTAGAATCCTGCTCTGGCAACTTGCCCTTGAATGTGCTTTGGTTTCTTTTTTTTTTTTGTAAAGTGACAACCATCTTGAGGAAACAAGCGAGGCAGGGGCTGGCGAGAATGCTTACCTGGCAAAGTGCTTGCCACAGTCATATGGAGATCAGAGTTTGATCCCCAGCACCATTTGAAAAAGCCAGATTTTGACATGTGCCTGTGATCCCAGTGCAGAGGAGGGAGAGACAGGCAGAGCCTGGGGGCTTGCTGGCCTGCCAGCCTTACCTATTTGGTAGGTTCTAGTCCAGTGAGAGACCTTGCTTCAAAAACCAAGGTAGATGGTGTTCTGAGAAATGAAACCATGATTGAATATTGGCCTCCACATACACATACCTGTGCACATATATATGCACACATATGTACACACATATACATGCATATAAAATGAGAGGACATCTGATTGAGGCACAGGGAAGGGGATGGGGGTGTCATTTACCTAGCACACTCATGGGAAAGGTTGACCACTTTCCCTCTTGTGTGTAAGATGCATAGTGTAGTTTGTGAGTGCCTATTGTTTATTTTTTTTTTCAGATTGCAAGAGGATCGAACTCTTAGACATTGTGTTCGTACTGGACCATTCAGGCAGCATAGGATCACAAGAACAAGAAAGCATGATTAACCTTACCATCCACTTGGTGAAGAAGGCAGATGTTGGCAGGGACCGAGTCCAGTTTGGAGCTCTGAAATATTCCAACAATCCCGAGATCCTTTTCTATCTTAACACATACTCAAGCAAATCGGCCATCATTGAGCACCTGAGGAGGACCAGGGGCACGGGAGGGGAGACCTACACTGCCAAGGCTCTTGAGCACTCCAACATCCTGTTCACAGAAGAGCATGGCAGCCGCCTGAAGCAAAATGTGAGACAGCTGATGATTGTCATCACAGATGGTGTGTCCCATGATCGACACAAACTCAATGACACAGCATGGGGACTAAGGGACAAGGGCATCACCATCTTCGCAGTAGGTGTAGGAAATGCCAACCAACATGAACTGGAGACCATGGCAGGGAAGAAAGAAAATACCATCCATGTAGACAACTTTGACAAACTGAGAGATATTTACCTGCCTCTACAAGAAACTCTGTGCAATAATTCACAAGAGAGTAAGCCATTATTACTAGTACTTAATATAATATTTTACTCTTTGAGAATCATATTTTTATGTGTTTTGGTCATATTCACACCCACTAACTCTGCCCAGACACCCCTCCTCACATCTCCACCCCCCAGCTTCATGTCTTCTTTTCCAGTTTGGGTTGCCCATATGCTTACAGATATGGGGCCAACTACTAGAGCTACGCCCTTAAAGGAAGCAGACTCCACCTCCTCTAGGAGCTATCTACTGCTAATAGCTCCTCAGCTAGGGGTGGAGACTTGTGGTTCTCTCCCACCTCCACAACAGAATGTTGACTCATTGATCTTATGCAAGATTTGTGCCATCACAGCTCCTGTGAGTTCATGGGTGCAGTGGTCCTATCTGGTCCTCTTTGACCTCTGGCTCTTACCATCTTTCCACCCCCTATTCCATGATGGTGTCTGAGCTTTCGGGTGTGTGATATACTCATGTGTACATATTCATGTGTGTGTGCTCAGGGGTGTGTATCACCCCTCCACCCATCTGTCCTGTGGCCATGCAGGTCACTTTCAACAATCTTACACATACTAGATTATGTCATACCACTGTCTACAGTGTTTGGGAGGCTTCCTAGCTCTATCCAACCATTATGCACTTCTCCCTTCTCATCTGCTTCCCCTTCCCTTTTCAGGTTTTTCTTGTTATTCTGAAATTTTTTTCACATCTTTGTGCACACCGTTCTACCCACTACAAATACTCAGCCTGTCACTCATTTGCCTGCATCTGATATATCTAACAAGTTTAAACTTTTGTTTGCTCCATGTTCTTGCCTTCTGTTTCTCTTGATGCTAACTCATCTGTCAATCAAAAGACTGAGTTCCTTGGGCTCTTGTTCATAATTGGATTCCCGCCAAATCTAGTACATCACTAAGACTGGTCTTGTCTGAGGAGTCAAGATGCTACTTTGTTCTTATCTCCCATGTTACCTCTTGGAAGTTGATGCTGAGATGGAGCTTGGGATGCACGATGTTTATTAAGGAGCCACACTTGTGAATTAAAAAGGAAGGCAGGGTAGGCAGAAGTCAGACAGTGATGCACAGCCAATGAAGCCATAAACCTAGGAGCTCCAGAACAAGCACTTCCTAGGGCAGTGGACCAGCATCAAGACCATTTGTGACTACCCTTCTTCTGTTCCTACCTGAGACAGGGAGTCTAGCTGGAACTTGGAGAAAGTTTTCCCTTGGTTTTAGAATATTCCACATTGAACTTCAAGGAGATGGTTTTGTGCTTTATTTATGGACAATACACACTTGTCCCATACACTTCTAATATTGAGATCATGACATAAAAAAACTGCAGTAGAAAAAAAAGTATATTTAAGTTTCTGGAAGTCCAGATACATTCCTTCCTCCACAGTAATTATGTGTTCTTATAAATTTACCTGACTCTGAATTCCATTTCTACTCATAGAAAATTAGAATAGTGTTTCATAAGCTGGTTGGGGCTATTTACTGTGTTATTGCATGCCCAAAGTGTTTTGGAAATGATACTGTTCAATACATGTGTAATCTGGCAACATCAGTTAACAATAGGAGTTTCAGCAATACACAGTGAGATTGCTACCTAGACTGTTTCGGTCTGCAGACATTGACGAGACTTCCAGGCTTGTAAAATATCTCTTCATGAGAATATTCAATCTATCCAAATTACCTACTTCCTTTCTGAATACCCTGCAATATCTTTCTCAATAACTCATGCAAATATAATTACACTTTGAAAAAATGTCTAGTATCCTACTCTTTCCTGCTATTTTTTCCTTCTCTTTGAGGTTCAATCAGTGAGTCTCTCTTCAGTTAATTTATCTCAATTTGCTGCTAATGGAAAACAATTTAAGTATTTAGCAAAGCAATTTAACTATCCCAGTAAAGGAACAGTTTAAAATGATGCACGAGGAAAATAATTTATTCTTTTTTTTTTTTTTTTCCTTCTTGTTCCAGCCTGTAACCTTCAGGAAGCAGATGTGATTTTCCTTTGTGATGGCTCTGACATGGTGTCTGATTCGGAGTTTGTTACCATGACAACTTTCTTGTCAGACTTAATTGATAATTTTGACATTCAGTCCCAGAGAATGAAAATCGGGATGGCTCAATACGGGAGCCGGTACCAGGAAATCATCGAGTTGGAAAGCTCTCTGAACAAGACTCAGTGGAAATCTCGCATCCAAACTGTGGCCAAGAGCAAGGGGTTTCCACGAATTGACTTTGCTCTTAAGCATGTGAGCCACATGTTTCATCCCTCCGTCGGCGGGAGGAGGAACGCTGGTGTCCCTCAAATGTTGGTTGTCATCACCTCTGGTTATCCTCGCTATGACGTGGCAGATGCGGTCAAAGTCCTGAAAGACCTTGGCATCTGTGTCCTGGCTTTGGGCATAGGAGATGTTTATAAGGAACAACTTCTGCCCATCACAGGCAATCCAGAAAAAATCATTACTTTCCAAGACTTTAATAGATTGAAGAGTGTGGATGTGAAGAAAAGAATGGTCCGTGAAATCTGCCAGAGCTGTGGGAAAGCCAGTGAGTGTCTTGCTGTTGTTTGGTGTTATTTGATGGTGGCTTCCTGTGCCTCCATTCCCGAAGCTGTCTTATGAGCTACCCCCCCAACCCCATGGAGCCCACTCAGGACAATGTATAGTGAGAGGAGACATCGGTTGTTGCTTCTCCCTGGAAGCTTGTGATTAGTCAGCCTTTCTCAGGCTGGGTATAGAGCATGAGAGGGCTGAGTCCTATAGGCTTCCCTGTTCCCTCACTGCTATTCAGAGTTTATGTTCCTCTCAGTATTGGAGCTCAGTCTCTTGTAAGTCCTCTGGACAATGTCCTTCATCCAGTAGGATGTAAGGCAAATGAACACTCACTATTGAAACTTTGTTTCGGCATTCTTAAACTAGTAAAGGACTGAGTGTGTACGTGTATACATTTATGTGTATATATACAGTGGATGTTTTCTTTAAAATTTTTATTTTCATTTAAAAAAACATTTGTATATGGGTGTTTTGCTTGCATGTATGTCTGTGGACATGCCTGCAGTGACTTTAGAGGCTAGACAAGGGGACTAGCTCCTCTGGAACATGTCTGCATGCATGTGTGTGCACTATGTGGGTACAGTGCCCACAGATGCCAGAAGAGGGTGTCAGATCCCCCTGAGACTAGAATTACAAATAGTTTTGAGACGGGGAAACTAAACTTGGGCCCTCTGCAAGAGCAACAAGTTCCCTAAATTACTGAATAAAATATCCAGATCTATTTTGTTTTGAAGAATAACATCTACATGATTATAACATAGTAAAAATTTCAGTAGTCTTTACAGACTTGGATATTGTAGAGAAATCAGCTTGGCAGGGTGTGAGGTCAGCAAACGGGAAACAGTGATCCATCCAACAGGGATGCCGCTAATCAGCTACAGCTGGCAGTAGCCGCAGGGGACTCAGGTGCTGTGCATTCGGGGCTGGGAGTTGGGAAAGTGGCTTGGCAGCAGGCATTCCTCAGTGTGTGGAATTTGCGCATGGGCAGTAACTCCCGCTACTTCCATCTTCAGAGCTGTGAAGCTGGAGGCTGCATGTGTCAGTCTCTCCAGGGGCTCCAGATCCCTTCTGTCCTGTTTGGGTACTTGTGTGGAGGCAAGTGACAGAGGAAGGAAGGGCCCTGGGTCTGGAATTAAAAAGCCAGACTTCTAACCCTGGAATAGTGCCACAACATTCATGAATCACTGTCCCTTAACCTGCAAAAGAAGAACCAGCAAGCTCAGAGGGGATCCTGCATGCAACTTGCTCGTTCTGTCTAGCTGGGCTAGCTTGTTAGTTGACAGCGCTTATAAACTGGAGACTTTGTATTAAAAAGTACAGATTTCAGGCTTTACTTTAGAACATGGAGTTAACCCCATGGGGTCCCCGTTTACTACTTGGCTGCTCTCAGCTGTTGCTGGCGGTGAACAGGCCTGGGGTTCAATCTGGTCTCCAGGCAACTGTCTTCGCTCCCTGGCCATTTGACTTCTGTGTATTATCCACCTGGCCTTTGCAAAACTTTGCATTTATGGCTGCTAGAACTAGAATAATCTCCAGGACAGTCCAAATGTTTAGCATATTATGATCGCATGAATCAGAATATGTTGTCATTAAAAGCAGGGAAATTCACCCACACATATCAAGTTGCTAGCAATGAGCCTGAACTATGATTTGAACCTCAAATAACTACTGGAACTTGTTGCATATGAAAGGGGGCAGAGGGAGGACCTGTGTTCTTTATTGGTAGAGTAGCCAGTACCTTCGTTTTTGAACATACTCTGGGTACTAGATGCCCCCTGGACTCCAGCTCTGGAGCACGACAGAATCTTTTCTCTTCCATCCTTGTGCCTGTTTGCTGATTAACCTGGCCTCGTTTCGTTGTCAACAGATTGCTTTGTGGATGTCGTGATCGGGTTCGACATTTCCACCCACCATCAGGGCCAGCCTTTGTTGGAGGGCCATCCCCACTTAGAATCATACCTCCCAAACATCTTAGAGGACATCACCTCTATCAGAGGGGTGAGCTGTGGAGCAGGCGCAGAGGCACAGGTGAGCCTGGCCTTTAAGGTGAACAGTGACCAAGAGTTCCCAGCCAAGTTCCAAATCTACCAGAAAGCAGTGTTTGACAGCCTGCTGCATGTCACCGTCCGTGGGCCAACTTACCTGAACGCACAGTTCTTGCAGTCACTGTGGGACCTGTTTGAGGAGAAATCTGCATCCAGGGGCCAGGTATTCTCACTACAGTCTATTTCCCATCCCACATCCTGCGTTGGTTCCTCCTTTCCCAGGTATATCTCTGGTTTGGCCATCATCCTATTTTCTTCTCTCTTTCTGTAGGTGATGCTTATCTTCTCAGACGGTCTCCAGGGCGAGAGCATCACCATGCTGGAGCAGCAGTCAGACAGCCTCAGAGAAGCAGGTATTGTGTTGAAAATGCAAACAGTGGCCGACGGAGCGTGTGAGCAGGTTTCTGCCACGTGTGTTCTAGGTCTTGCAATCTGTGTAGCCATTTGCAGAAGATGTTGTGGGTGACTTGTGCAAAGTCCTTTGATTGGTTCCCGGTTTTCTCCCCTCAGTGATGCGATGTTATGGCCAAGCACTTCCACCTGCGACCTTCTACAGACACACCCTTGGCTAACCCCTGAGGTGTGGACTGAGGGTAGTTTGCTGATAGGAAGTAGTTAAGTAAGGAGAAATTACTTTTGGCTCATGTTTGGGGGATACAGTCCATCATGATGGGGAAGGCATGGTGGAGGCAGCTTCATGGTGGCAGATGCTTGCTCATATCTCAATGCAATAGGAAGCAAAGAAAGGATTCTGAAGACCAACTGGCTTTCTGTTTTTCTCCAGGACTCCAGTCCATGAGGTAGAACTGCTTGTATTCAGGGTAGATCTTCTCCCCAACTAGAACCATTCTCAAGGACGTAAAGGTGTTTATTAATCTAGTCAGGCTGACAATGAAGAGTAGCCATTGCAGGTGGGGGTAGGCTAAGTCCTGTCCCAGTGAATGTGGCTCTCAATGATATAGGCATGCACAAGTCCAGTGCTCTTGCCTCAAATGGGTCAAGTCTGGCACAGTTAACACTCCAGAGTCTCTCCTGACTCAGGCCAAGCTGAGTCTTTGCTGAGATCAAACCCTGTCACAGCTTCCCTTTCTCTTAGCTGATTTTCTTTCTCAGTAACACACACACACACACACACACACGCACACGCACACGCACACGCACACACACACACACACACACACACACACACACACACACACACACATTTCCCCCTCTCTGATTCTGCTTCCAGGGTGTCTAACTTAAGATGTCTTTCTCTGTTTCTGGCTATCCATGTGAAAGGTAGCAATGTGGGTTAGCGCAAGCACTTTTCACCCTACATCTGTATCCACCAGTTTTGGACTGAGCCTAAGGTGAGATGGAGAAGGTGAGAGGACTCTTCAGAAAGAAAAAAAAGTCCATTAACTGTACAATAGGACACATCTTCTAAAACTGCTGTGAAGGAGCCCCAGACTGGCTATTGAGATTCAGTTTTCACAGACGACCCTTGTGGAGTCACAAAGTTTCCTGCTTCTTTGCTGGATGGTGCCATCTTCCTTGCTTTGATCCTTTCAGCTCCTTCTCATGGTCCTTGGGTTGTGTATCAACTTCCTTGCTATGACAGCCGAGACAGCAGAATCCTGCCTTTGCTCCGGCTCCAGGCTGAGCTCCCTCCTCCTGCTTGGTGTTCCGGCACACAGAACTTCCTTCTTCAAGGTGTTGACACTCCCATTCCTTCTGTTCTTCATTAGACCTCTGCACACATCCCTCCATTCTCAGTCCTCTGTTCTTCCATCTTGTTCTTTCCCTTAACCAACTTCTGTTCCTCTTCAGAGTCAGCTTAGCTAGTACTTTCTCTAAGAATCTTCCCGTGTTCCCCCGGGACTGTCCTCTCATAGTCCCCTGGGACTGTCAGGAGCATTACCTCAAGCAAGGCTTTCATTGCTGCCTGATGCTCTCTCCCATGAGACTCTGTCCATCTTGTCCATCAGACCATGACCTCTGACACAGGAAGGAATGTGCTTGACCCACTTGTCTTGTCATCCTGGTACAACAATTGGTATACAACAAGCTCCTAAGAAAGAAATGCTTGCTTAATGACAAGATGGGTGAGTCAACCAGCTAGTGGACGAATTAATGAATCAGTGAATGAGTGAATGAAATAATGCATTCGTCTGTGATAGGACTCACCCAGACTCTGGGTTCCTGTAGGAGAACTGTTGTTAATATGTATTCCAAAGCCAGGTGGTGGTGGTGTATGCCTTTAATCCCAGCACTTGGGAGACAGAGCCAGGCAGAAGATCTCTGTGAGTTTGAGGTTAGCCTGGTCTATAGAGTGAGATTCAGGACAGACTTTAAAACTACACAGAGAAACCCTATCTCAAACACATCAAAAACAAAAAAATATGAATTCCAGAAAATTCAAAACCCCACTCCAAAGATAAACAATGCATTTCTTAGAAATCACATTTGAATGCCCAAGAGTTGCAACAGAATGGGTGTGAGCTGTTGAGCACTGCTTTCTGCTGGTGTTTCCTATAGCTGGATTCTTTACAGGGAGACTTATTCTTACTTTTGAATGCTTGGCCTTAGCTTGGCTTGTTTCTACCCAGCTTTTCTTAAATTATCCTGTTTCTCTTTAACTACATTTTGCCTCTGGGCTTTTTATCTTTCTTTATTCTATATATCTTTCTTTCCTTCTTACTCTGTGGCTGGCCCCTGGCATCCTCCTCTCCTCCTTTTCTTGCTCCTTGCTCTCACTTCAGATTTCTCCTTCTATTTATTCTCTGCCCACCAGCCCCACCTATTCCTCTCTCCTGCCTTGCTATTGACCATTCAGCTCTTTATTAGACCAATCAGGCCTTTAACCAGGAAAAGTAACACAGCTTTACAGAGTTAAACAAATGCAACATAAAAGAATGCAACATAAATTTGCACCATTCAACACATATTCCACAGCATAAATGAACATAACACATCTTAAACTAATATTCCACAACATTTTCAGCTGATTTGTCAATAGTTTATCTGGGATGTTTTTCCTTGGGGGAATTTCATGCTAAAGCCAGAGACCAGTGTCTAATGTGTTTTCAGAAATGCAGGTGAATCTGCTGAGTGTTTGTATGTTGAGAATTCTGCTTCCTCTGATGTTTGCCTTTTCTGTTTTCTGGTTCTTTGAATGACATTTGCAGAGCAGAGTTTCTTTTGTTGGACAAACCCTTTGGTTTCACCTGTGCTATTTTTATTAAATAGGACTTGATGCTCTGTTGGTGGTGTCCCTTAATGCATTAGCTCAGGATGAGTTTTCCAGCTTTGAATTTGGAAAAGGATTTGACTACAGGACTCACCTGACCATTGGAATGACAGACCTGGGCAAGACGCTTTCACAGTATCTGGTGAGTTGTCAATTTACCTCAAGTGCCACAAGAACCAAGCTGGAATTCTGGTGTTCCCAAAGACTGCTGCTGTTTGTGTCATTCAGTTAAAGACATGGCATTTAGGATGTTAAAACATGCAAAAGACCATAACATCAACCATAGTTTCCCCAGTGTTGTCCAGCATTGTAACTGACATGTCTTTGGTTATTAGTAAAACTAAATTGTTGTTGTTTTTTAAAACATTTGAGGTTTGCTATTATGGTTAAAATGTAATATTTATCACTGCAACAATTTGAAGTATGTAGTATATGGTTGTATTAGTTACTTGTCTGACAAAAGTACCTTAAGGCCGGAAGGGTTTGCTTGGGCTTGCAGTTGGAGGATACAGCCCATTGTGGTGGAGAAATCAGGCAGCAGGAGCTTTAGGCAGCTGGTCACACCACATCTACAGCCAGGAAGCAAAGGGTGGATGCTGCTCTATTTCAATTCCTCCTTTTTATCCAGCCTGTGGAATGGTGTGCAATAGCCTGTGTTCAGTGTGGGTCTTCCCACTGTAGGCGGACTTTTCTTTCCCATCCACCAGTTCCCAAATAACAAACATGGAGACTCAATATTAATTACAAATGCTCGGCAGATAGCTCAGGCTTATTACTAACTAGCTCTTACAACTTAAATTAACCCATTTATATTAATCTACATTCTGTCATGTGGCATTACCTCTCTTCTATCTTGCACTTCCTGGCCACTCCTCTAACTCTGCCCTTCTTCCCAGAGTCCTTAGTCTGGTTTTCCCACATAACCTTATCTTGTCCAGCTATTAGCCAGTCAGCTTCTTTATTAAACCAATCACAGCATAATTTACACAGTGTACAGAGGATTATTCCATCATGTCCCACCTCAATTAATCTAATCTAGAAAATCCCTCAGACATGCCAGAGGTTTGTTGCCATGATGATGATAAATCTTATCAAATTGACAATCAAGGTTGACTAGCACACTAGCTAATGTGCACATTGCTGTCCAGTAGACTTCCTGTACCTAAATTCCCCTAATTCGACTTCCTGTACCTAAAAGTTTTTGTATTTAAGATTCATTATGTTGGCATCATGCAGTGTCTGTCTGTTTGTGACTGGCTTAGTGTAATGTCCTAAAGGCTCATCCACATTGTAGCATGTGACAGTATTCCCTTCTTTGCTATACTGCCTTTATCCAGTCATTTCTGAACTGATATTTAAGGTCACTTCTACTTCTTAGCATGAATAATACTGTGCTTAACATGTAATACTTACCATAAATAACACTATGATAAACACACATGAGCAAACATCTCTTCAAGATCCTATATCCAGTTCTTTTGTGTATCCACAAGTGGGATTATGGAATATGATAATTCTGTTTTTAGTGCTTTGAGGTACACATCTACTGTTTTCCATGCCATTCAAGGTCTGTTTTCTCCACATCTTCCTGGACACTTGATGTGTTTAGTTTTCTCCTATATTAGTCAGGGTTTTAATTGCTGAGAAGAGACACCATGACCATGGCAACTCGTATAAGGAAAACAGTTAATTGAGGGATCTCACTTACAGTTTCAGAGGTTCAGTCAATTATCAGCATGGAGGGGAGCATGATGGGGAGCATAGCTGGAGCTGAGAGTCCTTCCATATTTATAGATAGGCAACAGAAAGTCGACTGACTCACTGGGTAGTACCCTGAGCATAAAGAAACCTCAAAGCCCACTGCCACAGTGACACACTTCCTCTAACAAGGCCACATCCATTCCAACAAAGCCACATCTCCTAATAGTGTCACCCTCTATGAGCTTATGGGGGCCAAATACATTCAAACTACCACACTTCTCTTCCTTCCTACTTTCTTCCCCTTTTCCTTTCTGTTCCCTTCCCCTATTCCCTCACTCCTTTCTTTCTTGGGTAGTAGCCATCCGACCATGTATGAGGTAGTATAATACTAAAGACTTTTATCCATCCACCCATCTATCATCTGTCTGTCTGTCTATCTGTCTATCTGTCTATCTGTCTATCTATCTACCTATCTACCTATCTATCTACCTATCTATCTATCTATCTATCTATCTATCTATCTATCTATCTATCTATCATCTATCTGAGACAGAATCTCACTGTGTGCATCCCTGAATGGCCTGGAATGTTCTATGTAGATCAGGCTGGCCTCAACTCAGAGTGATCTGCCTACCTTTGACACCTGAGCTTCCTGCAGCACTAAGGTTTTGATTTGCATTCAAAACATATTTTTTTTTTCTGTCCTTCCATTCATTGTCATATTGCTGAATGAATGTAAAGGGAATTGAAAGATAAACCAGCCCCCAATGTTATTAAAAAGCTCCCAAAAATTTAATCCAATAGACATTCCAAGAGATTGTCAACTAGGAATCAATATGTCTCAAGTCAACTTGGCTTGTGGCCATGTATGCACTTGTTGTCCTTTCTATTAATTGAGGTTGTTTCCTTTTGAGAGGGGAGACTGCCCACACAATCTGTTGGCCTGGTGCTCTCTCTGCAGTTCAAGTCATAAAGCTCTCTTATTGCTTGCCTCCCCACCAAAGGCAGAGCCTGGGCTTGCAGATGGTTTATGATGTGTCTGAATAGGGTTCTTATGTAAGAAAATCCCCAATGGTTGTCGCTCACCTCCCTTTGCTATTTTCCCCCCTCTCTCTCTAGGGAAACATCGCAGAGAGGGCTTGTTGCTGCACATTTTGTAAATGTCCAGGGATTCCAGGACCTCATGGAACCCGGGGACTCCAAGCCTCAAAGGTGCCATTTGATTGTGATCCTGTTTTCTCTTATGTGCCTTGCTTTGTCGTGGCTGAGGCTGAAATTGAATAGTTGAATTTGCAACCTTTGCTCCATATAATGTAATTGCCTTGGGCGTCTTGTGTAACTTCCACAGCATAGGAGCAGGTTCAGAAGGGCTTACTTCTGACATTGTCACCGAGAATAGCTCCTGTATCCCTAGTGAGGTTGCTTTTGGGTTTTCAATTTACACTTTCTAAATCTGCTTTAGATGGTTTGAAAGGTGTTAAAATAATGGAGAGAGTTGTTGTTTTTCCACCATAAATGAGATCAAATTACAAAATAAAAGAACAAATTATAGAAGATCAATTATACAGCAATAGAATGGGAAATACATCATGGCATTTTCAATGAAAGACTGCACCAATGCAAACAAATGAACTACATTCATTAAAAAACATGAATGAATTTTTACCCACATAGTAATGACCAGAGAAAGTAGACAAGACAAAGCAGGAGACTATATAGGTAGGATTCCATTTATTAAAATGAAGCTGTACTGTCTGTGAATACAAGCAGTGAGGTACCTTTAAAGGCCAGGAAGTATTGTCCTAAGTGTTAACAGTGCACTCCTGAGGTGGGCTGGGTAGTGGATTCTGGGTGAATGTGATGGGGTGGCCCAGTGTCTGGGACTGGCAATGTTCCAGTTCTTGGCCCTAGGTGATAACTGCACAAATGTCATATGATTATTGCACAAAGCTCACTTTATAACAATTAAACTGTGCATTTATATTGTATTAATTTTATATGCATTTTCAGATGGATATTAGATATCATGGTGAAATGACTTTTTGTAATAAATGTATTTATTTTCATCTTAACAATTTTACACTGCATTTTCTTCCCTGAATATTTCAAAAGGACTTAAGTTAATTATTTGGGGGTGGGCATGACTGTGCCATGGTGCACCTGTGGAGGTCAGAGGACAACTTACAGGAGTCAGCTTTTCCCTTCCACCCTGTGAGTTCTGGGGATCGAAAAGAGGTCATCAGGCTGGGCAGCAAACGTGTTCACCCACTGAGTCTCCTCTTTAGTCCCAAACAGATCGATTATAATACTTGCTGATGATTTCTGCTTTGTCTATCACTGTGGAAGGATAACTTACACAGAATGTTTTTGCTGAATTGTGATATCCCATTTATTGAACTCTCTCCTTGCATATCAATAGAATTGTGCTCCAGGGGCTCAGCAAGGATCTGTGTTAGATGGTGGAGAAAGCAAACCTCAGTGAGATCTTAGTTACAAGTTAAGTTACGAAGCAGAAGCAGCTAAACTATGGCTCAGAGAAAGTGACTTGGTTTAAATATTGCTCTTGGAAAAACAGAAGAAAGTCAAATAGGCCCTTTGTAAGTGTTTTTGATTTGTCAATGATGGAACTGGAGAGATGGCTCAGGGCTTGCCAGAGTATCTGAGTTCAATTCCCAGCACCCATATCAAGATGCTAACAACTATCTGTAACTCCAGCTCCAAGGGATCATGCGCCCTCCTCTGGACTTCACATGTACCTGCACTCATGTACACACACAGACACGCAAACACAGAACAGACACACACACACACACACACACACACACACACACACACAGAGTCTTTCAGTTACTATTGCTGTGATGAAACATCATGATGGAAAGCAACTTGGCAAGGAAAGAGTTTGTTTGGCTTACGCTTCCACATCACTGTCATCACTGAAGGAAGTCAGGGCAGGAACCTGGAGGCAGGAGCTGATGCAGAGGCTGTGGAAGAATGCTGCTTACTGGCTTGCTTCTCATGGCTTGCTCAGCCTACTTTCTTATAAAACCCAGGACCACCAGCCCATTGTGGCACCAGCCCAATGGGCTATCAGTTCCCTTCCTTATCAATTGTTAATTAAGAAAATGCCCTCTAGGCTTGCATACAACCCAGTCTTATGAAGGCTCTCTCCTCTCCAAAGATTCTAGCTTGTGTCAAGTTTACCTAAATCCAGCTAGCACATATATACAGTTAAGATAATAAAAATACATATTAAAAATGGTACTCACAGCTTCCTGTAAACTCCTCAGATATGGGAGTGTCCCCTCATCCACCAGAGGATTCCCCGATCAGTCTCCAACATCACTAGGAGGATGCCCTTCTGCAAAGGGGCTCCAGAGATAAGTCCAAAGTCAGCTGCAAGTGCTGGATTCTCCCTACTCATGGCTGGCTGTATTGGCACAAGGCCCACCCAACAGTCAAGGCAGGGCCTGGGTAGGAATGCCTGATGACTTCATGAGTTGAACTGATGGGTGATGATTAAATGTGCCTCTCTCTTTGCCTCCTAGGGTTCTTCCGGTCTGAAAGGCAGCAGAGGATACAGAGGAGAAGATGGAGACCCTGTAAGTTAGGACTTCCTCCCTCATACAACTACTTGCTGATTTTCTTTGTTGTGAAAATATTTATGGGGTAGAGGACGTTTGTGTGTGTTACTTTCTTTTAAAAAAAGAGCTGCTTTTCTCTTTCCTTTACTGACTCCAAGCTGTGGACATCAGCGGCTCCTGTACCAGCGACTGCTTCCATGCTGTTGTCTTGTTTTTAAATCCATGTTGAGGGTCTGGAATTCTCAGTGTCTCTAAGCAGGATGTAGCAGCTTAGGTACTGGGGAGCTCCTTTTAGGCACAGTGCTCTGTTCCTGGCTCTAGGCCAGAACTGGAGGATGGTTCTTTCATGCAGAGGAAGTGGGTAAGACTACCCCAGAGCATGACTTCATGATTAAATGCTGCCCAGAGGATTGGAATCCTCAATATTTGACTCTGAAACCAGCACCCTTGCTTGGCCCATCACCCTTAGGAGCAGAAGGTGGAGGGACTGGAGCCCCTTGGGTGGCTTCTCTAGGCATGGGGAGTATTCAGTTCATAATGTTTATAACGCTTAAAGGCTTTAACTCTGGAATGAGACTTCCAAGGAGTGACCTATGAGTGAGGCCTTGACCAGGATATTTTAACTTCTTGATAATTCTTCTAGGTCCCAAGGCTGACTTTGCTTATTTTAAAAGGACCACTAAGGGCGTATACTAAGTGGCTCACTTTGTACCCTTAGTGGGGTCCCAAGCACTACCAAGCCTGTGTAAGCATGCCCTTGTGTGTGGTGAGTCACCCCTCTGCCTTGCTGAGGGTCTGTAGCTGGCTGAAAGCCCAGGCCATGGGAAATTGTGAAGTCTAAGGTTCTCTTAGCCACCAGTGAGCATGGGCAGCACCTTGGGCCTGTGGGGCCTGATCTTCAGAGACAGGGAAAGGAGGCTTGCAAGTCCCCTCCCTCACAGGGAAGCAGTTTTTCTTCTCCTTCTGAAAAGACACCAGACAAAAGCATATTAAGAGAGGAAGGGTTTGTGTTGGCTGATGATTCAAGGGAGTGGTTCATCACCATGTGTAAACCGCGGGGGCCGGAGCCCGAGACATCTGGTTGCTTTGTATCTAGGGTCAGCAAGTAGAGAAGACTGAGTTCCCTGCTCAGGCCCTTCCTCTCCAAATGCCCCCTCTCCAGATAGCCTCTCTCTTCAGATAGCCTCTCTCCAGATAGCCCCCCTCCAGATAGCTTTTTCCTCTTTAGATGATCTCTTTTTCCTTTTTATGTAGTCCAGGACCCAAGTCCATGGAATGGTACAACCCACATCTATTTATTTATTTATTTATTTATTTATTTATTTATTTATTTATTTCCTTCAATTACCCTAATCAAGACCGTCCCTTACAGGCATACCTAGAAGATGACTTAATCTACATAATTCCTCACATGATGGTCCCAGAAACAGTAGGGCCCCACACCCAAGAAGGGCATGATGATTTTTTCCTCATGCATTTAACTCTGGCTGTTGGCTGTTTCTAAATATTTCTTTGGAGAGTCAGGTTTGACAAGACACATTGACCTGGAATGCTTTTCCTGTGTGGACAGTCTGACTTTGGACAGACCTTTATTGTGAAGAACAGCTGTGTGTGTGTGCGCGCGCGCATATGGAAGCCAGAGGTCAACCTCAGCTGTTGTTTCTCAGGAGCGATCCACTTTTTTTTTTTTTTAAGACAGGGTCCCCCATTGACCTGGAGTTCACTGACTTGGATAAGGCTGGCCAGCCCTCAAGAGCTGCAGGGTTCCACCTGTCCCCTAACCCTACCCTGGAGCTAGAATTAAACACATACCACCATTCTTGGATTTTTTAAAATGTGGATTCCGGATCAAACTTAGATCCTTACTCTCACCCAGAAAGCACACTCCCAACTGATCGCTCCCCAGCCCCAGGACAAGAGCTTCTGCCTTTGTACTCTGTTCTCGCAGTAGTGTGTCTTCCCATCTGTTTCTGCTCAGCCTTAGCCCTGGGCACTGAATGGCTTTTCTGTGTCAGCAGGGCTGACTTCCCCAGGGTGGCATCAGGGCCCTGGGCATGATATCATGGGGTCACTGAGCAATTGGTATTATGGCTAGGAGGCAAAGTGGCCTCTCTCTCTGATGGGGAGGGGTAAAGTGATTGAGCTCACAGTCGACCCATTTGTGAGGGAACCCTAAGGCTGAAGGAAACTGTGAGCATAGGGGGTATGTAAAGGGGAGGGGGGACTGTGGCAGGGGAGGGAGTCTCAGTATAGCTAAAGGCTGACAGGGAAAGTGTGTGAACACAGGGATCAGGTTGGGAGGTGGAGGTGAAGATGGGTAGGAGGCAGTCCAGTGAGTGCAAAGGAGGAATTGCTTTGCCTGAAGTCAGGATGCCACAGGCTGTAGCTCAGTGTTCCAAAAGCAAACTGCTAACAGCTTCCTGCAAAGTATCACTTTGGAGACATGTCTGGGTTCCTTCTAGGGAAGACGAGGAGAAATTGGACCTCAAGGAGATAGAGGGATCATGGGGTGCCCAGGGACTCGAGGCCAGAAGGTAAGCTTCTCCTAGCTCATTGTTCTCACTCCCCTGTGACACCTTCCTGGCCCAGTGACGTCTTCCGTCCTCTGTTTCATCACCTCTTTTCCCCATTACACATACTAGTTCCTCTGTCTGCAGATGAGCCTTGGACATTCACTTAGTTCTACCCATAACCTTTATATGGGTATGTAGCCAGAAGCAATTAAAGAGATAAAGTGAGACAATGCTCTCAAGGGAGGCCCCTCCCTGCTTCAGAATTAGACTCCCCATTCTGCCTTTGACCCCAGACGTTTAATCTTTTGCAGGGAGTCAAAGGATTTGCTGGAGCTCAGGTACTGTATTTATTTTCCAGTCAAGTTTGGTCTCCCTGACTGCTTCAGTTACCAGCCGTACCTGACTGCTGTCTCTTGTCCCTCAGGGAGAACACGGAGAGCATGGGCTTGATGGACTGGATGGAGAAGACGTAAGCTATCTGTCTCCTCTTTTTGAGTTATTGTGAAGCCATTATGAGGTTGATTTTTCTAAATGAGGTTTTATTTTATGTTTGTTTAGGGATTTAATGGATTTCGTGGGGTAAAGGGAGAAAAAGGTGACCTTGGCTCTCAGGTAACTCTTTCTGGTAATCAAGTAGTCCCCCATGACAGATCCAGCCCTGTTTGCTGTGCTTGCAGTTGGGGATAAGATTGACAACTGACTTCACCACAGTTTTGTTACCTTTCTTCTGGTCAAATGCCTGATGCCTCCCAGATACCCAGAAAGCAGCTTAAGGGAGAGAATGTTTATTTCTGCTAACAATTCAGAGGAATACAGTCTGTTTTCATGGGGAAAGCATGGCAGTTAGAGTCTTGGTCCACAGTACTGGCCAGAAAACAGAGAAGGGGGGTGGCCAGTGCTCAGTCCTTCATTCCTGCCTCCTTTTGATTCAGTAAAGGACCTCAGTCCATGGGATGGTGCAACCCACAGTCAGGGTGGGTCTTCCCTCCTTAGCACAAACTTTTTGGGATTGGGGGCAACCGTCACAGACATACCCAAAGGTGTGTCTCTTTTGTGTCCTGAGTGTTTCTTAAACTCAAGTTGATAAAATTAACCATCCCAATCCTGCAAGGAAAGCCTACAGCCAGCAAACAGACACCACTCTTTGGTTTGAGACACATGGGACACATTAGTGCCTTTTCTGTTGTTGTGACAAAAATCCTTGGACAAAAGTAACTTAAGAAAGGCTTTGTTTTAGCTCACGGTTTCAAATGGATAAAGTCCTCATGGTGGGGAAGACATGGCATGGCAGCAGAGCGGGAGACTGGCTGATCAAATTTTATGGATGTATAGGAACGAGAGAGTGAATGGGAAATAGGGTTAGACTAAAGGTTCCCCAGCCTTCCCAATAGCCCCACCAACAGGGGTGGGGGCAAAGTTCAAATATATGAGCCTCTAGAGTGCTGAGATTCTCATTCTAACTACCACAACGCCTATGGAATATTCAAGAATTTCCAGCTAGAAAAACTCACTGTGTGAGGTCTTTCTGTGGTTACATTTTCCAGAAGTCTGTAGATAAGTATGTTTGGCCATTATTATCCTTTGTTCTCTTTCCTGACATCAAAAACAAAAAGAATGAAAAAGTTATTTGGGGGCCTTGGAGTTATAAATCATAGTGAAATAGTTTGCTTATTATAAACTCATCCCAACAGATCTACTTATTTATTTATCAAATATTTTTGAACATCTATAACATACCAGACACTGAATTATTTGTCAAGGAGTCAGAGATTGGAGTGGACCACTGTAATCCTCGTGTTCAAGGATTGCATGGTACCCAGAAATGTCTGGGGCCACTTGGGGTCCTTCTGACTCCCAGTCAGCTTGGAGGTGGGGGTGTCCAGGGAGTCTTCTTGAAACCAGAAATGAATTGCAGTTAGCAAGGCGCGGATGTGGAAGAACATTCTAGACAGAGGGTAAGCAAGTACCTGAAACAGGGATCCGCTGGCAGTTGCTCTTCCTGGAAGGAGCAGAGCTCAGGTGGAGGAAGATGGATTTCAATAAAAGGGAGGAGAGTGCAACAAGTCATTAGGCTGTGTGTGTGTGTGTGTGTGTGTGTGTGTGTGCGTGTGCGCGCGTGCATGTATGCGTGCGTGCATGGCTTGGGAAGGGTTTAAGGGGAAGACAACCAAATTTGGCAACCAAATTTGTGTTTTAGAAATATTATTTGGAAGTAGTACAGGAACTGTTGGAGTTGACATGGATATAAGGAAGGGGAGGGGAGGGTCCTTGTAATCGAAGTGAAATTGGATGAAACCTTCAAGTAAAATAGTCACAAAGAGCAGACACATGACTTATTATGGGTATGCAGGAGCCAGCCTTGGATAGGGCAAGTGGGCATGTGGGTACAAGAAGTCACCCTCAGGTTATGTAGAGTGAGGCCTATCTTAGTGTTGCTCCCTAGAAAGCTCTCTTGTCCCACTGTAACCCTGGCTCACGGACGTATGCTCTCCCAACATAGGAAAACAAGAAATGGGGGTATCAGTCAAAATGCCTCCAGGGACCGTAGCCTGGGAAAATTTCACTGGAAAGTTGTTTGAGGTGACAGCTGAAAACCGCTGGGGAGGTCAGAAGTGCTAAACTGTCTAGAGCATCCAATTAGGACAGCCAGTGTCCATAAGTGATTGCTTAAATTCTCTGAAGTGAAAAATTCCACCCTTCCATTTCACTAAACACATTCCAAGTGTTGCATAGCCAAAGATGGTTAGTGGCCACCATGGAACTCTCCCCACTGCCATGGAGCTTTCCCCAACTGCCGAAAGACCCATTGGACAGCTCTATGCTAGACCATGAGAAGGTTTCTTGTTTCTTAGCCTGACTATGGCTTAACCTCAAACTTGGGGAGTCTAAGAGAACCTGAGGGAAACATGAAATACTTTATCTGATTGGCTACCCACTGCTTGTCATTAAAGCCATTATAAAAGCCACCTACAGGATAACACAGAGGCTCATCTTATTTATTTACTTGTCTATCTGTCTGTCTGTCTGTCTACCTATTTTCAGGGCAGCCCAGGTTCCAGAGGTGCCCCTGGAGAAGATGGAGAGAAGGGCTTCCCAGGGGACCCCGTAAGTTATAGACCCTAATTAAGTCTGAATTTCATCCCAGCAAAATTCTGCTCTCATTCTCCTTTGTGACTCCCACTGAAGCAGAGGCAAGTGTTGGCCTAGAGAGCTGAGACAGTAGGCATTTGTTACTGAGGGCTTTCTTATTTGGGGAAAATCTGTCCAAATCTGATATGGACTGTTTATTTGAAAGGCCCAGAAAGGGGATCTAAAGCTCCATCATGTGAGTTCTCACAGTGTGCTCTGGCAAAAACTTCCTCCACTTCGTTTGTCAGATTTCCAATCTTGCGTCCCAGAGCTCGGTGATTTATTTCATGCTTGTTTGTTGGTTTAACAGCATTGGGACGCAAACCCAGGTCCCTGCACCTGCTAGGCAAGCACTCACCACTGAGCTGCATCCCTGTGAGATTCTCTCTCTCAGACTCAATTACAGGACACTTTCATTTATGTCTGAGGGGATGGCCAGTGCTTCACAGAAGCCACACTGTAGAGGAAGTCATTGCCCAGCAGGCACCCTTAGAATACTGTGAGTCACCAAGTTGCCTTCAAATTGGGGCAAAGGTTATCTTTAAGAGTTTCCGAGTTGGAGATTTTTCTTACACTTCATCTCTTAGCTTGCGTTAGCCCAGTAGTTCTCAACCAAAGGGTCCAAATGCTGTGGCCCTTTAATACACTTCCTCATGTGGTGGTGACTCCTCCAAACACAAAATTATTTTCATTGCTATTTCATAACTGTAATTTTGCTACTGTTATGAAATGTAATATAAATATTTTTAGAGATAAAGGTTTGCCAAAGGGGTCGAGACTCACAGGTTGAGAACTTCTGAAGCCTAACACTTTTTTATTATACCATTACGAGAGAGAGAGAGAGAGAGAGAGAGAGAGAGAGAGAGAGAGAGAGAGAGGTGGTACAGGCTTGTAATTCTGATTATTCAGGTTGCTGAAATAGGAGGGTCTCAGGTACCCTGAGAAACTCTGTGAGACCTCCATCTCAAAAATCTCTGTCAGTGATAGCCCATGTTTAATCCCGTGCACCACACAAGGAAGAAAGAGAAAACGCTGAGGGCACACACGTGCAACCCTAGAACTCAGACGCTGAGGCAAGATCCCCTTGAGTTCGAGACCAGCCTGGGATCTATAGCAAAGCTCTGTGTCCAACCCAATGAATGAGCTCCCTCACTCTGATGTTTCTGGGTTCTAAAACATTTCTGAAATCATCTCCTAGGGTAACCCAGGACGAGACAGCACCATCAAAGGCCAGAAGGGCAGCAAAGGAGATCGAGGAACACAAGTAATTCGGTTTATGTTACATAGATAAGTTGACTAATTCCATTTTTTAGCTAAGTAAGTTTAACATGGTGTATGAACAAACACTCTCCAAGTCATCTATACTTAAAAGAAAATAAGGCATGTCTGAAACAGGCTATACTTTGGGGGGAATTATTAATTTTCAAGGAAGTGGCATTATATTTCATTTGTTACCAGTTATTTGTGGTATGTTGCTCCCTGTCCTGATTGTTAGCCCTGTCCTGTGTGGCCATCTCACCAACAGTATCACTATACAGAATGACCCCAGCATGGCTCCCTCATTCTGCTGTCTTGAGAGCAGGTGATGTCTTGTGTTGATAACATCCCCAGGACTTATAACTGACTTCTGACTTCTGATTTGGGGGAATTGTTGTGTTTCTAGGGGAGAACTGGGTGGAAGGGGACACAAGGCAGTCCTAGCTCCAGAGGAAGCAGGGTAAGTATCTCCCAGACACCTGTTCCCCTCCTTATCCCTTGTGATGGACACAGAGGCCTGAGGATCATCTGTGGCCACTGAAACAGCACACCCATGGCTGGTACGTTTGTAGGCATTCTGAATCTTAACACTGCTGACCTTTTGGACCTGACAAGTCTTTCTTATGAAGGACTGTCTTGCACCTCATAAGATGCTTAACCACACCCCCAAACTCTGCTCTTCTGCTTACCCATTTGTGACATCCAAAAATGTCTTTTCAGATACTGCTAATGTCTATAGCAGGTGGGCGTAGGAGGCAAAAATCATCCCTGGCTCAGAAACACAGTGCTCCAATCTGCCTTTGCCTTTCTGCCTTCAATGTGTTTTCGAATACCTTTGAAGAGAGCCAATGACTTGAATATACACAGTCTCCTCTCCTAGCTTAGCATCTGGGAGCTAGGTCAGAATATTATGGACTGGGTAGATGTAATCTCATGCTCTTTACACATTGACCAGGGAAGGAGAACACAGATGGCTTCTTCCTGAATAAACTCCCAAACACTGGCTATTGGAGCTGATGCATTGGCAGTCTGGAGGCTCTAGGGTAGCTTATAGCATCATGTGATATCAAGCCTAACTCTCCCCCACACCCAAAGAACATTTGATTTCCTTCAATTTTTAAGGACCAACCAAGAAACCATATTACCCTTTGTGAATTGGTATAGAGATGATATTTATTTATTTTTCTGGGGGGGGGGGGTGGAGAAGACTCCTGCTATGTACCCCTGGCTGGCCTGGAAGTCACTATGTATATAGACCAGGCTGGCTTAGAACTCACTATGTAGACCAGGCTGGCCTCAAACTGGCAGAAAAATCCTCCTGCTACTGCCTCCTGTGTGCTGGACTTGTAGGTGTGCCCCACCACACCTGGCTAGAGATGATATTTGTATTAAAAGCTCCTCTGGCTCACACTTGGCATGAATGTGATAACAGAGACGCCTGTGGAGAGCCCTGGGTTTGGCCTTAATTTGTTCAGAGGGAATGAAAATACTTGGCTTTCCTTTCTGAGTGGATTGTTCTCATCCCTGGAAGGCAGCAGTCTCCTGCTCTCTTCCCTGAGAGGCTGCAGCCTGGTCCATTTTACCCTTGTTTATCCTGAATGACAAAGATCACAAACCAGAGGGGCTAGGCTCCCCATGCTTCTGGGAAAGTTGTGACCTAGGGAAGTTACCCAAGCCTCCTTGATTTTCTTGTGTAGAATGTGGATGTAAAGATAATAATCCACCTGGCAGGCATCTTATGAGGTTTCTCTAAATGAGTATCTGAAGTGATTAGATCAGGACCTGGCATAAAATGGATGATATATTAGAAATACAAATGCTACGAGGACTCTTTGCAAGTGGCCACCAAAAGGCCATGGGCCTGGAATGTGGAAAGGCCCTTGCCTGGGCCTGTGCTTTTCCAGCTTGGGAGGATTAAGATGTGATTGGGGGAAGCAGCAGAGCAGCAAGATGAGCTAAGTGTTACACATTTAGAGAGAAATATATCTGTTGGCTCAAGAGAAAAGGGGTTTTAGTTTGAAATAGGTTTATAACTGACACATAAATCGTGTGCTTTAAAAACAGATGTTGGGGAGCAGGGTTGGGATTACTCCTTGGACACACTAGTCAATGCCTTTTAAATCATTACAAGGACAGAAGGACCTCAACCCCTACCTCATCTTTTACCCATTTCTCTGCTTTGTAACTTCTTATCTTTGGAATTAAAGAAGGCAGCATTCATATTCATGTTCATAGTCAAGCAATCTGGGGCTCTTCTAGCCTCTCCCCCATGTTTCCAACGTAGGCCAGAATTCTGTCGCAAGCTCAGAGCATCTTAAGTGGATAATGGATTGTAAACAGCACAACTCAAACCCAGGCGTGGGCTCCCTGTGTGACTGAACTTCAGCCTCCAAAAACTGATCATCACACCAGCTGTTACTAAAACAATGGCTCAGCACACTGGCAACCACTCAGGAGGCCACATTCCAGGCCCGTGGCCTTTTGGTGGCCACTTGCAAAGAGTCCTTGTAACATTTGTATTTCTAATATATTGTCCATTTTGTACCAGGTCTTGATCTAATCACTTCAGATACTCATTCAGAGAAACTTCATAAGATGCCTGCCAGGTGGATTATTATCTTTATATCCACATTCTACACAAGCAAATCAAGGAGGCTTGGGTAACTTCCTTAGGTCACAATAGCTAGTCAGTGACTGAGCTGGGATTTGAGCTCAGATCATCTATCTCACTTCAGAGTCTGTGCTCCTAACCACTGTGTGAGGTTTAATGTGCGATTGCTTTGTGCCACCTAGGCACAAAGCTATGGAACTAAAAGCAAGAGAGGGTGCTGTTCCTAAGGTCCTGACTGTAAGGATGATATTGTGCGAAGCTCTTACACAGAATAAGCATTAGTCTTTCTTCCAGCCTTTCTTCTCTTCCTACCTCTTTTTCTCAGGCTGGCATTGAACTTATTGTGTTGACCAGCCTGGTCTTGAACTCAAGGTCTTTGTGCCTTGGCCTCTCAAATGATGTGATTATAGGCATGCACCACTGTAACCAGCTTATCCTTTCTTTCCTTTTTATTTTATTTTTCATCTGTGTGTGCATGTGTATGTCTGTGCTCTGGCATCGAGGTGCCCATGGGGACTAGAAGAGGATGTTGGAGTCACAGGTAGTTGTGAACCACCTGGTGTGGGTCCTCTGCGAGAACAGCATACACTCAACTGAGAAGACACTTCTCTAGCCCCTGTCCTGGCTTTTCCATGGAGACAGACCATGAAGTCATAGCAACAGGAGCCTCCACCTTCGCTGATTTTTTTTATCTTCTCTATTTTCCTATGTCAAGAGCATCAACTAGTCATAGCCAGAGACAAACAGCTGATGAGTTAATATGAGTAACTTCTCCTAGAGGGTATTATAAAAGTCTAACACCTGGTAGGGCTGCTAGTTGGTTGAATGATTTATCCCAAGGAACTTTAGGAGGTGGGCAACTGAGAGAAAAAGCAGTTCTGAAATAATTCCTACATAATAAGAAAATAAATGCAATTGTTAAAATAATTGTTATCACAACACATTATGAATTGGTGGTTGAGAGTGTTCCATGGCTTTCTCAGTGAAAATAATGTCAGCGTATTTTATTGCCGTAGAATGGGGAAAGTAAGTTAGGATCTGGGGCCTGAGGCATCACCCCTCTTGGCTGTTTTCTGTCCCTGTAGCTTGCACTGGTGACATGAACTCCCTCCTGGAGAGGTACAGACAGAGTTGAGGGACCAGCCTTGCCTTTTGTAATGAACCTAATCAGTAGCATCTACATTACACAAAGGAGCACCAGCCATTTCCTCCCTGAGGACTCCTCCAGAGCCAAACTTCATGGGGCCCATATGATGTGCCACCATGTCTAGAAATTTCACTGCACTCAGCACACAGTGTACATAGTGCTTCGTGGGTCTGCAGGGAGGGAAAACAGTTTCTTCAGGGTGATCCGGTCCTCCAAATAGCCCACTCGATAATCACCAGAGGCTCCTACGCTGGGGCAAGGCTGCAGTGCATTTTCCATTGGGTTCCCATCAATCCCCTAAATGTTAGTGTGTGATTAAAACACCCAATGTGAAAACCTGCCCTGCCAGGGCCCCCAGGAAACCCTCTATGAGCAGGGAAGAGACTGGCTTGCCTCAGGGACCCTCTGTCTGCCTGGATACACTGACTGATGCCTTGCCTTTGACGTTTCAGGGAATGGAAGGCCGGAGGGGACCCCGGGGTCCCTCGGTAAGTTTTCTTTTTGACTTCCTGTCCTCTGTGGTAGGGTATTGAGGACATTTCTTCTATGTAGATGGTTCTAGGTAAGTAGCATTTGACAGGATGTTGTAAGGATGTCCAACCCTGGCCATGAGCTCCAGTGAGGAGTGGGAAGCAAAAGCATCTCCCCAGTCAATTTCCTGAAGTGGGACAAGCCTAACTATGGCAAAGCCTTCCTCAAAAAACACCTCCCGACAAACTAGCAGAACTCACACAATCCCAGACATCACACCTTGACTGGCTGTTGTGTGTATCAGGAAACAGAATGCAAGAAAGTGAAATTCTTGCTGCTTCTTATCTTTCATCCAAATTAACATTATTAGCTATATATTCCAGGTATTCCTCCCGTGTTTTTCTTCTTTTAAACTTGTTTTTAATTAGCATGCAAAATATTTGATATCATCATGGCATTTTCAGACAAAACTTGTGTCATAGTTACTGTTCTATTGCTATGAAGAGACACCATAACTAAGACAGCTTATGAAAGAATTCATTTAATTGGAGACTTGCTTACAGTTTCCAGAGATCTGTCCATGATATCGTGGCAGGGAGCATGGTGCTTGAGCAGTAGCTAAGAGCTTCATCCTGATCCTAAGGCAGCAGGCAAAGAGAGGGTGGGGCGGCCTGGTGTGAGCCCTAGAAACCTCAAAGCCTGCTCCTCCCTCAGTGACACACCTCTTCTAACAAGGCCATACCTCCTAATCCTTCCCAAACAATTCCATCATGTGGGAACCATTCAAATATGTGAGCATATGTGGAACATTCTCATTCAAACTATCACAGTTTGTTTGAGTCAATTGATCTTCTCACCCTCATCTTTATGAAAATTAGAAACATGCTCGAGGTCATTCCTGACAGTTGGAAAAATAAGATCCTAGTCAGTATAAGGACAGATGAGCCAAATGATCTACTTGGGAACCATGCAGAGAAAAATCTTAACACTGGAAACTCTTTTTCATTAGGGGGGAGCAGGAAACCCAGGGCCTCAAGGTGCACAGGGACCAGAAGGACTGCAAGGCCCACAGGTATGTTGGGTATTTCATAAATATGAGCAAATGGTATGGAGCCATTCTGGTGGGAAGAAAGCAGGTAGCTCAGTATTAAAACACACAACAGAGGGGCTGGAAAGATGGCTTAAGAGCACATAATACCTGCCAAAGACTAGAGCTTAATGTCCAGCACCCAGGTGGAGTGGCTCACAACAGCTTTTAACTGCAGCTCCAGGGGATCTGATGCCCTCTTCTGGCCTCCTTGAGCACCTGCACTCATGTACACACACACACACACACACACACACACACACACACACACACTTAAAAATTAATGTATTCAACTGGTAAAAGTTCAATTTGCAACCATCACCTTGTACATCTCCCATGGTGGGAGATGATTATGATTTTTTATTTTGTTCCATCAAACTTGCTCCAACATTTGCAGCTCACTAATGAGCACTGAGTGGGTGGGGGAGTATGCTCTGTGCTCACCTTGCATTGTGCCTAGGGAGTGAGTAATTAACAGCTCGTAGTCAGAAGTTTTCCTGTGTCCTGCCCTGTCTGAGTCCCACAGTTACTCAGACCCAAGTAAACACACAGAGGCTTATATTACTTTCAAACTGTATGACTGATTGGCTCAGGCTTCTTGCTAGCTAGCTCTTAGAACTTAACTCAACCCATTTCTATTAATCTGTATGTTGCCACATGGCCCTGGTGTCACTGGTCTGTGGACATCTTCTTGCTCCTTCGGTGGTGGGCTAGCATCTCCCCTCACTCTCGTTTCTTCTTGTCTCTTCAGTTTGAATGCCCTGCCTAACCTTACTCTGCCTTGCCACTGGCCAAACAGCTTTGCTTATCAACCAATCAGAACAACACATATTCACAGTGTACAGAAAGACATCCCACAGCAACAGCTTAATATTATTATTAATATTATACACTGGGCTGTCATCAGTCCCCAAAATGCCATTAGTGACACTGGTATCTGAAGTTCAAGCATCTGTCTTGTCTTCTTCCTTGCCTGGAAGAAGCCACGTCATCCCTTGAGGATGGCTTTGCCACATCTGCATGTTGAGTCACTGTTGATCCTACTCTGTGTTGAGCTCACTTTAAACCTGGACTTGTCTGAAAGAGTCTGTGTAGAAATGCCTATTTTTAAGGCCTTTCAAGAACCTCATTTTTCTTCTAGAAAGTTTCAGGTTAAAACTAAGGTAATTTAGATTCTCTTGAGTATTTCTGAGATCTAGTACAGGCCGAGTAACCATGGGATCAATCTAGATTTGTCCAGATGCTTTTCGGGGTGGGTGTGGGATGGCAGTCATTTCAGCTGCTCTGGGATCCTTTGACACTGGTGACCTGAGGCTCACTCAGTGATTTCCTGGTAGGCATTTCACTTCTAGTCTCCCCAGCTATGCAAGAAAATTATGAGAGACCTGTGCATGAAACATGGCAGAAAGAGGAACTCTCATTCAGCTGGCAGGAGCCTGCTACCATGTGATCTTTAGCACCAACTTGAAACAACAGGTTCCTGTATTTACACATTGAGAAAGCCCTTTGGTCCAGCGAACCATCACATAGATACATTTGATGGCTGTTTGTATCTCCATGGGTTTATTTATTCCCCTTTTGATCTATCTTTATTTCTTCCTGTAGGAGAAGGATGAGACTCTTATGCCAAGGCAGGGAATCCCTTAATAAGATCTGTGCCACATGTCTGGGCTTGTCCCCAGTTATTCTTCTAAAAAGGACTTATCTCATAACAGTAAGGCTTCTTGGAGAGACAGACCATTGTTCTGCCACCACAGGGGTGTTTCAAAACCATCTACTAAGAGAGTGAGTTTCACTGACATCACATTGTATTTGTTGTTGTTACCACAAAAAAGGGGTCCAGTGGAAATCGTGGCGGGAAGGGAGAGAAAGGAGGTCAAGGACACCAGGGACCCCAGGTGAGTGACTCGGGGACGTCAGGGCCACTGACTCCTGACCTTTTGTTTGCCCTTACTACAAAAGGCCTTAGCGCATCATGTGTTTACATCATCCATGGAAGGTGTATTTCATTTTTTGAGTTACTGAAGATACATTTTTAGCCCGGTTCAGATCCTTTATACCTCTCTGGCTCACTCCTCTTTTTCCTTCGGTGATTTTTTTTTGTTTTTTTTTTTTTGTTTTTTTTTTTTTTTTTTTTTTACTCTTAAAGCACAGGCTCACTCCCTCCGCTCAAGGAAGCATTTGGAAGACTTAAAAATGCTGCCAAATGATGAGCATGTCCACTCTGAATGGATCATTCTGCTTGCACTTGTAGATTTCCTGTGCTGTGCACCTGTCTCTCCATTGACCATAGGCATTTGACTGTACAAAGATCTGTGCTTACACAGTTCTGTTTGATTCTTAAGCTGAGTTTTTGAATTTAGCATTTGAATGAGTTTCCCCAGTGAGGAATGAGAGTTTGGATGGTGGTGGTGGTGGTGGTGGTGGTGGTGGTGGTGGTGGTGGTAGTGATGGTGGTGGTGGTGGTGGTGTGTTTGTAGGAAGCACTTGATTCTATTGAGTTCTTCACTTCTGCCAATGACAGCTCAGAAGGCAAGGGATGCCCAAATGTGCTCAATTATATCTTCCTAGCAGGTTGGTAGAGAATGTTCATGCCCAGTTTTAGACTGAGAAATTGGAAATATGCCCTGTACTCCATGATGGATATTCTGTAGTTTTGTGGCATGTGCATGTGCAGAGATGTGTTGCAGGGAATTCCCCCTCACTTGGAAAGAATGTTGATAGAGTCAAAGCCTTTAAGTCCTCCCCTCCTGCCAAGATCCCACATGGACCAGTGAGTTCCTGCTGGTTGCAGAGCCATGGTCCACTGCTTACATTACCCTCTCGCCCCTGGCTCACTGCCTTTTCTGTTAAGGAGGCCTTCAGGGACTGTTGGGATGATGTGAATAGGTGCCATGTTCCTACTGGGTTTCCAGAAATTGCTACAGTGGTGGCTTCTGCATCTCTCTTTCTCTTTATTTTCAGGGTTCTCCTGGGCCAGCAGGATCTAGGGGGAGCATTGGAAGACCTGGGCTTTGGGGGAGAAAGGTAAACATTATTTCTCATTGGTTTCAAATACTGGGAACAAAAGCTGTTACATTTTCTCCTGAGCTGTGTGAAAGTTCCTCACATGACTCAACCCAAGCGCCATGCTCAACCACCTGCAAGCTGCTAGTATGTTCTCTCCCACCCACAGAGCAGAGAATTCCTTACTGTTTACCTCTCTCTAGGGAGCTATCCTAATTACATGGAGAGAGTTAGCTGCCCATCACAAACACTGCTGAGACTCTCTCCAGCTCCTATGTTCCCCAAGCAGGACTGCATTTATTGGCTGAGATGAGTGGATGGATCTGAACTCATTTTTGTGTGCTTCTTTTGGTCTTACCCAGGCCTGGAAAAAAAATCCAAACCCAAATGGAAGAGTATTGAGCGGGAGTGTGAGATGTGTTAGTTGACATGATTGTGGCAGTCATTTCAATATTCAATATATGCATATGTACACATGCAATCATATTGTCCACCTTCAGCTTACTTACAGTGTTATTTGGCCGTCAACCCTGGGCCAGCGGGGAGAAGCTCGCAAAGCTTTTTGCATTTTCCCCTATTTAATTCCAAGTTTTCTCAGCTCAGCTCCTCCCTGCCTCTGCCTCCCTATCCCCTTCTCCAGAGCCAACCACTCTCCTCTCCTGGAGTCACTCGCAGGCTCCCTTGCTCCTTCCTCAGCCCCCACAATGTGCTTTGGGCTCAGCTTCTCGGTCTCTCCTTGGGAAGCCTCCCTGGACCCTCAAGTTTCTTCGTTGCTCTTAAAGCAGCCCCAGCTTCAATGCACAGGGTTGTAATTGTCCACCTCATTCCTTCTCTTTCTAAGCACACTGTGCTTAGAAAGGGCAGGACTACATTTATCATATCAGGTCATTCATTTTACAGAGCAGTAAGCAACTATTGTGTGAGTGAGTACATTAGCAAATGAATCAGTTTCCCTAGAGTGAACTTTCTACCCTTCCTTTTCCCAGTCTGTTGACACCAGGAGAGCAGGATACATTGTAATACACACACACACACACACACACACACACACACACACACACACACACACACACACTGGAATACTATACAGCCTTAAAAAGTCCTCAGTTGACACCAGGAGAGTAGGAAACATTGTGGTGTATATATATACAATGGAATACTATAGCCTTAAAAAGTCCTCAGAGCTCAGCCCTGAGCAGTGCTGGCAATGTTCTGCTACTCTCTGGGTTGACATATTGTGTCTTTCACCCTAGACCTACTTAGTGCTGGCTGCCCACTGAGGATCTTGTGTCCCTCATTTAGTGGACAGAACTGCCTGTGGCAGGTTTGACTTTGCTAACCTGAATGTTTTCTCTTCTCTTTTACTAGGGGGAACCTGGAGTTCCTGGAGGCCCAGGACCAGTAGGACCCCCTGGGCAGCGAGGAGAACGGGTATGAGGCTTGAGTACTTGGTCCTAAGGCAAGGGGAAATGGAGGGCAGCATGGGTTCCAGCATCTGGGGTAGGAGGATATGAGGCAGTTCTCCATCTGTTGCTGCCTTCCCGTGCACCCGGCCTTTTTTGTCGTGTGTGTGTGTGTGTGTGTGTGTGTGTGTGTGTGTGTGTGTGTGTGTGTTGGGGGGTGGTGTTGGAGGAGATGAGATGAAGGCAGAGAGAGGAACAGGTATGTGTACAATAGATATATGGTGGTAGGGAATTTTTCCAAAGAATTATTTTGTCGAAAGGACCTACTATTGTATACATCCTCATCCTCCACAGCAGCCTGCACAAAGTTCTGAAAGGGAAAGGTATAAGGGAACTCCCATAACACATAGTGAGAATCATTAAAAATGAAAGTAAAAGTATACTAGAGAATTGTGATCCACAATGTCAAAATGCTGGAACTGTGTCATGTGGTCCACACCACTATCTATTGGCCATTTATAATTCTTTAAACAAAGATGTATTTGTTTTAATTTTATATATTAGTATAAGTGCCTGAATGTATGTCTGTGCAGCATGTGCATGCCTGGCGCCTGTGGAGGCCAGAAGGCATCAGATCCCCTGGAACTGGAGTTACAGACAGTTGTGAGCCATCTATGCATGCTGGGAATCGAACCCAGGTCCTCTGCAAGAGCAGCCATTGCTCTTAACCACTGAGCTGTTTCTCCAGCCCCTATTTATAAGTCTTTGGTTGTACTCCTCAGTCATATTTTTTTGGATCAACTCCTAATTTTCCAAATAAGAAGCTGGTGAATGTACAAATTCAGAGTGACTATCCTCTGCCTCCTGCAGTGTTTGTAGAGTAGAGCTGGCCAAAGAAGTAGAAGGGTATACAGCGGGAAGTGAGGGGCCTAGGACTGTAGCTCAGTGGTAGGACCTTTGCCTAGCATACACGAGGCTCTGGGTTCAATTCCCAGTACAGGGGGGAAGACATCAGGAAGTGAGGCCCCTCGAACCTCCCATCCATAGCTCTTATTTCCAAACACCATAGTCTCCCCATGGAGAAACGGAAATTAACTGATGTGCTTACAGGGAGATCATGGCATCCCAGGCTATGGCCAGACGGGAAGAAGAGGAGTTAAGGTAAATATGAAAAACAATTGTTTTCTCAATTGATAAATCAAACCTAAATATACCAAGAAGAAATGATGGTATGGAGGAAATGATCTGTTGACTTACATATGTTCTCTGCTGAAAATTACAGGGCCCAACAGGATTCCCTGGGGACCCAGGGCAGAAGGTGAGGTGCATAAGAATTTCTTCTTTTGCCATTACCATGGATGGCCTTCTTGAGAAATGAGATGAGCCATTGGTCTGAGCACAGTGGGAGATAGGGAGGGGTGGGGAAACTGGTCAGTGGCTTCCTCTGGGCTTCACTGGGAATGGATGTCTTAACCCTGTGAGTCTTTATATTGAAAAGATCACATCCTGCCCTTTGTTACCTGATACCCCACCTACCTCCACTCCAGTGATCCATATCTCTACCTTGACTCTCTAACCCCTTGGCAGCCTCTTTGGATTAGTTCTCCGGCTTGGTGATCTCATTCACCACCTTAGTTATTGTTATTAATCCAGCATTATTTTGACTTTGGGTTCCTCTCACCTGAAAATCCCACCATCCTCCTCAGTCATCTCTATTTCCATTTTCTTTCTGTCCATTGACAACAAATATCATGTTCACTAGATTTTTATCCTCAAAGTATAGTCTAATAATACTGTCTTCTTGACATAACATCTTTCTTTTTATGAATTAAATTGTGTGGTTTTTTTTTATAGGTATATAAGTTTAGAATAGAAAACAGTCAACCCTTGGCTTCAGGCACCTGCTAAAGGTCTTGGGACATAGTCCCTACTGATCCTGGGAGAACTATGGATACTGGTTTACAATCAAAGACAGCCATGCTATTATTACTAGAATAACTGTTGATGGCTATATTAATTAGGGTTCCTATTGATTTGGTGAAATGCTGTGGCCTAAAGCAACTTGGAGAAGCAAGGATTTAGTTCATCTTATAGATTGTAGTCTGTCATTCCAGGAAGCCAGAGGAGGAACTCAAGCAAGGCAGGAACAAAGAGGCAGGAGCTGATGCAGACGCCATGGAGGAACACTGATCATTGGCTTGTTCCTCAAAGTTGGCTCAACCTGCTTTGTTATACAATCCAGGACCACTTGCCCAGAAGTGGCACCAATCTCCATGAGCTGGGGCCTCCCATATCAATCACAAACCAAGAAAATGCACCACAGGTTTGCCCATGGGCCAATCTGGAGGGAACATTTTCTTAATTAATTTTCTCTCCTGCCACAAACCCGCCATAGTGTAGCTCAAGCCCGCATGTTGTAGTGTCTCACCACCTGCATGAGACACAAAGCAGGAACTTAGGTGGAAACTCAAGCCACTGGGCACCATTTGTAGCCAGAAGTTTTCCTGGTCCCACCTGGCTCGCAGCTGCTCAGACCCAAATAGACACACAGAGACTTATATTACTGATAAACTGTATGGCTGTGGCAGGCTTCTTGCTATCTAGTTCCCATATCTTAAATTAACTCATTTCTATTAATGTATAAGTTGCCATGTGGCTTGTGGCTTATTGGTACTTTACATCTTACTTCTCATGGCGGTGGCGGCTGGCAGTGTCTCCTCACTCAGCCTTTCACTTCCCAGCATTCTCCTCTCTGCTTATCCTGCCTATACTATACTTCCTGCCTGGCTACTGGCCAATCAGTGTTTTATTTATCAATCAATCAGAGCAACACATTCACAGCATACAGAAAGGCATCCCCCGGCACTTCTCAGGTGACTCTAGCCTGTGTCAAGTTGGCATAAAAGCTGGCTATCACAGTCATGTACCAGATGCTAATTCTAGAAAAATCAAAAATACTTCAGAAACTCTAAGACTCCCCTGCTGTCATTTCTTAAGGCTCAATGACTTGGTCACATCCCAGGGACCTGTCATTATTGTGCACTAACTGGGGTTCTATGAGATCATTGGACAACTATATCTCTTTAGGTACCCCTTCTTCTCAAGATGGGAACAAAGTACCAGAACCAGTCCCAACTAACCCCAAGGGTAGACTTCCCAGCAAGTTGGTATCTCCTTTTTTGCCATCGTCTTCCCATTGGTGTGCTTTCTAGAGGGTGGTGGGTGGATGTCCTCTTCCTTTTCCAGGGGGGTGGTATTTTCCTGAAGCACTTGCTTCCATGGGTTCTGCTCAGCATTTTCACTACTGTCGCCAACCGAATGAATCAAAGCTCTTAGTCCAATCGGTGCTCGACTCAACATCTTTCAAATCCCTCATTGTCTATTAGAGAATCTGTCTGCATGCTGCAGAGCCAGACACGTGTGTAACTTCAGCAGAGGTCGCCCTCATTCCCTCTGTGTACACTAGGGCTCAGTACTATGACTTCCCAAACTCCAGAATGGCTTTGTCCCTGTAAGGCCCCAGTCAAGATGAGCAGACTATCTATCTAAGGAACCACCTCCAGGAGAACAGGCAAGTTTCAGAACATCTGAGAAGTGCTTCTTGCGGATGGACTACCTGAGACAGACAAGAGTTTAGGATCAGAGGTTAGAAAGGACTCTCAGAAAAGAGCTCTCATTACAGAGGATCTATTTTCTGATTTATTGACAAAGGGAGACATGTAACCACTTATTGATCAATGTGAAATGAACATATTAATAAATAACTACTACCCAAAGTCAGATTGAATTTCTTTAACTGAACCTTTACGCTTTCAATTTAGTTTTACATCTTCAGTTATTTTTTTTTTTCATTAGTTCTTTGAGATTTTTTACAGTGCATCTTGATAATATTTACCCCTCCCCCAATTTCTCATAGATCCATTGCCCTTTCATACCCACCAAACTTGGCCCCTCCCCCATTAAAAAACCCGATCAAGTACAGTCTGCACTGTGCTTACACTCTTAGATGTGTGGCCTTCCACAGGAACAGGGTCAATCTGCCTCCAGTGACACCCTGAGAGAAGATTGACTCTCCATCTCTCCAAAGCTATCAATTGCCAATAGTTCCTTAGCTAGGGGTGGGACTTCCTGTCTACTCTCCCTTCTACCCCACGCTGGGGTTCTGTCCTGGCTTGAGTTTGAGAAGGTCTTGTGCATGCTGTCAGAACTTTTAAACAAATTCTTAACCTTGAAAAATTTAGTGTATTTGCCGAGGGAGGGATGTTGCCACAGCAGTGCTAGCATTACAGATATGCGCCACTACATCTGGCTGTTTTTCATGGATCCCAGGGGATTGGGCTGAGGTCCTCAGTCTTGTGCCACTAGCACTTTTACCAGCTGGAACATCTCCTTACTCCAAGATTAATATTTTATTTTTACCTTCAACTTTTCGAGATGTAACTCATAGAACTAGGAAGTCATACTTCAATACTTTAGGTAATCAATGCTTCATGTTTTCTAGTATATTCTCTGGTTGTTTTTAGCAACTGGATGGCTATTGAATTGATATTTATGTATAAATACTTGGATTATTAGAGTATTGAAAATAGCTTTAATATCTGAGTTCATGTCAAGATGCATTTATTGCTGTTTTAGCCTTCCTTATGTAATGATTACAAGATCAGTTTAAGTATTGATTGTAGAGAATTTTTCCATTCTTTCATAGCAAAGATTTTTAACATCTTGATCTATCTGAATCAGGGTGATGCTGGAGATCCTGGAATTCCTGGGGGGCCTGGACCCAAAGGATTCAGGGGACTGACTGTAAGTGGCCTGTATTTTGGAAAGAATAAACCTTTTTTTTGTAGACCTCAGCTTTCTTACTGTGATAGTAAATGTGGACTGTTGACTCATTTCAAGGTCATCTTGAAAGCCACTCACTAGTCATGTGACCTTTGGCTCACTTTCTTAGGGCTTCTATTTCCAGATATCAGAACTGAACCTAGTGACACACACGGTTGCTTTCTGCTCTACAAGTCTATGGTTTTTAAGATTTACTAAACTGGTGATTGGTTGTTGGGGAAATACCAGTGCCTTGCAGTCTTTTGGAATTGAAGCTGATATCTTCCCTGTGTCCCAGGGGGCTGTCTGATGATTCCATTATCCATTATCCACAGGTGGCCAGATGGATATTGTTTTAAGGGAGGATACTGAGGTGTTCTAATTAGCTACATAGAGTAGAAGACCATGCTTTCTTAAGTACAAATGACTGAGACTAGCATCTTTTTATTTTGAAGTCTGAGTGCAATGTCACAGTCACTGGGTGTGGGAGAGATATAGTTCAAGAGGTCCTTGGCATTAAGCTGCATATAGTTTGTTAGTATCTCTCTTTTGAGTTTGGGAAATAAACATAGTCCACTCATGTACCATCTTGTATGTGGGAAGTCATTTTTATTATTTGATTTTAAAATATTTATTTATTTTATATTTTATTGAAAATAGACTTTTGTTCATATAATATATCCTGATTAGAATTTCCATTCCCTCTACTCCTCTCAATTCCTTCCCACATCCTTCCATCTAGATCCACCCTCTTTCTGTCTCTCAATAGAAAATGAACAGGTTTCTAAGGGAATATAACATAGCATAGCATAGCATAACATAACATAACATAACATAACATAACATAACATAACATAACATAACGTAACATAATATAATATAAACAAAACCACATTGGAATAAGACAAAACAAGCACACATATTTTTATTTTTATTTTACATGTATGAGTGCTTGCTTACATGTGTGCATGTATACCATGCATGTGCCTGGTGCCCTTGGAGGTCCAAAGAGGGCACTGGATCCTTTGGAACTGGAGTTGCAGATAGTTGTGAGACACCATGTGGGTGCTGGGCAGGGAGCCTGGCTCCTCTGTAAGAACAGCCAGTGCTCTTAATCTCAGAGGCATCTCTCCAGCCCTTATTGTTTGATCTTTATAGACAAAGGTTTGTACACAGTCTTTGCATACCTTGTTTTGTGAGCACTAATCCCAGCTCTGACTAACTTAGATGTAAGTTTACTGCCAGCACTCTGTGGCACTGAATAATGGGACAAGAGGGAGATGGATGTTCGCCAAGGATTAAGAATCCGTAGCTTGTATTATGAGCAAGGAATTTACCTGATTTGAATAAGCTGCTACCTCTTATTTTTAATTAAATTATTATTCATTATTTTATGACATTATTTTTGACACTAAGGATGGAACCCATACACTCCAGGTAAGCACTGTGACACACAGAGAATTGTGCTTCAGTCCAGCTGTTCTTTTAAGAACAATTTTTAGGAAGTGTAACATCTCATTTAAACTAAGATAATCTTGGTGCCAGAAAGATGGCTCAGTGGTTAAGAATACTTGCTGCTCTTGCAGAAGCTCTGGGTTCAGTTCTCAGCACCCACATGATGGCTCACAACCATCTGTAACTCCATTTCTAGGAGGTTCCATGACATCTTGCCTCTGTGGGTGCTGCATGCACATGGTTGGTCTCTGTCTATGGATATAGGCAAAATGCTGACATATATAAAAGTTAAAAAAAAATTAAGCCTGAGATAGTCTCCATGGACAGAAAATGTAGAATCTACACTTGTGTCTTTTTTTTTTCAGCTCTCTCAAGGCTTGAAAGGTGAGAGTGGGCTTCAGGGGTCTCAAGGCCCGCCTGGACGGAGAGTGAGTACATGTGGGAACTGACTGATGTGTGGTGGTTTCTGTTATTCCCAATGGGAAGGATATGGAATTTCAAGACAGAAGCACTGGGTTCGAGCAGCCAGTCACTGTGTCTCTCGGTTTATTATTAAGATGAAGATTATATGCCCCTGCCTAGCTGAAAAGGTAGTTGTAGGGATCAGACAAACACCATGAACTGTGAGTGCAATGTGGATATTCACTGTTAGCATGATTTATCACTGAAGCCTTTGTAATAGGGATGGGCTTGCCTATGTTTCATAGAGGAATCTTGACAGAGTTCCAGCATGCAAAGCAGGTTGGTAGATAAGAGTTTGCCAGAACCACTCTTGTTGCCTTTTTAGCCTTTATTTGGACTCTAGAGAGATTTGGAAATGTAACCACAACTTCCACTCTGGTTCCATTAGGAGAGAAATGTTATCTCTGGAAGCATCCCCAGGCAGGGCCAGGCATGCCTCCCCAGGCAGACCTGCATCTACTTCACTGCTTCTCATGTGGTTGATGATTCAGGGTCCCTTTCAAGCAGAGTCAGGGCAGAACTAAATACCGCCAGCACCTGCTACATGGAGGAGACCCAGACAACAATGTAAATGCTCCAAGGCTGCATGAAATGCTTTTTAGGCACTGAAGAATTCTTGAACTTTGGATCTAGCAAAACAAAACTTGCAGATGGTTTCTTGGCCAAATGACTCCATAGTAGAATATAATAATTATTTGTAAAGGTTACTCCACTATATGCATTACAGAATGGGTAAGTATGGTCGTGTGTGGGAGCAGCTAATCTTTGGGCCAGTCTTCTCTCCTCCAGGTTCCTTTTTTTTCCCCAGGCCCTAGGGCTATAACTAGGGTGTGGTCTTTGTCTCAGGTTCTTGGTTCTTAGCTTTTGTTAAGGACTTGCTTGGAGCTACTCTTAATCAATCAATCTCTCTCTCTCTCTCTCTCTCTCTCTCTCTCTCTCTCTCTCTCTCTCTGTGTGTGTGTGTGTGTGTGTGTGTGTCTGTAACTGGAGTTACAGATGGCTGCACATGGGTGCCTGGAACTGAACCTGGGTCCTCCACAAGAGCATCAGGTGCTCCTAACCTCTGAGCCATCTCTCTAGCACCTGGAGTTACTCTTAAGATCTCTTTCAGGATAAGCTCTTCCTACTTCTGGCCTTCTGAAAAATGTAGCTCCTACTCTCTGTATTACTCTGAAACTGTTTCTCTGTGTGAATAACTGTGTTCTTTCCCATTTTCTGTTCTAATTTGAAAGGAGACTAAGACTTTAAGACTCTTAGTGATTTCTTCACTGGGTAGAATCATGGACAGGACACAGTTCTGGTTAAATCAGAAGCATACTACAGGCCACCTCAGCATTTGGCAGACATTTAACTATTATTAGATGGCTAAATGGATGGACTGATGGGTGGATGGACAATGGATGGGTGATAGATGGATGATAGATGGATGATGAATGGGTGATGGATAGATGACGGATGGATGATGAATGGATAGGTGATGAATGGATGATGAATGGGTGATGGATGGGTGATGGATGGATGATGGAGGGAAAATGGGTAGGTGATGGATGGATGGGTGATGGATAGATGATGGATGGATGATGGATAGAAGATGGATAGATGATAACTGTGTGATAGATGGATGGATGAATGATTGATGGGTAATGAACAGATGATGGATGGATGGTGAATAGATGATGGATGGATGATGGATAGATGATGGATGGATAGTTGATGGATAGGTGATACATGTATGATAGATGGATGATGGATGGGTGATGGATGGATGTAGATGTAACCGTCTTGTTAAATAAGAAACACAGAGCCAAATACAGAGTTAATAGTCAAGAGGTCAGAGCAATAGCTGAGAGCTGAAAACCTTACCCTTCACTGCTGCTGCTGTCTTTCCTCTTCACAAGAGGCCTACTTCCTGTATCCTGTCTTTTTTAATAGACTTTCTGTTCTGACTTCTCATTGGTTGTAAACCCAACCACATGACCTCCTTGTCACTGCCTGTCTGTACAGACCTCCAGGTCTTCTATGGTTGGTATTGAGATTAAAGATGTGTGTCGCCATGCTGTCTGTATCCTTGAACACACAGGGATCCGCCTAGCTCTGCCTCCCAAGTGCTGGGATTAAAGGTGTGCAACCACCACCACCCAGCTTCTGCTATGGCTTGCTCTGACCTCAAGGCAACTTTATTAACATACAAATAAAATCACATTTCAGTACAAATAAAATATCACCATAGATGGATGATGGGTAGGTGATGGATGAGTGATGGATGGAAGATGGGTGATGGATAGTCAGACAGATAAATTGGTTGTTATTTATAACAAAGGTTGGCTATCCTGACATTTCTGGTTAAGCACCTGGGGGGGGGAGCACCCAAGGGAATGATTGAGTTTGAGTATATAATGCACTATTTTTTTCTGAAAAGAACCCACTAGCAAAAACATTAAAAACCATGACCAGTGAGAATCCTGATCCTGGGAAGAAGCAAGAGAAGAAAAGGGAAAAAACTCAGATGGAAGAAGACCAGGGCTGATGTCTTTCCAGAAGCCATCCCTGCTTGATCTCTCCTAACTATTTGTTTCTTTATTTTTATTTCTGAGATTCTAATATAATTAAATTTCTTCTTCCTTTTCCTTCCTTTATACCCTCCCATATGCTCCTCCTCACTCTCCTTTAAATATATGACCTCTATAGTCCTTAATTTTTCTTTTTTTTCTTTTTGTTTTTTGAGACAGGGGTTCTCAGTATAGTTTTGGTGCCTGTCCTAGATCTCGCTCTGTAGACCAGGCTGGCCTTGAACTCACAGAGATCCACTTGGCTCTGCCTCCTGAGGGCTGGGATTAAAAGCATGCACTACCACCACCCAGCTGTTCCTTAATTATTATTGCACATATAAATGTATATATATATTCCTAATATATTTTATTACACATATTACATACATATATTCATAATATATATCATACACATATAATACACACATATATATACTTAAATATAACTTCTTCAGTCTGTATAATGTTACTTGTATGCATGTTTTGGGGGCTGACTATTTAGTACTGGACTGTCAATTGGTTTTCTTTTTCCTGGGGAAGACCGTCTCTCCCACTCCCAGCTTTCTGTCATATTGAGGCATTGTGGACTTTACCCCATCCTCGTTGGCATTCTATTGGTTTCATCCTTGTTTAGTTATACTTGGTCAGTCATGTTATTGAGACTTTATGGGCTTAGCTTCTGACATTACAAAGAGATTCAATCTCACAGTAAACTCCCTCCCTAGCGATTTGTATCCCTTTGTTCCTCAGTCTTGTGTCATTTATGAGCTTAGCATGTATGCTCTTCTTTTGTGTAAATCTCATTTCCTATGCAATTGCCTTTGGTTCTTTTAGATATACTGAGGCTTATTGCCTTTTGCATTTTAAGTGTCTTGATTTGTAAGATAATCCACCTCTGCATGCTCAATACATCTATCTCCTTTGTTCTACCTGGTGGAGAAAGTCTGCTGCTTATAATTAGGAAAAAAATAATTAGAAAAACTTCTTCTAAGGATAGCATCTTTAATACAAACAAAAAAAATACACTCTTGATAGGAATGGGAAAAGTTCTCTGTAATTGACCCACCAAGCTTCATAGTACTTAGCCACATTCTATCATTTCTACTTCCAATAAAGGAGGAGATGTTTAATTGTTTTAAATTTTCTTACTAAAAACTATAGTTCACAAATCAATAACTTGCTCTTTTCCCCCTTAGGGTCCTAAAGGCACAGCAGGGAAGCCCATGTATTCCGTATGTATCGCTTTATTTGTGAAAACAAACAAAACCAATACCAGTTCATTGGGAATGAGACACGTGCACCAGAAGGTCACCACACTCATGTTTGTTCTCTCTCTTAACCTTTCTAGCCTTGTGATCTGATCCAGTTCCTACGGAACCATAGTTGTGAGTATGTGGTCAAGAACATTTGTGGTTGGTGAGAACACTTGGGACTGAGTGTAGAGTGGGTCTGTGGAATCAGGAGGCTGAACTCCCTGGTGAGGAGCCTCTGTAATTGGATTGCCTTGGAATTGGAGGGACATCTCACATCCGATGTGGAAGACAAAGCATAAGAGCATGTGCTCATAAAGTGTTATGCATATAGGAAGAGGCAATATGCATATGGGAGATAAGACTCTCCCAAAGGCTCATGAACTAGCTGTATTATTTATATGACAACTATAAATAAAATGATTGGGGGGAGTGCAGAGTACTCAAGGGGTGGACCCTGGGGTGTAGATTTAGTTGGTTAATTACTTAATGATTTAGATATTGGAGTCACTCAAGTGTGGGTGAAATAATGATGCTTCCCAAGACTGTGAAACTAGAGAGACAGAAGGTGAGGGATGAACTCGTGAAGGTGAGAATGAAGAAGGGTCAAGCGGCACAGAATGGAACCCCAAATCTTTAAAAATGGATTTGACAGAGAGGAAGAGCCGAGGTGTTGGGGAGGTGGCTCAATGGGGACAAGCACTTGTGTAAAAGCATGAGGACCTGAGTTTGGGTCCCCAGCACCCACATACAGTGTAACTAGGGGGCTGGAGAGATGGCTCACAGGATAAGAGCACTGGCTGCTCTTCCAGAGGCCCTGAGTTCAATTCCCAGCACCCACATGGTGGCTCACAACCATCTGTAATGAGATCTGGCGCCCTCTTCTGGCCTGCAGACATACATGCAGATAGAACACTAGATAATAAAAAAAAATCTTAAAAAAAAAAAACCAAAAAACCCAAAAAACAAAAATAAACTGTAGCTAGGCACTTTGTTGTGCACACAGTAGGCATACCACACTCTTGCACATCTCCAGCACTGGGGGAGGATCAAAGAGCTTGTTGCTGGTCACCAGCCTGTAAAAAAATAGTGAGCTCCAGGTTCAGTAAGAGGCTTATTCCCCAAGAATAAGGTAGAGAGCAACCAAGGAAGACACTGGATGTCTCCCCTGCCCACTCCTGGCGGGCATGTACATGGGTAAGTGTCCTCGCACATATGCCTCCACAAGGAGATCATGTGAAAGACCTTAAGAGCTAGAAGCCTCTTCAGCACGGGAGGGGAGGTGAAGAAGAGCTGTGATGGAGAAGTGATTGATCAGTCTCTCTAGGCATTGGCAGCTTCCCCAGGGAGACCATGGGTGAGGAGGAAGGGCAGTTCCTCAAGAGTTTGAGATTTGGAGGGAAAAGATTCCCCAGCATGGACTGAAAGGAGTCAGCCTGTAATTAGCTGAAGAAAGAGTAGGTGGGTTGCATAATCTGGTAGAGAGAGTGCGTTAGCTCCCATCTCCCACTTATAGAATGGAGAGAAAAGTTGGGTGGCAGGCCTTCATGGCTTGGTATAAGGCATCACCAAGGCTATGTTGAGGTTGGACCCTCACATCTGTAGATCTCCTGTCCTGCACCAGCTCTCTTTTACCCAGGGCCTAGAGCCAAGGTCTTTGTTTGTTTTTAGTTTTTTCGAGACAGGGTTTCTCTGTGTAGCTTTGGAGCCTGTTCTGGAACTTGCTCTGTAGACTAGGCTGGCTCAAACTCACAGACATCTGCCTGCCTCTGCCTCCCGAGTGCTGCAGTTAAAGGCGTGCGCCACCACTGCCCACCCAGACTAGGGCCAAATTCTAAACTGGTAGCTGGGACTCTCCCCTGGGAATAAAATGAATCTGGGAATATGGGGCAAGGGAATGATTGAGAATAGAACAGGAGACTGTGAACATTTAGTGCTGTGAGGGGAGCTCTATAAGGAGAATTCTAGGAAAGTAAACATGCCAGGCAAGGTGAGGTGATTTCTCCCCATGTCACCCCACTTTGTAGACTCAAACCTAGCCTGTCTCACAGGTCTAAAGTCAACACATGGAGAGATGTTTTCAGCCCTGGGACAAGGAGGAGGTTGTAGGTTAGATGCACTGCCTGGTGGCTGTGGGCATCTCATTGACCACAGGACTGAGATAAACACTGGGTGTTATAGGATTTGCCGTAAGGGCTTGTGTGCCGTGGAAGCTGGCCTGTCACCAGTGTTAATGAACTTTTTTTTTTTTTTTTTTTTTTAAAAAAAAGGAAGATTGGAGTGATTCATTTGCTTCCCAGGAATGGAGTCAACTAAACATGCAAACTATCAGGCCTGGAGTTTCCTCAAGATTTCCCAGCACTTCCCTTGATGTGCCATAGATTTACAGTGAGACCAGATGCTGCCCTGTCAGCAGAAGTCCTTGGGGAAACCTCTGGACTTGAAAAATAGCTGCATTTTTAATCAGAGACACAGTTTATTTGAAAAAACCCACCCCCATGGTTCTCCAAATAGAGGTTCCCAAGGCATTCATCAGTAAAGAGAATCAGATCCCATATTTTAGCCTCATGTTGCCGAATGAGTCTCCAAAGGCTCTAAGATGAGAGACAAAGCAAATTGGATTTCAGCTATCTGGCCATTTAATCAGAGTCTCATCTTGTCGGCTTCTATGACAAGTCATGGGCCTTTCCACTTCAGCTAGAATTCTGCTGAAGTCGGCCAGCTCTGGCTCACAGGGGAAATGGCCAGGAATGCTACCAAATCAACACAGTTCTGTGGACAGCTCTCCGGTCTTTTAACCATGGCTCCCTGCAACTTAGAAATTAGCCCCATTTTAAGCGAGGACACAAATCTTCAGTTTGGTTGGGATTCTACTGTTTAATTTTTTTTTTTTGGTCCATGTTCCAAAACATAATGGATTCATCTCTCTTTGTCTTTTTTTTTTTCCTTTTTTTTTCAAAACAGCCTGTTGGAAAGGTGAGTGTTCTGACCATACTATTCTTGATGAACTTGTGTCTGTATTTTGATAAGGACAATTTGAAGAAAGCCCTCCTCCCCAGGAGAAAAGGACTTTTAGCTTCTATGCAGACATTTCTCTTCTGATGGTGACTGTTTCTATCTGTCTGTGTCATGTTTTTGACCTGAGTGTCAACAGTGACCATGGCGGCCCTCACACTGTTGTTCTTTCTGTCTAGGGCCCATCATAGTTTTCTACTCATTTTTTAAAGAGTAGCTCCTGTCTTTCTGGGAGGCAGGATGTACTGGAGATTCAGGGAACAGGGCTCTAACTCATCTGTACTGTCTCCATCAACTTTGGCTTCTTGGATACATTCAGTGTCCTGTCATTTCACAAATGCTACCATGTATAAACCTTACCCTGCCTCGGGATGGTCTTGTTAGGACCTAAACTGCAGTAAGCATGTCTGACACCTTAGATGCCTGGATGACAAGCCACTGCAGCCTGGGCTTTACCAGCTGAACCAACATCACTATGTAAAGGGACAGCTGTGACTTAGTGAAATCTCTTAATGGTTTTGCTTTTCTTCTTCATAGAAAAGTGTCCCGTGTATCCAACAGAGCTGGTATTTGCTCTGGACCAGTCCTCTGGTATCACAGAAAGGAGATTCAATGAAACAAGAGACATCATCACTTCCATTGTCAGGGACCTCAACATCAGGGAAAATAACTGTCCTGTAGGAGCACGGGTTGCTGTGGTTTCCTATGACTCAGATACCAGTTATCTCATCCGTGGGTCTGACTACCGGAACAAGAAACATCTCCTTCAGCTTCTTTCCCAGATAAAATACCAAGTCCCCCAGAAGGCCAGGGACATTGGCAACGCAATGAGGTTTGTGGCCCGTAATGTTTTCAAGCGGACATCTTCGGGAACCAATGTCAGGAGAGTTGCAGTGTTCTTCAGCAATGGCCAGTCAGCCAGTAGAGGGCCCATCCTCACGGCCACCATGGAGTTCAGTGCCCTGGACATCAGCCTTGCAGTCTTTGCTTATAATGAAAGAGTTTTCCTTGATGATGCTTTTGGGGTAAGAATCTCCCTTGTTCATTTTAAAGATAGTGACATTGGTAAGGCGGTGTGAGAACTCTCACAGAGTCAGGGTGGGGAGGGTCTCTCCCCCCCCCCCCCCCGCACCACCACCCCCGCAGTCTTAATGAGTCAGTGGCAGTAACAGCCAGGTTGTTAGACCCTGCTACGTGCTGGGCCCTGGAACTAGAGCTCATGTATTCCCAAAGCACCAAAGTGAACGCATGTGCAATCTCCATGTTAAAAGCCAGAGAACAGAGGCCTGAGCATTCTTAGTGACAAATTCACTTCTACATGGCTACCAAGTGCCTATTAACTCAGGTCCACCTGAAATAAACGTGCATGAGTGGGTGTTCTGCTGGCCCTCTGCTGGCTAGGCCTGCTAGGAATAGCCACCTGCTCACTGTTGTCTGTTCAGACAAGTTCTCACCTGTAATGGAAGAAGCTCAGGGGAGCGCTGAGCTCCTGAAATGGCACAGTGAGTATTTTCCTCTAAAGATGTTCTTTCATTTTTGGACCCACTCATGTTAAAGGAATCAGTGTTCTTCCGTCTTGCTTTCTTATCCCAAACAAAACAACCCACACAACTGCAGATCCTTTCCACTTCCTGTCCAGTGACTTGCAGTGTGTTGATCTCTCAGGAAACACATGTGTGTTAGTGACCTCAGAGCTGACAAAGCACTGGGCAGGAAGTGACCTGAGGGACAGAAGGTCGATTTTTGGCTTACAGGTCCATAAGGATGCAGTTTGTGTGGTGGGGAAGGCCTGGTGGGGAAGCATGGGGCCACAGGTCACCATGGCATCTGCAGTGAGGAAGGAGGAAAGATGACAGGAAATGGGGTACAGCCAGCAAACACCAAGGCCCGCCCCCAGGGACTCATTTCTTCCAGTAAGGCTCCACCTCCTAGAGGTTCAACAGCCTTACAAAACAGTGCCACCATCTGGGGGCCATGTGTTCAAACACAGAGACAGTGGAGAACGTCCCACATTCAAACCACAAGAGGCTCCTGGAGCTGGGTGAAGCCATCTCATTGCTCAGGAGGCTATGCAGATCTCTTCATATGCATACATTTCTATAATAAAAGGTGAGAGGGAGTCAGCTTGCTCCACACACGTGCACGCGCATGTGCGTGCATAACACACACACACACACACACACACACACACACACACACACACATTTTCTAGACCCAGGATCTTGTATAATATTAAAAGGACCAGCCTTAATATTTTACTCCCCAGGGGCTCAGAAGAGAAAACTATGAACGGCGTGGACTATTTTCTGGAAAAGAATCTAAGCACACCAAGATGTTTGTCCATCTACCTTATTCCTCAGGAATAAAATCCTATCTACACAGCTTCAGTTCTGTTCTCGTGCCTAGCTCCTTTCTTGCCTGATTTCTCTCTATACTTACCTACTGCTCCCTCTAAGTTCTATCTTAATTCTCTTGCCTTAATTCTGCCTCATCTAGGTCCTTCTCATCTTGTTCTTACCCAGCTAGTACTTCCCCATCTGGCTCCTCCTTATCTTCCATCTTGTCCACACGTTCTCTATGGTCAAAATCCTCCTTATCCCTCTCAGTCCTCCATCCTCAAGTTCTTCACTCCTCTCTTCCTCTCCATCTCCTTATACCTCTAAGTCCTCACAAGCCTCTGAGGTGTTCAGTTATAACCCCAAGCCATAGCGATCCTCTGGCAGAGCAAGGTCACACAGACTTGATATGAGGTCCCAAAGGCAGGTAAGAATTTTCCTCAGTCAGTGGCCATCTGGCTTTCTTTTATAACCTAAATGAGTGCTAATGATTGGTTAGTCAAGAAGGGAATTTATGTGCTCAATCTACATTCCTAGAAGTGGTTAGGTAAGAAATTAGGGGCCTATTAATAAGGCTGTAAGGAATGAGGGTCTCACCCTAAATAGCACAAGAAATAAAGCTATCCTCCTGACCCGGGAGAGAGGTGTTGTTTCGTTCAGTCTTGGATGCTTGATAGGTGTTTTATTTAAATATACTGTTAGGAGTTCTTGGAAGCATGCATAGCATTATAAGAAAATCATTCTAGGAACATATATATATATATATATATATATATATATATATATATATATATATATATATATACAAAAGCTAAAATATCACCAAGACTTCTTACACCATGGCTTGACCTTTGGAGAAGTCCTTGACTTTCCCAAGTAGTAGCTTTTGTGATAGTAGCTGAATTCCATTACATTTTCCTGTGGCTTGCAGCAACAGGAGCTACAAGAGTTGCTGATAAAACAGATCTTAGAAGTCAAGGTCTCATGGCTCCTGGTTTCTCTCTTCAGGCTTTCCTGCCTCCCTAATTTTGGTCTCTACAAGAAACAAGTGACATCCCTGCTCTGTGAGCTACCTCTAATTCTAGAATAGAAGAAATATGAAGGATGGCAAATTCAATTTATAGTCTGATGGGTCCATGCCCAAACCCCATGGAGGCCTCAGTGTGGGAGCACTCTCAGCTGCTCTCTACAGAGCACTAACTTAGTGACATTTCCTAGCACTCGGCTATTACCAGATAACACTCTAACTTGCTAATTCTAGCCACGTATCATCTTGATCCATGATTCCTCCAGTCATTTCATGATACCTCTGCCTCTGTGCGCCTCTCCCAGAATACCTTCTTCCTCTTCCTTCAGTCCTCTCTGTACACTTTACAACTTTGGAGTTTTATGTACGTTTAAAATTTTTCACCATTATGAGGGGCTGGAGAGATGGCTCAGCAGTTAAGAGCATGTAATGTTCTTGCAGAGGACCTGAGTTCAATCCACAGTACCTGTGTTAGGCAGCGCCCAACTACCTGTTCCTCCAGCTCCAGGTTATCAGGTGCCTCTGGGTCCCACAGACATCTGCACTCAGGTCTCCATACCCACACAGATACACACCCACACATATAATTAATGTAATAAAGATATTTTTTACTGATATGATAAAGAATAGCCTGTTACTGTAACCAGTATTTCTGTGTGAAGATAAACATTTTTATGTGGTTTTGGGCATTTTCACTTTTCTGAGCCACCTCACCCTCCTCATTCCATTTTAAAATAGCTTCTTTTGACAAATCTATTTGAAAATGGTGCCTCATCTTTCTTATCTTGGTGTTCTGCCTCAATTGGAAACCAAATTTGCAGCATCCCCTGATGTTCCAGAAATTTATAAAAACGTTGCAAGTTTTGGATTAGATCTCTAGAAATCTGTTCTTCTCTATGGAGTTTCCTCCCATGCGTTGAACAGAATGAACCGTTATTAAGCACTGAGGCATTCCCCTAAAGCGTTACAGTCTTATTCTTGCTGAAGACTCTCTGTCTACTATATATAATTTGCGCCTTCCTGTCAAATCCTTCTAATCAAGAGAGGAAAAATGTAATTTTCCTGGCCCAACTTCTCACTTCAGTTATGACCCTATTCCTCAACTTCCCATACAATGATTTCTCAGGGAAAATTGCCTGTTTGCTGTCCATAGTACCTCTTCTTGCTCCCATCCCCCCTCCCCACTCCCTCCTTCTGTTCCTTCCCCCCTTTTTCTTTCTCCCCCTCCCCATCTTGATATTTTGCTTAAGTTGAATTCATTGAGTCAAGAAATGATCTTGCTTCACCATCCTGGGGGCTAAGACTGTTGTGTCCTGGGCACGAGAACCCCCAAAGAGACCACCATTCCCTGAAATGCAAAACCAAGGTTTATTGAAGCAGTTCAAGCCATGTTGCAGGGACCTCGGTTGAGCACCCTGACACAGCGGAGGCTAGAGGAGGTGCCTGCCCTTCTGCAAGCTCATTTTTTAAAGGCAAAAACCATAAGGTTACATCATTTAGGGGTGCTAGTATGGTACAATTCTGATTGGCTCAAGTTTTAGGGGCTTTTCAGAATTTCTGTGTTATCTTACTTTGTAGCTTTTACTGGTTGTTGGTCAAACTTTATAGACTACCTCCGGCATTGGGGCATTCTGTGGTTAATCAATTGCTACCAGATAGTCCTTCAAACATCCTGACTGTACTTTGACCATCTCCAGCATTGGGGCATTCTATGGTTAATCAGTTGTTACCAGATGGCTCTTCAAACATCCTGACTTTGTCCTGGGACCTACATCACCAGCTCTGAGAATTGTGAAACTCAGGCCTGTTTCAAGCTGGGGTGAGGGGCTTGCTTGAAATGAGCTTTGGTTCTTCAGAGACCATGCACAGACCACCACCTGGCTCTTACATTCTTTACGGAACAACTCCTATTCACATTTTTATTCCCACTACTGCTCCCAAAGTGCTCTTTTCATTCAACAGTGTTCTCAATATTTCTGTCCTCAGGGGCTGGTTCCCACACTCAGCCCACATGATTTATTAGCAATGTTAAGACAACAGTTGACCCTGGATTTTCTTGGAGACGTTTGTCTCCACTGACGCCTTACATGAACAAATGTCTACTCATCTCAGATAGGACACCAGGGACAAACCAAAGTAACAACTCCCCCAGTCTAGCTCAGTGAACCAATGAGTATTGGGCTTCCATACAGGTGCATGGATGCGTGAGGGCTGTGGTAGTCTGCATTAAAATATATACACCCTAGGCTCAGAACTAGGATCCTTGGTCCCCAACTGGTGGCACTGTGTGGGGAGGCTATGGAACCTTTAGGAAGTGTGGTCTTGCTGGAAGGAAGGAAATCTGTCAACCAGTTGGCTTTGAGAGCTTGTACCCTCAGCCTGTGGGTGGTTTGCTCTGTCTCCTGTTGCATTTAGGGTTGGGATATGGTCTCTCAGCTTCTTGCTCCTGCTTGCAGCCATGACTCCTCACCATTTTGGACTCTAACCCTTTGGAACCACCAGCCAAAGAATCGTCTTCCTTCTCTAAGTTGCTTTTTGTCATGGTATTTTATCACAGCAACAGAACGTAACTAATACAGGAACACAGGCAAGGGCTTACTTACAGGTGCATGGGTGGAAGAATTGCTTAAACGGTGTGGGTGACACCCAAGCCACTGCATCACTAAGCAGTTTCACCCAGGGGTGTGAACCCTCCTCCATGACTGTGTAGGTGAGGTCCTATTCAGTCAACCGTTCACTTCCTACAAGGCTAGCACCTCCCACAACCATATGCCGTTGGGGCAGAATTACACACCACTGGAGTAGGTAATGAGGGTAGAAGTGTCTGGAATCTCTGGTGAGGGTCTAATGACCCTTCCTTCCTCCTCCTTCTCTTTCTCCTCCTCCTCCTCCTCTTCCTCCTCCTCCTCCTCCTCCTCCTCCTCCTCCTCCTATGAGGATGGTCAACAGAACCAACCTTGTAGAGAGTTACTTGTGAGTAATCACAGCTGTTCTGATTAAGATGGTATTGAGTTACACCAAAGGTCAGCCTTCCACCAGCATCTCATCTTCCTGGGTGTTCTCTTACCTCATTGGCAGCCCCTTCTCAGTTTCTCTTTCTTACTTTCTAGGTGGATTTCATTTAAAGGGTACCTAGCATTTTCCATCCTCATGACCCTACTCCATTTTAAAGGGAGATGATTACCTGTCAACATATTCAATAATATACTTATTTTGATGTTTATGACAGGTGTACCCTACTAGAGCTAATGCAAAGGTGTTTTTATCTGTTCTGTTTATTTCACTATCCCTAACATCAAATCTGTACCTATAACATTGTTGGCATCCAATACATATTTGTTGAATCAAATCCATATTTGTTGGATGCATGAATAAATGAAGGCAGAGCATGTCTTCACTCCTGTGAATTTTCTTGGTTTACTGAGTGAGCATGTATGTAGTCTTTAGATGTGGGACCAAAAATGGTCAACTGTTAATTAACACCCAAATGTCCAAGTTCATAAGAAAGGAATAACATACAACTTTCATCCTAAGGCTGAAATGATTACAAGTATGTTCAGACACTCAGTACTTTACAGAAAGGCAGAGGGTGTGGCCTTTCTAGTCCTTCTGTGATCTGAGAGAGGGGGAAAAACAACCCTGAGCATTGCTGTGGGTTGAGGGGTAGCCTCATCACCATCTGGAAATGATATGTTCCTCTCACTGTGATAATTGCATCTGCTTTGCACAGGACCATAAAAATAAATGTTCCCAAATTAGGTATTGAGTCAGTGAATTAATGAATGAGTGTTGTGTATTGTGCATTTCAATGAATGTTAAAGGACAACCGTAATCAAGGAACAGATGGGACCAGAATGAGAGTAGTCATCGGAGAGACAAAGGAGATGGAGGAGTTACAAGCAAGAAGTTTGAATAAACACACTGTCTTCAGTCTATTGCCGTTTGAGATAAAGGTCCATGTGACATCAGGAAGGTGAACCCTTTTGATGGAGTGCAGTGGAAATGGTTCTGGTATCACCACCCAAAGTGACTGATAGAAACCTACAAATGAAAATTTCTGAAGGGCCCAACTTTAGAAGCTGGTGATATGCGTATCCCATCATGTGGTGCATAGAAACATTGTTAAGATTAACCCAGTGTTGCAGCCATGGAAACAAGAGATGTTAAGACTGAGGCTAGAGAGATAGTTTGGTGGTTAAGAGAACATTTCTCTCTTTCAGAGGACCTGTGTTTGATTTCCAGCATTCACATGATGACTCACAATCATTTGTTATTCTAATCTCTGGAGTTCCAATGCCCTCTTCTGGCCCCCAAGGGCATCAGACATGTGGGCATAACATCCAAACACATTAAAAAATATATCCTTAACATGAAATAGGGATGTTGATGGTGTGTGTGTGTGTGTGTGTGTGTGTGTGTGTGTGTGTGTGTGTGTGTGTTACTGAATAAACCAAAGGATTATAATTCAAAGTAATAGTGATATCAGGCATTTTTCAAGCTTTTACTCATGATGAGCACATAATAATTTCCCAATAAAGGCTTTAAGTGTACAAATAGCACTTGCTTCTTTTTTCAATGCAGTTTGATGACACTGGGACATTTCAAGTGATTCCAGTTCCTCCAGATGGGAATTATGAGCCCCTGGAAAGGCTTCAGCGCTGCACACTTTGCTATGGTAAGACCTCTGGGGAAGATTGACTGTGCAGAAGGCTTAATGCCTTCCAGGGAGTTATTGGACTGGGCTTTTGTTGGAGATTTCCATTTAGAATAGTAGGTTCTATTTTCAATTTTTAGAAAATGCACTATGTCAGAATTCCAATCTCTAATTATTTTCTAGAATTTCTGTAGAATGTGAAAAGTGGTTTTGAAAATTACCTGATTGGGGCAGTCTTTCCTAGGACAGTGTTGTAGTTTGTGTTAAGAACCTCTAAACTACTAAAATACTTTCTTCTTGAGTTTGGACATAATTGTAGACTTCAGAGGCACATGCCACCAAAATCTGTTTTCACCATAGACACCCTGATGTTAATTGCTAGTTGCCACAACATTACTGAGACATTGACCACTTTCTGTTCATTTAAATGATGTGAAATAGAGGAAGTATTGATATGATCATTAATTCTTAGAAGCTCTCGGTGTCTTATGCCAACACTGATCCCATGATGTATTTCTTTGTGTGTTCTCAGACAAATGTTTTCCAAATACTTGTGCAGAAGAGACTTTCTTTCCTGAAAATTCATATATGGATGTAGCATTCCTCTTGGACAATTCCTATAATATAGCCAACGATGACTTCCAAGCCATGAAAGCGTTGGTGAGCTCAGTGATTGATGGCTTCCACATCACTTCAAACCCTTTAGCCTCGGGCTCTGGTGACAGAATTGCTTTGCTGAGCTATTCTCCCTCAGAGAGTTCCAGAAAGAAGAGCCGGGTGAAGACAGAGTTTGAGTTTACAACCTATGACCACCAATCCATCATGAAGGACTACATCCACACTTCCCTCCAACAACTAAATGGAGATGCCACCATTGGTCTTGGCCTACAGTGGGCCATGGAGAGTCTCTTCCCAGGAACCCCCAATCTAAGAAAACACAAGGTTATCATTGTGATTTCAGCTGGAGAGAATCACGAGGAGAAGGAATTTGTGAAGACTGTGGCTTTGAGGGCCAAATGTCAAGGCTATGTCATATTTGTGGTTTCTCTGGGCTCCACACAAACAGATGAGATGGAACAATTAGCCAGCTACCCACATGATCACCATCTAATACAACTTGGGAGAATGTACAAGCCAGATCTGAATTATATTGTAAAGTTTCTGAAGCCATTCATATACTCTGTCAGACGTAAGTCATTATTTGGATACTTTCTTTTTGGAATAGTATTTGGTAGTAGTATTGATAATCTAAGATCAATATCATGAAATCTATAATGAATCCAAATATATAAATTAGGTAGTGATTGGGGGCAAAGGTGGGACATATCCTGAATGTATCCTGCTTATGCCTTGAGTGTAAGATGGTGAGAGTTTGTCATGGTAGCTTGCCAAAATCCATGTAGTAGAAATCACAGAGTGAATGGTGGTCTTCTAAGCTGTATTTGTTTAGCTTGAAAAAGTCCTAACAGCTCTTAGGAAGTATGGTTTGAGCATTTAAATGTGGTGGGTATTGTGTTCCCTGAAATATTGTGTGTTCCCCGAAATAAACATATCTGGGGTCAGAGAACAGACAGCCACTAGAACAGAGCCAGAAATGGTGGCTAGAAAATGGGAAGAGTAAGCCATAACAGAAGTTGGGCGGTGGTGGTACACACCTTTAATCCCAGCACTTGGGAGGCAGAGCTAGCCAGATCTCTGAGTTCAAGGCCACTTTAGAAACAGCTAAGCATGGTGACCCACGCCTTTAATCCCAGAAACCCAACCTTTAATCCCAGGGAGTGGGGGCAGAAAGAAAAAGGTATATAAGGCGTGAGGACCAGGAACTAAAGGGGAAAAAGCATGTAGTTAGTTAAGCTTTGGAGCAACACAGTTCAGTTGAGATTCATGTGGAGGAGGACTCAGATGCTTCCAGCCTGAGGAAACAGGATCACCTGAGGAAATAGCAAGGTGAGATAGCTGTGACTTGTTCTGCTTCTCTGATCTTCCAGCATTCACCCCAATAACTGGCCTCGGGTTTGAGTTTTATTAACAAGTACCTTTAAAATTCCTACTACATTTAAATGAGTTTATTTTCTAATCTTGGCACATTGTGGAGAGCTGTGTGAGAATGTGATGACCCAATCATGTCCCATAGGAATCCTACAGACCTGGAAGCAGCTTCCTGTTCAGCAGGGTTGGGGTGGAGCCTGAGACTGTCCCTCACAGGCACCTGAGTGATGCCAGTGTCCTGGGTCACATATCACAATTTAAGCAGCATGGTTGCAGTCCTGTGTGCTGCAATATGTTACCCTTTGGATACAGGCCAGCCCACAAACAGACCTGTGAGTGCTAAGTTCAAAAATTGATAGTTAAAGCTATAAAGCTTTTAAAGGAACTTGATGATGATTGCTGGAGCATACAAGTGCATGATCAGTGGACTCTGTATCATCAGAAATGACAGAGAGCAACAGTGTCAGCAAGCCAAGGTTTAGAAATCACACCTCTTCCCCTACCATAAATGGTGTATGCAAACACTTCCCTGGAGAATCTCAATCTCTCTCTCTCTCTCTCTCTCTCTCTCTCTCTCTCTCTCTCTCTATATATATATATATATATATATATATATATATATATATATATATATATCTTTCTGTCTCTCTCTCTCTTTGTGAGATATTTTGCCTCCAGGAGATAGTTGGAAATATCATGAACAGTTTTCTTATCTGATTCTTACAATTTTCAAGTACTATTCATGTCAAGTAGGTAAAAGCCAGAGATTCTCTTATTCTACAATTCACAGGATGGACATCCAGCCCTCCCCCCACAAAAACAAAACAAAACAAAATCCAGCCCTCAAATACCAAGAAGTTACGTTGATGAAACCTTTTGTGTTAGTTTGCCTCATACTGAATTAGCTTGTAAAGAGGATAAGTTTGGTTTTTTATTATCATGTTTGTGATTTACTGTTCAGAGTCAGGCAGCCTGGTTCTTTGTGCCTTTGGCAAATTGTGCCTGGGGTGTGGGAAAGAACAGATTTATTTTTGTAAAAAACTAGGAAGCAAGACAGAGAAGAGGGAAGAGTTCTGGTGCAGTTTCGTGGGTACACCCCAATGACCTAGGGACCTCCCATTAGCCCTACCTCCTAAAGTATAGGATATTTCCCAATAACTCTGCCCTAGACATCAAGTCTTAACCTCATGGACTTCTGAGGAACATTTATCCAAACCATAGCAAACTATCTTCTGGATGATTCCACAAGTGGAACTGAGGCTATTCTTTCTGGGACTCTGTCAGGTTTAGAGCGAGTTTGCAGGCTCTGTTTCCCTAGTGTTGAAGGAATGTCCCACAGCAGGAATAGTATCCTCAGGGTGTATTCTCCACTGTAAGGAGGCCTCTGCCTGTTTCCTATGACTTATATTCAACTGTTGAACACATTACCCATCTGTAGTCAGAAGTTCCTCTAGTCTTGCTCGGCCCTGCGGTTGGGATGAATCTCTCCCACCCTTGCATCCTGCAGCTTCTTGGTCCCAAATAAACACACAGAGGCTTATATTCCATAGACCAAATGAACTTTATGGTCTATGGGAAGCCTCTTGCTAGCTAGCTCTTATATCTTATATTAACCCACTTCTATTAATCTATGTTTTGCCACATGTTCTGTGGCTTACCGGTCTGTTGGCACATTGCTTCTCCTTAGGTGGTGGCTGGTTCTCTCCTGCCTCTGCCTTTCTCTTCCTATTTCTCTCCTTTCCCACTTGCCTCTAAACTGCCTTGCCATAGGCCAAAACAACTTTATTCATTAGCCAATGGGAGCAACACATATTCACAGCATACAGAAAGACATCCCCCAGCATTTCCCCTTTTCTATATAATCAAAAAGGAAGGTTTTAACTTTAACATAGTAAAATTACATATAATAGAACAGTTATCAAGCAAGAGTTACAGTTACAATTTCTAGTCTATTTGTATTTTGCAAAATTAAAGAAAATATTCTAACATCTATCCTGTATTTGTAAGTCTAAAGTTTCATATCTAATTTATCTTTTATTATAACCAAGGAAAATTATAACTATCTAGTCTTCAACTACATCAAAGACCCCAGAAGGATATAATATTACCTAAGTAAATAAGAAGGTCATTATAAGCAACTTCCAATAATCTAGAAAGACAGAGACAGCTGGCTTCCTGGACAGTCACCCAAAGTTCCTCTGCAACGTTGGGGCACCATCTTCAGCCAATAGGCCTAGATTTTTTAGTTGCTTCATCCTGTGTCCTGTAGAATATTTGGCAGTCTCCTCTGCAAAGCAGGAACCTGAAGAACCATTTTGCCCCATTTTGGCAAATTCAGTGGTTATTTTCCTATGGGTCCTGCATGTCCAGTTTATACAACATACTACCAGCAGTCCAGGCAAGAGCAGCCTCTTGGGAATGCTGATTATTGCTTTTGAACCTAACATGGTCTCTCATTTGCCATAAAGATGAATCAAAACAATTCTTCCAAATAATTTTTGATACTAACACTTCCATTGGATTCGAATTTTTTACTTTATAGTCATGTTTTTTAGATGTTTACCACCATATATCACTCCAGTGCCCACATGCGAGGAACGCCTGGGCAGTAGATGGCTAGGTCATCCCCAAACAACTTCTCATCTGAAAGAGACTCTTGCAAACAATAAACATTTAGAAATTTAACTTCTTGACCAGAGGTATGGCTGTCCATTGTTCCCCACAGAATCTTGTTCTTTGTGCCATCCAGATGGCTAACAATGCAGCAATTTTAATAGACTCAAAACATCTTGGGTCTGGTCCTGCTAGGCTGGGCAATTGAGCAAAGCTGATTTAAATTGACTTCTCCTGCCTTCCCTGTCTTCAGGAACCCACTTCATCTGTCAGAGTTAGATGACTGCTCTTGCATCTTCTGGCTCCTTGAGCATTTCCCCCCAAAGTTCCAGTTCTGTGCATTTTTGCTTTTCTGTATACAGAGGTAACAGCAGCATCATGAATCCTCCTTCCACCACAGCCACTGGCAAATGGAATTGATCAGAGACAGTCTCATTTTAGACAAATAGAAAAAAAATAAAGCTTATCCCAGAATCAGTGAAATAAAACTGTAAGATGCTTTTCTTAGAGCCTTGGATCTTCAATAACCAAGGGCCTTGTTTCATTAAAATTTGTTTTCCTGAATGAGAGGGAAAATTATAGACCACAGTACTATGCAACTTACAGGCCGTATGGAAAGAGATTAAAGAGATGTATTGTGTTGTCAGTAAGTTAAAATCCTTTCTGTGACTCTTTTTCTCATAGGAAATCAGTGCTTATTGGTGCAGAAGCAAATAAATGATATCTTGTAATAAGACACCGTCTTTTCTATGTTTGAGCTGGTAGTTTAAGTCTGGGAGAAAAAGCCAAAGAGAATCAGGATAGATTGTCTCTCAGAGTATGTTAGCACAGGCATGCAGCATTCGTGTGTCCCTGCATCACAATTAGCCCTTCTCCCAACACCTTGAGCACTTTCCCATGATCCTAGTAATTTTTGGCCGCTGAAACCCTCTGGAGCTCAAGCTGTGAGTACCATTTCTAAAGTTTCCAGTGTTTTCCATTTTCACTGCAGCCAAATTCTCTTGAAATGTGTTACTAACATGTATTTCTTTGAGAGGATTCCTGTTGGGGTTCTCATCACCCAGACAACCCAATTTCTAGTTTTGAAATCAAACTCTAACTTTGTTCTCTCCATAGGTGGATTCAATCAGTACCCACCACCGATGCTGGAGGATGCCTGCAGGCACATCAGTTTAGAGAGGGGAGATGTGCTACACAGCAGCCTCCGGTGGGTAGCAGAACACTTCTGTTTATAAGTGCTTGGTAATTGACTGGTGGGTGTGTAGCTGGCCATGGCAGGCTGTTAGGAAAAGGAAGCTAACAAGGTCTCTGAGATAAAGGCTCCACTTTCCACAGCATCAGCCATGCATCAAACATGTTTTCCAGTCTGAGGTTTTGTTTTGTTTTGTTTACACTACTGTAATCCCAGTTCTCTGGAAGCAGAGGCAGGAGAATTGTGAGTTCAAGGCCAATCTGGGCTACATAGAAAGACCATGTCATTTCAAAAACATCAACAGACAGTGCTCTTTTTGTATCTTTTATACCTCTGCTAAGGCACTGTGGCAGCTAACCCCAGTGTCTCACCTCACTAAGTCTGGATCTGCATCTGAGTCCTAGTTCCAACCTCAAAGCATCCCACAGAAGACTTCAATACAACAGTACGTGCCAACAGTTCTCACTAGTATTTATCTACAGTAAAATGCAACAATTAATTGGCTGAATCTAGCCCCTGGAGTACAGTGAGAATAGCCCTTAGCGGTTGATTTTAGCTGGAGCTTCACGGAGCTTAGATCCCTCCCTGTGGCTAGTCTTGGCCCGTAGTCACTTACTCCCTTGTCTCAGATTATCTGAAGCAAGGCAACTCCTCAGAGAAGATATGGCTTCTTCTAGGTTTCAGAAGCAACCAGTATTCATGCAAGTGCATACTCCTCTAATGTCAGGTTCCATTTCTTTGGTAGTTTAGCAAGGACATGTCCAACAGCTGACCCTTAGGGAAGATAGCATTAATGTCAAGTAGAGTGGTTTCCATTGAATAAGCCACAAACTCTTTTAAAAAGGGCTGCAGACAATTACGTTGTTACTTGAGCATGTACAAACACAAGCCTCACTATAAATACCATGACACTTGTGATTCTTACCCGACTATTAAACCCAAACAGCTTTACATACCAAATCTAAACAATAGACAAAAACAGGCTAATTTCATGTGATGAATGATTTTGTTTTTCTAAAGTTGAAGTTTTGAAGACCAAAATTTGGCACATGCTGCAGATGCACCTGGGCCCAGTGGGTCTCTGTTGTTGCGTGACAGCTTGGGCTCGCACCATGGATCCTCACACACAAATACAAGACCATCGTCTGTGCAGTGTGTCATGATGTCATTTGGCCTTCATGGGCTGTGGCAATATCATTTCATATGTTACATCTATTTGTTCTGTCCCACGGCTAAATAATACTTTTTTAAAAAAAATTTATTTTATTTTTATTTAATGTGCATTGGTGTTTCGCCATGGGGGTCAGGTCCTCTGGAACTGGAGTTACAGACAGTTGTGAGCTGCCATGTGGGTACTGGGAATTGAACCCAGGTACTCTGGAAGAGCAGTCAGTGCTCTTAACCACTAAGCCCTCTCTCCAGGCCCCTAAATAGTACCTCTGGATACCAAACACCAGTATTAAACACAACTACAAATATTGAATTAAAATGACATTACCAAGAATATGCTTATATATGTTTTCTGTTATCATCTAAATAAAAATGTAATTCTAAAATATCATGAAGAACTCTTAAACTGTCAATATAAATGCTGGCCCCATTTCAAGAGTCTCCTTATAACCTTATTCTTCTCAGAACAGGACTTTGTCCATTAAACATCCATTTTCTGTGATAATTGGTATCAGTCTGAGGTATAATAAGGTTGTTCCTGTGGCTGATTGATGAACGACTTCCTCATCATTTATTGACAACTCTATGCAATTCAGACTTGGCTTATTCCAAAGGAATGATTGAAATTTAGAATTTTTTACCACCCAATTTTTTCTATTCTGTTTATATATGTGTGTATGTATATATGTTCACATGTGTGGGTGCACATGTATATGCATGTGTGTGTGTGTGTGTGTGTGTGTGTGTGTGTGTGTGTGTGTGTGTCTGTAGGGCCAGAGAACAACCTGGGCTGTTGTTCCTCAGGTATCATCTACCTTGGTTTTTGTTTTTGTTTTTGAGTCGGGGTCTCTCATTACCTTAGAGCTCACTAAGTAGACTGTGCTGACTGGCCAGAGAGCTCCAGGGATCCACACATCTTTTCCTCCTAGTGCTTGGATTCCAAGCAGACACTACCATCATCAGCTTTTTCATGTGGGTTCTTGGGGATAAAACTCAGGTCTTAATGCTTATAAACCAAGCACTTTCTCAACTGAGATACCACCCTATCTTCTTTAATAAGTAATTAAAGAACCATATTAAAATGTTTGGATATTTTATGTGTGTCTTTCCAACTTATTTGGACTCAGCCTAAAACTTTCTTTGTCTTCATCTAGATTGACTACTAAGTTGCATGAGATTTCAGCAAGCGAGAACAGCCTTGTTGGCCAAGAGCTGAGTGTTGGGAAAGACTCATCTTTTATGTTGGAGGGTGATGGAGGTGACCATTTGGTTTATATTCCAAACCAAATGCTAGAGCCACATACGCTAGTTAGTCACTATGGAGACTATTATGGATCTGAAGCAATGGCGAGTCTCACTTCCGGTAAGATTGTGAACCAATGATGGAATGAATATTTTAAGTCATCTGGAAGCTTGTCTATTAGAGGATTAAATAATTCAGGCTGGTATCTGAAGCAAGTTTTGGTCCTAATTCAGGATGGTGGGTCCAGTGACTAGTATTCAAACAGAAGTTGTAGCGGATGACAGGCACTACTAAGGGAATCATTGACATAAGCTCTCAGAAATGTCCATGATGCACTTAAAGAAATTTAAGAAGTCTTTAGAGTATACATTTTAGAAGGTTGGTATGATAAAGAACAAGAAAGTATAGAGAATATCAGTAAAAAGAAAAGATCAAAACACCTGTAAACTTTCCCCAGAATCTGTGCTTTTGTGAGAAGGTTTAGATTTTATTTTTGAGGCACCCAGAAATGATGGAGTATGAGACTCCCTCATAGTTTACTCTCAATATTGTAATGTCCAGATTTAATAGTTTCAAACAGACTGATGTGTAAGATAATAAACACACAAGATACACAGAGATATCTGTATTTTCATTTGAAAGTGTGAGGGGCTGGAGAGGTGACTCAGTGGCAGGGAGCATGTGTTGCTCTTGCACAGGACCTGAGTTTGATTCTCAGAACCCACATGGCAGCTCACAACCACCTGTAATTCCAGTTTCAGGGAACTGGATGCCCTCTTCTGGCATCTGCATGCACTGTACACATGTGATTCATAGACATACATACAAGCAAAATACCCACACACATAAAAGAAAAATAAATACGTATTTAAAAATAAAAAATGTGAAATTTCAAACAGACTACTCAGCCATTCAAACTAGGCATCTAGAATCTCCCAAAATCATCATTTGGCCAGAATGTTGCCATTTTAAGTATTGTATCCAATGTATCATATGCATGGCTAGAATATGCAAATAAAAAGGAAAAAGGGTGAATTTCACACTACAGTATTGATTCTTAGCAGCTTCTTGGATTGCTCTTCCTTTCCTTGGATTTAACACTCATATACTCTTAAGTATTTCATAAATATAAGCATTTGAACTTTATTTTTAAAACAGCCAAACTAGCTTTTGTAAAATCTATAGTGAGGAATTTAAAAGTCAATCAATTACTAGTTGAAAAATAAGATGTGTTAGCTTTAAAAGGAAGAGACACAGTAAACATGGACGTGTGTCACTGGGACGTCTATGAATTAAGACTATATGTGATTTCATTAAAACAATTTTAAACTCTCATGTAGGCGTAGCCTGAACAATAGAATTAGATTCCTGTTCTTTTTAATGGATGTTGTTGATTTTGTTTGTTCATTTAATGGTGTGGGTATTACAATTATCCTCAAGGCATAGGAACCCATTCTCATCTGGCTTATAAACAAGAATAAAATGCATTTTGGCAGTGTGTTAGAGTGGGAAATTGTCATTCGTGATGGCTTTGTTAGAGGTGAACATTTCCAAGTCTTGGAAATGGATCAGGGAAAGCAGATGAGAGGGGCAGAGGGGGACTTCATTGCAGCCATCATTACTGACATAAAGACAGTGATCCAGAAGGAAAGAAAAGCTTTTCATTTGGCTTTCCAGATGTCTGAATAATCTATTCACTTGCAGCCATGGTGAGGTTCAGTTTGGTTGAAGAAATACTTGTTTACATCTCCATCAGGATAGAAATAAAAAAAAGTAAATAGTACTCCACCAAAGTTCTGAAGCATGCGGGGGATTCCCATGGAGGACTGGGCAGGTTGTGATGGCCTGGGGATAGTGTCTCAGATCTGGGGATGACATGTTTGTATCTTTATCCCATAAATAAGTCTGACTCTCAGATTATAGTCTCTCTCTCTGTCTCTCTGTCTCTGTGTCCCCTCCGTTCCCCTCCCCTATTTTACCCTTCTCTTCTCTTCCTTCCCTTCCCTCTCAGATCTTGTATAGCCAGTAACCACAAACTGCTAAGAACTTTCTGTATGATGTGTTGTCCTGCAGAGGTAGTTGTGATTCCAAACCTTTAGTCACTGAGAGATGAGCCTTGATAAGTTCCAGATGCATGGTACGAATTAGTTAATAACTTTGATGAGTATCTCCATATGCCATGTTTATTACTCAATTATAATACAATTCCCGCAGCTGATGGCTGACTTTTCTGTCCTTGAATGGAGAGGTTTGAGAGAAAGTCAGAAATCTCATCCATTAAAGAATTGTATAGTTCCCTGTGGGCTGGCAGCTCATTGTATAGCACCCTCTTCTGTAGGACACACAACCACTGCCTATCTTGCCACCCTGCCTCTCCCTCTGCTGCTTCTACCTGCCCTGGCTTGCATCAGGCTCATCCCCAGTTCCATTAAATGGGGCCATATGGATTTCTATGTGTCTCTAGTTTGAGACCAACTGTCCAAAGGACCCTCACAATGAGGTTTCTTCCCCATGGCAGCAGTACCTGGGAACTCACTAGAAATGTTCTTCCTAGACCTATTCAATCATTAGTTTGGGGAGCCAAACTAATTAGAGCGCCTCCAAAATAATGGATTTAAAATTTTTGTGCATTTATTTGTTTAGTGTGCATGCACATGTGTGCGTGTGTGTGTGTGTGTGTGTGTGTGTGTGTTGCAATAACCATCATGCATGTGGAAGTCAGAGGACAATTCTCAGGAGTTGGCTTTCCTTACACCATGTGGGTTCTGAGGATTTAGCTGCAATGTCTGGAGATCTTTTTTACTGTCACAACTGAAGGGTGTTCTGGCATCTGGTATGAGCAGAGGCCTACAGCATCTACATCTCTCTGTTGCTGTCCCCATCGCCACTCCAGGACATTATTTTTTAAAAATCCTCAAAGGCACCATAGAGTGGTAATAAAATTTGAACATAAAGCTTCAAGCAATTTATCAAACTGAGTTCTTTTCAGTGTTGAATACATTCTTTGTCTTTCCCATAGGCATATTGGTTTTTATAGCTTTATTCAATTGTGTAGCCTATTTTTCACATACTATTATGTCTAATATTGCCCATATTGCTATAAACGACATCCTGATTTTTCTAAACACTCTCATAATGTCCCCTTCATTGAACAAGTATATTTAGCTATTGACCTCTTCTTGAACATGCAGTTTGATTTTGATTCTTTGCTGTCTTATACTCAACTTGAACATATATGTGCTCATATTTAAACCTGTATTTGATGGCAGAATTGGCTTCGGAGCCATCTCTGGAATGTTAATTAGCTGACACTCGGTTGTCACATCAGCCTCTGATTATCTGCACCAAAGAGCTGACTTTTACCAGTGTGTCCCTGTGGTTGGTGATGGCATTTCTTCATTTACAAATGGGCAACTATATTCATTCACCAACCTTGAAAACAAGTTAAATTTCATCATTATTTTGGAGAGTTATTTTCAAATGATTTTGATGGTACAATTCTGGTATTTAAAATTTTAACTAAATTTAATTTAATTATAAATGGCTTATAATAAACCTACTTAGGGACACAAAGCGCAGAATACTATCACTAAAACTAAAGGGCAAGATTGCAGGTGGTTTGGGTGTAGGGATTCTCGAAGGATGCAGGGGTTGTTCTCAGTATACTGGTCCTTTCTGCTCACTTGCTTCAGAGTGCAAAATGGCTCATGCGCAATGCTCTAAGAGACACCTAGAAAAATGAAGATCGAAAGAAATATTTGTCCTGTCTTTGGGGAAAAGGATAAAATCTGTTTTAAACAGCTATTTCTACTTATTTAGGCAAAAAAGACAAGAGGTTCTCACAGGGAAAAGCAAGAGGAATTTTAAGGTTTTCTGTTTCTCCTGGGCCTGTGGCGATGCGCACATACTGTTCTGCTCACACACCATGTGGCCTCCTCTGCCTTCCCAACCCTGGAACCCTAACCAGTGACCTCACCAGACAGAAGGGAGGACAGGCCTGGGCTGCTAGTGCGGAATGAAGCGGTTCATAAAGAGCCGCCAAGCCTTCTGCAGATAAGCTTGCCCAAACACAGCAGAATTGTTATTTCTGAGGGCCTGTGGGAATGCATCTGTGTGTAAGTTAGGCCACCAGGCTGCATTTTTTTTTTCTTATCAAAATTCTGCAGAATTTACCATTACAAGAAGGATTTTTATAGCCCTACAATTTTTCTTCTTGTTTACCTAATAAAGATTAAAATTTGTGTAGTGCCTTGGATATATTGTGAACTCTGGAAACAATTCCATGTCCCCCCAAAAACCTTGTGAGATTTTAGTGTATTAGCATGGCATTTTATAGAGAAACTGAGGCATGCAGAATTGGGGTTACTGAATTAACAGGTAGAAATAGCCTCAAGCTTCCCCCCCCCCCCCCCCCGAGACAGGGTTTCTCTGTGTAGCATGGCTCTTCTGGAACTCACTCTGTAGACCAGGCTGACCTTGAACACACAGAGATCCACTTGCCTCTGCCTCCAAAGTGCTGAGATTAAAGGCGTGTGCCACCACTGCCCAGCTGAGACTCAAATCCTAGCTCTCTGTACCCACTACTCTACAATGCCCATTGTGGGGGGTGGGAGAGAAATTTAACTCATATCATGACTTACTTTTAGAAGAAAATGTTCTCTCGTGGCTTCTATCAGAGGAATACTAATGGACTGGAGACTCTGTCCTCAGCTCAGGCCCCTGGGCCTTTCTTGATCTGGTCAGTGCATGTTTACTCTTTCTGCCCTACCTACTATAGGATGACTCATTCTTTTGAAGGATCAGACATTGAGACAGACCTGGGATTCAATCCTGCCTCTACTTCTTATAGGCTTTTATTTCTTGGCTAAATCGTTGGCCATCTCCAAGCTTCAATCTGCGTATGTGTGAAATGAGAGTGTGGGAGCAGTGAAAACCCCAACCTTGTGCCAAAAGGAGGATTTGATGAGGGAAGACACCTGTGTAAACTGAACAGTAACTGAAGTGGCTAGATACTCGATTTAGCACCAGAAAGTAGAAACAGAAGAGAAAACATTGTCAATCTGATGGACTGAATGTCAAAAAAAAAAAATGTTGAACTTGAAAAATAGTAGTTATCTAGGGCTCGAGAGCGGGCGAGGTGGTTAAAAGTACGTGCTGCTCTTTTGGAGGACCTGGGTTTGGTTCTCAACATTTACATGGTAGTTCACAATCATCCAGTTCCAGGGGATCCTCCACCCTCTTCTGGCCTCTAGGCATGCACATGTACACGGACACACACACACACACACACACACACACACACACACATACACAAAGGTAAACATTTTTAAAAAGAAAAATATCAGATATTGTTCCCATGAATAGAACTCCATACATAAATTAGCCTTAGCTGTACATGTAGCCTATGAAAAACCCATGGCTAAGGATATCTGAGTTCAAGGCCAACTTAGTCTACACAGAGCAAATGCAGGACAGCCAAGGCTACACAGAGGAACCCTATCTCAAACAACAAAAACAAAAAGAAAAAGAAAAACAAAAAGAGAAGAAGAAAAGAAAAACGCATGGCTAATTTTGGAACTGGTTAAATTCCAAGACAGCACACTAGATAAGTCTCGAATGACTTGAGATTCCCCACAAGTTTCATGATCTAGTCCAAAGGACTCATGCATGAAGCTACTCCTTTCTCCCTAAATTTCCCTTCCACACCTACTCCCCTGACACTTGGCTCTGTGGTGGACATCTTTGGCTGAAGTTAGGCTACTCTCTCGGGGGGTGGGGGGGCCTTCCTTGGAAATCTGACTATATCTCATTCATTCCATCCAAGTCTTGTGTGTGATAGTGAGCCAGCTCTCCCTCCTCAGCCCTTTGAACTAATCGAACCACAGAACTAACTAACTAACCAACCACAGAACTGGAGGCGAGAATTCAGCTCCGCTGACATTTTGAGAGAATGTAGGACATTCTGCAAGCTGGTGTGCAGGTTTTATTTAAATTTCTGCCAGGTTTTCTGAAAGGAGAAATCATTTTGAAGCCCGAGTCTTCCCAAATAACATGAATTTAGACTCAAAATAGAACAATCATATCTTGTGTTGGACTAAATTTTAGTTTCCAAGGTACAGTCATCTATATTTAGTTTCTTTGATTTCCATGAAAATCTTCTAAGTACAGAAGGAACCTATTTTTAGAGACTTTTGGTAGGTGGTTTGTGCCTCTTTAGAAAGGATTTTTTGCTAGGTACTTGGGAGAAAATGAGGTTTTAGTTCATTTATAAAAAGAAAACTAAAACAAAAACAGCAATATTTCTAGGCATGCATGGAAAAGCATTTAATACCCTTGTCAGTCAATTTTTCCTCCTCTACCATAACGGGTATGCAGTTGCGTCCTCTATGTTTATAAAAGCATGCTGGTTGGTCCTTTTACAAAACTGAAAAACTGTGGCTGGAAAACAGAGCCTCTGCTGATAACAGATAATGATTCATCGGGTCCAGAACTATAAACTCCCAGAGGCAGAAACAGCCAAGCCAGCGTCTGTAGTCCCTCACAAGCCCTGGCTGAGAACCTGAGAGATGGTTTGGTGGTGTGCACTGTGGTGATGTGCACTGTGGTGATGTGTTCTGTGGTGATGTGCACTGTGGTGATGTGCACTGTGGTGATGTGCCCTGTGGTGTGATATGTCCTGTGGTGATGTGCATTGTGGTGATGTGCACTGTGGTGATGTGCCCTGTGGTGATGTGTCCTGTGGTGATGTGCCCTGTGGTGATGTGTCCTGTGGTGATGTGCACTGTGGTGATGTGCATTATGGAGCACTGGCAGTGAAGTGTATTACAGACACACACATTGTCTTCGCTTCCTGTCTGCCAGTTAGCAGTTTAATCAGGACTTCCATCTGGACCAGAAGTCCAGGGAGAACTTCAAACTGGATTCCTGGTGGGGGATGGGAGGCCTGTACATTTCCAACAAGCTTACAAAGTGAAAAATCCTGTTGGTTAGTGTAAATGTTCTAAGAACCTGGTACATGCTCTGGGAGAAGAAGTGATCCCCCACCCCCCACCCCCACACAAGATGATCAGTTTTTCATATCAGGACCTCCTCAGGTAGAAGAGAGGGACCAAATCCAACATAACCAACAGAAAAAAAACAACAAAAGCCCACACACACAGATGGTTAAACAATGGACTTCAGGACCAGAACGTCAACGACACAGGGAGATTAAAACAAAGGAGTGAACAGCACAGTTACTCCAGGTTCCTGACTTGAGAGCTTCCAGGCCATGGTGTGGTGGAGGAATTTCAGGTGAGCCTGCCTAGTGAGCTCTCAGAGATGAGGAGTCCAGGGAGACCAAGATAAGGTTCATAGGACAGAGGAAGAGCTGAACAGAGAGAACTCCAGAGATCTCTAGATGCTCTTCCCACGCTACTCACCAGAGTATGGACTGTGTGGTGTATGTGGTGTGTGTGTGTGTGTGTGTGTGTGTGTGTGTGTGTGTGTGTGTGTGTTTTGTGATATATACATGTAGTGTGTATATGGTGTGTGTGTGTGTGTGTGTGTGTGTGGTGTGTGTGTGGTTTGTGATATATACATGTAGTGTGTATATGGTGTGTGTGTGTGTGTGTGTGTGTGTGTGTGTGTGTGTGTATGTGTGTGTGTGGTGTGCGTGCATATATGTGTGGTCACACGCTTACAGAGGAGGACATTTGATGGCCTGCTCAACCACTCTTTGCCTTACTCCTTTCGGGGCCTCTCACTGATGGAGCTAGGCTGGCAGCCAGTGAATCCCAGAGATCTTGTCTTTGCACCCCACAGTGCTGGCATTACAGGTGCCGCCACATCCAGCTTTTTACCTGGGTGCTGAGGTCCAAACTCAGATCCTCATACCAGCACCCCAGGGGCTTTTACCCACTGAGCCGTTCCTCTGGTGCTTAACAGTATTTGTAGAGATGAGAACCGTGGAGATGGCAAGAACAGTGTACCAGATAGGAGGGTAAGGATTTGACAGGAGAAAAATAGCAGTGTGCTTGAAATATAGCAGTGGAAATTACTCAAAATGAAGAAGAGCTCAGATAATTATAATGAAAAATCAGTGAGTTTCTATATTCTCTCCCAATATCTGGTGGAAAAAATAGAAGACAGGCACATTTTTTAGCAAAATTATGTAACCTACTTGGCACTTTCACCCAAGAGCAGAGTGCACAATTCTTTTTAAGTGCTCATGAAATACTTGCCAAAATAGACAATACTGTGGGCTATAAAACAATGCTCAAGAATTTGAAGGATTCAAATCATAGCAAGTATATTTTCTGACCCAAATAGAACCAAAGTAAAAAAAATAATCAGCAGAAAGGTCTTCAGAAAAATCCCCACACCTTTGTAAAGTAAATAAATACACTTAAAAATAATCCATAGCCAAAGAAGAAATGGATAAAGACATTAGAAAACATTTTTGAAGGAATGAAAATGAAATCAAAATTCCAGAATGGTTGAGACTCCACTAGAGCATGATTATGAAGGGATTCTGACATTAAACGCTTAGACTGTTAAAAATAAATGAATGGCTTCAAATCAGTGACCTCAATTTCCATCTTCAGAAGCCAGAAACTGACAGACAAGCAATCCCAGAATGAGCAGAAGAAAGCGATAACATTTAAGGACTCAATGAACAAGAAATAAGAAAAATCAATAAAGCCAAGAGTCAGATCTCTGAGATCAATAATATTGATAAAGCTGTAATCAGATTCACCAGGGAAAGTGGACACAAATAGCCAGTGTTAGCAAAGAAAGAGGAGGCATCTTCCATGTTCTACAGCTATCAAAATAGTAACAAGGGGATGTAATAAGGCACTTTTGCATTTAAATTGGACACAAATTTCTTACAGTACGAAAATCACCGCAGTTCATTCAAGAAGAAATAACCTAACTAGCTTGTCAAAATGATTGAATTTCTACTTGAAACGTTCCCATGATATCACCATAAAGTCAACAAAACTTCTGAGGAATGATGAATATCAATTCTTTATTGCTGATTTTTTTGTCTGTTTGTTTTGGTTTTCGTTTTTCAAGACAGGGTTTCTCTGTGTAGTTTTGGTGCCTGTCCTGGATCTCACTCTGTACCCCAGACTGACCTTGAACTCACAGAGATCCTCCTGGCTCTGCCTCCCAAGTGCTGGGATTAAAGGCATGGGACTGCCACTCAGCCATGAATTGACCAATTCTATACAAACATTTCTAGGGAACTAAGGAGGAAATACTATTTACTAACTCATTCTTTCAAATCAGATCACTTTGATACCAAAACCCATGAGTTGTAATGTGGACATCTGTACTTTCTCTTGTGGTCACTTCTTGTAATTAAATATTCTGTCGATGGGAATGTGTGCTATAGGCTCAGGAACTATGTGGGAGCGTTAAAATAAGCATGCGTTTCACTCTTGCATTAAGATATTTGGTGTCAAATCAGTCATTTTACAGAAACCTGAGACAACTATTTCAAATGGAAATAACTCTCTGTGCTAAGTGAAGACAGATTTGAAGAATGCATCTGGGAACAACTACTGAGATTGATTAGTGATATCTACTATGGCAAGGACTAGTGATATCTGCCATGATATGGAAATGGAGAATACTGACACCCCATGTCATATATTTATATTTATGTCCTAGAGTTTCAAGTTAACCCTTTCACTATGAGTGACTCAACTATTCTGTTGCAGAACATGAAAATCATGGCAGAAAAGAACTGGGTCTTGCTGATGAGCCTGAGGATGCTTCTCTTCAAGAATATTACATGGACGTGGCTTTCCTCATAGATGCTTCTCAGAGAGTAGGAAATGATTTGTTTAAGGAAGTGAGAGCTCTTATAACTTCAGTACTGGATTATTTTTACATCGCCCCAGATCCACTGACCTCTGTTTTAGGAGACAGAGTGGCTGTCCTAACCTACTCTCCTCCAGGCTATCTGCCAAACTCTGAAGAATGCCCGGTCTACCTGGAATTTGATTTGGTCACTTATAACAGTATACAACAAATGAAGCATCATCTCCAAGAGTCTCTTAAGCAGCTCGATGGAGATGTTTTTATCGGCCATGCCCTTCAGTGGACAATTGACAATGTCTTTGTAGGAACCCCCAATCTGAGGAAAAACAAAGTTATCTTTATAATATCTGCAGGTGAAACCAGTTCTTTAGACAAAGAAGTCTTAAGGAATGCATCTCTGAGAGCCAAGTGCCAAGGCTACTCCATATTTGTATTTTCTTTTGGTCCTGTGCACAATGACATGGAGTTAGAAGAATTAGCGAGCCAGCCCCTGGATCATCACTTAGTGCAGCTTGGCCGGATACACAAGCCAGATTTGGACTATATCATTAAGTTTGTCAAGCCCTTTGTTCATTCAATCAGACGTAAGTCTCTCAAGCTTCTCCCCCTTATTGCCATGTTGATGTCTCTGCATGCAGTTAATCAGCCTATGTAGTCAGATGCATCTTGTCTGAGTAGAGAGTGCTGGGTGTGAACAGGAGGCAATGAGAGAATCTCAGATAAAAGTCTTGTTGACTTTGGGCCTTGCTGCTGTCAAAGTCCCAGACAGGAGGCTCCCAAATAGGTGAAAGGTTTCCCTTCAACCTGACTTCTGAGCATTGACTGTGTTTGGTCTCTGAATAGCTACATCAGTTCATGTTCAGCATAGCCTTTGAAGGGAAGAATTCAGATTCCTTTTATATAAAGAAAAAAGTAAGGTTTAGATACATTAAATAAATTTCTCAAAAGCTCATAATTAATGCCTGGTAAATTCTAGAATCAACCCCATACATTCTGGCCTTAAGACTATGATCTTTTCTATTAAACTACACTTCAGTTACTAAACCTTTAACAAAGTGTGCTATTGCAACAAATAAAACCCCCACTGCCAATACCCCTCCACCTTCTCCAAGGACATCTGGTCTACCTTGTCATTATTAACCATCCTGATTCTAACTTGAATTATTATTATTATTCATAGGTACAGATATTTTCTGGAGCCTCTGTTCAAGAATTCTAACTTAAGTACAACTACATAGAGATTTGAAAGGTGTCTTTCCACTGTGGCACTCTGAGAGTAGCCGCCTCAGTTTCTACCCTCAGTATTGTAATTTTAGGCAGAGGTATGGAATAGCCCAAGTTCTTAGACCATTGGACATGTCCTGGCCTATGCTGGGAAACCAGAGAGAGCAAAAGCCACACTGTGTGGTTGTCCGCAGTGGCTGGGAGCTTGCTAGGTTTTCCCAGGATATTATGGGTTCTGGTACACATGCAATCCCAGGACTCACCTTAGAGTTAGGAATCCTGGAATTTAGGCAATATATTTACAGTGAATCAAAAACAATATCTTCTCCCAACCCCAAGGTAGAAATAGAGTAGACAATGTCAATAGTCAACAGAGCCTATTAGGAAGAGCCCCCATTTCTGGGGTGTGGAGGTGAGGGAGAAATAGATAGATGGGAACTCAGAGATGTCCTTGAAATTGTATCAGAGTATGGGAACTTTTAATTCAATTATTGCTGTAGCTCATTGATTTGGCAAGAACAAGCAAGGTCTTTCAATGCCAACATTCGGTCTTTGCTAAGTTCCTGAGAAGATTAATTTGTTTTTGAAAAGATTCACATCTCCAGTAAAAGATGACCTGGGCTTTGGGTGGTAGCCATTATGTAGGAAGGTAAAAACTGGACTAAGAATTCCACTCTGTCTCCAGGTGCTATCAACAAATATCCTACCAGAGATCTGCAAGCCAAGTGTGCTAACATCACCTTCCCCAGCACAGAGAAGGCTGGCACAGGCAACAGCTTATTGTGAGTTAAGAAATCTCAGATGTAGGAAGTATGGCCCAGGAAACAGCCCTTAAGAATGTGAAGTGAATGACATTTTCATTTTCAGGATGCAAAAGCCCCTGTGCAAGGGGGTTTTGAATGTTGTGTTGGTGATGATATCACCAATTAGCAGAAGACAGAACATGATCTATATTATAAAGAACTATATTTTGTATTATAAGCAAGCATATCTGTTGCTTTTATCAAAACTATCTCATATTAATAAATAATGCAACTCATATTGGCTAGTGCCAAAGTAAAGCTTACAATATGAAAGGCTGGATGGAAAACATGTCAAAGAAAACACCTGCCTTTCAGAAAAGTACATGTCAGGGTTGTAGGAAGGATTCTGACTTTGCAAAGTGAAACTGTGAGTCCCCAATAAAGTTTTAGTAATGAAAAGAGCATTGGTTTGGAATCCTAAACCTCTGAGACAAATATTTGTTTAATTTTCCTTCAGGATATTAGAAAATAGTTGCTGTTTCAAATTCCATGCACAAACCACATTAGGACTATTCTTTTCTTTTCTTTTCTTTTTTTTTTTGGAGCTGAGGATAGAACCCAGGGCCTTGTGCTTGCTGGGCAAGCGCTCTATCACTGAGCTAAATCCCTAACCCCTAGACCGTTCTTATCACATGTGTAAGATGGATTTCTGTTCTGGTATATGGCTGTATTTGCATTCAGTCTTACAATGGACATGGCTAACCACCTTAATCCCTTTTGTCCTTCACTCCAGCCTTATCCCAGAGGTATACAAAATTGAGGCAGGAGACAGTGAGCTATTTGGAGACTCCCATCCCCAGGAACAGCATTTCTTTGTACTAGGCGACCATCATAGTAACGATTCGGGGATCACTACTGATTTGATCCAGAAGTTGTACATGCTCTTCTCCTCTGGAGAACTGATGGTGAATGACAAGGAAGAGCCACATTTGGAAGAAGCTGCGGCCCCAGCGAATGACAAGCAAGGTAACCTCCAGGTCGTCCTTGAAGACCTTGAAGTACTTTTGCCTGGCTGGTCTCTTCCCCTGGGGGTTGAAAAGCAAGGAGAAATGATAGAGAGGGATAAAGTGCTGTTTGTCCAGGAGTCCAGGGAGCTCCGAGATAAAAGGGGAGGGAGAGACCATCTCCTAAAGCAGAAAGGGAGCTGACTATGTTCAGAACAACCAGAGAAGAGAGTACTTCTGAAGGCTTGGTGTGGAGTCTGGGAGCCAGGGGTCGGGGCGGGGGTGGGGTAGTCAAGAAGCACAGCCTTCCAAGAAAGCAGGAGCTACACCCCTGGGCAGGTGAGGAGCCTCCTGACTCTGAATGCTCCAGGCCTGCCTTTGTAGTCCAGGCTTTCCTGCTTTTGAGATGTTGCTCACTTGCTGAGCCATGATTGCAGCGGTCCGGAGAGGATGAGGCTGTTGTGATTCTGAGATCTATGTGAAGGCCAAGGGCAGCTTCTTTACAAGGTTGGGGTGAGGCAGCTATGGATCCGCAGCTAAAGAGAAAGTGAAGAGTGAAGAACCAGGATCTATAGAGGACTCCAGGGCAGCAACCCAGAGTCCTGCTGTGCTCCAGCACCTTGTGGGAAATTATCGTATGCTAAATATTTATGGATCACGTTGAAGTTGGAAATATGACACTGTATTTTTCTACATTGTTTTACTGGATAGTTCTTCATTTCAACTTGTCTGACATAGGCTAGATTCATTTGGAAAGAGAGATTCATTAAGAGAATGCCCCCACCAGATTGGCATGTAGGTAGGCCTATGGGGGCATTTTCTTAATTAATGATTGACATGGGAGAACCCAGCCCATTGTAGGCAGTGCCAACCCTGGGCAGGTGGTCTTGGCTGCTATGAGAAAAGCAGGCTGAGGAAATCACAAGGAACAAGCAGTAAGCAGTACTTTTCCATGGCCTCAGATTTAGTTCCTGCCTCCAGATTCCTGCTCTGTTTTCCCTTAGTGATGGACTATTACCCAGAAGTATAAGATGAAAAACCCTTTTCTCTCCAAGTTGTTTTTGCTAATGGTGTATTATTATAGCAAGTTATCAAGAGAAACCCTAACTAAGATAACTATGTAAACCCAATAGAACTCATATGCATAAGTATGTACATATGCAAGCTGTATCAAGATATAGTTATATATATGAAAGATATATGTTATATACAAAAACATGACACATATATATGTTATATATAACATATATAAAACACACATAACACACACAGACATATATGTATATATAAAACAGAATGTATTCACCAAAAATCCCTTACTAGGGTTTATATAACAGCACTATTTGTAGTAGGTTCTAATTGAGAACAAAACCACACCCCACACCAGTGAAATCATTATCTGAAGGTGAGACACAGAGTTGGTATTATTTACCAAGTTTTCCGGGTGATTCAGGTCATGTTTGCTAAACATTGCCATGAATCCTGACTGAATCATTCTTGCTGGATGTCTCAAGGCAATTTGCTGCGGAAAGTGATCAGATTGGTAGACTCTAACCCTGGCAACATCAGCACCACCTAGAACTCACTGGAAATGCAGCTCCCCAGATCTCACCTCAGACTTACTGAGCTGAAACTCTGGCCATGAGAACCTGCAAAAGATTCTCATACAGGCTGCTGTTTGAGAACCCACCGACCTAGTGTTGCAGATTCTGAGCCCGAATCAGCCTTCTTTAATGGGAGTCCTTCCACTGGATATTTACAGTGTATGAAATCTCAGTCTTCTGGGAAATCACTGGCAAGTGGGCCATGTTTGCAGGAGATTCCATTGTCTTTTCCTGGGTTGGTAGTCACTGAGTCTGAGGGCAGCTCTGCTCAAATCAGTGCCACCACAGAATACTGTGTGAGGAACCACCTTGTAGAGCTAGTGTTTTGTGCCCCAAGTTCCACAATCGCTGAGCATCTGAGGTTGGATGTGTCTCTTTGCCTCCCTGAGCCTCCATTTCCTCAGCTGCAAACAAAGACAGTAATAGAGCTTATGTCAGAGGCTAATGCAAGCACTGAATGAACGTGGTGTGGGCGCTGAATGAACGTGGTGTGGGCGCTGAATGAACGTGGTGTGGGTGCTGAATGAACGTGGTGTGGGCACTGAATGAACGTGGTGTGGGCACTGAATGAACGTGGTGTGGGCACTGAATGAATGTGGTGTGCTTCAAGCAAATGTGGCCAAGAGAGAAAAGTCACTGGGTGGCAGCTCTCTGCAGTTTAATGAGTGACTTGGAACTGATGGCTGTGGTGGAAAGCACACCGGACTGGGAACCAGGGCCCCAGGTGCCAGCTTGGATTCGGTTGCTGACTTAGTTTTTGATCTCTTCAGTTCACCTGACTGCTGGGGCCCTCCACCACTGCTAATGAGGAGCTTGGGCAAGGCCAGTGTTTCCCTTCTGGGGTACATGCACCAGCATCTCTGCTGAGGACACACAGAGACTTGCCAGAGTGTGGCTCTCTAAAAAGCTAGCCTTAAAGAGGATCTATTTGTGTGTGAGAAAAATCCTGGAGGCCTTCTCTCTTTCCTGTCTTATAAATTCTCTGGCCCCACCCTCACTACACACACACACACACACACACACACACACACACACACACACACACCAAGTACGGCATGTTTCTCAACCATCCTGCATCTGATTATGATGCTTTGGTCCAGATATAAAATCTTCCTAGCTTTGGAGATTGGGTGGAAATGGTCAAGCCAGAAGTGAAAATAATTATCCATATAATTAATAAATAAGTTTCCAATAAAATGTTTACTTTTTACTTGTTAAAATGATCAAAGTTTACATATATAGGATATGGTGGCAAGTTCTAATAATATCCCAGCTAGACAAAAATTAAATGCCTAGTTGTATAGACATAGGAAACACACACACACACACACACACACACACACACACACACACACACTCACACACACACACGTATTTTCCCCAAGTGGAAAAGTATGATCAGGGAAATAATTAAAGCGTTTCGAGCATGTAAATCTTTTTCCAGTCGGCATGAAATTATATGCTGGAACTGGAATGGAAGTAGAACTTTCAGGAGAGAAATGAACACTATAAATTATCTGACTTAAACATATTTTATATAGTGGATAACTGATATCAAACTACTATGATATTTCGATTTTGTTGGAAAAGCTGAAAGAGGAACACAGCCAGGAGGGATGGCATGTGTTTGGGGTCCAAGCACTCAGGAGGCCACGGCAGGATTAGGAGCTCATGGCCAGCCTGGGCTACAAGCAACCCTGTCTGAAAAAATACAAAGAAATGAAATGTGGAAGTATCCTTTTAGACTGTGGTGGTGTTGTGTGCCCGAGTCTGTATGATGTGTACGTCTATGAATGTGTAGGGGGACTGTGCAGAGGTCAGAGAACCCAGCCTCTTCTCTCTTTTCACCTTGTTTTGAGGAGGACGTACTCCAGGTTGGCTTTGCCTGCAAGCATCTGGGCTGAGGCAATGCTGGGATTTCAAATGCATGCTACCATATCAGGCTTCTAAGTGTGGATTCCAGGGATTGACCTCAAGCCATGGGGCTTGTCTTTCCCCTTATGAGTCATCTCTCCAGCCCCCATGGAGGCTTTATTTTTAAATGTCAGCTTTGACAGCATGTTGAAATTGCATACTTTCAAAATTTTTTAAGAAAATATTAGATGTTAACTTTCCAAGGTGCAGGGCAAGAAGGACATGATTTTCCCTGGAGACAGGTACTTAGCAGAAATTCTCAAGCCATCTTCATGTGAAGCTTTCCCTGAGTTGAGAACTCATGTTTGTAAGATCTGGTCATGAAATAGTCATGGGTAAATCCATCAAGCAATGGAGGAAGTCCTAGGGAAGGCAGAGAAACCAAATGAGGGGCCATGTCAGCACCATCCCATAGAGGGCAGCCAAGGCCTAGGCCTGGCCGGGAATCGGGCCTCTGAGTTAGGAGGCAGGCTGGAAGTTGGGTCTTCCTCCCAAATCCCTGATCAAGAGCTGTTGTAGGGGAAGGAGGCACACCCCAGGTCCTCATGGAGTATGTGTTTAAAGCAGCTCCATTGCTCAACAGCAGCCCCTGAAGGGTAGTTAGTGACGGTGTAAGCAATCAGAAGCTCACTTGGGCGAAGTCAGGAGCCGAGTGGGTCGGGGAGAGGAGGAGGAATGTTGTCCTGTAAAGGAATGCTGTGAAAAGGCCACAGAATTCTGAGCAGAGCTTGATATCATAGACATCATCACCTCCTTCAGACGCCTAGATAAGAATCCTAGCTACTAAAGCCACTAAGCAAGGAATTTCAAATCATGGGTAGACCAGAGAGAATCGTGTCCACAGTCCTTATGAGTTACTCATTTTTACCAAAGGTCACATCAGTCTCCATGGACACATCACTCTAGGTCAAACTTTTAGTTTGCCTGTTGAAAATAGCAAAGACTCATTTGTGTTTGTGTTATACCTGGCACCTATGGGAGTAGGCTTGGGAGGAAACACTGTTAGCTAATATCGTGACACTAAGAGCAGTGTGTGTTTCATGCTTTGCAGATGGCAAGGATGCAAGATGAGACCCAGGAGAGAAGAGTGCCTGCTGGCATACGGGGGTCCCTGTGGCGGCCCCAGCCAGAACGTGTCAATCATTTATTAGAAGGGTAAGGCGTGGGAACTAGAACTAAACTTAGTTCTCAGTCTGAAGTCTGAGGGAGAGGCTCTTCAGAAGGGACGTCAAGGAGCACACCTTTGGAAGTAGAAATGGGGCGTCATCTCTCAGCAGGACTGAGGACATTGAGCAGGAAGAAGTAGCAGTCTTTCCTGTGACAGCCCTGTTCATTCATTTGACCAGCTTGGAAGATTATCTGCCAAAAGAAGATGGTTGTCATAGCTGGTGTTACATCTACATCTCACATTAGACCCTCGAGTAAGACAATTTGTAATTGAATGTCCTAGGGTTGCCTTTTCCCCATCTATGCCATTGTAAATCAGCAGCTTTGGTTCTAGTAGGACCCTGAGAATACATCCAACATTGATTACCTCCTCTGTGGGTTTTCTTTACTAGGGCATTTACAAAGTAACAAATTCATAACAAAGAAGAGGGAGGGAAGAGCTGCTTTGTGAACTGCTGGCTCACGCTGGGAATACTTGTTTTCTATTTTAGTGTGCTTTGCTTTGTGTGTACTTGGGTTTTGCTGCAAAAGAAATCCTGTCAGCATGTGAACATGGCAACAGATCTGTTCTTATGAATTACAATGCAGCAAAAACAGTTTCTAAAAGAAACCGGGTCTGACCTAGAAACTTGTTCTGTGTATTCTTATTAACTGTTGTCTAGCTCAGACCCTTTGGAATAAAGGTCCAAGAAAGTATACATAAATCTATTTGGGAAATACACAGACAGGATAAGATAAAGCAGCAGTGAGTTAGTTACAAAATCATTCAGTTTAACATGGCATACACAGGCAGTGAGGTGCTATATAGACATAGGAAGAGCAAAGTCATGTGACTTGCAGGAAAATGGATGGAACTAATGGCCTTTGCCTTGAGTGACACAGAGATGAGCATCGTCTGTTTTCTCTCACATGGGGAGTTTTGGGGCTGGGAGGTTGGGAAGGAGATCAATGTAAGGGGATTTGGGAGGCAAAAGAGGAATAAAATGAGTAACAGAGGAGGCAAATGTTACCAAAGTGTTTTGCAATCCCTGTATGGAAATGTCATAATGAAACCCATTATTTTGTACAATTAATATACACTAATAAAATCACTCAATATGGTTAAGGCATCAAGTAATTACCAAACTAATGAGCATGCATTGCATGAAAAATGGAATGAATGTGCTGATCAGATAACACCGTGGACAGTTTTACATTTGTTCCACGTAATTTTCCTTACTATGACCGTTGTTGTTTACATAATTTAAAAATAATACAGTCAACTAATTTTAAGCAGGCACTTATTGCTCAGGAAAGTTCCAAAACAAACTATTTGTTGAACTGTTTTGTTTTTCTCTGAGACCTTAGTGTGTCTCAATATGAGCATGAAGGATCCCTCAGATGCCAAAATCGGAAAGGGACAATGGCATCAAGAACGTGAACCCAGAGACACTCACTGCTGGTAGAAGCATCGTCCCAACTCTGGACAACACTGAAGCAGTATCTGTTATATTTCTAGCCATATCTTTCAGCTCAGCAATAGTCCCATTAATAGGTAGGTTATGAAGCTCGCACACATATACACAGTAAGCAGACACAGCACTGTGCATGGAGCAGCGGTAAATACCACCTATATATCCTAATGTGTCATGTGCATATAACAGACTATTACAGGGCAGTCAAACCGATAAACTAGAGCTGCATTCATAAACATTTATAAGTATCAAAGATAACACTGAGCCAGAAAAGGTGCAGAAGGATATACTGGAGCATCAATTACACATTTTAAAACCAGAGAAACACCATGTATTCTTTCTGATGACTCCTGGGGAGTCTAATCAAAGCATGGACAACAGCTGGAGGACCCTGGAGTTCAGTGCTAGGAAAATGGAACCCTTGTGACATCCAAAGAATGGCCATAGAGAGACAAGATAAACAGAATATCCCATCATTCCTCTCCTGGCTCCACTGCCGGGGGCAGAGTCTCCCCTCTGCAGGGGTAAAAGTGGGAATCCAGGAAAGTGGATCAGCACAGGTACTGGTAAGGAGTTTTCTAGCCCCTGCAGCCTACGGCTTAAACAGATGAGAGACATGAAACCTGTACAGGAGCTGAGTGTTGGAGAGGAATCTGTTCCATCTCCCCCAAGCCAAACGCCAGACTCGAAAGCAGTGATTGTTCAGTGGGAAAAGGTAAAGTGGGGCATCTAAAACTGGCACTGTGGTGTCATAAGGGGTAAATAGAGAAATAATCCTTATACATGTTTAGATGTCTGACAGTACATAATAGAATAGAATAAATGAAGTCATGAAAAACATACAAAACTCAAGTAAATCCTTATATACATCTAAGATCACATCAGGAATTGGGAAGGGATTCAAAAATCACTATCAAATCTTCATTCTCCTTGAGGCGTTTACAGTAAACCAAGGTCATGGAGTTAGTAACATCCCAGTGACAGTTTTCCTGAATACTGGACACATGCAACTTGAATCAACATATAAAATGAGCCGATGTGACCTTCATGTAAAGTTTAGGAGTGAGTAGTCATTTGAGGTTGGCTAGAACACAGCACAACTTCATGTATCTAAGGGCCAAAAGGGAAGGGTGGGAGAGGGCTCAGCAGGGAAGTGATTGCCTTGCAAGCATGAGGACCTGAGGTCTAGCCCCAGAGCCCATGTAAAACACAGCCAGTCACCATGGCAGATGCTGTGATCCCAGCACTGGGGAGACAGACAGGCAGGTTCTCAGGCTCCCTGGCCACCCAGCCTAGCCCTTTTGGTGAGTTACAGACCAGTGAGAGAACTTGTCTCAAGACAAAACAACAACAACAACAACAACAAAAAGAAAAAGGAAAGCACAGATCGAGTGGATAGCATCCAAGGAATAATGCCTGTGGTATCCTCTGGCCTTCACACAAATGGCACACATGTACATACACACCTGCACACACACTCATATGTACAGCACACATGTACATACACACCTACACACACACTCATGTACAGCACACATGTGCATACACACCTGCACACACACTCACATGCATAGCACTCATGTGCATACACACCTGCACACATACTCATATGTGCAGCACACATGTGCATACACACCTGCACACACACATGCACATAAAAACATGATAATGTGCACATTGTTTCATCGGACAAGTATTCCACTGCCATTGTGAGGAGCTTCCTGAATAAGTTATATATTTTGGTCATGTAAGCCCAAAATAAAATCTATTTAAAAATTATTTATGTGTGTGTGAGTGTATCCTTCCATGAATATGTGGAAGGGATTATTGTAGCTTACACTTTAAGGGTGCCATTTATCATGGAAGGGAACACATGTTGGTAAGAGTTGAAGCTGTCACACCAAGTCTGTAGTCACGAAGCAGAGAGAGGTCAATGCTGAGAGAGGTCAATGCTGAGAGAGGTCAATGTTGAGAGAGGTCAATGCTGAGAGAGGTCAATGCTGAGAGAGGTCAATGCTGAGAGAGGTCAATGCTGAGAGAGGTCAATGCTGAGAGGGGTCAATGCTGAGAGAGGTCAATGCTGAGAGAGGTCAATGCTGAGAGGGGTCAATGCTGAGAGAGGTCAATGCTGTTGCTCATCCTTTTTTTTTTTAATTCAGTCTGGGACCCAGCCCATCTGCCTTCAGGGTGTGTCTTGCCACCTCAGCTAAGCCTCTCTGGAAACATACAGACACACCTGGAGGTGGGTGATTCTAAACCCAGTGAAGCTGACAACAACGATTAGATTAGCCATCACAGCAGAGTAAGCCCCGCTGACTGACTCTATTTCTTGGTCCCTGGGCCACTTCCTCTGGGCTCTCACCAATGTTGTAAGGCCCCATTGCACTTGTGGATGTTGCCGGGGGCATCGCTGCCTGGTTTATTACATTCCCAGGACAGTACCTGGCACTTACAAGAAATCCAGTGAAAGGATGCCAGGACAGATCCATCATAAAAGATCAACATGATTTAGCGGCAAGGAGGAGAGTTGGCCTGAATGATGACAAACCCCCAAGTTAGCGCTGTGCATCTGTGTTCCAGAGAGACCAGAAGTTGGCAGTGTGTGAGCAGGGCTTGCCTGGCGGCCAGTGTGGCTGGCCTGGGAATTTGATGGTGCAGAAAGTATGGTGAGTTGTTTTGACTTTAAAATTTGTTTTTAAAAATCTTAAACAGTCCACAAAATATGATCAGTTTGAATTCCCTCAAAAGGAACCATGGTGTGTGTATTAAGCACCCATTTTACCAGAAAGTTTTTTTTTTTTTTTTTCAGAAATGACCCATGAAACCCCTGCAACCTTACATGACATGAGATGATGCACTTAGAACAGCTGGTCAGAATTATAGATGACTAAGAGTCCTGTGATATCTCTGGAAAATCTCATTCGACAGGCTGAATGTAATTCCCAACTCTTTGATCTGAGTTTGATTTGATTTGAGCAGAGGGGGCGGGGGAATGCTGACTGGTATAGGTGGAAGTTTGTACAGGCCCTGCTCAGTCTTTCCAAATGGAGCTCCTTCCCACCTCTAGAGTAACCCATCTGTGCCAGCACCCCTCACCTGCTGCTGGGACCTTGGAGATCTGACCCCAGAACGCTGTTATTGTTATTGTCTGCATTTCTTCTCTGGCTCTCTGTGAGAATGCCATACTAATCATTAGGAATGCATGCCTTAAAAACTCAATAGAGGCCTAACAACAATCTGTCTTCACACAAGAAGGATTAAATGAGGGAGCTCTATCTTGTGGATCACTCCCAAGATTCTAGTTCCCAAACTGAATATGGATTCTGCCTTGAAAAAAGCTTTTTGTTGTTTTGTTTTTTAACACCTAACACTTGCCCTTGACAAAAGGCTGCTGATAAGGAAGTTCTCATTGCTTTTGATGGTGCTGTAGGTGGGCATTGGATATTTCCCCAAAGAAATTTTAGGCTTGGGTCCCAGTTGCTACCATAGAAAAGTGGAAGAAGCTTTAGGAAGTGGGGGCCTCCTGGGAGGATGTTAGGGCAGTCCTTAAAGAGGATGTTGGGGTGTTGGCATCTTCCTCTTCCTCTTTACCTCCGAGCTGCCATAGGGTGAGCAGTTTCCTCTGACACAGCACCTGTTGTGATGTCCTGCTTTGTCACAGGGCCAAAGGCAACACAGCCAACTGCTAACGAACTGAAGCCTCCGACAATTTTAAGTTGCTTTATCTTGGATATTTATTCCAGCACCAGAAAGCTGATTAACACAGATGGGGATGCAGCTGTGCCGGGGACTGGCTCACAAGTGGATTGATTATGGTGTCTTTTAAACAAATGAGCAAAAAATAGATTAAGCTCCAGGATGATGGCTGTTATGAGAATAGATTAATAAACAGCACAACTCAACTCTTATCAGTTCCTGGCATTCCTGTAAAACAAAATGAATTAACATACCAATGTCCTGGTCATGGTCCTAACCACCCAAAACATATCTGGTGGCCCATGGGCCAGCATGTCCAAATATCTGGGAGCTTGGCAGAAATGCAAAACTTCTGGACTCTACCTCATGTCTATTCTACTAGACTCTGCACAATAGCCAGCTCCCCGAGTCATTTGTGTGATGATGTGAGACTGAGATATATTGGTATGGACATCATTTACTTGAAGTCTGTGGAGGACAGATGCATCCTGTAGCTCTCCAGTTCTGTGTGGCATAGGGGTATGTTGTAGAATATTATTTTAAGGTGTGTTACTTTTGTTTATGTTGCATTTGTTTAACTCCATGAAACTGTGTTACTTTGCCTATCTAAAACACCTGAGCTGAATGGTCAATGGCGAGGCAGGAGAAAGGATAGGTGGGGCTGGCAGGCAGAGAGGATAAATAGGAGAAATCTGGGAGAAGAAAAGAAGTAGCCAGAGAAGGAGAGGACTCCAGGGGCCAGCTACCCAGCTACCCAGCTACCCAGCTACCCAGCTACCCAGCTACCCAGTAAGCCATGGACTAAGAAACAAAGAAAGGTATACAGGAATAGAAGGAGAAAAGCCCTGAGGCCAAAGATAGATGGGGTAATTTAAGTAAATCTGGCTAGCAGCAAGCCAAGCTAAGGCCAGACATTTATAGTTAAGAATAAGCCTCCATGTGTGATTTATCTGGGAGCTGGGTGGTGGGCCCCCAAGAGACAAAGAGTAAGAAAACAACCAATAACAGGGTGTGAGTATCTACCATGGAACATGCGCTGTGCTGGAGACATGGGATTCATGAGCTAACCAGGAATATTGAGTCAGGAAGGGATGGTTGTACTTTAGTATGGTGATGCTTATGGTGAAGGTGGCATCTATGGGCAGGAAACTTCATCGGGAGCCTGAATATCCAGGAAGGAGTCCTTTGGGCTAAATGAAAATGACTAGATATAACCAGGAAAGGCAGAAAGTTGAAAGGAATCCAAGGAGAATGGTTTTTCCAGCTCTTTGTCCTCCAAAAGGATTTTGTCTGAACCACAAACACAAGGGGTTGAAGGGGGAGGGGTGAGGAGGAGGAGAGTGATGGGAGAGGAAGATGTGGAGATAAGCGTAGGGCAGTCAGTGAGAACCTTGTATAGTATGCAGATTCTGCTTTGGAAGTGCTCTGAGGATAGGAAGGGGGTGTGGTTAGACTTGTTTTGAGGTTGGCATTGCCTGCTGCAGGGATAGGGAATTGTAGAGGGAGAGAACTAGTTACAGGGTTACCAGTTACTCAAAGAGGAATGTGCCCTAATATCTCCTTAGGACAGAGACGGCTGAACATATAAGGGACGTGTTTAAAAGGTAAAGTTATTGGGACATATTGGTTTGGACAGTAGAGAGAAGACTGGGTGGGTGGACAATCATGTCCATGTTCTTGCATCAGAGTGTCACGGACCACTTGGGCCAACACAGGTCACTGGCCCTACCCATCTCTTGGTTTCTGATTCAGAAAGTCTGGGAGCAGCCTGAGCACCTCCATTTCTATCTAACAAATGAAGAGGATTCTGATGTGGCTGCTCCCTGGCCCAACCTTGGACCATTTCACTTCATTTAACCATTCCATTCTTAGCTAAATGGCTCTCCCTTTTCACAGCTTACGAGAAGCCCCTGAGAAGTTCTTTAAACCATGGATATCTGGACCTTACCTCAGGGGTCCTGAATGAATTGATCTGGGAGCAGCTTGATCATGGGCATTTTTAATGCTCCCAAAGATTCTAATGTGCAGCTAAGCACCAGCTGAATCCAATATACTATGTAGGGATACAGGCAAAGGAGAGATTTTTGTGTTTCTTAAGTTTATTAGAATTGTTTCTTAATACTCTCCTCACTTGTGTGTGTGAATGTATGGTGGATAAATCTCAGATTAGTATAATATGCACTGGTTATCATCTCAAAGGACAGACCCTAAAAAGAGTAAATGAACACCATTTCTACACTTTGGACAAGAGGAAAGAGAAAAAGAAAACAAACAAACAAGCAAACAAACCCCACACTTGTTGAGTTCCTACTATGTACAAGATGGTGTAATAAGTACTTCATATACATTTCATTTATTTATTTATTTATCTATATCTATCTATCCATTCATTCATTCATTCATTCATTTATTAAGCGTGTGTGTGTGTGTCTGTGTGTGTGTGTGTGTGTGTGTGTGTGTGTGTGTGTGTGTGTGCGTGCATGCATGGATGTACTCACTTGTGAACACACAGCCTTTCATGGCTGGGGCTCAACTTGTAGGAATCAGTTCTCGCCTTCCATTCTGTGAGTCATGAGGCTAGAACTCAGGTCATCAGGATTGGCAGCAAGGATTTTTCCCACCAAGCCATTTCGCCAGCCTGTACACCATTTACTTTAATGCCAACCAGCAATGATAAGACATCATCATCTTCATAAATGACGGGGCCCAGGAAGAGAAGGCCGCACAGTGCATGGTTAAGAAGGATTTAGATCTGGATTAGCCTGGTTCTTCCAAAGATTTTTTTTTTTTCTATACACAGAAAAATCTCCAGAATCAGGCTCTCCCTGTCTTGAGGGAATCACCATGTCATCCATGAAATAGAGATAAAAGCTTGGCATAGCTCATGGAACGATGTGAAGAAGTACCCAGCACAGTGCCTGGCATATGCAAGATTCTCCAACAATACGTGCTCTTGGGGCCAATCTCTCTCTCATCATCGTTAATAAACTGATGGGTTTGTACTAACACACATCACTATTAGGAACTTGCCGCTTTCTTCAGCATTTGCAACTACTTTCTGAAATTCTCCAACCAGTGGCTTCATCTTATTTTGGTCCTCACTTAAAAACAGCCTCTCTTTTTCTACATCTCCCCTACCCCCACCCCACCACAACAACCAGGGTTGTTTCCCAGCCACCCACTGCTACTGCTGAGCTATGCTCCACCCCATGGTGTCTGCATGTGATAGCAGGGTTTCTGTCTGGTGAACACATTTTCTGTGATAAATGGATCACTCTGCATTTTTAATGCTAATGATCTTTCTCTGTTATTTGACACCCTATAATGATGTGTCCAAGGTGCAGTTTGGAGCCACTGAAAGACTACAACTTGGTCTATGAGTTGGTTAGCTGATACTGGCCTTGTGGCTGAACTTATAGGAGCCTCCACTTTTCTCATCCGTGAAATGGGTTTTGTGAGCCTCGGCTTGTGGAAAGTGTTTTCTACAGTGTCTGGCTCAGGACAGGGTGTCTCTGCAGAAGCTGGGAACCAGCCTTCATGACTCTCTGTGTGACGCTAATGACAGATAACCATGTTGGGCCGAGGAACTTTGGGGCGGCTGATCATGGCATTTTAGACTCTGACAGTAGGTTTTGTCATCCTTATACTTCTGTTGTTAGCAGATTTCAGTGGCACATTTCACTTGAGCATTGCTTTTTTTTAAGTTTTAAATTTTTTTGAGAATTTTCTATATGAATACTGTATTTACATCATTTCACCCACCCTCTCTCCTCCAACTCCTGCCATAGTACCCCACTCCCTTTCACTTTTTACCTCTTCTTTAATTATTATTATGTGTATTTGCATATTTATGTTATAAATACAGCCTGCTGGGTTCATTGGTGTTGCTCATATGTGTATGTGTTCAGTGCTGACCTTTTGGGATTGGATAACTGGTCAGGGAAACACCCTTAAAGAAGATGATGGTCATGCTCTCTCCATGACGTTCCTTTCTGAAGGTGCTTCACAGCACCCAGCAGGTGGTTCAGCCTCTTCAAACATGGGGGGGCACATTCATGTCAGCCTGTGTACCCAGGTGGAAGGTGCTTTCCAACCACTTGATGACTCATACATTCTCAGCCTCTCTCTTTCTCTCTCCTCCCTCTCCCTCCATATCTCTCTCTCTCTCTCTCTTTCTTCTTCTTCTTCTTCTTCTTCTTCTTCTTCTTCTTCTTCTTCTTCTTCTTCTTCTTCTTCTTCTCCTTCTTCGGACATGTATACATGCTTTGCATTCATGTGTGTATGTTTATCAACACACGTGTTTACATGTGTGTATGCATATGTATGTGTATGTGCCTGTGGTGGCCTGAAGTTGATGCTGGTAGTCCTCTGTGATCATTATCACTTTAGTGTACTACAGTAGAGTCTCATACTGAACCCAGTACTCACCAATTCTGGTTAGCCTAGCATGTTAGCTTGCTCTGGGATCACTGGGTCTCTGAGTCTCTGGTATCTCTGGGTTTCTGATATTTCTGGGTCTCTGGTATTTCTTGGTCTCTGGGATCTCTGGGACCTCTGGGTCTCTGGGATCTCCTGGTCTCTGGGATCTGTGGGTCTCTGGTATCTCTGGGTCTCTGGGATCTCTGAGATTCTGGGGTCTCTGGCATCTCTGGGATCTTTGGGTCTGAGTCTCTGGTATCTCTGGGTTTCTGGTATCTCTGGGTTTCTGGTATCTCTGAGTCTCTGGGATCCCGTGTCTCTGCCTCTCAGGTGCTGAGATTGTAGGTAGCCAACACACCTGCCTGACTTTTATGTGGGTTCCAGGGGTCCTAACTCCTCATGCTTGCCCGGGGAGTAGTTTCTCCAGTGAGACGTCTCCCTAGCTCCCTTCAGTCTCTTAGCAGAGGAAGAGGCTTTAATTTGGCTCACGGCTTGTGGATACAGTCTATCATGCACAGAAGGAACGGAAGACATCTGGTCACATTTGAAGACATTTTCTGATGTTGGCATTGAAGTCTCTAGTTTCATCACTTGCTCTTAGAGTTTAAGTAATTTTAATTGAGAATGATTATTCCTTACAAGTCTTTCTGATACCCACAGTTTATAAATTTGTCCATTTTGCTAAGAAATATATCACTCTCTGTGAGATGCTTTTCTTCAAAATAATTGTGTCAATTCTCACCCATTCTCATTCTTTTTATCCTTTTGCATTAATGTTTTTGTGATTTGTTTAAGAGCTTTTTGATAAGGGAGTAATAGGTAACATTTCACAGATGAGATTTGGATCAGGTCAGATATACTAAATTAGGATGGCTCCTACATCCCACAACTGGAGCCCATATTAGAAGGCTGGGTAAAGACACAGAGACACACAGAGCACAAGCAAGGACATGTGAAGACAGAAGCAGAGGCTGGAAGATGAGTCTAGAACACCTGATCTGCTGAGAATCGTGGACAACTACCAGGAGCCAGGAGAGAGACCTAGGGTCTGTTTCCTGCACAGCTTCCTGAGGGAATCTACCTTTGGTTCTTGCTGCTACTTTGGGTTTAGACTTAGGTCTCCTCAGAGGTAATATAATGACTCTCTGGTGCTTTGTTATGGAAGCCATGACTTGAGTATAAATGTCAGGTTGAGCATCAGCTTCCTCTGCTTTATGATGGTGGTGTTCCATGGCATTAGCATTTGTTCTGTAAAGTCTAATGCTCTTCTCTCTCTCTCTGTCTCTCTCTGTCTCTCTGTCTCTCTGTCTCTCTGTCTCTCTCTGTGTGTGTGTGTGTGTGTGTGTGTGTGTGTGTGTGTGTGTGCACGCACCATCTATGTGTTCCTGATGGGTTACAAAAGTGTGTGCCTGTGGAAGCTAGAGATCTGTATAAAGTGTCTTCGATAGTTCTATACCTTAATTTTTGAGACAGGGTCTCTCACTGAACTTGGAGTTGACCAATTCAGCAAGATTACCTGGCCAGCAAGCTCCAGGGATCCTCCTGTTTCCATCTCCCAAGTGCTAGGATCTTGGGTATGTACTACTGTGCCTGGCTTTGCATGTGAGTGCTGGGGATCCAAACTCATGCTTGCTCTGCTGACTAACAGCCATCTGTCCAGTCCCTAATGGCTCTTTATCCCCTATTTCCTTGTACCACACATCTCAAACATCTTTTCCTTTTATCTTTTAGGTACTGGGGATCAAAGCTCCGTGCATGCTAGGCAAGTGCTCTACCACTGAGCCACTATCAACCTTCAAGAATTTGTCCCTTTTTTTTTTTTTTACTATAGTGCCCTAAAACTCAATAAACGTAGTTCACAAAGGGAACCCAGATCTCTCCAGTATCTGTCTTAGGTTAACAGGGTGGGAAAACTCATCCTAAATGTTGGCAATGAAGAGAAAAGGAACTGAGTGTTGGTGTTCATCACTCCATGTTCTCTGGCTGGTGTCACAATGTAACCAGCCCACTCCCTCTCCTCCTCCCATGATGGACTGCATCTCCCCAGATGGAAGCCAAAATCAACTCTTCCTCTCTTAAATTGCTTCTTATCAAGTATCTTGTCAAAGCAGAGAAAGAAATAACTAGTATATTCTTTCATTTTCTTCCAACTTGGCAACCTATATCCTTTAGTTTGGAGAAAATTTCATTTCATTGTGCAGATGTTTCTTGCAGATTTCAATATTCTCTCCTGGGAGGGGGGCTTGGGAGACAGGAAACAATGATATGCATATGCTCTAGGGGACTCAGAAACTTCCCAGGCCCAGGTGATGAGAACAGAAGGAAGTAGAGACTGGGGAGACTGTTTAGGGTAGAAAGAGCCCAGAGAAGAGTGACCAGCTTCTTTCTTGGCTAAAAGACAGGAATGGCTTTAGGCCTGCCAACAGCATCTCTGCAGCTGGAGGCAAGATACACCAGAAGCCTCTAAGTTAAAAATGTCCCTGGTTTCACCATGATCGGAGGCTGGAGATACCAAGAGTCTGGATTGTTCTTATCTCTTCTCCTTTCTGAGAAAGCCCACCAAGGACATGACTGGAACTGCCAAGCGCTTCTGAATGGAAACTGAACAGATCTGCTTACTCTGTCCCCATTTCCCCCGCGCCCCCCCCCCCCCAGCCCTCAGGCTCACTGGTATTCTACTCTCAGGGGCCCTTCTGCTCAAGCTCCCCATAACAATGTATTTCTTTCTGTGGTCCATGAACTTCATTCTTAAAGTCTGTGACACAAGACCCTGAATGCCTCTGGCTTTGGTGGCCACTGAGTTTCCAGGACCCTAGCCTTCTTAAGCAATAGAGTGAAGTCCTGTCCCTGTCACAGACAGCCTTGTACCAGAGGAGGAACTATAGACAGTAGATAGTCATGGAGTGTCAGGTGGCTCTCCTGTGCACACTTCCTGCAACCTGGGTTCTAGCAAGGCAAGTTTTGTGAGTCCTCACCTGAGCTAGGATGAGATTTTACAGTGTTCTAGCTGGCTTTGAGTCACTGTAGTTCTGCAAGGGGCACCCTCCCCCTCAAACTCATTTTAGACTTGGATGAGCTATTTCTTTACTGTTGTTTCCTTCTCCATCTGGTCTGGATGAACTCACTAATATATATATGTATATGTACACACACACATAGTCAAGCTATTTCTTTGGTAATTTTTTTTCTTTCTCTACTGAGAAAGCTGTTATCTGCCAAACTGACCTTGCTAAGTTTCTGTTCTCTGTTTCTTATGGTCTACCCTTTTTATTTTCCCTTTTAGAAATTTATATGACTTCACTTATATATTCATTTTTCTCTACAGTTGCTCATTCTGTTGATTTAGGGCTTTCTCATACTGGAACCTTTATTCCAAAGTCCCTGATCTGTGACTGTCTGTGTTTAGAATATGGGGGAAATGTCTGACAGGAAACTGGAGGAGCAGGGAGGAAAATGGCTGACAGGAAACAGAGTAGAAGAACAGGGAGGAAAATGGCTGACAGGAAACAGAGTAGAGGAACAGGGAGGAAAATGGCTGACAGGAAACAGAGTAGAAGAACAGGGAGGAGAATGTCGGACAGGAAACTGAGTGGAGGAGCAGGGAGGAAAATGGCTGATGGGAGGAAACTGAGTTGAGGAGGAGAGAGCTTCAAGGAAAGAAGAGAAATTTAAGAGACCAACCAGTCTTCAGACAAGATTTCACCCCCCTCAATTGGCTCCACACTTCAAGCCATGTGTTTCATGGTACCTGATACTTTAAATACCAAGATTTCCAAAGGTTTTGAAGAAAGAATGATTTACGTTCTATATATATATTTGACATCCACGGTTTGCAGCTTTCTCCATTCTGCTAAGAAAATTTTGCCACTCCAAAGAGATTTCTCCCTCGTCAATTCTTGTTCATATATATATATATATATATATATATATATATATATATATATATATGGTCTTTGTGTGAATGAATGCTTTATGTCATTTAAAAGTACTTCAAGAAGAGCTAGCTGTGTGTGATTATCCATTGAAATAGTAATTTCCTTCATTATTAAACCTAGAACTTACAACAAAATTCTATTAAAATATTTTATTTAGTCAGATACTCCTCATACTTAGGTTTCCTTTGCTGTGATAGAATTCCCTGTCAAAGGCAGCTTAGGAAAGGAACGGAGGGTTTATTGTGGTTCACAGTTCAAGGTACGGACCAGCATGGCAGGAAAGTCAAGGCAGTGGGACCTTGATGCAGTTGGTCATACTAGACCTACAGTCATGAAGTGATAAATGCTTGTGCTCAGCTCAGCTCCATTTCTCCTTTCTATACTGTCTGAAATCCTAGCCCAGGGAATGGTACCACCCACGGTGGTTAGATCTTCTTATATCCATTAAACTTAATCAAGAAGATCCCCCAAGAGGGTAACCTACCCTGAATAATCCCTCACAGGTGGGCCCAGAGGTTTGTTTCTATGTTCTGTCAAATTAATAATTGACATCAGTCATAATAATCATGATGCATGACAGATCTCCTTGCTTATTCCTGTATCTGACTGAAAATTCTTTCACCAACATATCCTGGGCTGCACCTGCCCATTAATCATCACTTTCTGCTTTTTAAAAAGGTTTGTTTTTATATATGTATATGTCTGTATGTATGTGCATATGTGTACAGTGCCCTTGGAGTTCAGAAGAGGGTATCAGATCCCCTGGAGCTGGAGTTAAAGGTAGTTGTGGGCCATCCAACTTGGGTGCTGGGAATTTCATTTCTGTCCTCTGAGAGAACAGAATGTATTCTTAACTTCTGAGCCATCTCTCCAGTCCCACTTCCTGTTTCCATGAGTTTGACATTTTAGATTCCACATATAAGTGAGAATGATCATTCTCTGTGTATGTCTGGCTTCATATAAATATCCTGTAGGTTTAAGCATGTTGCCGTGAACAGTAAGAGACCCTCTTTAAAAGCTCAGTTGCATTCCTGTGTGTATATATGCATATGCCATATTTTTTTTAAGTCCATTCATCACTAGTGGATGCTTGGGTTGATTTATGTCTTGACTATTATGAATAGAGTTGCCTTGAACACAGGAATGAAGATATCTCATCAACATACTGATTTCATACCATTTGTCTGTACACCCAAGGTGGGATTATTACATCATAGAGTATCTGTTCTCCTATGTTTTTGAGGAACCCCTGTGTTTTATCTTTTCTTTTCTTACGGAAGAAGAACTGGCTATCTTTTTCTCTTTAAACAGACATAGAAATGGATGGCATCATTGCTGCCATATAGTGGCTCATGCTTTCCACCATGGTCACTACTGCTATAGCACGAACTGGATATGAAATAGGAAGAACGTCACAATTAGCTCAGATCCCACAGAGCCTCCTCACTTGTTGCCCACCAACAGGATGGAAGATGGCTGAGGGTGATTGTTTAGCTAATTCATCAGCTGGTTCAGTTTCAGGAAGTCTTCACTGGAGGATAATTCTGGGCAACCACCAACTGTTCCACTGCAAAGGGAAGAAAAATGGGGTGCCCTCGGGAGTCACAACCTCTCTCTTCCTCCAGGCAAAGTAACTTCTCTACAAGAGTGGGTGGATTGGAAATGAGTCTTTTCTGTGGTTTTCAAAGACACTTTATCTTTTTAATATCTAACTAGAAAGTCCCCCAGCAATAAGAAAACATGAACTCAGAGCCAGAATTCAGAGAGATAGGGACAAATTATTTGTGGCTCAGGAAAAGAATTCAAAAAAATGTGTGAATAATTGCATTTGAAATGCTAACCGATGTTTTTGCATTCCCACGTTGCAGATCCAGCTGCCTGGTGTCTCTTGCAGTGGTATCGCCTGATAAAATGTTGTTTCCTTAGTAGCCTAGGAACAATTGTTCCTGAAAAGCAGAAAATTCATTTAAAAGCATGTTTGGGAACATTTTCACTATTTCTTTCTGGTAAAGATGAATTTACATATTCTTTTTGAAATAATATTGTCCTTTATAAAATACAATGCCTATTATTGAGGACTCCCCCACTCTTTCCTTCTATCCCACTCCCTCTGCCCCACCTCCCCAGGCCTGAGATAGCAAATCTATAATCCATAGGCTAGGCCAGCAGCATTGAGTTAGAGAAGAGAGGATGGAGCATTTAAAGTTTGAAGTCAGTCGGGAGGATTTCCTCTTCCTCCTGGAATTGGTCATTTTATTTAGCCACATTAGATGAGGTCCACTCACATCACATCCCCAAAACTCTGCCTTACCCAGACTTTACTGATTTAAATGATAATTGCATTGAAAAATACCTTCATAGAAATAAGGGGAGGTGGTGTGAGCTTCCTCACAGGGAGGATAGCCACGCCAGCACAGGCTGGTTAGTGTTAAGAGCTCTCCCCAAGGAGTCCTAAAATAGTTGCATCCCAAAGCTTAGCCATAAAAGGAGCAACTCTCCCTTTGTCCCATTGACCAACACTTGCTTCCTGTTATTTTCAGATCATATGATTACATAGAAAACTGTGCTAACTTTATTTTGTTTTTTGTCAGCTAGGATTATCTGGGAAGACAGACCTTAGTTGAGAAAATGCCATTTGGGTGTGTGGGCAAGTCTGTGGGGCATTTTCTTGATTGATGTTTGATGTGGGAGGGCCCAGCTCACTGGGGGAGGTGCCATCCCCAGGCAGATAGTCCTGGGGTATATAAGAAAGCAAGCTGGGCAGCCCATGAGGAGCAAGACAGTAAGCAGCATTCTTTCATGGCCTCTGTATGAACTCTGCCTCCAGGTTCCTGCCCCGACGTCCCTCCTGACGGGCTGTGCCAAGTAAGTGTGAGCTGAAATAGACGCTTTCCTCATGGCAGTTACTTTGGTACTGATGTTTATCACAGTGGTAGAGGGCAAAGTAGGACAAACACTTGAGGTCAGGGTAATGGATTCTGACTGTAGCTGGTTGTACAATTATAAAAACAAAAACTGCAACCTTTGATGCAGCAATAATCTTATTCTCACAGCAGTGTGAAATGTGCAGGCGTAAGTATAAGAAGAGATGTAGAGAAGCAAAGACTCCCACAGAATAATGCAAAAGTAGGCAAAGCTCATGTTCTTAGAAGACAGAGTGTGAGAAGCTCCTCTCTCCTGAGAGCTGTATTGAACGTGTTGAGGAGGGTAGATTAGAACTTGAGAACATTATTTTCACCTAGAAACATACATTTCACCTGGAGGGATGGGAACACTGCTATCAGGGACTGGTGAGATGACCAGTGGGTAGAGGTGCTTGCTGCCAAGCCAGGTGAACTGAATCCAATTCCCAGTTTCAGGGTAAGCCCATCAGAGACCCCCCACATGGACACTTTTAAAGCCAAATAGAAAGTTTTTATTGTTGTCTGGGGAACTTGCCCAAATCATGCAGTTGCAATCCTCACAGTTTTTTGTCTTTTTGTGCACAAACCCCATATCCTGGTTCACCTCATTCAATTAGCAAGAGCAGAACTGCAGAAGCCAAAAAGCTGGGCTGGTCCATAGAGGGATTTTCCTGGATCCTGGAACTATGGACCAGGTCTTTGATTGATTAGGTCTTAGTTCCTGCTTTGGCAGGTGTTGGGGCCCGTGTGTTGGATTTTAAGGTCAGAATGATGCCTTTAACATGGCATCAGTTGTGCTAAGGTCTGGGACCTATTACATCAGGACCCACATGATTTAAGGAGAGAACTGACGCTTGAAAAATATCTGACCTGTATAGGTGTGCTGTGGGACAAGCATGCCAATGTTCTCCTTCTCTCCCTCCCTCCCTTCTCCCAACACACACAATAAAGATAGATAGATAGATAGATAGATAGATAGATAGAAAGATAGATAGATAGAAAGAAAGATAGAAAGCAAGATAGAAAGAAAGATAGATAGATAGAAAGATAGATAGATAGAAAGAAAGAAAGATAGATAGATAGATAGATAGATAATGCATTAAGAAACTCAAAAGCTGCAAGCCACCTATGTCCATGATCTGGGTCCAGTTTCTTCCATAGTATTTGTATTTATTTTATTGACTTATAAGAGAGATCCATGAATATATTTTGAAGCTGATCCCAGGAGGATTTTCCTTGTAGACTTCTCCACTTCTTTTAACTGACAAAAGTCAGAGTCCCACTCCCGTGAAGAGTTTTATTGTCCTTTGTCAGTTGTCTGGTGGATTGTAACTCATATACGCTAAGGTGGCACGGGGCTGGCTCTTCCCCTTGTCTCTCACTGGAACAGGTTTAATAGCGATATGAGCTGCCATAACCTATAAGTCTCATACTCTCACTGGGTTAAGAAATGGTTTTAAAACCCAGCCTCCCTTGCTGGGTGGTGGTTGTGCACACTTTTAATCCCAGCGCTCTGGAGTCAGGCAGGCAGATCTCTGAGTTTGAGGCCAGCCTGGTCTACAGAGCAAGTTCCAGAACAGTCAAGGCTACACAAAGAAACCCTGTCTCAAAAAACTCCCCTAAAACAAAGAAAAATTCAAAGCAAATCTTTAAGCATACTTAATGAAAAATGAGATGTAGGCCTCATCACTTTGAGCTCCTTGGTGTCTTGATCAGTAAATAATGGCAGGTGTGAAATTGTGTTTGATTCTAGACTCAGACTTCAAAAAGCCGTTAGCTTCTTTGTCTTTTAGGATATTTCTTCTTTGAGCTCAGCACTGTGTCAGGGAGAGGCTGAGAGTCCCATGAGGAGGCTGGATTGGAGAGGAACAGTCTTCCTGCCCCCAGCTGGCTAAGCTCACAGCTGTCAGTCAGCCACACATATAATTGTTGTGAAAGTGGGTCCTGCAGCCCTCACGGAAGCAATGGGGTGCAGAAGGTGAGTCCTACCCAGATTCAAGTTTTATAGGTGAAATTAGTGACTACTGTCATCCCAAGCCTCCCAGTGTGGGGATAGTTTATTCCTTAGCCATAGATATAAATACACAAAAACATGTATTCTTGATTACCCATCCATGTTTTTGTAATAGAAATGGACTCAGCCTCGATGTCCATCAATATGTAAATGCATGAGGAAATGTGGTTCATAAACACAATGGAATTTTATTCCTCTATTCGGGAAAATGAAATCATGCTGTTTGCAAGAAAAGGAATGGAACTAGAAGTAATTGTGTTACATGTTCAGAGAGGGCTTGGTAAGGAGCAACGTGGGAAAAGGGTGTATGTGACTTGAAGGGAGCTGTTGAGGGGAGGGGACCAATGGGATGGAGGTGGAGACACCAGAGAGAAATGAGAGAAGATGATCAACAAAAGCAAACTAAATGAAAAGACCATCATGAAATTCATTGCTTTGTATGGATTAAAAAAACAAAAACAAAAACAAAAACAAAAACAAAAACAAACCTAGTTAAAAGGCAAAGAGGCAAAATTTGTTTCCTTTTCATGGTTCAGTACTGATGCACTTGTTAGGGAACACACTTCTGAATGGTCGTTAAAGGCATAAAGAGGATGTTTCTCCTTTTTCTGATGTTGCCCGTCTAAATGCAGCAACTCTATGCAGAAAGGGTGAGGGACCGGCAAGGGTGACACGCAAACTTCTTGAGCTGAGTTCTTACGTAGGGAAGAACTCATGCTCTTTGTATTTCTATTGGCTTCACCATCACTCACGTACTTAGTCTTAGAAAGGAGCCTGGCTTCCCAGCAAGACCTCACTCCATGGAAGGTGCAACACCAGTCATGGGCGGAGCACCTCGCTGAAAGGCACATATCAAAGAAATAATGAACCATTGTCTATTACATCATGTTTAGATACATGTATGTATTGCATGACGTTTAAGTGAAACATGTCCATGGCTCACATGTCATTCCTTTGGTGTAAACACACACACACACAGCATCCTCTCTCGTTTAGCTCTTTGGGGTCTACAATAGAAAATTATCAATAGCCACCTGGATTACCTTTCTCATCGCTGCAGCGAAACCCTTGATGAAAGCAGCTCGAGGAAGGAACAGAGGCCGGGAGCTAGGGTAAGGCTGATCTTGGCCCACAGTCGAAGGCTGCAGTCACGTGGCTGGGAAAGCATAGCATCAGGAGCTTGAGGCAGCTGTGCACGCTGCGTCCCAAGTCAGCAGAGCAGGACCAATGCACATGCTCAATTAACGTTCTTCCTGTTCTTTCCAAAACCCCAGGCCAAGAATGGGGCCGTACATGTCTAAGGTGGGTCTTCCCACATCAACCTAACCTAGACACTCTCTCACTGACGAGTTCAAAGAGTTGTCTCCTAGGAGATTCTAGACTTGGCAAGCTAACAATGCTCACTATCACATCACCTTATGCAAGTCTGTAACAGTCTCACATACAGGCTTATATTTTTATGAATCAGTTAAAGTAATTTTTAAAACACAATAAAGCATGCCAGAATTTGAAAACTTAGTATAAACATATGATTATAAAATGTTTCTCTCTATTTGTATGTTTTCAAGTTAAAATAATATTTTAGATATATTGGCTTACATAACATATTTGATCAAAATCAGAAAAATGATAGCTAAATCTGTATCTTTCTAGGGCATGTATTTGATAATGAGGAGTTAAGTAATTTCCAAACAGGAAATCCATTATAGATAATTTACAGGGAAGCTTCCCAGGATGGCAAGTCACATGGAGAAAGCCCAGATCTTAGCTCTGTCACCAACTGTGGTGGCCTTTTTTGCCTCTTCCAGACTGTATTACTTAAGGTGGAAAAGAAAAGAGACTAGATAAATTTGAAGTTTATAAAGTATCATTTATGAGTTTGGACACAAGTATAGAGAATGTTCCAGTATTAGAAAATGGAAAGTATACCATGCTATGTATCACCCATGGCCAAGTAATAGTCTCTTTTGTGGAGTAGTAATTTTCCTCAAAGACGTCAGTGGGAACTTCGGGCTCCCCCACCTTCCCATAGTGGTCTGGAATATCCTCGGAGCCAAACTTGGCTGATCCTGCTGGCCAGAGGTCATTGCAGCTGGGCTTGCTGGCCTGTGACTTTCTTTTCTTGGAACAAGGGCGTGGGGAGGCTCATGGGATCCCCACCTGAGTGTTGAGCTGCCCCTCCCAATCAGCTGGATGCAATTCTGCCCTAACTGCATGTGGCCTCAAGTTCTCTGGGAAAGGCTGGATGATACAGGTAGGGAAGGATTAGGGCAGGCAGAGTCATCTACATAGCCAAGGGAAAGTCATTATCCACACTGGGTGTGGACTTCACTGTGGCTGTTTTATGGTCATCCATGCTCTTGTACTGAACTCCTCATCCATTGATCTGCAAGTAGACCTAATAAATTCATTGGTTTCTCTGAATGAACTTGAACTTTGGTGGAATCACACCTTGGTGTGTCATTGGAGCAGTTGGAGGAAGGAGTAAATTGTTTCTGTTTCCTCCAGGGAAGAAATATTAGTCACAGCAGTGTGGTGATTATTGTGTCCCCTGATATACTGTGTCTCCCAATAAAATTTGCCTGGAGATCAGAGGAAAAAGCCAGCCACTATATAGAAGGCAGACAATAGAAACACACATTTGGCAAGTAGGAATCTGTCTGGATCTCTGTGAGTTCAATGCCACACTGGGAACAGAGCCAGGCGTGGTGGCACATGCCTTAAATTTCAACACTAGTTAACCATGGAGGTCTGTAGGTCTGTACAGATAGACAGGAAGTGACAGAGCTGGGCAGGAAGAGGAAGTGATGTAGCTGGACAGAGAGAGCAAATCAGATGGCAGAACAGCAAGGTGTATAGGCATATAGACAGGAAGTAGCTCACTTTTGGAAGCTGCAGAGTTGGTGAGGTAAGGTTAGCTGTGGCTTTCCCTATTTCCCTAGTCTTTCAGGTTTTCACCCTTATATCTGGCTCCATTTTTTTATTTAATAAGACCATTTAGAAATTCATCTACACAGAAGCAACAGAAACTGCCCCAGACAGTTAGTAACAAGAAGTAGAGACACACCTTAGGATAGTTTCCTAGGAATAGGATTTATTTCTAGATTATTTTCATCTCAGTTCAGCAGTCATGTGAGGTCATGATTTCAGCAAAGAAAATGAAGATGCACCACTTCCTCCCTGTGGGTGTGCAGGAGGGAAGTCACAGCAAGCATACTCAGCTCCATTCTCAAGTGGTGGTAGGGATAACACCCTAGGCTCACTACCTGCAAACAGGTAGGGAAGCTCAGGTCCTAGGAAATGAAGTTTTCCATCTTGGATCCATTGAACAAGTGTCTCAGACCTTAGGAAATCATCTCATAAGTGGCCATGACTTCTGCAATGGCTCCACACAAGAATTCTGGTGTTCTTCCTCAGAATCTGCAGCCTCAGCAGTCTGGAAGAACACACACACACATACATCTATGAGTGTGCATGTGTGTGCCCTCACCTCTTGCTTCTCCCCCAGGAGTCCCAGGATGTGGGTGATGAACCAAACATCAAAGCTTTTGGAGAGCAGGTTGTGGGGAGAATTCTGCATCCAGTGCTAATAACAAGGCTAACAGGAGAAGCCATAGAATGGAAAAAGCATTCAAGATGCAATGAGTTTTGTGGGACTGAGATTATTTTTGTGTGTGTGGGGGGCAGAACCATGCACATTATATAAAAGGATTTTCCTAAAATAAAACCTGAGATGTACACATACACACACACACACACACACACACACACACACACACACACACACGTTAGGGACCAAGATTTCAGGAACCAAACATGAACCATGGAAAGTACTAGCTAAGCCAGAGAACAAGTCATAAGCCCACCAACCTTCCCCAGAGCAGTAACACCTGTTTGCTAACCAGAGGCTCCCAAAGATAAGAACATTCCACAGTCAGGTGCATGGGAACCGAATGTAAAGAACATTCCATGGTCAGGTAGCCTAGCAACAGAACTAATGGCCCCTGACCAGTGACCTTAGCAGACTTCCTGCAGTTGCACGACCTGCAGGTCTCCCATGTTCTGCATGCCTTCCATGTCCCTTCCCCTTCCCTCCTTCCTGTCCCTTTCCCTCTTATGCTATATAAGCCATGCAGAGAAAAATAAAGATTGGTGGCTTGATCAGAATACTGTCTTGCTGTCGTCTCTGTGTCCTCTGTTCTTTCATTCACTCCCACAGGTGGGTCGCCCCCATTGAAACCCTGCTGGCTGGGGCGCGCGCGCACACACGCGCACACACACACACACACACACACACACACACACACACACACACAGTCAGAGTCAATAATCTTCCTTAGAGAAAATGGCTGATTGGAGAAACATTGATCACTACAACTCAACCTCAGTCCTATAATAATATTCATTGAAAGTTTCAGTGTCTCAATTATCCTCCTTAGTTCACTGCAGTCTATTGTAGAGACCAGTGAAAGCTGTTAGAGGGCTGGAGATTTAGCTCAGTGGTAGAGCACTGCCTAGCAAGCACATGACCAGACCCTCCCCACCAAAAGACTCTGGCTGGTTATTAAGTGGATGAATCACATCCTTCAGAAATCCTGACTGACTTGTGATTATTTCAGCACTAGAGATTTGTTGTTTCCTTGGAAGTCTGGAATTTAGCTCAGGCAGTTCAGATAACCCCATCTCCTCTGCCGAGCAGATGATGGAGGAGAGCTTCTTCAGGGCAGGGCCTCCACCTCTGACTTTATGGGAAAATCTCACAAGTCTAATGACCTTTATCTGAGCTCTTATGACCATGTGCTCATCACAACACACTTCTCTCCAGACTCAATATTTTTCTTTTTCATGCTTCAAGAATGGCTTCAAGAACAGTGTGATCAGGAAGTTGAGGGGAGAGCTTTCCTGTGCTGTTCATTGTGCTTCCTAAAGCCTGTGTCATGGGGGTCCTCTAGTTTCTTAAAGAATGCTTACATAGCACATGTATGCCTCCAGGGGAGATCACATAGCCCAGGGATTTCATATCTAAGCTGATCTTCTGAAGTTTCATTATTTCAGTGTGAAAACTATACTCTCAAAAAATGTGCTATCTGTGCTTGTTGTAGAGGCATAACATGCCTTAGTTTAAAATAATAAATATTTAGAAAGTGATCAAAGATACTCAAGTAAATTTTGCCTCCAACTGGAGCTGGAGAGCTGGGTCCATGGTTAAGAGCACTGTCTGCTCTTCCAGAGGTTCTGGGCTCCATTCCTAGCACCCACATGGTAGCTCATAACCATTTGTAATTCAAGCTCCAGGATATCTAATTCCCCACTTCTGGCCTCTGCAGGTGCCAGGCATGTATTTGGCACATAAACACACATGCAGGCAAAATACTTACACACGTAAAAACGAAAAAAAAAAAAAATGCCTCCAAGGAGTGCCATACATTTTACCAAGGGATTTCCTTACAAATCCCCGAGAACCTCAGAATCACAATAAGCCTCAACTTGTTGGTGCTTTGCACTACACTAAGAAAGGTAAATTAGAGAAAGACAGGTAGTGTGAATATGGTATTGTTTATGGGTGGAGTATGGGGGTAAATGTCAAACTTGGAAGCAGAGTGGAATGGTGATCACCGAGGACTGAGGAAGGTGGGTGGGGTGAGATGTAGGTCAGAATGTACAAAGAATTGTAATATGAATAAGATTTAACATGTAAAGAGCATGGCAGGTACAGCTAACAGTACTGTATTTTAGACATGGAATTTTATACATAGAAGAATGATTTTAAGCATTCTCAAACAAAAAGGACACCTATTTGAAGTGATCCATGCATTAATTAGCTTGACTGTAATAATCGTTTCACAATACATACACCAAATCATACTATATACTTCAAATGTATACAATTTCATATATCAATGACTCTTCAATTAAGCTGAAAGAAAAAACTAAGGGAAACAAAAATGAGGTGATTGTGGTGGTGTATGCCTTTCATTTCAGCACTTGGGAGGCAAAGGCAGGTGGATCTCTGTGATTTTGAGGCCACACTGGTTTACATAGGTAGCCAGGGCAATGTAGTGAGAGCTTGTTAAAAAAAGAAGTAAAAATTAAAATGAGGTCTTTTAGGTGATCTCTAATCCAGCAATCCTTTTAGAAGAGGAGACAGGGACATAGGGGCAAAAGGAATACCCTGTGAACACCAAGGAAGAGGAAGACCACGTATAAACCAGGGAGCAGGAGCCTCAAAGAGATGGTCACATGAGTTAACTTTTATTTATTTTTTAATTTTTTCCAGAGTTGAGGACTGAACCCAGGGGAGTTAACTTTTAAATGTCAATTTCTTCTGCATAAGCACTAAGAAAACTTTGAAAACTACAGTCTATGAGATTAACCTGCCTCTTTGTGAAAAAGAAAATACATGCAACTAAGGCATTCACATTAGAGTTTAAACTTTCCTCATAGATTTTATGTAACTTCTGAGTCAGAGGGACTTGTAATGTGAATTAGATACTCCATGAAAATACCAAATCATTGACGATTTATCCAGAAAAACAGCACTTGTCAGATTAAGGTTAATCACATTCTAAACCAGCTTTTGATGTATTTTTCAATGATTTTTAATTGAATTCATTGTCAGCTCATGTCTGACTTTTATTTTAACACAATTAACTCCCAACCAAGCCTATGCACATGGTCAACTTCCCTGGCCAGCAGAGAGATTCTTCTGCCATGGCCATTTCCCTCAGATATAGATGTGAGTGCTTTACAATGTTAGATAAATGTTGGCCTGCTTCCATCATGAACACCAGGGGACCAGCAGGGTCAACAACACTGAGGGACACACAGTTTGCTCCGAGCTTCCTACACACAACCTCGAGGGGTTTGCATTCTGCTAGGTCCCAGGAATGCGGATCTCAATTGGGTCATTATTTCCCTTGCTGTTTGGCTGTTCCATAGATAGTCCCAGGGGCTTGTCCAGGCACACAGACTGGAACATTATCTCCAGCAGATGTTGTCACTGTGCCCCTTTCCTGCCTCTTCTCTCCAAACTGGATTCTATATCTGCAGACTCTGGAGTTGGCAGAGAAGTAGAGCTGGAGTATACTCTGCAGTTTCCCAGCATTCCCCAGTGGGGCTGAGCTCCAGCTGTCCACTCACCAGTGGTCTCTTGATCACACATCCTGCGCTGGCTGCCTTGCCTTTTGCTATCTCTCACTTCTCTTCTCCCCTAGCAGTACTGAATGCCTGCACACAAATCCTTGCCTTGGGTTCTGCTTTTGGGTGGGAGTTGGGGGAAAATGAGACAGTCTCTGTGCCAAGCACACAGGAGACAGTAAAACTGTTTAGCTGAATTGTATAAAACAAGAGAGACTGAGAAATTGCAACTTTCTTTGGAAGTTCAGTCCACCACTCATGCCTTGCATGCTAGCCTGCTTTGTTTCTTACCGCTTCCTGCTTTATTCTGAGTTCCAATCTTGGCTTCAAGTTAGCAGCTGTGTGACAACTTAGATGGCCTTCTTGGTTGTGTGTGTGTGCATACACACACACACACACACACACACACACACACACACACACACACGTACGTGGGCCTGCATATTTTATCTGTAAAACGTATCTACAACATGGAGGCATCTCATTCTTTCTCTATTATCACCCTGGGTCTTCAGACGGGACTGTCTAGTACTTTGTCATGACTCAGAAACTAAATCAAGGGAAAGCTTTTGAGTCCCCTCTTGAGGCCGAACGGTTAAGGTGATGTATCTGAGGCCAACTGCAACACCAACAAGGGAAAGTTGCCATGAACAAAGTAAGTCCAGGGGTCAGTGTTCAGAGTCACAAAGTCCAGTCCCCTCCCTTAGCCATCCTGGAGCATTAAAGCTGGGTTGATTACAGCGAGGTTCTGTGATGGAAGGTCTGAGAAATCCTACCCTCTCCTGGGTTATGTTTACTTTCTGTTCCTTTAACTACGGAGTGCTTGCCATTCAGCCTTAAGAAGGGAATTTAGAAATTTCCTATTGAACATAATTACTCCCTAATGGCCTTTGAAAGTGAATTGACCACTCATAAATTATGCAAGTGGAAAAGATCACCCAGTGAGGGAATTTGGCTCAGTGTCTCTAGCTTCTTGCTGTTTCTGTGAGTGACTAAAGACTCCAGGGTCCTGCTTGTTTCCCAGCTGACCTCTGCAGCCTTCCCGCCCACAACAGGAGCTTCAGCCTGCCTGGATTAGATACTTTTTGTGCTGCCATGACAAAACATGTGACCAAAGCCACCTCAGGAAGGAGGGGTTGGTTGTGACTGATGGGAAGGCGTGGTGGCAGGAGGGTGAGGTGGCTGGTCACTTTGCATCCAGTCAGGAGCAGAGAGGGACGAAGGCTGACGTTCAGCTTGCTTCTCCTTTTTATTCAGTCTGCGACTCTGGTCTGTTCAGGGTGGGTCTTCCTGTTCTGTTAAACCTTTCTGGGAACTCACTTTGGACATATCCAGAGGTGTTTCCAGGGTGACTCTAAATCTGGTCAAGTTGACAGTGATTAAATCATGTCACCTCTATCTTAATGAGGGTTAGTGGTAGGTGGGAGTCAATCTCCTGTGGTGAATGGTCCAAATCCACCTAACCTTTGGCTTTTCCTGTATCACTTGAGCATCCCGGGTATAGTCAATGTAAGACTGCCCTAAGAACTCTCCCTGTTTCCCAACTGCTAGCTGTTAAGACTCTTCCTACAAGCTGCCCGACAGAGATCTCTGGGCTAGGCTGTTTCCGGGTCTCTCCTCCCCTGGCCATTCTTTCAACACAAGTTGTCCTGTGCTGGAGTCTTAAGTTCTATGGTCATCCTTAAATGACCTCCACCGACCTCCCTTCTGCCCTCTTCTCTTCATCACTTAAATGTCAACTATTCCCAGGACTCTGTTATCTTTGTCTTAAAAACATCATCATCAACAGAAGTCACACCATGTCACTCTGTTTCAAACCTCCATTTCTCCCCACAACCTACCTTCTCTCATCTGCAACCTGCCTGACGTCATGTCCTCCTATCTGCCTCACCACTGTCCTGCTTCAGCCACCGTGGCCTTTCCTTTTTGCCCCAGTGCACAGAGATGCTCCTGCCACACACAGGGTCTTCTCATGGACTGTTCTCGCTGCCTACACCTCTTTTGCTCCAGCTGTCTCTTGAACTTACCTCCTATGCCTATTCAAAGCTTTCCAGAACCGTGGAGCTTAATCCCTAGCTCTACAAATGAATAAAACCAGTTATGTCCCCTACCTTCCAATAAGGTACTGTTAGTCCCTCCCCCAAGAACCCCAACAGAGTGATTTTCTTTACTTCGTTCTCTGGTGTATATCATTGGGGTTTGGAACAGTGTCTCCGCAGACTAGATCTCAGTGTATCTCTTCAATGGCCGAATGCAGAGGGGATGAATGCCCCTGCCGCCCCTGCACACACCTGTGGCTTTAGTTACCCAGGTCATCATGAATCCAAATCCACATCTCCAGCTCAGGACTTATACCAAGCCTGGACCTGCCCCTGTCTACCTGGCTACAGAGCATCATCACTTGAGCAGCTCCCAGACATGAGAACACAACATCCAAAATAGACTTTCTCTCTCCCACCTTCTTCCCTAGACCCCCCTCCCTCTACACTCATTGTCTCACTAGACAGAGTTGCCCATGCACAGCCATAATCACAAACCTTTGGAGTGTCCAGACTCCTGTCACCTGCCCTGTGACGTTCAGTTTGTCACCTACCCCCACCCCTCTAACCTCATTGTATATCATGCCCTCCTGTCACCACTGGCTTCCTTAATTGTGTCATTCTGTGTCACTCCCTCCACTCTCTACCTTTCTCATGCAACTCCAGGTCAAATGTTTATTTCAAGCACCGTGTTTTTACCAGAGCATCTGCCATATTTCCAGTGCACGTAGCCCTTTATTAAATTGATGATTAGCTGATTAACCCATCTCCAACACTGGTTCTTAGGTCCCAAAGGCAGAACTTATTCAATCTGATTGTATTCTTTTATCATCCTCATGGGAACCGAGGTACCTAGTATTTACGCATAGTAGGTATTTAACAAAGGGATAGATTCTAATAACCCAGTAAGATACCTGACTTAAGTACACTATGTTTTGAGCTTTAAACTCACCATGAGTATAACCTTGAACTTCTGCTCTTTCTGCTTCCACTTCCTAAATGCTGAGATTTCAGGTAAGTGCAATCAAGTCTCACCTTAAGTGTATCATTAACTGCATTGTATGTGTGTGTGTAAAGGGTTCATTACCTCAGATTTTACAGTGGATTTTTACTACTAATATGAAAGTGATAAGCACAAAAATAGTGTCCTTTGAAGTATATTTTCAATTGGACAATTATCATGAAAGTAAAAAGAGCACATAATGGGAGAGACACTGATGTGGCACCGAGGTAAAGGAATTTAACTATATGGGAAGCACTTAAGCTTAATAATACAAAAACAGCCTAGTTAATATGGACCACATTTGGGCTGAGGAGAGAGATGGCTCCATGGTTGAGAGGACTTGTTGCTCTTTCAGAGGACCAGGCATTGGTTCCCAGCACCCATATGGTCATTCACAACTATCTGTCCATCTAGTTCCAGGGGATCTGACACCCTCTTCTGACCTCCATAGGCACCATGCACAAACATGGTATGCATATATACTTGCAAAAAAAGAGCACACAGATAAAGTAAAGAAACCTAAAAAGAAGCTGAAATGGGCCAAGTCTCCAGATAGTGCATGGGAAGTTTCCCACAGCACCAGAGACAATCTAAACCACACCACGATGGCTGTCTTTAAAATGTCAGCTAACAACTGTGGAGGTGACAGCTAAGCAAGAAGGTGACAAAATCAAACACCTTGTACACTGCCAGTGGGGAGGGTAAATGAGCAGCCCCCTGGGAAAAGTCCAGCTGTCCCGGAAAAGTGAAACCACAAAGTTTCCATCTCAAACAGCCCAGCAATGTCCCCTGAGGCATGTTCCCAAGAGCAAAGAAAACATGTGCCTGAACACAATCATGTACAAAAAATATAGCATGTTTACAGCAATGCTCTTAATAAGAAAGAAGTGGGAATGTCCCAGAGGTCTACCAGTTAAAGATGTAACTGCCACATAGAGGATATTATTTGCCTACAAAAGGAATCAAGTACCAACCCATGCTACAACATGGATAATCCTGAAGTACACACAGAGGGCAAGATGCCAGCTGTAGAGTCACATATGATTCCTTTTTTCTGAAATACCCAGAACAGATAAATGCTTGAGAGACAGCAAACAGGTGACTAGTAGCCAAGAGCCTGGGGGGGATAAAGGATTGAGGACGGACAACCAGGGGCGGGGTTCCCTTTGAGAGGAGATGTTGTAGCATTTCTAACAGTCACATATATCTAAGAACATACTAAAATCATTGAAATTGCTGGATTGTATATGAATTATAGCTTTAGAAGGCCATTAGGAACAATACATGTACAAATGTAGGCATGCAGATAGGTTATTACTGTAAAATGATTCTATTCTTCACAATGCTTGGCCTATAGTAATTTTAGATTTAATTTAATATAAGATATTTAATGTACAGACAGTTCCGGGCTTATGGTCAACCTGGCATTTTCTTTTGACTTTGACTTTGATATGCAAAAGCTATGTATGTTTGATAGATACTTTATTTTGAATTTAAATTCAGGGTTTTTCGGGTCTGTCAGTATTGTCTTGCCATGCTAGGAATTGGCAGTGAACCACAGCTCATAGCTCAGCTCATTAAGGCCGGCAGAGTGATTAATCAGGAAGATGGCTTACAAAGATGTTCGCCAGAATGAAGGATGACTTGGCAGGGCTTGCATGGGATGAAAGGGAAGAAGATTGGACTCTGGAAGATCCAAGGGAAGGTGATCTGGGTAGCTTGTGGATTTAAAGGGGGGAGATTCAGCTGGGTTGAGGTCTGAAGACAGTTTGAAAGTCAGTATGGTTCATCCCAGGCTAATGGTGGCTGGCTTTCCCACAGCCTTGATTTATGAACTCACTGGTTCTAGAGTCCCACAACTGTCAATGGTAGAACAGCTTGTTCTCTGATGTCATTGATCTCTAGTTGGAAGAGGTTGTCATAGACTCCAAAAGTGCAGCCAAACACATATATTGCCCACACTTTCCCTTCGGTCACAGGTGTCCTGAGAAGGCTCAGAAGTATCGCAGAGAGCCACTGACTGTTGTCACAGTGGGTCCAGAAATCATGAGCCGCATAATGGTGAAAACTTGGGGTCAGTGTAAGCAACCGCTTTTCTTTAGAAAACTCATAAACTTCTCTTCTTTTCAATCTGAAATGGGTGAGAAGCAGCTCAGGTCTTTGAATGCTGGTCTCCATTGGATCCAGGTGTGAAATCAGTTTGAACAGCCTAAGATCCAAAGCATGAGATCTGATGTCAAGATACTTCAAAACAATACGTCACAGAGATCCACAAGCCTTCCCGTACAGCTGACTGGCAGAGCGATGAGTTACAGGTCCTTGACTTCCATGAACCTTCTTGTCACACTGGACTCTTTATGAGGAGACTACAGAATGGTCAGTGTTTGAGTATATGGGATACTTTCACAAGTGACTCTGGGTGGTTGGCGATTGATGAGAAACCCTGCCATTCAGAAATCTCAAATCTTCCTCTTTCAATATTGATCTTGGGGTCAGGGGAGTGTAACTCAGATTCTAAAGTGCACTGTTACAAATAATAAACACAGAAGCATGTAAAGACATGGACTGCTTGATTTTAATCATTTAAGGTACAAGCAAGTGTTTGAGACCTGCTCCTGTTGACTTGCGTTGTGATTCCAGTGTCCTCTCAGCTGCCCTCTCTCCAAACCACGGGAGGTAAAGAACCATCATTTTGAAGCCACCTGTCCTGATGTGGAGTCTCTATAACAGAACACAAAGTCTATGATCCAAGACATGCAGTGAGGGACATTAATACATGTCTTTATGTTCCATTAAGAAAGAGCCAGCCAGGCAGTGGTGGCACATGCCTTTAATCCCAGCACTCGGGAGGCAGAGGCAGGTGGATCTCTGTGAGTTCGAGGCCAGCCTGGTCTACAGAGTGAGTTCCAGGGTAGGCTCCAAAGCTACACAGAGAAACTCTGTCTTGAAAAACAAAACAAAACAACAACAACAAAAAAAAAAAAAAAGAAAAAGAAAGAAAGAAAGAGCCTAAGGGCCTGGCCAAAGGGCACAGTGAATTAAGTCATGTGCTGCCAAAATTGGAGAACTGAGTTTGATTCCCTGGGACCCATTTAGTAGAAGGAGAGAATCAACTCCTGAAATTCATGTTCCACCACCACAATATGTAAGTGTAACTTTAACAGCAACAACAACAATGAAAAGAGAGAGAGAGAGAGAGAGAGAGAGAGAGAGAGAGAGAGAGAGAAGGAAGGAAGGAAGGAAGGAAAGAAAGAAAGAAAGAAAGAAAGAAAGAAAGAGAAAGAAAGAAAGAAAGAGAGAAAGTGAGGTTGAGGGTGTGGCCAAAGTTGCAGCTGGTGAACAGAGACTTCAGTTAATTGTCTGCGACAAACCACTTCTAGCTTGAGCTTGCCCTCTGGGAAGTGGACACTGTGCCACACTGAGACTAACAGGTGGAGCGCATGGCAGAATTAGGCCACTTCTATTCCAGCCATGTTCTCCCACGCACCAGCTCACCACCTCTTCATGCCTCTTTTCACGTAAAGTGACCACACAACACGTTCTGAGAGGCAAATTCCAGGTCTCCTGAAGCAGGCTCACGCCCCCCTTCCAGCTGCTGTTCATGTGTTTTCCTAGTTTCCCCACCTAGCTTAATCTTTGGAATTCCTTTGGGAATTGGGCGGCTCTCCTGGTCTCCAAACTTGAGACTTGCCCTTTGAGTCCTCACCCAGCAACTGTCTCTCCTGTTCTGTCTGTGAGCAGAGGTCTCACAGAAAGAGAGCAAGTAGGGTGGCTGTTTTCAGGACTCAGTTAGCTAGCGCTTGCCCAGCTCGGAGAAGAGAGAAGCCCCGGCCACTCAAAGCCTCTTGGGCTACCTCGCTAGACCCCAGACTTCTTCCAGAAGTCTCCAGAGCACAGGCGAAGATTCCTGGGACAGTGGTTAGCAAGGAGCCCAGAGAGAGTTCTGGCGCGCCCTGGCGCAGAGAGTGAAGGCAAGCCCCAAGCACGCCCCAACTTCCCCGCCCTCCGGTTCCTCCAGGGTCTGCAGCCGAGGTGGGCGGTCCACTTTGCAGAGAAGCGGGAGGGATAGTGCCAGCCGCCACGAACCCCCTCACACTTGCACTGCGTTCACCTCCCCAAGACTGGAGACACATTCTGGGCCCTGGGGACCCCCAGGGTGGGGAAAGCAACATTCATAAGCAGAGCCAGGGGCGTGAGAGCTACAGCCCGCGGGGACCCTGAGGCCAGAGGCTTTCCCGCTGCGCCTAGAGTCACTTCCAGGACCGCCTGCTCTCCTGCACTGTGCGCTCTGGCTGTGCGCTCCGCAAATCCACCTCAGGCTGGGTAGAAGTTTCCCAGAGGTAAGTCAGTCCAGGAGCCAAGATCCTTTGGGAAAGCAAGACACGGAACAAAGTTAACAAATGATCAGTGGTGGGAGGCAGGGATCAGCCAGATGAGAGAGGTTACAGAGGACTATGGTGAAGGAAAACATTCTGTTTAAGGGGCTTAAAAGCGCCTTTGGAGTTTTTCATCACCTCCGGAGGACAGAGCTAGCAGCAGCATTCCCTGGGCTCCCTTAGTCTTTTTCTGCCCCAGGCCGTTGGAGACTGAGCAGCATGCACAAGTCATTTTTCTGCTTGTGTTGGGAGTTCCCCACCACACGCCCAGCCAGGGTTCTCCAGGGGTGAGAAGTGCCTCACCCAATACTGTGTCCCCACAGTCGGCACAGGGCCTGGCACAGGGCCTCGTGCATGGCAGGCACATAGGGCCACTTAACCAGGAAAAGTCACTGCCAAGCCTGTAGGTACCTAGCTCCTAGATTTCCTGGTTCCATGTCACACAAAGCGATTGAAGACGACTTTGGGGTTTTGTTGGTGGCGCAGGGGTCAAGGGAGGCAGGCAAAGCGTGTCTTTTAAAAATCAATTCCTAGTGACATTCTGTTGTGAGTGGAGCCCAGGCTGCCTGGCTCATACTCAACCTTACAAGTAGTTCTGACCAGAGGAGGCAGAGGAGGAAGGGAATCTTGGAACTAGGAAGTAATGTTCTTTGCTGTTTGGCCTCTTGTTATAGGGTTTCTTGTGGCTCCGTTTTAAGAGAACTTTTGTGAATGCTGGGGAGTCAGCAGAGAGACCAGCATAGTGTTGAGGAGTTGCTGAATACCTAAGTCTCAGGGTGGATCAGTAGAAGGCTTTTCTTAAGGGTTTTTATTGCTATAGAGTACAGATGTCACACAGCCCATTTAATTTTTAAAGATTTATTTATTTTTAAGTGTGTGTGTGTGTGTGTGTGTGTGTGTGTGTGTGTGTACACGTGCACGTGCATAGAAATCTGCTGCATCTAAGAGTGCTGGTGACTGGGGACTCCAGAAGAAGGCTTCAGATCCCCTGCAGGAGACAAGTGGTTGGTGAGCTGCTGAAGGCAGGTGCTGGGGAACCAACTCAGTCCTGTGTAAGTAAGAACTGAACTCTCTTAAGGGCTGAGCCATGTCTCTGGCTGTGCATTGCCCCTTTAAATGATCTATTTGATGAGCGCCACTTTTTGTGCTTTTCTTTGCATTTATTCCCGTGTATAAGCTTTTGCTCTGGCAGTTTCTTCTGGAATTGTGTCCCCATCTGTGCAGCCTCTGATTCTGGTGTGGACACAGCTGGTTCCTTATAACTGAGTCTTGCCTCCACACAATAGGGGCACTGAGGTGTGGGACAGTCCTGCTGTGAGCTCTGTAGGTGTGACAGGGCATCCCTGGTGCTTTGTTTACCTGGAGATGCTGCATGACCCAAGAACCCACATCCAGCTCCTTCACGTCTCAGACAATTCTCCTCAGTTTTAAGTGAGTTCAGCCAAACACATGTAGCGCTTGTTGGGACATCTTGTATCTTGCTGCTGCACTGACATCTGCCTGTTTGTATGTTTGTACTGCTAGGATGGAACACATGCTCTTAGTTTTTTAATTATGTGTATACCTGGGTGTCTTTGGATGCAGAAGATGTGCACTCACGTCCTTAGGTTTGGGCTCCAAAGGTTTTACTCAGTGAGTCAGTTCTCCAGCCTCGAGGAGAGTTTTTAATGTTAAATCCCAGGTATGCCAGCGTGAAGATATGCTGTTACGCTTGTCGTTCAGTGTCTTCATGGTCAGGGCCATATTCACAAAGACCCAGAAACTTAATAGTTTGAAATAGAAAGCCTTACACGTCCTCATCTAAGAAAAACTGTCATTTCCTTCCACCCTTTCCTAATATTAGAAATGCAGAGGAGGAACCAGTGGCATGGTTCAGTTGGTAAAGACACTTGCCCCAAGCTTGGAGACCTGAGTTCTGTCCCTGAGACCTACGAGATAGAAGGAGAAAACCTATGCCCTCAAGTTGTCCTCTGCATATGTATATCTACCATGACATGTTCACACAAGACAGACAGACAGACACACACACATACACACACATACATACACTCTGATGGAATGTAATAGGAAGGGAGGGAGGGAAGGAGGGAGAAGAGAACCTGGATTAAGGGTTTCTTCCCACTCATAAGTTTGGTATACTTAAATGCTCTGCCATAAGAAGTCAAATTTTATGATATTCACAAAGCTTTTGTTAAGCATTCAAAAAATGAACTTTTGCTTCAGGAAGAGAATCCTTTGGTTTTGCTAAGTCTTCTAGTGACATAATTCTGCAAGAATATTGTTGTTAAATGTAAAATACAATTAACTTGTCTCAATCTCTTCAGCGTCACAGAGTGTTTTTAAGTTTCAGTATTTGCAATACTAATGCAGAGGATATTTATTTATTCACATGGGTGTACTGACATGAGCTAATTAAGTCACCAACTAGGACCAGGCTACAAGAACTGTGACTAGAAATGTGTGCATTATCTATTCTGTGTGCCACATAGTCCTGCTAATGAAAGCTCTTAAAAATGACAGTTGAACCCTCAGTAAATATGCCCTGCCTCACAACTTCTCAAAAACTAAACATGATGTTGTTAGCGATATTCCAAGGTAAATAGACAGGGTCTGAACTAACAATTATGCATTTGAAAATGATAAATGCTCATTCTGGCAGTCCCACAAAACCAGTATGATGACGACTACATTTTCCATGCTTTTCCTTATTCTTCTTGTTTTGTTTTGTTTTTTGTTTGGAGACAGAGTCTTACCATGTAGCCCTGGCCTGGTTGCCGGGTGGTAGTGGTGCATACCTTTAATCTCCAGCACTTGGGAGACAGCCCGGTCTACAAAGCTAGTTCCAGGACAGCCAGAGCTGTTACACAGAGAAACCTTATCTCAAAAAACCAAACCAAAACAAAACAAAAACCATGTAGCCCTGGCCAACCTGAAACTTACTATATAGACTGGGCTGGCCTCAAACTCATAGAAATCCTCCTGCCTCCTGAATGCTGGAATGAAATGTGTGCACTGCCACTCCCAGACGATTTATTCTTTCATATGTGGCAGAAACATGACTTTTTCTTGGTAATTAAATGTTAGATAAAGCATTTTTAAGTTTCTCATTACATTTTATTTATTTATTTTTGTGTTTGGGGGAATGGAGGATATACACAAGCCACAGCATGTAAGTAGAGACCAGAGACAACTTACTAAAGTTGGTCCTCTCTTTCCACAGTATCTTTCTGGGGCTGGAACTCAGGCTGCCAGGCTGACTACTAAACCATGTCCCCAGCTCCCAAAGCATCTTTTCTCTCCTTCTTTGACCTTAGTTTTTTATAGTAGGGAGTGGCCTAGTTTTGAGTGACAGATGAGCCTGTTGAGTCCCTTTGACCTCCTGCAGCCTCGCTATGCTCACCTGTCCCAAGGAACTTGGGTGCCTTAGGGAGGAGGGAGAAAATGCCCAGCAGGAGTGCTCCTCCTGCAGGAGGCTGGGGAGAAGGCGGGAAGAGGACCAGGCAGACATAGCTGTAGGGACAGCTCTGTCAGGGTTCAACCCAATGTTACTTGGTGTCACCACCCCAGAGAATGACTCGTTTCCCTGGACTACAACACATGATGAGCAGGAACTTGCCAAGTACAATCTTGCTTTTTTTCCTGGACATGTTCCAGTTCATAAAGATTACTTAAGAAAAGACCTGTCACTAAGGCATGCAGCTATCCTGGAAGAGATGTTGCCCAGAGGGGAGGTGGGAGGTGGGGATGGGTGTCCTCATATCTTAGGCTTTATGGTTTGAGGAAACTTTTCCAGAAAAATCCAATTATTCCCATAGGTAGGTGACTATAAAAAGCATACTAGAGAGACAGGAGAGATGGCTCAGCGGTCAAGATCACTGGCTGCTTTAGTAAAGGATGTGGGTTCAATTCTCAGAACCCACACTGTAGCTCACAACCACCTGTAATTCCAGTTTCAGGAAATCTGACACCCCATATGGCCTCTGCTGCCACCAACCAGACATGTGGTAAACAGACTTCCATGCAGCTGAAACACTAATACACATAAAAAAGGAAATCAATAAAGCATGTTTGCTGTTTTTGATTCCATGGAGCATGGTTCTGTGATGCTGGAAATACCTTTCTAGTCCACCCCCACCCCTATGTGTAGTTAATGTTGGGTTTCTCCCTCAACCCCTATCTAGTTTTGAGACAAGTCTCTCACTGAACCTTGAGCTCTGACTGACCAGCAAGGCTCAGGGAACCTCATCTCTGCCTCCCCAGCACTGAGACTGCAGTCATGTGTCCCAGCACCTGACTTTTTATGCAGAGGCCAAGCATCCCAACTCAGGTCTTCATGCTAGCCCTGCAGAATCTTTAGCCTCTCAGCCCTTCCTCCTCTGACTGTCAGAAGAAGGGTCTGACTGTTGAAATGTAAACCTCTGCAGTGGGGTGGTGATAAACACCTGATATCTCTTCCCTTAGAAGGCAGATGCAGGAGGATCATGAGTTCAAGGCTAACCTCAACTACATACTGAGATTATGGACAGCTAGAGCTACATGGAACACTGGATAGATAGATAGATAGATAGATAGATAGATAGATAGATAGATGGATGGATGGATGGATGGATGGATGGATGGATGGATGGATGGATAGATAGATAGATGGATAGATAGATGGATAGATAGATAGATAGATAAAAATTCTCCCCATGTATGAAATATAGCAGTGGCATTCAGAATATCTACTGAGGTGCAAAGTGTAAGAGTACATTAAAAAAATTCCATAATGTGAACCTACAGTTTCAAGATTTTAAAGTAATCTTCCATAGCAACCCAAGATTTTCAAGGGAAAGAGAGCAAAGAACCAGAGATCCTTTGTCACATGGCAGCTAGTTAGCAGGCACACCTAGTAAAGAAATAATAACCTGTGTCTCGGTCACTTTGCTGGGTTCTCACACTCCTTCTAAATCTGGTCTTAGAGTGAGCTCACAGCCTTGGCATGGGAATTTGGAAGAGATATCCAGAGGCAGAAGTGGACACTGTTGAGCCAACACAAACCATATGCCAAAGGAAACTCTGCCCAGTGCCTTCCTTATCCCTAATGTTTCCCACGGTACCTGTCACTTAGTGGGTAGCCAATAAATATTTAGTAAATAGACAACTGTTAAGATGGCTACAGTATGTGTTTCCTTGAGAGCTGCAGCAGATGCTTTCAGGAATTCAGTAATGTGCAGAACTCCATGAGGCTCTGAAGATCCTTAGGCTGTACAATCTCACAGAAAAATCTATTAGCATGCAGAATCTCAGGCAGGATAAAGGAGGCCATATTAACACCATTCACAGCCCTGTCGCTGAAGGTCAGTCTTACCAAGCAAGAAGCAGCTGGTCTATCATTCTGACCTGAACTTCACCTTTGCCTGTTATCTTGATCAGCTAAGATAATGCTAAGACTTAAGGTTTTTTTTGTTGTTGTTTTGTTTTTTTAATTCTTGCTTTGTTTTTGGTTCCAAATAAGTCTGTGGAAATTTTCTGCTTTACTTTTGGCGCTGAGAGAAAGCTTTTTCTTACAATGTTTGAATGGTAGAGGAACGAGAAGAAAAATCGAGTATAAAAATGAGTTTAGGTCAATGAATGTGGGCCTCAAAATTCTCCTTAGCTTACAAGGTGTTAAACATGGATTTAACATGTGCAGATGGGCTGGTAGTACTTCATACACTCTAACTTTAGAGGGTGGAAGGTTTTGCCAGAATTAGTTGACAAAGGCATTTGTGTTGGCTTGAAAAATCATAAGCTAATCAAACAGCTCGATTCATGTTTGGCAAGAAATTCTGACCCCAAAGTCTCCATTAAGTGAGTCCAAATACAACTAAACTTTGAAGCTTCATTATATCGGGTTATTATTGTTTAGTGAGGAAAAAATCATACGGAGCACCAAATAGTCCATGAACATCTTTTTGTACTTCCAACTCACCCCAAGCTGGCATGTACAGATGAACGTGTAATCCATTTACTTCTGCATTTTCTCTGGGGGCAGTTAGAATTTGGAATGCTAAGATGGCATGCTTTCAAGCAGAGTTCAGACCTCAGGGTCCAGCCTTGCTCTGCTGGCTGGCAGATGATGTCAGAGCCCCAGCCATGTTCTCTCTTTGTTCACATTCAGTGCATTCTGCAAGCTTCTTCTCCAACTCATGGGGGCATGGTTGGGGTGTTGAGAACACTGGGAGGAAAGCTGTGCCTAACATCAGGTTAAGGTCGGTTAGGAAATGCCCCATAACTCCTGAGGTCTGGTCTAGTCACTTTTCTCAGGTGGCCAAGGGACCAGAATTCCAGATGCACATGGTGGTAGATTACTTGTACATTGATGTTGTACCTCCTCTGTCTCCTTTCCCCACTTCCTGTTTCTGAGAGTCCCTCCCCAAATAACTCAGTATCCTGGTTTGTTTTTTATTGTCAGTGTGAACACAATCTAGAATGATCTCAGTTGAAGAATTGCCTTCATAGGCCTTCATAACCTGTGAGAGGTTATCTTGATTTATGATTGATGTGGAAGGACCCAGTCCACTGCAGGCATCACCAATCCCTAGGCAGGTGGGCTTGGGCTGTATAAGAAAGCTATTTGAGCATAAGTCAGTTACTGAACTGGTAAGCAGTGTTCCTCTGTGGTTCTTGAGTGGTTTGATGTCTGCCCTGACTTCCTTCAATGATGAAATATGACCTGGAAATGTAAACCAAACAAACCCAATCATCCTCTAAGCTGCTTTTGATCAGAGTGGTTTTTTTTTTGTTTGTTTGTTTGTTTTTTGTTTTGTTTTTTTTTTTTTTTTTTTTTTTTTTTTTTAGTCACAGAAACGGAAAGCAAGCCTTTCTTGTCCGGGTCTGCTTGTGAGGAAACTGTTCTGTTTTGGTGCACACAGCTGATGATGTAATTTAGCTAGCCTAAATATGCTTATCTAAAATCATAACTTTAATACCACTGGAGCCAAATATTAAGAATGGAATTCTTGCTTTTCACACTAGAGAACAGAATTCTGGGCCTAGCTAAAGCTGTTTTACTTGATTGGTGTCTTGGTCCTGAGTTGCTCCTAAATTACCATCAGCATTTTGGAAACTGTGTCATGGGACATGGAGGGAGGCTGTGAGGATTCATCATGATCTCAGAGTTGAAGGGAGCTTGCTGCAAGCCCATAATTAGAGAAATAGCACAAAACACTGTGCTGTTCATGAGGTGGTTCCAATGTGCTCATGAAGGTGAAAATGGGGGTGGTCACCATTTGCTAACAATTTCCTAGCTTCCACCCTCAGGCCAGACTTCTCCTGAGCACTCAGCTGTCCTTGGTTGCTTTTACTCTTCACTCTTTGCTCTTTGGGGGGGCCACCGTCCAGCTCCCAAATAAATACATGGAGGCTTATTCTTACTTATAAATACCTGGCTTTAGCTTGGCTTATTTCTAGCCAGCTTTCCTTAACTAATTATCCTACCTAACTTTTGCCTCTATGGTTTTTCCTTTTCTTACTTCTGTAATCTTACTTTCACTCTTACTCCGTGGCTGGCTGTGTGGCTGAGTGGCTGTGTGGCTGAGTGGCTGTGTGGCTGAGTGGCTGTGTGGCTGTGTGGCTGTGTGGCTGAGTGGCTGTGTGGCTGAGTGGCTGTGTGGCTGTGTGGCTGTGTGGCTGTGTGGCTGTGTGCTGTGTGGCTGTGTGGCTGTGTGGCTGTGTGGCTGGCTGTGTGGCTGAGTGGCTGAGTGGCTGTGTGGCTGTGTGCTGTGTGGCTGTGTGGCTGAGTGGCTGAGTGGCTGTGTGGCTGTGTGCTGTGTGGCTGTGTGGCTGTGTGGTTGTGTGGCTGTGTGGCTGTGTGGCTGGGTGGCTGTGTGGCTGTGTGGCTGAGTGGCTGAGTGGCTGTGTGGCTGTGTGCTGTGTGGCTGTGTGGCTGGGTGGCTGTGTGGCTGTGTGGCTGGCCATTGAGTCATCCTCTCCTTGTTCTCTTGCTCTTCCTTCTTCCTTTTCCTCCTTCTATTTATTCTCTCTGCCTGTCAGCCCGCCTATCCTTTCTCCTACCTTGCATTCAGCTCCTTATTAGACCAATCAGGTGTTTTAGACAGGCACCACAACACAGCTTCACAGAGTTAAACACAACATAAGGGAAGGCAACACATCTTTGTGTCATTAAACAAATGTTCCACAGTGTAAACAAATGTAGCACATTTTAAAATAATGTCTTACAACCCTCCGCTCCAGATCTCTGACTGCCCACAAGGAACTTGAACCACACACACTGCAATCCCAACAACCCCACAGAGTGTTCAACTCCTTCCCCTCTTCCTACACGGGGCACAATCCAGTGGCCTCGCCAGAAAGGCTCAAAGTAGCCTTGCAGCCCGGCCCTTTCTCCCAGCCCTCATGAATGATCCCATCTGATCAGTTTTCAGTTCTAACAGTTTAATTTGATCCCAGTGATCTTTGCAAGCCCTGCGTTGTCCCTTGTAGAGTGGCTCCCGGGTCCAACAGTGATCCTGTGACACTTTGAGATGGGGTAGGCCATGTTCCCAGAGGGGAGGGCTGTTCCATGTTGATATAGTTAGTACCTTTGGATGAAACCCAGAGGCAGAAAGGCATTGGTAATGCAGCTAAAATACCTGGCTTTTCTGATGTCTTTTGGAGCCCAGTGTGGGCTTTTGGTAAAGCAAGGCCAGCCATAACTCTTCCACAGTTTCCTCAAGATGATCTTTCCTCCCAGCTGTCAACTTCTGCATTCCCTGAATCACAGCCAGGAATAGAGCTTTTTCTAAGAATTTTTGCCTCGGTAAACTCCTCCCCCTGAGAATGCTGCCTGGCTTTCCCCTTTCTCCCAGATTACTGTCAGTATCCTGGAGTGGGGCCATTAAGCATCTAATTGTCAGGCCTCCAGGGAACTGTTACCAGGGGGTTCCTAAAATGTTAGGCACATTTGCAGGTGATTTAACTGTCTGGGACACACAGTAAATGGATTCCCAGGTTTGTACCACTGGGTGAGGAAGATAAACTCAGATCTGTGTAGTGGGCAGCCCAGTGATGTACATAATTGAGGTGGAAATTGAGATAAGGGCCCTGTAGGGAAGTGTCAGGCTCTGGAGACTTTTAGGTATATTCTGCAAATTGCTGCCTTGGTGACTTACTTAGGAGCTATAACAAGACCGTTTTTAAGCTGGCATGGCCAGAGGTGCCACAGACACATAAATTTTGCAAACTCCCCATATCCACAGATCCCAATAATTTTGGGACACAAATCACTTGTAATGAATAGTCACTATAAAGAAAATAGGTGAATCAATGATTAATGATGTTTACATTAGGTTCTCACACCATTTTCTCAATAAACCTGACTAGATAAATCCACAAATATTTTATTCTGTGGTGCAAAATACTTTATATAATTGCTCCCTCACTCCCCATGCCTGAGGGTTTTCATTTCTCTGTTAACTTGCTTCTTCCTTGGTGCTTTGGCAGGCCTTTCCACTCTTCTTCTCTTCTTTTTATTTGTATGTGTGTATGTGTGGGCTGTGTATGGGTAGGTGTGTTTACGTGTCTATAGACACATGGATGGGTGAGTCTACATATGTGTGTGTAGAGGGCTGATGTTGACATCGAGTGTCCTCCTCAATTGCTCTCTTCTTTATTTATTGAGGTGGGGGTCTCTTCTTGACCCCAAGCTCACCTCTTTGTCTAATCTTAGCTAGCCAGCTTTATGAGGGATCCCTTGTCTCCACTTCCTGAGTCCTGGGACTACAAGCACGCTAGTGTCTGCTCAGCTTTCACATGGGCACTCACAGCTCAAAAGCTCACTCCTGTTTGCATGGCAGGCATTTTACCCACAGTACTGTCTTCCCAGCCTCTGGCCTCTCTATGTCTTATGGAGAAAGCTGCTGTAGATGTCGTTGCTCTGCTGTCACTGAAGCATTGAGCTGGGCCGTGCACTGGGTGTGTAGAGGGTACCTGTGCTGTGCACCAGGTGTGCAGAAGGCATCTGTGCCATCCCAGCCCCATACCTGCCAAACAACCCACTGGGAAGATGGTTTGCTGAGACGTAGAGTTTCAGTGAGAGGGATAGCCAGGACTGCCCCTTGGGAAGGAGCTGGGGGTCTTTAGATCTTCACGAAGGGGCTCTTTGAGTTTCCTACCCATGGAGTTTGCTGTCAGTGAACTCAGAGCTTACTGAGAACTTTATGTACCAGCATTATCCCCCACTCCCAAATAAAGAAAACTAGATTAATTGATGATTCACAACATGTATGTTAGGGTCTCAAGGAGTCACTGTTCTAAGACCACAGCTGGTCAGTGGGAAAGATTTGAATTCAGGATGTAGCCAGACACCAGCCTTGACCATTGCTTATTCACCCCGAAGGAAACAGTGGAAAACACAGCTGCAGAAGCCTAGAGGCTTTATGCTGACACTTGAGTTACATCCTTGCAGAACAGAACAGAAGTTCAGACCTCATTCTTTTATGGTCTGAAGGGGAAGTTTCCAGTCAGTGGGCTTTTCTATTCCCTTGTTTTGTAGAAGAGGAAAGACTGAGAAAATGATCAACTTAGCCAGCGTATAAAGCTTCCAAGCGGTTGGTGATGAGTGAGAAGCCACAGAACTCAGCAGCTCAGGGCCTGGGATGCCGTACAGCCATAGAACACTTGCTTAGTGTGCACAAGGGCCTGGGTTTGATCCCCCAGCTTGGGGACAGAAGCCTCAGTGGCTTGAATCTCTGCCCTTGGAACCGACTATGGTTAATATTTTCAGAATTCTTTTTTCTTTTTACTGTCTGGCTTAAAGCAATGGCCTAACAAATGTTGTCAAATATTTTTTGGTGAGTAAAAATGATTGGTTCTATCCCTAACTCCCCCAGGTTAAAATGCTTTCATGACTTAGGAGTAAAGACACAAGTCGTGAATGGGTCCTGTGCAGCCATGAGCAGTCTGGCCACTTCCTTGTATCCAGCTTCATTCAGGGCTGTGCTGGCCAATTTTATGTCAGCTTGACCCAAGTAGAGTCATTCTCGAGGAAGGAGCCTCCAATGAGAAAATGCTGGCACCTGATTGGCCTGCAGCAAGACAGTTATGCATTCTCTAGATTGCTGATTGATGTGTGTGTGTAGGAGGCACAGCTCACTGCGAGCAGTGTCCCTGCCCGGCTAGTTGTCTGGGGGTAGATAAGAAAGGCTGAGCAATTCATGAGGAGCAAGCCAGTAGACAGCATTACTCTGTGGTCTCTGCATTAGTTCCTGCCCTCAGGTTCCTACCCTGACTTCTCTCAGTGATGGAGTATTATTTGGAAGTGAAAGCAAAATTCTTTCTCCCCAAGTTGTTTTTGGTCATGGTGTTTCATCACAGCAATAAAAACCCTAGCACCTTCCACTATGTTCTGCTCATGTAGATGTTCTTTTATACCCCCACCCTTGTGTGTGTGTGTGTGTGTGTGTGTGTGTGTGTGTGTGTGTGTGGTCAGCTGTACTGAGTGTATGGAGGTGTGTGTGGAGGCCAAAGGACACCCCTGAGTATCATTTTAAGAGCTGTGCATCATTCTTTGTTTTTCTAGGAAACCATCTCTCATTGGGCTACAATTTGGCAAGTAGGCTAGACTGATATCTAGCAAGCCCCAGGGATCTTCCCATCTCCTTCCTAGCCCTGCAATTACAAGTGCAGGCCACTGTGCCCAGGTCTTTTGTTTGTTTGTTTTATTTTTGTAAGGTCTCTGAAGATCGAACTCAGCTTCGCACAGAAACACTTTACCACCTGAGTCTTCGCCCCTGCTCATTTTCCAATTCCTTGACTGTACCGTTCTCCCCCACCTCAGAGCCTTTGTTTGAGCAGTCCCTGCTCCCCAGCCAATGCCACACGCCTCTTGGCCCTGGTAAACTCCGACCATTCTTTTAGCATTGTGTTCTCCTCCAAGCAAGCTTTCCCAGGTCTCCCTGAAATAAGTAATTTTTATTGTGTCAGTTTAGAATAACAGTAAATATTTATTCAGCATCCTCTTATGCCCAAAGTCTATTACAGATGTTTGAAAATGATCTGAACAAAGTCCTACTTCCAGAGAAGAAAGAAACAACAGAGAAGTCAACAAATAACTTCCAAGTGGAGTTAAATACCATCTTAGATAAAGGATGAATTAAGGGGCTGGTAATGATGCTATGGGCTGGGGAGGTGATACTCAGTGAGCAGGAAGGACTCCCTGGGCAACATTTGGTGGAGATCAAGGTCTCTGGGTATCAATATCTTGGAGTGAATATGAGAGCAAATTAAGTTAGCTGGGCTCTATCCAGATGTATTTGTGTGTGGGTCCCTTCAAGATCATGACTGAGAGGGAAATGATCTAGGTGAGGTAAGAATGAAGCTCAGTTCAGCCCAACTTAGTTATCCAGTGCTGGGCCAAAATTCTGGAGTCTTGATGCCGAGCAGTTTATTTTAGTTATATTTAAGTACAGCACAATTTTGGAAAAAAAGTTTCCTGATGGCAGTTAACTCAGTCCCATGTGTACAAGAAAGCTTAGGACTTGTTTACATTGAAACTCTTTACAAAGTATATATGGCTTCTTCCATAAAGAAGGGTTCTGTTAACTCAAAAACGGTGCTTAAGATAAGGGTCTAGGGAGAAGGACTGAGGTAAACATGCCTGTGGGAGTCAGGATTGGCCTGGCCCTGAGAGAACACAGACCATTACTTAAGTTGTTGAAAGCCCAAGTGCCATCTCTTATAAGGATGGGCTTATGGACTGAGAAGCAATGCTCACGATTTGCGGGGTGGAGTATGGGATAAACAAACATAATATTCTGGAAGATTCGAGTGGAGCCAGGACCTACAGATAGCAAAGGATCACCAGGGTGTAAACTACACCCTTCCCAGCAATCTGGATGGAAGACAGGCAAACATCTCCTTCCTTTGAAGAGACAAGCCTGTGTGTTTAACTTTCCTGGGTTCTCCAGTGCTTACCTGTGCGCACAAGGACCTCTTACTCACTACACATTTTCAAGCTCAGGGAGTAAGGAAGTCTGAGTGGCTGGAGTGGAGGGCTGGAAGGAGAGCTCCAGCAGATGAGATCAGGGCCCACATGGCCTGCACCATGAAGATCCTCCTGAGCCTTCCAGAACTGCACTTTAGTCTAAGCATGATGGAAAGTCATCAGGGACTTCACACATAGCACTTATTGATCTGATCTATAGTCTTCAAAGCATTGATTTCTGTGTGAAGAGTAGATTAGGTTGAGGGGCTGTGCTGGTGCACCAATCCAGCTAGAAGCAATGGTGGCATGAACATAGTTGGGAACTGGCGTTTGGAATGTGTTTTGAAGCTATGGACAACAAGAGATGTTGATGGGTTGACTGCAGGGTGTCAGAGGGACTCTTTCTCTATGGTATGCACCATAACTGTAACTTCATATTTAGTGCCCCCCTCCACAAACACAAACACCTCATTTCTTCAGTTGGCTGCAAGCTTCAGAAGGGCAGAGCTCATGTGTGATTTTGCTTTGGGCGTGGATCTTCTGCCTAGCACCTTCCTGCTGTTTAGTACATATTTTAAAAAATACCACTTGAATGAGAGAATGAATGAGTGGATAAAGATGTGAATTAACATTCATTTCATTTGACAAATGGGAAAATGAGTCTCTGAGAGTTTAAGCGAAGGCATGGCCTAGGACCTCTCAGTGGAAACCAGAGCCTGTGTCTCCACACCCTTCTCTCTAGAGGCTTCCTCTCTTTCACTTGAGTTCCTTTGAGCCCCATCCTCCTTTCTCAGCAGGAGGGAGGGCTTACTAAGATGCACTTAGAACAGTCCACCTGGATAACCAGTCTGCTTAGCCAGGTGCCTACCTGATGATGATAGCTTCATTATTCCAATCACTTTGAGATAAGTTTTCACTCGTGTGTGTGTGTGTATGTGTGTGTGTGTGTATACATCTGTGTTGTGTGTGTGCACATCTGTGTTGTGTATGTGCATGTGTGGAGGTCAGATGTCCATACTGGAATGTCTTCCTCAGTGACTCTCCCCTTATCTTTTGAGACAGGCTTTCTTGTTTATGTAGATTCCACCAATTTGACCAGCCTGGCTGGCCAGGGAACTCCAGGCATCATCCTGTCTCCACCTGCCCAGTGTGGAAATTATAGACATATACCGCTGAGTCCAGCTTTGTTCCCCCATGGATGCTGGGGATCAGAACTCAGGTCCTCATGCTTCTGTGGCAAGCACTTCACCAACTGAGCCGTCTCCCTAGCCCTTATCTTCTCAAAGCTTGTTTTCTTCTAAGTAAAGGTCATCAGTGCTAGCTCTCCAAGGGTAGATGTGATCCAAGGGTAGATGTGATCCAAGGACCTAAGGGAAGTCAGCCTAACCCATCTGATAGAGTCCTGTTTTGAAAAGATGCTACAGATCTCTTGCCAGGAGCCGCCGGGATACTTAATCTCCACACAATAAGTTAGTTAGTCGTTCAAAATTGCCAGGCCCACAAGGGCATTTTGGGCAAAATCAGTTGAAGAGAGCTCTCGTCAAGAGGGAGAGGAACAGAGAATTCAGTCACAGCTCCCCTCTGGTCTCTGGGGGCAAAGCAGCTGCCTGCAATGTAACTTTCCCAGGCAGGATCCCATTCTGAGCTTTCTAATTAAATTCCTGATATAGATGGCTATTTCATGAACAGCTGGTGAAATTGGATCCTTGCTCTGCAGAGGTTTCCCAAAGCACTTGAAAATCTCTGTGTGATTGAATAGTAATACTTAGCCCCAGAATGCAAGGGATGGAATTAATGCTAACCTACCCACTCATCATCCCAGGCCTCCAGGGCACCATCCTCCTTGGTCTAACAGCTTCCTAATAACTTACTTAGTTTATTATCTTTCCTCTTGGTTGTTTCCTACTTACTATTAAGTCAGTGTGGTTTACACTTCTATGTGTGTGTGTTGCACCTATGCGTGTATGTGTGTTATATATGTGTGAATGTGTGTTATACATGCTTGTGCATATGTGTATTGTATATTATATGTGCATGCATGTGCTGTATGTGTGCTTGTATGTTATTGATATGTGTGCAATATGTGTTTTTACACATCTGTGCATATGTGTATGTGTTTTGCACGTGTATGTGTACATATGTTTGCATGTGTTGTACATGTGCATACACATGTTTATGCATGTTATACATATGTGTGTTGTACATGTGTCTGCATGTGTGCTTAGGGATGCACTTGCCTATGTGTGCACATGTGAAGGCCAGAGGTCAACTTCATATGTCCTCTCCTATTGCTCTGCCTTATTTTTTTGAGACAGGGTCTCTCATTGAACTGAATCTCGCCATTTGTGGTAACTGACTGGCCAGTGAGACACTGGATCCACCTGTCTCTACTTCTCCCATATCCTGAGTGCTGGGGTTCAGCTGTGTGCTGGTATGTGATGTGCTTTCCTGGCAAACACTTTACCCACGGAGCCATCTCCCCAGCCCTGTTTTGTGCTTTGTTTGTTTTTGAAGTGGGTAGCCCAGGTTGGCCTCAAATTCCCTGCATAGTCAAGTATGACCTTGAGCTCCTGATCCTCTGCTTCCCCCTTGGAGTACTAGGATTACAAGCATGCATCACCATGCCCAGACTTACAGAGGTCAGAGCTCTTTTACACGCTCCAGCCTCATGGAGGGACAGACATCAAAGAGGGCAGTACTCCAGTGAATGGTGCTGGAGGAAAGGAAGATGATACTGGGAAGGCAAACTCAGAGAGAAAACCTTAGTTAAGTGCGGGGTCGGTGAGAGAGCTCCGCCAGTCACTGCACTTGCCACCAGGATTGACGGCCCGAGGTCAGTCTCTGCAACTCACATGGTGGAAGGCAAGAACTGACTTCTGCAGATTGCCCTCTGACCTCTACATGTATAACACAGTGTGTGCGTACACATCCTAGCACTTATGTGCCCCCCCACATACATGCACACAAAAATAAGTAAATGTAATAAAACCACTTTTAAGGCTGGAGAGGGTGGCAGGAGCCTGATGGGCACAGGGCTGGACTCCCCAAGCCTTGCCAGGCCTGTCCACCACCGCCACCACTGGGGGCTTCTGTTAAACTTCGGGTTCTGGTGCAGGGTCTACGCTGGACAATCTGTGTTTCTAACAGCTCTCCAGAGGTGGTGCTGACCAGGGACCACACTTAGAGAGCAATGGAGGAGGGAAAAGTTGGCTGTTTCTAGAAAGAGCTACATAATAAGCAGTTGAATTCCACAGCCACTCAAGTGTGCCGCTGTGATGTCATCGCAACTGTAGCTGGTTCATAAATAATCGGGCAAGGCTGTGCTCCAGTAAAACTTCAATTAGCAAAGCAGACACAGGCATTAGATTGGCCTTGCAGGCTGCGGTGATTGACTCCAGTTCGGTAGAACCAGGTGGCACCTGGCCCCAGTCTTAGCTGTACCTAGAACCTTCTGAGTTTAAAAGAAAAAAAAATTCATTCACCCAGACCTTTCAGATCAGTCAAATTAGGCTTTCTAGGGTGAGGCCAGCTGTCTGGTGAAAGGCAAACTAGCTCTAGTGTGAGGATGGCGGGTTAGGGTACAGACCAGGAGTCAAGACGCCTCACTCCACATCCTGGATCTTTGGCTGTTTATCTAGTTCTGGGTCCCTACTTATGACTCAGAGTGTCCTTTGTAAGTTTCAGTCTTAGCATCCATAAGATGGGAGTGGTGGGTATACTTTATAGGCTTTCTGGAGTCAGGATGGAGAGCACAGTCTTTCTGTATGCACACTAGCCTGTGACTTAGAACTATGTGCTTAGAACATGTGACCTCGAAAAAATTAGCAAATGAATGAATTTACATGTTGTATTTTGCCTTTTGTTTTAATTTATTTTGTTAGAATCACATTTGAAGTAATATGTAGAACCTTGCCTGTGTCTTTCTGAGATTAACACATAAATTACCCAAAGGAACTGTTGCCAAGGCAAAGCAGTTTGCTTAGTTCTTGACTTCAAGTGAAGAACTCATAACTACCCCTCCCAGTCCCCAATTGCCTAGGTCTTTATGCCCTCTGTGGGCACCTGTGCTTAACACTACCCGGGAGCAACAACATCATGGAAATAGAATTTCTGCATTCCTGTCAGCTGTCCCTTTAAAGCAGTGGTTCTCAACCTTCCTAATACTGAGATCCTGTAATACAGTTCCTCATGTTGTGGTGACCCCCAACTGTAACATTATTTTCTTTGCTACTTCATAACTGTCATTTTGCTACTGTTATGAAGCATAATGTAAATAGCTGCCATGCGACCCTCATCACAGCGGTTGCGACCCTCAGGTTGAGAACCACTGCTTTGAAGCATTAAGCTGCTTCAGTCCTGATCAACATCCCCTCCCCCACCCACCTGCATCATATCCTCTCAGGTTCACTTGCTTCACCCTGTGCACACTGTGAGTTCCTTAGGTCCAGGACTGTGTCGATGGGATTTGCATTTGCAGGGGCTGTAGACCAGGGCAGCCAACCACACCCACACAAGCGATGTTGACTCTCTAAGCCCCGGCACTGCAGCTGCCTCCTGCCTCTGGGATGCCCCCACTCAGCACCTCAAAGAACCAGACTTGGGTTTCTTCCGTATGTGCCAGTGACCTGTTTTTGTAGAACAATACATTTCAAAAGCCAGTGGCTTAAAGTAACAGGTATTCCTTAGGCTTCTGTGGCTGGCGAAAGTCTTGTGTGGGGTCTTGGTCAGCTTCAGGGCTGTAGCCACTGAGATCTTTTTCGATTTCATGCCTCACACCTGGGCTTGGCCAGATGGTAGGGCCTCTCTCCTGAACTCTCTGCATGGAGCTGGCTTGTGTTTCTTCAGGACATACTGGACTGGGCAGAGTTTCTTACATGATGGCTGGCTTTGCCCAGCATAGATGATCCTAGAGCCCGGTGTATTAGAACACAGTTCTTATATTAGAACACATATCATAATCACTAAGAGTGGAGCCCATCCCGTGCCTACTAGCCATTTATATTACTCTTTACTGTGAATTTCATGCTCATAACCATTGTCTGTTTATCTGTCGGGATTGGTGGTTTCTATGGGTTTGTCAAAAATACTTCCTATGTTCTGATAGTCCTGCTTCTCCTGTTTGGTCTAAACTCGACTGTTTCCTTGAGAAATTCTTTTCAAAGACAAGGTTTTTTTGTTTGTCTTTTAGCATGTTGCCTTTGGAATGTCTCTCCTGTGACACATCACAGTTTAATCTTAGATCTAGACATCTCTTAAATAATATACAAACCCCAAAGTTGTCTTCCTTAATTGCTTTCTCCCATCTTTTCTTGATAATGCCAAGAACTCTTAGCTATGCTTTGTCTTAAAACACCCCAAATTTTAATGTTCTCAATTAGTCCTAAGGCTGTCCCAACTAGTTCTTAGATTTATCTCTGTGCTTTCAAAGTCTTTTTCTGTTGTTTCCTGCATTCCATTTTTTTCTGACTGGTTTTAATTTTCTTCTTATTCAAATATATCCTTTAGTAGTGTTTTGGATAAGAATCTAGAAGTAGTTTCTATCATGAGTGAGGGTGACAGAGACACAGCTCCACCTTGTCACACTTGGCAGCCTGGGGACTCCTTAGCCTTTTAAGAACCTGACTCAGGCCAAATATGGATCTGTGGCTTCAACACAGGAAAGAATTTCAGGACAAGCTGGCGTGAAGTGGAGTTACAGTTTTATAAGAAGAGAGGGGCTCATAAACAATAAAAGCATCATCGAGAGCATGGGTGTGGGCTTCTCTAAGATGGAATTGTAGAGAGTAAGACACACACCCCAGTGTGGGTTTGGTTCTTCAAAAGAGCCACAACTGACTATAACATTAGCCACAGAGAACATTTGGTGGCTTTCAAGTCATATCTCGAAACCTTGCTGAGGAACTGTCTCTGCCCTCTTCTGTGTTAGGTGAGACTGTAGGGCAGTTCCACAGATGCCATGCGTGGATTATCGTATCACCTCAAACCAAGAGCCAGGAGGCTTCCCCAAGGAGTTTAGCTCCCATCCTTTCCCTGTAAATTAATGGGCTTTCTGGTGAGATTCCTAGATAACAGCAGGTTACTGCTCCAAAGAGAGAAAGGTTGTCTTAATTGTCTTCCTTCATTAATGGCAAGAGTTTACACCAGGCTCCAGGGTCGGGGACCCTTCTCCTCTCAAGTCATTTCCTGCTCTGTCTGTCCTGCTGCATTGTAAATCTTTTCCACATTTGTTTGATTATAAATGGTCTCAATATAAATTTTTTCCTATGACAGAGATATTTATGTTATTTTTCTGACATCTGTTGATGTGAATAAGAAGCCTGTACAGCATATCCCCTTCATTGTTGATATATTTTACTACCTCAGAATGATTTATATTTTCTTGACATTTTGGTTGTGAGCCTAGCCTTTAATGGCTGAGCCATCTCTCCAGCCCCAACAATTTGTATTTCCCAGATAAAACATTCTTATCTACAACCTCTTCAAAAATCATCCCCTCTTCCCGATCTCTTCCCCAGCTTTTCTAGTAGACCTGTGCCAGCTCTCACGCCTCGCCCTTCACGCCATGTTAGAGAACTGTAAACATCTCCTTGTCTTTACTCCACTCTGGGAACCCAGTCGTTTGCTTTCAGCTCCCTATATAAAGCAGGATCTTTACCAAACCCACTCTAGTTCTACGGGACACCCTTTGCATGGGCTGGTGTTTTGATGTTTGCTTTCAAAGTCTGTTTTCTATTCTTGGGTTCCAGTAGCGTTATGTCCTGTGACAGTTGCCATGTGATCTCTGTGCTTTCCACAGTCTCTTTAATCACCTTTCATGTCACGTACAGCTGCATTCAGACCGTCTTATTGCCTCATACCTGTGAGTGCTGCATCTCTTTGTGTTACCTCCTGCCTCATCTTCCTGGGGTTCTTGCTTTCATAGTTAGATATTTTTATCCTGGTATTACTTCAGTGGTGGTTCCTTTCAAGTGTATAAGAGATTCTCATGCACCTAAGGATGTCCCTGAAGAGTGGCTTTGCCTTTCCTTAACATATACATATATATTCTTTGTATGTACAGTGTGTGTATGTATGATGCATGTTTGTGATGTGTGTGCATATGAATACAGGCATGCATGTACCTGACACGGGATGCACGTGGAGGTCACAGGACAACTCAGGAGTCAGTACTCTCCTGCTGTGGTGTTTTCATGGCATTAATAGTAATCCTGAGACAGTGGGTTCCAGGGATAGAACTCGAGCCACCAGGCTGTGCAGCAAGTGCTTTTAGCCACTGAGCCATCTGGCCAGGTCATTTTGTTGCAGTTCTTTGCTTTTTTTTTTTCCCATGGAGTCTCACTTGGTAGTTCAGGCTGTCCTGAAACTCATTCTATAGTCCAGGCTGGCTTTTAACCTTTGACAATTCTCCTGCCTCAGCCTCCCAAATGTTGGGGTTATGGGGATGTGCTTCCATGCCCATTTCCTGATATCATTTTACGGATAAGAAAGAACATAAAGGAGGAAATACATTACCCTGACAGGCTCAAATGAAGACATGTTCTCTGAGGAGAAATTGCACAGCAATGGTGATGAAGGGGAAGGGGTGTTATTGTCAATGGAGATGTGTCTTGGTTGACTTTCTGTTGATGTGATGAAACACCTGGACAGAAACTGCTAAAGGAAGGAAGGTAGGGGTTATTTGATTTTGGCTTACAGTTCCAGGGGGATAGCATCCACGATGGTGGGGAAGACATGGCACCAGGTAGAGCAGACCTGGGGAAAGGTGCAGGAGGCTAGCTCATCACACTGCATCTGCACTCAGCAGGAAGTGAGGGGGACTACAAAGCTGCAGGGCATATCCTCAGTGACCCATTTCCTCCAGCTCTTCCTCCTAAGGGTTCCACAGAAAGCCCAACCAGCTGGGGACCATGTGTTGAAACACATGCACCAATGGGTCATCTCACATTCAACCCACAACAGGATGCTATCCAAGGGTTCCTTTAAGGAAGGGAAAGTGAGGAGAATGAGGAAGCAGAAGATGCAGAGGATCGAAAGAGCAAGATTGTCTCATACTATGACAGGCAGGCTCAGTGAAGCTGGAGTGGTGTGGGCTGGAAGGAAGGGGATAGAAACGGAGGATCAATAACGCTCAGATCCTGGGAGGTGTTAAGGAGTTTTGAGTGTAGGACAGGCTTTAAAAGAAAAAGTTAAGCACTTTAATCTATAGTTGATCAAGACTAGAAATAGCTGGGCAGCACTTGGGAGGCTGATGCAGGGGGATCTCTGAGTTCGAGACCAGCCTGGTCTACAGAGTGAGTTCCAGGACACCCAGGGCTGTGCAAAGAAACCTTGTCTTGAGAAAAAAGAAAAGAAAAAGAAAGGAAGGAAGGAAGAAAGGAAGGAAGGAAGAAAGGAAGGAAGGAAGAAAGGAAGGAAGGAATCTAGGAGTCTTTTGCTAAAATTCATGTGAATGAATGATGTCTTAGATTAGGATGAAAGTATTAAAGGTATTGAGAAATGGCTAAATCCTAGACCAATTTTCTAAAACTAAAATCAACAATAAAACCCAGGAACATGGGAAAAAGAGATGACATAGTAATTACCTCAAGTTGCTGCCTGGATGTAGCGCTGAAAGGCAGTACTAGTCCATGTGTGCTCTTGACTGCAATGGATTCAGTAGTTAATTGTTACCGTGTATGTTTGCTACAGCTCAGAATTAGACTCTAGGTATCCTGTTTCCCTCAGCAAAGGCAAGCAAAGCTATCCACATCTGACTGACCAACTGCAGAGAAATTGCTGATAGCACCATGGCTCCTGGCAGCCTACTTAACCGTTGGATTCAGTATCATCTATTTTTAATACTCTGTTGGATTGTTGAATTGTGTGGCCCCTAGAACAATCTCTGTCATATCAACAAGTATTGAGTATTAGCTGGTTATTCATTTTCTTTGATGTTTAGAGTCAGGGACTCCTGCAGGCCAAGTTAGCCTAGAAATCACTATCTAGCCAGAGCTGGCTTTCACTACTGATCCTCCTGTCTTGGCCTCCCAAGTTCTGAGATCACAGGTGTAATGGCATGGGTTCTGTGGGATCCAGTTCTGAGATCACAGGTGTAGCAGCATGGGTTCTGTGGGATCCAGTACTGAGATCACAGGTGTAACGGCACCTGGTTCTGTGGGATCCAGTTCTGAGATCACAGGTGTAGCGGCATGGGTTCTGTGGGATCCAGTACTGAGATCACAGGTGTAACGGCACCTGGTTCTGTGGGATCCAGTTCTGAGATCACAGGTGTAGTGGCACCTGGTTCTGTGGGATCCAGTTCTGAGATCACAGGTGTAATGGCATGGGTTCTGTGAGATCCAGTTCTGAGATCACAGGTGTAATGGCATGGGTTCTGTGAGATCCAGTTCTGAGATCACAGGTGTAACGGCATGGGTTCTGTGGGATCCAGTTCTGAGATCACAGGTGTAACGGCATGGGTTTTGTGAGATCCAGTTCTGAGATCACAGGTGTAACGGCATGGGTTTTGTGAGATCCAGTTCTGAGATCACAGGTGTAATGGCATGGGTTTTGTGAGATCCAGTTCTGAGATCACAGGTGTAACGGCATGGGTTTTGTGAGATCCAGTTCTGAGATCACAGGTGTAACGGCATGGGTTTTGTGAGATCCAGTTCTGAGATCACAGGTGTAGCGTCACCTGGTTCTGTGGGATCCTGTAGCTCACACCCAAGCCTGCGCTTTCTAGGCAAGCACCATGCCAGCTGAGCTATATCCTTAGCTTTGCTCTTCCTCATCTCAGGAAAGGCCCTGTACCCCACCCATCATGGTTGCTTAAGCCAAGGGATCTTACACATCATTCCATGCTATTTTCGCGCAATGCAAGGTCAGAATGTATTTTCCTTGGTTCCCCACTTCCATCTTATTATTGCTGGTGTTACTCAATATGTCAGCTGATGAAGAAAGCCCATGCCAGCCTTGTGAGGCTTCTCTCTGTGTGTGACTCTTTTTCGTGAAACCTTGCTTTTCTGAACTTGGATCTTATGAAGTCAACCATTAGCAGATGTTTGGTGAATGTCTATTTTGTGCTTGACTGCTGGCTGATAAATAGGACCCGTTAACCTTGGCCATACTTCCTACCATACTAACCCAGGCATGCTTTTGATTTAGCTACAGCTAATATCACTGACCAACATTTTTAATTGCCTCGCTGGTCCTCCTGGGTTTTGTTGGACAGATTTCAGCCTAGCTGATGTCATTATTGGCTTTTGTGAATTATATTGGTTTGACTTTTGTCTATTTGGTGAAATACAGAAAGCAGCAAGTTGGAGAGAGGGTGCCTCTTCCCAGACTTAATGGGATCAGCTGTAGTCAGAAGAGATCACCTGGGTTGGTTCCCCTTCACTGGTGCAGAAGACAACTTAAAGAAATAATCTCAAGTAAGATAAAATAACTGCGATCCTAGATGATCTTGAGCTTTCAGACACATTAGGTAAGAATTCTTCCTCTACAGAGAACAGGGCATTGGACAGAGCTTTGCCTGGAGGGCAGCAATGGTGCAGTGGGGGAAGCACTGGACTGGGGCCTCTGGGGCCGGAAGCGCTCAACCTTGCCAGGCCTCAGATATTCCTCTGTGAGAGGGGATGGGAAGTACTGTGAGCTTCACACATATGTTATAAGGAGCCAGAGAACCAGTGGCCATGAAGAGACCTGGAGGGGTGCAAAATGTTGGACCCAGACAAGCCTGTACATGTGCTGAGGTTAGGAAGCATGCTGGGAAAACTCAGGGGGAATCAGGTTCCCATCTGGGATGTTCCTCAGATAGCCCCTTTTCTAGATCACTTGGAAACTGTCCCATTGTCAATAGAGTAATTCAAGAATAAAAGCAATGCCATCCGGGGCTGGGGACATGGCTAAGCCAGTAGAGTCCTTGCCACGAAAGCACAAGGACCCAAGTCCACATCCCCAGTAACCATAGGGTTTTGTTTTGTTTTGTTTTGTTTTGTTTTTTTAAAGTCTGGGTACAGTAATATGAGCCAGCCATCCCAGCACCAAGGAGGCAGAGACAGGAGGATGCCCAGGGCTCACTGGGTAGCCACCTTAGCTGAATTAGTGAGTTCCATGTTCAGTGAGAGAACTTGTCCCAAATAGGATGGAATCCAACATGGGAGACACCCAGCCTTGGCCCTCTGGTCTCTATGCACACACAGACACACAGACACACACACAGAGGGAGAGAGAGAGAGAGAGAGAGAGAGAGAGAGAGAGAGAGAGAGAGAGAGAGAGAGAGAAAGAGAGACAGAGAGAAAGAGAGAGAAAGAGAGACAGAGAGAGAGAGAAAGAGAGAGAAAGAAAGAAAGAATGCCAACCAGCATTGACTTACAAAGTTAGGTACCTAATTTTCTGGCCACAGAGAGTCAGGAGTTTAGCTAGGAGGCCTGTTGGCAGAACCTGTGGGCTTTAACTGCTAAAGAAGCCACATAGCCTCACAGCAAGTTTGAATGCAACAGGAACATCACCCGAACATTGGTTGTAGAAGACATGTGTTCAGTGGAGTCTGCTTCCCGCTCCCCCTACCATGGTATCTCAAGAATTTGTTCTGGTCTTGGGACCTGCTCACAGTTCCTCTACCTCATACCATCTTTACTGTCATGGGTACATGGGTACTGGAGGCTACTTTGATTTGGGTGGTAATCATTGTACCTCCAAATGCATGCTGGTCCACCTGTAAGTTACATTCTTACATGGGGGCATAAATGCCCTTGCTGAACGTCCTTCTCCATGAAGCCACTCAGAGACCCATGCTGAGGGTAGCCCTGAACCTCCAACTTTGGTGCTTGAGGGTATATCCTTCCACTGGTCCCAGGGAAAAGAGTTCAAGGGCACCCTATGGGAGACTCTTCTTTATTTCTGTGGGTGGCAGTTCCCACCCTGTGCCTACAGTGGACTAGAAGATGTAGTCCCAGCTAGAAGCTCACCTGCTGCCTCACCATGATCTGGGGCCTGCTTCTGCTGAGTGACTGGCAGTACCCATGCAGGGTCCTGGGTTGCTCCTTGCTAGGATTTTACTATAGAAATTATATTTCCTTGAGTTTCTTTAACTGGATCCTGCTTGAGGCCATGAAGTACAGACTTGGAGAAAGTTAGTCTTTTGTTTAGGATCAAACTCTGCTCCTTGCCTCACTGTTCCTTTCCAGCTAACACTGTGTAAATACATCAAGAGTAACAGTTTCAGGGCTCTTCACACAAACCCCTTTACGTTCATTCAGTGACATGTTGGCTTCACTACCGGTCTTTTTCTTTGTTCTAATAATATTTATTTTTTTTCAATGTGTGTATCATATCTACACATGTTTATTGAGTCTTGGGTATACAGAACAGGATCACCTTACCCCCACCCAATCCACATTCTCATTCAAGAGTCCTTGCAAGAAGTTGTTTATTAATAAATAAGCCCTACACATCTACTCACAAAAACTGGAATTTTAATAAGTTTCCTCCTAACCCCACTCTCCTGAACCACACATCTATGAGCCCATTCTAGACCCTATGTTTATTATCCCTCTACTTAAAAAAAAGTCTTTATGTTTCAAGCAGTTTAGAATTCCATCAAACTGAGCTGAGGATACAGGTCTCCCTAACCTGTTCTGGTTCATGCACAGACCCTCACAGTATCTCCTCAGAACAGAACATTTGTTTCGACTGATGAACCCAACTACCATGGTACATCATCACTCAAAATCCATGGTTTGCACTAGGACTTGCTCTTGGGTTATACATTCCATAGGTCTGGCCAGGCTTGGAGTGACATTTGTCTGCTACTACAGCATCATGAAACTCAGCAGCCCTAAAACATCCTCTGTGGTCATCCTGTTCATCCTTTGTCTCTAGCTGATGGCAGCTACTGATCTTTTAACCATCTTTATGATTTTCTAGAATACCATACAGTTAGAACAGCATATTGTGCTGCCTTTTTCAGATTGGGCTTTTTCTTGCTGGCAATAAACATTGATTTTTCTCTTTGTCTTTTCCTGACTTGATTGCTTATTTCTTTTGCCTACTGAATAATGTTCCTTTGTCTGAAGGTACCAGTTTCCTTGCTCCTTTGCCAGATGTCCCAGTTGCTTCTGGGTTTGACAATTGTGACTGAAGTGGCTGTAGCACCAGGGACAGGTTTTCCTGATGGCATTTCCACTTACAGTGGTGCAAACGCTGCAGCATTAACTGGTTCTTATTATGGGAGTGCTTTTTGTTTTACATGAAACTACTAACTGAACCTGCAAGGGCTGTGCCACTCAGGAGTCTTCTTTTCACCTGAGCATTTCCTGATTTATTCTTGTTAACATATTTGAAAACACCGAAATGTCTGTGCCTTTGACTTTTTACTGTTTTAAAGTAAGTTGATGCTGTGCTTTTGTGTTATTTATTTCTAATATAGCATTAATTCTTAATTAAAAATGATTCCTCCACATCATCTATTGCCATAAATTAATAAGCAAAGAGATACTGTTGCACATACCCCTAATTGCTGTAAGTTTAAAATAGTGATGTGTCAGATAGGGCTCAGCACTGAAACTCTGTCACCTTGCGGTGGGGAGGAACAGCAACCTCCAGAAAGTCAGCTTGACATTCTATCGTAAAACACCCCCCCAGACTCCCTCTACCATTGTTAGACACATATCTAACAGAGATGCACACCCCAGACTCCCTCACCACTGGTAGACGCATATATAACAGAGATACACACTAAGAGGCTCACACAACAGTGTGTAAGCTAATGTTGTTTATAATAGAAAAAAACTAATCTAACCCAAATTATTCTCACAAAAGAGATTAACAAACTATTCTGTGTAAATACATAGACTAACACACAATAATGTAAAATGAGCAGTTACAGCTTTTGTACTATAAATCAATCCCCAAAATCTGTAATAATGAAAAAATATAAAATAGCATGCATGGCATAAACCTATTCATTTAAAGGTGGAGACCAAATGCTTAGTACATTTTTACATGATTTACACACATGCCTCTCTATCTACTGAGATAGAAAACACTAACAACTGGCCATCTAGATGAAGAATACACATAGTTAAGCGTCGGTTCCTGGTTCTGGGCTGGGGAGATGGCTTGGGGGTGAAATGCTTGCTATATAAGCATGAAGAACTAAGCTCTGATCCTAGAGTCTGTGTAAAGCCAGGAACAGGTGTTTCATGCCTTCACCCCAGGACTGGGAGGTAGAGAAAGGATTCCTGGGGCCTGCTGGACAGCAGCCTAGTCAGCCAGTGAGCTCCAGGTTCAGTCAGAGACCTGACTCATAATGTGGAGAGCCATGGAAGATGATACTTACTGGTGACTTCTGGCCTCCACATGTACACACACACACACATGTACACACACACATGTACACACACAAACACACTTGTGTACACAAGTACACATACACATTACATCTTGCTACTTTTCTGTAATTTTGAGACTTTCCAAAAGAAAAAGACAAAGAGGTTAATGGTCAGCCAACATTAATGTATGTTGTTTCAAAGCACAATCATAAGGCATTTTTAAAAAAATGATTAACAAAATTTTAGGTGGTGCTGCCTGAAAAGGGAGATGCTTGGAGGGAGAGGAGGCTTTATGGAAGCTTCTGAAGGTGATGAACAACTTGTATTGTTCACATATAACTTTTTCCTGTTTTGAATAGCCTTTTTGGATTTCCTCACTGTAGCTAAAGTTTTCCTGGTTCTGTTCAGCTCCTGCGGCCCTGAGGCTGGCTGCTTGAACCTAAGTAAACACATAGAGACTTATATTACTTATAAACTGTTTGGCCATGGCAGGCTTCTTGCTATCTAGTTCTTACATCTTAATTTAACCCGTTTCTATTAATCTATAAGTTGCCATGTGGCTTGTGGCTTACCGGTACTTTACACCTTGCTTTTCATGGTAACTGGCAGCGTCTTCTGACTCAGCCTTCCACTTCCCAGAATCCTCCTCCCTGCTTATCCCACCTATACTGGCCAATCAGCATTTTATTTATCAATCAATCAGAGCAACACATTCACAATATACAGAAAGACATCCCCAGCACCTCACTATTGAGGAATATTGTTCAATGTTTTTGATGAAACTTTCAAAGGCAAGAAAAAAGTGGTCAGATTTCACATTCTCAAACTGACTTTTAAAAATTGATATTTGTTTATTGTGTGTGTGTGTAACATCACAATGTGTGGATAGTTTTACTTTCTCTTTAACCATTTTTAGTGGTTGTCCTAAAGTTTATAAAATTATTTTACAACCAACCCAAACCACTTTTAGATAGCACTGTACTGCTTCATGAGTAATGGAATACCTTATAAAAACAAACTAATCCTAATCCTTTTCTACGCCCATTCTAACATTACATCATCCATTTTACATTTATATAAGTACACTGTGTTTATATCTGAGTTTATGGAATCAAATGCATCATTGTTATTGCTACTTTGAGCAAACTGTCATCTGTTAGAACAATTCTCTGGTGCTTCTTGTTTTGTTTTGTTTTTTCATATAGATCAGAACAATGCTATTTACTTGCTGTCCTAAGAAATTCTTTTACTATTTCTTCAAAGCAGAATCTGACAGCTAATCTCTTACTACTAACAACACTTTCCTTCACTTCTTGTCTGAGAATCGTTTTTACCTTTTCATATATAGTGAAATGATTGATAACCAAATTAACACACCCGTAGTCTTCCAAGGCTAGCCATTCTGTGTGCAAAGAGGATAAAAGTTGTCAGTATATTAACCACAGTCATCAAGCTCTACATTAAACACCTAGACTTACCCATTCTTCCCGTGTGTGGATTTATATTCTTAGACTCAGGTTTTCTTGTTCCTTACCAAGTACCGTCATCAGCATCTTCCTCTTCCCCTCCTTTTCTTCCTTCCTTCCTTCCTTCCTTCCTTCCTTCCTTCCTTCCTTCCTTCCTTCCTTCCTTCCTGATTCCTCATATAAATGAGATCATGCAGTGTTTTTCTTTCTGTGTCTGGATATTTATCTTAATGTAATCATCCACTGACAGTTCCCACACCCCTCTTTTTGAAGGACAACTAGTATTCCTCTATATAACATTATATATAAATCCATCACACTTAAAAAAAAAAAAAGTCCCCCATTGGCCACAGCCTAAGCTGCTCCTGTATCTTGAGCTATTATGAATAATGCTGCAGTGAGCAAGAGAGGGAAGATATGCCCAGGTAGAGATCTCACTCCCTTGAGTGTGTCCCCAAAGAGACGTCTCTGGGTTTTATGTTTAACTCCCTAGGTGTCCCTGCACTGCTTTCCACAATGGCTGTGCTGATGCGTGTTCCCACCAATAATATGTACGGTTTCTTTGGTCACCCAACACTTATCTCTTGTTTTGGTAACAGCCACCCTAACAGGTATATGAGGTGACATATCTGAGTTTTGATTTGCATTTCCCTGAAGATCAGTGATCCCGCCCCCCCCCCCGCCCGCCACACACACACACACACACACACACACACACACACACACACACACCACTGATGGCCATTTTTATCATCTGGAGAAATTTCTATCCAGTACCTGGGTCCTTTGACCTATTTGACCAGGTTGTTCATTCTGCTGTTACCACCGGCTCTCAGAGAGTGAATCGTGAGTCCTTTATTTTTATATTAACCCCTTATAGGTATGTAATTGACAAATGCTTCCTCTCCTTATGAAAGCTGTCTTTGTGTTCTGCTGGCTGCTGCTTCAGTTTGATGTACTCCAATTAATTTGTTTCTGCCTTTAAAGGCTGAACTTTGATGGGATAGCTAAGCACCATGGCCAAGGCCACTGTCATAATAACTTTCCCCTATGTTTTCATCTAGCCTTGTGGCTTCAGGTCTGCTACTTAGATGTATCATTTTTGAGTTGACTTGTGTATGTAGTGTGAGTAAAAGGTCCAATTTCATTGTTTATGATGTGGATGCCCCATTTTCCCAAACTGTTTATTAGAGAGTCAATCTTTTCTTGTTCTGTTTTCTTGGTGCATTCTCCTTAACATTTTTGTGGGGAGAGAGTGTTTAAAAGAGAGTCTCACACTGTGGCTCAGGCTGGCCAGGAAGTCACTACGTATTCAACCCAGGCTGACCTCAAACTTGTGGCAATTTTCTAGCCTCATCTTCCCACAGTGATGGGATTATAGGTGTGAGCCATCATGCCCAGCTATTTCTTTCCTTTTGTGTGTGTGTGTGTGGTGTATAAATGTGTGTGTGTGTGTGTGTGTGTGTGTGTGTGTGTGTGTGTGTGTGTGTGTATGCATGCATGAAAGAGCAATTTATATGTGTATGGGTATGCACATTTGTGTGAGGATGCAGCAGAGGTCAAGGGCAACATCAGGTTTCCTACTCTTACTCTCCACCTACTCCTTTGAGACATGGTCTCTCATTGAGCCCAAAGCTATGTTGGTGGCTAGTAAGCCTCAGAAATCCCAATTCTTGTGTCCCTGCCTGCCCACACCTCATGCAAGGATTGCAGACACCAGTAGCCATAGGTGGCCAGGATAGCAATCATGTGGGGTAGCCACGAGTAGCCATGTCTGTTTTGTTTGGTGCTGGGATTTAAATTTAGGTCATCATGTTTGTGTGTCAAAAATGCTCACCCACCGGGCCATCTCTTTGGCTCCTTCCTTTTTGAAGGACAACATTGCAGGATGGAGCATCGTCTCAACTCAAGATATTTTATTTGCTCTCCTCTTGCTTTCATGGTGTACTGTCTGGTTTTATGTCAACTTGCCATAAGCTAGAGCCATCTGAGTGAAGGAAGCCTCAACTGAGAAAATGCTCCCATAGTAGGCAAGGTGGTACTTTCTTAATTAGTGATTGGGGAAGGACCTAGCCCATTTTGGGTGGTACCACCTCTGGGCTGGTGGTCCTGGGTTCTATAAATAAAGGAAGCCATGGGGAGCAAGCCAGTAAGCAATACTCTTCCATGGCCTCTGCTTCAGCTCCTGCCTCCAAGATCCTTTCTTGCTTGAGTTCCTGTCCTGACTTCCTTTGATGATGCATTATGATGTGGAAATGTAAGCTGAGTAAACCCTTTCCTCTCAAGCTGCTTTGGTCATGGTGTTTCATCACAGCAGTAGTAACCCTAACTAAGACATATGTTTTGAAAAAAAGTTACATGTGTGTTTTAATCTTTCCTTTTCTGTGGGTGAAAAAAAAATCCCTTCGGTTTCTTTCAAGGTATCTTCTTTATCTTTGATTTTTCTGAAGTTTGAGAAATAACATTCTAGTGTGATGTTTGGCATTTAATCTGCTTGGTGTGTTCTCTGTGGTTCCTGTGCCTCCCATTTAATATTTGTTATATTCAGGGGACAGTTCACAATTTCTTTAAATATTTTTCTGTTCCTCGTTCTTCCAATATTGTTCCCCCTTCTGTAGTCATGCAGTTCTTCGACCTCATTGTCTCCTCCTCCCTCTTCATCCTCCCTCCTCCCCCTCCTCATCCTCCCTCCTCCCCCTCTTCATCCTCCCTCCTCCCCCTCTTTGTTCTCCCTCCTCCCCTTCCTCATCTTCCCTCCTCCCCCCTCGTCCTCCCTCCTCCCCCCTCGTCTTCCCTCCTCCCCTTCCTCGTCCTCCCTCCTCCCCCTCTTCGTCCTCCCTCCTCCCCCCTCTCCATCCTCCCTCCTCCTCCCTTTTCGTCCTCCCTCCTCCCCCTCTTCGTCCTCCCTCCTCCCCCTCTCCATCCTCCCTCCTCCCCCTCTTCGTCCTCCCTCCTCCCCCTCTTCGTCCTCCCTCCTCCCCCCTCTTCATCCTCCCTCCTCCCCCTCTTCGTCCTCCCTCCTCCCCCTCTTCATCCTCCCTCCTCCCCTCTCTCCATCCTCCCTCCTCCTCCCTTTTCGTCCTCCCTCCTCCCCCTCTTCGTCCTCCCTCCTCCCCCTCTTCATCTTCCCTCCTCCCCCCTCTTTGTCCTCCCTCCTCCCTCTCTTCGTCCTCCCTCCTCCCCCTCTCCGTCCTCCCTCCTCCCCCTCTTCGTCCTCTCTCCTCCCTCTCTTCATCCTCCCTCCTCCCCCTCTTCATCCTCCCTCCTCCCCCTCTTCATCCTTCCTCCTCCCCTCTCTTTGTCTTCCCTCCTCCTCCTCCTTTTGCTTTTTCAGTTTGGGAGGTTTCTGCTGAAATAACTGCATGCTCAGAGGTTCTTTCTCTCAGGACTAGTCTAGCAAGCCCACCCATGGCATTCTCTACTTCCTTTGCAGCATTCCATTTCTGGGCAGAGACACTTGTGGTCCTCCACTGGCGTTGATTGGCTTTTCTTGCCTTCTAGCTATGTTTTCAAATTCCTGGGCTAACTCCATCATCTCAGCTGTGTCCGAGTCTGGTTCAAATGTTGCTGAGTCTCTTCAAGTTGTGATTTTGACTTTTTAATTTTGACCTGTAATGTTCTTGATAGTTAGAGATGATACATGGGGTAAAATAAATTTCCATAAATAGGCATTCAGCAATTTGGTGGGCGATGGGGATGGAGGGAGTGTTCCATAGCCCTGTGGTTATCTCTTAGACCTATAGAGAGTGTGAGCCTCCAGATGGCGAATTTAACTCATAGTCCCCAGCCCTACCTCTGAAGGGAGGAACTGACCAGCAGGAGTAAGCAGGTATTGGGTCCTTACCATCTCCTGTGTGGATGGCTAACATACAAAGGCTAAAGGGGCTGTGGATGGATATTTCCTTTTCCCCAATGATTAGGCTTGGGGAAAAGCCTAGCAGGTTGGACCTGGTTAAATAGTTTCTCTTAAGAGAAAATCTAAAGATGAACAAAATGCTCTTTTTATTGACCAGTCCTCTGAATTTGTCTCTTCAAAGCACAACTAAATTTTTAAATGCTTTTTTAGTTTACTGATTTCTGATTTGAACATTTTGTGACTGTGTTCCTCTCAGACTGCTTCTGTGTTTCCAGTTTCGCAGTTACTATTTGCATTTTGACAATTCAGTCCCCAGTGCTTCATGTACTTGAGCCCTAAAGGATTCCCAATGTTTTTGTTATTGCTGCTGCCTTCTGCCTGCCTGTGAGCCGTCTGTCTGTTGTAGTCCTGGCATATACGAGGCAAATATTCTACCACTGAGCTATATCCCCGACCTCCCTGCTCTTCAATTTACCTCTTGTTTTTGAGATAGGTTTCTTGTTCAATTGCCCAGGGTGGCCTTAAACTTACTATGTAGTCTAGGCAGGCTTTGAACTTGCCTCAGTGTCCCAGAGAGTTGAGATTATTGGCCTACACTACCAGGTCTGCCACTGTTTTTGGCTTTTGTTTTTCTTTATTGGATTATAGGGGTTAGATGAAAGAACACTAAACTGTGGGCCTTCTGGACGTGAGACTAGAATCCCTGCTTCTTATTGGGCACCTAGGGAAGCGGGCAGCATTGTCTAGCATCGAGTAACAGTTTAGATATGAGCAGAGCCTCAATCACAAAGCTTTGGTGTTCACATTCTTTCCTCTGCTAAACACCCTAACACAGACAAGTATGGATTTTACAAAGTGACAAGGTCACTTGATGACTTTGCTTGAGTATGATCAGCTTATGAAACTTTATGAGATTCTGGAAAGTGTGATGTTAACTTGCTCAAGCATTTTCTTTAGCATCCTTGAGGCCATATTCATTCATCTCGTCATGTGCCAAGGACTTATCCTGAAGCATCTTAACATAGACCTAAGGCCCCCCCTAGAACTTTCTTTCTTCCCTTTGAGTTGGGTAGGAGTAGAACCACTGGAAGGAGGGAAGTGGTAACGCCACTGGGAGTTAATGAGTAAACAGTCACTTATCTTTAACACCCTGGCAAAGAGCCAATGTTTCTTCCAGTGAAGGTGCTGATGATGCATTTACTTCTGAAGAAAAAGAAAGCCAGTGCTTAGAACTGAGATGTCCTGCATGCCCCAGTTAACAAAGCAAAACAAAACAAAAAAAACAGAAGTGATGGTGATCTTAATGTTGCCAATGTTGCTTCTCCTTTCCCCTGGGCTCTAAATTATCTTATTTTGTAGATATGGCCTAGATTATGAGTTGGCTTGTGTTTGGCAGAAATTTCTCTTGGACCCCTGATTCCCAAAGCCTCAAGAGAAGGCTTGGTCAGGTTCTGAATACTCTGGGCTTGGAGCCAACCCTTGGATGACCGAGCTAGCTTCGCAGCTGCAGCATAAGTGAGACACACTTGTACCATCACTGCAGAAATTTTACAAAGACAAGAATTTAAAAAACTATTTTATATCATTTAACTTCCAAAAGAGCCACATTAACCTCAGCTTGCTTGATTCTGAATGGATGTAACATAGCAGAATACGGATTAAAGAGACCCACACTTTGTGAGGCAATCAGCATGAAGATGATGCTATGGCAGTCCAGTGAACCATGCTGGGAATGCAAATTTTATGCTACTTACTCTGTCTCTCTCATTCTTTCTTCATATGTACTTAAGCAATCAGATATTTTCAAAATACCCATGAGAGAATCTGGTCATCTTTGGTGGCACACCAATAAATTAATTGCGGGCTCTGGCCCATGCTTTGGTACAATAAAAATAAACCCATTATCTTTCCCTTTTTTACTTGGGACTGAAGGTAGAGGGGAGCCCTTTACCTTCTGAGCTACAACCCAGCCCTGCTGCCCAAGCTTGGACTTGAAGTTCCTTTCCATTGCTTGTTTTGTCATAGTCCTACACACACACACACACACACACACACACAGAGAGAGAGAGAGAGAGAGAGAGAGAGAGAGAGAGAGAGAGAGAGCATTTGCTCCTTACATACACTAGTAATTCCTATACAGATGATACTTACTGTGGGCATTCTATTTTAAGGTATAGCTCCTTTAAAATGAAAAGGTTGGCTTAAAATCACCTCTTAGGAGCTGAGTTCCAGCCCACTCATTTCCACTTGGCCAGGGCTGATGATTGACAGGGCTTCCAAAGTGTGAATTGTCTAGACTCTTGTGAAGGATTGGAACAGAGTCCCAAAGTGGAAAATGTCAAGGGAGAATGGAGCAGGCAGGGAAGTAAGGGCAGAATTCCTCAGTCAAGAGTCCTTTCTCTGAACACGTGAAATATTAAGTTTGAGGGAGACCCTGAAGTGGAGTGAAGCGGCCATAGCCAGTGGAGTGAAGCGGCCATAGCCGGTGTTGTGAATCCAAATTTGGGTAGCAATTAAGCTGGACACAGAAATACTATTCACAGCTAAAAATGCACCAGCTCACTTTTTTTTTTTAAAGTGGGAAAATGATTGAAAAGACCCTCCATGTGCTTTAATATATTTGTAATGTATTTAATTCGGTTTAACTCCATGGTTGGCATTCCAGGGTGGCTTTAGGCCAAGCTGGGATTGAGACCCTTGTTCTGTGTGGATCTAGGCAGATAGACACAAATTAAGTTCCTCATTCTAAGGAGTGAGACTTCCATCTTCCATCAAAACATAGCTCATGTTTCTTCTTCTCTCAAATTTAAGAATAAAGTGCAAATCATTGGAATCCACCTAACTGTCTATCAACAGATGAGTGGATAATGAAAATTAAATATATAAGATATATATATAAATACTATTCATGTCTACAGAAAAATGAAATCACAAAATTCACAGGAAAATGGATGGACTTAAAATGTATAATGTTAAGCAAAGTCACACAATCTTAGAAGAATTACCTAGCTGGGCGGTGGTGGCACACGCCTTTAATCCCAGCACTCAGGAGGCTGAGCCAGGCGGATCTCTGTGAGTTTGAGGCCAGCCTGGTCTACCAAGTGAGTTCCAGGAAAGGCGCAAAGCTACACAGAGAAACCCTGTCTCGAAAAAAACAAAACAAAACAAACAAACAAACAAAAACAAAAAACAAAAAAAGAATTACCTCATGCTCTCTTTGTATGCAGAATTTAGCCAATTATGTATGTGTATGTGTAAACAAATGTACATGTGGTGCAGTTTAACATGAAGAAAAGAAAACAAGAAGACAGATATAAGAGATTGAAGAAGGACCGAATGCAGGTTATGGACAACAGTTATGAAAGGATATAAGGTTAATTGTTTTCCTAGTTCTAATTTCGTCATGAGTTTCTGTTTTGGGTTGTAGGTAAGTGTACAAAATGCATTCAATAGTGAATGTACAAAGCTGCTGTTCCAAATGCCTAACTGTATTGAGTTATATAGTCTTTGGGTCTGGTTAATTTCAGTGCATGATTTTTTTTATTTGCAAATTTTAAAATACATAATCTAAAATTAAAAATTAAAAAAGAATATATAGAGAAAAACAGCTGTACATGGTGGGTGCATATGGTCTCTGGAGGTGGAGACAGGGAGATCTCTGAGTTCAAGGCCTGCCTGATTTGCATAGAGAGACCCTGTTTCAAAAATAAAAATATAAAAATAAATAAATGGCAATCATTATCTATCTAGGGAGGGAGAGGGGAAATCAGGATTTTTAACCTATACCCAGAATACAAATGGTTTACTATGAAACATACCTGTACGTTCATGTTGGGAGGTTTAGCAGTTTTGGACCATATCATTGTCATGGTGGGAGCAGACAGGGTCTGCTGGGACATGGGAACAGACCAAGGACAACAATGTATCCGCTGACTGTTCAGTGTCTCTTCTGCAAGGTCTGAGGGCCAAGAAAGCATACCTCTAAGCAAGCTTTGTTTTCCTCCAAGGCACCTCACAGACTAGACGGCCAGTGAAACTTACCCATCCCTCACACCCTTTTCACACCGAGTTTATTATATAATTTTGTCTGCAGTCATCTCTGTGAGTCCTGATTCACAAACAACGTTCAAATGATTTTCTATATTTTCCTTTTTTAGCTTTAATGTTGGGGATTTTTTCAGCCTAGAACCTGAAAATGCTGCTGATTTTGTTCCTGACAGTGATTTGTTTCCATGTTTGTGTGAACCAAGATTCTGGTAAGAAGAAATGGAATAGTTCCTTTACACACACACACACATACACACACACACACACACACACACACACACACAATTTATATGCACTCAATAGCTAGTAAAGAGTGTAGGCTGTTTAAGTTAGGATATTTGCTTCACGTTGGTTGATTTCAGAGGTAGTAAGGATGTGGGCCAAGATTTTGTCTTTTTTGGGTTACCCTGTATTCTTTGGAAATCTTTGACCTACTGATACAATCTATGAAAGCTATCATTCTGTTCTTAATTCCGCTTACTCTAGGTCTCCTTGGGAATTCTATTGTTAGATTAAGCCCTGGAAAATTCAGAATGTCTTTAATTATCTTGACTAAAAACTTTGCTTCGGCTAAATGTGAAGATTTTGCTGCAGCTGCAGCATGTTGGGCTGTTGCTTACCCAGGCATGCCTGTGTTTACCCTGGAGAAAGAACTAGCTGTCACCATCAGTAATTGCGGTCAGTGAAATGAAGTTCAAAACATCCTCTACCACCTCCTCCAGCCCTGCTTAAGAAGTTGATGTACGTGGGCCAGCTCACATCCAGGACCACCTACACTGGCTTTCATAGCTTTCACTAGGATTCTGACCTTGAAACAAGTTTACTGGATATAAACTAGACTTTGCCCCTTAAAATATCATCATTTGATGCCTTTCTGAGCCTTAAGCTTTTAAAGAAGAGTCAGTCTCCACCCTCTTCCCATAATTTCATGGCTTAGACATAATAAAGGACCTGGAACTGTTGCATTGCAAATCAGCCACATGTCTTTCCTACACAAGCTAGAGGAGCTTCTGCATGAGTAGAAAGGTCACTGATGGTCATACATCAAGCTACCCCAAGCAGGGCTCTCTGAACTACCCAGCCTTTCCTTGGAAGAAGATCCTGACTGGCCCTCTGCTCACTCTCCCCATGAATGTTGCTGGCTGTGTGATCAAGGGTAGAGTCTCAGACTGTTGGGAGTGAGGTCACTTAAAGGATGAGAAAGGACCGATTGATTTATCCTCTGAGCTTTGGTCAGATGCTTACAGAGATCGAATGATGGAGACCAAGGCTAGTTTCCTAGCAATGGAAGAAAAAACCCAGGAGTTATTATGACTTGATAGCAATTTATCTAGTAACAATTTGTGATGAAATCTTAAACTGAGGAGATAGCCTGGGTATTTGCTAATCAAGCCTCCTTATTTTAAAGTAGAGGAGACAGGCTCGTGCATATTGAATGCCTTGATAATGCTCATAGAATTAGCTGATAGGCAGGTTTCTTATCTCTTATCCAACTGCACTGTATTTTCTCTGATAACACACACACAACTTCTTCATCTGCCTTTATGATAAAGTAGTGGAAGTTCAGAGATCAGACAAGCAGCCATCAGTAAATGAAACTAGTTTGGATTCTGATTTTCTAGAAAATAAAAATATAATTCCAGAGCCTAGCATAGTGATGGGCAATGCCTGTAATTCTAGCACTTGGGAGGTGCTGGTAGGAGATTCAAAGCCAACCTGGGATACATAAGACTATACCATTCATATATATATGAATGTATAATATGTATATATGTATGTGTATATAATATATATTATAAACATATGATTTATGTGCTATTTATATATAGTTGACTTGATTGTATATTATAATGATAGTACATGATATATGTATATATAATACTAAAGTCCTATACAGCTAGCAAACAAATTGTTATATTCTAACACAAAATATGTTTTTAATTAAAACCAAAATTAATCCCATTTCTCACCTCAAATTCTTTGCTGCTATCATATTTCATGTATGAGGACATAAATTTGTCAATCTTCATGCTCATTCATATGACTTGTTGAATATATTATAAATAGCTTTCCCACAGATTAAGCAAATCCTGTGTATTTGTGATATCTTAAACTTCATCAGTTCAACACTTTATAATACAAGAATGATGTTTACAAGTTGATCAGATAACCTAAGGCTTTAGTGAGAATCACAATGAAAGACTTTTAGGTTTCATCATTCAAACCAGTTTGAAGGAGCCTGATGTTTTTACTCTTTACTCTTTAGGGGGACACCACCCAGCTCCCAAATAAATATGTGGAATCTTATTCTTACTTCAGAATGCCTGGCCTTTGCTTAGCTTATTTCTAGCCAGCTTTTCTTAAATTATCCCATCTATTTCTGTATACCTTTATTTCCTTCTTACTTTATGGCTGGTTGTGTAGCTCAGTGGCTGGCCCCTTGAGTCTTCTTCCTCCTCCTCTTGCTCCTTGATCTTTTTTCTCTCTTTCTCCTTCTATTTATCCTCTCTGCCTGCCAGCCCTGCCTAGCCTCTGTCCTGCCTTGCTATTGGCCACTCAGATCTTTATTAGACCAGTCAGGTGTTTTAGACAGGCAAACATAGCTTCACAGAGTTAAACAAATGCAACATAAAAGAATGAAATACATCTTTGCATCATTAATGTTCCACAGCATAAACAAATATAACACATCTTCAACTAATATTCTACAACAGTCTGATTCAAATGAAAACTTTCAGTGTATGCGTGTGTATGTTTAATACCAACTGTGTGTGTATATATATGTGTGTGCATGTGTATACACAATTGGCATTAAACATAAACACACACACACACACACACACACACACACACACACACACATCCCCAGTTAGCTAATTCTTTGCAAAATGATGCTCATTATTGCAAAACTTAGTAATGAGAAGTTGTATAAATCACTCATACCATGAAGCAAACACTTCTTTTTCCTGAGAGTGTGTTGTTAAGCTATTCTGTTTAGGAAGGTACTTAAACAGAATTCAAAGAAAAAACTAAGTTTCTGTACACACACACACACACACACACACACACACACACACACACACACACACTTGGCATTAAACAGGGCAGACAATTTCTAAAATTTGTTGCTATGTTTATGACTTTATAGGCCCCGAGTATGCAGATATGGTGTTTCTGGTGGACAGCTCTGATTACCTAGGGATGAAGTCCTTTCCTCTTGTGAGAACTTTTCTTATCAAGCTGATCAGCAGCCTCCCCATAGAGGCCGACAAGTACCGTATGGCCCTGGCCCAGTACAGCGATGCTCTCCACAACGAGTTCCAGCTGGGCACCTTCAAGAACAGGAACCCCATGCTGAACCACCTGAAGAAGAACTTCAGGTTCATCGGTGGGTCCCTGAGGATAGGGAATGCCCTGCGAGAGGCTCACAGGACCTATTTCTCTGCATCCACAAATGGAAGAGACAAGAAACAGTTCCCTCCAATCCTGGTGGTGCTGGCTTCAGCCGAGTCTGAGGATGATGTGGAAGAGGCTTCGAAGGCCCTGCGGGAAGATGGGGTGAAAATCATCTCAGTGGGGGTGCAGGAGGCTTCTGAGGAAAACCTGAAGGCCATGGCCACATCCCAGTTCCATTTCAACCTCAGAACTGTCAGAGACCTTAGTATGTTTGCCTCAAACATGACGCAGATCATCAAGGATGTGACTAAGTACAAGGAAGGAATGGCTGATGACATTATTGTAGAAGGTGTGTGTCCTGGCTTTATGCTGCTGTGATAAAACACTGACCAAAAGCAACTAGGGGAGAAAGGGTTATTTTAGTTTCCAGGTTTACAGTCCATTGTGGAGCGATGCCAGGATGAGCATTCAGTCAAGAACTGAAGCAGAGACCACGGATGAACACTGCTTGCTGGCTTGCTCTCTCTGGCTTACTCATCTACCTCTCTTACATTCTCCTACTTGCCTAGGGATGGTACCACCCACAGTGGCCTGGGCCCTCCTACATCAATTGGTGATCAAGGAAATGCTTCATAGACAAGCCTAAAGGCCAATCTGATAGAAGTGGTTCTTCTAAGTGTGTCAAATTGATAACAAATCTTAATCAGGACAGTGGGCTGAGGCTGCATGCATAGGACCAATATGAAAATGATTTTGAAAAAAAATATGGGAAGAGGATTAAATATCCCTTTCCTCCAATAAGTGGCATTTTCAGGTATTAAATATCTCAGCATGTTCAAGAAGATCCAGTGATTGTGGCTAATTAAAAAAACAAACAAACAAACAATAAATCCCACAGGTCTTAGTTTTCTATGGCATATTTAGCCCCGGACCTTTTAAAATTCTGCAACATCCTCTCCTTGCCACCCAGATTCCCTCTCAGCCACCTCCCTGGGTGGTTCTTGCTGCTGTTTTATTACTGGCTCACTAAAAACAAATTTGTTCCTGGAGAAACCTTCAACTTCTGAAGCCACATAAAGAAACAAATGGCAAGGCTAAAGCCAGCCTCTGACGATCCAAATCCTATTCTGAAGCAAAGGACTAAAATGACTTGGCTGCTCCAGGGCCAAGCAGCCATGTGTAGCCAGAGCGGGGTCAAGTCTCCTGATTTTGTTAGCTAACATACACCCCACATTGCCTATTGCCTTCTGTTTGATTCTGAACTAGCTTCTGAGTTCTTCAGTCTGTCCTCTTGGTTAAATCAGTTTGAGATGACCTATTGATAATACAGAATAGGTGTTTTGGTGGTAACTTACAAAAATATGAATCTTTACTACTGGTGTCTTTCCCAAATAATTGAAAATGCAAGTATGCCCATTGTCATCCTTTGCATTATTTAGAGCTGTTGAATACAGTGGAGATGATACTTAAATGTTTTTCACATTTAGTAGCTAGTCTTCATCAGATGAATTGTATGTACTAATCTCCATGCTAAGTATATTATCTCATTTAATACCTATGCCAACTCTGTAAGGTAAGCACGATATCTCATTTTATAGATGAGGGAATTGAAGCTGGGAGCTTAGCTGAGATTCAGTCTTTCAAATGGGTCCCTTTCCTCTCAGCCTCACTATCATGTCATACCTTCTTTAAGTACACAGCTGAGTTCTGGTGTTTGTTCTGCATGTCTTGTGACGCTCAGCCTAAGTGCCAACCCTCCTGTTACAACCGTACTCATTCATTCCTTTCCCTACACAGCTTGCCAAGGCCCTTCTGTAGCTGATGTCGTGTTCCTGTTGGATATGGCCATTAATGGCAGCCAGGAGAAACTTGACCATCTCAAAGCATTTCTGGAAGAAAGTGTCTCTGCCCTTGACATCAAGGAAAACTGCATGAGGGTTGGTCTGGTGGCCTACAGCAATGAGACGAGGGTGGTTAGTTCCCTGAGCATGGGTATCAATAAGACAGAGGTCCTGCAGCGTATACAGGACCTGTCTCCCCATGTAGGGCAGGCCTATACTGGGGCTGCCCTCAGAAAGACCAGGAAGGAAGTCTTCAGTGCACAGAGGGGCAGCCGGAAGAACCAAGGGGTGCCTCAGATTGCTGTACTGGTGACCCACAGAGCTTCAGAGGACAATGTGACCAAGGCAGCTGTCAACCTCAGACGTGAGGGAGTGACCATCTTTACCATGGGCATAGAAGGGGCCAGCCCAGACCAACTGGAGAAAATTGCTTCCTACCCTGCAGAGCGGTTTGCCTCTAAACTGAGCAACTTCTCTGAGCTGGCCACCCACAATCAGACATTCCTGAAGAAGCTGCGGAAGCAAATCACACACACCGTCTCTGTCTTCTCAGAACGGACTGAGACCCTCAAATCTGGTAAAGCCTTACTCAGAGAAGGCCACTCTACAGCCTTCTTTCTTCTCACCTTTTGAGTGTTGTCTATAGTGAAGGGACTCAGGGGCTCTGAGGTAGGTGAGAAGAATGAATTCCTAATTTTAAGTGTAGCTAGATACTGGGAAGTACAGAAGTACAGCTTGGGGGGGGACACTAAAATCTACTGAAGTGTGAGCATGGGCACACAAAGAGGGGTTTCCTCTTTAGCATGGCTTTAATTGGCTGGTTACTCCAACATGTCCTGGAGTCATCATTTCTGTCTCCTCCTCCTCTGCTGATGCTCATTCTTTGCCTCACCAGTTCCCCTGATATCTCCTGTACTATATTCTTATTTACTTTTCTCTTCCTTTAACCTCCAGGGTCAAATTAGAGAATAAATGGTAAACATGACTTGTGTGGAAGACAAATTAAGTAACAATCTATTGCCTGCAAGTTTAGAGAGAGAAGGGTCTGTATATTTGCATGTACATGATGTTTGTTTTACACATATGCAATACATACCCATGGATGCTCTATAAATATTTTCATATCTGTGTATATGTAAGCATATTTGTATATATTGTGCAACATTTATGGTTCATTTACTGTGTCACTGTATCTCACACTCAAGGTCATTGACAACATCCCTACTGGATCTCAGGACTAGGAGTGGGCAAGAAGTAAATAGTTTTTTCTAGATTGTAGGAAAGAGAACTCACACGTTCACAGTACCTTGTTACATGCCGTCTATTCCATAGCATATCACTTTCCGTTGCATATTACTAATGGAGAAAAGCAGCTTGCAAAGAACAATTTCTAGTTTTCCTATACATAAGTATTTATCCTTATCCATGACATAGAATTAGGGTTCAGTCTCAAACTGTCAGAAGCAACTCATTTCACCTGACTAATGCTGAGCCTCCATCCCAAGCTAGGAAATCAAGTCTTTGATGCCCAGAAGCCATCCCCATATTTCTTCTGAAGAAGCTTCTCCTTCCCATCTGTGCTCATTTCTCTTTTACATTTACCCTGAATGATACATTCAACTTTCTGGTTCTGTTCTAGCCTGTGTGGACACAGAGGAAGCTGATATCTACCTGCTCATTGATGGTTCAGGAAACACCCAGCCCACAGACTTTCACGAAATGAAGACCTTCCTGTCAGAGGTGGTGGGCATGTTCAACATTGCTCCTCACAAAGTGCGGGTTGGGGCCGTGCAGTATGCTGACACCTGGGACTTGGAATTTGAGATCAGTAAATACACCAGCAAGCCTGACTTGGGAAAGGCCATCGAGAACATCAGGCAGTTGGGCGGGAACCCCAACACAGGTGCAGCCCTGAACTTCACCCTGAAGCTGTTGCAAAAGGCAAAGAAGCAGCGGGGAAACAAAGTGCCATGCCACCTTGTCGTTCTGACGAATGGCATGTCCCAGGACAGTGTCCTGGAGCCAGCGCACAGGCTGAGAGAGGAAAACATCCGTGTTTATGCTATCGGAGTCAAGGAAGCCAACCAAACGCAGCTTCGGGAGATAGCGGGAGAGGAAAAGCGAGTTTACTATGTGCATGAGTTCGATGCCTTGAGGGACATAAGGAACCAGGTGGTTCAAGAGATCTGTGCTGAAGAAGGTAGGGATGATCGGCTTGACCTTCAGACGGCAGCTCGCAAAGGGACACTCTTAGTCGGGGGTGACACACATTTCTAAGTTGAGATTATTGACTGTGCGATTATATTTTCTCTCCAGAACAAAGCAAAACCCCATGGTAGTATAAGTTAATATCTGAAGAATGACAGAGGTATTTGGAGGGATTCTCTCTAATGAAGCCCTGCTAGGATATATGATTAGGTGTTGTGTGTCTAATACAATCGAAGGTGTTCTGACACAGAGGAGCATGGCCATTTGATTGACATTTCATTTTATTAATGAACTTGTACAAATTTCTGTAGAGTACTAAATCAGTGGCTTATACTCAGGGATTTCATTCTCTGAGGATATTTGGTAATTTGTAGAGATGTTTTTGGTGTTTCAAGCAGGGAGCTTTCTTGGCATTTACTGAATGAATGAAAACCAAGCTATTCGCTAGCCAATTTACAGATCAACATTCAGAGCACTACTACAGTAAAAATGACCTGGCCCCTGATGGTGCTGATGTTGAAATCCTTAATTACCAAGGAACAGAATAGTCTTGGCTTTTATTGCTTGCAATGCTTTATTTACCTATCTTTATGATGCACACACTAAACTTGAACATAGAATCATTTGTGATTTGGGTTTTCCTGTGAACTATTAATTTTTTTTGTATGCAATGATGTGAATAAACATCCCATTTTCTTCCACACAGCCTGCAGAGACATGAAAGCAGACATCATGTTTCTGGTAGACAGTTCTGGCAGCATAGGACTTGAAAACTTCAGCAAGATGAAGTTGTTTATGAAGAACCTAGTGAGCAAATCCCAGATTGGGCCAGACCGGGTCCAAATTGGCGTGGTCCAGTTCAGCCATGAGAACAAGGAGGAGTTTCAGCTCAACACATTCAAGTCCCAAAATGACATTTCTGATGCCATCGACCGAATGACTCACATTGGAGAAACAACCTTGACAGGCAGTGCTCTGACCTTTGTGTCCCAGTACTTCAGTCCCGAGAAGGGGGCCCGGCCCAATGTCAGGAAGTTCCTCATTCTCATTACAGACGGTGAGGCTCAGGACATTGTAAGGGACCCAGCAGTCGCACTTCGGAGAGAAGGTGTGATCATCTACTCTGTGGGAGTATTTGGCTCCAATGTCACCCAGCTCGAGGAGATCAGTGGGAAACGAGAGATGGTTTTCTATGTTGAGAATTTTGACATTCTTCAGCATATTGAAGATGCCCTTGTTCTGGGAATATGCAGTCCCCGTGAAGGTAAGCATGGGCCCAGTCACAACAGGGGCAACCAAATACTTGAACTAAATAGAACTGTATTCAAATGCTGTAAGCTTCTTAACTAAATGTTTGTTTTAGTGTCTTTGACATTTTGAGTTAAATGGTAGAAGCTGAGTGTGGTAGTTCATGCCTGTAATCCCAGTATGGAAGCTGAGACAGGAAAATGGCTGTGAGTTCAAAGCCAGCCTGGGCTACATAATGAGTTTCAGGCTAGTCTGGAATACAGAGTAAGATCTTGGCTCAATGCTTCCCCACCCCTGCAAAGAAAAATAAATAAATCCACAAAGGAATGATTTTGGCCTACCTGGCTTTCCTGTTTGCAGACAAATAATCATCCTAATATGATTAACTACTCCTTTAAAAGAAACGATCACCAGGTCTTATGTCAGGGTCCCTGGAAAGAGTGGGCTTGTCAATAGCTCTTGTGGAAGTGATCTACTGAGGAATCGCTTCCAGGAATGGAGGAAGGAAAGCAAACCAGAAGAGGTGGGAGCTACACAAGGCAGTCACTTCAGCTGTGAGCTTAGTTTCAGAGCAACCCCATGAGCAATGTAAGAATGTGAGTCCTCCCACTGTTGGCCCAGCATTCCAATGAGGGGCCCAACCTTGTATGTCCTGTGCCATTAGGCCACATGTGGGCTGCTGACACAATTGGTAGAGAAACATAACCTCTTGAGCAGAAAGACATGTTTGGCTTAGCATCTATTGATCAAATGAAATGTTTATAAAAACTGTCTACTAAATCCCATAAAACATGACTGTACTAAGTGAACTTGAGCAATAGATGCTTCCAGAGAAGTAAATGGCATAGTCTTCCTATAATACTACAGAGTAATGGGCAAACCAAAGCTCCAGGGTGTAGATGCAGCTTAGTGGTAGAGCTTTCTCCAAGTCATGGACTGAACCTCAGTATCTCACCTCCCCGCAAAACTAACAGAAGACCAGCAAATATAAGCAGCTAAATTTGTTCTATGACCTCTGGATTTAATGGCAAAATCATTCTGAAAATTCACTCTGAAAAACAGGTATTTTCAGACTTTCAAGGGAGAAGAGACATTGTCTTGTTCTAGCAGCGGTTATGTTCAAATCCCATTGTGGGGTTTGGTGGTTGTCATCTGTATTTGGTAGAAGGAGGACTACATCTGATTTTTGTTCTCTGGCAATGCCATCCATAATAAGTATAAGCTCTTTGAAGGGCCCCAATACTGAGCAAACTCCCCCCCCCTCCGAGTTCCTGAGTAATCTAAGTAATCTTCACAGCCAGCAGGCAGCTGGAGGGACCCAGTTCTTCAGTGGAGTCAGCCTTTCCTGGGAATTTGATTTTGGCTCTGTACACATGGCCTCCAGTCAGTGTTGAGTACCTTGGCTCTTGTGTTTTCAACAGTCCACCACATGGCTAGCAAGTGGCTCACAAAAGATGGAAATGTGAAATCCAGCTGGGCATGGGGGGAGTACTTTCTCATAGTTCTGTTTCTCAAGAATGGATGAGCTAACAAACATTTGGATTGTACTTTTTCTAAAACCCAGAGACAGTGTGTACTACCAATATAAAGTCCGAATGACCATCTTAGGACTCTACTTCTCCAGAAAGGATGAGTTAAGCCCTAGAACTCAGTTGGATGTGACCCTTTAGATGAATTAGAAATTAGGCCTCTCCTGCTCTTCTTTGCCATAGCGTTGACCTCAGGCTTCACAAGTTCACGGGAGTGTCATATTAGGACAATTCACTTGAGCGAAACGACAACTGGTCTACTTTTTATGATGAGTCCTAATAATGGAACTTAAATATTTCAAGGAAGTCAAAAGGAAGAAAATGTAGGCTCGGAAACCAGCCAACATGGAGTCATGATGAAAATGTAGAGCTACTAAATTCTTTTTCCTCTTGTCTTGTCCTTTCCCCAGGGATCCTAAGAAAATCTCAAGATCCCCATAACTTAAAAATAAACTTGGATAAGTAAAAGCATATGTGGAAGGGACCATTTATATGAGAAAATTTATACAGAGTTCTATTTATTTAGTCTCAGGTTGGGATTCTACTCCTGATGGTCTTGGCAGTCTTGGGAGGGCCATCCCACCTCCTCCTGTCTCTGTAGTAGGTTTTGCTCCATGCTTGCCTTGCTCTAAGAGCTCACCTGAGTGTTGCTAAGTACTGGCAGCACAAGTTTGCAGGTGTCTCTGTTATCCAGATAATCAACCATCTGATGTATAGAGTGTGTTCCTACAGAGAGAAAACACCAGCCATGTAAATGGAAGTTGGGGGACCCAACTTCCCACCCTGAATCTCAAATCTTTTCTTTTCTTTTCAGAATGCAAGCGGATTGAAGTTTTGGATGTTGTGTTTGTCATTGATAGCTCTGGCAGCATTGACTATCAAGAATATAACATCATGAAGGACTTCATGATTGGCCTGGTGAAAAAAGCTGACGTGGGCAAGAATCAGGTCCGGTTCGGAGCTCTGAAATATGCCGATGATCCAGAAGTACTGTTTTATCTGGATGAACTTGGCACAAAGTGGGAGGTGATTTCGCTTCTCCAGAATGACCAGCCCATAGGGGGTAACACTTATACTGCCAAGGCCCTGGCCTTCTCAGATCACATGTTCACGGAAGCCCGGGGCAGCCGTCTGCACAAAGGAGTCCCCCAAGTGCTCATTGTGATCACCGATGGAGAATCTCATGATGCAGAGAAGCTCAATGCCACTGCCAAGGCCCTGAGGGACAAAGGCATCCTCGTCCTGGCTGTGGGGATTGCCGGTGCCAACAGCTGGGAGCTATTAGCCATGGCAGGGTCAAGTGACAAGTATTACTTTGTAGAGACGTTTGGAGGCCTGAAGGGGATATTTTCCGACGTGTCAGCCAGTGTCTGTAACTCTTCAAAAGTTGGTAAGGGCTATCAATTTTTTCCTAATTTTTAAAAATACGGCCAAATGAGGCACCAACCAGTCACATTTGGGACCGAGTTTTCCTGGAAGGAGAGAAGAAACCAAAATTATGAAGTGGCTTTCCTACTGTGTAGACTCTCAGTTTGACAGGCCTTCAAAGTATTTCATTTATCCTCTCCCCTAAGAGAAGAACATTTGAAAACACTTTTGACTTTCTCCCACCTGGACTCTTCTGACACTGGGAACTCTGCTGTTTTGAAAAGAACATGGGTTTACTTAGATGTCTTTTTAGGAAGTCAAACTCTGCCTCTTTGAAGGGCCATCATCCATTACCTGAAGTTGTTCTCGTCTTCGGGCCAAACAGCCCTAGTTTCTCCTTGCTTTTGTTTATGGTCCAAGTTCACTGAAAAAGCAGACTTAGGTATTAAACATTTCAGTCCAGTCTCCGAGGGCTCTATGACAGAGAGCCGGTTTTCCTTTGCCCATCTTTCCATCGGGCAGCTAGAGATGACGTGACTGTGTGTACATGTGCACACTCATTGTTCGTTCATTCAGCTGTCATTGACTCTTTTTATCGTGTTAGGCATGGTGCTGCTCACCTACAGTCCTAGCACTTGGCGGGCCGAGGCAGTCTGAGGCCATCCTAGGCTATACTCTGAGTTCCAGGCTAGACCTGCTGTATCATGTGACCCTGCTCGCTCACCTCCTTCCCCCCAAAAAAGTATGAAAATAAGCCTTAGCCTTTTTTTAAAGGTCTTTCTCAGGAAGAGACAGAATGGATGGAAAAACATAAGCAATTTTGTGCTTTAAAAAGTGAATAAAAAATAGTTTTTTTATTAGAGGAATTGCTGTTGGTCCACAGTTCCAACATGTGAATGCAGTTCTTTTTCCAAAGCATTTAACTTTTCTGGATTTGTTTGTTTGTTTTGTTATGAGCTTTGCCTCCTCAGAATGTAGCCACTAGCTTTTTCTCTGGAAAAGTAACAATCTTTCTATGTGTTATTAGGAACAAGGACAAATCTTTGCTTCCTTGTTGGTGAATGCTTGAAATTTGATCTGTCCTTCTCTAATTCTCTGTGAATGTTGACAACTGCATTTTTGGACTGAAACTTCTCCACTGAGCCAGAAAGGCTACTAGAGATGAATCTGAAGCTGAGGAGTGTAATGAGTTCATCCATTCAGGAAGGGTCTATTTGCCATATCTGCTTTTCTCCCTCTAGTCTGCAGGAAATCTGCTACCCTTAGCCCTTTCTGAGACTACACTGAGAATTAGGTTGAGGCTGAGAAGATGGCTTAGAGAATAAGAACACTTGCTGTGCAAGCCTGAGAAACTGAGTTCAAATCTCCGGCACCCATGTAAAAAGCTGGTTATGCCTATAAGCTTAGCTCCATGGGGGGTGCTGAGACATGAGGGTCGCTGGGGCTTTGATGGCTGCCAGCCTAGTTCCAGTTCCAGTGAGAGCCTGCCTTAAGAGATGAAGGTGGAGAGAATAAGTCAGAACAGCTAGTATCCCCTCTGGCCTTCATGCATGGGTGTACACACCTACACATCTATGCACTAATGTACATACACTCTACACACACACACACACACACACACACACACACACACAATTTTAAAAATTAAGTTGTGTCAGTGTTGAGAACCCTGGGATTTCAAGGAAGTGATAGGGTTTAGCAGAAAGCTGACAGATACAGATGAGTGTGCGCTAGGTGCTACTTATCCACTAGCTGTAGTGCGAATTCTAATTGGTCTTAATAATAAAACCCAGAGCCCTACGATTATCAATGGCCTCTCTTGTTCTGTTTGTTTCATATTTGTTACAATAATGCAATGGAATAATCTCTGACTATATTGTATTATGCGCTCAAAACCACTTTTTCTTAAGTTGGTAGTTTTGCCTACATGCACCAGAGAGGAGGCTGATAGGAGAGGAAAGGCAGATGGAGAGCAGAAAGCATGCTTTTAACAATTCGCCCTAGTAAACCAGAAAAAAAAAAATGATTGGACCAACTGGACCCGAGAGACCAAGTCAATAACATAGACCATCTGCTTCTACTGAATCTCTGCAAATACGTGCTAACGTTGTGTGCTGGGCCACTGCTGTCCCCGCCTCTGGAAAGGTCCAGCTGAGACTGCAGCTGATGAGAGAAACTTCCGTGTGACTCTGCTGTCACTTCTCTGGCATGTCCCAACAGAAAATGGCCCCAAGACCAAATGGACAGAGCCAAGAGAAACACGGAATGGACGGCTTAGCGGGGCTTGACTCCTGCTGCCTCTATGAAAGGATCATTTGTATTTATTTATTTGCCCATTAGTGTGACCACAGAGTAGCATGAGATAAGAAACCACTTTCAAAATACTCTGTCTGTAGAGCTGCAGATGTTTACTTTATTCCTGGCAGGTTAAAGAAAGAATACTGCCCTGGTCTTACCTCGTTTCCTTTTCTCTCCGTAGATTGTGACATTGAAAAGGTCGACCTCGTTTTCCTCATGGATGGTTCAAATAGCATCCATCCCAATGACTTCCAGAAGATGAAGGCGTTTCTGGCATCAGTCGTTCAAGACTTTGATGTCAGCCTCAACAGAGTGCGCATAGGAGTGGCCCAGTTCAGCGACAGCTACAGACCAGAGTTTCTGCTGGGGACGTTCACGGGGGAGAAGGAGATATCCACACAGATCGAGGGCATCCAGCAGATATTTGGGTACACCCACATTGGGGAGGCACTCAGGAAGGTGAGGCACTACTTCATGCCAGACACGGGCAGCAGGATCAATGCAGGTACCCCTCAGGTGCTGCTGGTCCTCACAGATGGCCAATCCCAAGACGAGGTGGCTCAGGCCGCCGAGGAGCTGAGACACAAAGGTGTGGACATCTACTCAGTGGGCATTGGGGACGTGGATGACCAGCAGCTGATCCAGATCACCGGGACAGCAGAGAAAAAACTGACGGTCCATAACTTTGACGAGCTGAAAAAGGTGAAGAAAAGGATCGTCCGTAACATCTGTACCTCAGGCAGTGAGAGCAGTAAGTATTGAGTGAGTTCTTCATTTTGATTTTCCCCACTGTCTCCGTTGACATTTTCCTCCAACTGTTTGCCTCCCCTGGGGCTGCAGGGAGAAGTTAGATTTGTGCCTCTGGATTTCAAGTTGAACTTTTTCGCAGCTATGAAGTATATGTATTTTGTGAGCCATGGAATGAGAAACAGAATGTTTGAGACCCTGTGTCTTCTATTCACACTGTCTCCCAGGGGGAACATGGCTCTTCTGTGAATAGAGATGCTTGACTTCAGAAGGTGTGAGGGAGAGGCCATTGTTTACAATCCAGCTGCTTTCTGAGGTTGCAGAATGTGTCACAGAGAAAATGAGCTGCCTGATGGATTTTGGTTGCCTAGCAATAGGCCTACAGTGCGGTCAATGCTTCCATGTAGAGAACATCTCTAGGTCTATACCTTTACTATACAAATTTACCACAGAGGTTAATAATACCTTCTTAAGGGTGGCCATATTTGGGGCTTAAGATCTCAGTCAGTCAGCGAAGAGCTTTCTATGTGATCACAAGGACTTGAGTTTGATTCCCAAGACCCATGTAAAACAGCCAGATGTGGTGATGTATACCCATAATCCCAGGCCTGGAGAGACAGTGACAGGAGGATCCCTGGGGCTTTCTGGAAGCCAACGCAGCCTAGTAAATTAGTTCCAGGTCATGTGAGACTCTGTCTCCAAAAATAAGGTCTTGGTACCCAAGGGAATGACATGAGGTTGACCTCTGGTCTCCAGGTACACATGTACATGCACACACAGACACAGACACAGACACACACACAGACACACACACACACACACACACACACACACACACACACACACACAGACATACACATGAGAGAGAGAGAGAGAGAGAGAGAGAGAGAGAGAGAGAGAGAGAGAGAGAGAACGAACATGTTAACATTTTCCTGGTAGGCTGAGTGTCTTGAAAGAATAGCATTTCTTTTTCTTACAAAGACACCCTATGGACTGGTGATTACTCCATCTCAGTACCCATGGTAGACATCAACTGCAGACTTCTACCAAGAAAAGAAAAGCCACAGGATCATTTAGAGGAAGATGTGACTGCAGAGACCTGCTCCATGCCATCTTTTCTTGGACAAGTTGCTTTTTTTTGTTTTGTTTTGTTTTTAAGGAGTTGAATGTTTTCCTTTGTGGAATAGAACTGAACAACACCAGGTTCATCTTTTTGAAGGCTATGTGAGAAAATGCATAGTTAAACCTGACTCTCAATAAGACTGACACTTGCCATGGAACTGTGAAGTCTCTCTGTATTAGTCAGGGTTCTCTAGAGGAACACAACTGATAGAATGAATCTCTCTTTATATATAAAGGGGATTTATTTGAGTGGGTTACAGGCTGTGGTCCAGCTAGTTCAACAATAGCTATCTACTGACAAAGTCCAAGAATCCAGTAGTTGTTGAGTCCACAGGCTGGATATCTCAGCTGGTCTTCAATACATGACAGAATCCTGAAGAAGTAGGCTGTAATGCCAGTGAAGGAATGGACTTGCTAGCAAGGGGAGAGAGCTAGCAGGTAAAGAAAGAGCTTCCTTCTTCCCTGTCCTGTATATAGGCTGCCACCAGAAGGTATGGCCCAGATTAAAGGTGGCTCTTCTCACTTCAAAAGACCTGGATTAAAAGTAGATATTCGCCGGGTAGTGGTGGTGCATGCCTTTAATCCCAGCACTTGGGAGGCAGAGCCAGGTGGATCTCTGTGAGTTCGAGGCCAGCCTGGGCTACCAAGTGAGTTCTAGGACAGGTGCCAAAACTACACAGAGAAACCCTGTCTCGAAAAACCAAAAATAAATAAGTAAATAAAAATTTTTAAAAAGTAGATATTCCCACTTCAAATGATTTAACTAAGAAAAAAAAGTCCTCACAGGTATACCCAGGAGCTTGGGTTTTAGTGAATTCTAGATGTCATCAAGTGGACAGCCAAGAATGACCACCACACCTTCTATTTGTGCCTATCACTAACCCATTAAATGCATTCCTAAGGGCTGGCTGTTCTCCTTAGTCACCTTGTTGGAAGGAATGAGCCTCCTTTTAGTGAATAATATGCCTACCCCACTGAAGCTACAGAAACCTTAAACTCCATTCAAGGTTTTTCTTTTCCAGCCTGCCACAGGCTGCTCACCTGCCATAAGAGACAAGGCCACTTATAGTTGACGTTGTCTCCCATTGTTCCTGCTCCTTCCTTTCACATGACCCCTTCTCTCAGGCTTGTGTCCCTGCTTTCTGGCTTTTGTCTCTAGCAGTTATAGGATGGGCTAGAGAGAAGAGAAGAACGGGAGGAACAGGAGCATTTTATCCAGAGGCACTTGGCCGGCACTGGTTTCCTAGTAACCCACACCTAAATCTGGGTCCTGGGGTAAGAGCATCCTTGAAGATCTTCCTATTTCCCATAACCTTCATCCTTACAAAAGCCAAATTTTAGGGGAATGTCTCAACTGTTGCTCCTTTGAGAAGATGTTGTAGACTAATCTTTTTGTGCACAGTGAAGATTTGTCAGTTGGATTGGTTTAATAAAAAGCTCAATGGTCAATAGCTAAGCAGAATTTTCGGAGCAAAGAGGATGCTGGGAAGAAGAAGGCACAGTCACCAGCAGACATGTGCAGGAAAAAGAGGTAAATGCCATGAGTCACGTGGCAACACGTAAATGAATAGAAATGGATTAAGTTATAAGAGCTGGTTAGAAACAAGCCTAAGCTATTGGCCAAGCTTTCATAATTAGGGAGCTGGCAGGCAAGACAGAGGAATTCACCTACAAGAAGAGATGGGTTTGTCTGGATTCTAGATGGTCCCTGTCCCTTCCTCAGCCCCTGATATCTGGAGATCCCACTGGCATTATTCTGCTGATCTCTTTCTGTCCCTCCTCTTGAGTGGAGAGTCTGGGGACCCTGAAACAGTTCCTTTCACTGCTTGCTCATACCAGTTCCATTAGCCTCAGTGGCAAGTCAGCCATCCTCATAAACACCAGAATTCACTGTCCTGGAAATGTCTGCTTCTCCTTTGCAGGAACCCTGGGTCTTATTCCTCAAATTTCCAGGGTTGGTTAATTAGGAGATACTTTTTCAAAAGGAAATTTCTTCTCTTCTTGTGTGTGAGAAAGCTCAGAGTACATGAACAGCTCTCTCCAAAAGTGCTTTCCCAAGCAAGTTCTAGCCTCACATCGTTTATGAGAACTCAATGGATGGGTCACAGGTTGAAGGTCGTGAAGTTGGTTAGGCTGAATCTTGCTTTAGACACTGTTCTGACTTTGGAATGCGTCTGATTATTCCAGCCAAATCTTCTACATTAATTTTCTATTTCACAAGAGATACTCATTTTAAATTATTAGGTAAAAAATTATCTTCAAACACTTTAGTTTGTACTTAAGTGCATGAGAAAGTTTTAAAAAATGGGACTCTTAACTCCAAGTAGTGAGATAATTTTAAAAGAAGCGGTTGCTATGACAACGAGATGGCTCTGCCAGGAGAGGCACTTGCCCCCACACTGGCAACCTGAGCTCCATTCTGGAACCCATGGGACTCAAGGAGAAAAATGGCTGCTACAAGTTTCCTCTGACCTCATGCGGCACCTGATGGATAAATATTTTTAAAGCTTTTTTTTAAAATAAAGGAAACAATCATGAATACAAAATGATAAAGTGCTCTTATGATAAACTTGAAGTCATTAGTCCAGCAAACAAGAATGTAAGGGCTTTGTAGCCAAGCTGTGAGCTGAGGGCTGATGAGGCCGGAATGAGCACTGATAAATCTTCAAAGGCATGCACAAGGGTGTTATGGGATGCCTGTACTGAAATTATAAAATCCTCCAACCACAGAGGTCAGACAGTAGTTTGGTGTGTTTCAAAGTTGGGCAGGCTTTGATCTGGACATTTGCTTGGCTTGGTTTTTTTTTTTTTTCCCCCGGTGTTTCAGTATGGTTTTGGGGGCAGGGGATTGAATTCATGCACGGCAGACAAGTACCACTGAGCTACATCCCAGTTTTGTCTCAGTAAGACATGCCGAGCACTGGGACACAATTATCACTTGAGTCTTATTTTCCCATTCATAAAGCCTGGGCACGCTTAAAGAGTCTCTCTCCCTGGGCACAGTGATTCAGAATGTAGAAGGAAGAACAGCTGTGTGGAAATGCCCCACACAAATGTCGTTCCTCTTTCCCCCGAAAACAGCCAACCAGCCCGTTTTTCCCTCTTTCTTCCGGACCATAGCTGCCTGATCTTATTAATGTACCTCAGTCTGTCAACACTGCCTCTTGATTTTTCCCCCATTGATTTACTTATTGTGTGTATTTGTGGGTGGGGCACATGTACCACACCATGCATGTGGAGGCCAGAGAACAACTTGTGGGACTCAGGTCTCTTCTTCTGATGTATGGGTTATGGGAATTGAACTTGGATTATCAGGCTTGGCAGGAGTGACTTTCCCACCATCTCACTGACCCACAATAGTATTTCTTAATACTTTGAATATGCTGCCATAAACTCTAAATAAAGACCTTGACAAATAAAGGAATCAGATCATTAGAATCAGCTTTTGACAGGGCAGGCCCAGCGTGGCTATCATCTTATCTGTTCTTTTGTATTCTTATTTTGAGACATATAATCTCTTGATTTTTGTGGTTAAGAAGAGTAATTTTCCAGGAGGGCAAGAGATTTGCTCAATCCTGGAAAACTGAAGCTCAGTCTCCCACACCCCAGCTCTGCTCTGGCTCCACACGGCTGTGAAGAACGAAATGAAAGACTGAGAAGCATGCTCCCCTTGGCCATCCCCACCCCACTGTTGCCTCTGCTGTGGTGACTGTCTCAGTCTTTGCTGTCATTGTCCCTTCCCTGTTCTCAGCCTAGTGACCCTAGTTTAATTCTTCATGACCTCTGTTTGAAAATCAACCTTACCCTTCTTCCTAGCTCACTTCTCAAACTATCCCTGCCTCCCGTGAATTTGAGTCACCACCGGCATATTCCCTATGAAGCACGGCCTCTTCATAGAAGATTCTAGTTTCCCAAATTTCTCAGGCATGTCTGTCCATAGAGCTTTCTGGGACAATACATGAGAATCCTCTTCCCCAATTTCTCCTCATTATACTTAGGCATGTGGCTGCTCGGCCTGGACTTGTTCACAGAGTTCTGTCCCTTTGATCATGTTATTATGGAGTCATTTGCCAATTTTTAATTAGACATGAGGAATTTCAACTGTTTTGGTCATAGTAGATGCCAGATGTACAGACAGACAGACAGACAGACAGACACACACACACACACACACACACACACACACAGACAGACACCACAGACATACATACATACATACACACACACCCTCCCCCCAACAGACACCACCCCCACAGATACACAGACACACACACAGACACAGACACAGACACAGACACACACACACACACACACACAGACACACACACACACACAGACACACACACACACACACAGACACACACACACACACGGTCTGAAAACTGCTGATTTAAGCAAAGCATACAAACGTATTTTTAATTTTTCTATTTTACCAAGTTTCATGTGTTGTGAAGGCAGGCAAAGGTAAGAGTAAGTTTAGCAGCGTAGACATCCTTGAAAGAAAAGTATATGTGCAGTTAGATTTTTATCCTTCTCAAATTATCCGCCTTTAGGGAGCTCAGCTTAAAATACCAAGCCCATCCAAATGTTTTCGATGCTGAAACTTCCCTGGAGTTAATGACAGCAAAGACCTTTAAATGCAATACCTCTCTAAGTCTCTAGAACCCCGAATGGCAGTGTCTTAGCTCCCCCGAAGGCTGACTCCTGAAGACAGAGCCATCTTAGACATGGGCAAGTTGGATAATTTGATTCCTGGTCTTTTTACCTGTAGGACTTAAGCAAGATCTCATGGGTTTTTTTCTTTCTTTCTTTTTTTTTTCATATCGACTTTCTCTCTGGGTGGATATTAAAGATGATCAAAATTGACCTACTGCTTCTAGGAAAATAAATGATCAAAACTTTTCTATGACTTTTTGTTGTTGTTCTTAATGACTTTGTCTGCTCAAATGTTACTTTTCTCTCACTCCTATTATAATTGAGTAATTGCCAGTGATCTCTGTTAAGTCGTGCTATAGGAGTGTATTTTAAATACTTGCCCTTTCCACATGATGCCTTAGAGTTACTTAAGAGACTGAGCATATTACAATGTATTTTCAATGGCTAGAATAAAATCATTTAGCAATTTAGTTGTCAGAGAATCATCTAGATTCAATTCCAACTGAAAAAAATACATTTATACTTCTACAGGTCATAGAATGAGTCTGTGGCTCTTCCTGATCCATGCTTTGCCTTGCTCTCCCACTTTATAGCTAGAATGGAAATAAGACTTCTTGGTCCCTAGAATTGGACATGTGTCAGAATAACATTAGTGTGGTGTTAATCTAACAAGATACTCTTCCCCTTGAATCCTAGATTGTTTTGTGGATGTCGTGGTTGGATTTGATATCTCAAGTCAGCAGAGGGGGCAGACTTTGCTAGAAGGTCAGCCTTGGATAGAAACCTACCTCCAAGACATCTTACGTGCCATCAGTTCCCTCAATGGGGTAAGCTGTGAGGTGGGCACGGAGACCCAGGTGAGTATAGCTTTTCAACTGACAAATGCTATGGAAAGATACCCTTCCAAGTTTGAGATCTACAGTGAGAACATCCTGAGCAGCCTACAAGGTGTGACAGTGAATGGTCCATCTCGTCTCAACGCAAACCTGCTGAATTCACTGTGGGATACATTTCAGAATAAGTCCGCTGCTCGAGGGAAGGTACACGGCTTTTGTTTGTGTGTTGGTCTGTGGTTTTCAGTGAACGTTTTGCTAACTTTTTTCTTCATTTTTCTAAAAACTACCCTAGGTAGTCCTTCTATTTTCAGATGGATTGGATGATGACATTGAAAAACTTGAACAGAAATCTGATGAACTCAGAAAGGAAGGTAGGAATGGGGTTGATTGTTTTTACTTATTTAGGCAGGCTTTTATTTTGTAGCCCAGGCTAGCCTGGAGCATCTTATGTAACCCAAGTTGGTCTCAAACTCAGGGTAGTCCTCTTCTCAGCCCCCTGAGTATTGGGATTATAGGCGTGGACCACTATGCCTGGCTGTTTATTCATTTTGTAATCTCAGAACTCAACTCTGGATCTTTTTGTTTCTGGGTACCTTACTAACCCTGATTTTGCAATCTTTCTCTTCTGAATGGGCACGGTAGGGCAAACGTCCTCTCAGAACATTTTGATTTCTCACTGCCTGTCATGGTGCATGTATATAAAACAGCGCCCTGACCAGGGCCCCGTGCTTCATCTCCCCTTGCTGTGTTTAATCTTCCAAGCCTTTCCTGGAGACTGTTCCTTTCCATTGTGCCCCACACTGTTTAATACTGCTACTCTGTTACATGGAAGTAAACAGGAACCAGTGACCAAGTAACATGAGTGTTGGATGACTTCCTTCTGACACTAACCATTTCCAGACTTGCAAGCTTTTTTTGGACAAGTTTCCTCATGTTCTGGGGTTTTGTAATTCCTTCCTTCAGACTGCAGAAGGACCAGCCATGATGCTTATGCAGCCTCAAGGCTCTGGAGTCAGGCATTTGGCTCATTAGAACCAATGGCCCGCTGGACTTGTTCTTCGGTCCATTTAAAATATGGGTCAGTAGAAGGAAAAAGTAACCACATACTCTGAAGCAGGACCAGTCTCCTGTAAGTGGGCATTGCTGCTCTCCCATCCACATCTCCTTTGCTGGCAGGATCACCCAATCAGAGCTGTGCATTCTCTGAAGAATTGCCATTGGCCTGTAGGAGTCCCACCACCCAGAATGTTGCTACCCACTTTGCCCCTGGGCAGTACAAAAAGTTGGTTGGACCTTGGTCTTAAGTGACACCAGGGCTCTAGAACTCTCTGAGGTCAAGTCAAGGCCAGGGTATTGCTAGGGTCCTGCCCTACCCTTCTTTCTTCATCCCCTTTATTCTGAAGACTTTTCAACACATTGTGTTTGTGTCCAAACAGTTACCTCAGGTTCTGCTTCCAGGGAGTCTGGTGTAGCACAGGGCCTGCCTCTCAGGTTCACTAAGATTTGTTGGTCAAAATCTATCTTTTCTGCTAAGTTTTCTCCTTAACCTTAAATTGCAGAGTATGGATTTACAGCCATACAGTAAGGGCTTTTATTTTACCCTTTATTTGTATTTATTTATCTATTATATATACATATTTATTTATATTTATAAAGCTGTCTTTTCTTTAATCTATCCAATCTTGGTCTTTGTGAGCTCTAAACAGATTTTAGTTGAGATTAAGGACAAGACACGGGCTGGAGAGATGGCTCAGAGGTTAAGAACACCGACTGCTCTTCAGGAGGTCCTGAGTTCCCAGCACACACATGGTGGCTCACAACCATCTGTAATGAGATTTGGCACCCTTTTCTGTGTACATAATAAATAAATAAATAAATAAATGAATGAATGAATGAATGAATGAATGAATGAATAAATAAATCTTAAAAAAGGACAAGACTTTGGGGCACCTAGTCTGAGGTGGCAGTTTTGTAATCCTTGTGATTTTAAGTACCTTGGCCCTCCTTTTGTGTGGTGTATATGGATCTCTTGCCTGTGGTGCTAAGGTGTCCTCTAGGAAGCACTTAGGAATGTCAAGAGCTCTACGGCCATTCTGTCTCCATCTCCCAGAGAAAACCTAGGAAATTTTTATCTGTTGGGGAACATTGCTTTAACTGGGCAAAGATGTGCTACATTTATTTATGTTTCATTTGTTTAACAATGTAAAAATGTGTTACATTTGTTTATGCTGCATTTATTTAATTATGTAGAGATGTGTTGCTGTTTCCCCTTGCCTGCCTAAGGCACCTGATTAATTTTAATAAAAAGTCAAATGACCAATAGCTAGGCAATAGAGGGATAGGCAGGGCTGGTGGGCAGAGAGAATAAATAGGAGAGATCTAGGCTCAGGAGAATGAGGAGAACAAGGAAGGAAGAGAAAGAAAGAAAGAAAGAAAGAAAGAAAGAAAGAAAGAAAGAAAGAAAGAAAGAAAGGACCAGCCAGCCAGACACCAGACAGACAGACATGGAGTAGGATGTACAGAATGAAAGGTAAAAAGCCCCAAGACAAAACATAGATGAAGAGAAACAGGTTAAATTAAGTTGTAAGAGCTAACTAGAAACAAGCATAAGGTAAAACTGAGCATTCATAACTAATAAGTCATTGTGTGTGATTTGGGAGCTGGTTGGTAGCCCAAAAGAAAGACTGTTACATGTATCAACTTCAGAAGATATATATATATATATATATATATATATATATATATATATCATATCTTCAGAAATTTAGACTCTTTGAGAAAGTAACAAAAGAATGGTGGTGGTAGTATTCTCTTAAGAGCATCACATGGCTCTCAAATGGACAAGGAATACCCCCTCTCTGTCCCTGGTTTTCCGTACACACACACACACACACACACACACACACACACACACACACACACACGGCATCTATGGATGATCTGTTGACCTAGGAGACTGCTTTAGTTCAAGATCATATATAGATATAGACTAGGCGGTCACCATGCAACAAGAAGAGAGGAAAAAAGAATTAATGACAGTGGACGTGGCTCTACAATTTATGCATGTAGATTGGGGTTTGAATTAGTTAAGACTTAAAAGTCAAATGCCCTAGAATTTTCTATGTGATTCCTTATTCTCACATTTAAATCATTTTCTTTCTTGATTCATTTTTAGCAACTGAGACATTGTTTTGAAAGTTGTGTGATTCATTTATTGAATGAGTCTGAAGGGAGCAGGATTGAATACTCCAATTCTGAGAATATTCACAAATAACAGTTCTGTGCATATTTCCTACATGTCAGTATTCCATGGATCTCATAACACTCACACTTTTACATTTCCTGAACTTGTAAGGAAAAACAGATGGGAATACACTTTTCTTTAACTAGCTCCATAAGCATGCCTTCCCTCACCACTAACACCCAATTCAGCTGCACAGCATTGTTATCTCTGTTCACCCTACAAACTTTCTCCTTTCTGCTCATTCTCAGTCTAGAAGGGTGACCGGTTACCCTAGTTTGTCTGGTCCAGGCCAGGAATTTACAGGACTAACTAACCAGAAAAGTTCCAGGCAAACCGGAACAAGCTTGCCATCCACATCTTTAGCCTTTCTTTCTTTCTTCCCATTATTAACCACTGTAGCAGCCCTGCCTCAAATCCAGTCCACGCCCATGGCCCTGGGAGTACTCCCTTCTCTTCATTCAAACCACATAGTCTGGGCTTCTCTAAGAAGGCACCTTGACTCAATGAAGCCCTTGAATATTTCTTTATCTACTCTGGTATTTTGGTCTCCAGATGCCATCCGTATAGTGCCTCACACACCCATTGGAGAATAAAAAAGTGCAGAGTTGCCCTTAATTCCATGATTATGTCTTCAGTCCATTTTGGTTAAAATGTCCTTGAGTGTAAGGCTTTGGAATTAGACTCTGGATGAAAACCTAAAAAGTCCAGTAAGTTAGGAACTGAACTTCTTTAAGCCTTAGTTTTCTTGTCTATAAAATATGGTTCTAATCATATCTGAGTACCTATAGGGTATGACTAAGATAATGCATATAAATTATTCAACTGTCTTCTAGGCACATAGCAACTATTTAAGAAAGCTAACATAACTGTTAGCCAGGATAATTGCCAGGGTTACTTAATTCTTTGTTTCCAAAACCAGTCACTGGCAACCCTATACTCAGCCCTAAAATTTTATTTGAAATATTCTGATCTATATAATTCTAAGGCTTATAGTGCTCCAAGTGGTTGTCATCTGTTCCCACTTAAAGTTACAGCTGGAGCATCAGTTCCACATGAGGTCATTGAAAGCATCCATTTTATTATCTGCATACGTGTATGCCTGCTTTAGTTTATGTGTACCACATGTGTGCAGGGGCCTTCAAGACCAGAGGGCAACTGGAGTTACAGGTGCTTTGAAGGCACCCTGTGGGTTCTAGGAAGCAGACCCAGGTCCTCTGCAAGAGCAGCCACTGCTCTTGACCGCTGAAGTCCTGCCCTTCAACACCCATTTCTGTTTGTTGATTTGGTTTGTTTTGCTTTTTTGAACAGACCTAGGGCTTGACCCTGGGGTACCACACATGCTAAGCAACTGCTCTCCCTGGGGTTTTGCTTAAATACAGATTCGAGTTCAGTAGATATGGATTAAGACCTAAGAGTCTGTATTTTTTTTTTAATGGATCATTTTCCCCGTGCAATTCTGTATTTGATTGAAAGACACTAGCCAATGTGGGTATATATCTCAGGAAAGTCCATATTTCTGAGATGCTCCTGAGTGATTCTGACATTGTGGCTCTGAGAATCTTCTATGTAAGATAAAAAAATGTAACACATTCGCTCTTCCGATGCATGAACACCTCTGTATTTTTGCAAGCTGTGTGGATCTTTGGTTAACTCACTGGCTCACTTCAATAATGTCGTGAAGTCCTGTTACAACCTGCCACGCCATCTCCAGTTTGCTTCACTTAACTACTGTGCTGTTGTTTACTAGCATCATATCATGGGGTTGAAGGATGTAGACCATTGAACGCAGCTGTTGGCTGCGGCTAGTGATTCAAATATGCTGAATGATTTAAGTGACCCCAGCCCACCTCACCTGGCAAATATGTTGAACAGGCCTGAATGCCCTCATAACTATTGCTGTGGATGGAGCTGCAGACACCAGCAACCTGGCTGACCTTCTCTACATTGAATTTGGGAAAGGATTTGAGTACAGAACACAGTTCACAATTGGTATGAGGAACCTTGGGAGTCAGCTGTCAAAGCAACTAGTAAGTTGACTCAGAAAAGGCTGGAGGGTTTAAGCAAATGTCCCACCACTAGGCTATAGCCTTACCCTAATAGTTTCAGCCTTCAGATATCTCATATATAGGTCTAATATTGATGAATATGGGTGTGAACTAATACTGACCTTTCAAGTAAAGACAAGATGGGTCTTTATGAGCCAGCCTAAGTAAGAACATGTTTGAAGTGTCACAAAGTAGAGTAGGCCAAAGCATGCTCAGCAGACATACTTGGAACAAAAGTAGCAAGATGGAGAGTAAAGAGAAAAATAAGGGGATATGTAAATAGCCCTGACTGCTGGCCGGATCGTAACCCATGAGTGCTAGAGCACTAAGATGAGCCTGAGTTATGAAGAGGCCCGGGCTGTCCCCTCAACCAGCAGCTTCTCAGGTCCCGTGCAGCTCTGAGCATCACAGTATATGGTGACACTAACATTCAGGGTGTATTTTCTCTGCAGCACACCCTGTAAGTGACAGCCCATGGCATGTAGAGTCCAAGCAGAGAAACAGCAGCCTGCTCTGAGTGTGGGGGAAGGGTTAGAGGTACTGGACCTCCCTGGTGGACTTTCTGAGTGAGGAGCTTTCTTGGGTTGTCTCCACACTGCCAGACCCTTGTGCTGTGTTCTGTTTTTACAATCTTATACCTAGATATGATGCATCTTTACCATGCTATGTCAGAAATATATAGAAAATCCAACTTCCATGTGTTCCCAAGTCTGTAGCACATTACTGATCTTTAATGAGTGGTTAATGATTTGGAATTAATTTGTTTATAATTTATTGAATCTTTATAAGTTATATCAGAATACTTTCCAATGAAGGGCTGGGTTTTTTTTTTAACCTATGAAAATGAGGTAGAGCATTTACTGCAAACTGAATTCATTTTCCTAAAAATGAATCTGCTGGACCAATTGCAAAATAAATAAATAAATAAACTAACACAGTGTTAGCTATTCAGGAGATGTCAAAGTAAGTCCAGGGTGAAATTCACTCACACCTTAAATATATAATAATTTTGTTTTGGCTGTCACATAAAGGGAATATTCTCATACTCACACCCTTGTAGCAAATGCTTCTAAAATGTTGGCATGCAGCCGATACTTCCAAAGTCATATCAAAGCTCTCCAGGATGTATTTCCAGGGGACTCTGTTCCAAGCAGTGTTTCAGAGCACACTGTCGACTCCCCTAACAAGCTGAGATTTCACAAATGGAGCCAGGAGAAAAGAGCATGCATTCATTTTGCTGAACAAAGCATGTGGGGCAGAATATACAGAGCAGTCAACAATGGGCAAAGCTAGGGTAAGGTGTGATGACAAGAGGCAGCCCCATTGATCATTTAGTATGCAGTGAACCAGCCATGGCCAAAATGAAGCCATCTGCAGGAGTCAAATACATTTGAGTTGGTCAGGAATTCCTCATATGGTAAAGATGTCAGGACTCAAAGGAATTGTAGGAGGCTCCTGCCACCATGGACCTCCACAGTGGAGTGGATGTGTGGGATTGTGGAATCAATGCCACTAAATATAATTCTCCTCATGTTCCCTGCAGATCAACGTTGCAGAAAGAACCTGCTGCTGTTTGCTGTGCAGGTGCACAGGAGGGGACGGCGCTATGGGGGATCCAGGCTCAGCAGGGAAAAAGGTGGCTTTACCTCAGACTTATGATTCCCATCATTTGAACTGTAGTATGCCTTTCAGATATGAGTTGAGGTAGAAATATAGAGGCTTTATCTGCCAGCCTGAGCCTCTGGAGGAGGTGGACAATTATGCTACTCTTTCCCTGTGTCAGATTAGATAGTTACCATTTTCCTTGGTCTTCTAAATTAGAATTGGTTGGAAGTTCTTTGGGGGGTTTCAGGAGACACAGTCATTGGGATCCTTGATGGACCCAGTGTTCAATCAGCAAAGATAATGAAGAAAAATTGAGTGATCCTCATGCTAAATGACAAAGTCTTGTCCACACCACTAACTCATTTCACTTTCTCTTTTGAACCTTGGCAGTGACATTAAAATCAAGTCAATGTTGTGTATCGTCTGCTGAAAATCAAACTCACTCAGGTCACTCAGGATGGGAGAGTGTTGATGGCCCTGGCTGTCTATACACAAATGGGCCAGATAAGGTTTTGTTTTCTTTTTCATAAACAATACCACTAATTTATGGGTTTCCTAAACAGGGAATACTTATGCATCCTTGCATAAAAATACTATTTTAGACATTAGGACATGTTCAAATATGTACAAACACTATGGGAAACATTTAGTGACTTCAATACTGCTACTTTACATATGGTTTGGATGTTTGACCACCATGCATAGCAGTATGGCTCCCCTATCACAAGAATCATGTCACTGAAGAGAGCTTTGGATTAATTATTTCTAGAATGCTTGGACTTCATGGAAGGAAAATGGTAGAATTTAAAATATATCAGAAACCAGAATAGAAGGAAATGTGTGTGGTCTGGTGTTCTATGTGCAGCAGTAAGTCCTAAAAAGGAAGGAAAGTTATTTTAAGAAAAAGAGAATAATTCTGGGCCATCAAGGACAAATATATTTGTCTAGAGAGGAATGCCAGTTCTGTTGGTATTCCAGGAGACAGTGAGAGACAGTGTGCTGGCACAGGTACACACAAGTGCACATGCATGTGCTCACACACATGCGTACACATACATACATGCACAGATTCATGTACATGCATGTATTAATGCAGTCATGCCTACATCCATGGTTCCCTCCCCCATGTGTATACACATGTGCAAATATGTACACACATCCTTGAATATCTGGATACTTGTATGAAAATTCTCATTTTTCTTATTTGTCTAAACACCACTGGTTTGAGGCAGAAAGCCAGGGCGTTTTCAAACTCTTGCATGCACATGAAGTCTAACTTCAAAGTGGGGGCCCTGCCTTGACGTCTCTCATCATGCAGTCTGAGAAGTCCCCATGTTTCTCCTCTTTCCTTTTTTCCAGGGACCTCCAGGTTTCAAAGGCAGTGACGGCTATCTGGGAGAAGAGGGTATTGCTGTAAGTCAAGACCTTTTATAGCTCACTTACTCCTACAAACATGAGAAGAGAAACAAGACCAGAGTCTGAGGGTTCAGAAGCAGCATCCTGGGTCTTTCCCAAGCCTCCTTGTGCTTAGGTGCCACTTCTCCTTTTGGGTTATTACTCCACCACCTTCCACACCTACATTGCACAATGAACTGGATGTGAAAGGTAACATCTTCACCATAGGCGCCACATCCCTGCCATGTGCCCAGACGTTTGGTAAGAATTTAACCAACTCACCACATCATTTATCAGGAACCCTTCCCTCCTCCCTCCCTCCTTCCTTGTTTTTCCCTCCCTTCTTCTGTCCCTCCCTTTCCTTCCTTCTTTCTCTCTTCCTTTTTCCTTCTATGTATCCAGTCATACATGATTTGACAATACATATTGAAGCTCCTTACTATTCATTATTTACCAACAATGTTGATATACATATCTATAATATATAATGCACATATATATACACATGTATATGTGTATGTGTGTATGTATATGTGTGTGTGTGTGAGTGTGTGTGTGTGTGTGTGTGTGTGTGTGTGTGTGTGTGTGTGTGTATGCACTCCATGTGAGTGCCCCAGAAATGAGAGAAAAATACAAAACAAGCACATGTGGCTCCTAAGGGACCTTCCACACTAGTGAGAAGACAAATGAGATAACTATGTCCAGCTGTCCAGCTGTCCAGCTGTTCTACACATGGCTGTGTAGAGGCATGGGGGGGGCAACAGTATTGAGCAAGAATGGGAGCTTAATGGCTTAAAGACCACCAAAGTGGGAGTTGCGTCTGGGAGGAAAAGGCTGCAAATAAGGGGTAACAGTTGGGCAGACTCTTGAAGGATGACAGTGAGTTTCTCTGGGTAAAGCATTTGGGAAACTGCATTTTACTGCCAAGGGGAACCATGAGTTCAAGGACAATAAAGTCAAAGGATTGGGAATTAACAAAATGGCACATGGTCAGCATGGCTGGAACCCAGGACACTGCGTAAGTCCCCTGGAGAAGACTGGCTTGTGTCTAGATAACGGACAGTGGGTGATGGTAAGCACAGGAGTGGGAAGGATGGAGATGGTCTGCTCAGACAGCATCATGGGTGATGCTCAGACCGAGGTCATGGGTCAAAGTCTTAAAGTCATAGGGACCGGGAAAAGAGTCCTGAACTTCAGCTTAGGGCAGAATGAACACACATGCTAAGGTGGTTAAAAGGGAGCAATGTGGTGGCCATGTGGGGAAAGGGAAGCTCCACCCAGGCAGCGTGCAGGTGGCATCCAAAGCAAAGGCTGTCATCATCATAGTTCTGATTTACTTCCCATTCTCTGTTTTTATAGGCTTGAGTCCTGGAATGTAAGTCATGACTAGCCAGATGTTTCCTTAAAATTAAAACAAACAAAAACCAAAAAACTTGTTAAGTATCCAGGACAGATCCCAGATCATAACAGGACACACTCATCTGGGTTTGTGTCTTTCCACTTTTCCTCAGGGAGAAAGAGGAGCCCCTGGACCAATGGGAGAGCAAGGTAGTAAGGGATGCTTCGGCACCAAAGGGCCTAAGGTAAGGATTATACAAGACCTTGTGATGTCATCTTAGCAGCTCATTGCACTTCCCATACTCACACTGCTGTCCTTTCTGTTACCAGGGAACCAGAGGACTCAGTGGAGAAGAGGTATGGTGCCCATGTATTTTATTTATCCTTCAGTTATCTATGAAAATGTTATTTTTGAAATCATTAATTATCAGTAGGTGCTACAAGTCAAGTCACTGTTGGCCTTTTTTTCTTTCTTTTTTTTTTTTTTTTTTTAGTGCCAGCCATTTCACTTAATTACAATATTTCTCTCTTTCTTCTCCTCATTCCAAACTCTCTCATATTCCTCTTCTTTTTCTCTTTCAAATTCACGGCCTCTTTTTATTTCACTACCTGTTACTGCATGCACATACGTACACATATATAAATGTAACTTGCTCGATCTGTATAAGGTTACTTGTATATGTTTTGGGACTGAGCATTTGATGTTGGATTGCCAGTTGCTGCGCTCTGCCCTGGGGAAGACAATTTCTCCTGCTCAGCATTCCTTAGTTGACTGTAGTTCTTTGTGTAGGATTGTGGGCTTTTCCTATCCACCTTGACATTTGTATTGTTGTTCTTGTTCAGCTCATGTTAGGCAGTCATCTTGGTGAGGTTTTATGAGTATAGCTTCTGACATTACTAGGAGACACTATCTCACAGCAAACTCCCTGGTCTTCCAGCTCCTAAAACCTTGCTTCCTCTTCCACAATGCTCTCTAAAGTGCAGTAGTGTTTGTAGATGTATCCATTAGGACTGTACACAAAAACGGTGCGTTTTGATTGATTTCGGCAGTGGCTTTTGTCTTCTGCAAAGAGGAGTTTCCTTGATATGAGAGAGGGGTAAGGACTACACTTATCTGTGGTATAAGGACAAATGTTTAGATTGTTGTTAGGGAGTATGCTGGCTTAATTAAATGGTTGTAGGTTCTCTTCCAAGATCCTTGACTTCACTAACACTGAGTACCTGGCTAGGTTTCCAGTACTATGTTTGCACTCTCGTTGAGTGGGTCTTAAGGCCAATTAGAGAGTGGTTGGTTATTGCCAAGGTATTCATGACCCAATGCATCCTTATGGTTATTGTGCCATATTGGCCATTGTGGTTCACAGGTGTCATAGCTGGGAAGGACAGTTGGTTGCCTCCCTTCTTTGGAAGCTTGCATGGTGCCTTCTGGTACCATGAAAGTTAATCCTCAGGGAGGAGGCATTCAGGTCAGTTCCAGGTCTGGGTCTCTGGGACCTGGGTCTGAAGTGCATGATGTCCTCAGCAATAGGGACTTAGCTTCCATCTCTGTAGGGCAGGTAAGTGAACGAGGGCAGTAACAGTAGGCTGTATGTTCTGAGAGCCTCTTAGACAGCCCTGGTCAACACCTCAAAGGAGGGCTTCTCATGTCTGATATTGGGGCTACTTTTAGGCAATCTGTGACTCTTAGAGGAAGCATTGTCAGCCCAGATGAGAAAAGTTTATTAAAACTATGTATATGTATATTTATATGCTGAATTACTTGTATTATAGGTCTTCAAAAGTAGTTAATAATATGATTCATCACAGAGATGTCAGGATAGCCTTATTGTTATGTTACCCACTTCCTCCTCCTCCTGTATTTCCTCCATTCTCCCTCCCTGAAGAGCCTCTCCCTTTCTCATTTCCCTTATCAGGTCCTATTCCTCTTTACCCTCTTCCTGCCTTCTTCTGTATTTCCTTCCTCCCTCTCCCTAAGGAGCACTTTCCTGTTGCTGGAAAGTTTCTTTCCAGCTCCTGCCAAGCCCTGGCAGTCCCGCAGCCCACTTATAAAATAAACACACAGAATCTTATATTATTTTAACTGTTTGGCCTAATGGCTCAGGCTTCTACCTATCTAGTTCTTACATCTTAAATTAACCCATTTCTATAAATCTATACCTTGCCACATGGCTCGTGGCTTACCAGTTTCTTACATGTTGGTACTCTAGGCAGTGGCTAGCAGCGTCTCTCTGCCTCAGCTTTCCTGTTCCCAGAATTCTCTTCTCTGCTTGTCCCGACTATACTTCCTGCTTGGCTACTGGCCAATCAGCATTTTATTTATACACAGTGATATCCACAGCACTTCCCCTTTTCCCGAATCCCAATCCCGATTGCTGTACTCCCTTCTCTATTGCTCCCCGACCTCCCTATCCTGGCAATGGTCCTGTTTTACTTTCCTGGTTTCTGCAGTTGCTCAGGGCTATGTCCTAATGTGAAGATTTGGATCAAGAGCCTCCAATGAGAGTAAACATGCAACATTTGCTTTTCTGGGTCTGGGTTACCTCACTCAATATGACCTCCTCTAGCCCCATCCACTTACCTGTGCAGTTCATGATTTCATTTTCCCATAGATGAATAATATTCCATAGTGTATATGTACCACAGTTTCATCATCAATTCATTGGCTGAAGGACATTTAAGTTGTTTCCATTTCCTAGCTACTGTGAAAAGAGCAGGCACGAACATGACTGGGCAGGCACCTGTGGAGTACAATGTTGAGTCCTTTGAGAATATACTAGAGAGTGGTACAGCTGGGTCATATGGTAGATTTACCTTTAGCCTTTTGATAATTCTCCTCATGGATTTCCACAGTGGCTGCATCAGATTGCAACACCCCCCCCCCTCCAGTGAATGAGGGTTCTGTTTTCCCTGCATCCCTCCTAGCCTTTGTCATCCATCATTTTGTTGGCATTTGCCATTCTGACGGGGCTAAGATGAAATCCAAAGTTGTCTTGAGTTGCATTTTATTTCTGCCTCTTGTTGCAGGCTCTCTTTATTGTGACAGTTTCTATTACTGAAAGTGATCTTTGACATCAGCCGGGTGTCACCTAATGAAGAGGCTGTTGTTTAACACACAACGCTTGAGACTGTGTCTGTTGGTGTCCAGCAGATGTGCTCTATGTTCTAATCACATCTGTCTTTGCAGGGAGAAGTTGGGGAACATGGGATTGATGGATTAAATGGAGAACAGGTACAATGTTCGCCTTGTGTCCCAGATACCTTGCTCAGCTGGTTCTCCTGGAGAAAATGAGAATTTGAGCCTTTCCTCCTCCTTTTTTAGGGTGACAGTGGGATTCCTGGAAGAAGAGGAGAAAAGGGTGATGAGGGATCTCAGGTAGGGATCCAAGACTCAGAAACTGTAAACCTGCACTTGAGATAAAAGGAATAGTTTGTAAAGCAAAACAACTGCCCTAGATGTGTCTACCACCTATGGCTACAGACCTGTTTAGGGACAAGTATTCATGAAACCTGATCCCATACGACAGTAAACATTAATTCCTCCTGTGTCTGATGGGTTCTGCTGTTCAAGGCTGAGCATGGCTAAGCTTAGCTCAGGTCTATATACTGCACGTGTGTTTCTTAGCACATGGGCTATGCCTTTTCTGTGGAGGGCAACCAGAAACCACAAGGCTGCTCACAGAAACACTCCTTTTCCTTTCTCTTGATCCCTGTGGGGTCATACAGTACTCAAGTTGGGGAAGGGCCAGGCACGGCGGCACTTACCTTTGATCCCAGCGTTTTTCAGGAGGCAGAGGCAGGTAGCTCTTTGTTTGAGGCCAACGGGGACTACATAGTCAGTTCCAAGACAACCAAGGCTACATAGTGAGACCCTATATAAAACCCCCATGCGCGCGCGCGTGCACGCGCTCACACATACACACACACACACACACACACACACACACACACACACACACAGAGAGAGAGAGAGAGAGAGAGAGAGAGAGAGAGAGAGAGAGAGAGAGAGAATGAATGAATGAATGAATATCTTGCTCACTATGATTGGATATAACCTCACAGTTATGTGAGAAAGGACCAGATACAAGGAGGAAAAACATATTGGAGCACAGAAGAAGCACATTAAGAACATGAGGTGGATATTGACTGGGGTCTGTGGTATGAGGCAGCTGAGGAGAGTACATGGCACTCCTTTCTATCTGGGGCACAATGACGGCCACCCCCAGGTTTCCACTTGGTCTTCATGGTGTGAGCAATTGATTCCAAAACCCACATTTTAGTTGTTATGAGATGTCTTTGGGCAAGTGGCATGAACTCTGTGTCTCTGATGCCTCATTAAAACGAAATATTTTTAAAAATCCTTTGTAGAATAGCGACAGACAAGGTGACAAGTGTATTTGGAAGACAGAGTTCACGAGTGCAGTAAATAACCAAGGTCGTCACTGAGTTTCTTATTGGATGCCAAGAACTTTTTTTTCTTGTAGTTCATTTTTCCAGATTAAAAACAATCTCAGTGGGAAAATATTTAATTATTCAAACCAGAGAGAATCTAAGCCCTTTATGCTTATTAAGTTTATTAAAACCTCCCCTCTTGTTCTTGTTCTGGTCTGTATTCATTTCAGGGAAGCCCAGGCACGAGAGGGGCTTCTGGTGACCGTGGAGCAAAGGGTCTGCGAGGAGATCCAGTAAGTGCATGGGCTGCGTTGGGCTGTGTTGGGCTGCGTTGGGCTGAATACCATAGTTAGGGCACCCTTCCATAGAGGGGGGATGTTCCATTTTAAGGCACTGTGGGCATACTCTTGGGCTTGAAGTCCTAACTGGAAAAGTTAAATGTAGTTTCTTTGCCTATATCCTCCTCTTACTCATTTTTGTCCTTAAGAGTGATGAAGGAATTCTAGTCCATTCAATTTTTTCCTAAGCACCTTGAAATACGGAGCATGGGAGAAAAAGTCACCTCTTTTTGTCTATTCCCCAAGACTCTGTCTCTATGGAGAAGGGCAGCATTGCCTTCTCAATCCAAGGATTCAGGGAGGATTCTATCAGGCGATCCTCAGGATGTTAAGGTACCTACCTGCTCTTGGAAGGTTACAACCCAGCAGAGCAGGCATGACCCACATCCATGTGTGAGCATACCACGTCAGTGGAAGTCAGGACCACAGGCTTTCCCCACCATGCTCACAGTTCAATGAATCTCCAGAACTTCAGTGAACTAGGACTTTGTCAAGAAATAAAAGTGTCTGTTGAACTTTTTGATGAGCAGAAACACGCATCAGTATAGTACCCAACTGTAAAAGCGTGGGCTTGATCGTTGGAAGATGCCTGTGTGGTTATCACCCATGTAAAGAAATAAACCACACCAGAATCCTAGAAGCCCCCTTGTGCATGCTCTGGTCACTCCACACACTCCCTAGGGTCACCCTGAACTAGTTCAGGGTGTCAGTCTGAACTGCCCTTGAACTTAGAGTGAATGGTGTCATGGTTTATGCACTCTTCTGTTTCTGGATGATTTTGCTTCACTTCATGATTGTGAGATGCTTTCATGTTGCCTGTAATTTATATCACTTGAGTTCACTACTATATAGTATTGTATTGAGTGTTCATATATTTATCCATTGTATTTATATTAATATAGTACTGATGTGAATATTCTTTTGCATGTCCTTTGATATATAATTTATATCAAGTATATAGTTTAGAAACAGAATTTCTGGATGGTGACATGTATAATATACATGAGCATAATCTTTACAGTTCCCAAACATTTATTAAAAAGCTTGCAGTGAGCTACTCTCCCACAACATGAACAAGGTCAGTGTACCATATACTGATTAGAACAGCCACAGTTTTTTAAAACTGCTTTAAAAAATGCTGAGGGAGGCCAGGTGGCAGTGGCGCACACCTCTAATCCTAGTACTCAGGAGGCAGAACCAGGCAGATCTTTGAGTTTGAGGCCAGTCTATAGCACAAATATTAAAAGTTCTTATTAATAAAAACAAACCCAGGGCCTGGTATTGGGATGAATGCTGGAAGACCAGAGAAGCAGAACAAGCCACAGTTACCTCACCTCACCAATTCCTCAGCTGATCCTGTTTCCTCAGACTGGAAGCCTCTGTGTCCTCATCCGAAGGACTCTCAGCTGAACTGCTGCTCAAAAGCCTAAAAGCTTAACCAGCTCTAGTTCCTGGTTTTCATGCCTTATATACCTTTCTGCTTTCTGACATCACTTCCTGGGGTTAAAGGCTCTCTTCTGGGATTAAAGGCGTGAGTCACCATGCCTGGCTGTTTCCAGTGTGACTTTGAACTCACAGTGATCCATACCTCCAGAAGGCTAGGATTAAAGGTGTGAGTGCCACCATTTTATGGCCTCTGTATCTAGTGGCTGTTCTGTTCTCTGACCCCAGATAAGTTTATTAGGGTGCACAATATTCTGGGGAACACAATACCACCACACCAGTCTGGTCTACAGAGAGAAATCCAGGACAGGCACCAAAACTACACAAAGAAACTTTGTCTAGAAACAAACAAACAAACAAACAAACAAACAAAATGTGGAGGGAGGGTGATAGGACATTTACCTGACATCCTCTTGGGTACACAATGTGTTGACTATAGAGGAGATTTGGTGTAATATGTGTCAAAACTGAATGTGGGGCATGTATTGAAAATAACTATTTAAAAATCGGGCTGGTAAGATGCCTTGATGAGTAAGGCAGCTGCCGTCAAGCCTGAGGGTCTGAGTTCAATCCCGGGGACACACTCGGTAGATGACTCCAGAAAATTGTCCTCTGACTCCCACACATATGTTACAACATACAAATGCCCACAAAGTGTGCACATATATGCACATAAATAAATAAAAATAATAAAGTGTTCTAAAAAAAGCAGGCCTTTTTACTTGAAGATGACGTTTTTCACTTGCCACCATCTCCTGACACTTTCAAATAACTTCAAGGTATGTCATGTAGAGTCAGGAAACAACAAGGGTGTCATCTCACAAATGAGTAAGCAAGAGACGATGGTTCTAGTACATGGATATTTCAGTCAGTAGACAGATGACTGCGAACTCGTTTGAGGTATTAGTACACAATCTCCATTGGTTTTTGTCAGATGTCCTCTTAACTGTCTGCCATTGGCTCAGTGGGGAAAGGAACTTGCCACCCAAACTTAATGACCCAGGTTCAATCCCCAGGACCACATGAAGGTGGGAGCAGAAAACTGACTCTACAGAGTTGTCCTCTGAACCTCCATACATGTACCCCTCCTCCTCCCCCCTCTCCTCCCCCTCCTCCTCCTCCAAATAAATTGAATGCCAAAAAGAGATTTTTTTAATTTTGAAGGCAACACTGTATGACTTCAAGATGTCTGACAGTTCATCTCGCCGGAGCCTCTGTGGCATGCTGTTAGCCACACTGACGTTAGGTCTCAGTGTTGAACAGTTCTTTATCCCTGCTTGGAAATCTTCAGCCCAAATTTAAAACAATTCTCTGTGCTTTTCTGTGTGTGGTTTTGGTGGATGGCTATTTCAGGAAATTTGGGAAAAGCAATATTGGCAGAATGAGTAGAATACAGATAGGATCGGATTTTTCTCAGGAATGCAAACACAAGTCACATAAATTCCTGGAGGAAAAAAAAAATCTAAAGGTTTTGGATTTTCCCATTTTAACTACATAATTTTTTGTTATTGTTTAAGGGTGGCCTTGAACTCTGAATCCTCCTGCCTCTACCTCCAAAATAGTAGGATTACAAGTGTGTCCCCTGTGCCACCACCCAGCTTTGAGGATGACTTTTTAAAATTTCATATACTACCAGGAGAAATCTGAGCAAAATCATTTCTCTGATCTACAGAGACTAAGTTCATCACCAGACAATACATCATTACTAGAAGCCATGTTTGATCTTAAATTTGTGTTAGATGGTGCTCTTTGTTCTAGATGAATAGATTATAGAGAGATTAGTTAAGGCTCACACTGACAGAGCAGCTCTCCTACACAGAGGCAGGAGGTTCTGTTCTGAACTGCTGGTGTGCGATTCCTTTCATGTTACCTTTGAATTAAGGGCCGTACGTGTTGAGTGGAATAAAGTTCTAGACCTGAGCAGGGCAGGTTTGCACACATTCACTCCTAGCACTCCAGAGGCAGAGGTAGGCAAGCTTCAAGGCTGTCCTGGTCTACACTGTTTCCAGACCAGCCAAGGCTACATAAGAGAACCTGTCTCAACACAAGTAAGTGGCGGTCTCCCCTCATCTTGTCTTCCTCACCAGAAACAACTTTCCACTTGTTTTATCTAGGTATGTCCATGTTTGGTGATTTAAGAGACACCTGTTTAAGCTTGAGGACGAAATGAAAATGTAGAAAATGATTCTGGTTTGGTGGGGAGGGGAATTAAATAAAATTGTCACTGCACATTTTAGTAATAGCAATTATCTAAAATAAATCCAGGTTCCTCTCTTTCTCCCTATTATCTTATAAGCTACTTAAGTGCAAGTCCAAACACCACTTTAACAGAAAAAAAAAAAAAAAGGCTTACTAAGTATCTGGAACAGTGCCTCCTCCCTGTTGGTGACTGCGGATTGCTTATTGATTGATTGGAGGTAATCTAGAGCACTGTCAGCAAAACAGCCCAGCAGCTGGTACTCAGCAGGGCTGTATCATTGCTCTTCCTTCTCAGCTTATTGGAGCATCGATTAACTTGACTGGCTCAATTGATGGTCTCAGCACCACACACATACAGTTGGTCCTTACGCCCAAAGAAAAGCTTTATGGTTCTTCCTGTTAAGGATGGTAACCCACAAGGGTGCTGTTTCCAGCAAGTTGCTGCTAGGATGTTTGGATAAATATTGGGGGGGAAAACCCTCAAGATTTAGGGTTTTTCTAAAAACCAGGGATGCGCATATGAGAATAAGACATGGGGGTAACCAGGTTGTCGGATGTTCTGAGAGCTTTGCTGGAGTGACATCAGCAAACATCAGCCCACCCCAGATGGGAGACCAAGGAAACGATTGCACCCAAGTCTACCTTATACACCAGTGAGTTTATTCGAGTTTCTTATGGAACATGAGTGAGGGGTTATTTACAGGAGCATGGGTGACTTAGGGGCAGCTGTGTTACTGGAAGGGCACCTCAGCAAGAGAGGGAGACTCAACAGAATCTGTATCCCTAGAGCCCCTTGCCAACTCATAGGCAGCTAGCTCCCTGATGTCTCCTTTCCCAGAAACTGTTATATACTGTGTGGCAGGCATATGGTCCTCAGCATCATGTGTTGAACCCATCACAAGTATTTAGCCTCTCCCAAGAGAAGATGGTAAGCCTACTAATTCTCAAGTGCAGATTTGCCTAGGACTCATGGGAAAGTAGAAAAGCGCCAGCCCCAGAGTAGGACACAAGCCCTGTCCCCTTGTTTCCCTTGGCCATGCCTCCTGTGGTGAGGTCTTGCTTTCTCCACTGTGTTCACCTTGGGTATCCACTCCGAGTCTGCTAATAGCAAGCCAAGGAGGCAAATCAAATACTTGTAAGCCACCCGTCACTTTATCCGGTTTCTGTTCTCTCTGATGAATTTGCAATCTATTAAAAATCTGTTCGTTTTTTTTTTTTCTTTATTTTCTCCTTTTTAGGGAATTCCTGGACTTGACAGTAGCATACAAGGACCCAAGGGCTTGAAAGGAGACCATGGAAGACAAGTAATTATGTGGGCATTTGAAAGTAAACGTGCTGCATGGGGCTCTGCAGTGGTTGAGACACTCAAGATCTTAGGAATAGAATATAAAACACCTGGGGAGGAATTTGGAATATATACTCAGTACAGAAAAACTATTGTAGGAAGAAAAAAAATCCTTCACTCCTACTTATTTCTTGCTGTGAGATATGGGAAACATTTTGTCAACTTCTAAATTTTGTATTACTGGCTTCCCTAAGCCACACCCATAAGGTCTTCATGAATACAAACATCTAAACTCTGGCTTAAAAGGAAGGATTAGTTGATTTCATAGAAAGATTTTTTTCTTTTAGTTTTTTTTGTTTTTTGTTTTTTGTTTTTCCCTTCGAGACAGGGTTTCTCTGTAGTTTTGGTGCCTGTCCTGGATCTCACTCTGTAGACCAGGCTGGCCTCGAACTCACGGAGATCCACCTGGCTCTGCCTCCCGAGTGCTGGGATTAAAGGCGTGTGCTACCACCGTCCAGCTGAAAGATTGTTTTTAAAGGGCTAGCAAAGTGTTGACCTTCCCAGGGTCCAGGGGACACACATGCTAGGAAGACATGCCTCTATTAGCCTGTGATGGAAAGAGCTGAGGATGGTGGCTCCTCCCCCAAGGCAGATCTCTAGGGGCTGATTGTTCTGCAGTCTCACAAACCACAATTTAGTCCCCTTATCTTATTACTTAGAATTTAAAAATTATGTGGATACTGTGTGTCTTTGGTTCCTCTTAGTGAGCAAGCTCCCTTGAGAACTCCCTGTAGAGAGAACTCCTAGTGGTAGGAAGGAATTGATGGTGCTCACCTCTTTCTTGGGCGTTGTTCATGACCCACTTTGTACTCTGTGACCCCACTCTATATAAACCTTTGATTTTTCTCACTTGTAGGATATAATGAAATTGTAGGCGGAGTTTTACTTTGGGACTACCAGTCAGCTCTGTCCCACCAGCTGCTCCCAAATGACCACACAAAGACTTAACATTAATTATAATGCTCAGCTGATAGCTTAGACTTGTTCTTAACTAGCTCTGATAACTTAAATGAACTCATTTCAATTTATTTACTTGCTGCCACAATTTGTTACCTCATTTCGTACACATTTTGCTTCCTCTCTGTCTGGCTGGCAACTCTCTGACTTCACCCTTCTTCTTCCCAGAATTCTCTCTGCTCCAAAAAATCATGCCTAGCTATTGGCCATTTAGCTTTTTTATTAAACCAATCACAGCCACTAATATTCACACAGTGTAAAGGAATATTCCACAGTGAATAGCCTAGTTTTGTGTTTTCTTGATTAATAAATTATTCCATACTTTTGCCCTTGGGGTAAGGGGTAGCTCTCTTGGGGAAATTTTGAGGCTTTATTCATAGGAAGGTGTTAATCTACACAAGGTAGACAAAGAAACAGTCCAAAGGTAGAAATCCCAATTGGGGTCTGGGGAGATGTCTCACTTGACTAAGTGCTTCATGTGAAAGCAGGAGGACCTGAGTTCAAATCCCCAGTACCCACTTAAAAAGGTGGATGTTGTGGCACACCTGTAATCTTAGCACTGGGCAAGAAGATCCTGGGCTCTTTGACTAGCTAATGCTGCTGAATCTTCAAACTTCAGCTCTAGTTAAAGACCCTATCTAAAAACATAAGGTGGAGAACAATTGAGAAAGACATTCTATCAACATCTGGGCCTCCACATGCACCAGACTATATGTACACAATTCTGTATGTATATATCCACATAAATGCATACATACACACCCACACATGCACAAAAGTCTCAACCAGTAGTTGAGACTTTCATGCTATGCTAGGTGATAGAGTAGAGATAGGAAGAGTGTTCTAACCCGTGTCTCAACATGAGTTAGTGACAATGAGCAGCTGACACCAGAAACAATGGAGTCAGAGTTGTGCTGCTGTTCCCCATGACCCACGTAGAGATGTGACTGATGACTACTGGAAGAGAGTATCACACTTCAGGGAAAGATGACTCCATCCCTGGAACGAGCCCTTCTGGTACATGAGTAGATGTTAAAATGGAACCCTATCAGTGATGGAATGTTGCTGTCATACATCCTTTTGTCCCTCTGACAGGGCAGAAGAGGCTGGCCAGGCTCTCCCGGGACACCAGGCTCAAGAAGAAGGACGGTAAGAGCTCTTCAAGGAAAGGAGCTTCTAGACTTGGGGATCCCACAGCTTGAGCTGTGATGACAGTGACTGACTATGGGGAGTTTCTGGGGTGGTCACTGGGTCAGGGGTGCCATCTCAGAATGGGGATGGCCTGGTAAAGTCCCTGAAGATTGAATAAGAAAATGCTGGCTACATGGGAAATCATGCACAGGGAAAGATTGCCACACAGAGCAAATGAAAGAGTGGCCAATCAGGGGAAAGCTGCCAATGTTTGACCTACTTGACCAGTTAACTCGTGTTGCCAGTGATGTTACTTGATAGTCAGTGGATGTTGCCAGTGATGTTACTTGATGAGTTAGCTAATGTTGCCAGTGATGTTACTTGATGTGCAAACTCCATTGTCTGCTAGTTCTTCTGACTATTAAGAAAGTTGGGAAGAAAATTGCTTCTCCCTTCCTCAGCAGCCATTGATTGACAGCCTGAAGTTCACCATCTGCATTGGCAGGTCTACTGCTATTGTCATGCACGTCTTGTTTAGGCAACCATAATGTTGAGACTTTAAAGAGTGTAGCATCCCTGTCATGTCTTAGGGTAAGGGGAGATGGAGGGGTAGGAATAATGTTAAATATAGTATACTCACAGGAAATTCTCAAAAATTAAAAAACAATGAAAATAACAAAAAAAAATGTTAGCAAAAAAGAGATAAAGAGAAGTACTGTTGTAACTAAGAGTGAGATTAGGTTGTTGAGTGTCTTAGGGATTCTGATGCTGTGATAAAACACCATGACCAAAAGCAACTTGGGGAGGAAAGGGTATATTTCAACTTACAACTCTCAGGTCACACTCCATCACAGAGGCAAGTCAGGGTAAGAACTAAAGGCAGGAATTGAAGCAAAAGCCGTGGAGGCATGCTGCTTACTGACTTGCTCATCTTGGCTTGCTCAGCCTGCTTTCTTACTGAATATCACCTGTCCAGCAGTGGCACCACTCATGGTGACCTGGGTCCTTCTGCATCAATCACAAATCAGGACAATACCCATAGACTTGCCTGTAGGCCAGTGTTATGGAGGCATTTTCTTGATTAAAATTCTCTCTTCCCAGATATGTCTAGGTTTGTGTCAAGTTGGCAAAAGCCAACCAGCACATTATGAAACCCTTTGGGAGGAGTTTTAATTTGTTTTTAGTTTATTTTATTGGCTTTGTTTAAATGCATGCTTTAAAACATTCCATGCATGACTGCTTAGAAAAACGCACAAGGATTCCAAACAGAGAGTCTTTATCCAATAAGAGATTATTTAATGGAATTCACTTTCACACCTGCATTGCAGTCTAGATTAGACCAATTTTGTCTCATTTTGCAGCATTTTCTTTTCCATTCTTTGTTTAGCTATCCAGCCTCCTTCCCCCCTCCCCCCTCAAAATACAATGTTTTCAAATTGAGCACAAATGAAAACTAGTTGAGTGGATGGGGCTTCTGATGCTTTGTATTTTCTGGGCAGAAGTAGTTTATGAAACCAGCTCTTATACTCCATCAGGAAAGTATTTTTGCATCTGGAAGCACACCTATGTTCTTCACAAGGCTAGGAAATAAAATGAATGGCAGGGATATTGGAAACGTGCAGAGTGTGATTGTTAGCAACCCAATTTGCTAATGTTGCTTTCGTGCATATGAGATGAGGGAGTGTTTGTCCTCTCTACTTGGCCTTCTGGAAGGGCATCCTTGAAGGCTTCCATCCCCCTGCAAAATGTTTTCATTGTGAAGACTATCACCCAGAAAATCCTGGTGTGAAGGAATGTGTATTTATTGTTTTGTGGCCTACACAGCTTCTAAGGAGAACCCCCATCTGGGGGATAGGTGCCTCTGTGTCATGCAGGAGTCAAAGCAGTTGCCTCTTTTGGGCAACTCAGCAAAATAAAATAAAAAGACACAAACAGTGACCCTGCCTTCAAGCCACAGGTAAGGACTCTCTGGCCAACTTCTTTTGCACCTGGACTGTAGAGAGGAAGTCCACATGCTCCTTAGCTCTGAAGCCAGATCGGGTTTCTCTCAAAATAATTGTCACCACCCAGAAAGAGCTGATGAATGCAGTTGTGCAGATTTTCACTGTCGATTCTGAGAGGAGCAAGGGGTATCCCCATATGTCCCTGTGAGCAGAGGAAGCAGAAGGAATGGGGAGAAAGTGAACAGTGTTGTATCTGTATTGCCCGAAACCAGAAGCCAGTGGAGATTATGACACAGACAAACTGCAGCCATTAGGGCTTCATGTGAGTCCTAAGATTTGCCTAAACGCCAAAAGCTGGAGGAAGATGTAACCCTACAGTAAAAGCAATAATTCCCTTAACCCCAAAGTGTTGTAGACAGTGTCTCCATGTCCCACTACACCTCCCCAGGGGTCTTTAGTCCACAGGGGTCCTTTCCACAGATAGTCAATCTTTATTGTCAATGAATCAGGTTATTGAGTAATCAAACCACAAAAGAGAGGGAGGGAAAATCATGTCCCAAAGGCAAATTAACCCCACCCCTCACTTGAAGAGGAGGTACTCAAGGGGAAAGTGGGACTCTGGCCAACAGTTCAAGTCTGAAAGAAATGAAGCCCACAGTCTTGCTCTGAATAAAAGCTCAAAACACTGACAGAACAGCTGGGGCAGTGGTGGCGCACGCCTTTAATCCCAGCACCAGGGAGGCAGAGGCAGGTGGATCTCTTGAGTTCAAGGCCAGCCTGGTCTGCAGAGCTAGTTCCAGGACAGCCAGGGCTACTCAGAGAAACCCTGTCTTGAGAAATAAAAGACAAAAACAACAAAGACTTGACAGGACAATAGAGAGGGAAAGACATCAACTGGCAGAGCTTGGGGGACAGAGGAAGAGAAGGAAGTGGAGAGCTACTGGATAGCAGAAATGTTGACGTTGGGCCCCAAGCTCTTGTTTTTACTTTTCTAGTGAAATTAAATGTATTACTTACATTTTTTTAGATTTATTTTATTGTTGTTGTTTTGTGTACAAGTGTTTCATCTATATGTCTGTGCACCACTCTCATGCAGTGCCTGTGGAGGTCAGCAAAGAGCATGGGATCCTCTAGATCTAGAGTTAGAGATGGTTGTGAGCTGCCCTGTGGGGGGTGGGACCTGAACCTGGGTCCTCTGGAAGAGCAACAAGAGCTGACCCAACTCTCCAGCCCAATGCTGAAATTTAAAATAGCATGACCACATGACCCCTTTTTCAATAAAAATGCCACTATATAGAATTATGTCAGAAAAATCCCATATGTGTCAAGAATCATGACTCTAAAAAGCTAATGATTACTTCTTTTGTCTAAAAACTGTTTAATGTTTAAATGTTTTGTCTGTATGAATGTGTGTCGGCTTGTGCCTGCTGCCCTCAGTCAGAGGTGAGAAGAGGGGGTTAGATCAGATCCCCAGGAGCTAGAGTTATAGAGGGTCATCAGCTACCATGTGGGTACTGGGAACAGAATCTGGGTCCTCTGCATGAGAAGCAAGTGTTCTTAACCTCTGAGTCATCTCTTTGACCCCTGCGGATGTTTATCTCTACCTGGAGATTTTGGGGTGACTTTTACATTTATGTTTGATCTGCATTCATAAGGGTTTATTGGTTTTATAATTGCAATGAAGTTGTTATTCTTGAAAGAAAAAGAATCTGTTGTTTCTAAAACAGTAAGATATAGGTAGATATTAGGCTGGGGGAGGTAGGGGAAGCTCAGTGGCCAAGTGCCTGTCTAATGTGTCCAAAGCTCTCAGTTCCATCACTACCACTTCATATACCTGCAAAATAGCATCTAGATGAAGATGGAGAGCAATGAGGGATCCTTGGTGCAATGAAATTCTGCTGAATTGGCAAGTGATTGGAGGGTGACATGCAGGGAAATGGATAACAGCTGACCCAATGTGATCTCTATTCATTTGACAAACACTGAACACCAACAATGAACCAGCAACTGGCTGAGTACTAGAGCTCTCTGCAGGAATTCAGAGCCATGGGGTAAACCACAGCAAAGTTTCTCCACCACTGGTGTGTGTTTGAAGCTTTGCTTGTGGTGAAGGGCTGCATTATGCATGGAAATATGTAAATTTCTACTTCAACATCTCACTGGGTGCCAACAGCACACCCAACAGGAAATGCCCCCAGACTTTGCTAACTGCTTCCTGGCAAGGAAGTGATGGAAAAGGAGGCAGGCCTGTGGGGTGAACAAGCTATTATCAGAATGAGGCTAAGATACTAGCCTGGACCTAGGGCAGGTGAAGCAGGGAGAAAGGACCGCAGCCAGAAAGCACACCCCGGGCATTGATGGGAAATGGGAGGGGTAGCTGTCTCTGAACTAGGCTGTGCTGAGGACTAAAGTGGGTCCGCTGCCAGGGGTAATGAGAAGCAACTGTAGCCTCAGACCCAAGCAGCCTTTCATTCCAGTTTGGTCCAGATTGCTTTGGTAGTGCTTTCTCCATTCATCCTTCTGGGAACCTCTTTACAGGCCTCCCAGAGTGCTCCAGGGCAGCATCATGGGAGATGAGCCTGCCAGTAAGAAATAGGATTCATGGGTGTCGCCATTAACACCCTGCTTGCTTCCTGAGGACTCTCTGTTTGTGCTCAGAAAACAGGGTCCTCATTGGTACCCGGAAAGCCAGGCTGAGAGGACCACAGAACTGGGGACTCTGTCTTGCATCATTTCCTTCTGCAGCCCCCTGAGGGACGGACTTTCCTCTCGATGTGCCCACTCACATTTGCTTTAAAGAAGAGTTAGGATGTCTGGGTCTGTGACTGGACCCCAGTCAGCCTTTGAGTACACCCTGCCGATATTCTGCGATTTTTCTCTCCTATGCAAACACTTGAAAATGTTAGGCAAATGCTGCAAAATCATTTGCCCCAATTCCTTGTCTGCTTTCTGTGTCTCCTGTTTGCCAAGGTCTTTCTCCCATGATTTTGTAGCTTAAACCAGCAAACATGATAGGTGGCCTGTCCAGGTTTGTTCCCCTCACTTACATCACTGTTAGATTAAGGTCTGTCTCCTCCATTAGGTCTAAACCCCCATGACTAGGGACAGGAGTCAGTCTTTACTCAGGGGGCAGGGCAGGAATACCAGAGATACGTTGCCATTGAGCTCTTTCAAAATCAGACCTTAAGTCCCATGGGAGCAGAGCTGGAGAGATGGTTGAGGCAGTGATGTGCTTGCAGGCAATCCTGAAGACTGAGAGTCCAAGTAACATAGCCAGGTGTGGTGGTGCACCCACGTAACCCCAGCCCTGAGAAGGAAGGCTAACAGATTCTGATAATGGCCAGCCAGCCAGCCAGCCCAGCCTTACTGGTGAGCTCCAGGCCAGTGAAGAAACCCTGTCTCAAAACACAAGGTAAATGACACCTAAGAAATGACTCTGGAGGTTACCCTTTGGCCTCTGTGTGCATACTCACACGTGGGCATCGCACATGGGCATCTACCTACACAAGCAAATGAGCACATACAAAAGGCAAACAACTTAATACACAGGAGCAGACGCTGATGTTTCCAACACTGGCAGTAGAGAAACATCCTTCATGTGGAGATCTGCTCTACAACCCTTAAAATCTATGAGTGAATTTTTGTTTTGCTAGAATATGACATTCTCCTCAGCTCCTCCACTGCAACCGGTTGTATTCACATGGAGCCTGCTCCAACCGTGTGTGTTAACTACACCACAAACTGAGTAGTGTGGTATAGTAACCTCGCAATTTCCCTCTTATCTCACACTTTTGACTCAACTTACCTTTGTTGCCAATACCTACTATACCTCCTATTTTTCTGCTTTTACGTCATTACCCAGGACACATCCCTTGAAACCAATAGCCAAAAAGTCTCTTCCTCTGGGGAGATTTTCCACATTGGACCAACTGGATGTGATCTGCCTTTGAAACTGTCTTCCCATCCTTAACTATGTGCTGTGCTCTGCCTTGTAAATGCTTGTGGTATTTGTCCATCGTCCCCCAATACTTAGAGTGAGGATTTCCCAAGGTCAAAGACTCCGGGAAAATGTGGGGGAGGGCCCAAGCACGTATACATGCTTCATTCTCTCTTGGTCCCATCTATTGTCCTTCAAAGGGTAGCAGACAGTTTTCAGAATGAAATCTACTGGTGGATAATTTTCTGGATGATGTGGAATTGAACTGAATTGGGACAATTCATTGTGCTAAAGGAAACAGATTCTATTTAAACTTTAAAAAAAATTATAGATGTGTGTGTGTGTGTGTGTGTGTGTGTGTGTGTGTGTGTGTGTGTGTGTGTGTATGTGCAACCACATGCATGCAATTGCTTGTCAATGCTGGAGGGAGGACATTGGATCCCAGGGAACTGGAGTTACAGGCAGTTGTGAGCTGCCTGATGTGGGTGCTGAGAACTGAACCAGCATCCTCTATAAGAGCAGCAAGTGCTCTTAGATGCTAAGCTATCTTTCCAGCCCTTTGAAAATGATGACTTCTTCTGTGACAGAGAATGTGGGCCTTGAAGATGAATCATTCTTGTTTTAAAGAAATATGACTTTTCCCCATGCACACCTCTTTGCTCCTTAGATGACAACATAGTTTGAAATACACTTGGCAATGCTGACCTGTCAGAATATCTCACATGAGTTTCCAGCAAGATGGTATTGTCTGGCTGTTGAATTTTGTGAACCCTAGACGTGAGTTTTGCTCTGATCTTACTAAATGACCAAGTCAGGCAGGAAAATGTCATTATCTCTTGATTTTCTGAACTGTGGACTATTGATTGGGAATGCACCTTGAACCTTGACCTTACACAGAGTGAAAATTCCCCTTCCCTGTTTAACAATGTTGTTTGGATTGGGTATTTTATTGATACAGCATGTCAAGTCACTTTTGAATATTTGAGATGATTTCTGACAACTAATCACATTACTTAGCTTTATCAAGCTCATTTGACTCTTTAAATTCTGAGCTTTGTGAGTTTCTGAGTATTGTGAAGTTCCCAGAGGCGAGCCTCAGCTTTTCCTCTGGCACCCTGCCCTCTGGCTGGTCCATTCCTGATTTCAGATTTACTTTGTAGTTCTTGGAGGAAAATAAGAAAGAAAATTCAGGTCGTTGTTGCAGCTACTGAGCAGCTCTGGTCAAGCTTAGTGAAGGTGGGTTGTGGGCTATGACCTATTCTCCGTGTATCTCTGGCTTTGGTTTCTCCATGATTTCAATTATCTACCTAGAAATTGAGAGTTGGCAAGAGCCTGTTTTCACAATGCACCAAGTAATGAAGGAGTTAGCGTAATGTGGGAGTTACATCAGTGCTTTGAGGTGTCTGTTACCAATTGAAATCCTATGGATGCAGCATCTTTTCTAAACTAAGAATATCTACTTTTTTCCTTTTATTTTAGGTAGTTCATGGCCGAAGGGGACATACAGGTCCGCAGGTCAGTGATAATTTCTTTTTCTTACCTTCAGATGATAAACGACTCATGTCCAGTCAAGGAACATGGAACTATCTCCTCCCATCTTAACCTTTTGGTTTTTTATGATATTGGTTGTAGATAAATTGTTAGAAAATATTAACTACAATTTCAAGAATTCAAAATGAAATAAAATTGGGGTACTTTATTTAAAAATTTCGAAGAAATTAACCTTTAAACATGAAAATGATCAAAGACACTATTTAGTCCAATAGTTAAACTTGATTTTGTTTGGATTTTGAATTCAAACTCTAACCTTTCTTGCATTTGTATTCCGTGATCCTCTCCAACTTACAATTTGTATGAAAACCCCATATAAACCCAAAGAACACAGTGGAAGTTGTCTATAACTGGATACTCTGAGTACCCTGAAGACGTAAATGGAGAGGTGTGTCACATCCCTATTGTGCACCCTGGTGATGTATCCTACACTGTGTGCTTCATGAATGCACAGTCTTTAAGAAAGAAGAGCTGTGGCTTAGACGTTTGTGGAACACTCATGCTCAGATTAAAAACATGATGAGGGTTAGTGATAAACCCACTCTCGGTCACATGGTCACATCTGAGTGAAATTCCATGATATTAAGGATAAAAGAAACCTTCAGTTTTTACAAAGACTTTTCATTGCCACTGAAAAAGAAGTTTCTAATCTTGCACATGAAGAGATAGCATTAAAAGATTAATAGGTTGATTCTTCTCCCTACAGGGAAATCCAGGCATCCCAGGCCTAGATGGACTTGAAGGTTCACCAGGACTTAAGGGCCCTCAGGTATACCTAGAGAACACATAGTTGTGTGAGCAAATGGAGAATCAATAGCCTGGTTAGAACTCTTCACATGGCCCTGTAGAACTACAGAGGCTTGGAAGTATGTTCAGGTTAATAAAACAAATAAGCAACATCGAGTCTTGACTTGCACAGAATGTTGTCTCTTTTATCAGAGTTCTGTCCTCATTAAGAGGTAGAAAGAGATGAACATGCTGGTCAGCCAGCCTTGTGGGTTCAGGACTGTTAGGATAATCCAGGAGCCCTTGAGCCAAGGAAAATGTTGAGCCTTGAATTTGGGGATTATGGCCAATTTCACACAGTAATAGTTCAGCATTGTATCTCTGCATGTCCATGGTGTTGAAACATTGGCTCAACTCAAGGAAAAAATTGTTCTAAGTGCAGCTGGAGGCTTCATCAGGGTGATCTATAGTGTGGCACCCTGCCTGTCCTTTCCAGCTTGCTTCTCTGGGGAGCTGCCTCCAGCACTTCTTCCTTTACAAGGAGCAAGCCATGGTTGGTGCTTTGCTCTGGTCATGTGAGCAGGGAGGCACGTGTGCCAGAGAGGGCAAAGCATAGCCTAGATCAACAGTGAGACAGGAAGGGAGCACATGCTGAGAAGGAAGAAAGATGCTGGATTGGGATGTAACTCAATGGTAGAAAGTGTGTGTTGCATGTATAGGCCCTGGGTTAAGTCTCCGGCATGGAGGGAAAGAGATGGAGTGGGAGAGAGGGAGGGAGGAGGAAGAGGTAGAAATCAGACCGCAAAATAGTATTTTTCCTCTAAACTTTGTTTTGAATGTATGAAAAAAACAGGTGCACTCTTTGGCTTAGGCAGGACAGTCATTGGTGCTATTTTTCAAGATTTTAAAGCAAGTACTTAAAAATAAAGGCATTATATATTGGCAGTTTGTGTATGGAAGTTGGACGAAATACATCAAAACATCAGAGAGACACTTTGTGACATGTCGCCAAGATTTCAGCATGGTAAACAGCCTTCCCGTCAGACCGTTCTCTCTCTCTCCAGCTTGATTGCTTTTATTTGTCATTACGTGCCAGATGAGGGAGGTTCAATTTTCTTACTTTAGAGTGAGAAATCTTTGCCGTTGGGATCGTCAGAAAGCATCTCAATAAATTGACTGCCTTTATCTCATGCTGTGCAAGTCACAATGAGCATTTGTTCTTTCAGCTTATGGACCTTTTTTATTTGCAGCACAATTTAAAATGGAGCAAAATACCAAATACAGCACATGAAGAAACTTTCTCTGCAACCTATGGAAGCCATAGTACATAGACAATAGAATATTCCAGAAGTAGAAATACCTAAATTTCATCTCACTATGGAATGTATCTTCTTTATGGCCCATCTTGGTTGTGGTTATTGAATATTAAATGGATTTAAAGGTTCTGGTTTCAGACTTACATGATTAAGAAAAACATTTTTCACATAAAAAGCATATGGCTTCTGAGTGTAAAGGCTGAGGACAGTTACCAGTGCTGAAAATCTCAGCTTTGGGGTGTTTCTTCCAGGCCCTATCTCCTTTGGCGCTATAGGCTCAACCACCTCAATTTCAGACTGTCCTGTGGGTATTCCTACAAAGATGAAGAAGAACCTCAAGACCTACACAGTAGCCACAGGAAATTTCCCTGACCAGTTTCTGTGTTACCTTGACTTAGCATTTGATCTTTAATGTGCAAGTTTAATGTTGAAGCATTCTCACTAAAGGGGAAACTAACACTTTGATTCTGTGTGTTTAGGGCTCAAGAGGAGAGCCTGGTGAGAAAGGAGAAGAGGGAGTTCTAGGAATGAAAGGCCCTCAGGTGAGTAAGGAGAAAGCAACTGTGTCTGGCCTTGACCTTGGCTTTAAGGAGGATGTTTTAGTGGTTTTGTCTCAAAAGGTGAATCACACACGCCGCCTGCACACCAAGTGTGAGAAATGTGACTTGAGTGTGAGAAGTGGCAGCTGCACCATTCACTGGTCCCTTGACATACAGACTATAGTAGATGCAGAGGATCCCCTCTAAAGAAACCTCCTGCCTCTGCTTCTCAGTCTTAATTTCTCCCCTGTGCTATGTTGATGCGTCACATCACATCCTGCTCACAAGCCACTTGGAGTTGCCTACTTCACCCCCTGGAGGAGCTAGAGAGATAGCTTAGTGGTTAGGAGCACTTGCTAATTCTCTTCCCAAGGACCCATATTTACAACCTCCTGTAACTCAGCTTTTGGGGATCTAAAACCCTCTCCACATTTACAAACTCCTGTAACTCCAGCCTTTGGGGATCCAAAACCTTCTCCTGGCCCTCACAATCACCCCCACACATGTGGCATACACTCACATACCCACACATGCACACATATAAAGTTTTTTAAATTGCAGTCTCCTGGGAAGACTAAACCATTTTATCACCTGGAACCCTACTCTGATTCTGAGAATCTCTGCAAGTGAAGACATGATGTTGATAATTCTAAATTCTCCTTAGATATAACACTGGGGTTGGAAATGACTACCTAATAGCCACACTTCTCCTATTTCAAAGGGCTCTAAGAATCTCTAGGAGAGTATGTTAGGATGCAGGTCCTAAGGGGGCCTAGATCGAGGCTTGGGATTCTGCATGTTCAGTGAGTCCCCAGTTGGTGCTGATGCTGCAGGTCTAGACCACATGTTGAGTGCAAGGCTCTGTGTGGTCTTCTCTGTCTATGGCTAGCATAGTATATATGTATATAATGGTCTCTTTTTACATATTGTAAGCTCCATCCATGTTAGTGTCTTGCTTATGCTGAATCCCCAGAGCCTGGGTCCATAGTACCTGGCCCAGCAGAGCTCAATACATTTGTGTAATGAATCAAGCAGTAAATGAATGAAAGAGACCCAGTTGGGACTTTCACCCTCCACTATTAGCAGTATCAAGGGAATGCATTGCTTTGCATCCATTAGTTAAACTGGGCAGAGGCCCAGCATTTAAGTGGCTGTGCTCATCATGAGAATATTTAAGAGGCTGTTTGCGTAAAGTTGTATGCCATGACATACTGTTTTAAAGTATATTCATAACTGCTCGTGATGATGTTTATTCCTGGTTTTGATAAAAGTGCTCTTTCCAAATGCATGAAAATTTCATAATTTCATAGCAGAATTAAATTGGTGGTAAAAAAAAAAAAAAAACTCTTCTGTATTCACATCTTTGAATCATTAAAAGCCGGCTGGCACCACAATGGAGATTTTTATTTAAAAAAAAATAGTAAGTACAAAGAAAGATGAATATCAGGCTATTATCTCATCTATTGGTATCATATATTGATGTGGATATGTAGATGAGCTGAAATTCCCAAAGTCCTTGGTCTTTCTTTTGCTCTAGGATCCAAAATGGTATCCAAGACTATTAGTGGATTAATTTTTCCATGTTCCCCGAAGAACACCTTCATTCACAGGTCCCTTTAATCTCACTTTGGCAAGATGTGGCTCAGTCATAAATCATCCAGCCTTTGGCATTGCCAGTTAGTCAAAGGCACCCTGTCTCTCTACCTCCACTTCCATTTGTCTGGCTGGAAAACCTACCTTTCTTCTTCTGCATGGTTTTTATGGAATTCCTTGCTTGTTGGCTGGTTAAAAGGCAGTTTAAAGACAAGTGGAATTTTCTGTGTTTGGGACATGACAAATGGGATTTCTAGATTGCTGTTTCCAGAGGAAATCCACAGAGACAAACACAGCCAGATGCACAGAGAGTATTGCTCTTTGTTGGCTCTCCAAACCCATTGCCATAGGTCTTGTATTCTTTTATGGCACAGGGGGAGCCCTCCAGTAGAACAGTATTTTCTAACAGCAGACTTGAAAGCTTTCCTTGGGACTCATATCTTGAAAGGGGATGTGATTTATATTGATGGCATACCAGAGGCTTATTAAGTTACGCAGTACTTGGTGTTCTGCATAAATGAAATGTGCTAATCCAGCCAATATGTTTCTGAGATTAAAAAAAAAAAAGCTGAAGTACTATGCCTAGGAAAATATTTTTGAAAGAAATGACAGATTCCTCTGTGCCTTCTTTTGTCCCATCTTTTATTACCCTTAAGTCCCTTCTCTAAAATCTCCAAATGCTAGGAAATACAGTGGAAAACTAGGTCCAAAATATTATACTCGGGGATGTAGCTGTTCTTTGAATACGTGTTCTTAGCTAAATCACACTAGTCATATGCACACCAGCCAGGTTAGACCTAGCCAAGCACTGGTGTCCTTCTCTGTTGAACCAGCACTCAAGAAGGGGAGGTAGGGTGAACCCACCAGGCTCTGCTGGATAGTTTCACATTTGTGGTCATTCCAATGGCCTTGGTTAAACTCAGTGGGTCACAAAACAAAAAGGGAAGGAGGAAAGGGGTTTGTAGGGAAGAGGGGTTGACGGGGTGGAAGAGGAGTTGACGGGGTGGAAGAGGGAAAGGAGAGAGGTGGGGATGATGGGGATGATCAGACTACATTATGCTCATGTATGACGTTGTCAAAGACCAATATATGCAAATGATACTGATTTTCTAAAAGAAGTAGAGGTAGAAGGATTAGGAGCCCAAGCCTTAGCTACATGAAACTATGCTTCAAAAAAATTGACAGGGTGAGGAGGAAAGGGGAGGAGAGTCATGGGAGGAGGGTAGAGTGTTCCATGGAAATGTGGTTCCAGGCTCATACCTTTATAGCTTATCTGTGTGACCTTGCGTAATTTACTTAACAACGGATGTATCTCCTGCAAAGGAATAGTAATAGCAGCTGCCTCATTGGATGTTGTGAAAATTAAACGGTTTGATAGATGTAAATGCTTGCAACCATTACTTACATAGTAAAGGCTGTATAAATAAAAATAAAATTTGTATTACTGCAATATTGTGTCTATATTGCCTAGTTGAACAGATTTAATTTTTTGCTTTTATTTATTTGTGTGAGAGTACACACATATGTACACACCACAGTCTATGTGTGAACGTCAGAGAGCCAGCTGGAGGAACTGGTTCTCTCCTACCTTGTGCATTCCAGGAATTGAACTTGGGTCCTCAGGCTTGGTGCCAAGCACCATTACCCACCAAATCACCTCCCCAACCTGAAAAGAGGTAGCCTGTGGCATGGAATTTGGTTCATATTTTGAGGGAAACCCTGCCAGACACAGAACAATATGTAATCCATGTTGCAATTGTCGGGTTTCGCCATCCTGCAAGATCTAGGTTGGATGGTCCATGGACTCACCCCTTTTTGCTAATTTGACAAGTGTTTACAGTAAGTGCTTTCTAGGGGCAGGTCCTGTTCTAAGACACGAAGATGGCACTTCTGTTTTCTAGTAGTTTCTAAAAACCATTTCAGAATCTTTATCCTGTGCTCCCTGAACACACTTTTGTTAAAATGCTAGTTGGTTTTAGTAAAGCTTTTTGATCTTTCTAATGTATATTCCATAGTTTGCAAATTAAGATAAATATACCAAAAACAAAAAAATAAAAACAAAAAAACCCCAGCCCTTGCCTGTTGTAGAAAGCATTTTTTTGAAGGCCAATGTCCTTTGGAAAGCTTTCTTGAAATGTTAGACATTTCAGCAACATCTGTTCCTTGAGCAAAACAGTGGGAACATAGACTCTGTTTGGACACAGAGATTCACAAGGAAGTGCAATCATTTAGGCCACATCTGGACAGGGCTACTTTGTTAATTTTCTTTTATTCACTAGTCTTTATTTGACAGTTGCAATATTTTTCTCGGGAGCGGGACCCGCTCAGCTCGTAACTCTTTTCCCATCTGAACTTCACGTTCCATAAGACATGTAAAAGTGTTGGGGAAAGTTTTTCTTTGTCTCACTGTATCTGCCATCCTTGTTTCCTTCCAGGGGCCTCCAGGACCCGGAGGACAAGCGGGGAATCAAGGCCATTCGGGAAGCCAAGGAAATAAAGTAGGTCACATTCTTTAATACAGCCCCCGCAGTGGTCAAGTTTGTGTTACCCGAGAGGGCTGTGGCTGGCTGCATGAGCCAGAGCCCTTTCAACACAAAGGAAAACATTTTGTTGCCCCTAAGCTCTGGCTTGATTCGTGGAGAGCCAGAAATCTCTAAGGAACTGGGTGTGGACCAAGATGAAGTCAGGGACTCCAGCTCAGCATAAATGCATGAGGGGCTACACCCCATCCAACTGACAGGTCTCGGGAGGAAGACAGCTCTGGCAAGGCCTTCCCTCTCCATCCTCTCTGCACCATCCTGTCCTTCCTACCTCGCTTGTTCCTTCCTTCCTTGCTTGGTTCCTTTCTTCTCGTGTGAATCTTTGCTAAGGACCTTTTAAAGCTCAGGCTTCTGTTGTCCTGGGAAGTTGGGTACAGGAAAGCAGGGTCTTTTCCTCACCAGTGCATCTCTAATGCTTAAAACAGTGCCTGGCCTGGAATAAGAACTTAGTATTTATGAATGAATGCAATTCCAGGAGCTATGATACATGAGGCATGAAATCAGGCCCAAAGAATTTAGAACATCTTGAAGACTGCAATCTATGGCATACGAAAGATAGAGAGAAAGAGGCTGAAATGGAGGTTTGACTAAAGTAGTTAAGAGTATTTCCATGCTGGAAAAGGAGACATCAAAGAAGATCCAAGCTTTAAGAGGCCTTTAGAAGATAAACACTTTGAAGAAGCAGAGAGGGAAATGGGGGACAAGGAATTCCTCCTTTAAGGGGGAGAAAAGGATATCTCTACTTAGGCCTGCCATTGTCTTGAAAAGCTTGGAGTGTGTTTGCAGTGGAAGGGGAGACAGCAGGGTGTTAATGATTGGAGAAGAGGGGGAAGGGGAATTAAAGTGTGAGGCAGACTGAAGAAGCTTTTCATAGAGTGGAGGGATTTCCTGCTGGAGTGAATCTGAGGCATACACTTCGGCATTTGTACTGGAGAAGTGCCAGGGAGAGCCTGCGAAAAGAGGGGAGCAAGGAGCCATGGCAAGACAGTCCATTGGCTTGTGTAATAAGATTTGAGGGTAACCAGGACAAGCACCTTCAGAAGGAGGGGCTCTGGGCATGTGGTGTGTCAAGAATGGTCAGAAAGTGACAGTTAGAAAGAGGAGCCATACTGGTTCTGTGTCCTGGGGTAAGCTGTGAGGGGAATGGTGCCACAGAATACAGCTTCTCTTTGGATGAAGAAGTGTGTGTGTGTGTGTGTGTGTGTGTGTGTGTGTGTGTGTGTGTGTTTCAGTGGATGTGTACATAATGCGTATGAAATGAAGGAACTCTAGAGTATGATAAAAGAGACCAAAAGAGGTCCACAGAGATGGATGGAACTCAGAGCTAGGTGAGAATGAGGAGGAGTCATAGGCACAGAAGCCATGTCCATCGAGATCATTATTAACAACTGGAACCTTTAAGTAGGGTGGCTAGAGTTAGAGGCAGGATAAGTGCCCCAGTGCAAATGGCAAACCCAGATGGACTGATTCCTTGCGTCACTATTGACTGAGATGAACGCCTACCTGGGTCGTATTCCAGAACATTTAAACTCGGGAATCCTGCACTCCATGTCTGACTCTACCAGTAACTGAGTAACCAATTATTTGGTGCTGGGAAAGCCATCTGACTTCCAGCTTTCCTGCCTTCAAGTGGATGTTCTCAAAATTGAGTCAGCTGGGGAGTTTTAATGCACATATTGTTGGACTCTAGTACGGGATTCATTCAAAGGGGGCTGGAAAATGGCTTTTGTATGCGAGTCCTGGATGCTTGTGGGAGGACAGGAGGCCCCCAAGAACACTAGGAGAAAGTGAGTCCTGGGGATGATGACCTCCATCATCCCTCCCCATTCTGTATCACCCCATACTTCAGAACATCCATTCACAGTTCTCACACTGTGTGACCTTTCTGTTCTTCAGAATGAGTTAACCACCAACCTTAACAGTGAGGAAGCTTGACCAATATGACATCAACCAGGTGGTCAGAGTCAGCAGCCATGGAAATAAAACCACATTGCTTGTTCTACCCTTGATAAGATGCAGTAAGAATGGCATTGTATCCCTATGCTCTTCTTTCTCAAAGCCCATAGACCCAGTCTAATCAAAAATAAACTATCAGACAACCTCTAATTGGGAGTCATTCCACAAAATACCCAATGGATACTCCTCAAAACTGTAAAGGTCATTCAAAAACAAAAGCCTGATAAACCATCCCAGATTGCAAGAATCTATGGAAACATCACATTTGGGAAACTCTTGGGTACCTGGAACCAAGAACAAATACTAGGTAAAACCAAGATCTAAAGGATGGGTTTGGGGAGTACAGTGAATCAGTATTGGTGGTTCATTGTGCTGAGCATGAATGACTGCAGCTAATAGATCGGCAATGGGGGAGGTAAATGTGTGGGGTGCTGGGGACTCTCTCTGTGTGCAACCGTTCTTTCTGCACATCTAAAACTATTTTAAATGTAATGTTTTGTTTTCTTAAAAGGGGAGCTCGTCTTCCTTCATAACCTCATGAACATTTTCCCAAGTGGCTGAGGTTTCCCCAAGACACTACTGAGATTGGTTCACAAGTCATGGTGGATACTCTGCTTGTCTTCCCTGGCTGATCTACACTCGGGTCTCTAGGCTAATACATCTGCTATCCTCATAGATGAGTGATTTGCACAGGTCATCGTGGGAAACAATTTTTCTAATTATTTTTTTTAACAGTAGAGAGATTGCTTCCTGGATCATGATGGGGACATTTTCATGGCATTGAGTGGCTAAGATGGTGAACTACCCTCAACAATATATCAGACTTTGTAAGACATCGGTGATAGATGGAGGCCAGCTCTTTGGCCAACCACAGCCATTCCTTACATGTCATTTGTACAGTATGGAAGTCTGAATACAAGCCCATTGCCGTGACACATGGGACTTTAACAGTGCCTTGTGCCATCATTTCTGACTTGCCATTACACAAGTGAAAGTCAGGCGTGCTGATTCACCCCTGGAATCCTAGCACTGAAGGGCTGGGGTAGGAGGAAGACTACCACAAATTCACAATCAACCTGGGACTCAGAACGACATCCTGTCTCTAACAGAACAACTGAGTTAGGACCTGTTCCAATTTTCTGTTGAACAGGGAGAACCTGGAAACTTAGGAGGAAAGGGAGCTGCTGGCTTTCCAGGTCCCCGGGGCCTGCAGGTAGGCTGGTTTTCACTACTTTTGACCAGGACTTTGGAACCTTTTACTTCAGTAGTGAACTAATTACTTTCCTCTATACTGTGACCCAATACTTGATAAGAAGTAACATAACAGCAAAGGAAAGGTTTCTTTTGGTTAGAGTTCAAGAGGGCTCCATCCAGCATGGCTGGGAAGGCAAATAGGCTTCTGCTGCCAGGAAGCAGAGACTGAGCAGGAAGTGGGCTGGGCTATAAAAACCTTAAGGTCTGCTCCTAATGGATGGCTTCCCTGAGGCTCCACCCACAAAGATTCCACCACCCTCTTGAAAAGTACCACCAGCTGGGGACCAAGTATTCAGACACATGGCCTACAGAGAACACAATCCACACCACAGCAAAAAGATGTCTGCGCCGTATCCCTGAGGGATGCTCAGAAGAGCTTTAAAGACACGGTCTCAGTCTAGCCTTGGAGTGTTCTAGCAATAACTGAGACAGGCATCACAGACATTTCTGATTGGCCAGCTTTTCCAAGGCAGCAGGTGCCCCAGACAATATGCTCTTGAGATGAGATGGTAAAACATACTAAGCTTTCTATGTAGCATCTTCCCGTGACCTCTTCTGACCTTTCATTTACAGGACCTCTTTATCAGACACCATTCCATCCTTTCCCCATTGCCCAGGGCTTCTACAAGCATTGGACAGTAGCCAAAGTATGGACAGTTTGCTGTGCTTGTTTTGTTCAGTGAACTGAAAATGGATTTGAGCTGAAGTATTATTGTACAGAAGCTCTCCAAAGAGTTGGGTCATCATTCTGCCTACTTCTACTGAAAGTTTACAGGATGCCCAGCTTATTCTTTTGATGTTCACAACAACTGCAAAGTGGCTGTAATTGTTGATTCTGTTGTTCAGGAGTATTAGCACCATCATTAGTGTCCGTTACCCACCCAACTATAGGACCCTGCTTCCTAGTTGTCCCTGATGTTTCCCAAATCTATCAGTCATGTCCTCCCTCTTGTAATAAGCCCACCTCTATCTCTAGTCTGGATGTGAATGATTAGTGGCTTTGCTTACAGGGTGATGATGGCAGCCCAGGATACGGCAGCATTGGCCGCAAAGGATCAAAGGTAAGTTATACCCACTGAAGCTGGACCTAGTCTCTGTGCTTTTGCTTGCTTGTTTGGCTTGCCATGGTTAAGAGGAAGAAGGCAGCATATAATGAGTCTGATCCAGTTGAAAATCTATTTTGATAGCTCACTTGTTGATGTCCTGTGGGCAGTATGGTAGAGAATCAGGCCAGGGTTCCAGGGGCAGGTGAAAATGGAGAGTTGAAAACAAATCATGTGTTTCCCTGTGATGTGTGGCTGTGGAACATGGCCTGGCATGTTCCAGCTTGAACTGTCTTTAATCTTAGAGGTTCTGTGTGGAGCCTCACTCAGGAGCTGTTTCACATTTTGTCTTCCTATTGTTATGATTGCTTCAGCTATTAGTGAGAAATTTTGTAGCATTTTCTTAATGCATTTGCCCAAATGGTAACTTAAAAATAAAAATGATTATATTGTTACTGGATATGTAAATGCCTGAAAATAAGTAAGTTGACTAAAGCTAGTCATTTTGATATGCTAACAATAACCACTTTAAAACTGTAATAAGTGGTTGGGAGGATGGTTCAGTCCCTAGAACCCACATAAACAGTGGTGTGGTAGTGGATATATATAATCCCAGTGGTGATGGGATACAGAAACAGGGAGACCTCTGGAATTTACTGGCCAGTTAGTCTAGCCTGCTTGGTAAAGTTCAAGGCCAGTGGAGGCCCTGCCTCAAAATAAAGGTACAAGGTACCTGAAGACTACCACCTAAGGTTCTTCTCTGCCATTGTCTCTATGCATGTATACACATGCACATGTATGGACGCCCACACAACCATGCTTATGCATGTGTACACATATAATCATCATGAAAAATACCCCATTATTATTACAAAAGGCTCAGAAAATATAAAGATATCTTTTCTGAAACAAAAGTTAGAGATCTATGATAAAGATCTGAGAGACATGAAATCATTAGAAGAGTAGTCTAAAATAATAGAAAGGATCAGTGTACTGCTAGTGGAGTCCCATGGGAATGATTTCAGGTTGTATTAGGAGGAAAAACCACAACTGCTGAAGATTTTTGAAAATTAAAACTAAAAAATGAGGAATTTTAATGTTCATTAGAACATAGGATAATTGAAAACATTAGTATTCCACAGAAAAGGAAATATTTAATAGCCTGTGACATTGAACATAGACTTTCTATAAAATTAATACATATGATGTTTATTATAAAAATGTGTGTGAACATGGGGGACCACTTGTGCACACATATGTGAGTGTAGAGGCCAGATGTTAACAGATGGTGGGGTGGAGCAAGGCTGAGCGGGTCTTCCTCTATCCCGTCCTACCTTATTTTTTGAGACAGGATCTCTCACTAAACATGGAGTTCTCTGATGGGCTGAGCTGGCCATTGATCCCCTGGGATAATTCTGCTTCTATCCACCAGTGCCTGGGTGCCAGGGTACCAGGGTGCCAGGGATCAGAGTCCTCTGCTTGCAGACTGAGCAGCAAATTCACTGAGCCATCTTCCCAGACCTCTGTTTAAAATTGGTACATAGAAACTTGAAGTAAAGACTCATAATACACTTACAAGAACACTTATCCCAGTAGTGCCTAAAATGCATTTCTAAAAGCTGGAAGGAGCTAGAACAGGGATCTAGAACAGCTCCAGGTAGGAAGACGCAGGTGGTTTTTCTTCTTTTTGTCTTTTGAATTTTATATATATAAGGATTTTTTTTTACATAAAAAAGCTTTATTTTTTATAGATTAATGATAATTGGAAGTTGGGAAGTAGGGAAGATCGGGGTGTTGATTGATGCTCTCTGTATGTGTAAATTCAAGTCTCTCCTTTATCACAGGTAATAATAGGTGTTCATCAAAAGCTTAAAAAATGGTAAAAATTTCAAAATTTAGGGGTGAGGGATAGCTCTGTGGGTAAGAGTGCTTTCCATGAAAACAAGAACACCTAAGTTCAAATCCCTAGTACCCATGGAAATGCTGGCTGTGATTGTGATGCCTTTAACCCCAACATGGCAGGGGTGGAGTAGAGATGGCTGAATCCTGGGAGCTTGCTGGCCAGCCTAGGTCCATGTTCAGAGAGGAACCCTGTCTCAAAACTAAGATGTCGAAAGTAACAGAGGAAGACACATGACATCCTCCTGGTCTCTACTGGCACACCCGAGAGTGTGCACCCCTTCACACAGGCATGTACAAAAGAGAAGAAACTTTATTTTAGGTAGCATAACGTTCATTATCAGATAAGGGTAGGAAAGCTCTTCAATGAGTCTTTGGCCAAAGGAAGGTAAGATGAATGGTCAGGTCTGGATTCTGTTGACTTCCTAAACCTTTCCAATGAAACCCACTTGAGAAAGGTTACTTGCCACTCAGAGACACACGGCCAGTGACCCTCTCTTCTTTAACATATGCTTCAACGAGACTCAGGCCCTCTGTAATTCTCCAGATCACTTTCTCCTCAAATATTTCTGCCTTTCCTCTTAGATTGCCATCTTGCTTATGTAACTCACAAGTAACCAAATTTAGAAATTGGAATGTGTTTCTCCAATAGTGCTGCCTAGTTTCCAATGGGTTCAGCCCTTCCTTGATGCACAAACATATAAACAAACAAGGTGGTAGAATTAAAGTCAATATAAATCTACTTGGGCCAAGCGTGTATGTATTGATTTCCTCTGTTGTCAATTGCAGGGACAAGGAGGATTCCCTGGAGAAAGTGGACTAAAGGTACGTGCACTTCCCAGTCCAGAGCCAGGGACTGTATCTCAGGACAGTTAATGAGAAATAAATGTTCCACCGCAGGGTGAGGCAGCATAGGGAAGAGCTAGGTCGCTCCTATCAAGTTTAATATGATCTGTTTGTTGATGAATATAAGAACTTCAAAAATATTCCACTTTAAGTTTTTTAATTTATAAAGGGAGAAAGATAATCCTTTTGAAAGTTTTCTCCTCAAATATCCTCCTCCCCTATTTTCTGCATTGCTTAAGCACTGGTTCTCAATCTTCCTGGAACCGTGACTCCTTAACTCAGTCCCTCATGTTGTAGTGACCCCAACCCCAAAATTGTTCATTGTTACTTCCTAACTGTTATGAATTGTAAATATCTGTGTTTTCAAATGGTCTTAGGCCATTCCTGTGAAAGGGTTGTTCAATCCCCCAAAGGGGTCGCCAGGCACAGGTTGAGAACCACTTGCTTAAAGGAAAGTAAAACACAGAGAAATAAACCAGATGATGAGATATTTCCTGGCTTGAGTTTTCCCAGTGTGTTTGTAGAAACTGCTGTCACGTGACAAGTCAGCAATGATAACCTCCACCTCAGTGCTTTCATTCCTCTGGAGAATTTTACTGAACTCTGTAAATGTCAGACCCGGTGGTAAGGTCAGAAGACCAAACAAAAGGAGCCCTTAGTTCTCCAAGGAGCCTGAGTTCTGGTCTGGAAGACTGAACCGTGGGTGATGATCTGGTATGCTATGGAGAGCAACACAAGGCAAAATGTATATATGACTTGACATCTGAGTCAGTTTACAAACATAGATATGCCTCCATGACATCTGTATTTGTTTTCAATAATAGTTCTTATTTTAACTTTAATATATTTATTTAGGGTGAAACTGGGGATCCTGGTGATCCAGGAGAGGCTGGTCCCAAGGGAGCCAGAGGCAAAACGGTAAACTGTCCAGCAGATAACTTCAGCTGCTATGTGTGGATATGTCTGAGCAGAGAGAGAGAGAGAGAGAGAGAGAGAGAGAGAGAGAGAGAGAGAGAGAGAGAGAAAGAGAGAGAGAGAGATTGATGATGTTCATATGCATAATAAGTGTGTGTATACATGCATGCCAGATGCATGTTCATGTATGTGTGCATATAGAGACCAGATATCAATGTTAGGTGTCTTTTTCAATCACTTGCCATCTTTTCCTTTTAATATTAAAAAAAAAAATTGAATGGATGTGCATGTTCATTTGCATGCAGCTAAACATACTCATGCATGCCTGTTGCCCAAAGAGACCAGAAATGGGCATCAGGTCACCTGGAACTAGAATTCTACATGGTTGTGAGCTGCCACGTGGGTGCTCAGGAATCAAACCCAGGTCTTAAGCCAGAGCAGAACGTGCTGTTCACTGCTGAGCTGTTCACTGCTGAGCCATCTCTCCAACCCTTCTGTCCTATCGTTCAAGGCAGGGTCTCTCACTGGAACTTAGACTTACCAGTTGAGTTAGACTGACTGGTCAGCAAGCCTGGGTGCCTGCCTCTGCCTCCCAGTTCTGGGGTTATAGGTACACACCACTGTACATAGCTTTTGCATGGGTGTTGGGATTTAAGTCAGGTCCTTAGCTTGCACAGCAAGCTCTTCATCAGCTGAGCCCTCACTTTAGCCCTCGACTCCAGCTGCGTTGGCAGAGCCTCTTTCCTGTTCATGGTCATTAGAATTGTTACCTAGTCTTAAAACAAACAAACAAAAAATTAGACAATGTGTGCATTCGGGTCTATTTGTAGATAAAATAGAAACTCACACTCATCTCACGGTGCCACCAAGAAGGCAATGAACTGCTTTAGCGACCAAGTTTGCCCATTTTGTGGCCAGTGTATCATTCTTAACCATGGAATTAAGGTGTTTTAAAGGGATTTTTGTGATCCAAAGCAGGTTCTTATATGATCAATTTAATCCAGTCTTCATAGCAGACTTGGTGAAAACTAATATCCATTAACATCTTGCTTTTATTATCAAAGCTTTTGTTGAACTACTTTTAATAAGATGTCTATTAAAAGGTCCTCTCCTTGCTTACCAGGTATTTCCTGTGTTTTGTGGGGTTTCTGGGTGTCAAACCAAATGTCATCGTAAGTTTATGGGAGAGTTGAGTATTGCCTAACACTTTGTGTCAGTTGAGCACAACTCTCCACCACGTGTCACAGGAGTGAGCCTCATGTTACAGATGGTTAGAAATGGAGGTGGTAGCCGTTTATCAGTAGTAGAAAGACCTAGACTGGACTACATAGTGAGCCCATGTCTCCAGAGAACAGAAGAGGGGAATAGAAAAAGAATGGAACACTTGCATTTATTGACTTTAGACTTGTTTAATTGAGATTTTATTGTGATGAGGCACTCTTAGGTCAACTGTTATTGCAACGTCGTTCATTGTTTTATTACAAAATAAAACTCCGGAGTTAAATGTTAGGGAATAAACCTGAGAGATCACAGAACAACAGAGAAATATTCACCTGTTCTCTTCTCTACCTTCACTATTGAAGAGGCCTGCACATCTCCCTCACCTCTCCTTATTCCTTCTGTGTGTCCCTCTAGCTTCCTCTGAGTCAGCCAGAAAACTCTATGGTCCACTTCAGCCTGCTGAATGTGGACTTTGCCCTCTGAACGAAGGTCTGACTCCATTGGCTGTCTCAGAGCAGCAACTCAAACAGATCTCCCGCAACAAACTGTCTCTCAAAGTCTTTGCCTCTTTTCTTTCAGAATAACCTTGACTGGAAAAAAACCTGTCTATGACCCTGTTGACAAGGTCTTAGAAAAGCCCTGATACAAAAACACACACTAGAGAGTTTTCAGCTTTGTCTTCACAGTGAACTTTACTGTGATCTGGTTTTTCTCTACACGCTCTAAGAGGAACTTTATGTATAGGGATCATGTTTGGAGGTTTTAAGGCTTCAAAACAAGGAATGTCTTCTTGCCCCTGCTGCTCCCGAGGGGTGGGGATGGGGGTGGCCGCTTCCAGCTGTAATTGTCTTCCTTGTAGTGTTTTCGGATTGCAATTCTTTATCACTCTGTCCTCAGCAATGATGAAGATGAATATAATTAAGAAAATAATTGGAAAAGACTTTCAAATTAATCCAGATGTCATCTGCATTGAAACATCTCTAGATCATTTCCCTTGGCTTATTAACGGAGTGGTGTAGCCTTGAACATCAGCAGCATGCTAACAAGTTCAGCCTTTTGTTGGGGTCCTCCCTAATTGGCAAACTCTAACAAGTTCAGCCGTTTGTTGGGGTCCCCCCTATGATGGCACAGTCACCGGTTTTTAGTGCACTTAACTGATGGGAGACACGCAGGCTCAGTGTCTGGGCCTCTGGAGATGATTTCTGGTTCCCTCTTTGTTCTCCATGTTGGACCGCTGTAACTTCCTAGTTGCTCCCGCTCCAACTGCTTCCTCCCCCTCCCCTTGACATGAGTAATATTTGGATTTGAAATTGGAGTTTAAACACTGAAAATGTCCAGGGTTTCTCCTGGAAGAGCAAATGTTTTCTCTGGAAAGTTTTAGCCTTAAATTATGAATGTTTTTTCAGGTCTCTTGGAGTCACTCTGTTCTTAGCTTGAGTTCACTGAATCTTTACTTTGACGTTTTTCTTTAAAAAAAAAATAAAAAAAATTAAAAAACAACAACCTATAAACCTGTTTCAGCATATATGGCTGTTTGTATGTGTATTGAAAACAAAAGCAAAAAAATCTTCAAATAGGTTCCAAGCAGGGATCTTGGGCCTGGGCACTATTGCCAACTGGGGCTGCATAACCTTCACTGGGGAGGCTGCCCCTGGGTGGTGTGGGCTGTTCAACTGCATCCCTGGAGCCTTCCACTGGACTCCAACTACCACCCCCTTTCCCTAATTAGAGCAACCAGCATGTCTCCAGAAACTGTCATTGTATGAGTTGGCAAAACCTCTTCTGATGGACACTCCTGCTTAAAGAGTCAGACAACATCTTAAGTTCCCTTACTTTAAAATGGCTTTTATCTGTCATCTTAAAAAGGAATTTAAAGAGAGGCAACCCCAGACCATGGCTCACTGGTAGAGCACTTGTCTGATGTACCCAAGGCCCTCACAACACCCCCACCCAGCACGAGAGGAAATGGCAGTCCCGCCCTCCCTCCACCTCCTCCTATTGCCTTGTCTCCAAAACACAGCTTTCAGCTCAAGTGATTGTTTTGGAATTGACAGTCTGTTTGCATCCCTGCTTTTTGATGTTTGAGTTTCAGGTAATGTGAACTTATTTCCCATTCTAAAGCTGGGGGTTTCCCTCTCCTAACCTGACATGGATATTTGCATATGCAGCAGGCACATCCTGAGCAGTCTGACCTGGTTTCCCTGCTGCCTGGTGTCAGCTGCCATTCTACATCTGCCCTGCACCTGGCTCTGAGATCTCCTCCACTCCACCCATGTCAACGCTCTCCCTCTCTTTCCCACACCCTCCTGGATTTCCCATTATGAACACTTGGCCAGGAACCTTGTATTCATCACTTTTCTTATCACTATAGAGAATGAAGGTTTATTTTAGCTCCCAGTGTCAGAGGATTCAGTCTGTGGTCATTTGGTTCATGTTTGGGGCCTCATGGGCAGAACACCATAATGGTGGAAAACAGAGGAAAATGGAGTGGACTGGGGACCCAGTTGAAACTTGTTGGTATATCTTTGCATGACTTGCTTCCTCCAGCTAAGCTCCACTTCCTAAAGCTTCCAAAGCCTCCCCCAAATAGGGCCAGCATCTGGACACCAAGACTTCCAAACATAAATCGGGTGAGAGGTCATTTCATGTGCAAACCCTGACAAGCTGCTAAGAGGACATGACTGACAGGAACATTTGATGATACAACCAGCATCTAAAAAGGACTTTTATTACCTCCAGATGTGTCGATATTTTGGCTAGTGTACAGCTCTGGGCAGGAATTTCTTCCTTGGAATTTTGAAGGCAGTTATGTTTTCTGTTATTTCTGGCTTCTATTGTCCTTTGGGAAGTCCAAGGGCATTCAAATTCCTGTATGCCAGTGTTTTCTCTCTGGAATCCTACTGGATCGCCTCTCAGTAACCAGTGTTTTAATCTGCCATGGGTTTTGTGATCTGGCACATCGTCCATTGTTAAACATTTTTCCTGAGCATTAAGCAGGCCCCTTGACTTTCAAAATGTGTGTTCTTCAGTTCTAGGAAATGGTTATTATTTTGTTGATGTGTATCCCCTGCCTCTAGTGTTCTCTATTCTGTATTTTTGAGGTACCTGTCATTCTATGTAATAATATAGTCCTTTAGTTTACTTCCTGTTGTATTTTATTGTTCAACATCTCTTTAATGTTTTTCTCTCCTTTATGAGAAGGTTTCTTGATTTTATTTTTAATATATATACCATATTTTACCTTTGTTGCTAAAATCTGACAGTTCCTTTCTCGTACTATACTATTCTTGTTTCATGATCGAAGCATTTTTTTCTTATCGCTCTGAGGATATAAATGGGTGCTTTTAGGTCCTCTTTGCTCAACAGTCTGTCTTCTACAGTTTTTTCTTCTATTTTGACTTTTATCTCTCCTATGAGAATGAATGAGCTGTGTATTCACACTGAGAATTGAGTAAAAAGGTCTAATTGGGAAGCTGGAGGACATGATTGGAGTTTGTGGAACTCATTCGAGAGGCAGAGGCAGAGATCTGTCTGGATTTCTGTGAGTTCAAGGCTACAATGGTCTGGCTCTGGATTTTTATTATAAGACCAATTAAGATTTGTGCAACACCTGGACCTTCTGGGAATGTGTGATACCAAACACGCTGGTTCTTGACTTCTCTTCTGCTGGCTCAGGATTCAGATTCCTCAGATCTGCCAAGCCATCTCATACAACACTTAGCTGCTTTCCAGGCTCCAAAACACTGAAGAATCCTCTTTTTCATGTACTATTGATTTTTACTCTAAAATCTATTGTTAAAATATTAGAAATGGACCAAAGTATTCAATCTGCCTCTTTTTTTCTCTTGAAGATAAACATACCTCTTAAAATAAGGTCATAGGGTTGTTTTTTTTAATACTGTTAATATCATTTGGACACTAGAAGGACATTAATAATTCTTCTCCATAGGCCATGCTTTTATAAATTAATTTTTAGATAACTTCACTTATTACTGTAAAGGATATAAACCCTGTAGCATTAAAAAAATTGTGTGTGTGTGCACGCATGTGGGTCTATCGATGGACATATGCATATGAGTGCAGGTGCATGCAGAGGCCAGAAGAGGGCATAGAATCTCCTGGAGCTGGAATTAGAGGTATATGAATCTCTTGACACAGGTGCTGGGAACCAAATTTGGAAAAGCAGGAGGTGATTTTAACCACTGAAAAATTTCTATAGCCTCTTCAGTGGCATTTTGAATGAAGAAAACAATATTGTTTCTTTCTTTCTTTTTCTTTTTCTTTTCTTTTCTTTTCTTTTTTTTTTTTGGTTTTTGGTTTTTCAAGACAGGGTTTCTCTGTAGCTTTGGAGCCTGTCCTGGACTAGCTCTGTAGACCAGGCTGGCCTCGAACTCACAGAGATCTACCTGCCTCTGACTCCCGAGTGCTGGGACTAGAGGCGTGTGTCACCACCGCCCAGCTAACAATATTGTTTCTTAAAACCTAAATGTTAGCCTTTTCTGGGACAAACTGTATTGCCAAATGTGCATAGAAAGATTTCTTAACATACAGTAAACAACAGTTGTTTCTGTCATTACTTTTGCTATTATGTCCTTTTCGTTACAGACATTTCCAGCAAGCTGTTAAATGTTTTGTTGTTGCTATTTTTGTGTGGTTGGTTTTACTCCCCCCCCCACCCATGGATTGTGTGACTTAGCATGTGATCACAATTGTGTGTATGTGTGTGTGTGTTTCAATTTAGTTACCTTCATGTTCTTAAGAAAACCACTTTCTCTTGACTCAACAATCCTAGTCTTAGTAATGTTCACTAATAATCAGAATTGTGTATATAACTTCCTAATAGTATTGCTTGTTAACAGTATCAAATGTAAATGCCAACAGCAAGGAATCAATTAAATAAATCATGGTATCTCCACATGGTAAAATACCATGAAGCCATGAAAAGTAATTTTGTGTATAAGAATATTTAGTAACAGAAATATGTGTGTATGAATACATGTATATATTATGTAAATTTAACAGGTAACAGAGAGTCAGGCTTGGTAGTACACATCTATCATCCCAGTGTTTGGGAGACAGAGGCAGGAGGATGGTGAACTGGAGGCTATTCAGGAAAAAGTATGATATAATCAGTTTTTAAAAAGACATCTTAATACCAACAGAACAAGAAAAGTAGCCAAGTATTCATAAGTAACATTTGAAGAACAAATTGTTGCTGGGGACCCCCTTTTGAGTATTCTAGAAATCTATCAATTTTCTAAATTGATGAAATTTTCTAAGATGAAAATGACTGTTTGTGCTTCGGGACTTCTACTTTTGAAATAGTGTCAGTATTTGAAGTTTGAATTTAAACCATACACATGATGTATAAAATATGATTACAAAGTGAATTAATTCTGCTTTGAGGTATCTGCTGGGCTTCCAGGGGAGCCAGGATCTGCTGGGGAGCCGGGACCCCCTGGACGCAAGGTGAGAGGAAGTATCCCGTGAGCTCTTTGCACCTTAGGGGTCAGTGCATGGGCACCCCCTCTCCACGAGTATGCACCTCCTTCTCTGCTGCTTAGCCAGTTTCCACTACTCATGCATTCTAGCAAGGGAGAGTTTGGGGCCATAAATATGTCTCTTGGGAGGGAGGCAATGGAGAGAGAAAGTGAAAAATCAGACCAAAATGAGGTTTCTCTTTCAAAATGTTTTCTTTTACATTTATAGCTTTATATATTTGGGGGTGGGACACATGCCATGGCATACTTGTGGAGGTCAGAGAACAACTTTGGGAACCAGTTCTCTCCTTGCACCGTGTGGGTTCTGGTGAATGAACTCAGGTCATCAAGCTTGGCTGCAGGTACCTTTACCCACTGAGCCATCTCAGCAGCCTGATTTCATGTTCTTATCAGTGAGTGTGGTTATTGGTCCAGTCTCTGTCTCCATCCTACATTAGCAAGTGATCAATGAATAAAGTGGGTGTGTGCATTCGGAAGGATGAGCAGTAAGTGTGATTAAAGTTGTGCTCCTGTGGAACATATCTGAGAGTTTGGGTGGAGCACCATTGCATTTTTCATTTGCTGTTTCTGTCTGAGAGAAGCCAGACTCTCCCTGTTCCAGGATGGGATTGAAATAAGAAGTTAAGCCAGTTTTGTTCTCTCCACCCTCCACCCAGACACACACGTGTGTATATTCATTTGGGGAAGAGGTTGAGATGCGCTTTTCAGGTGTTTGAGGCTAGCCCCTCTGTGCATCAGCCATGGATAGGAATGGTCTTTGACCTCTGCTTACGGTGGAAATACACCACAGGGTGGAAGACTCCAAGACTCAGTCACAGGAGAGGCAGTTGGGAACCGGTGGCTCAGTCTTTGCTAGTTGTGACCTGAAACGCCTGCTCCAAGGCTATGTGGGCCACCGTCAAGAGGGCAGCCCTGTCAGGTTCTAGGCTTCTCTGCCAGGACTTGGAGAAGGTAACCTTGGAGGCTTGTGTGCACCCAGCATTCTCTTCAAGGGGCAGTGAGTGCCCTGCCTGGGTTCTCTGCTCCCTTTAACTTCATAGGAGTAAGCCCCTTCCAAAGGTTCCTCCGAGCAGTGTTGGTGCACATCCTGGCTACCGAGGTCTAAGTGTGCAGCCATAAAACAGGTTTCACTTGCTTCCTTTCCTAGGGCACGAAAGGGGCCCGAGGACTGGCTTCATTTTCCGTAAGTATCTCCTATTCCCACACGGTACTCTGAGCATGCCTTTAACTTTATTTATAAACTTCATGACCCAGAGATATGGTTAATTCTCCATGTTTTATCTTTGAACTACAGAAGTGTGACCTCATTCAGTATGTGCGGGAACACAGCCGTAAGTACTCTTTTTAAAATGACCCTACACACACACACACACACACACACACACACACACACACACACACACGCTGCACTCACGATCTATCAGCTTTCTTAGAAGGAAGTTAGGAATGGGCCTCAGAACAGATGCAATTTACCAACCAGTCTCTTCACATGTAAGATGTCATGAGTAAATTTTGAGTCCACAGGGAGTGGGTGGTGCCTATTAACTCCCTCTCTGGCTACCAGAGTGTGTGTTGGAATCTGTTCCCAGTGCTGTGTAGTTATATACACTGGAGGCTTTAAGCCTGTGGAAGATTGAGGTCAGAACTTTCCCAATGGTCAAGTCAGTCAGGGAAGAAAGGAGTCCTGTTGAGCTGAGTTGGAGATGATTGTTGATGTCAGACAGTGATTGACAGGATTGGGGTCCGCAGTATGAAGAGGCAGCTTTGATGATGTGGGGGAAGCCCTAGTTTTGATTTCTGCTCTATTCCTCCTTTCCTGGAAAGATGAGCTTGACTGGAATTATTGTTTTGTAAAATTCGTAATAACACTTGTTCTGCCAATAATTTTCTCTCTCAAAAATATAAAAAGCAAAAAGGTATTCAGATTAGGCAAAAAGCTCTTTGAATTTTTAAGCTCCTTGTAACAGGGTATATTCTTAGCACTGTAAATATCAACTGATGTCATAATTCTGTATTCACACACACCTTTATTGTGTCGAATGTTCATTTAAATATGCACAATGCTCCTTGAGTAAACACAGCAACTGAAAGGAGGCATTGAAAATTTCTTCGAGGCAATTTTGGAAGAAAAACCAGATAAATCAGAGACCATTTCTATAGAGGGCATTGTTCCTAGAGGCACAGAACTTAAAAAACAAACGTTTGTACATTCTTATGTGTATGTGTGCTCCTGAATGTATGTGCAACACATGCATGCAGTGCCCATGGAAGCCACAGAGGGCATCAAATCCCCTAGACTGGAGTTAAACATGGTTTTGAGTTACTGTGTAGCTGGGAATCAAACCCAGGTCCTCTGCAAGAGCAAGTGCTCTTAACCACTGAGCCATGTCCCCAGGCCCAGAGCCAGAGAATGTCAATGGCTCTAGAAACCATACAACCAAGCTGCTCAGGACTCTGCCTCTCTGTGGTAGAAAGGAATGCTGGTGGGAACCCAAACCTCTACCTTGAGTCCATGAAGATAGGCTGTTTTGAGATTGAATTAGCACAGTAGGTTTTTTTTTTCCTGATGTGGGAGCCAAGTGGACAGTAATCATGAGTGGCAGAGCAAAGAGTGGGGCCTGATCTTTCAAAGTGTGAGGGTTCCAACAAATCTGGTCCAAGATACACAGCATTATTTCAGGAGTATGACTTAGAACACAAAAGAGTTAAAAACTTCTGTACTTTTTATAAAAGCATATGACCGTGTGACTACAGTTAGGACTCCTCTCAGGCCTGGCCTTGAGGAGGAGGGGACCTCTGTGAATGAGTAGCCCAAAGCAGCACTGCCCAATAGAACAATTTGCCATGGTAGAGATGCCCCTTGCACCATTCAGCAGCCTAGCTGCCAGTCACATGTGGCTTTGGACACTAAAACGTGAAGAATGGGACCTAGAAGCTAAATTTTTCATTCAATTATTTGAAATTTAAACAACTATGCATGGCTTGTAGCCAGACACTGCAGGTCCAGCCAATACTTCTTTCAGAGTGTATGTATCACTTTCAATTATACGATACACAAACATGTCCAGGGCGATCCTCCCAAACCCCCAAACATTTTGAGTGCTCCCAAACCCCCAAACATTTTGAGTGCTGACATAATGTCACAAGTGGAAAAGTTCACACCTCATGTCACAAACTGTGGACAAAACATGGGCACACTAAATACAACGTATATACTCACCTTCACTTTACACACATCAGCACATATGAAACATAATGCATTTTGTCTTGAGGCTTGGGTCTGCTCCCAAGAGATCTCATTATGAATATGTGTAAATATCCCACCCTGGAAAAAAAATCTTTTAGATAAGAGAAACTCAACCTATGCAAGCATGTACTATGTGTACATAGAGACATATGCATGCAAATTTATATGTACATATGTATATGCATGCATACCTCTGCATGCATATATATATATATATATATATATATATATATATATATATATATATATATATTTGACCTTGGGATGTAGGTCATTGGTGGAGCACTTGACTAGCTTGGGCAAGAGCCTGGTTCAATCCCCAGCACTGAAGAAGTCAAAAGGAATGTAACACACTGGTAGGTAGAGTCATTAGCTGGTCATGAGAAAGTAAGAAAAGCCCTGAGCTTGATCCCCAATCACCCTTATCCCTCCCTTAAAAAAAAAAAAAAAGAAAGAAAAAAATTGAACAAAAGACACATACATGTTTGCACATATATAGTTGATATCTATAGATCTGTACATGAGAAATTATGAAGAGAGGTTGGGACCATCTAACTTCCCAAATCGAGCTCAGCTCCTGCAGTATCATGTCCCCTCTCAGAGGGTCTCCACCTCCTGCGGCTGCTGCAGGGTGTTGATTTATGTTTATGTTGTCCTGCCTCTCCTATCTCCTCACCTCTGGAAGGAATCCTGCTATCCCAGGATGCAGGGCATAGCTGCATTCTCTCCAGATTGTCTGTTGCCTTGAGTTTTGAGTTCTGCACACAGGAAGGCGGGGTTCCACTGCTCTGATTTCCCCATGCAATCTAGAACCCTGTTGTCCCACCAAGTAATAACCCATTCTCTTTTGTTCTTCCTCCCCAGCTGGCAGACGTGGTGAGTGATCGTCATTTGCAGCATGCTTTACTCAAGTTCTAAGGAAGGATGAGATCAAGCATCGCGCTGCCTGTCAGCTGCTAGAACTTGGACCCGGGCTTCCTTTGCTCACACTCACAGCAGACCCTTGCCTCTAATGGCTCATCAGCCCTAGCTGAGTTTCACTGCCGTTTTCCAACCAACTGGAAGGCCCTTTCATTGTTAATAATATTCTAATGGCCTGCATCACCATTTGCCTCCCTACCTGGTTTTTAAAAACATCATCCCCCCCTTTCTCTCATCTTCTCTCTCCTGTCCCCTCTTTGTTTCTCTTCCCACTCCACCTCTCCCTTTCTCTCCCCACTCTCTATCATGTACACTCTGTAGTTCAGTGATTAAGATGCAGAGGGGCAGAAAGGAAGTAGGATCAGGGAACGAGAGAGTGAAATGTTCAGTGGAGATAATGCTGAGACTTCCGGAGCTTGTGCTAAATGTTAATTACTAACCTGGCTCAGTATCTTTTAGTCTCATTTTTTAATGTGTTTTACCGATGCTTATTACGGGATTTGTTTGTATAAGCCCATCATCAGCCTGTTTATATATTCTCTTATATAAATTCACTAGCCTTTACCCTCTGCTAATTCAGTCCTTCAATGAGAATTTATTCGAAGCCTCCTGTGATCTAGTGTCTTGTTCTCTGCTGGGTACAGAGTTGACAGCAGACAAGATTCCCAACCTTACACATTTCCATTCTCATGGAGAGTCCAGAGAAAAAGCAAATGAAAGGATTCAGAATCTGATATAACCCCCAGGCTGCACTGCAACTGGATAGTGTCAAGGGCAGGGGTGGATACCGTTTGGACCAGGGATCCTTTCTGAAGAGGTGAACTTGAAGTCAGGACTAAAGGAGCCACCGTTTTCTAAGTGCATGGCAGGGGGATTCAAATCCCAACACCTCGGAACAGGGCAGACCTAGACATTCCTTAGGAAGCAACAGAGCCCAGTATCCCTGTGATACAGTGAGGACAGAGGTGGGGGTAAGGGGGGGGGATTGGCACCAAGCTGGACGGACTAAAATGCAGCTCTCAAGGAAAATCACAAAGTTTTCAGAAAATAGATGGACTTACAATGTTAAATGAGGTCACATAATCTTAGAAAATCATGTCCCCTCATAGCCTGTCACATGTAGATAAACAAAGGTACATGTGGGTACAGTATAACGTGTAGAAAGGGGAACAAGAAACGGTCAGTATTAGGCGGTAAGGAAGGACTGAGTGCAGGTGAAGACACAAGTCACGAAAGACGATACAAAGCTAATTGCTTTTCTAGTTTTAACTGTGCCATGGAGTTTTAGGTTTTCTTGTGCATAAATGGACACAAATATAATCGACAGTGGAAGTATAAAGTCCGATGTGAGGCCCCACAGCTTCAGAATGGCTGCTCTGTGGCTCTTCTAACTGTAGAAGTTTGCTGGGGTGTGTAGACTTTGACTCTGGCTGATCTCAGTTTATTATGAAGAACAACAAGATTATTATGAAGATCAACAAGGCCAGAGGATGAGTTGGCAGCATGTTGGATAGTGGCGGTGATGTCACCTGCTTTGTGGTGGCAGACGCCATCTGGGTGTGCTCTCCAGAGTCCTTGGGGCTCCTAGAAACAGCATGCTGACTTCAAGGCTGCACTTGGATTTAGCCCTTACATAGTTTTTTCCTAGAAATCTGAAACTTTTTCTGTGTTTTCAGACAGTACTGTTCATCTTTTCGTCCCTGCATCTCTAAATTATACTGGCATCACTGCTGAGTTTTGTACCCTGCACAAAATAACCCAAACAGAGCTAGAAGCACCAAGTCCACATTAAGTTATGAGTCATCTTTTAATTGTAAAATTAACATTTCTTTGATTTTGAAAAACATGCTCATCTCACTAATTAGTTCCAGAGGCTAATAAATTATGTCCCATCTCCCCTGTGATGGATTAATTTGCTTTCAACATGTAGTATAACTGGCCATGGAGTCATTCCTTTTGTCTGTGAAGCTTTGTAGTTCAGAGTGACCTTGAACTTCTGATCCTCCTGGTCCCCCCCCCCAAGTGTGGGATTACAGGCATATTCTACCATATCTGTTTTATATGGTGCTGAGGCTCAAACCCAGGGCTTTGTACGTGTCAGGTGACCCCATGCTGACTGAGCTACATCCCTAGACCTTTATCCTCCAGGGTTTTTTTTTTTTTTTTTAAATTGTATAAGGAGTCTCCTCAGCTATCCCTTTAAAATCCTTTTCACTTTGTTTTTATTTTCCTCATTAAGTGAAAACAATTTGTGTTTTAACATGATTAAAGTGCAGATACAGAAGACTATGCCTTTGAGCCAGCTCCTGTAGGGTAAAGGATATTTCAGAAAGGTTCTAGTATTTGGAAGGAAGTGGGTAATTAACTTACAGATTTAATCCCTAATCCTGTTGATTTTAGACTGTTTTCTTTTGTGTTCATCTCAGGAGAGCATAGCCAGCTTTTAGAACAGCAATTTTAATGATTCAAGATGTAAACATTTAATATTTTATATGTTTTAATATTTGGGTTATTAATTATTTAATGTTTAAATGTTTGAATAGTTAGCATTTAAAATGATTTTGCTTTCCATGTATTGCTTTTAGGCAAACATGCTGCATGATAAAAGGCTTTTTTTTGTCTTTCAGAAAAATCTGAGTGCCCAGTGCATCCAACTGAGCTGGTGTTTGTCCTGGACCAGTCCCGGGATGTCACAGAACAGGACTTTGAGAGGATGAAGGGGATGATGGCTTCCCTGGTTAGGGATGTCAAGGTCAGGGAGACCAGCTGCCCTGTGGGTGCCCGTGTTGCCATCCTTTCCTATAACTCCCACACCAGGCACATCATCCGTTTCTCAGACACCTATAGGAAGGATCAACTGCTCAGGGAAATCAAAGCTCTTCCTTATGAGAGGTCCTCCGACAGCAGGGATATTGGCAAAGCCATGAGGTTTGTCTCTAGGAATGTCTTTAAGCGAACCCTTCCAGGGGCCCATGTGAGGAAAATTGCCACGTTTTTCAGCAGTGCTCAGTCAGCTGATATCCAGTCCATAACCACAGCTGCCATGGAGTTCAGTGCCCTGGACATTGTGCCAGTGGTGATTGCATTCAGCAACGTGCCCTCCATCAAGCGTGCCTTTTCGGTAAGCATTGTATAAAGTTTCTGTTCATGTACTTCACCAATATTCAGAAACCTCGTAAAGTATATAGGTACAGTTTCCTGCCTTCAGAACAAGGTCATTCTGGGTTAGCAAAATACAATGATAGATGCTTGATTGCTGATTACCAGGCACAGGATAAGCTCTGTGTTCATTATCCTGCTGCATTCCCACAACTACTGTGTGCAAGATCGGAAATCGTTCTTCTTATTTTGTAGATGAAAAGACTGAGCCTAGAGAAGGTGAGCTTCAGGTCCAGGTTCCACAGCCATGGGGTGGTGATGTCAGGACTTGATGCTCAGTTGCTTGGATACTGCTTCCCTAGCTACTGGACGAATTGCTTCTGCATCCAAAGATACTAAATCAGGAGGCTAGTAAACAGGTGTGGACGTCCTTTAGATGATCATGGTAGTAGTCATTGCTGTGTGATTTTTTTTAAAATTGTCTAATTAGGTATGGGGGCACACCCCTTTGATCCCTGCACTTGAGAGGCAGAAGCATGAGGATCAGGAGTTCAAGGGCTTCCTTACCTACATGATGTGTTCAAGGCTGGTCTGGGTTATGTGAAAACCTGTCTCAAAACCCAAAATATAGAGGTATAGAAATGGCTTGGTCAGTAAAGTACTCTAGGACCTGAATTCAGGTCCCCAGCACCCATGCAAAGGCTAAGCATGAAACTGTACATCTGTAAGCCCAGAGCTGGACAGAGACAGGTAGCTCTGTGGAACTTATTGGCCAGCCAGCCTAAAGGAATGGCTGAGCTCTAGGTTCAGTGAGAGACCCTGTCTCAGAGGTGGAGAGTGATTGAGAAAGACATCTACACAAAGCCTTTGGCTTCCCCATGCATGTCACATGCATGTACAAATACAGAAGAGAACACATCCATATATCACAAGTCCACACAAAAGCAAAGTAAATAAACAAATAGTTTGACTTTTGTTTTAGCTTCAGTTATATAAAGGTTCCTACTTTATTAAAAAAAAAAAAAAAGCCATTCCAACTGAAGCCTCTTGGATTAAGGGTTAAACCCAGCATGTAGCATCCCTCAGTAAACCACCTGTAATGGAGACAGCTGGGCCTAGATTCACAACATTCCATCCTCAGTGGCTTCATTGCAAAAGACACCCTGGCCCCAGCCAGTCCCTCCGGTCAGTGCTGTCCAGGCATGATGTTGGGGTTGTTCATGTGGGGCTCCAGACAGCAGTATAAGAGTACTGAAAAATGTGTCATAAATAAGTCCCAACATCTGACAGTTATTTGGAGAAAGGAAAATCAGGAGCAAACATTGTCTTCAAGAGAAGACTTATAGGACGTTAGCTACACTCACACCTGGCCAAGTGAGAGGCGACAGTGACAGGCAGCTTTGGGTTAGGTTGAAGTTCTTTTCCAGGAACCGTTTTGATTTATTGTAGTTGTGCATTTAGAGTCGACACAGCTGGTCAAGACATCACTCTCTTGGGACAGTCTGGTACCGAGGCAGTCACTCTGCCATCCGTGTGTGACTGTGGTTTTTCCTAGCGACTAGAGGCTAGCACCATTTTCTCATGGGCTTTTCCAGCTCTGTAATTTCTGTGATGGCATCAAAACAACAGGGTTGAAAGATACTTACCTGTGAAATAAGGAGAGTGGTACCTCAAGATGATGTAAAGAGTAAGTGATGTAACACTGAGTCTTGGGGCCCAGAACATTCTAGCAAGCACAAGGATGATCAATTTTACTTTTTTTTTTAGTAGCTTAATGATGTTTAATACTAATGGGGCCAGGGTAGCACAGGAGATAAAATTGCTATTAGCATTACTGGACTAACTCACAATTATATAAACAGAAAAGGCTGATGTGTCAGAAGAACACTCTGCATAGATTATAAAAGGCTGTGGCTGGGCTATGCACATAAAGCCTGGAAATTCTGTAAGTGATTTTGGTGACAGAGTCCTTCTAAGTTCCTCAACTACTGGCTTTATTTAGTCATAAAACAAAGGACAACTTCATAACCTGATGCAGACACTTGGTGGCATTTACGAGAGGCGTTTAAATGGAAGGGCTCCACCCACTCAGAAAGTACACATACAGAATATAACATACAGAAGTTATTTTGGTTTGGGGTTTGTTTTTCAACTTTGTGTGTTAACAACCACAAAGATAGGTGAATCTAGTTTCTCAAGTCTACCTAAATTTTCTAGAGACTGACTCAATTAGTGAAGATCAATTAAAAAAATTGCTTGTGGGGTGTGGAAATGGCCCAGTGGTAAAGTGCTTTGCCTGAGGACCAGAGTTTGAATCCTCAGAATCCATGGGAGTTGGGTGCAGTCCTGAGTCTGTAATCCCAGCATTTCTACAGGGAGATGGGGGCAGAGAGGGAACCTCAGAGGCTGGTGGGCTAGCCTGGAGTACACAGCAGTAAACAAGGAGACCCTGCCTCCACCAAGGTGGAAGGGAGGACCTATACCACTGTTATCCTCTGACACATGCCAAGAGCATAGTTTGTTATTAATTTTAAAACAATATCAACAAGTCGTGTGGATCTGGGCTGCAGCAGGTGAGTGAAGGATCTGAAATGAGAATCTGAGAAATTGAACCCACGTTGAATATTGCTCAAATGTTTAAGGAGGACTTGAGTTTTCTGGGGCTGCCCTAGGCTCTGAGGATATAAGAAGGAACTGGAGATCCTGAAGCCCATTCTGCCTGGGTATGCTGTCTAGAGGGGCTTTAAACAGAGGCAGTGTGCCAGCTGGCTAGAACCCAATGCCTGACTAGGCAGAAACTCCTTTGCTGTTTCTATTACCGCCTCTTCTCCCTTCTGTCCATTTTTAGTCCCTGTGCTTCCCCTGTACTTAAACTACTGGTTTTCATTATTACTATTTTGTTGTTGGTTTTGGTTTGTTTTTGAGACCAGGTCTTGGTATGTAGCTCTGGCTGGCCTAGAACTCACAGAGATCAGCCTGTCCCTGCCTCTTGAACACTTAGACATCTTTTTTTTTTTTTTTCAAAACTCTAGTAACCCAGTATCTGAGGGCCATATTTTGAAACTTCCTTCCTATTTATCGTGGGCTTGTCTACATCTCAGTTAGACTGAAATCTGGTACCTGTGCAGTTCTGTGTCAGAGACATTAAAGCCCTGGTCATTCTCAGGGTTTCTATTGCTGTGATGAAACACCACGACCAAAGGCAGCTTGCAAGGAAAGGCTTTATTTTGTTTATACTCTCACATCTGACACCATGGAAGGAAGTCAGGACAGGAACTCAAGCAGGACAGAACCTAGAGGCAGGAGCTGATGCAGAGCCCACAGAGGGCGGAGGGGGCTGCTTACTGGCTTGCTCCCCAGCAGTTTCTCAGTCTGCTTTCTTATAGAAGCCAGGACCACCTGCCCATGGGTGACACTACTCCCTGCAGGATGGGCCCTCCCACATCTGCCATTGGTCAAGACAATACCCCCACAGACTTGCCTACAGGCCAATCTTATGGGGGGGGCATTTTTTTCAAATGTGGTTTGTACTTCTCACATATCTCTAGCTTGTGTCAAATTGACATAAAACGACAGCTAGCCGCCAGGGGGTGGTGGTGCACACTTTTAATTCCAGCACTTGGGAGGCAGAGGCAGGTGGATCTCTGTGAGTTCAAGGCCAGCCTGGTCTACAAAGCAAGTTCCAAGATGGCTACAACTACACAGAGAAACCTGTCTCAAAAAAAAAAAAAATCTACAGCTAGCACACTGGGTTTCCCCAACCCTCTCTGTGCATTCTAAAGAATGAAAACATTCCATCATATGAGAATGGCATTTTTTCCTTATTGCCATCTTACAGAGTTCTGTGATGCCTAGGAAAGAAAAATGGTCCAGAACCATCCACAGAGTGGATGTCCATCCACTGTCCATCTGCAGCCTCGTCAGCTGTGCTCAGCCATGCTGGTGCTTCTCTACAGCTTTCAGGAAAATAAGCAATAAGAAAAAAACACAGAAACTTTTCATTTTAAACCCTCAGCTTATATTCAGCTTATGTTTTTGGGGTTTTGTTTGTTTGTTTGTTTGCTACTTCAGCCAATCCTGTGGTAAGCATGGGATCATTGGTGATCCCTAAAATACAGCTTTCAGACTTCATAAAGAGTCTTGCTGGGGTGTCGGGAGCATGCAGGTTGCCAGTGGACTCTCCCTAATAGAACAACTCATTAGAATCACTGAGGAAGATTTGCTTTTAGCTTCATATCATCACGCAGATACATGATTAAATATGAGCATCCACTGTTAAGCAGGGTCGTCGCCAGAAATGTGGAAGTTATTACACTGTAGACACATAGAGCACAAAGCTAGTTAGCAGATGGCAGCATTCCCTGGACAATACCCTGAGAAACATCGTTCCCAATTAAGATCCACAGCTAAAACTCTGAAATGGCTGGAGCTTGGAAGCTAGTTCCTGTTGGAGAAGAGCAAACCTGGTGCTGAAGCCTTCCGGTCCCCATTCCTACCCTGGGCTGACTTTTGTCCGTAAAGTAATGAGGCTGGCTTACGTGGTTTCTAAATTTTCTTCTGGCTTATTCTGTGTCATCCTTGCAGCCCACTCCCACCCCGATGGCTGACCCACACTCCCTGCACTGACACTGGCTTGTTTCTAGTCCTCCTTCACAGTCGGCGCTTTGAGCAATGCTGACTTTGCTGAAGATAGCAAGAGGACGCAGAGCATTTCATCCACTGCTCCCAGCCCCCATTCATGTCACCACGGCCCCCTTCACTGGCCAGCCAGCCTCTGTGCCCACACCCACATGCTTGCTTTTGTTTTCTGTTCCTTTGTCTGTCTCTGCCACAACCTGCTCCTTTCTCCATGGATTTGGGTCTAGCAATATAACCCAAATCTTCAGTTCTCAAAAGGTCTCAGAGTCTTCCACTCTGTCCCAGGAAGAATGTCAAGGCAAAGCAGTGGGCAGCCAGAGAGGAATCTGATGAGCACAGGTTCCTCCATCTGTTGTGAGCAGATAAAAAAAAAAAAAAAAAAAAAAAAAAAGGCAGAAACAGGGCTAACCCTTGGGAAGATCTTCTCCTCCCTCCTCCCTCCTCCCTCCTCCCCTCTTCTAATAGCCATCCTTCCTCAGTCCACAGATAGAATATGGCCCCCTGTGTCTCACAGACTCTTGCTTCTAGACACTCTTGCAGCCCAGGACTCCAGTTCTCAACTCCTCCTGAGCAGTTCTATCTGGCTCAGATGCCCTGCTCTGGTCCAGTTGGCTCTGGTCAGAGAAATGGTACAACCCTGAGTAAGCAGGCCTTCCATGGTTACACCTCTGTGGATTAAGTGTGGAAATGAAACTTGCCTAGGAGAGAGAATAGCTGTTTATTTAAGAGTCTAAGGATGATTCACTGGGAACAAACATCCCATCTTAGCCACAGGATGGGATCACTCTAATTTTTCTTCATCTACTAATCATCTCACAGTTGACAGGCAAGTTCACTATCCCTGGTCAGCTGGTGCATCCATCTCTTCATGCTCTCTGAGCTGGCTCTGGATTGGTGTTCGGGCACTCATCACTATTGAGGTGGAGCAAAGGTGTGGTTCACTTGAGACACTGTAGCTGCCTCTAAAGACTGCCAACAGTGTCAAGTCGCTTCTGCTGGGGCACTAGTCAAGACTCTGCACCTTCTAGCTTCCTGGATGGGCTCCGAATGGTACTGCTGCAGTGAAAGGGTTGAGATGTGTTGGGGAGGAAAGCCACTGAGGCCTAGCTCTGGGCCTATTTCTGCTTCAATACCTAGTGCACAAGAGAAAGTCAGAACAGTGGCATGGCTAATTCTGGTTATCAATTCGACAGCATTATAAAGAGCAGCCTTGGTTCTCTGGGACTTGGGGTGAGGCCGAGCGAGGGGCAGAGGCATTCTTTTCCATAACTAACTTGTGTGGAGGCTGTCTGTCTTGATCAGCCATCCATCTCTCTGAGTGTCAGTTCCTCTCTGTGAAGAGAGAAGATGAGAAATGCCCTAGCTACCTGGATGATGGGTATGAAATGCCTTGTGCTCTCTGCTGAGCCACATGGCACCAAGTGCCAGTAACTGCTTCACAATGGTGAGCTCTCAGCAGCTCTCAGGGCAGTCAGAGAATTCCCATTTGACAGCTAAAGGGAAGAGTTGAAGGTTCAAACCAGCGGGGCCACCTCCCAGCAGCCTTGTGGGGCTGCCCTTACTTGACCTCAGCTCTTGAACAGTGCTGAAGATTCCTACCATCCTAATCCACTAAGCGGTTCTTTCTCTTGCTTCTGCTGCTTCTAGGTTGATGACACTGGTACATTCCAAGTCATTGTGGTTCCCTCCGGGACGGACTTCGCGCCAACATTAGATAGACTCCAGCGGTGCACTTTCTGCTATGGTGAGACCCATGGGGAGAAGCAAATTTGATCAGGCCTGCTAAGAGTGTTGAGTCACCATTGGCAGGAGCAGCTGGAACTTGGCCATAGGGATATGCATGGCCTGGGGCAGACCACGCTGGGGCTTGGGGTGCACACTGCATCTTCCACAGATGGAACCTCTCAGTTAGGCTTGCAGGGCCCGCCAATGGATCCCAGCAGGAGGGTTACAATCCTGCCTCCTCTACTTCAGTGCAACTTCCAGGAAAGAGTAATAATTTAAAACAACAGCAACAACCAAAAACCTTAGTCTGTCTCCTTGCCAAGTTTTTCATGCTATTGAGTATGTTATATGTGTTTTCAAAATCCCAAGAAAGGCTCTAGAGCAACCTGGTACTTTCCTTCCTGGGTGGTAATTTGCTTTTCAGTGCAGTAGGAGTGGAAGACAGAAACCCATTCATTCTCACCCAGGAGTCTTCATAGACTCCCAAGTGTTAGGCGTCAGAAAGATTTGCAGTATTGATTGTGGTGGTTATGCACAGTCTTTTGGTCTAGCTGGCAAGAGCCCCTCTCCTCTTCCCTTTGCTGTTCCTATAACCATGTGGAAACCACTAGGGTTACAGGTGGTCATGACAGCAGGCAGTCACCACATTTCTGCTATAGGCTGTGCACTGTTCTAATTACGCTGCATGATGCCAACTATCATGGTGACAACTGAGACTTAAGCTATGGAGTTTCTTATGTTCTAAGCACAGTCTTAATTGGCTTACATAAATTGTGTCATTCTAGGCTCATCACCACACCAAAATGTTTGAACTATTATTAGTGCCATTGTACAGATGGGGGAAATCAGATTAGAGACGTGATATTTTTCTCAGGGCCCCACACCCACATCAAACCCAGGAAAGCCGGCTCTGAAGTACCTTTAATTTTTGCAGCACGAAAGTCTCATTCTGTTCCCTGAAACTCTCCATTTAGACCTGGAGAAGATGTCTGGAACCTTCTCTGTGTGTATTAGTGGGTGCTGGGGTTTGCTGAGTAGATGAACTCGAATGGAGAGTGGGATTCTGAGAAGGGGACAGTTTCTAGGTCCCTTTTCTGTCTCCTCTGCAGCCCTGGAATCAAGCTCTCTGCCCACATATCCAGATGCAGGTTGCACGGGGATTTTTGGGTACTGTCACCCCTCCCCTCCACCCAAACCAGTGAAGCTCTAAGATTCATCTGCCCTGTGCATTCTCGGTTGCACGTCCTGAACATGTCCACTCCAATAGTGTGCTGCTGTATTGCACAGTCAGGGACTGCACATATCTGACTGGGGATAGATTTTTGGCTCCATGCCTTGGCCTAAACCCTTGCTTTGTCTCCTAAGCACATAATGGAAGATATTTTGGCTGCCGTTTCCCACAATTAAAACCCCACAAAAGAGAGCGAATGGGCAGCCTACCGTCCCTGGTTTTGGAAGCTGCTCTGCACACAGGTGACTGTGTTGTCATCTGACCATTATTCAGGCCCATAAACTCTCACTAAACTGCAGTCAGGGACTTAGGCAGAGCCATCTTTATTGAATCCATGAGCAAGCAGGAAGCTAGGAAGTTCACTACACCCACAGGATCTGCATGCTAGCCATTAGGTTTTTTACTTCATAGTTGATACTTTCACAGTCCATGCTGGTATCCATGTTCCATTGCAAGTTTGTTAGTCTATTTCTTTATTTCCCCTTTGGTTTTTTAAAGAACCGGTTCTCACCCTCAGTCATCACATTTACTGACAAACTAAACAAAGCTATCAGCCTTGCAAAGATGTCAGGGTCAGCCTGATCCCAGTTAGGTACAACTACTTCCTCAGTTGTGTGGAGGAACTGTACACAACTAAAGCCCAGCGGTGGCCTGGCCAGAGGTGACTTCGTGTTTGTTATGTGATAACCTAGGCATCCCAGCTCTTGGACGAAGGGGCCATCCTGCTACCTCATGTGTCCTAATGCAGTCAGTTCCATGAAAATAGATTAAGTGACTTCTAAATCCCTCTAACAATAAAACACGGACTCATGCGTGGTAGCTCAACAGGTAAAGGTGCTTGTCCCCAAACATGACAACTTGAGTTCAGTCCCCAGGACCCAGGTGGAAGGAGGGAACTGACTCTTGAAAATCATCCTCTGCCTCCACAGAAATGCTGTGCTAAAATACCCACACGTGGGGGTGGGGATTTAACTCAGTAGTAGAGCACTTGCCTAGCAAGTGCAAGGTCCTGGGTTCGATCCTCAGCTCAAAAAAAAAAAAATACCCACACGTATACACAAATAAGTAAACATTAAAAAGAAATTGCCATTGACTTCATATACAGAAACTTCTAGAAATATGGTGCATCCTTTGTAATGACTTACTCTCCTGCTTTAGTCGGTTCTATGAAAATAGATTAAGTGACTTCTAGAATTCTCCCATTTCCCATTTATCATATTCCTCTGGACATTCTTTGTGGTCACATTCAATAAAACCTACTCTCTGTTTTTTCTTGCTATGCATGCATAATGAGAGAGGCATATTTATAAAAACGACTTCACTTTATGGGAGAGCATTTTTATAAGGGGCATGAAGATGTGAACTCTTGCTTAAATTGAAATAAAAGATGCATTGCCTTTTAAAGCTTAATTTTCAAGGCAGATGAGTTTTTTCACTCTAGTGTAGTGACGGAGGCCCTTGGTTAAGCCTGCATACTGTCAACAGCTAGAGAGTGTGTTCTTACAGTGTATTCTAGTATGTAGAGATGAATTGCTCACTTCAAACTTTAAAATCATAAGAGTCAAGATTAAACAGAACTTGAACACAACTTAAAAAAAATGATGGCATGGAATAGAGTCAAGAGTTTACAGGTTGGTATCAGATCTGGACCTTTTGGTGGTGAACTCTTACTCTTGATGTTAAAGACATACTTATTTTATGAGCTAAGTCTATAGTTCCTAGATACTAAAATAACTGAGGTGGAATCTTTCAATTTTTTGGTCCATATCTGCTTAGTAACTCCAAATGACTTGGATTACAGACATATGCAAGCCGGATGCTTCTTGTGACCAAGCCAAGCCACCCCCGATACAGTCCTATCTGGATGCTGCATTCCTGCTGGATGGCTCCCGGCACGTGGAGAGTGCAGAATTTGAAGACATGAGAGACTTCCTGGAGACACTGCTAGATCACTTCGAAGTCACTCCAGAACCAGAGACATCTGTCACTGGAGACAGGGTGGCCCTACTGAGCCATGCTCCCCCCAACTTCCTACCCAACACCCAGAGGAGTCCCGTTAGAACTGAGTTCAACCTAACCACCTACAGCAGTAAGCGCCTCATGAAGAGGCATGTGGAACAAGCAGTTCAGCAGCTGAATGGGGACACTTTCCTTGGCCATGCCCTCAGGTGGGCTCTGGACAACGTCTTTTTAAACACACCCAATCTGAGGAGAAACAAAGTCATATTTGTGATATCTGCTGGGGAAACCAGCCACTTGGATGAAGAAACCTTAAAGAAAGAGTCCCTGCGAGCCAAATGTCAGGGCTATGCCCTCTTTGTGTTTTCCTTGGGCCCTGACTGGAATGACAAGGAACTAGAAGACCTGGCCAGCCACCCTGTGGACCAGCACCTGATCCAGCTTGGCCGGATTCATAAACCTGACCATGGATATGGTGTGAAATTTGTGAAGTCCTTCATAAACTCCATTAGGCGTAAGTCATATGTACAAAACTATTCTTGTACACAAGAGCCTGCTTCGTGTCCCCAGAAGGACAATGAGCCGGCATGTGTCTTTAAGGGCACTGCAGGGTCAGGGAGGAAAATATGTGATAATGGATGGTGGGAGGGATGACTGGTTTCTAAGCATTTAATTTTCTGGCTCATCTTTTAATGCCTCTGGTTCCTATGGAGAAGAAATCCTAACAAGCAGCTGTCTACCCATCTGTCTACATGGAGAGGTGTAGTCTGGGGATGTGAGGTCACAGCCTGGGCTCTGGCTCCAGAGCAGAACCCTTGCCATGTAACACTAGCATGCTGCCGTTTGGGGAGCGGTTTCTACAATCAACAGAAAGAGGCCAAAGAAATAATGAAACAATTCTTGGCTTCGCTTTAACAAGTTTCAGAGTCAGAGCTGGGAGTGGGAGGAGATACCATTTTATGAGCTGGAATGAAAGGTTTGGCTTTGCACAACTTTCTTCCAGCTTCATGGCCTCTTGGGAGGTAGTGGTAAGAATAAGTGGGGCCCATAGGGGAACAAATGTGGGCTGTTTTTCTTAGAATGGGCATCCTGAAAAACAGGCAATCCATTTTGTATGCAGCTTGATGGCTAAGGAAGATTCATGCCTGGATACACGGCTCAAGGTGGGCATGCAGTGGGTAAATGTCTCAGTGTTCTCAGAGCCTGCTGACTCTTGTTCCCAGAGTCCATATAAAGAAAAGGGAACACATTGGCTGAAGGATGCTTGAGCGAGTGCCTAGCTATTTCCCAAGCTTGTCGTTCATTGTATTAAACAGTGAAGTGGATTAAGGCTGTAGAGCTACTGGGCAGTGCAGGTCTGAGACTGCTGATGTCACATCCTGTTCAATGTGAGTCTAAGACAAGCATGAACTATCAGCTGGAACTGGTTAGAGATGCAGGGTTCAGGCCCCGCCCCAGAAGTTCTGAACCAGAAAGTGCATCTTATCAGAGCTCCCAGGAAATTCATATATATGAGATGGTTTCAGGGACACAGGTAGAAAGATCCCAGAGTGAAATTTATTTTGATATGTTCTGCAACAGAAAGCCCAAAGATGAGCTAAGGGTGAGGTGTTGCCCTGAAGGGAGCCTTTCACAAAGAATGAACAAAAGACTACTTGGTAGAAAGAAGCATGCTTGATGGCCCACAAGACTGGAACACTTGATCTGGGAGTTCCTCCCTAGGATCCCTTAATTCTTCCTGATGTTTCATTTCAATGTGCCCAATTACAGGACCAGATGAGGCAGCACCCCCCACTCATGGAAAGGGCAGGTAGCTCTCGCATGGGAAATACAGAAAGCACAGTTAACTATGACACAGCTGCCTACCCCATTTTCCGTGCTTTTTAGACATCCAGAAAATGCCATCTCTAAAATACAGCTGCAAAACTGCAGGAAATCCCTTCCACTACAGGCCCCCATGGTCACACCCCTCCAACACAATTGCAATCATTGGCCATCTACCTTGAGCCACTGGCAATTCAGGTGCCAAACTTAATGAATAGAGTTGTCCACTTCCCTTCTAAAGTTTTGGAAGCCTTCGAAGTGCTTATGACTCATTTGGCACACTGCCACAAAGTAGACAGCAGAGCATGGTCCACATCAGAGCAGCACATTTCCTAAGCGAAGCAAAGCACAACAACCCTCTATTTAGAGTTCAAACAAAACGTGAAAACCCAAAGCCAGACCTGGTGGGCACAGTGCACACATGTATTTCTCATTCTTGAGAGGTCGAGGCAGGAGGATTGTTGTAAGTCCAAGGCCAACCCAAGCCACACAGTAAGATCCTACCTCAAAAACAAAAAAACGCCAACACCCTAGAGGTCAAGTATAGCACAGTATTGGGTCACACTGTCTCACATACTGCCCTTCCTGTAATAGCAGGAAGACAGACTCTATGGCAGTCTAGGAGATGCCTGTTAGTTGGAAGAACCCAGTATTACCAGGAAGGGGTGTGGGGGTGGGTGGGGTGGGTGGGGTGTGTGTGTGGGTGGGTGGGTGGTGTGTGTGTGTGTGTGTGTGTGTGTGTGTGTGTGTGTGTGCACATGCTCTTGCAGAGGAAGAGAGGGAAAGAGCCAGAGGACAGCCTCGGGTGTCATTCCTCAAGCAATGTCTACCATGTTTTTTTTGAGACAGGATTTCTCAGTGGTCTGGAACTTGTCAAGTAAGCTGGCTGCCTGGCCAGTGAATCCTAGGGATCTACCCATTGTTGCCTCCCCAGTGCCAGGATTGTAAGTGCATGGCATTGGGACTTGCTTTTCCAGAAAGATATTTAACAAATCTTTTTTACTTCATGCTTTCAGGGCATGTATAACACATTTTTTAATTTTTTTCTATAAAAGTATCTTTTGCATTTTAAATGGATTAAGGCATACTTTAGTGTTATGAAGAATTAATACTCTTCCAACTGAAATGAGATGATAAATTAAACCCAAAGGCACTTTGTTTGTTGCTAACATAAAGGCCATAAAGGGACTACCCTGTTCCCTTTGCATTTTGATACTCTACAAAAATAAATAAATAAAAAAAAAATAAAATCCTCTAATTAGCTCCTCTTGAAGGCAAGAGCATTCTGAGGACTGACTGGCTCAGTTATCTTTCATAATGCTAAACGACTTGAGGAGCTACCGGCACTTCTCATGCCCAGTGACCATTTTGATGGACGCTGGGAACTGAGGTGATAACTATACAGAGCAGACACGCTGGCAGCCTTCGTGAGAACCTTACCAGAGCCTTTTGTCTTTCTAGGTGGGATGAACAAGTACCCACCAGTCAACCTCAAAGCCAAGTGCAACAGACTCAGCCCTACAGATCCGAAGCCACCTCCACGCCAGTTTCGAAGGTACTGTGTGCTTGATGTGATTTCTTAGGTGGATATGCACCCCTCCTTATTCTTTATCTTCCTCCTCTCTCTCCCTTTTCTCCCCCACTTTAGCTGGATAGAAACCAGATATAATATAAAACATAAATTATATATTAAATTATGATTTGAGGGAGCAAGAGCTCTTTTAAATGACCAAGTTGATCTGGAAATAATGAAATAGAAGTGTTTTTATTCTTTTAAGTCCAACTATTGAAACAAAGCACCCAGTGGGACACCCCCAGTGGCAATGAGCATGCCCAGTGGCCAGATCTTGGTTTCTAAACAGCATTGTGCACTCAAAGGAACCAAGGTTTCTTGGTGCCTGAAACATACCCAGGATCTTGTGAGGAAACTCCAATTCTGGCTTGAGACGATGGAGTTACTCCAGGAAACAAAAACATAGTAAGTAAGAAAGAAAAACAGTGCCATGTCAAAAGGTTAAGTGAGTTGGTTTGATATGACTCCCATGGGCCTAATCTTGGACAGCTGCAGCTGTAGAAAGAATGAAGGCAATGAACTAGAATGCATTGAGTGATTTAGTTCATGCGTTACTGTATGTATGGCATGTGCATGATCAAAGGCACGTGTGTGACAGTCAGAGCATATGCTGTGGGATCCAGCAGTCTAACTCAGGTTATCAGGCTTACTCAGCAAGCACTTTACCCACTGAGCCACCGTTCTGGTTCCACACTGCATGTTTTAAATCTGTAAGTCAATATGGATTCTCAAAAAGAAGAGGAAGGAGAAACCCTTTATATAATACTAGATAATAAATCTAGAAAGGTAGAATAGAAAAAAAACATCAATATGTAATAATAATGCTAATTACAAATGTAGCAACGGGTTATCAGGATGCAACAATCATGAGCTGACAAGTGTCGATGCTGTGTGCTGGAGCTGTGTGGTTCCTGAGGCGCTGGTGTCAATGTGCATTCTGAGGTGATAAAGTGGGACATATGGTGCATCACCTGTGTTAAGTTCTTGCTGGAAATGTTTGACCCGAGGCTAATGAGGAGGAAATCACTGGGAAACCCCGGGATGTGGAATTGTTAGATCATAGGTCTTATGTCATGAATAAAGGGATGAGAGTTCTGGAACTAGGGAACTAAAGAGACAGGGCAGCCAACTGTAATTTTGTGAACTTTAATTGGATCCCGTATCAGAGAGAGAGAGAGAAAAAAAACCAGCCCAAATAGAAGTGATTTGGAGAACATCTGGGGAAATTTGAGTGTGGACGATACATTGAAGTTATTGAACTATGTAGACTTCCTGGTGTGAGAAGAAAATGTCTTTACAAGAAGCTTGCTAAAGAATTTAAAAACATGTATTTGTGCATGAGTGTATGTGCATGATGTGCATGTGTATGTGCACATGTGCGTTATGTGTAGAGGCCTGAGGTCGGTATCAAACATCTTCCTTGATCAGTCTTCTAATATATGTGTAGAAAGATTCCCTCCATGAGGTAGCTTGATGTTTTAGCAAGTCTTGCTAGCAGGCTTGCTCCAGGGATCCCGTCGTTATCCTCTTCCATGCTGGAATTACAGGCAGACTGCTGAACCCACCTGCATGGGTTCTGGGGATCTGAATTCCAATCCTTAAGCTTGTGTAGCAAGCTCTTAATCCACTGAATCATCAGATGGCTAGTAGCACTTCTGTAGTAAGCCACTGTGAACTAATACACATGAATACACCCAGCCGCTGGCCGTAACCAAGCACTATCACCTGGCTCATGCTTAGACATTGTTGGCAGTGTGCCTCCCCTGAAGTGTGTGCATTCTGTTCTGTGTGGTTATCAGGAATGGGCAAGCATTCCCAGGCTAGGTGCTAAGAACTGAGAAGCCCCTGCCTGGAGGCTCTGACCCCCCTCCAGCAGTGAGAGATCCAGGGGAACTGTCCAGCAGCAAATACTTCCTGAAGTCCAGCCTGACACTGCCTATGAAGCCAGTCCAGGAAGAGTAGGGCTCCCCCTACTGCAGGTGCCCAGAACTGAAGAAGAGGGATCAGATAGGACTGGATAAGTGAGCAGACTGACATTTGGTGCAGAGGAAGAACCCTTATGGCTGAGGTAAAGGGGCTGAGGAAAGTGTGGCAGGAAGCAACTTCAAGGAACTCTGGAGGGCTGTGCAATTAGGCTTATCTCTCTGCAACTACTGTTAATTTTGAATTTGGGTTTTCTAAGTTATGGAAAAATAAAGCCCTCATTCAGGACTTAGAGCTTCTGTTCGCTACCTACTGCTACCTTCCCTGGGCCAGCCACCATGGCACCTTCTGGCTTGCCTGGCCTCTCTTTCCCACTCTCTTCATGAGAGGCTTGTGGCCAGGCACTCTGTATTGGGAACTTCCAGTTCAGGCTGGTGGCGTCCCTACATTTGCCTTTGTCCATCTCCACTCGGTATTCCTAGCAAGAAGGTGGTGATATTCTGGGGCACTGTGTATCTGGGGCTAGGAGAGCTAACTGAGAAAGGAGCTCAGCTACTGGGCTTCCGTCTAGAGGGTGGCAGGCCAAGACCTGGGGTGGGAGGGTGGGCCAGCAGAAGGGTTTGTGCTGCCCCATGCCAGAGCTCAACGTTAAATGACAAATGAAAAACTGCCATGGGCAGGGAAGGGGACACACCCATAGAAGAAGAAAAAGCTTTTGTTCTGCCTTTTGGCTTGGATTTTCATTCTTCCCTGGGCTTCACACATATGTAGCCAGCTCAGACCACAAAGGCAGACATCAGAGCCAACCTACACATTTAAGAGGCAGTTCTAGAAAGTGCTTTGTTGAAAGAGCAAGATAAGTGGGAAGAGAATCCCAGGGCTTTTGGACAGGGAATTGCTCCTTCTCCACAGTGTCCTAGCTACACAAGAGGTGTAGCTTCTTCTGTGAATCTGAGATGGTCAAGTGGTTGGGGCATCGAGGAATTGAGATGTGAATCTATACCACTGTCTGTGAACTCCCTGATGGTGTAATCACCTGGAACTCCTCAGGCCTTCTCTAAGTAACCGAAGACTGTGATAAAAAGCAGCCACACAGGTGCTTCTGAGGCTCCCTGCCTGCACCTTTCAAGTCGAGTGAGGCAGAAAGGAACAGGAGGTTGGGGAAGATGGGATGCCTGCTAGGCACCAGATGACCTGCCATCCTGAGAGGGACCTGCATTGAAATTGTTAGATTATCCTGCAGCAGGGCTTTTGAGGAAGACATGCAGAAGCTGGTTCGTAGCAGATGGAGAAGAAAGGCCCTGACTCTCGCCACAAGCAACTATGAAGACAGATGGCCAGAGGGTGAGACTGTAGGACAGTTTTTGTGTAAGCACTTAGCTCTGCTCCAAGATAATAAAAGACCCAAAGCCACCTACACACTGTGCCAGACTCTGAAACAGGGAGCAGCAGAGCCTGAAGGGGTGGCTGGTAAAAATGGACAGCTACCACTGCCATACGAACGACACATCTGCTGCCTGTTTGCCTTCAAAAGTACAGTTCTGAATGCATGATATGTTAACATTAAAAAAGAATTAAGAAATAGAGGCAACCTTATCAGCTCAGTGCTTCTCGTCATAAGTGCAGCATGGCCGCCTCCTGATTATCAACACAGATGGAGGGATCCGTGACCACAAAGAACGGAGAGCTACAGTTAGTACCCCTCTGGTCCCCCACTTTATCTAGAACATACCACACCTTGCTTTCTACAAGCTTTACTAGAGCTTGGCTCGAGTTGAAATTTTGAATTATTTTATCCTTATTTCTGCCCTGAATGCCTGTTGTTGGAGTTACCAATCAGCAAAGAATTCCCCGAAACAATATGCAATTGGAGAAAAAACAAACTAGGTAGTCAAGTGATCCCTACTAAATGCCTTATCAAATACAAATGCCCATCCACAACACAGTAGAAAAAGGAACCTTTGCCTTGCAAACACTGAGGCCCTGCCTTTGGATCTCCAGAACCCATAGAAGAGGCAGGTGCAATGGCTCCTGGAAGCTCACAGCTACTTACTACCAGCCAGTGAGCGACCTTGTCTCAAACAAATGGTGGACGCTGCCTGGAGACCAATTCCAGAGGCTGTCCTCTGACTTCCACATGTGCATCTATGGGTGCACATGTACATACGCAGGAACACACATATAAATGCAACAAAAACAACAGCAAAGAAACAGCTTTTAATATGTTTGACCCTTTTGAGAAAAAGGTACCAGGGCCAGGCTTAAAAGTAGTTGCCAATCTCATGATTTAAAAAAAAGATTTTTAATTATATGTATCTCCACGGTGGGTATGTGCACACGAATGTGAGTGCCCTCAGAGGTCAAAGGCATCGGATCCCTAGAGCCGGGGTAAGACAGGTGAGCTGCCCTACATGGGTGCTGAGAAATAAACTCTGCCATCTCTCCAGCTATTTTTTCCTCAACGAAACTAAGAAATGTGACATAAAATAAAGGAGGGGTAAACGGGAAGGAGAATGAAATAGAGTTGAGATAACCAAGCCTTGAGAGAACAGTACACTTTAGACTCCAAAAGAAACCTCTTGCAGGGAGTCACTCTCCTTTAGGGAAGTGGCCACTGGATGGTGGGTTGCCCAGGTCCCAGTGGATGGCTGCATACCTGTGTGCATGTAGACAGCACTATCTGGACTCAGGGTTATTAAGAACAAAAAAAGGACATTAAGTTGGGAAAGAAATGGGATGGGGTACTAGAGGAAACTAGAGGGTAGTGGTAGATGAATATGATAAAATGCATTGTATAAATATATGAAAATTTTAAGTTTTAAGAGAATCTCATCACTTCATACCCCCAACTCCTTCCAAATCCTCCCTCCCAAATTCATGACTTATTGCTACACAAATATACACATTTGTGTATGTGTACATGCACACACATGTATACAACCTCTGGGTCCATTTAGCATTACCCATATGTATATATGTTGTAGCATGAATCTTAAAAGTTCTTATTATAAAAACAAACCCAAGGCCAGTTATTGGGGTGAATGCTGGAAGATCAGAGAGAAAGAACAAGCCACAGCTAACCTTACCTGGCTAACTTCTCAGCTGATCTTGTTTCTCAGACAGGAAGCCTCTGTGTCCTCATATTTGAATGGCTCTCAGCTGAACTGCTTCTCGAAAGCCTGAAAGCTTAACCAGCCAAAAGCTTCTAGTTTCTGGTCCTCACACCTTATATACCTTTCTGCTTTCTGCCATCACTCCCTGGGATTAAAGGCATGTGTCACCATGCCTGGCTGTTTCCAATGTGGCCTTGAACTCACAGAGATCCAGATAGATCTCTGCCTCTGGAATGCTAGGATTAAAGGCGGGAGTGCCACCATTTTCTAGCCTCTGTATCTAGTGGCTGTTCTGTTCTCTGACCCCAGATAAGTTTATTAGGGTGCACAATATTTTGGGGAACACAATACCAGCACAATATGTCCAGGGTTGATCATTTAGGATTGGACAACCTATATTGAAACTTGTCGCTGAAGGAAGCGGCTTCTCCCTCTCAGAAGCCACTGGTCACCTGCAGCTCTTTCCCTAAGCACGGCAGCTTGTGTATTTTGCCCATCCATGCTGGCATTCAACTGGTGTTGCCATCATGCTGGACTTGTTCATGCAAACGTGCATTTTCCCTGTCATGTCTAGGGGACACTATGTAGCAGCAGGCACCCTGGTCCTCTGGCTCTTAAAACCTCTACACCCTTTTTCACAATGTTCCCTGAGAGGTACAGGGATTGCACTGCAGACGTATCTGTTGGGGTTGGGGACCTCACTGACTTCTTATTCTCTGCATTTGAAGAGCTGTGGATCTGTACAGTCATCTGTTACAAAAATCTTTGGTGAGGGTTGAGAGTTACACTTATTGGTATAAAGACAAGTATTTAGGTTAGGAATTGTATTAGTTTGGGGAAATGGCAGTAGAATGTTCTCTTCTGGAATCTATGACCTCTCTAGCCACGGGGAGTGGCCAGGTTCCCAGTAATGTGTGTGAATTCTCTCCCATTGAGCAGGCCTTATGTCCAATTAGATAGCTGTTGGTTATCCAACAAAAGGGGCCGTTATTGCACCACTGGGGATACCATGTTGGTCCAGTCATTGTAGTTCATGGGCTTTACATTGGGTGGGACTACCGATTGCTCCTATCCCTTGGCTGCTTGCATAGCACCTTTTAATACTGAGAGCTGCTCTTCAGACAGGCTGCTTCCAATTCAGTTCCAGCCAAATTCCTCCAAGTCCTGTGTCCAAAGTGTATGGTATCTTTAGCAATAGGCCCTTATCTTCAAGTTTCCAAAGGCAACCATGGGCAATGGCAGTAGCTCATATTGTTATGAAAACTTTTATGTTCCTGAAGGGGACATTTCCTAAGCCTGGCACTGAGGTTTTTGCTAGATGGAGTATGGCTCTTGAGGATAGTACCATCACCTCATGTGTGACCCATGTACACATACATGTTTATTTTTAAGTACACTTATGAAATGTTTCTATATGGCTGTTTCAAAACTCTTCAGTGTTGTTCTCTTTCCTCCTTTCTCCCTTTATTATCACCCCCCAGTTTCCCATCACCCCCTCATAACACCTGACTATCCTCCTCTCCAGAGCTATTAAAAACAGAATTCCCCTTCCACGATAATCATGTTGCATGTATAATCATATAGACAGTCATGACTTGGGAAAATAAGTTTGTAATATTCAGAGTGGAAATGAAGAGAATACAACAGCAGCAAAACTGGGCAGGTGTGAGGAGAGTGTGTGTGTTAGTGCTGGCACTGAGCCATGGCTGCTGTTTCTATGTCCCTGACAGTGTAGCTGCGAAGGACTGAGGTACACCATGAGCTGAGTTCAGAAGCCCAGGCAGAGCCAGTCTGTGGGTGACATGGTCTTCGCTGTTTTTTCACCTCATCTTCGTAGAAGAAAAAGAGCACATGTGTGGTGAGGCGGGGGAGGAGTGTGCATATGCTGGAGAAACAGAAAATTGACATTTTTTCCTGTATTTTCACAATGTGCTCATCCTCTACCCACTGACGTTTGTAAAAGAGGTTGGGTATCTCTTACAGGTAGTGTGGTAGCAGTAAAGTAGTAGATGAAAATGAATTGCACAGTTCTGATCTTGACCTTTGGTTCTCTTGAATTCTTCTCCTGAACACAATTCCAAGAATTCTGAATTCTCCATGTCTTAAGTAAAACTCTAAGTCAGTGCAAGTAACACTGACCTCTTAGTCATAGGAATGTGGGTCTACAGCTCTGGCTGTCACTGTCACCTCCTCACATGGCATCTGCACCCAAATGAGAACCATAGGAGTGTGACTCGAGGACAGCAGTTGTTGCTACAGCTTCTTGCTGTTGGGGTCCTCCCAACCCCAAAACTTTTTATGCACCCAACAAACAGAGCACTATTGTGATCTGCCTCCCATGGGGCAGATAATAGGCATCAGAGTATACAGCTGGATGGGGAGGGGAGGAGCATCCACTCGGCCTGGCACTGGACAAACCCCTGAGGAGGACTATATGAGGTGGCACTGTCCCCTGCAACTTATCCTGGGTACAGAAGTGTGGCGTGCAGGTCATGGAGTTGTCTATAAGCCACTAAAGACTCTGACCTACCCAAGAGTTATGAGGAAGATAATGTGCCTACTGAGAAACTGAGAGGTTTATAGTGAGGCCCATCTGAACCCAAATGTCAATAATTAGCAAGACCAACAGCATGAAGATCCAGATGGAACATGTTCCAGCTGGAATTACACCTCCACATACTTTGAGATGTTAAGTTTGTTAGTTTCTGCTAGGCCAGTGGTTCTCAACTTGTAGGGCATGACCCCCTTGGGGTTGCATATCAGATATCCTGCATATCCAGTATTTACGATTCATAGCAGCAGCAAAATTAGTTATGAAGTAGCAATAGAATTGGCTGGGGGCGGGGGGGGGGGGGGGGGGGTTCACCATAACATGAGGAACTGTATTAAAGGATCACAGCGTTAGGTAGGTTGAGAACCACTATAACAGGCCAATGTAAATCTCCACTAATTTTTAAAACTTACCCTGGAGGGGGTGCAGTGAGAAGGAAAGGTAAATGTGGAGCCAGGAGGGTTGGAGGGCTTGCCTCACATGCTGTTCTCTTCTTTTGCTGTGCAGCTTTGTCCCAGGACCACAGAAAGCGATCCTCAAAGACCATGCGCCAGAGGCCGCAAAGCTCTTTCAAGATAAAAAGCGCCTTTCAAGCACATGGAGAGGGGGCAGAGATGCTATTTCAAGGCTTTCCAGAAACCCATTCTATACCTTTAAACACGGGAAAGGAGGGATAAAAGCTGCATCCGCACACGGTAAATGAAGTGATCCAACAATTTAGGGATTAGCCATGGTCTGACTCTGAACTTAGAACCAAATCCACCCCTGAACTCCGAGCTGCTTAGCTGGGTTGCACACCAGCATCTGGATGGCTGCTCTGGAGGCAGAACAAGCCTGTGGCTGTAGACGATCAGGTACCTTGACCCCCTACACTCACGGTGTTAAGGTCTATCTTGTAGGTTTACTTGATGACTCCGAAAGACAATTCCAGCACCCTGAGAATGATAGTTAGGAACTCTTACTATGAGGAAATGGAAGAGCCAAAGATGTGTTTTGAAAAGTTGAATGGAGACCTATTTTTGAAGTTGATTTCTTTACAGTGTATGCATGTGGCTACAGGTCAATGTAAACTCTTTTCATTTCAAGCTTCTGTTGTTTTCCAAGCCGCCATTTTAATGTTCATCTGTTTAATCTAACATCTTTAACATTGTGGAGTTCTCAAACAGTTACCCTAGAAACTGATGCTGTTTGCATGTCATGGTTTTGGAACTCTGGCCTTCCTGACTTCCACTTGAGTACAGCACTGTCTTGGTAGACTGGCTGGCCTGGGGCAGCCTTGTGCCTGAGGGTTGCTCTGGCCTTCTAAAGTTGTCTGTGTGGTCTGGTAAGAAGCAGAGTGACTCTCCTGTTCTCACTCTTCCTAAACTCACTGAGAAACTCACAAATTCTCCAGGAACCCGAGTCACGCTTCTGGGCCTATAGAGAACTTCTGCCAAGCTGTCTCAGTCGATCTCTGCTTTTTCACCTTGCTATGGTCATTTATTAATTTGTACTAAGCCAATCTGTTCCTTAGACAAGAGTGACAACATACAATGTCATAACTTGGGCTCTGAGTTCCTTTACCCTACTGAGCAGCAGCCAGCAGGACTGGTAGAGCTCAGAATGAAGCTTAAATGGCACTGAGCTTGTGGGAAGAGCGGAGGTGTAAGAAAATCCTCAAAATTTGGGTTTATCAAATGCCCGAGTCTAGAGTAAGTCAGCAGGAAGTCTTAGAGTCCAGCCTCTCAAGCATTCCATCATGCTTTGTCTCCTCATCCCCATCTATGTCTTTATTTTTAGGATGAGGGTATTTTCAACAACTAAACAGCAGAACAGCACTATGTTGAGGCCTACTACTCAGACCTTACCTCGGGTCACAGCCACCTCTCCAGTTAGCAGTGATGTGCTCGCTGCTAGGCAGAATGTCAGCCTTCAGAAAGGAAGCCGTGAGTGGAAGTAGCTACTACACCAGAGACCCGTAGAGTGGTCAGATTTCTCTTCTACACTTCTGCTCAGGAATCTGGAAGGACGAGCCATGTGCAGTCATTTTTTCTCTGAAACCCTTTGGGCCACTATTCCTGGGGCAACTGTATGGAGACAGTCCCAGAACCCTCTGAGGAGCAAGAAGCCCAGGAGTAACTGTCAGTTTGTACTCAGGTGCACATCAGCTTCATGTATCCTAAGGTGCTTAGAGGCTCACAGGAAACCACTGAGCAATATTTAAGAGGTATCTTAAAAGCAGGGACTTTTCTGATTAACTTTGGTTGAACACAGACACTCATTGTTGGAGATACTTTGAAAATGTATTTTCTTCTGTGTTGGTAAGTATAGTACAATTTTAAAAATTGCTTGGTGATTAAAATTATTTTAGCATCTTGGGTCATATTTTTAATCCTTAACAGATTAAGGATCTGAAGAAAGCAGCAAATAATTCACTTTTTGAAAAGTAAGTCCCTGGCATTTGGGATGGGTCAGCAGTTAAGATCTGCTCCTTCAGAGAGCTGGAGTTTAGTTCCCAACACTCCAACTGCGTGGCTCACAGCTGCCTGTAACTCCAGGGGATCAAATGCCCTCTTCTGGACTCCCAGGGTACTACACATGTGCAGACAAACACAAATTAAAAAATTTAAAACCCCAAATTCCTAGATTTGAGTTCTGTCTCCAAAAAGTAGAAATTGGAAAAAAACTAAGCTGACTCTAAACTTAGTAAGGCTGTATTTAAGTCAAGAAACACAATAAGCTTTACTAGTACATCTTGGCTTAAAAATAATTTGTAACTGACTGCAATGGATCTGCCTCTCATTATCTCTAAACTAAGTTGTCAGACTATAATAGTAGCAGTTCAGAAAAATAAACTTCTTTCAAAGAGGGTCATTTGAGGGATGGGTAAGTAAATGGAGAATGAGTCCAGCTCTCTGTCAAGCATTCCTTTATCCAACAGCTCCATGCCTGAGGCCCATTTTCCATAGGACACTTACACACCAAACAACTCCCCGCACCCTGTGATTCTCTGAACCATGACAGCACACAAGATGTACAACTGGGCAATGGTCATGCCAAGCTCCCAAAGTCTACAACTCTAGTTAGAGTCAACACTGCCAGCTTTGACCTGAATGACTGGTATTTCCTCACAATTCTGCAGTCTAAGCCATCCAGAAACCATGTTGAATCCTGGACTGACATGTAAACTTCAGGAACCAACTGGGGTACATAACAAAACTGTGCAGTGTGTTTGTCCTCAAGTACTAATTTCAAATTAGAATATTCTAAACACCATAAACCCTTTCTAATCGAAGAGAGTAAAATGTGAAGAGAACTGGGTCTGCATAGATCTGTCAGCTTCCAAAGTTTTACCTTACTGGAAAAGCAACCATGAAACTTATAAAGTTTTACCTGGAACATTCTCTTCTTTTTCAGCATTTAGTAAGTAATTCTTATTGGAAAATGCAAGTTGAAGGGGATTTTTGGTAGAGCCTGTAACAATGATGGCCAGGCAGGGCCTCACTGCTCTCAAGCTGATGCACAGGAACTCAAGTGTAGTGGACAGCAGCCTGAGTTGTCTGCAAGAAGAGGAGCAGGAGTCCTGTCGTCCTGCTCCTGTTTCCTACTGCAGTACGACCCCAAACAAAGCCGACTCTCAGGAAGCTAGCTTGAACAGCTTTACTTACAGTTTGAACAGTATTTATAATAACAAAAATGTTTACATAGTAGCTTACAGTTATTTTCCATACAAAATAAACTGACATCATCGTCATCTTGACTTTTTACACTTCTCACCTGTTCCATAGACAGTGAGGACTTCCAGATTATACTCTGGCCAGCTCTTCAGAAATGCGCATGAATAAACTCACCATGTTATCCTTAACCACTGTGGCTGGGATTTGCTTAGCCATGAAACAGTAATACAGACACCTCAAAACCATGTTTGTTCTCTAGAAATCCTTTTTTTTTTCTTTTCTTATGGTACATTTAGAATTTTTACATTTTATACACGTCAGAAGGATTTATTTCCACACCTTCACAATGCCGTCTCTAGAAGCGGTCACGATGAAGCCCTGAGTTGTCTGGAAGGTGGCAATATCTGTGATGATGTCATGATGTCCCACAGGAAGAGACTCTGGGCCCCTTCGAGGGGTGTCATCACTTGGTCCTACCTTCTGCTTATTCTGAATTTCCTGTTTAGAAGTCAAAACAAAGGCCTGAAGTTAAACCTGTGCCATGTTCTACCTCTTGACAATATTCCTGTGGCTAGGAAGTTAACACCTGTTTAAAGTCACCAAGCAGCAGAGAGTCCAAAGTGACCTAGGTTCCCAGTCATCATCAGAGTGCATGAGTAGCCACTATAAATGGGTCAGCATATTAACAAGGAAAGAATAGAGATATAAACAATCTTATGGAACACCTGCTCTAGTCACCAACACATCTGATATTCTCTAGGTCAATAACACATGCTTTGGAGGTCAACAGCCATACTGGGGTCTCAATTTCCTGTTTATTAGCAGTATTTCCTAGTCCTTTTTATACTGTGATAAAAGTTCATTTCTGAAGCTGACAGAGTGAGTGAGGTGCTGTGGTGCATCACTCCGGGGGAGAAGCAAGGAGAGTGAACTGTGCTATGTGGCCAGACCCTGCCCACTCTTCCCACCCGTACCTGGACGACTTCAGTGCCTTCGATTATCTTCCTGTAGTAGGACACCGATGGAGAACTAGTACTTCCTGCTACAACATAGGACCTTTCTGGGGAAACCAAGTCCCAGAACCTAGGGGAGAGGAAATAAATGATAGATCTACAGTTAATATTACTGGCTTACACAAAAAGGATTGGTTAATATATCAGGAAAAGATTTTTCTAGAATCAATAGCGTAACATTAATAGCTGTCTGGCAAGGTACTGATGGGTTTAACAGTACATGGCCAATACCTAAAACAACCTCTTTTATAAACCGAAGCATCCTTTCATGTTTTAAAGCATTCTCTGAGACACTGCACCTTATTTTCATGTCTGAGCCAGCTGTTAACAGGATAGGATTTCCATCTGCAGGACTACAGTAGATGCCATGGACACTGTGAGGTGAAGGCTTGAAAGAAACAGACAAGCGGTCAAAAGACATGAGCATAGTCCAGAAATGACTATCATTTTTAGTAGAAGTGAGTTAACTGTCAACAGATGTACAGGCACCTCAAGACATCTGACCTGTGAGTGGTCTCTCATCCTTTTCTACTGAGGGAACTTGAGGATCTAACTAACTGCCAGGAGGGGCTGTGGATGCAGCTCAGGGTGGAGTGTTTACACAGCACATGCACGGCCCTGAGTTCAATCTCCAGTGTCCCCTCATCCAAAAAAAGACCCTCAGGCTGAGCATGGTGGTGTGCACCAGTAGTTCCAGTGCTCTGGGGAGAAGAGGCCAGAGTGTCACCAGCTCAAGACCAGCCTGGGCTACACACTCAGACCCTCAGACAGTAACTGCAGGACTACTTTGCATAAGACCTAATTATGCAGGGATCTAACCTTTCCTATGTTTAGCTTACTTGTCAAGATACTCCTGGCAACATGACCAATAGACAAATCTATTCCAAGCACCACTCATACAGAGTACAGATGGCTCAATACTACCTCTAATCAGAAAGCTGTTTATCCTTATGGCCTGACCAGGAGCTACAGCTCACAGCTACACCCAGCATCACAAGAGGACCAGAGCACAGGTCACTCACTAGTTTGGGAAAAGATCAAAATTCAAAGTTCATTTTCTAGTGACTGCATATTGCTTTCACACCATCATGTAGACACAAAAGCCCTAGCCAGGGGACCCTGCAGACATAAGACTGCATTCATTAGCAGGCTTTGCTTGATTTCTATCTAGAGGAGCTCCAATGTGGAATCACAAACATCCAATGGAGCAGACCCAGCAATGGTCACATATGTCTAATTTGTCTTTTCAACACCACAAACTAAGAAACTCAGGAGAGAGCCCGCTGGCTAAAGTGCCTACACATGCTCAGGATGGAGGAGACCATAAACACTGGTGACAAACCTGTAATTCGGAAAGTGGTGGCGCGCTGCTGGCCCAGAGAGTCAGTCTCCTGTCCCCAGTCTCCATGTCCCACATGGAGACCTCATTGTTGCCCTGAACAGCTGAGAGACAAAGACAAGAACTGTCAGCTCTTCCTTCACATCTTGGTAGCAAATGCAAGGCAGCCTGTTTCTAATTCTATCCTGCAAGAAATACTAAAAGTCTTAAAATAACAGCACAACTTACCGCCAGACTGAGTGAGTGGAAAAAGTTGTTTTTGATAGCCTAACAGCAAATATATATTGCAATCCACCCAGGGCCTGAAGAGACGATGGAGTGGAAAGGCAAATCACACAGATTTCCCTCAAGAATCTACATCATAAATAAAGGAAAAAGAAAAGATACATGGAAACAATGTATCTCGTGGGCTGAGGCAAAACACCCTACACAGTCCCAAAAAGGCTGGACAGATGGAGCAGCAGGTGCCTGTTTAAGGCAGAATGAACTGAGGAGGCAAAAGTTCACAGTGTTTTGATCTAACTGGAGGATATCTGTGACAGATTAGAGGCAGCTAAAAAAGTAGAAACCGTGGGCCTGACAGAGAATCTGTCCCTTAGGTACTGTGCTGGGGAGTGACAATGTCCCAGGATTCATTGTCTACAGAGCTGGCACTGTCCTGGGCACTGGGGAATATGGCAAACAGCAGGGAATCCCTATTACAGGGCGTGTCCACTCTAGTGGGAATACTAAACAGACGCAAAAGGAGTGGGAGGGAGGGATGGAACCAATCAGCGAGGCGAACCGAAACCCGGCCGGGGGTGACGGGAGAAAGCACAGGAGTGAACGTTACTCTCTCTCTCTCAGGTTTGACCTGTGTGAATCACACCAGGCTCTTGGACCATCTGGCTTCCACCTGTAGCAGTCTAAAAATAAAATGGCACCCAAACAGTTTAAGATCCTACTCCTGAGAACCTGTAAACGTTACCTTCAATGACAAAGTGATTTCAAAGATGGAACTAAGGACCTTGAGAGGGGTGAATTATTCAGGATCATCCAGTGGGCCCTAAATACAACCCCAAGCATGCCTGTAAGAGAGAGGCAGACTCATGATCAACAGAATGGGCCTCGTGCTGTTTCCGCTCGGAAGACATTAACCAAACAGTGTAGGCGGAGAAGCGGGAAGCAAGCAGTGTAGTCTCCCACAAGCTCCAGTGTGGTCCTGACACCACACTGACTCTGCCCACAGAACGCAGCTCAGACTTCTGACTGCAGGAGCAGGGGAGTCTGTGTTAAGTCACCAAATATGAACAGCACTGATAGGTTAGGAATGAGGAGACCGCTCAGAGGGCGAAAACACTCGCTGTTGTACCGCCTGATGACCCAATTGGTCCCCAAATCCAAGTAAAGAGCCAGATGCAGTAGTGCACATCTGTAATCCCAGCATTCATCAGCAGAAGGTAGATGAAGACAGGAGAATCACTTAGAAACCCTTAAGGCAGCTAGCCCAGCGCTCGTAACTCAGCAACAGAAACAGGAGTAACCCCGCCTCAAAAACAAAGGAGAGAAGTGCCTGGAAAAGTGTCCTCTGACTTCCGTATGTGCTCTGGTGCATGGCAGCCTGCTCATGCTCACACACAGTTCCTCTCAAGGAGGCTTTTCTAGTCAACGTCTTTGTAAACTCCAGTAACCCGACCCTCAGAACACTCTGGCCCCACTCTACCACTAAGCACACGTCTTCTGTGCGGCCTCTCTCCTCACACCTGTGTACAAGAACCTTTAGAAAGAAGCTTGCCTTGCTAGGATCCTGACAGCATGGAAAAGCCCACATAAAGCCATTTGGACCACGGTAGAGTTTGGCTGTGTCTAAGTGTATTAGCCTGTTTATCCATTGCTATGACCCGAGCAAAGTGACTCTGGGGTTTGTTCTGGCTCATCGTCTAAGTCCCCCATGGCAAGGAGGGGCAGAGAGGCAGAACCGAATGGCTCGTGTCACAGTGGCCAGGGGATAGCTGTGCTGGCCGGCTCTCTCCTTTCCCCGCTTTTACTGCACTGGGTTCCAGAGTGTGGACTGTGTATGAGAAGGAGGAGGGCAGAGAACATCCTAAAATGATCAGGAACCACTGCCAATCAAGTTAGGTACGCTGCCAGACTGATGCTCCAATTCTTATGAGGTGTTTTCAACTATACTTTACAGATAAGGAAAATTAATATGTCCAAGTGACGCTGGAGAATGGCTCTGTAACTAAGAGCACTAGCTGCTTTTCCAGGGGCCCAGGTTTGATTCCTAGACTCACAGGGCAGCTTACAACTGTCCCTAACTCTAGTCCCCGGTGATAACACCTCCTTCTGGCCTCCAAGGGCACTGCATACACACATAGGAAGGTGCTGGCAGTTTTAACCAAAGTAGGGGACATGGGTTTGAAAGAAATGAAAGATGAGAGATGGTGGAAGAAAGGAATGGAGAATGGTGATAATGGTTGATGGCACTAGTTCTGAACTTAAATCCCAACCTCGATGTCAGCCCTGCATCTTACCTGCGATCACCCAGGACTGGGATAAGGGGTGCATGGAGAGGCGCCGGATGCGAGCTCTGGAGGGATGACAGTGACTGGAAATCGGCAACTGGAACCTCATGTCCCAACACGCCATGGTACCGCTGCTTGTGCCTCAAGTTTAAAAGGAACAAAACCATTAAAATCTGAGCAAAGCACACGATGATGCATTTACAACAGTGCTGCCTTTGGATAAATACATTTTTAGATTTTTGATTAACACATAATCCCAGGGTTATGTTCCCTGGCCTGGGATTTGTTATGCAGACTAGGCTTGCCTCAAAATCACAGAAATACACCTGCTTCTACCTCCCTAGTACTAGGATTAAAGACATGCACAACCACACCCAGCCTGGATAAGGTGTTTAGAACTGCCCTAGTCACTGAGAAAAAGGCTTTGTTGCCAGGCCTGGTATCACAGACCTATTATAATCTCAGCTATTCTGAAGGCTGAGGCCTGCCTGAGTTACAGAACAAGTTCAAGACCAGCCTGAGCAACTTGGTGAAACTGTGCTCCAAGATAAAAACTGAAAGCAGGATTGTGGCCATAGCTCAACAGTAAAGCACTTGCCTAGTGTCCATAAGACCCTGAAATCAAGGAAGGGAAGAAAAAAGGCTTTGCTTCCATGAGGCTGTCTCCCCTGTTTCAAACAGCAGCCATGGTTGCCAAATAACAGCCATAAAGTGCTTATCCTAATGCAATTATAGTTCTGTCTAATAAATGTAAATTCAAAATGAGTAATTCATTAAATACTGGTGCTGTTATTAACTGCCAAAGGCACCCACAAAACCAGAAGCTGTGGAGAAGATGAACCTGAATTTGGTGAGCCAGAGCATTGAGACAGCCCCATCTTCACTGATAGCCAGTGGTCACTGCAGAGTCCAGAGTGGCAGCAGTTTTGTGCTGACATGGACTCCAATCAGTCCCATGTGTCCTTTGCTCCAAAACACTGTGCAGACAGGACAGGTATAGGTATCCAACCGCAGCAGAAAAATGGGTGAGTGCCCACACAAGCTCCCCATGGCATCTTAAACTCTACTAAGAAGAATGGTCCCCGAGGCCAAAGAACAGTGTCTGTCCCAGCACTGAGCAGCTGAGCAGAGTACATTCCTGGGTTGGTCTCCAACTCCACAAGAGAGATAGACAGAAGGACAGTGAGTCCCTCCATCTCTCTTTGCCACACTCCACGACGATGATGAAAACAGCCACAGGTGGCATCAGTGCCCTCCTCAAAGCTGCTCGGGGTGCTGAAGACACCACTGTCCTTTGCAAACTTGCTGGCTATGCACTCTCTCACCTTCTGCACTGCTCTGGATGTTATGACGACAGAGTGTAAACTAAGGAATCCAAAAACCTAAACTCAAGTACAGAGAACCTTGCCTTTTCGGGGTAGGAGAGAAAGAAAACATGGTACTTTCAAGGGGCGTATTCAAAGTACCATGCAGGGAGAGACCTGGGGATATATGTCTATTGGCAGAGTGTTTGCCTAGCATACAAAGTCCTGCTTCATGCCCAGTACCACATGAGCCAGACACTGTGTTACCCAGCACTTGGAAGAGAGAGGCAGGAAGATTGAAAGTTCAAGGTCATTCTTAGGTATTGTAGATGAGCCTGGACACATTAGGACCCTATCTCAAATACAAAAGAAAACAAACACACACAACACCATAGGGAAATGTGACTTTTGAAAACAGAAGGGTGGTGAGAAGCAGTTCTAAGGCCAAGCAGTATAAAGGACTTTCATGACATACAGAACTGTCACTACAATAAATGACATACAGAACTGTCAGTGTAATTAATGACAATGCATTGTGTATTCTAATTACTGAAGGTTTTAAATATTTTTTACCACAAACTATGTGAGGTGACAGATTTCCTAATTACCTGATTTAATCATTCATCAATATAAACCTGTGTCAAAATACCACATTGTATCCCCTATATACAGAATTATTGCAATTAAAACTAGATTTTTTTTAATCAGCAATCCCACTCATGGGTACACACCTTAGAAAAATGGAACTAAAGTTCCTACAAAAACCTACTTATAAATGCTTACAGCAAGTTTAACTCAGAAAAGCCCCAAACTAGAAACAATTCAATCATCTGACTGGAGCATGGGTGGTCAGTACACAAATTATCTATAAATAAAATGAAAAATAATTTAAAGCTCCTCATACATGAAAACAATGGAAAGCCTTACAAACTTATATTTAATGAAAAAAATAGCATGCACACTGTAGGATTCCGTTTCTGTGCCATTCTGGAAAGGGCATGAAACAGTGGGGACAGACACTGGATGAGTGGTTCTACACCGTTAAAGACAATGGCACGGAATGCCAGGAGGATGTGGGCGAAGGAGCCTCACTCAGTGCTGCTGGAGTACAAACTGGGAACAGATCTACCATGTGATTCAGCTATACTGACCTTGGCCAAATACCCAAAGGACTCCATGCCATCCTATAGAGACACCTGCTAATCCATGTTCATTACTGCTCTATTCACAACAGTTAGGAAATGGAAACAGCTCTGATGTCCATGAACTATTGGATGGATACTGAATGTGATCCCTATACACAATGAAATTGTACTCAGCTGTAAAGAAAACAAATTAGAAAATCTGAAGGTAAAGGGATGGAACTAGAGACATCATACTTAAGTAACAGAGATCCAAAAAGACAAACAATGCATGTTCTCACTCATACAGATCCTAGCATCAGATTCTTAGAACTGTGTTACACTTGGAGCCCCTTTAAATCCGGGACACTAGAAAGTGACCATGGGGTGGGAGGGACATCTTGAGAGGGAAGGATGGCAGAAGACAGGTGATGAGACAGGGGAAGAGGAGCAGCTGGGTAAAGCAAAGGAAGGTGGGGTGGGGACAACACACTGAGGACGGACCTGCTGTCACAGGCTCCTGAAACACACACGTATACATGTGCTGCCCTACACAGGGGACAGTGCTCCCCACAGAAGCCACAGCCAGCAAGACCGTGAGCAGTCATGGAGGACCATGGTAACACAGTGTCATGAACTCACATAGATGTGGAAGTCTACACAAGACCTACAGAAGAGAAGCCAGTCAACAGTCCATCGTGGAAAGGGGAGGGACTCATAATGCCCACCCCTGACTGAGAAGACAGGAGCAGCTGATGGCGCTTTAACTGTTGCCTCAGGGCACCCAAGCTCCAGTGGATGCCCTCTACCCAGGCACGTGGACAGGACAAATTGGACTTGGCAGTTGTGGTTTTTTTAAAGAAGCACGAATTTGCAAAGGGGTGTGGGAGTGCACAAGGAGAAGTGGGTATGTTCAAAATACAGTGTATACATGTATGAAATTATCAAAGAGTAAACAATATATATATTGTTTTAATAATTTTAAAAACTGGTTAAAGGCCATTTCCAGAAGATTCATTTGTATTCTGTTTGTGGTAAGGGTCACACTAGAGTATGTAATTTTCAGAACTTAGAAACACTTAAAAAAGAATGATAGATGAAAGATAGTATGCATCTTCAGTCTTTAGGGCAAAGAGAGTAGGAAGATGGGAAAACAGAAATTCATTGTTCTGCTTTTCCACTAGCCCTGTGATAGATGCTTCCGCTCACTAAATCTTCAAAGCAGACTTTGAAGGAATTAGTCCCATTAGAAGATGAAGATGCTACAACTCAGAGTTAAGTAGCTTGCCTGAGGTCACAGGAATTTAAGTGTTGGCTCAAACTCAAATGTTGTTTTCCTTAAGTTGGAGCTTCTCCAACAGCCCAGAGAACTCTAACAACTCTTAATTGCTGTGAGTCTAAGACAAATGCTCACTGAGAACAAGAAACTGTTCTCTGTTTTATGATGCAAATTTCATCCTTTCACACAATGCTTTGTTTGTGGTTTTTTTGAAATACACTTTCATGTAACCCAAGTAGGCCTTGAACTCACTATGTAGCTGAGGTGCCCTGGCCAACCACTGTAACCACAAGGGTACACTACCCAACCACCATGACTGCAAGGGTGTACTACCATACCCTGCTCAACTATACACTTTATCCTACTTTGTGTGTGATGCTAGAGAGTATGGCCAGGGCCTTAGGCATATTAGGCAAGTACTCTCACTGAGCTACACTTCCAGCCTCATGTAAGCCTAATATAAGATAAACTGTAAGGTATTATATGACATAGTAGTTATGAAAACAAAGGGGATGGAAAAATCACCAGCTGAAAAACAAAACAAAACAAAAAAAAAAGAAAGAAAGAAAGAAAGAAAGAAAGAAAGAAAAAAACAGGAAAAGCTGGCTTTCCCAGGATGCTACCTGCAGGTGTTGGTGGCATCCCAACACAGCTGTTGGCTTACCTATGCAGAGCCAGCACTGGTGGATGTCCACAGCAAAGGAAGTAATGAGACCTGACTTTAAGTCATGCTTTAATGTCCATGCATTGCTTGAAGACCTGAGGTCCCAGCCAACCAGAGACCCATTCACTGTGGCATAGGCAAGAACAGACTGTGCCCCAGAGTTGAAGTGATGCATGTCCACCACACATCCATCTTCCTTCTGATCCAGAATCCTACAGAAACACAGAAGTAAATACACAAGCTTTTCCAGAAACTGAAAATGGAGCACAGGTTTCCACTTGAGATAAACTACCAGCCTATCCATGGCCAAACAAGAAAAACTGGCCAGCTGGAGTGGCACACCCTTTAATCCCAGCGCTTGAGAGGCAGAAGAAGAGGCAGAGAAAGTATGTTTCTGTGAGTCTGGGGTTGACCTGATCTACATAATCAAGTTCCAGGACAGCCAGAGCTGAGACCCTGTCTAAAAATATAAAAATAAAAATAAATAAAAATTATGTGACCTTGATGAGACAATTACAGTTGACTATTTTTAAAGATAATTTCAGACTCAGAAGAGTGTAAAAAGCTTCTGAACATTTTAACTCGTTTCTCCTCATACTGCCATCTTCTATAACCAGAATATTCATCAAAACTAAGAAACCAACCTTGTTTTAACACTAATAAAATCAGCTCTTTGTGTGAAATACAAGGATTATTACAAATAGATAGATGGCTATGCATCTTCCCCCACATTCCCACACAGAACCGTCTGACACCCTCTAAAGCATCCTGTGCAGTCTGTTTGTATCTAACTGCATCCGTCCTCTAACTCATGGAAAAGACAATTTTGTTCCTTCCCAGAATGTCATATAATTGGAAACATGGGACAGATAGCCTTTTGAATCTGACATTTTTCATTAGAAAACTTGTTTCCCATTCGTCAATGCTGATGCCGTGAGATAACAGTTTACTTCTTCACATTGCAGAATTCTATTCTATTGCATGGCTATGCCAGATTGGTTTTTGGTTTTTTTGTTTGTTTGTTTTCAAGCTGAGGTGCTTCTAAATCTAAAAAGAACGTCACAGGGCTGAGGTGCAGCTCAGCAGTCGAGCACTTGCCGAGCATACATGAGAACTTGTGGTTGTTGCCAGCATCACAGACACTGAAGAGGAGGAGGAAAGAACGGGAAGAGAAAAGGACAGGAGTATAAGAAGTCAGTTGGTAAGTTATTTTAGTCTTGAGACATATCCTTTATTCTTAAAACTGCAAAAATCATTCTTACTTTCTGGCCATACTGTAGACTACACTTTGCTGACCTCCTCTCAGATAAATATTTATAGATATTCTACTTTTGACTATACTTCCAAACAGAAGGGTGATTTTAAAATATCAAAACATTAAGTCAGCTATTAAATGGTTTGTTCCATAGTATTCTTTTTTAATTGTTGTGTGAGTGTGTGAGTGTGTGTGTGCACACATGTGCACAGTGCCCTCAGAAGCCAGATGAGGGCATCAGATCTTCTGGAACTGGAGGTACAGGCAGTTGTGGCTTGACATGTGTGCTGGGAACTGATCGTGAATCCTCTGTAATTAACTGATGAGCCATCCCTCCAGGACAGATTCTAAAGCTTAAAGCATGATCACAGTTAACAGGGCTGAACGCTACAGATGAGCAATGTAGGCTTGAAGCACACTATAGTTACTTTGGAGCACACTATAGTCAGGCACAGTAAAATCTAAACAATCCAGCAAGGTCTCCTGACCTAGGCAGCAAACTTAAAAGTAGTGTATACAGTACAAAGTTGTCAGCAGAGAGAACCATGCAGAGTATGTGTCCCCTTTCATTGTCCGCCTGTGTGCCCTAGGGCACAATCATCACACAGTACACTCTGCCAATAATTTAAATGAACTCAGTAAGCATAAAGAGTCATCCTCTGTAGAAACAATTTTAAGGAAAACTGGCAGCTACTTGCTGTTAGAAGCCATCAATATGTCCTGGGCTAAAGCCACTCAAATATATTTAGTGATTGCCCTGAAAATACATACTTTTTTATAAATGCAAAAGTAAAACAAGACACACCAACAAAGATATCCTAAGTGCCCCAACAGACATTCCTTTAAACCTTAAGCTACACAAGGATCTCAAGGCAGCATTTTACTAAATTAAAGTCTTGTTCTGCTTTTTCTGGGGGTTGTACTGCCTCTTCCCAGCATGCCCTTCTCTACCACCCTGCTTTAACAGATTCACTTGCCTGAAGTTGCACCTTTGAGTATCACTGTGCATGCATGCATGCACTTGTTCATGCATATGTGTGTAAGCACATGAGAACATAGTGTGCATTTATGTGGGTCAGAAGACAATGTTCGCTGCAAGTTCTCAGGCACCTGCCACATTTTGTTTGAGACAGGATCTCTCACTGGCCTGGAACTTTGGTCCACAGGCAGGTTAGCTGGCCTGCAAGCTTCCAGGGATCCTTCTGTCTTCCTCACAGTACTAGGGTTACAGGCATGCACCCCTTTGTATTAGGGTTCTAGAGATCTGAACTTAGGTCCCCTCATGCCTGCAAGGGACTTTACCAATGGAGCCATTTCTCCAGTCTTTGTCCATTGCAACTTGATGTGTGCCTTCCAGATGGGACATTAGCACACTGCACTCACACTGGGAACTTGTCTTCACCTCCCAGCAGACTACAGATCCTGAGAGAACACAATGGAGGACTGGTACGATGGCTCAGTGGATAAAAGCACTTGCCACCCAGGCCTGACACCTGAGTTTGACTTCCAGAACCCATAGCAGAAGGAAGAACTGACTCCTCAAAGTCATCCTCTGACCTCTACAAATTCCCTGTGGGACCCCATGCACCTATATACACCATAAATTATTTTAACAAAAGAGAGAGAAAGAACACAATGTATCTATTTATATCTGGAATCCTTAGTGCATAGCAATGGTCAGGGGAAAAATGCCTGTCTTTAACTTATTTTACATAAAGTTTAATCTTTAACTATTAATTTACAAAAATATGAGATTCATAAGCAAAACCAATCAACATTTTATTTTAGAACAATAAGCAAATTTTTTGTCTGAAAAATATTATCAAATTTAAACATTTTAGTGCCAAGCAACAGATCATGAGTTTTCTTAAATGATGAACACTTGCTGTGCTCTGGTAGTTAGACAATCTGGCTAATATCTATATCAGAGTCCAGGCTGCCCCTGTCTGTGCACTTCTTACAAAGTGCAGAAATAAGATGCCAAGGCTCTGCCCTCTAAAGCTAAGCACATGAGTGTTCTGGGTCAGAAGCAGTTTCCTGCCCTTCTGGGCTTACAGGAAGGACTGTACAATAGAGGAGCACCAACTGGCCCACACCACTCCACAGTGTGGGGGAGTGGAAGTTACCACAGTACACTTACATGCAAGCTGAAAAAGACATCGGACGGTACCTGCTTTGTAGAGGGTGGATTTTAGGAGACTTGGGTAACTTAGAAGCCTCAATTCCCAGAAGCTGGACAGCACCATTATCAGACGCTATGGCCAAGTAGTGGGAACCTTGGCAAAATGTTAGTGTCTTGACTCGCCCTCCAATTCGGCTGTATGTAAGAATAGACCTGAATGAAAGAAATATAAGACCATTTCTGAAACAGCCACAGCCATTATTGCTAACATTAATTCACACAGTTATTAACAAAGTTATTACTCTGAGGGTCTATTTTATCCATATGTTCTCTAAGAGTCAGTGCACAGACCTCCTTTTCTTCAAATGTCCATCTTCAAGCACTTCTGTCCTATTACAGAGACTGCCCCTGCCCCACAAGTTCCAAACCAATTCTCCAACTTGTGCAACACTTTAAATCCCATATCCTTCAGCCCTTCTATAGCCCTCAACATGCAGACAGTCACAGTTGGGAAAGCTCTAACTTCAGAAACAAAATTCTGTTCCCAGCTACCTGCACGACCTCTGTCATGATCTGTACCTCGGTTTCCTCATCCACAGAGTGGCTTACCTTGCAGGACCAGAGGAGGGGTCCACTAACCCATCCACACATGCAGACTTGCAGTACAGCATCCGGCCTCACACACGCTGACCTCTTAAGCTGCCCCATCCTTCCTAGCTTGCTGCCATGCTTTCTGAGGATCTGATTGACAGGACACTGCCATCAGCACCACCTAACCTGTCGCTCCCCACAGAATTTGTAGAAATTCAACAAAAATAGACCATTTGATATTTTCATCTGTCATTCCTCTCTGGTTCACTTTTTCTTAGTAACAGCTTTACTGTACTATAGAGTACACTGGAAGTAGTCTATTCACTGCTAGTGTAGGAAAATGAAATTGATCTCTGCATAAAGATCTTGCATTCTGTCTTTTCATCCAGTGTTTTTTCCCATATACTATATCATGCTGACTGCTATCAGAAATAGTTTTACTTCTTTTTCCCAGTGTATAATATTACATACAAATGTGTGTGTGTGGACATGTGTGCGTGAGCATGTGCACATATTCCTTACCTAAATACCCTGGCTAGACCCTCCAGTGTAATGCTCAGTGGAATTGCCAAAAGTACCCATTCTTCTTACTCCTCATTTAGAATGCCTGCGCTCTTCACGGTGAGTCCAGTGTTAGCTGTGGTTTGTGGCAATAGCTTTGATTATCTCTCCATTACTGATTTACAGAGTAGGTTTTAACTACCAAAGGGTGGACTTTGTCAAATGCATTCCCAAGGTCTGTAGAGATTACTGTGGGTTTTACCCTTTCTTCTCTTCACGTTTTGTATACTCATTTCCACATGTTGAACTAGCCTTGTACTCCTGGGGCAAGCTGTTCTTGTTCATGGTAATATAATCCTTTCAGACTACAGTCAGTTTAGAGTGTGTTGATGAGGATTTTCACATCCAAGCTGACTACAGCACAAGTCTGTAAGTCCCAGGACATGTATCCTGGCTAGTGTCAAGGGAATACCTGCTCACGGACTGAGTTCAGAGTGTCTCCTTATTTCTTGGGAGCCCTTCTGAAAGATGGATTATAATTCTTTACATGTTGAGTAGAGTGCACTACAAAGTCCGCAGCCCGGGCCTTTCTCTGTGAGAAGACTTTTACTAACTGACTCTCGTAATTTTATGCTGTTTATGTGTTCTATTTCTTCTTCAATCACTTCAAGCAGCTGCCTCTTTCTATGAATCTGTCCATTTCATCCTAATTTTTGGCATATAACTGTTTATAGTAGTCACTTTTACTTCTGACCATAATACCCCTGATATTATTCTGATTTGGGTAAAGAGTCTATTTTCATTGGTTACTCCCCTAAAAATGTCCAGTTTCGCTGCTCTTTGTCAAGACAACTTTGTGCTTCTGCTTCTATTATGCTTTTCGGTTCTCTCTTTCATCTCTTCCTTTTTGGTCTGCTTCCTCCCACTTCCTCTGGCTAATCTGTTTCAGCTAAATTGCTGACTTGAGATCTTTTTTAAGTACAGATTACTATTTACAGGTATACACCTCCTCAACACTCCTTAGCCACACTCCCATCTTTTGGGGTCCTGTGTCTTCATTTCCATTCATCTTAAAGCTCTCAGCCACACACTGTTTCATCTCCACACACATGTGAACGTCTCACATCCTCTCCATTGCCACCACCCGACTTTATACTTTGTATGCTTCCACATTCATTGATGCTTCTCTTATGAACTAATACATGGTTTAGTCTGGAAAATACCCCATGTACACTTCAGAAAAAAGTTCTATTCCAGTGTTGTAGAGTCATTTGCTCTCTGTCAGATGTGACCACTGGGCAGCGTTGTTCAAGGCCTCTATGTCTGTGCCGCTTTACATCACCCGGGTCTAGCCACACTGAAAATGGGAGCTTAAAGTCTCCTGCTATTGTGCTAAAACCGTCACTTTTTGCTTCAGCATACTTTGTTAGCTGCCTGCGTTAGTAACTGGCATGCCTTCCTGAGGGACTGAGCTTTCACACTGTCAAATGTGTGTGTCCCAGGAGTTGTTTCTCTGAGGGTTTATCTTTCTCACCACCCCCTGAGGCATGTGGTTTATCTTTCTGATTCTTTCAACCCATTCACACCTTTGAATTGAAGATGTCTTTTTCTGTAGAGCATGAAAGTGGTCCCAACTGTGTCCTCCTTTTCACCTCTTTCCCTCCCGATTAGTCGCTGTGGTTACTAATAGGGATGATGTATGTCTGACATTGTTCTGTCTTTTCCTGGTCTTAACTGGGTTTTCTTCATTGATGCTTTTAATTAAATATATTTGAATAGCATTTTAAATTTCTTGGTTTTGAGTCTTACTAAAAGTTTCCAAGCTTTTAAGAAGTTACTGAGAAATACAACTGGCATCTTTTAAAAATTAAATAAACAGCAACTTAATTTAAACACATAAAACTCTATTTTAATAATATATTCCACTCTTTCTGGTCAATTATTGTCATGAAGTGTATTAATACACTATGTTATAAACCAAGGGTGAGTATTGCTGAGAATGAAAATAACTTGCTTGGAGGTTTGAATAAAATGTTGGTTTAAAAAAAATCTATACAATGCCGCTGGGCAGTGGTGGCGCACACCTTTAATCCCAGCACTCAGGAGGCAGAGCCAGGTGAATCTCTGTGAGTTTGAGGCCAGCCTGGGCTACAGAGTGAGTTCCAGGAAAGACGCAAAGCTACACCAAGAAACCCTGTCTCAAAAAAACCAAAAAAAAAAAAAAAAAAAATCTATACAATGGAGAAAAGAATGCATCTTCAGCAAATGGTGCTGGTGTAACTGGATGTTGGCATGTAGAAGAATGCAAATAGATCTATATCTATCACCCTGCACAAAACTCAAGTCCAGGTAGATCAAAGACCTCCACATAAATCCAGATACACTAAACCTGACAGAAGAGAAAGTGGGAAATCTCGAATGTACTGGCTGGCACAGGAAACAACTTCTGAAGAGAACAACAGAACAGGCACTAAGATGGACAATTGATAAATGGACCTCATGAAACTAAGAAACTTCTGTAAGGCAGAAGTCACTGTCAATAGGACAAAATGGCAGCTTACAGAATAGGAAAACATCTTCACCAACCCCACATCCTACAGAAGGCTGACCTCCAAAATATATAAAGAAATCTTAGGGTTGGGGATTTAGCTCAGTGGTAGAGAGCTTGCCTAGCAAGCGCAAGGCCCTGGGTTCGATCCTCAGCTCAAAAAAAAAAAAAGAAATCAAGAAATTAGACATCAAAAAACCAAACAACCCAATTAAAAAATGGGGTGCTGACTTAAACAGAGAATTCTCAACAGAAGAATCTAAAACGGCAGGGATACAGTTAAAGAAATGTTGATCATCCTTAGCCATCAGGGAAATGCAAATCAAAATGACTCTGAGATTCCATCTTACACCTGTCAGGATGGCTAAGATCAAAAACACAAGTGACACCTCATGCTGGAAAGAATGTGGAGCAAGGGGAACACTCCTCCACTGCTGATGGGAGTGCAAACTTGTACAGCCACTTTGGAAATCTATATGGCAGTTTCTCCAAAGGATACTCAATCATACCACAAGGACACTTGCTCAACTATGTTCATAGCAGCTTTATTTGTAATAGCCAGAACCTGGAAACAACCTAGATGCCCCTCAACTGAAGAATGGATAAAGAAACTGCTACAAAGTAAAGGATAGCTATGCTACAATCCTCAGACCTAGAAAGGCTAGGTAACAAAGAAGGCCCAAGGGGGGTGATACATGGATCTCACTGGGAAGGGGAAATAGAGGAGATCTCCTGGTTAGACTGGGGGAAGGTGGGCATGGGAACTTGAGGGATCGGGTTTTGGGAGTGGGTGGAGGGGGACAATGCTGAGAGAGATGACTGGAAAGGGGGGCTTCATGGATTTGGGTAGAAGCCTGATGAAGGGAAAGGGAAACTTCCACAAGTCTACAAGAATGGCCCCAGCTAAGACTCCTGGCAGCAGTGGATGCATAGTCTGAACTGGCCATCCCCTGTGATCAGACCAGTGACTACCCTGTTGTCACTGGAGAGCTTTTATCCAGTGACTAATGGAGGCAGATTCAGAGACTCAGGCCAAACACTGGTTTGCACTCAGGGAGTCCTGCTGAGGAGAGGGAAGAGGGATATAGGAAATGGTGTGTGCGGAGAGGACAAAAATCCCCAGCCTAGCTCATGGGAACTCAGAGTCTGAAATAACAACCAGGGAGCCTGCATGGGACCAACCTAGGCCACATATGTGACAGTTGTGTAGCGTGGTCTCTATGTGGGACTCTCAGCAATGAGAGCAGGGGCTGTCCCCAGTGCTTTGACTGGCTCTTGGGAACCTAATTCTCATGCTGGATGGCCTTGCCCAGCTTCAATACAGGGGAGGTGCTTCGTCTTATGGCAGCTTGGTATGCCATGCTTTGCAGAAGCCCATGGAAGGCCTGGCCCTTTCTGAGGGATTACGGAGGAAGGGTGGATGTGTGTGTGTGGTAGGGGGAAGGGAGGGGAGGCTGAGATTGGATTATAAAATAAATAATTAATTTTAAAACTCCACACAAAACAAAAAACAAAAATAAAATTGCTACATACATCTATGATTCATTTATATTCTATTCAATGCAATGCTGAGAGAGAATAAACACAGAAATAATAGGTATAATGTAAAATCACAGAGCCCTTCAAACAAATACACAGCTAACCCCCACCTTACCAGGCTTGTAAACAAGAAGTGGACTTTTAAGTTCCTTTAGTTGTCAAGGGTATTTGATTTGATAGCATTTTAGTTAATCATGCTCAATAAATGAATCACAAGAAAAGCAGCAGAGAACTCCCCACATCTTTTCAATGTAGACGAGATTCCCTCTCATTTATAGCAGCTCTTCTGGCAGAACCAATTAGGCGAAGAGCAACCAGGGAAATGGGAGAAGTGAATGAGAGTGACAGGGACTGAGCAGAGGCAGAGGAGAAAACCTCAAGGTGGTGGTGGGGGGGGGGGGGGGACGACGTGGACGACAGATGTATCATGCTGCCCAAATCTAAAGTCCTTATAATATCACATTTATCAAATTCATGTCCTGGGCATTTAAAGCCTCAAAGACACTGGTCATAAAGACCAGGTTCCAGAGCAGTGGGTCCTGTTACTTCTGCCCAGACCCTTTTCATCTCTTCAGTAAGTCAGGTGTTCAGCCATCAACAGATGCAGTCTGGTCACGCCCACTGTCTAGAGCACACCTCCTCGCATGACCATGGCGAACACTCCTCCAACTGCGGTGGCCTTACCCTGTTCATCCTGCGCTCGGCACAGCCAGAACCACTCCTCTGACATGTGATCATGACTCTCCCAGTTCACAACCTGCCAAGACCGCCTCTCACGCAAAGTCCCCACGAGAGCCCTAAAATCCTAAAAACTGGTCCCTCCTCCTCCTCCCCTCCATCTCTCCTGTTTTGCTCAGGTTACACAAAACTTCCTGCCAGAAATGACTGACCAGGTCTCCACTCCGACCTGGGGCCTGTGAAGTCCCTGTTTCCTTTGCCCAGAACATTCAGCATACCCATGTAGCTCTTTCTCCCTTTTTTAATTCTTTCTTTGGATTCTTTTTCTCTGTGGGGTAGTCTCTGGACAGTTTACTACGAATTCCCGCTGGCAACATGCCCCATTCCCTCGTCATCTCACACAGCTTTTCAGTACTTTATTTACGCTTCTCGCTGTCTCACTTCCCACCAGATGGCCAGTGGCACAGGACTTTGGTGCATAAGGCCCTATGAAGCCCTCGCTCCTAAGCTGCTGACGCAGAAGGCGGCACTGGTAAGCACTGCTGATTGAGCTGATGAAGCTACCCCGTCATGACACGTGACGCGTCACCTTGTCGTGGTGGTCTTCCCCTCCATCTTCTGACTGTTCCAGATTTTCACTGTGCCGTCATTTGAACATGTTGCAAAAAGCAGGTGCTCATCAGAGACTCTAATTCGATTTACAGCAGATTTGTGCTCGTGAAGATGTGCAACTAGCAGCCCTTTAGGACGCCACCCTGAGACAAAGCAAAAGTGTATCTTAGACTGTGGTTGAGACACACGATCACCTATCACCCTCTAGCTACAATCAGCAACAACTAACTTCGGAGCAATCATTAAGAACTAATTGGTGAAAAGGTCCCCCAGCTAGCCCATCCAGAGGGGTCTACTGGACTGAGACATGTTTCTGACTAAGATAGACTCCACACCTCGAGGCCCTTTTCAGTGTTTGAGAGATACAGCAGCCCCTTACCCTAGGAAAAACACTGCCTGCTGATTTAACAGAACGGGGTATGATCATCCTAGCCTAGACAAACAACTTGCAGGCCACTTTATGAGCAAGAAACTTGCAAAACCCCAGCTTGGGACACTAGGGTAAACCAGGCTCTAGTTGGACTTCGCCCAGCTTTCAGCTTCTCAAATGTAACATGGGGATATACCACTTAAGCCAAGGGGTGGGTATGCACATAAATAACATGTGTGGGCCCAACACTGCCCAGACTACATGACCACCCAGATGTCAGCTGGGCATAGTGGCACACACATTTAGTTCCAGCACTTGGGAGGCTGAAAAAGTGGGTCTCTTTGAGTTCAAGACCAGCCTGGTCTCATAGCAAGTTCCAGAAGAACCAGGTTACTTAGACCTGTACCAAAACAAAATGAACAAAAAAAGCCAAAATGTCCAAATTGTTCATTTCTTCTTTGTCTGCAATCACTTCTTCTATGGTATAAACACACTAGAAATAGAAATTACAGCCTCATAATCTACATGTATGTCCTAGTACTTTTAAGATGGAACCTTACTTTTCTGTATTTTATTATGCATTTTCTTTTGTATATAATTAATTTCCCCAAAGTTACAAATTATGAGACCAAAAATCATGTCTCATCAATGACCTCAGTGCTCAGCATAGGTCCCTGCACATAACTGTGGTGGCGTACGCCTTCAATCCCAGCACTCAGGAGGCAGAGGCAGGTGGATCTCTGTGAGTTCGAGGCCAGCCTGGTCTACAAAGTGAGTTCCAGGACAGGTTCCAAAGCTACACAAAGAAACCCTGTCTTGAAAATGCCCCCCAAAAAATAATAATGAAAAGAATACATAGCTTGTATAAATTAAATAAAACATTCTACACAGTTAATATTAATTAATTTTAAAATAAACCAAAAATTTTTGCTAAAAATCAAACCTACAGTGGATGTCACCACTGTGCCTGAGTAGTAGCAATGTCATTTTTGAATGATTGTTTTCTTACCAAAAAGCAAAAATAAAACCAAGAATCCTGAACAAATATGACTTACTCAACATTAAAAACAAAGTTTCCCGTTGGATTGCTAAGTTGCCCCCGTGGGAATACAATTGCTAAGAAAGATATACTCAGTCTGAGGGGCCATGAAGTCTATAAGATCTACAGATTAGGCTGAATATTTCATACAACCATTCAAGTGTGGAAAGAAGAAAAAAATAAGAATTCAACAATCACTGCACATTTCTATGGTTACTGAATAAAATGTATAACTCCATTTATGTATGAAATGCCACCTGTGAAGAGGATCATAACACAAGATTGTGAGTAGTCATATTTTTTATGTTTTTAAGTAGATCTGGTAGGTAGGTGACATTAGCTTACATCATAGAAACAGCTTGAAGACTCCAGGATATTTATTTTGATAACAGTATCTGACTAGACTGCTTAGCACTTCAGTATTCTCTAACTCTTCTTCAAGCGCCCTCCACCAGTGCTTCCTGAGACCACATCAAAGCTCTTCACAGTCTAAAGGTAAACACACTATGCATTTCTTCTGTGTTAAGTAAGTTTCTACTATCACAGCAGAAATACTGAAATTCATTATTTTTTTAAAAAATCTACAACAACAGAACCAAAGAGCAGCCTGCCACCCTACACAAAGTGGGCTGCTCATACAAGCGGACCACAATGTGAGCCCAACACACTCTCCAGTTCTATTAACCCTCTCAGAAAACAGGAACTGTTTTATCAAATTCTTTAAAAGTTTTGTGGGGTTTTGTTTTTGTTTTTTATGTGCATGGGTATTTTAGCTGCATGTCTGTGCATCACATACATGCCTGTTGATCAAGGAGGCCAGAACAGTGAGTCAGATCCCCTGGAACTGAGGTTATGGATGGTTGTAGAGCAGACAGTGTTCTTAACTGCTAAGCCATCTCTTCAGACTATTTTGCCAAATTCTTACTGTTGGTCAAATGCTGGCACTGTGAGTTACTCTGTTCTTTCCAATAGTCTCCATATTTTCTGAATGTCCTAGCTCTTCTTCAGTAATAACACTATCAGAGGGTAAACTCCATAGTAATTAAAAGCAGGGGTTCACCCCTAGAAATCTCATGTTCATCAAGAGGCAACGTAAAAGCGGGGGGGGGGGGGGGGGGGGGAATGACACCAAGACAACACACCACAGCTCACACAGCCGGGAAAAGGGAAGCACACACCAGGCTCCATTAAGTGCCTGGCCTGAAGGCAGTACTCCAAGTTGATCAAAGCTAAAGATCCCAAGTCCACACATACTGACTTCAGGTTTCCTACCCACTGCTTCCTGCTCTGGGCTGCTTCTCCTTCTGGCTATTAAAGTACATGTTGCCTGGTGCAGGCTCAGGAGCCCTTTCCGAGGCTCTCACGAGCAGAAGCGCTTCAGATGTTGGAGGTTTCATGTGCCTCCCTAACCAAAGCTTGTCATCAGAAATGCTAAAACTCCTTAACTTTTAAGCTGAGGATTTTGGATTTTTTGATTAGGGATGCTTAATCTGACTCAGTTCCCACACTAGCGCCCAGGCTTGGGAGCAGAAACATGAGTCCTCACCCGGTGGAGGTGGCTTGCTCTCCCACTCAGCGTTCTCCATCATCTGCTTGGCTATGCGCTCTGCATTGCACTGCTCACGCTTCTGCTGTATGAGTTGCTGAAGTTCAGTCTTGCAAGTCGTGATCCGGATCTGGTAAGTGGACGGCAGGACTGTGCTATTTAAAACCTGAATCACTGGCTTCTTACTGGGGATGTGTGTTACTTCTGAAACCTGAAAAGCACAGTAGAGATCTCTGTGTCACAGCAAGGTATATTTAAGATAAAAATGTTCCCATGTTGCATCTATACATTATACCAGCTTCCTTTAAAAAAAAAAAAAAAATTAGTAACCCAGGTGAAAAGAACAAGTGAAATTTCAGCTGGTCTGAGTCAGTTTCTTCTAATTAAAGTATGACTGGTTGGGGTAGTTGTCTTAAGTTACAAACTCACTTCAAATACATCAAAGCCATTATAATATGAAACATGCACAGACAATCTGGAAACCTACCCCCAAAATATTTTTGGTTTTGTTACATTAAAGGAAGAATAAAAAGATTTAAAATGTTCTCTGTAGCCTAATTATGGTCTTGGTTCAGTCTTTAACCCAATTTCAGTCTACTTTATTGGCAAGTGTCTCAAATGAATAAACTTTTCAGTGCTTAAGGAACTGGGTTTCCCTTGGCTATAAACTTAAACCAATCTCAGAAATCATCTTGCTTGCTCTACAGTACATAGCCTTTCAACATACACAACAGCAGAACAAAACGCAGACGTGAGGAGGATGATAGCCTACGTGACAGTACCTGTGGAGAAGTTGACAAGGGAACACAGACTGCAGCAGAGGACTCGGAGCGAGGTGGCTTCCCAGGCTGAACCACCTCATGGTCACTGGTTTTAGGCAGGGCTTGTGGTAAATTCGGTGGTTCCAGTGACCCAAACATGCTTTTCCATTCTTCATTTACATTGGAGTCTTGTTTTACATGTTTTCTAGCTATGAAAATACATTTGGGATAGTTAAGTCTCAAGGTAAAACCAATGTGATTTGATTGTCTGTTACACAATGGATTTTACTTCCTGTGTGTTCCTTTGGAGCTCCATTTTATTCAGTTCTAGGTCCCTGTATGCATGTATGGAGATGTGGGATGTTCAACTTAACCTCAGCACGTAGAAATATTTATTCACCTACAATTTTGCCAACACTAAGAATTGTCCATCTACACTGATCCAGGTAGAAAATGGATATTTTAATTTGCATTTATTTATTTATATTTCATTTATATGTATTCTATTCTACCAATTATTTGCTTAAATCCTTCACCCTTTTCCCTTTGGAGTGCTTGATTTTTTTTCTTACTAATCTGTATGGGTGCCTTATATAATGCAGGTAAGCCATTAGTAATTAAGTTGCAAACACTTTATCCCAAAGCTTACTTGAATATAATTCATTTGCTGCCCTAAAATATGATATAGGAACAGGGGGAATTTCAAAGGCATTTAAGTGAACTATACCTGCAGAAAGGGTGTGCACAAGATCACATGAGCCTCTTACAATTGATGTCACTGTCACAGGAGATGACAGTTCCAAATATCAAGCTGCCAAATGACTAAGGATTCTTGGGGCGATACTATTCTTTATTTCATTGTTTACCTTAAGTTCATCAGGCATTACCGACTAATGCTCTAGAAACTTGTATCTGGTTTTACACAGGCTGGCCTTGAATTAGCAGTGAAAGGGTTAGAACACAGAGCTTGAATCATCCCTTCAAGAGGCAGCATAGTCTTACAGTAGAGAGCTCCGGAGACTGGCCTTCGTTTGACAGAGCTGGGATCTGGACAGGTTCCTTGGGCTCTCAGATGTGATAGCACTGTTCGACTTTTCCTCTCCCGTGTCTACTTTCTAAGTAACTGAGTCACTGCACTCAGAGTTCTCTCTGGGAAATGGGGGGAGGAGGGTGGTATTTACTCTTTATTAACTAATACCAGTCTTATAACTAATAACAACACGATGAACACACCAAGGCACTAACCCCGTTTCTCATCTGGTTCTTGTTTGGTTTTAACAAGATCGACCTGTCTCCCAGTGATGCCTAAGGCCGCCAAGTCGATTACACCTTTCTGGCTGCTGTCATGGAGATGGCTCTGGTCCACTGCATTAGCTTTTGCTCTGTTGGATTTCATCATGAAGTCCTTCAGTGCCAGAAGTTTATCTTCCTCTTCTTCAGTCATTCCCTGAAACCAAATTAAACCATGAACTTTGGGTTAATTTCAAAAGTAGAAACAATAAGTCTCAGGATGACTAATAAATGAAGGTTCAACTCCCAATTTAAACTGAAAAATGATAAAGTGAAGCAGGAAAACAAAGAAGAAAAGATCACTACTGGCTCTTCTAGAAAACTCTGCCAGCGTCATTTTCTCCATCATATTACCTTTACATCTCAAATCCCATTGATAATGCTGTAGTATAGTTCTATAACTTCAATAAGGCAAGGGAAACACAGATGTTCAGAATGAGATAGAAACGAATGAGATACCTGCTATTCAACAACTATTTCATACACTATTCAACTGGGAATTACAAAAAAAAAAAACAAAAGAAATACCCAAGCAAATTATTAGAACTAAGATGTTTTATCAAGTTTTTTAACTAGACTTATTTTATGAGTGTTTTGCCTGCATGTGTATATACACGTGCTCCACTTATACATGCCTGGTGTCTGTGGAAGTCAGAAGAAGACATCTCTTCAAACTGGAGTTACAGATGCTGAGCTACAATGTGGGAGCTAGGAACTGAATTAGAGTCTTCTATGGGAAACAGTCTTGGCCGGGCGGTGGTGGCGCACACCTTTAATCCCAGCACTCGGGAGGCAGAGCTAAGCAGATTTCTGTGAGTTCGAGGCCAGCCTGGGCTACCAAGTGAGTTCCAGGAAAGGCACCAAAGCTACACAGAGAAACCCTGTCCCCCAAAAAAAAAAAAAAAAAAAAAAAGAACAACAGTCTTAAGTGCTCAGTCATCATCTCTCTAACCCGTTATGAACCTTTATAATGTCCATACAAAAATTGTCAACATCAGCTATGAGAAGAAAAATTTAATACTCCAAATAGAATTGTAATTTTTAAAAGCAAACACAGGACGGGAGAGGTGGCTTGGTGGTGAAGCATTGCTGCTCTTCCATAGGACCCAAGTTCAGTTCCCAACACCCATCTCTGCTGTCACAACTGGCTTGAACTCAGCTCCAGGGAACCCAGTGCCCTCTCCTGGCCTTCACGGGCACTTGCACACATGATACACACTCACACAGAGAAACACACACACATAAATTAAAAAATGTAATTAAATAGATAACATTTGAAAATCAAACACCCATGCTTAGCATGGGGTTTCCCCCTGTAATCCCAGCACCTGGGAGGCTGAGGCCCAAAGACTGGAAATTCAATCCAGCCTGGGCTACAAAGATCCTGACTCAAAAAGAAAAACTAAACAAACACTCACAGTATTCACAATAAACGAAGGGCAAAGCTCTGCAGCATAACCCAGAAGACATCACTGAGGTTAGTACAGATGACCGTACAATGAGAACACACCCCAGGCCCCGAGGACCAGCAGACTTAGCACTGCTGGACTTCAGTTCTTTCCTACAGGCTCAATGCAGTATCAAGGAACACACCAACAGGCTAATTTCAGTTTATGAAGTGTGATTTCAGAAAATGCATAAAGAACTGTGTGTGGAAATGTAAAGGGCCAGGCATAACCAAAACAATCCTGAAAAGGAAAGAGAGGAGAAGACTCTGCTCAGTCAGAACCAAGGTTAAGCTACAAAGCAATACCCATCAGCACTTAGCAGGCGTCTGCTGCCAGGCTGACAGAGCGGCACTGCTCATCCAGCCAGGCTTCTGGGGACGGCCTGACGGGGGATGGTACCTACTCATCCCGCACCTAACATGCAGGAGGCGTCTGCTGCCAGGCTGATAGAGTAACAGGGACAAGGATTCACCTCCCCACTTTAAACATGCTTAGAAGTGGATAGAAAAATATGAAATGACACTTCAGGATGAGAAAAAAGGCAACCTAGGTTTACAATCCCCAAGACAGAGATGAGTCCTGCTCTTGCAGCTGTCCAGAATCCTTTCTGGAGAGTTTCCAGGCCATGGGCATGGAAAAGGAACCCAGCATACAACAGATCCCAGCTCAAGAATATGCTACAAAAGTTAATGTAGAAGGAGAGATGAGTGGAGAAAATAGCTACACACAGTGAGCATGTCAGAGGGCTGAGGCGGGGGTGTCCTCAACTCTTTGGCTGAAAATTAAACTACACAGGCATATAGAGACCACCCAGGCCTGGGGAAGCACAGTAGCAGACTGATAATTCCCACAACAGTCTGAGTTTCTATCTGCCAAAGGTGAAAGAACCTAGAAACACAGACCATTGTGTGCGTGTGTCCACAGGGCATCATGTCGGTGGGTCTAAAGGGACTGTATAAAGTATCCTCTGGACCTGTCCTTACAAAGCCTGAAAGCCAGGATAGAAAGGATGAAACGGATTCCAAGTGTCAAGAGACCAGGCCAATGTTACCTAAAGGAATTCAGCACCAACAACCTAAAATCCACAAGGAACAGAAAAAGGTTACATGTAAGCCAACTGAGGGACTGTAGAAAAACTCGGATTTTATTATGCATCTTCTCAGGCTGCTTCAATTTCGCCCTTGTATCCACACAGTCAAAAATTACTAACATAAAAATCCAGTCAAAGTTTAAAATGTATTTTTTTTAAGTAAGGAGTGGAATGAATCATCCTGTGTCCTTTACAGCCCCTTATTAAATGGATACAAAACAGAGCTCTTCTAGATGAGGCCTAACTAGCATTCTCGAATGTGTCACCTCCTGATGGCACATCCTGCTGGAGAGAGGCCATGCCCCACATGACTGCTGTTCCAAAGCCACGTTCAAGCCTGCTATCTCAACCGCACAACATATGCCCCACGACAGCACCAGACTGTTCTAGGGAAGCCCACTCCACAGCAACACACCTCAAGTATAGAACTGTGCAAAGAAGGGCTGAGCCCCAAGATAAAGATGGTCAGAGCTCCCACTGGGAAAGGCTACAGCTCTCTTTCTCTGTAGCCCGGGCATTAGGAACTCAGCTTCTACCTCCACAGTCTCCCCAGGATCCAGGCCTCTGTTAGTGATGCTGGGAACCTACAGAAGATGGGCTAGAATGAGGGCAAAGGAGTAAACATGGAGAAGAGAGCTGCTACACACAGGCTTCTTCACGCATCTATCAAGCTCAAACAAGCCTGCACCTCAGACTTGCTTCTCCAGAATCTGAGCAGCAGGCAGGAGTGACGAGTGCAGGGTAGCATCAGCCTGAAAAGGCCCTGGGCCCTGTGTAGTGGGTAGCCATCCCAGCATTGGCCTGGAAGTTCCAATCCCCACTGAGGCTTCGGTAATGGTCACGCCCACAAGGCGGGGCAGAGGAGGAAGCGGAAGACGAAGGATCGGGAAGAGCTCTGTCTCTTGGTTCCCGGACTCTGGACGCAGGAGGTAGACCGAGCAGAGTTCTCCAGAGAACACCGCCGGACTGCGCTATACCCTTGCCAGACCCTGTAACCTACCCCTTCATTTGTAAGTTACCCCACAAAATAAACCTCCCTTTTAACTACGTGGAGTGGCCTTAATAATTTAACCAATAGCCCTGCGTGGGCTGGCATCTGCACTGCGTCTCTAACTACAGCACAGACAACACAAGCCGCTCACACTGGCTTTAAGGACAGTCGCAGAACACCGAAAGAACAGACAGCAGCAGACGCATCATGTGTCTTTACAAAATGGAAGCTAGTGGTTTCTGTCCTTTGTACTGGGCGCTTATAGTCTGGCCTGATCTAACTTCTGCTGGCAGCAAGTGTCCCTGAAACAGAGTGTGAATCTCCTCACCCTTTGAGCCTCCTAATGCTATCAACACCAACAACTTAAGACAGGCTAATGTGTTCCTCTTTTCTTCACTCAGACAAATGGGATGGAAATGACAAATTTGCCAAGCACTGCCTTTCAGAGGCACCAAGGTCAGATAGTCTAGAGATTTATCGCGGATCCAACAATGGGAGCTAGCACTGAGGGAGTGGCGGTCCTGGAGGCACCTGGGAAAACAGTAGGACCAGAAGACTAAGAGAAGTGGAGGGTGCGTCCCAGTTCAATTCCTAGCAACAACTTCATCAATGAATATTCAAGGTCAAGTAAAATGCATGAAAACATTTATACTGCAAAGCTCATCAAATTCTGATGAGCCCTTTTGTTGTGGCATGTGCCTTTAATCTCAGCAGAGGTACGGAGAATCTCTCTCGGAGTTTGAGACCAGCCTGGTTGACGTAGTGAGGTCAAGCCAGTCAGGGTTACACAGCGAGGCCCTGTCTTAAGAAACAACCTCTCAAACTGAGTGTTTCAGGTGAGACATGGCCGGTAAGTATTCTCTGTATGAAAACAGTCTGCAGAGAGTATGGAGGTCGTCCCTGGTCTTTGTTCTGTTCATGGAGTACCAGCAATTACCGCCCTCACTGCGATTCTGACCTAGGTCCCACACATTCCACATAAACCAGGAGGACGAACCTAACTTAGTGTATTTTTCAAAAAGGCCCTACCAATGCCAAATGAAGTAAAAGGGTTTTATTAGAGAATTTTTTAGTTTTTACAGGATTTGTTAACTGATCCAAATTCAGACTTAAACACAACAGTAAACTGCTGGCTTATTCAACTGAAGACCCCAAGGAATATAGCTGTTTGCACGCAGTAAGAAGTGTGAGTGTGGACTGGGATGAGAGACTCGATCGTGTCTGTGTTCTGAAATACTTCTTCATTATATTTTGGTAAAGTACAGAACTGAACTAAAAATAGTACTTAAATTCAAGGCTCTTTCTGTTCTCACAGCAATCACAAAAGAAAGTTGACAGTTCTCCCGTGACTCCTTATTCAGTCTAACTCAGTGTCTTAGGTTAAGCCTGCTGTCCTTCCTTAGCTACCATAGAGAATACACAAGATGCTAACAGACAGATTTATTTCATTTGTCATGATAGAACCTAATCAACATTTTTAACATCTAAACAGATGCTTCAACACTGTCATGAAACCTGTTTACATGTAAGGCCCAAGGAAGGCACTCACCTGTGAGAGCAGTTTCTTCAGAAGCTGCGCAATGGCGGGGTCCTCAGGTGGAGGGCAGTCGAGAAGAGAACCATGTCGCTTCTTCTGACGCATGTGAAGATGTCTGAACAAGCTAGTGATGTCCTTAGACCTCAGAGCATAATCAAATATAGAGCGACTCACGGGCTCTTTCAGAACACTGAGCAGGACAAGCTTCCTTTCAATCTATATTGAAAAGTAAAGGACCATTAGTTCAAACTACAGTACACAGAACAATTACTTCCAAACCAGTAAGCACAACCTGTGTAGAGTTAACAAAAGTATTTATTTTCTAAGAAAATAATGTCTTGTTTTGTTTATTAGGAGATAAATAAGACACTGGCCAGCTTTAAAGACCTAAGTGTTTTCCTGTTTTTCAGTATTACCACTAGAATACATATCTGTGTCTACCCCACAGTAAACACCCAAAGGCAAAGGTTTCAGAAAGTCAGAGCAAGCCATTCCCAGATCTGCAGAGGTCAGAATACTTCCCAGACCTACAAGTCCACCCCTCCCCTCTATCCCACCCCACCCCTTCCCCAGCCCACCCGGCCCCCTGTGGTTCACAGGCCTAAGACACAGGCACTGGCCAGAGATCCAAGTAACCACTGCATAGAGCCTCCCTTCAGTTACCACATTTCCCCAAGAGATCCAAACCCTTCTGCAAAATATTCTCTCCAGAGTTCAAGACTTCTTTCTCTTAGTGGCCTAGAACACTTTTCTGGTCAATGCATATATAATAAAAAGGATGGACACTACCAGCAGTAGCAGTGAAAACCAAAAGGACTTTTGTTTTTCCTGTAAATGTTGGGATATGGAAGCCAGGTCTTTGAACATGTAGGCAAATGCTCTACCACTGAGCTATATCCCAGTCCCTGGTTTTGTGAGACAGGATCTTACTATGTAATTCACACTGACCTTAAATTCTTCATGTAGCCCAGGCTGGCCATGAACTCACAATCCTCCTGCCTCAAGGGAACTGACACTGTAAGTGTGTACCACCACACCCAGATCTAAAGACCGTTCTTTGGATATAATTAACTATTGCAGCTGGAACTTAAAGGGTCCCTTTGTCTAATCTCAAATGAAGAAACAAGGGCTGGAGAGATGCTCAGCAATCATAAATGCTTACTGCTCTTCCAGGACCTGAACTGGGTTCCTAACACTCATGCTGGGAGGCTCACGACCATATCTAACTCTAGCCTCAGGGGATCCAAGGCCTTTTTCTGGGCCCTGAGAGCACTGTATTCATGTGCACAAACCCACACTGGGACACACACATAAACTCAAAACTAAAACTTTAAAAAAAAGTTTATATTTTACAATGAAGAAGGGTTAGACTTATGAAACATGAATAATTAATCTCTCAATTCTTGATCCTGGCTTTGAAAAATATCAATTAATGATAGTACAAATAATATACTAAATAAGAGTAACTAGCAAGGGCTAGAAAGACAGCTCAGGGTTAAGAGCCCTGAATAGTCTTCCAGAAGATCAGGATTCCATTCCCAGAACTCAGGGAGAGTCACAACTGGCTGTAACTCCAGTTCTATGGGACCTAGTACCTTCTTCTGACCTCCCTGGACATCAGGCACACAACATACATTCATGTAATACACCCACACACATAAAATAAAAAAGTAATAAAACTTTAAAAAATGAAAATAAAAGCAGATGCATTACAAGATAACACAAAGAAAATGGAGTCTGAACTTATGCATGCCATACTGTGTGTGACTTAGCAGCCTCCTGATAGTGTCTCTCCTACAAGGGAGGTCAGTTTATTAACATTACTAGCTCAAAAGGAATATGAAAATGTTACAGACCAACTTAAATACATTTGATGTTAAGGACTCCTTTGATACAAAGGACTCTTGAGACATAATTGGAAAGGACTGGTCACAAGCTGGAACCTGTGTACCTGTATTACTGGTTGGGTAATATATGGGTCAAGATAAGGCATCAGCTTGCAGTAGACATCAGCAGTACTTATTTGATGAGCTACCACTGTGATAAATCCCACTGCGCCATAGCGTATCCACAGATTCGGATGACACAGGAAGGGAGCTACAAGGGGAAGAAAAGAAGATACCAGATCAAACCAGATTCACGAAACTTTACATTTTAAGGTCATACAAACCCTTACATTATAACCATTTGATAAACACATCGAGACTCAGTGTAACTAGAAAGTTCTTGCACATATTAGCCTGAAATAGAAACTCAATAATACAAAGTTATAACACTCCCTTATCATACTTACCAACCATACCATAAAACTAATCTCCTTTGTAAAATTTCTATTTTTCAGAGTTGAAAGTATATTAGCACATACTCATTTGTAGCACTGAATTAAAAACTACTGGACAGAGATATAAAAATCCCAACAACACACAGACAGGAAGTGATCCACTTTACCCTATACGTTCAGGACAGCAGCTACCACACGAGAAGCAGAGACATGGAGGTGGGAGGAGGGGAGGTGCGGTGGGTAATGTTTCTTCTCCAGGCCACAGCATTGAGAAAACAATCTAATCCATCTGACATTATTTTTAAAGCAGGGTTTGGTCAAATCTAGCCTATAACTCATAATTTTCATTATAATGATGATAATCATGTCATTATGAATGAGAAAGCAGAAAAGCAGAACACATCATGTCCATTCTTCAGTGTTCAAACTAAGATTAACCAAGAAAACAGAATGTCTTCCTTCTTTTTAATAGTTTTATGCACTAAGCCTAAATCATTTATTTCAACTAATCAAAGTCACAATGGCATGATTCAGAATAAAATTCAAACTTCTAAAACACAACAGTTGCATGAACTCTAAGTATGCAAAGATATACTCAGAGCTGTTTATCAGAATTCCAGGGGAGCAATGATGTAACTGTGTCACCATGTACTAGTGATGCTTACATGAAAATGAAAAAAGACAAAGACACGTCAATGTCCCTCTCTTCAGGACTTCCAAGACGGCTCAGGGGGCAAAGGCTCCTGCCGCCAAGCCTGACCACCTGAGTTAGAGCCCTGGAGCCCATGAAAAGTGAAAAGAGAGAACCAACTCCACAGAGTTGCCCCCTGACCTCACAAGCATGCAATGGCATGTTCATGTGCACATATGCACACACGCATGCACTCGAGCGTATACAAAGACACCCCCCCACACACAAAGGAAAATAAAAAATCTCTTCAAAGTTCTCACATGGTCTTCTCATTACCCATGAAGGTTTTGATTATTTCACAATCCATGCACAGCCCTGATCCATGTGACAAGGAAGGACTGGTACTCTTCCCTTTGATGTAAAGAAGGAGAATGGGCTGAGGATGGAGTTCAGTGTACAGTGCTTATCTAACATGCACAAGGCCCCAGAGTTCAATCCCAACACCTCAACGATCCAGAACAGCAGGAATTGGCAAAGCATTGAGAACCTTTCGAAAGCCACAATGGCCTGACGGGGGGTTGGGTGCTGGGCAAGACCAATTACCGGTTCCAAGCTTCCACATGTATGTGCTTTCCTGTGCAGCTGTCGTACATAAGTATACCTCTAGCCGCCCCTCAGTCAACGGACGCTGGCAAAGGGGCATGTGCTGCACAGCCAGGCTTGCTCTCCTGAGCTTTGTCACCCCATGAGAACAGCTGGGGCAGCCTCGGCCGTGACAACCATGGCCCATAATGAGACAGAAAGATCATGTTCAAAAGACAAAGGAGACGCACAGCCTGAAGCAGAGCCACCCACACAGCCCTAGGTGCCTGACAAGAAACACGCCGCAGTGTTTACTAAGACTCTGTGGTTAACTGACACACTGCATTATTATAGCAGTAATTAGCCGACAAGGTACATCAAATCCTTACGCCTGAGCTGAAAGAACTTCTTAGAAAATACAGCATCAATCTTCCCTCTCTAATATGCTCCAATTCTCTGGTGACAAGCATGAGGAAACCAGAGCACTGAGGATTATCTAAGCAGAAATCAGTTCTTAAAACCACCTCCAAGGAAACCATGAGAATCACCATCAAGATCACCACTGCCGTTCTCAGCTCAGAGTTACTACACTAAACCAGTGTGGTGGCTCGTGCCTGGCATGCCCAGGAGTTCAAGGCCAGCCTGGAACTTTAGTGCTAATAATTTGCTTAAGGATACACAACATATAAAGTACATAAGTCATTGTATCAAGAACATAAAATACAGGAGGAGAAATTAAAGTGTAGGGTGAAAATTAAATTTATACAACTTTAAAGATTCAAAGCATAGCACTTTAAAAAATCATCAAATCACAAAGGAAGATGCAAGACAGTAAGAATGATACAGGGATCCCAAACCATCAGAATCAGTAACAAAACATTAATGTGTTCTTATTAAGTACTGACTGTAAATAAAGATGGATTAAACTTACAATCAAAAGACAAAGAAGCTGACTAAACAAGAAAACAAAATGTAAAGACAGGACAATACCAAAAGCCTATTTATCTTTAAGGACACATATATACTGCAGGCACAGGGGTAGAAAAATACCTTCACCGGTTACTCATCTGATAAAGGGTTAGTATCTAGAATACATAAAAACTGAAATACCAGACACCAAGAAAACAAAGAATCCAATTAAAAACGGGGAACAGAACTAAACAGAGACTTCTCAAAGGATGAAACAAGAGAAATGGCTGAGAAACACTAAAGAAATATTCAACATCTTCAGCCATGAGGGAAATGGAAATCAAAACTACTGAGATTTCATCTGACCTCAGTCAAAATGGCCAAGATCAATAAACCAAATGATGGCACATGCTGGTGGGGACGTGGGGACAGAGAAACACTCATTCACTGCTGTGGGTACAAACTGGTACAGCCGCTATGGACAGCAGTTCAGCAGTTTCTGGGGAGGTGTGGGATCAATCTACCTCAAGATCCAGCCATCCTGCTCTTGGGCACCTACACAAAGGACTCTACATCCTACCAGAGACACCTGTGCATCCATAGTCACTGCTGTTCTATTTGTAACAACAGCTAGTCTGTCAGCTGAAGCATGGATAAGGAAAATGTACATTTACACAGTGGAACATCAGTCAGCTGTTAAAAGGAATTTATTTGGGGATTAACACAACCATGGAAGATTTATCACAGGGTTCAGGAAATCTGAGATATGTCCCATGCTGAATGGCTTGGTCCAAGATCTCAGCATCCAAACCATGAGGTAACCAAGAGAGAGCTGGATACATAGATCCCAGGTCTTAAGGGTCTCTGGTAGCCACATCCCAGGGGCAGGTACCTCAAGGTCAGATGCAGATATAACAGCTACAGCTGCCTCACTAGGGGCGATGCTTTAGGGCAAGGCTCAAATAGCCAGCCACTTCATCTCCCCCTTTTGTCTAAATAAGAAAGTTCTAACCTAGCATAAAATTACATAGAATAGGAATGATTATCAAGGAGAAATAAAGAATAATGACACAAACAAATGGAACTACAACCAACAAGAACAACATCAAATGAGAGATGTCTAGAACATGGTTAAATGGCATGTTATAGATGATTCTGTGGATTGCTAGCAATTTAATTCAAATAAAAAGAGACAATAAATTTAACAGATAGCAAGTAGGAGTATATGGGAGGATTTAGAAGGAAGAATGGGGAAAACAAATTATGTGATTATATTTTCAAAAACTAAAAAAAATATATATATATATTTTTTTAAAAGTATAACTTTCAGAATAGCCAAATAATGTGTATCAGTAAGCTATGAGATTTTGTGGTCTACTTTTAATGTGTGATTATGTGTGTATAGTATATTCTGTCTCTAGACCTACATGTGTACTTGTGTCTTACTTTCTTTTTAAACCTTGATTCCATGTCAAGAAAAGAAGATCCTAAGACAACTTGATGGGACATGGCTACATTAAATAAAGATTTTTTTCTTTCTTCTTTTCATTAAAAAAAAAAAAAGAAATGAAATATAAGTTTTCAGGTAAATGGATGGAGCCAGGAAAAAAAAATCATGAGTGAGGTAACACAGACCCAAAAAGACAAATACTGTGTTTTCTTTTGTATGTATTCTTACTCTATCAGAATGAAACTATATGAAGTTATTCCCACACCCCAATTTCCCATTCAAAAACAAACTTACCAATATCACTGGCGAATTCATAGACATGGGGTTTCTGCAGAAGCCCTAACTGGCACATGCAGGTCAGGGCATTGAGAGCTTTCACGATGACAAACTCCTCAGCGTCACTGAGGCCTTGCTGGAGCAGGGGTTTGAGGATGGAGGAGCTCTGCCAGCCAACGTAGGCGGCAACACCTGAAAGAGAAGGCAGTGTCACTGCTACTCCACACCTGACAATGCGTGTCACCACTAAGCCGCGCTGACAAAGCACACAGCGGGCCATCATCAGAACTGCACTTCCTTAATAAGAAAACAAAAATTATCAGTTGAAGACATGCAAGGACTTTAGAGGTTTACCTCCTAGACAGCCCTTCCTCAGAAGTTTCCTGAAAACAAAACTCTAGTAAAATAACAGGAGGTGGAGAATCCACAAAACCACAGAGGCAGCCCCAGGGATTCCAGGAGGAAAGCCAGTGACAAAATCCTTCAGCCCAGTTAGACATAAATTATTCCAGGGACATCTGGTGCTACAGAGGTGGCTCAGTTGTCAACTGCCTGTTGTGGAAGCATAGGGACCCAGATTTGAATCTCCAGGCTATCACCCTGGCACTGGAGGGGGAGGCAGGGGAATCCATAGAGCTCACTGGTTGGATGCCTAGAGGGCTGGACAGGCCCCAGCTTCAGACAGACCTCGTCTCAAAGCAGTGAGGTGGAAAGTGACCACAGGAGACTCCTGACACTCATCTGTAGCCTCCACGAACACGCACGCATGCTAAGGAGCCCTGTGCGGTGACACACATGATCATCACCATCCTGAGCCCTGTGTGGTGGATGACACACACATGATCATCACCCCAGATTCTGTGTTGGGCGCAGGATAGTGCATTGAGGCCAATCTGAACTACACAGTGAGACCTTGCTTCAAAAACCAAAACTTATCAATTATTTTTAATATACACTTAAAAAATTAAATTAAAACAGAGAAAAGGACTTGCATTAAAAATGAGTTCATATCTATAAGCTCCAAAAAACCTACAAGCATAAATGTAACTTCGTGCAAGAAAAAGAACCAAAATAATAAAAGATAATGTAAAACACAAACACAGAAACATCAGAAAAAGGTTTTACAGCTTGACTAGTAAGCAAAGACCATACATGAAAATCTGTTACTTTACCCTTTTAACAAGCAAACAGTAAAGTCCACTCCTGGCTGGGAGTGTTTGGGGTGTGTAGCACCTAAAGATGGAGTAAAATTAACATAAAATATGTCAATAAATTTAAAAATATGTTCATATTCTTTGTTTAGAGAAAGAATACTTTATTGACTGGGTGGCAACTAGAATGCTTCCTATGAAAGCTATGTTCATATTCTTTAACTCAGTCACTGAAATAAGGTGAAATGTATGTATGTATGCATGCGTGCATGCGTGTATACATATGTGCAGCAGGACCGTGCCCCTTAGTTCTTTTTCAACTTAACAAAGGTAGGATCATCTGGGAAATAGGACCTCAGTGATGAACTGCCTCCTTCAGATTAGCCTACAGACAATGTGTTGGTCACTCTTGATTAATGGAATAAAAATAATATGAATCTATTAGAGTATAGTTTCAAAGTTACCCCTTGATCTCCACATGCACACCATGGTACATGCACCCCACTCCCAACAAAATACATTTAACTAAAAAAAAAAAAAAAAAAAAACCTTCTAAAAAGAAAATTAATGTCTGCTACAGAAAATTTGACAAATATGGAAACTTTAAACCAAACAATCAGCTGCTATCCTAGCCCAGCAGATGACAGGCATCATGTAACTGCAGCTTCTGCCTTACACAGACCAGTTTCAGTTTCTGCCCCATTACACCAACCAGGTCACACTTCAGGCAGACTGAGCTCCCTCAGTTACTTCCACAATACTTCATGCCCTTTCTCAGGTCACTGTTCTTAACGATCACATGCTATTTCTTCACGTCACTACAATGCAGATTAATTAAACTGCTCCTTGATCAATATTGCAAAGGAACATGAAGATGGACAGAAGTACTCAGAACTCTTCACTAAACAAAACTTGATAATATCATCTCCTATCTTTCAAACCAATGCAAGGATCTGAGAGGGAATTTATAATTTTAAAGACGAATTTAAAAACAAACACAAACATACCAACTATACTGTCAAAGAAAGCTCCACGCAGGTGCCAATCATTCTTATCATTTAGGAAGGTGATCATATGGGACAGCAAAACATCATTGGCTTTCTGCCGTCCGAAGAAGACACACAAACGTGTGATTCCATTCTCCATTAAAGTTTGTTTCACAATATTTTCAGGGTCGCTTAACAAAGTGACAACTTTCTGCTGAACCATTTCATGTAAGGCTTGGAGCTCTAAAAAACAGAAACAAGGATCAATTTTCTCCCACACATGTAGACCAAACATTTTGTATTTTGTCATTTGGGTTGAGACAGGGTCTCAATTCTCCAATCTGGCCTCCCGAATGATGAAATGACAGGTATGGCCCACCCACACCCAGACCTGTCTTCTTTCTTTCTCTGTGGAGTAATGGAATGATGGCAGAAGCTTCCACACAAATCCTGTATTTGCTAAGCTTTTCCACTGTTCAAAGGTCAGCAGGTGGGATGCTGTGAGACCAGTTACGACCCCACGAAACGTCTCTTGGTTTATGAGCTCAAGAAGAAATGTAGAAGGAAGCACCAGGAAGAAGAGCTCATGACCTCCCCAAAGATTACCTCATGAAGGCCATCAATCAAGTACCAGACTGGCCCAGCATGTAACTTTTAGAAAACATGTTAAAGTGAGTGGATTTCATATATGTATTTTATGTATCTGTGTATTTTGTATATATGCATATACATATGTACATGTGTATTTTATGTCTATCCTAAGTCCTTTGTATGATCTGAGCAGCCTTCCTCTCTGACCATACCTCCTATTCATCCTCATCTGTCCACCTAGTGTCTGTCTGTCCATTGCTAAAGTCCCCATCTGAGAGCACTGGTCACAGTCCTTGCCATTTCCTACTGTTCCCTAGCTGCTGAGCACATGCTTAGCCACCTCAGCTGAATGGAAGGTAGCAAAGCAGTCCGACTTGCCCAGTGCTGCCCAGGAAAAGCTGATGTCTGGTGGGGAAACTACATGCTCACAGCGAAGGAAACCTCAGCTCCTCCAAAGCTGTGATAGCTAAAATCACTGTCTGAAAATGCTCCAGTTCCTTTATGACTGTCCACAGCATACAAATGTATAAACTAGATTTCTCTAATCATTCTCAATCTAAACCAACACAAAGCAGATTTAATTCTACTTCTAAATCTTTGGCTAAAAACCTGTTAAAAGTTTTTTAGATACAAAGGAACCTAAACCACTGGACTCTGTGAGTTTATCATCATGTGTCTCTTTATAGTAAAGGGGGAACTTCTATATACAGACCAGAGATATCAATTACTAAATGAAAACAGCTCACAACGAAGGATACTCAACACTACTCCTACAAGAAGAAAAGGTCTAGGTTCTTTAGTGATGATGCTTCCATTTTTAATGAGAATCACACAATTCGGCTGGCTTTATTGCTCACACAACTCTGGCTGAAGCAAGTGTGGCATCCACAAGCACAAGTGGACTGTGTCCAGTTCACAGTGTGAGAGGACAGAAAGGACAGCAGCCTGCCAGGGCCGTCCTTCTAATGCCAGCTGCTCCCCCACTTCACACGGGACTAACGAGCACCGGCTTCTGCAAGTTACCATTAGCGACTTGGTGTAAGCGATGGGAACTCTAGGAGGAGAAATAAGACGACCTGTGTCATAGTCTCCGTTTGGATGCGTGGCCTCGTCCACCTCTTCACTATCCGGGTCGTTCTCCATGTTGAGAGTTTTTAGCTGCACTAGCTCCAGGAAGCGCAGAGCTGTTTCAGCCAATAGGGCGATGTTTTCTGTAAGATACCAACAGAACAGTTACAGTCACGACCTCCATCTTCAAGCTGCTCACAACTTTTCCTCCCAAAGTCCTTTAACTTTTTTGAGACTGGATCCTATGCACCCCAGGTGGCCTCAAACTGGAGCTCCTCCTGCTTCCGCCTCCAGAGTGTTGATGACTACAGGTCACCATTAGGCCCAGAATCCCCAAGTCCTTATACAGCTATTACTCAAAATATCTGAAAGAAAAGCAGGATTTTGCAAGTTAGCCCTTATGTAATTGATCTCATAATCTATGAAAATCTCTAAACAAAAAAACAAAAAATTCTGTATTTGCGGAAACTGTCTAAAATAGAGTATCCAGTTCTAATGAGAGAAAAAGCTCAATTCTACCACAAAGCTAGCCTTTAAAGGTGTCCTGACAAGTTAGTTATTAAACTAACACAGAAACATCAGCACCAAAGGAACATCACATGGGGCTTTGGGATCAGACAGACCAGGACTCATCCCTCAAGCCTGCCACTTACCAGCTTACTAAACTTAATCGGTCATTGTGAGACAGCTGTCCAAGTGATATCCTGATGTTCTCAGGGGACAAGGGTGAGCCTACTGGCCACACTTCTGTACTGACTGTCTTTACTCGACGGTCTGAGACTGACTGATACTCTTTACCACTTAGTGTGTCCCGTTCTCACATCTACTATCACACTTACTGTCATTTACATCTGTTCCTCACTACTGTTTCTAGCAACCCCTACGTCTGTATCCTTCCTCACCCTCTGCTCTGTGCCTCACCTGACTCTAAGTAGGAAAGACTGCACTCTCCTTTCTTAGCGGCGAATAACACTTCCCATACAATGACCACCTTAAATTGAAAGTAAGTGCTGGACATCAAATCCACAGCCTTACACATGTCTTTACTTTGTAATGTCTGCGAGGTCAAACCCACCCTATCATGTCTATTCAGTACAGCACTTCTCTCCGTCTTAGGTCCCCACCATGGCCAGGTTCAATGTTACTCAAGATAAAACAAAAACTTGGGCTTGGAATATGGCTCAGTCTGTGGTGCTTACCATGCAAGCATGGCGATCTGTGCTCAGATTCCATCATCCACGTGAAAAGGTGGATGTGGCAGCACAGGTCTCTAATCCCAGTGCTGGGCAGACAAGAGACCGGAAGATGTAGGGCTTGCTGGCCAGCTAGCCAGCCAAACTGGTGAGTTCCAGGTTAACTGTGAGACCCTGTCTCAAAAATTAAGGTAGAGAGATAGAAAGACATCCAACATCCACTCCTGCCCTTATATGCACATAGATGCATACCCCCAAACACACACACACACACACACATACACACACACACACACACACACACACACACACACACACACACAGAGAGAGAGAGAGAGAGAGAGAGAGAGAGAGAGAGAGAGAGAGAACGAACATTATGATAATACCCTAACAGGAGAAACTAAGGCTAGGGTGTAGCTCAGCAGAATACTTGTGTACCAGGTAGCACAAAGGCCGTGGGTTTGATCCCCAACACCAAACAAACAAGAGATGGGAGATTTCTAGGTCAAACCTGACAATAAGCCAAACTCTAATAAACATCCACTTCCTGAGTACTTGTACACTGTCCTCAGTGTCCATGGCCAGGGGATGCTCTAGGCTTCTTCTGCAGAAAGTACCATCATCACACTTACATACTTAAACACATCTTCCCACTTACTTCAAATCCTCTCTAGACTCCGTTTCCAAGCCCTTACGGCACCCAATGCAATGCTATGCAAAGAGCTGCTGCACTGCATTGTTTAGGGAATAACCACAAGGGCCCATACATTTCTAATAAAGACTCCTCTCGAACACTTTCAGCCTTCAGCTGAGTCCATACATACATAACTCACAGACATGGGAGGCTGGCCATACACCTGTATTAGGAAAGACTCTTTCCTGGGCTTTTTCAAGTCTGGGTAGTTCAATTCTCCATGTAAGTCACACTTTTAAGTTCACTTTTTATAAAATATGTCTATGCCAGCATCTTTTGAGATGAAAAAGAATACTGCAAAGGAAAACAGGTGGAGTTTAAACTTCTATACTTACTGCTGTGTATAATTTAACTATATTTAACCACCAAGTTCAAAAACATTCCTGCTTCTACTCAGGCGGAATTCTTTCTCACTGAAAGGTGCTGTCGCTGACTCTTAAGTTATGACAGACTCTCAGAGAAACCAGAGGAAAGCAGGACTGTTTGAAGGCCAAGTTCTAGTCCTGCCGCTCCAGGAATTAGACCTTAGACCAGAAACAGGTGGATCAGAGCCCTGTCACTCAGTCTTCTTAACCTTTAAAACGAAGGTAAAGCTGCTGCAAGAGTTAATGCAAAATCTCATAACCAACTCTTGTAGCAGCTTGAGCAATCAATGTCTTGACATCCAGCAGGGTTTTGAACACACAGCAGCTACTGCTTTCATGCTAGGCCTATGAGAAACTGGATGTTAATATGTTAACATGGTACCTGCACATCAGAACATTATCTACATGACAACTGAGAACAGGTAAGACACACTAAGCCAAAAGCAGGGTCATAAAATTGAGATAAGAATGATATACATTGTTTTGTTTTGTTTAAAAAAACAAACAACAACAACAACCAAAAAAAACCCCTTTGTTTCTTGTATGTTAGTTGATTTACCTGAATTCCCAAATGAATTCAAAACAGGCTGTCACAAAATAATAAAATCAGAAGTTCAGATGTGTCTTAAAGAGCTCCTGAATTTTTAGGCCTCCCATTATGCCTCCACAATACACAAACAAGAACACAAATGGGAAAGATCAGGAACAGTGCATGCATTGAAACCACCAACAATCGCCAATCTTCTGGGTTGTGCCTAGATATAAAATGAGTGCCCAAAGACCAGTTTTCACATAATCTATTAACAATGACAGGCAAATAATAAACAAACTAATAAGCACACAGCTTTCAAAAACATGGCAATATCATCACTACACGTGTGCTATACATTATGCACAAAGATTTCAAAACAGAAGGTCCGTTTTCCATCATAGATATAAATTATGGATTATGTAAATGTCTCAGTGATATTTCCCATGGTGAAGTAAGCATTCAGAATTAGTTCAAAGAGCTAAAAACGTGAATTTTACTGTTGGGCCTTGTGAGGGAGCACTCTAAGCAGAGCAAGTAGGTGTGCATGACACACCCATCTCATCAAGATGTCACTCAATCTGAGCACTAAAGTAAGAGGAATGGGGACCTAACTCAGAACCTCCCTTCAACATCATGGTCTTTCTCAACAGCAACAGAATGTTCTGCCTTGAAGTAAGTGTGTGTGCTCAGGGAAACTTTGAAAAGGCTGCAACTCTAAATCAGAAGCAGGTACTTGTAAACATGAGCCTTCCTCCAGCTAAATGTACTATTCCAGGTCAAACTGTGAGAGTCCACACTGTACACATCTTCATTTGATAATTCTAATCATTTTAAATGCAAAAATACACCCAAGGAACAGATTAGCTATAAATATTAATATGTACATGGATATACATATTCATAATTCAAGAGCAAAATTCACACAAGGAATTCCCAAAGAGACGAAAAAATCAGGAGGTATGACAGTCAGTACTTGAAAAACACGTGCAAGGCCGTAATTAGGACAATGAACTCTTACCAGCATAGGCCAGTCTGACGATAGTAGCATCGTCTTGGGCCAGGTGAGCTATGCCTGGGAGAATGTATTCTGGATAGATATTAACATCATTACGAGGAACCTCTTTGACAAGGGCAAGAACTTTGGTGAGCGTCCTCAGGGCTTCTGCCCTCACTCTGGGAACAGAGTCATTGCTGAAATGCAACAAGTATGGAGTAATGCGGTCCAGAAGGATCTCTACGCTCAGCTTTGGGGCCAAGTGGAGAATGAGCTCTAAGGCAGCCAGTTTGGAGTCACAGGACTTCAGCGTCTGCAAGCAAGACGTTATGACAGACACCAGGACAACCAGCCCACTTTCCTTGGGTTCCCCTTCTGCTTTTTCTGGCAAATCGTGTCCACAAAGATTATGAATAATGTTGCCCAAATCCTTCCGTATAACCAAAATCCGCTCATCTGCAGAGAGGAAAGTTTCCTTGGCAAACTGAGCCATGTAAGGCTGAAGGAAAGTATAAAATATCTCAGGAAAAGCATTGCCACGCTGCTGCTTCAAGTAATCCTCAGCCTCCAAACGCTTTTCTGGCTCACGATGGATCATCTGAGATACCTATGTGAAAGAGAAAGAGAAAAGAGTACATTTTAGAGCACAAAATGAAAGCCAGATGGGGTGGTTCACACCTGTAACCCCAGCACTCTGGAGGCTCGGGCAAGGCCACCATCCTGGGCTATATGATGAATTCAAGACCAGCCTCCTGAGCTATGGTAACAAGTTCAAGGCTAGCTTGGACTACAGAAGATCCTACACCACACACACACACACACACACACACACACACACATACACACACATTGCATTAGAAGAGCAATTACATGTGATTTAAAGGATTCCTGAGGTAATTCTAATTATTCTCTTTGTTCAACCATTCTTTTTTTTTTTTTTTCCCCTAAACAGTATATGAACATGTAGCTCTGGCTGGCCTGGAACTCACTATGGAGACCAGGTTGGTCAGGACCACACAGAGATCCACTGCTTTTGCCTCTCCTGAGCCCTGGGATCAAAAGCATGTACCATTTCCAGCTAGCCTTTCTCTTTAGAACCAAACCTAATTGTGTCTCTCATCATCCCAGAAGGCAACAGGACATTACATACTAATGTGCACAGATAGATAGTCTGGTATATAAGAGGTCACATCCTGTTTGATATTTGTTATTTAAAAAGCAACAAACCTTCAAAGAAAAACAAATAGGCACAGTTGCACATACAAAATAACATGTATCTGCAAGAAATTGTAGGACACCTGAGATCATTTCAGAGCCACAATTAAGAGTTCTGGTTTAAACTATACTACCACAAATCCAAAAGATTAGCACGTGGTTTAAGTGTAGTTTGGTCCAGAGGAGAATCAAAGGGCTGGTAATGTAGCTCAAGGAGAGAGCATTGGCATCGCTGTGTGAGGTCCTGTGTTAGGTCCCAGCACTTCAAAGGTATAAAATACTAGGGTGGGGAGATGGCTCAGCACCTAAAAGCACTTGCTCAACTCCCAGCACCCACATCAAGTGGCTCACAACCATTTATAACTCCAGATCCAGGGGATTTAACACCTCTGAATTCTGCACACATATGCGCAGGCATGCACACACACTCTTAAAAATAAACAAAATACTTTAAAATGTGAGAAAATGTGAACACTAGAAATAATAATATACCTGATATAAGAACATAGATTCATTTAATATATAAAAAACTAGTCAAATACATAAAATATCATAAAAATGTATCTGCAATTTTGGCTTTCCTTTTGGATTCTAACCTAGAAACTAGTACTGAACTTAGGGGGATCAAGTGTACCATGTGGGAAAATGATCTAAGAATTACCTTTACATTTGCATTAATGCCTTGAAGATTAATAAACAAACTGACTTTCCCAAGACACGAAGCTGCTCAGTTAAATGACCTGGTGAGTAGCAGCCACAAGGGAGAGCAGGAGGTGTGCTTCTCACCACGAGCTACGCTGGCGTCCTCTGGAGCATCTTGTTTCCAGTATCTCTCTTTTTACTTTGCTCTTGAGACAGTCTTCCTGAAGTCCAGGCTGCTTTACCCCTCTTCAACCTTCCTCCAGCAAACAAATTCCAGGCCAGGGCTGAGCCCTGAGCTCCAGCCCAGCACCTCCTAAGCTTTATTTATTTTCAGGTAGGGATTTGTTGAATTCACTAAAATGGCCTTAAACACAGTCTGTACCCTTGGGCAGTCCCCTTTCCACAGCGTCCTAAGTAGTTGAGATTGCGGGCTGATGCCACCAGATTGCATGTTTCCCCACTCAGAATTCTGCAGAGGATTCTGACGTCACCATAGCCTTTACACGACCAGAGTCACTATCACAGTGTCAGTTACTTTAAAAGACTCCTCAAACAGTGATCCACACATCTGACCAGATGGCCGTGCACACAGTTCCTCGGCCTGTGCTACCATAACCAAGTGACTTTAGCTCCCTTCCAGGGTGGCCCACATCTGCCTCCATGGGAAGAGGCCCGCTACTGTGCTCTGCTCAGGCTGATGCCCCCGTCTCGGCACTGTGGACATCTGTCTTCTTCATTTCTCACCAGCAAGCTCTATCTGAGAAGGCCCCGCCCACCTCCAAATCTGCCCAAAGCAGGCAAGATTATCATGGAACAACAGATAAGGGATTCATTCATACTTCTGTCTTTTTTCTTGTCTTTTTTGAAATGTCAAATGTGCTTTTTGCCCAAGGGGGACAACAGTGCATTTCTTTCTAATAAGCTATCAAAGGCATGTTTATCAGTACTAGGTTTTGTTCCAAATTTGTTGTGGAGGAGGGACTGGGTGTGTGGCTCATGGCTGTCATCCCAGCACTCTGGAGGCTACGGCAAGAGGCCTGCACTGAGTGAGCTAACACAGTGAGTTCCAGGCCACCTAGGACATATTCCCATTAAAACTGTATGGCAAATATTTGTAACATAGTTACCAATTCTCTGATACTGCGATCTTCGATTTTATTTAGCACTTGCTCAGGGAAAAAATGTCCATTTCTATATGCCAAGAGTTGAGAGAGGTCAAACAATGGTACACCTTCTGTGAAAAGCTCCGCTATCACACAACCTGGAAAATCAGACAGAATTCCATTAGAATGAGATGAAGAGATCATTTAGTACAGATCAGAATTCGGAAAAATCAGAACACTCAAAATGCAAAGTCAACCGAATTTAAATGTATAATGCAAACTATACAGGCCATATCTAATGGTTTGATCATCAGGGTATAAGCATAATGACAATCATTCCACTTTTCTTCTTAAAAAGACATATACGCAAATAGGGAGTAAAAAAAGCACAAGAAACCCTTTAGTATAAGAGTAGAGCATGAAGCTCGTAAGAACTGCTAAGCAGTGTCTAGGGGTCTGTCCATCACTAAACAAGTAGCAGGTGCTACCTATAACAGGCACAGCTAGCACAAGCTCCCCTCCTAGAAAGGAAGACAAACATAACCAATGAACAAATGTCATCTGTAGTGCTGAATATTACAAACCTATACCAAGTGTTTCAAAATGTGGGAGTACACTAGAAGAAAGGGGAAATAATTCAACCATTTTGTACTAACACTCTTCAATCAATAATTTTTTAAGTACCTAACATTCTCAAAAGCACAAAGCAATTTTGGTCTTTTGTACACAGCAATTTTATTGAGTCATTCTATGACATACATTTACCAAGTCTTGCAGACCCTTAACAAACTCCCTTACAGCCTTGTACCTGCTGGGCCCTAAGTCCTAGCGGATCGCAGACCTCCACCTCCTTCAGATCACTGTCAGCCAGCAGTAAATCCTTTCTTAATTATCTGTTTAAGATGTCAGGGGCCGCTGGGTGTGGTGGTGCACGCATGCCCTTGGTCCCAGCACTTGGAAGGCAGAGGCAGACAGATCTCTGTGAGTTCAAGGACAGCCTGGTCTACAAAGTGAGTTCTAAGTCAGTCAAGGATTACACAGAGACCCAGTCTCAGGAAAAAAAAAGAGACAGAGACAGAGACAGAGACAGAGACAGAGAGAGACTGTAAGAGCCACCACAGCTCCTCCATATTCCAGACTTTTTTCTTTCACTAGTATTTTTCTAGTGAAAATACTAGCATTTCTAGTATTTCACTAGTATTTTTCTAGTGAAAATACTAGCATTTCTAGTATTTCACTAGGATTGTTCTAGTGAAAATACTAGCATTTCTAGTATTTCACTAGGATTGTTCTAGTGAAAATACTAGCATTTCTAGTATTTCACTAGGATTTTTCGCCACAGTGCCCACTGGTAGACCATTTAATGTTGCCTGTTTACTGTCTCTGTGCCCATAGAATGCAAACTTCATAGGGTGCTTTTACTAATTTTTGTCCACTGAAAAACCCGTTAACTAACATAATTCTGATACATAATAAACATTCAGTAAATTTGTCAATTCCTATTTATACATTGTCAATTTCAGATTAAAGGCTTACCAGCAACAGCTATTTTAAGATATATATATAGATAGATATAGATAGATATACATACATATATATACATATAATCAAGTGACGAGGCAAGGACAACGGCTCAGTGTGAAGGGCACTTGCCGCCAAGTCTGACGACCTGAGTTCAATCTCTAAGTCCCACATGGTGAAAGGAGAGAACCCATTCCCACAAGCTATCCTCTGACCTCCAAACACGAACCAAGGTATGTGCATACTTGCACACTCCCTTGCAGGTTCTCTTGCACTGTATGTGTGTGTGTGGGGGGGGGGGGTCCATAAAAATAAATAAATGCAATTTAAGAGTATTTAATTCATATGTAAGCAGGAAAAAGGAGATCTGACAATGCTGTAAACCAAGTAACTCTAACAAACATCAATACACCATCCTACCCATTAGAGCAGAATACAAATTCCCAGGAGCCCACAGACTATACACTCTCTAGACCACCTCAGCTAACCCCCAAAATGACCTCACCACTATGGTTTAGACAAAGTGCCAGTGTACTCCAAGGCTTCCCCACTGTGAGAGATTATGGAGAAACCTTACTCTGGCAATGGTGTCAGAGCTGAGGCCTCTGGTAAGTAATCAGAATTAAATCTCTTTCACTGAATCCAGGAAGCTTCACAAGAAGAGGAAACCAACACACAGAGACATGTGTACATACTCTAACCCCCTGAAACCGAAAGCCAAATTAAACACTGTCTTTTTAAAATTGACTTGCCCAGGGTGTTTTATCTCAGCAATAGGAAAGTAGACAAGACAACTCCTAAATAATTAATGGATCGAGGGAATTTAGGAGAGCTGAGAGTGGTGGTGTATTCCTGTAACCCAGCTACATGGAAGGCCACACCTGTCACCCAGCTACATGGAAGGCCACACCTGTCACCCAGCTACATGGAAGGCCACACCTGTCACCCAGCTACATGGAAGGCCACACCTGTAACCCAGCTACATGGAAGGCCATACCTGTAATCCAGCTACATGGAGGGCCACACCTGTCATCCAGCTACATGGAAGACCACACCTGTAATCCAGCTACATGGAAGGCCACACCTGTAATCCAGCTACATGGAAGGCCACACCTGTAATCCAGCTACATGGAAGACCACACCTGTAATCCAGCTACATGGAAGGCCACACCTGTAATCCAGCTACATGGAGGGCCACACCTGTCACCCAGCTACATGGAGGGCCGACTGGGGAGAAAGTTAAAGACCAGCTGAACAACTTAGCCAGCTCCTGTGTAAAATAAAGTGAAAGTGCTGCAGATGTAGCTGGGAGATGCTGTGCTTGACTATGTGAAGTGGGAGCCTGTGTCCGTTCCCAGTGTTGGGAGGAAAATCAAAAGGAAATTACAAAATTCTCTGGGATAAAAACAAACAAAACTTTACAGAGACCCTTCCTAACTCAAGCCTGGCAGGATGGCTCCTGCAAACAAGAAAGGGCCACTCTGCCATCACCCCAGAGCCCAATGTCAACCCCTAAGTGCATCTGAGGAGTGGACTTCAACTCCCCCAGGCATTCAGAGAAATCCAGAGCTATGCTATGAAGGGCCTGGGAACTCCAGATGTGTGCACCAATGGAAGCAGCTGTCGGACTAAAGCAATGTTCCCTATCATAGTTATGAATATTAATCCAGAAAGCATAATGAGGAGTCACCAGACAAGCTCCACACCATGGTGATCTGCAATCAATAAAGATGTGGTCTGATAAGTGTCAAAGAGTTACAAAACTTCTTTAAAAAATCAAAACTAGCTGGGCGGTGGTGGCGCACACCTTTAATCCCAGCACTGGGGAGGCGGAGGCAGAGGCAGGTGGATCTCTGTGAGTTTGAGGCCAGCCTTGTCCACAGAGTGAGATCCAGGAAAGGCACCAAAGCTACACAGAGAAACCCTGTCTCGAAAAAGAAATACAAACAAACAAAAACAAAACAAAACAAAAAAAGACAAGCTGAGTAGTGGTGGCGCACATCTTTAATCCCAGCACTTGGGAGGCAGAGGTAGGTGATTCTTTGAGTTTGAGGCCAGCCTGGTCTACAGAGCTAGTTCCAGGACAGCCAGGGCTACATAGAAAAACCCTGTCTTGAAAGAAATAAAATAAAATAAACATTCATATGGGCCTAGGGAATGGCTCAGTCAGAAAATCACTTGCTTTGTGAGTATTAGGCCCTGAATTAAAATCCCAGAACCCACATAAAAAAGATGGGCAGGGTGTACGTGCCTGTAATTCCAGAGCTGAAGACACAGACACAGAAAAGATCTCTGGGGTCCACTGACCAGTAAAGCCTACATGGTAAGCTCCCTGCTCAGAGAGAGACCCTGCCTCAAAAATAATGAAGAGTTGGCAGGGGACTTACCACAGTGTGGAGGCCAGAGACAACCCTGGGTGTGCTTCCTCAGGCACTGTCCAGTGTGTGTGTGTGTGTGCTTGCGTACATGCATGCGTACATGCATGCGTACATACACACCTACATACATATGCACGCACCTGCACACACATGAATATACAGACGAAAAAACAGCAGAAGACCTCTGAGGGACTCAACTAGTCCTTTGAGTAAATGCACAGCTATTAACACCAATGTTGCACAGATTCCTTATAGGAGCATCACACACCGCATGAAACCAAGTACCAAAGCTAACTCCCAGTCACTCCGGGGGCCTCAGTTTGAATCCCGCCACTCTAACCGAGGCCTTTCTGACATTGCCTCCCAACCTGTCCCACCCACTAGTTTAACTATGAGTTTCTGGAACAGTATCTTATTCTCATTACCACCATAGCAAACACAGGGTGAGATGTACTTTTTCTCCATCTTAAAACAGTTATGGAGCATCCTTTCATGTCACCAACATGAGAAAGCATGTTTTTTTGAATGTTTACATGAATGAAAAGCACTTTGCATTTTCTGGTCATTTAAGCATGGCCAATGAGGAAATCGTGTATTTATGTGAAAACAGTACACGAAGGCATATATATTCTGGAATGTTTGAAAAGCTGGCAACTTACAAAAAGCTACGTTTCTATGTTGGACAGTTAAAATATGCAAATGAGCTAACTCAAATACCTGCTGAAAAGATGTCCATGGCTCTCTTCAACTCTCCCCGAGTTCTCTGATTGCTATTTAGGTCTACCAGTGGAGTGGAGGGATCTCTCATATATTCCAGCTCGGTGGCAAACATACCACCATCCACGAAACGTTCAGGAGCAATATAGCAAGTCCTCCTGCGTGACGTGTCAAAGAAATAGTTGAAATCTGCTGGATTGTCCTCCGGAAGATAAGTCGGCTTAAAACTGGCAAAATCAGTTAGAAGCACCCAGTTCCAACTGGTGACCATCACGTTCTCAGTCTTGATGTCCCCGTGTCGGACTCCAGATTTGTGCGCTTGGTCCACAGCTGTCAGGATCTGGAAGGCGATCCAGCGCTTCTCGATGTTGTTTAAGAACGGCCGGGTGCTGATGCGATCATAGAGGTTGTCTCTCACATACTGCCTAAACAGCATGGCTGCTTTCTCGGATGCTTTCTCCGCTGCTTTCTGGAAAGGTAGACAGTTCTGTGCAGAATGAAGCCTGATTTTCAGTTCCTCCAGCTCTTGTTTATAACTAGTTAAAGGCAACGTGGGGTCTTGAATTGCAAAGACCTTCACAACCACCAGGCCTTCCCGGTGCTTCGCTCGAGCAACTTTAAAAAACCGAGTACTTCCTAGGCTCTTATCATATTCAAAGTCATGGATATCTGAGAAATAACTCTCAACAGAGAGAATCTGGGAAGGAGCAATGCCAGCGAGTTGATTTCCCATAGTGACCAGCACCTCTGGGTCAGCAAGTTAAGACGCAATACCTATTTAAAAGGGTGGGAAAGGGGGGACAATGAATATTAAAAAGGGAAGAAACAAAGAAGCAACGGACTTCCCGTTATTTGGCCTTTTCCTAAAAGACAAGACTAAAGCACCAGTTTCTACTGAGAGTATGAAAGAGCATCCCAGAGCAGTCTCAGATTCAGTAAACTATATAAATAGATTTTACTATTTTTATCTAAAAAGGTGATGCTGTTCCATGCCATCCTTTCCAGGAGCTGAACTATGTTTTGTTCTGGGTTTTTGTTTGGTTGGTTTGGTTTTTTGAGCCAGGATTTCACTGTGTAGCCCTGGCTGTCCTGGAACTTACTCTGTAGACAGGTTGGTCTCAAACTCACCAGGTCCAGCTGCCTCTGCCTCCCAAGTGCTGGGATTAAAGACATGTGCCACCACCGCCTGGCTTGAACTATGTTTAAACAAATGCCTTCAGTGTTTTTATTTTTTGTTCTGTGATAAGGTCTTGCATAGCTGGGGTAGGTATGAAACTCCAGAGCCGAGAGTGACTTCCTGCCTCCACCTCCCAAAAGCTGGTATCCCACCATGCGCAGTGTGATCCCTTCAACGTTAAGCTAACCATGTTAAAACGGATTCTCTGATACTCAGATTTTAAAGTATGACTGCACCTTTACTGGGTTCAGTACTGTGTCTGGTGCTATGAAAGTCCCAAAAGAACTGTATGACTCAGTCCTCGTCTAAGAAAACTATAGCTTACTTGAAGGTAAGAAATACATTAAACACCTAAAAGAAAGAATCACCTGATACAAACGGGCCATTTAATCCCTGAGAGGGTCAGACTAAAACCTACAAAACTGGCATACCTGGGCCCCTCCAGCTTCCTCGCAGTGTGACCTCCCACCACCTAAACCAAGGCCAACTCCTCTGATTTGAAGAAGCAACCCCGCCAGAGACATTCAAGGAAAGTAAGCCAAAATGCAAAACGCCCCAAGTTACCGAATCCCGTATTTTGCAGGAACTGTCTCCCTACTCCAGGCTTAGCACTCAGGGAAACATTTACCCCAGGCCTCTGGCAACTCAAAAGTCGCTGACAGATCCCAGGGAGGTCTTGGTAGCGCTCTGAGGGGCTTGGGCGTGAGTAGTCGGCAGGAGAATGTTTTCTGTGAGGGGCCTTCCTTCAAACGCAGGACCTAGGTAGCTGGGGGAAGAGCGCGGAAATGTCCAAGATCTAGAGCTGGGGGTGAGCAACTGGGACAGCGAGCACACTCGGGACTCCGGACACCCAGCAGCGTCACCGCCGGCTCCTCCCCTGCCGCCCTGGGCCCGCGCGTGTGCGAGTCCCCGGATCCCCGGGCCTTTGCACCAGCCCTGGACGGGAACGGCGCCAGCACCAGTCCAGGAAGACTACTTCACCTGAGGCGAACGCTGAACTCCCGGGAAAGCCGCCGGGTTGACCTCACTTCCTGTTGAGAACGGAAGTGACGGAGGGAGGCTTACTGGAGCGTACAGTAGGAAACTGGTTGCTAGGAAACGAGGGAAGGGGCGTGGCCTCGCTGCCCCAGCAGAAGGTGCTTTTCTCCATAAAACTCTGGGGCCGCTGGCTCTAAGAAAACTTATCCACGTACTTAGGAAAACTAATACCCCAACTTATTGGGTTTCAACTTTATTGAGGTGAAATTTATGTGTCATCAAGTTCATCGGTTTAAAAAGTGTACAATTGGTGACGCGCATCTTTAATCCCATTACTCAGGAGACAGAGGCAGGTAGATCTCTGTTTGCTTGAGGCCAGCCAGGACTGTGTGTATGTGTGTGTGTATACATAAATACATACACACACACACACACACACACACACACACACACACACACACACACACACACAAAGTTTCTTAGTAAGGCAGAACCAATGCAGTCGGGACCCCACAGCAGTAGTAACTGCTTGCAACGAGCCTACACAATACTGGGCATTTTGATTGGGACTGGGGAGAAATCTATGCTACACCTCTGCATGCTGAAGTATTGGCTTCTAAGATATTCTAGGAGAGAAACACTCATTTTCTTCAACTGAGTACCCACTGAGTACCGACCAGGCTCCATGGGTAGTTGAAAACTCATTGCTACATACATAATCCTGCCTAAACTAAGTGGGTCTTGGGAAAAGAAAAGGAAAAAAAAGTTTGAAAGTGCATACGGAGGCTGGTTAATAGGAGGGGGGATTACATTAATCAGAATGCACTTCATACTTTATACATGAGTGAGATTGTCAGAAAAATTTTCAAGTAAAAAACATTTTTTCAAAGAGTCAACATTCACTGTTTTAACTTTTTAGTCATTTTTAAAAGCAAAGTCTCATTCTGTATTCCTGGCTGGCCTGAAATAGGGATCCTCCTGCCTCAACCGCCTGAGTGCTGTAATTACAGCTGTGCATCATGGTAAATAGGATAGGTTTTAACTGGGGCTGTGTTCGAATTCCCTTTCTATTGCTTTTGTGGTGGTTTGAATGAAAATGGGCCTCAAAAGCTGATCAATTAGGATGTCTACTCCCTAGCTGGTGGACTATTTAGGGAAGGATTAGGAGGTGTGGCCTTGTTGGAGGAGGTGTGTCACTGGGAGCAGGCTTTGAGGTTTATAATGTTTATCCCAGGCCGTGTTTCTATCTTCCTGCTTCCTGCAGACCAGGATGTGGCTCTCAGCTGTTTCTCCAGCACCATGCCTGCCTGTGTGTTGCCATGCTCCCTGCCATGATGATAAGGGCCTAAACCTCTGAGGCTGTAAGCCAGCCCCTACTTAAATGCTTTCTTTTTTTTAAGAGGGGGAGCAGTGGTTTTTAATATATTTTATAGAACTATCATTGCTATGATCTGTTTCAGAACGTTTTTGTTACACCAAAGATGAAAGCCTGAAGCTGTGAGCAGTCACCCCTAACTTCTCCCTTCCCTCCTAGAATGAGACAATCATACGTTATGTCCCTGTGAGATCTTGCTTATTGCGGACATTTCACGTGTGGAGAATAAAGCATGCACTCCGATTTCTTTCAATTTGCCCAACACTGACTGTCGCCATAGCTATGGTGTGTCAGCGCTCCATTTCTTGTTCTTGCCACCCATCCCCTTGTGTGGCTCTGCCACATTTTGTCATCCTGCTTGCCAGCTGGTGGATATCTGTTCCACTTCTTGGTTATTGTGAATAACGCCTCTAGGAGCATTTGTGTGTTAGACTTCATATCGGGATGTGTCTCAAATGAAAATGCCAAGGACAGGAAATGGAAACTCAAATCAGAACCCTGAGTTTAACATTTTGAGAGGCTGCCAAATTGTTTTCCAATGTGCTCACAGCGTTTACATTCCCACCAGCACAGTGTGAGGCTTCTGATTCCTCTGTGTCCTTTCTGACAGTGATATTATTCCTCTTTTAATTCTATAGCATCCTAGTATGTGCAAAGTGACATCTCCTTGTGGTTTGATTTGCATTCCCCCAAAGACTAATGGTGTTGAGTATCTTTTCATGTACCTGTTGGTCATTCATTCATCTTCTCTGGAAAACAAAAGTCTGTTTAAATCCTTTGTCAAAGTCTTAGGATGTGGCTTGGTGGTTGATTGCTTTGCCTGCTCAGACACTGTAGACAAACTTCTAAACAGTCTTATTAAATAAGAAACACAGAGCCAAACACAGAGGTGCAAGCCATAGAGATCAGAGCAATAGCCACCAACTAACCTTAGCTTACCACCTTATCATAGCTTCCCAAGAGAGCATTCCTGTCTAACCTGTGCCTTTATTGCCTTCCTGTTCTGCCTTCTCATTGGCTCTAAGCCCAGCCATATCACTTCCCTATCACTGTCTGTCTATACAGACCTCCAGGTCTCTATGGTTGGTAGTGGGATTAAAGGTGTGTGTTACCACTCTTGGCTCTGTCCTTGAATGCACAGAGACTCTGCCTGCCATGTGATTGGATTAAGAGTGAGTGCTACCACCGCCTGACTTCTGTTTATGGCTATGACCTCTGATCTCCAGGCAAACTTTATTTATTAACATACCAATAAAATATCACATTTCAGCACAAATAAAATATCACCACAGGGCACTCATTTAAATCCCTTGGAATCTAAGAATAAAGTCATAAATACTTTGTATTTAATTGTTTTTTCTTCTTTTAAATTTTTTAAACTTTTTAAGATTTATTTTATGTGTATGGGTGTTTTGCCTACATGTGTGTATGTGCACCACATGAATGCCTCATGCCTATGGAGATCAGAAGGCATCAGATTCCTTGGTACTAGAATTACAAGTTAGATATGATTGTGAACCACCACATGGATGCTGGACTCAAACCCAGGTCCTCTGCAAGAGCAAGCACACTAAATCTCTGAGCCAGCTGTGTGTAAGTGTGCACGCCTTTAATCCCAGCATGTGGGAGGCAGAGACAGGCGGACCTCTGTGAGTTTGGGGCCTTTCTGGTCTACATAATGAGGCCCTGTCTCAAAAAATGATTAAGAGCAGACTCATAAGACACTTACGATTATAGCATTCTGGAAGTGCATCCTCACTTTTAGGCTAAAGTTTACAATCCTCAGCTTATTGACAGGATGGCTTCTAGAAAAGGGAGAGTCTATTTTCTTTAAGGGTGTGGCTCTGGACTGTTGTTCATGTTCTAATGGATAGCCAGGTGATATTTTAACATTGTATCTATAGTTCTGATTCATACATTGTAAAAATGCTTTAAACGTTTCTGAAACGGTCCTATGAAAAACCATAATGGCAACACAAATTGGACTCTGTGGGTTACAGAGAGAGAGGGAAAGAGGGAGGGAGAGAGGGAGGGGGAGAGGGAGGGAGGAAGCTAGGAGCAGGTGTAGAGGTGAGGTGGCTCTGGGAGAGGGGAAGGTGGAATTAAAGTGATTCTCAAAGGATTCTTTTTTTAATTCTCAGCTTGGCCTAAGACTCTGCATGATTTGACCCCGACTTTCCCCCACCACAGCCGGCATCACCCACTGTCCCTCTCAGTCCCCAACTCTGGCCTTCTCCTTTTTTATAACCAAGCACAAAGCCTCCATATTCATTCTTCATTCACCTTCTAACGCTCTTTCTCCTTATCCAAAATCTGCCCATATTTATTTCAGTCCCAAATCAAATGTAAACACCTCAGGAAGGTCTTTCCCCATTGCCCCCTGTATTAGTCAGGGTCCTCTAGAGGAGCAGAACTTACAGAACAAATACACGTACATACATATAAATATATATGGGGGTTATTAAAATGGCTTAGTGTGATCCAGCTAGTCCAACAATCAATGGCTGTCTACCAACAGAAGGTCCAAGAGTCCATTAGTTGTTTAATCCACGAGGCTGGATGTCTCAGCTGGTCTTCAGTATATGCTGGAATCCTAAAGAAGTAGGCTTTAGTGCCAGTGAAGGAATGGACCTGCTAACGAGACTGAGAACAAGCAGGCAAAGAGAGAGGCTTCCTTTTTCCATGTCCTTTATCTAGGCTTCCAGCCGAAGACATGGCTTATAATAAAGGTGGATTTTCTCACCTCAAAAGATCTGGATTAAAGATGTGTCTTTCCACTCAAAGATCCAGATTAGAAGTAGATCTTCCCACTTCAAATAACCCCTCACAGATATGTCCATTCATTTGGGAGGTTTAGTCAATTCCAGGTATAGTCAAGTTGACACCCCTGTGACATTCTTAGAGGTCATGCACTTTCTCGGCACTTAACTATCCCTGAAATCACTGGATGTGGGGAAGTAATTATTTGTGTAACATATCCTTCCCCTACAGACCTAGATGGTTCTTGTTCAGGGCCTCTTCACCCCTACAACAGTGTCTGATATTGAAAAAATTGTTGAATTAATAAACATGGCCTTTATGGGGTTTATGACCACTAAGGATAAAAATATGTGTTCCAGGACTAGGGATGTTTGCCATACTTATATGAATTAATACAAGCACACAAATTACTAGGGGAGCTTTTAATATCATATGTATATCTCTGACTTATAGCATGTATATGAATGCTTTGAACATCTTTCTAAACAGTATTATGAAAATCCAGTACATTCATCATGATGTAGATGACTCCTACTTTTCTCCATTTGCACTTCCTTATGGTTTCACTTTGTGAAATAACTCATGAAATATTTTTGATGCGCACGCGTGTGTGTGTGTGTGTGTGTGTGTGTGTGTGTGTGTCTGTGTGTGTTTGGTTTTGGTTTGGTTGGTCGAGGTTTTGGGGTTTCATTTGCTTGCTTTGTGTTTAGTTTTTGTTTTCTTTTTTGAGACAGAGATCACCATGTAACTCTGGGCATTCTGGAACTCACTATACAGACCAGGCTGGCCTCAAACCCACAGAGATCCACCTGCCTCTGCCTCTGAAGTACACCACCATATCCAGTTTTTGTTTTTTGTTTTGTTTTATTGTTTTAGTGTTTTTAATATACAGTGATTGAATTTTCTTTTATTTCCTCTCTTTTCTATTCTTTTCCCTTCCTACCTTTCCGTTCTCCTTCCCTGGTTCTGTTTTGGAGTACTCAAGATTGACCCTATGGCTTTGCACATGCTTTATAAGCCAACTATACGTACCACTGAACTATATCCACAGCTTCTCAGTGTCTGCGCCCTGCAGGGACAGTGGCTCGCCCATGGCTGTGTAGATGGAAACTCTTGCCCTCATCATTCCCCACCCTATCCTTTAGCCCCTCCCACAATACTACATGCAATAAAGGTTGGGAGGGGTGGGTGAATACTCAGGTGGGCATCCCGTGGCCCACCCTGCCCCTTCCTTCTATGAGGGAACATTGACAGTCAACAGGTCCAGCTGTGGTGATCCTTTTTCTCACAGGCTCAGGAGAAATCATGAAAATGGTAGCAGTTTGGCCCCAAGGACAGTCCTGTACAACACTTATGAATAAGTAACTCATAATCATGAATTCATAAGCATGGGAACCAGCAAACATAGGTCCATTCTCTAGCCAGTAGCTGCACATCTTCCTTGAGTCAACACACCCCAAATGTCCCTTTCTGCAGAGAAGAGACTTTTTTCTGAGGGTTGCTGTTCATTCAGGACCATGTCTCCCGCCGTTTGACTGGGTTTTGCTATTGCATGAGGTTCAGGCAGAAATTATACATTTAATTTTCATGTCAGTGTCATTAAGAAGTGATTGGCCTCCACTTTCTCTTTCTCTTTCAGCTGAGATGCAGTGAACTTCAAAGCCCCCTTAATGAGGTGCTACAGGATGGCAGGAGCCTGTGTTTGTGTATTACAGCCTAGAAAAAGACTATCTGTTAAACATGCAAAATTATGTGAGATTTTTGGCATAAGCAAAAGTAAATTGTTAAGTCAAGAATCTGCAGTCTTGAAGTTTATTCCTTCAGCAGTTAGCCTTGCCTCTCCAGGTTCATTCATCGGATTCATTCCTATCCATTAGTAGCTCTTCCTGGCCGCTTACCCCACCAGGGCCCGTCCTGTCCCTGTGAGGTATCCAAATGGACTCTGCTCTCTTTGAATTCTAAGAAAAGGGAGGATTTTAAAAAAATAATCTCCATTGTAAACACCACATGCAAACAATCCCACATGTAAAATGTCATTCATCATTATTACCTTGCAGCCTGTAGCATAGTAATTGGTTCCCACAATGATAGTCAGTAGAATCTTTAAATCATTGGTTGAGAAGTTATGGGGTAAAAGAATATTTGCATCTCATACAACTGTGGTAATAATTAGAGATCACTTTTTACATTCCCAAGGATCCATGTTGTCAGGATTGGTGGTAAGCACCTTTACCTGCTGGGCCATCTCTCTGATCCTGAAATATTAATTTTGAAAGCTAGCATTTGCATAGGACTTAAAATATGCTAAACATTAAATCATTTAAACTGTATTCCCATTCTATGAAATACTTATTCTTTTTTTTTTAAGTTTTACTTATTATTGTGTGTGTGCATATGATGGGGAACACACCACACACACACACACACACACACACACACACACACACACACACAGGTGGGTGTATAACATGTCACATATGGAAGTCAGAGGACAACCCTTGGGAGTCAATTCCTTCCTTACACCACAGGACCTGGGATTGAACTCAGGTCATCAGTCTCGCACAACAAGCTCTTTTACCTGCCCAGCCATCCTGCCGACCCAACCTTTTCTATTCCCATTTTCCAGCTGACAAAATGAAGGTACAGAGAGTTATTAAGTTATAAATTACATATAAATTATAAGAGTTACTATGATCATCTCCCCGGTAGGTCAAACTCTGAAACATTGGTATGCTAGATAAGAACTGTGGTGTGTTTAAGAAACTAGGTGCTAGATTTACTGGCAATTTTATGCATTAGTAGTGATTTGTGTGCACGGCTGCACAATGTCCAAGCACATGCCTGCAGAAACTGTAGGACAACAACGAGCGTCCCCTTCTGTCACTCTGCATCACTGAACCTGGAGCTCACCTTTTTTTTTTTTTTAATTTTATTTTTTCCCATTTAGGCTGGCTAGCCAGCAAGCCCCAGTTGACCTTCCTGTGTTGGCCCTAGCCAGTACTGGGGTCACAGGTGTGTGTGGCCACCGCTGGCTTTTTACTCAGGTGCTGTGGACCCACACTCAGATCTTCCTTCTCTGTGTGGTTCCATGTAAATACCGTGCCGTTTTGTAGAAGACCCTTCAGCAGCCACAGATGTTGTCATCTGAGAACAACTCTGAAACTAGTCCCCCAGGGACATAGAAGAAGAAATGAATGTTTATTCATCCATGCTGTTTCAGGCCTGTAGATACTCTATAATGGGAGGATACACATAACATTGGAAACTGGGATGTGTATGTTAATAGGTATGATCAAGTGGTGGAGGCTATGAGTCTATAGAAGGCCTTCGTATAGGTAATGCACATTTTTTTTATTTGTTTTTTGAGACAGGGTTTCTCTGTGTAGCTTTGTGCCTTTCCTGGAACTCACTTTGTAGACCAGGCTGGCCTCGAACTCATCAAGATCTGCCTGCCTCTGCCTCCCAAGTGCTGGGATTAAAGGCATGCGCCACCACCCAGCAGCACACACACTTTTGATTAAGAGTCTGAATAAGATGACTATAACACACACACACACACACACACAAACACACACACACACACACACACACACACACACGGGAGTGGGGGGAGACCTCATTCTCTAAGTTCTATGACTCTAGCCAACCCTGACTAATACAAAAGCTTTAAACAGTCAACAGTCCTGATTGCTACACTGTTGGCTGGATTTCTATTGTTTGTACCTGCAGATCTTCCTTTGCTGATACAGTGCTGTAGAGAAAAAGTTAACTCATTTATCTTGTTCTAGAACTGTTAAAGTCATTTAATTCCAGGGGACGTCATTGTGCAGAGTTTGCAATTATACTGGAGATGGCTTTTAGATTCCAGTCTGACCTTTACAGTTCTCTTGTTTGTAGCAGGTGGTTGTACCCATGTGGCTTGAAAAATAGAGCTAAACCCATGGCCTTTAGTTCGTGTGTCTTGCGCAGCTGCAAGTGGTTTGCTGGGGAGAATGAAAATGGCCCAGAAATGTTAATTGATTCAGCTTGACAGTGCTTGCCACATCATAAATCAATAGCACGATGTTTGTGGGAGCAAGGGATAAGATGGTGCCATGGAGGAAGGGGATGGGGCTTTGGGGATAGGGTAGTGGGCTTATTTTGTTTTGTTTCTAACATACCTCAGGAGGGTGAAGGTTTGTCGTCATCATAGGATGCTTGTCTGTGGTGGGGAAGGGTGGGTGGCATCAATATCATGAACTAATCCTGATTCCAATCAATACCAGGGTTTAACTTTAAAATACACACATATACGCACACATGCATGAACATGTGTGCGCGTGCACACACACACACACACACACACACACACACACACAATTCTCTCTTCTGGCTTCTGAGACTCTGAGATCATACAGTGATAGGTTGTCTATGCTCCATGATGTCTGTATCTTTAGGCAGAGACTTACACACTGAGGTTGAAACCAGCTGATAAAGGGTTTTTCCATAGGTTTGGAGGTTGGTCCTGGGTGTGGAAGAACCCTCCATGTCAGGACTGTCAGCCAAAGTACCCACACATAAACTTCCCATGGCTTCTCTCACAATATGGCAGACGGGTTCTGAGGGTAACTACCCAGAAATTAGTTAGAAGCTGTGTTGCTTCCTATAACCTAACTTCGGTGAGGTGATGTCTTATCCACTGTTATATAGTAGGGGAAACATTTTACAAAGGTATAACCAGACTCACAGGAAAGGAATACAGACCCTCCTTCTTCAACACACACACACACACACACACACACACACACACACACACACTCCTATCAATTGAGGCGTATCAGGGCCACTTTATGGAAAAAGCTAGAAGAATCACATATTCGAGTGAGTGTGTGTGTGTGTGTATCTCTAGCCAGGTTTGGTAGTGAACACTTTTAATTCCAACACTCAGGAGGCAGATGCAGGTGGATCTCTATGAGTCTGAAGGCAAACTGGTCTAGATAGTGAGTTTTAGCCAGCAAGGACTACATAGTGAGACTTAGTCTCAAAACCACACACACACACACACACACACACAATATGTGTGTGTGTGTGTGTGTGTGTGTGTGTGTGTGTAAGAGAGAGAGAGAGAGAGAGAGAGAGAGAGAGAGAGAGAGACATGCACTGTCTTTGAAAAGAACCAGCTCTCACACCATCATCCTACCCTACTTTGGTAATGAACAGCCATGCTGCATACATAGATGGTTTGTTTTTATTAGTAATATCCACAGACAAGAAGGTTGAACTTATTTGCTACTGGCATCTAGTTAGAGATTTGCTAAAATATCCCATAAAGTATAGAATATTAGCTCCAGGGATAAAAGGGAGGAGGGAAGTCCTGCCTTAGGATGTTTGCCACTATACCAGTTCAGAATGGACAATAGGCAGAGAGGCCTACAGAAAACAGAAAAGAGGGGTGGGGAGATGGCTCAGCCATTAAAGTGCTTCTTGAGGAGACACGATGAGCTTAGCTCAACACCCTGGAGTTACCGATGCATACTATCTGTGGTGGTTTGAATGTAATTGGCACTATTAGGAGGTGTGGCCTTGTCGGAGTAGGTGTGGCCCTATTGGAGGAAGTGTGTCACTGCAGAGGCGGGCTTTGAGGTTTCCTATGTTCAAGATACCACCCAGTGTCTGAGTCTACTTCCTGTTGCCTGCAAGATGTAGAACTCTCAGCTCTTTCTCCAGCACCAATTCTGCCTGCACACTGCCATGTCCCACCATGATGACAATGGACTGAACCTCTGAAACTGTAAGCCAGCCCAATTAAGTGTTTTCCTTTATAAGAGCTGCTGTGGTCATGGTGTCTCTTCACAGCAATAGAAACCCTGACTAAGACCCTATCACACCCAGCTTTTTCCTAGTGCTGAAGAGGCAGAGACAGGGGGAATCCCTGGGGCTTGCTGGCTAGCCAGTCTATCTGAATTTGTGAGCTTCAGGTTTAGCAAGTGACCTTTCTCAAAAGATTAGAGTGATTGAGGGAGACAATTGAGGTTGATCTCTGACCTACACACACACACACACACACACACACACACACACACACACACACATCTGTACATATATGCACACACAAATACATGTATACACAAACACATTGAAAGCCTTCCAACTGAAATACCTAATTTGATTTTGGTATTTACATACTATGTGGTCTATAATGGACAGAGCTTCTTTGCTGACCCCATGTGTAATGTGCTGAACACTGTGACAGCTGTCTGTGAACTAAGGGAGCTCCCTAAGTGTACAGCCTGTGATTTGTGCCTAGTATACTTTTACACTCAGAAGGTACTTTGTCACAGCATTGCTTCACACTCAGTGCTATGTATTCACATGCTGCTTAAAAGAGTATTTGTCTTGAAAATTGCTTTCTGTTAGGTTGACATTTCTTCCATATCCTGAAATCTAAGCATGGGGGAAGTACACAGTCTTAAGGTAGGGCATGAGAAGATGTCATGTTCTTAGGAAGCCTTACACAACTCCGCCTTTTACTGACGATTACACACACCCCTGACTTTGCTGTTTATCCTTTATCACGGTGGTCATTCCTTGTAACTAAAAAGATTCTCATGAAGCTGAAGTCCTCAGGTTTTCCTGGCCCTCCTCAGCATGGCCCACTGGCCACATACAAAGCAATTCTAACTCACCAATCAGCCTTTTTCCATTTGATAACATCAGCTGTTTTGCCCAGGGCTGCTTCTTCTCCCTCTTTTGATGAACAATAGCTGAAATAATGGCTCAATTCACTTTTAAAAAATCTATTCCTGGTGCCTTCTGCAGTCCAATCCAATATTAACCCAAGCCTTTCCTAATTAAACTGAGGCCATTCAATTATGCATGTTAGTACTGTGATGATTTTTAACAGTATCAAAGTGAAAAAGATTCATTAGAAAATTACTTAAAGCAAAGGAATGAAGGAAAGTTCAGAGGAAAGCAAATTCAGATCTTTGAATATCCTGTCTTAAATATATTTCCAGTCTCTTTAGGGAGCCCAGGAGAGTCCACTGAGTGTCATCCTAACACGATCCGACGAATCTCGAGCCTGTAAATGTGATTTGGGGAGAAATGCTGGAAATACACCATCGGCTGCAGAGAACAGTGAAGCCATGTAGGACTCAAAGCCAGGAAGATTCTTGTGTGTTCAGAACTTCCCTGGGACTTCTCAGTTGTCCTCTTAGGAACAATCATATCTTTCAACATGAGAAGAGATGTCACAACAGTTTTTATGTTTTTAAATGTTTAAGGTAAAATCGTCACAACAAATAATTGAACAATAGGAAAAAATGCCTTTTCTTCCTTGGGGGATGGGAATGGGCCAAATGAGCAGAATTCCACCAGGGGGCAGGGCATCTCAGTGCAGGGCCAGAGCTGATGGTGACAGAACTCCACTTACGAAGGTGGTAGGTACTACAAGCAACACAAATACCACAAGCACGGAAAACTCTGGCAACATAATGTTAAGTAAAAAGAAAGAGAGAGAGAGAGAGAGAGAGAGAGAGAGAGAGAGAGAGAGAGAGAGAATTCAGACGCTCCCTACATAATTACTCACGTCTGTGAGCAAGTGTGGGGGTGTCCCAGTGAAGAACCAAATCTGGGTTTTAGGGCTGGGATTCATTCTCAGATGAGTTGCTTAAAACCTCTTGGAATTTAGTTTCTTCTTTTGTAAAACAGAAACAAGGAGGCCACCAGGACTGCTGTGGTGAGTACTGGAAAGTGTTAGGCATCTGCTGTTGCTCGGTAGCAACCAAAGGATGATGTCAGTGACAAACGTACTGAAAAAGTGACACAGGATAGTGTGGGGATGTTAGAGTGGTACAGTGCCTTGCCTGACCTACCTGAAGCCATGGGTTTAAGTCTCGGCATCATACAAATGGTGAGGTGGTGCGTGACTGCAATGCCATCACAACCCAGGAAGCAGGGGCAGGAGAATCAGAGGTTCGAGACCATCCTTGACTACATAGTAAGTTTGAGACCAGCATGGGCTACATGAGAACCTTGTCTTAAAAAAACAACACAGGAAAATAAAATAATGTTAGTCATTGGACTGGATTGTACATAGGATTATTGTGTCAGTTTGTCTTATTGAATTTACAATCAAATTTATGATATAATTTATCTTTAAATATTTTTATGAGTCCATTTTCCCCTAAGAACATTAAGCCCCAGGGAGAATTTTTTATTTTAATGTCTAGAACATCATTATTGTATTTTTATTATTTATTTTCATTTCCTAATAGAATGATCTGCTGACATACTAATGAAAAATGGAATATAGAGATAACTTGTCTCTTTAATACCTTTAAATATTTTTTCCTCCCTAGAGTATGGCCTAGCATATTTCTCCTACAATGTTCAGTGAAAGAAAATTTCATCTGATGAAAATAGGAATATTTAATGCATTTCCAGGCATGGCAATTACTTCTTATGAAATGATTACTTAAGTATAAATTCCAGTAATCCTTAGCAGTTCTTTTACAAAATAGTCATACGTTCCAGATGCAACAGGGAGATGCTTAACTGAAGGCTAAAATAGTCCATCTCTGACAATGAAAGGTCATTCAGAATAAAGATTTAATGCCTCCGAAATTACAGTGTGAGTCAAATGGAAATATTTAATTTATAAAACCTTGATTTATATATGTTCACTCTGTTCTTAGCCTTTTGAAAGTAGCTGACTCACACACCTGTCAAGTGAATAAGATCAATGACAGAGCAGCCCTAGGCATTCCTGCTACCGCAGGCACTAGTCTACATTACAGATGCTGCTCCTGCATCATGGCTATCCTCAACATCTCTGAGACGATCACCATCACCACCTCCGATACCACCACTACATCCCCTGCTCCCCTTTAGAAAAACAACCCATCCTACTTATTTGATCCTACCTGGCCAAGTAATTGAGAGAACTGGTTAGGGAGTAAATGACAATATATTCTTACAAAACTAGAGGTGCCATGTACCCACCCCATGCTATACTCCTGGAACATGAGGCTTATCATGATCACTAGAAAATATAGTCAGAGCAGGAAGATGAGAAGCTGTGTTTCTACCAGCCACCTGTCACAGATGTGCTCTGGAAGATCCTAAGCAAGCTCTCATCACTAATGTACTCCAAAAACCAAGGGCATCCATGAGAGTCTGATGCTGTAATTTTAAAAGCCCCATAGGTAATTCCGATGATTCTTCATGCTTGACAACTATGAGCTATAGATGACCATCTCACTACATCTCCAGGACTGGCATCACATCACTCCCTGACCTAAGTATTCTTTGATTGATTGATGGCAATAGGACCAGAACACAAGTCCTTGAGAGTCTGAAACCACCTAGTTCCTCACTGCCCAGGGAAACAGCAATCTAAATCTCAATAGTTGAGCCTGAAACATGATTGGCACAAGAACTCTGTGGCCATCCAATCCTCATTTTTGTTCACTGAGAGGACCTAACAGTTTCTGCTTGAGCTCCAGAATGTGAAAGAGCAGTCTGGGGCTGGAGCGCACATGTACATGCACACATACTGGATATGTCTTCTCTCCACTATTTTTCCCTTCCTTTCATGTATCAGCTACTGCCTCTCTGATCAGGAAGGAAGTCATCCCTTTCTATGGAAGAGCCAACCACACAGTCTCTGATTTTAGAAGTATTTCTGTTTCAGTGGAGGTACTTAGAGATCTCAAAAAACATTTCACCCGTCTTCTCTTACTGATCTTCTAGCGCCCATTTACTTGACAGTGTGCAAATCTAGGTTCAGAGTTCCTCCATTCTCTAGCTGCTGAGATCGAGATCATACCCCTGCGGTGAAAGGCCAGGCTGGGCAGCATGGCATTTGGACACAACTTACTGCAACTCTCCACTAAGAACATTTCCTTTTACAACACTTAAAGGGCCAACCTGCACCAAGATGAGGTACATGTAGCAGAAGAATCACAAACTGAAGGACAAGCCAGCAGGCACACAGAAACTCAAAGTGGGAGCATCCATTCAACCTGCTCTCATTGTTAATCCCCTTACCCAAGCCAAAGGCCACTTCCGGTCTGCCCACCCATTGCCTCTTCTCTCAGCCACTTTCTTCATACCTTCTAAAAAGTTCCCATGATTCTCTCTGGCTGCCAAGACCCTCTCCTCTGCCCCATACCTCCATGCCAAGCCCTGTTGAACCAAGATAGAAAAGATGTAGTGAGCTCCTAAGAACATCTACAATCCCTTCAGTGTTTGCTTCCCTGAAGAGGGAGTAACTGGAGTCAGGGAATTCTGCCTAGCATCTTGCAAACAGAATATACCAGAAAATGTAATGTTAATGAACAAAGAAGGTAAAAACAAATCCATCCTCTATCAGTCCCTTGAAATGGCTGACTTGCCTGTGCATTGTCCCAGGGATGGCAAAGGAAAGGTTAATAGCTGGTGACACTCTCTCCAGATATGCTCACAATACCCTCTCACACCTCCAGACGTGACATTGACTTGTATATACCTCTTTGTTTGGATTTCTCATTCAGCCATAGTGAGTCCCATGCCACACCCTTCTTTTGTTCTCCATGACAGCTCCACCTCTTGTCCTCATCTGCCAGGTTGAGTGGCCTCTCTGTGCTGGCCTTAGTCTCTCAGTAACAGGAGAAAACAGAATGTGTGGCTTTAAAGCAAGATGAAGCTTGTGACCAAGATTCTTCATCCTTAGTTTAGAATCTTAGATTCAGGGTAGCTGTGTATCATAGCTGACTATGGATTCCAGGAGAGACCTAACCCATAAAAAAGCTAATTTCCCCATGTCCAAGAAGGCTAAGCTCTCTGTCGGCAGCAATTAATACCCATCTGTGTTTTTTTACTAATGCAGATCCAGTGTGTAGGTCAGGACTTGGCAGGGTGACAGAGGGTATCTTTGTCCAGGGGCAAAAATTTATTAGAGGGACGTGAAGAGAGATGGGTAGATGTTCTTTGAATTGTGGTAAGACATCTCTCAGGGAGTTTTATGAGTAGACATGTTTTAAACGTGGCTGGTTTTAATGGTCTCTGACTTTTCTGAGGGTGACCTTTGAATTCCCTCCTCAAATCCTGAAGCGGGAGTTAACATTATGCGAGGCTTTCAAAGACTTCAGCTCTTCCTGCCTGGCTTTAATTATCTCTCCCTGGTTGTGAATTTTGGCAAAGGTACAAAAGTGCTACTGCCCTGCCTGTGAGCTGGTCACTCCTGGGGAGATGGATAAATCATTCTTGGTCCAGCCAGAATCCTCATCATGCTTTAGAGTCGCTGATGTGTGGGATGCAAATTAGTGGTGCAACCAGAGAAGCAAGGTAGAGAGGATGCAGGCTGCGTGCCAAGTGGGCCAAAGCTCTGGCAGCGTTTAGTGATAAATATCAGTCCTAGGCATGCTTTCAGCATAGAAGTCTGGCCTATTAATCCAGTAGCTGGGACAAGTGAGTCACTCTCTTTTAGGCCACCCATGTGGTTGAATCATCAAGACTAGGTCACCCTTCCTGGAGTCTCTCATTAAGGCTTTGTGACTGTTCCTCTTTTATTATTATTATTATTATTATTATTATTATTATTATTAAGAGATTTTTTTATTAGTTTTTACATATCAACCACAGATTCCCCTGTCCTCCCTCCTCCTACCCTCCAGCCTTCTCCCCCAACCTATCCCTCATTCCCACCTTCTCCCTCCCCCCCCCCCAAAGTCAGCAGAGCCTGGTATATTCAGATGAGGCAGGTCTAAGCCCCTCCTCCCTGCACCAAAGCTGAGCAAATGTCTCAGCATAGGTACTAGGTTCCAAAAAGCTGGCTCGTGCACTAAGGACAGGTCCCGGTCCCACTGCCTGGGGGCCCCCTAAACAGTTCAAGCTAAACAACTGTCTCACTTGTCCAGAGGGCCTAGTCCAGTACCATGGGGGCTCCTCAGCTATTGGTCCACAGTTCATGTGTTTCCTTCCACTAGTTTGGCTAGTTGTCTCTGTACTTCTTCCAATCATGGTCTCGATATTTCTTGTTCATATAATCACTCCTCTCTCTTTTGTCAACTGGACTCCTGGAGCTCCGCCTGGAACCCAGCTGTGGATCTCTGCATCTGCTTCCATCAGTCAGTCACTGGATGAGGGAGGGTTCTATGATGTCAGTTAGGGTATTCAGCTATCCGATCACCAGAGTAGGTCAGTTCAGGCACCCTGTCGACCATTGCCAATAGTCTATAGTGGAGTCATCTTTGTAGATTCCTAGGGACCTCTCTACACTCTGCGGTGACTGTTCCTCTTGATTGTCAACTTGATTGGCTTGAGAAGTGCCTACATTGATCAAGTGCCCCTCATGAGGGTGTGTCTGCAAAGGAGCTTCCAGATTAGCCTGACTAAGAAAGAAACACCCACCTTGACTGTGGGTGACACCTTCCCCTAAGCTGTAGCCTGGAGGGAATGAAAAGGGGGAAATGGGGAGCCTGCTAAAGCAGGTATTCTTCTCTCCTTGTCCCTCTCTCCCCACATCCCCTGCTTTCTGGCTGCCACAGGGTGAGCTGTTCTGCTCCCACCACATTCCTCAAAACTCTGAAACCAGGATGAAAGTAATTCTTCCTCCATTAAATTATTTCACTCATTTTGTCACAGAGACAAAAAGAAGAAGAAGAAGAAGAAGAAGAAGAAGAAGAAGAAGAAGAAGAAGAAGAAGAAAAACATGACTAACACAGCTGTTGAACAGGATGATATAATTTTACATCTCCCAGGTACCCTGGCTAGTTTTATTGTCAACTTGGTACAACCAAGAGTCACTTGAGAAGAGGGAATCTCAACTGAGAGATTGCTCAGACCAAACTGACCTATGGCCATGACTGTGGGGAGTTATCCTGATTGTTGATGTGGGGGGTGCTGCCCCTGAGCAGTTGATATAAAGTTGTATGAGAAAGCTGACTGAGCATGAACAGGAGAGAGCAGGCCAGCAAGCAGCATTCTTCCCTGGTTCCTGCCTTTGCTACCATCTGAGTTCCTGCCCTAACTTCCCCAGTGGTGAACTGAAACTTATAAGCTGAAATAAACCCTTTCCTCCCCACGATGCATTTGGTCAGTACTTTATCGCGACAATAGGAAAGCAAACTAGAGCATCAAGTACACATGACTTACATAGAATATGTCCCGTAGAACGTGGACAAACCGCGCATTCATACTGCTTGAATGTGGATCAGTGCAAATGGTCTCCTTTTAAGGAGGATTAAAAACAATTAGGGCATATTAGCAAAACCCGTACTGGAGATAGGAGTGCCCACATGAACTAGAATAAAGAGAAAAACCAGCCAAAAAGCCAGACTTAGGAGCTGGCGAATTTCGCAGCATCTGTGCAACTTGGCAGAGTCATTTAAAATAACTTCACACTACTCCAGATGGACAACCAGCACAGTCAGAGAGGCTCCTTGATGGAGACAGGCAGACCTGGGTAAGCAACTTCCTCTTGTCTCTGAGTTGGACCTCCAGCTTCACTGATTACTACTGGTGTGTGTGTGTGTGTGTGTGTGTGTGTGTGTGTGTGTGTGTGTGTGTGTGTGTGTGTGTTAGGGGATAGTGGTGGTGGGGTGTATGTGGAAGAATATGTAAAACAATTGTTTCAGACACTCATCCTGCTTGACCATATTCCCTCTCCTCTCTATGTCTACTCGTAACCATGGGTCAACTTCCTGGCTTGGTCCAGCAATAACTACCTGTTAGATTCTAAAGCAGTTGTTCTCAACCCATGGGTCGTGACCCCTTCGGGGATTGAACAGCCTTTTCACGGGGGTCACCTAAGACCATTGGAAAACATAGACACTTACACCATAATTCATAACAGTGGCAAACTTAGAGTTATGAAGTAGCAATGAAAAGAATTTTATGGTTGGGGGTCACCACACCATGAGGAGCTGTATTAAAGGGTCACTGTATTAAGTAAGGTGAGATCGACTGATTTTAAGGAACTTGGTAGTGAGTAAAGGTCCTTGCTACACTGCCTAAGAGACCTGAGTCTTGTTCCCATGGAAAGTGGAAAGAGAATGGGTTTTAAAGTTGTCTTCTGACTTTCACACATACCCATATGTGTATACACACACACACACACACACACACACACACACACACGTTAAAATAAAATTTTGAAAAATTTAAGGAAGTGGAAAGCTAGAGAGATGACTCAGCAATTTAGAGCAAGGGTTGCTCTTCCAGAGGACCTGGGTTCAAGCCACAGCATCACATGGTGGCTCACAACTGTAGACGAAATTCTAAACAGTCTTAGTAAATAAGAAACACAGAGCCACAACGGGAAGATGAGTAAATTATAATATCAATCAACAATAAACCCTGTTGTGATTAAAAAGTATAGGTGACATGACATGCTATTCCAATTTCTGTTCTTGGAAAGAGAAGATTTTACAAGCCTGATACCTTGCCAAACTGTTATTGAAGTAAAAGAGTTTCTTGTTGAAGTTCTTTTGGTCTCAAATTTTAATGTTCTTTTTGTGGACTCATACAACTGCTAAGGGAACTTTTGAAATTATATGTTGTGTCCAGCTTGTAGCAGAACACTCTCATAGTCTATCAGGCTACTTTAAATGTCAGTTTTTAAAAATTAAAGTTTAGACAAACCAAAAAGAAAACAAGAAAGAAAAAAAAACACAAAGCCAAATACAGAAGTAATAGCCAAAGAGATCAGAGAGCCACGACTACCTTATTTTACCACCTCACGGCCATCACTTCCCCAGAGAGAGCTACTTCCTGCCTGACTTGTGCTTTTATTGCCTTTCTGTTTTGCTTTCTCATTGGCTCTAAGCCCAGCCACATGATTTCCTTGTCACTGCCTGTCTATACAGACCTCCAGGTCTCTATGGTTGGTACTGGGATTAAAGGCACTGTCACCACGCTTGGCTGTGTCCTTGACCACACAGTAACTCTGCCTGCCATGTGATCAGATTAAGGGCATGTGCTACCACCACCAGACTTCTGCCTAATGGCTATTTGACCTCTGATCTCCAGGAAACTTTATTTATTAACATACAAATAAAATATCACATTTCATCACAAATAAAATATCACCACACACAAACATCAGTAACTCCAGCCCCAGGGCATGTAACTCCTTCTATCTTCTTTGGGCACAGTATGCACAGATGCATATACATCTATGCAGGCAAAACACCCATACACATAAAATAAAGATAGTGGGAAATTTAAAAATAAAAGGAATGTAAAGGAACTGGGAATATTTCCTCTCCTCATTACCAACCAGCTTTCTTCCCATCTTTGTGCTTGGACTTGGAAACTTGAGTTAATTTGGTCATGCAGCTTTCTCTGCTCTCCTTAATGACAGCTACTCGAAGTCATTTAACTTTTTAACTTATCCATTGTCTTCTGCAGAATATTCATGACACATGTGAGTCTTCAACAACTGTTGATGAATGTATGCACCATGAATGAATGAATGAATGAATGAGCAAGTGAGTGAGCTGTTATTAAAGTTGAAGATACGTTGGTCTTGGTGGCACCCTCTGCCCCCTATAATCTCAGCACTGAGAAGGGAAGCAGAAGCAGAAGAATTAGAAGTTCAAGGGAGGGTCTGAGAACAGAACAAATTTGAGGCTAGCCTGGGTTACTTGAGAACCTGTATCAAAACCAAACAAACCAATTGAATATATAAGATGTCCTGTGCTCTATTGATTCTGATTCTACATTGATTCCTAGAGAAATTCTCCCTGATGCATATTTAAAGATATTACTGGAAACATTATGCTATAATAGGGAAGATTAGAAGCATACCTATTCATTATCAAGGGATTGTACAAATAAATCAAGGTACATTCCAGTGATAGACTTCATGCCAAAGGACAGTAATAAACTTGGCATATCAACATAGTGTCCCCAAACAAAATCTTCAGTGAGAAAAGTGAGTTGGTGGATGAGACTCCATGTGGTATGATATTCATATAAACCTTGAAAACACAATTCTAAAACGCTTTTCACATATAATTAACTATAGGGCATAAGCAGGCAATGTGACTAAGAAAGACACTAGCCCACGTCTGAATGATGGCAGCTTCTGCAGTGAGGAAGTATGAAGACCTGAGAAAAGGAAACTATATGTCAGTTTTCAAATAGTATAACTGTGATGGATTGGGGATCTAGCTCTGTGGTAGGGTGCTTGCCTTGCAATTGTGGGGCTCTGGGTCCAATCTCTCACCATGGGCAAAGGATCTGTTTACACTTTAAGCTGGGTCTAACACCAAGCACAGAGAGAGCAAAGGATCTCAAGTTCAAGATTAGCTTTGGCTACACAACAAGAAGCTTTCTTAAACAAAACATTAAAAAACTGAAATGGTGTGAGGTAAATATGACAAAATAACAGGCTCTGTGAGCTCTACCCAATCAGTCGACAGATGCTTATGATACTGCCCATTTTTCATGTTTAACATGATTTATTAAGGGACAGATATATGGCTTCACTATTAAGAGTGCTTGCTGCATAATCATGAGGCCTGGAGTTTAGCACCATAAAACATGCCAGGCAAATGCTGCAATTCCAGCTTGGAGAGATCCAATGCCGTCCCCTGGTCTCTGTGTGTGCACAGGTGCATGAACCTGCTTGCACAGACACAGGCCAATAAACAAATGAATAAATAAATAAACAATGAGACACAAGATAATTAACTAACTAAATATTAATTCACAATGGGGCTCACTGCTAGTAATAAAATTGAAATGACAGGTCCTTTACTCACCCATCTCCAAAGCTTCTAAAATGTTTCATTACAAACAAAAAAACAAAAGGCAAACTACTTCTCTAATCTAAGTTCTTGCAACCATTTAGTAATGGAAACTACAAGAAAGGACAGAAGGTAAGGGCATAAATGGAGCAGACACTTCAGTGCTCCAGAGGCTGAATTCTCGTCAAGGCCCAGCTGTGCGCCATCTAGAATGGAAGGCAGGTCCTCCTCAAGGCCACCAGCGGTCATTTGACAGTGAGGATGGTGAGTCAGACCTGTCAGTCTTGATTTCTGTTAACGTAACAGACACCTTCTGTGGCTCACATTCTGACACTGCCTGTCTCTGGTGCATTGGGCACCAACAATATGAACGGACGATCGGACTTTTAACAAAAAGTAAGCCACCCCAATCCTCCCTGATCTTTTCTTACATTCATGTTCTTGTTGGAAAGGCTTTAAAGCTGGGCAGGGTGCCTCACACCTGTAATTCCTGCACTCAGGGGGCTAAGAGGATTACCACGAGTTCAAGGTCAGCACAAGCTACAAAGAAAGTCCCTGACTTTAAAAAATATGTCTTTTGAGGAGTTAGAGCTATTTCAAAGAGTTCCACAGATGAGATAACTCTATCATGAATGAGGGCTTAGAGTCTTACATCAAGCATCTTTAAACCCATGCATGCATTATCTCACACACAAAAATCCATTTTGGAGAGACCATTGAATTAATCATTTGTCTTTTAAAAAAATTAATTAATAAAGAAGATTCACCTTATTTTTTCTTTATGATTTTTTTTCTTGAGACAGGGTTTCTCTGTGGAACCACCCTGGCTGTCTGTCCTGGAACTCACTCTGTAAACCTGGCCTCGAACTCACAGAGATCCTCCTGTCTCTGCCTCCCAAGTGCTGGGATTAAAGGTGTGCGCCGCCACTGCCCGGCTTCTGTATGACTTTAATCACTGAGGTGGCTTGAATGAGAGTAGTCCCATAGGCTCATATGTCTGGATGCTTGGTCCCCAAATGGTGGAACTGTTTGGGAGGGATTAGGAGGTGTGGTCTTGTTGGAGGAGGTGTGTCAATGGAGGAGTGCTTTGAGGTTACAAAAGACTCCTGATATCCCCAGTAGTGGATAAAGATGTGAGCTCCCAGCTGTTTCTTCACACCACTGTTATGGACTCTGACCCTCTGAAACTGTAAGTCAAACTAGATGCTTTCTTTCATAGATTAGCTGGGCTATGTCATTTTATCACAGCAATAAGAAACTAAGCAAGACGATCACTATAAAAGCAAAGAGTGAGGGCTGGAGAGATGGCTCAGAGGTTAAGAGCACCAACTGCTCTTCCAGAGGTCCTGAGTTCAATTCCCAGCACCCACATGGTGGCTCACAACCATCTGTAATGAGATCTAGCACCCTTTTCTGTATATATAATAAATAAATCTTAAAAAAAAAAAAAAAGCAAAGAGTAGAAAGGATGGAGATTCCAAAAATAGAGAAAGGGCAGTGTGAGAACAATATGCCACTATGCAGTCCTTGGAGATTGTGTGGTTATTGAACATCCACAGCTGATCAGGGAATAGGAAGACAGAGAGAGAAAAAAAACACACAGCAGGCTTCCTGATGAAATGCATGCCACCATCTATGAAATAGGCTTGTTGAAACTTGAACCTGAAGAGGCCTTAATATCTAAATACTGATTTATAGAAGTAAAGAGGGCAGATAGAATGTGATAAAGGGAAATATCAATAAATACCCCCCCACACACACACCATGAAAACCCCTAGGAGAAGTTATCTAGAGCATGTGTGAGTCTATAACAAGTAGCTACCAGAGAGCCAGGCATGGAGGGATATGACTATATACCAGCATTCAGGAAGTGAATGCAGGAAGATCAGGAGTTCAAGGCCAGCCTAAGCTACGTAAGACCCTGCCTCAAAGTGACTAAACCAAGGCAACAAATAGAAAACAAGTAACTGCGAAGAAGAAGAGAAAAAGAAACCTGTGAGTGAAGCTCAGAGGGGAAAAGTGGAGGAGGAAGAAGTACCCTGCAATCCAGTCAGGATAGTGCCTCCTCTCGGGGGAGGAGGCATGGGGACTGTGACTGGATGTGTACAAGATGTCCAGAACATCTGGAGAATGTCTTTTGACATGAAGGATGAACTCGAGACATTGCTTTAAATAATCTGCTCAGCTGCTTGAGCCAGTGTTGAGCAGAAAGCCTACTGAACATAAGCATTGAAATTCAACAAGCTGAGGAGCAGAAAAATGTAATGCTTCTATTTATTTGTTCCACAATGAACTTCAATAGGCCTGTAAATTACATGATTCTTATCAACGCATTGAGAGCACATGAAGCAATTACAGAGAGACTGTTTTTTTAAGTACTACAGGATCTAGAGGTGCAACTCAGTGGGAGAACCATGAGCTTAAGGCTCATTTGATCCCTAATGCTGGGAGGAGGAGGAGGAGGAAGAGGAGGAGGAGGAGGAAGAGGAGGAGGAGATATATAGTGATAATTATATTGATTTGGCTCCTAATTTACTGGACATAAACACCATGCATTGTTTGCTTAGAGAATTCTGAGGTCATATTTCCCATTTCCTATCATGTCATCAAGAAGCAAAACATGAAAAGATAAACACAAACTTGTTGGCCGGAGTGTAACCACGCAAGAAGTCCAAATGTCAAGTCATGGAAACGATTTGAAGGCTTTATATGCTGTAGAAGCGAATTAAATTTCCTTTCTACTTTTTAGAATGAGTGTCCTAGTCTGCTGTTCTGTTGCTATGATAAAATAACTCTGACCAAACCTTACTCAGGGAGGAGAGGGTTTATTTCATCTTACACAGTCCCTCCTTGAGGGACGTCAAAGCAGGAATCTGGAGACAGGAACCGAAACAGAGACCATACCAAGGAATGTTGTTTACTGGCTTGTTCCCAGACTTGTGCTTAGTTTCCTACCTTATACATTCCAACACCCATCTGCCCAGTAACCTTTATCACCCATGGTAGGCTGATAAAATTTTTCATCAAGAAAATGCCCCCCAGACATGCCCACAGGTTGTACTCATAGAGGCAATCCGCCAGTTGAGACTCTTTCAGATAACCCTGGGTTGTTTCAAGTTGACAGCTAAAGCTAACCAGGAGAGTAAATACTGTCCTCAAAGCCAAGTACAGTACAATATATCATATCTGAATGTACTACCTGAAGACCACACTAATTGTAGAGCTTACATAGAAGTTTAATGGCATGTATTCACTGTTACTAGGGGATTGACAAAATTCTCAATTTTCATTGATATTAATAAGTATATTTTAAATAAGGTTTTGTGTTTTGGGGGTTTTGTTTTTCAAGACAAGGTTTCTTTGAGTAGTCCTGGCTGTCCTGGAGTTCACTCTGTAGACCAGGCTAGCCTCAAACTCACAGAGATCCATCTTTCTGTGCCTCCTGAGTGCTGAGATTAAAGACGTGCAACACCACCCCCTGGCTTAAATAAGTTTTTTTTTTTTTTTTTTTTTTTTTTTAAGATTTATTTATTTATTCTGTATACAGCATATATGACTGCAGGCCAGAAGAGGGCACCAGATCTCATTACCGATGGTTGTGAGCTACCATGTGGTTGTTGGGAATTGAACTCAGTACCTCTGGAAGAGCAGCCAGTGCTCTTAACCTCTGAGCCATCTCTCCAGCCCCTTAAATAAGTTTTATAATAATTATCTACTTTTCTCTAATTCACTCAATTACTATACACATAAAAACAATGTTAAAAATCCAAATACATTTAACCCAAGCACTCGGGAAGCAGAGGCAGGTGGATCTCTTAGAGTTTCCAGAAAGCCAGGACTGCTTCACAAAGAAACTCTGTCTCAAAAAACAAGAACAAACAAACAAACAAAAAATCCAAAAAGAGAGACCAGAGGGATGGCTCAATAGTTAAGAGCAAGGTTGGAATGGGAAAGGTAGGTCGATACAGAAGGAGAAGGAGGGAAGAATTTAAGAAAGGTAACTAAACATGAGCCTGGGAGCAACCAGTGGACTTGATTCCAGAGGACTTGAGTTCAGTTCCCACATGGCAGATCACAACTGTTGGGGGCACAGAGGTCCTTGTACTCACAGAGAAACACTAAGAGAACCAGGAATGTTAATCATGCCAGGGGTCTCTCCTCAATGGAGAAGATAAAAATCAAATACCTGCATTCCATTCGGAAGGCTGAGGGTGGATTTGGTTAATGACCTGGTGACCTTTTTGTCATCTGTGGAGGCAGACCTCATCCACCTTTAGCTATAGAGGCAGACCTCACCCAAATTCCCCAGAATGTTTATCTCAGACTCTTCCCTCCCTAGACCATTACCCATCCATAGGGGAGATGTCACAAGTACTTTGTGGCCTGCTAACCTTTATGCTGTCTCAGTCAGAGACCACGCTAAATTCTAGGCCCTTTTGCTATCGAACCCACCCTCGTAGCCATGTGTACTTTGTAGAAGAGTTTCTATGTAGTCACACCTTAAGCGTTATTGTGCACCTGGAAGTGGACTGATTGAACTGATTGTTGCTGGAAGCCTTTTCCCAAATCGTACAGTGTCTTAAACATGCTGACAGTGAAGTGCCTGGCGTTCGACTCCCTGAAGTCTGATCCAGGCTGACAAAGTCAATCTGCACGGGGTTTTCATTCTTATCTCTTCATGCGGTTTGCTTCCCTACCTGGATACCTGCAGGGACCCCCTCACACAACCACCCATGACTCAGGTTTCAGGAGATCCAAAGCCCTTTCTGACCTCCAAGGGTACCAGATATGCATGCGATGCACATACAATACATGATGGCAAAGAAAATTATGTTTTAACTTAATAAATTACTTTAAAAATAAATTATTAAAACAAAGTAATTCTTAAAAATATTTTTAATATAGAAAATAAATTATTGTTTAAAGAAGAAAATGGAGAAGTGGCTCAGCAGATGCCTGTCTATTGCACATTCCCACCCTAGCTCGGCTTCTGTGTGTGGCTCCTTAGCACGACCTAATCTGTCATGCAGTTTCTTCCTCCTGCTTGTGGCACATGAAAATATGTCCCAAATGATTAGTACACAGGAAATGCAGATGAAACCACAACAAAGACATCACTATGCATTCACTAAAGCAACAAAAATAAAATGTCTGACAACGCAAGTGTTGATGAGGACGTGGGACAATCAGGACTGCTGCACAGCTGGTGGGGACTGAACAGGGCACAGGCACCTTGAAAGACACTTCCGTAGTTTTCTTATAAACACACACCTGTCCCTCAATAACGTGTGTGTGTGTGTGTGTGTGTTACACACACATATATGTATATACACGCATATATATGTGTGTGTGTATATATGTATCATATATAATTTCAGGTAAATATAAATTAATAGGATTCCATGAAGGTTTATTGAACATCCTTAGCATTATTTGTCCTCTCTCCCTCTCCTTCTGTATTGACTTCCCTTTCCCATCCCAACTAAAAGCCCCTCCCTGTTTCCTCACTTTCCATACCCCTGTATCCTGCTTTCCTGTCTCTAGGACCACCCCCATGGTCCCTCTTGACTTCCCTGGTTTCTAAAGTTACTTCAGGTTGTACACTCACATCTGAAGATTGAGAACTAGGGACCACTGATGAAAGAGAATATTCAGCTTTTGTCTTTCTGGGTCTGGGTTACCTCCACCGTAGACAATTTTCTAGTCCTTTCCATTTACCTGTAAATTTCATGATTTCATTTTTCTTTACAGCTGAATACTATTCCATTATGTCTATGTACCACACATCAGTAGTGACACTCATATCTTAGTGATAACCAACAAATGTCTAATTGAACTTAAGGCCTGTTCTACAGAAGGGAAATCTCGCTTGGTGTTGTAAACCAAGACAACTACACCAGGCCAGTGAGGTCACAGATCTTAGAGGAAAGCCTACTGCTGTAACTTCACTAGACTCCCATAATTTCCGGTTGCATTATAAAATGTTTCCTTACATCCACAGATAAATGTAGCTCTCATCCCTCATCAAAAAAACTTCTTTGCAACTATGGAGACCATTAAAGAAAATCACAACTGGTCATAATGCAGAGATCAACTGACCATGGGGTGGGGGTGCCCAGGCCCAACAGATACATCTACAACACGGCTCCTGAATCTTCAGCTCAGGGAGCATCTCAGAAGAGGGGGGTGGGATTGTGAGAGCTAGAGGACCAGCACATCTGCTGGGAGCTTGTGTCTCCTAGAAATGACAGGGAAGATGCACCCACGGTACCCACCATGGCTGCCTAACTAAGACCTGAACAATGAACAACAGCAGTAGACATGTTAATGTGGATCCTGCCCCAGATAAAGAGCTAATGGCTGAGAGAATTAGTCTCTCCTGGGGATGAGACCCCTAATTAATTATCCAATACAAAATGGTTAGTCCTGAAGTTATATACATATGAGCAACACTGAACTGACTTATTGGGTTATATTTATGTATATATATATATGTGTGTGTGTGTGTGTGTGTGTGTGTGTGTGTGTGTGTGTGTGTGTGTGTTTATAGATATTTTACATCAAATATGTATACAACAATCAAAAATATAAGCTGTCAATTGGAGAGGGAGCAAGGGGACACATGGAAAGTGTTGGAGGGAAGAAAGGGAAGGAGCAAGTGATACAGTATTTTAATTACAATTTAAAAATTAACAAAAGAATCATGACAGATCCTACCTAAACACAAATCTCAGGAGGATAAGGAATGTGGACAAGCCTGCTGTCCTTCCTCATGCTTAAAATTTTCTGTGAGCCACAATGGAGAGAAATCCATGCAAGGAGTGTGTGAAAGTTCTGACACCCTCACCCTTAGAGTAAATGTCAGGGGTCACATGGGAAAAGTTCAACACATACAGCAATCTTCATGAGATAGGTCAGAGCGACCCAACTCTTTCTCAGCAGCATTTGCCTAGGGAGAAAACACTTAATTATTGTTAAGAATGTTAATCTCCTGGGTCTTTATTTTAAGGACCCTTTTACGTTTTTATTTGTTTTATGAATGAGCAACCATTCAGAATGGGCACCCGGCCCTTCAGGGACAGCTGACAGACCTTTCCTTTGTCAGCCAAGTAGTCCCTGCTTTAGCAACCAACTAGTCTGCCCTCTGCCTTGAAAGCTCTCTCCTCACTCCTAAGAAAACCTTAAGGAGCATTGCACCCACAGCCGCTTTGAAGCTCCGGCTTCTGCCTCAGGACGCCTTGCTCCCTCACCACTCAAGACAAATTGCCTGGCTCCGTTAGACTGTCCCTCAGCCATGACAAACTTCTGTGGGTTCTAGGCAACTGCACCTGTCCTGCAGCTATTCTTGCTGTAGAAAGGGGTACACCTCGTCAAGGACACAACAAAAACCTTATGATCGGTGCATGTCCAAAGCTTTCAATGGAGGCATGTGTTAGACTAGCGATTGGTGATGGGACAATCATAGAAGCCACGTGCAACCATGCCATGCCCCTCCTTGAACTGCTTTCAATTTTTCTTCTCTGGTCAGCCTGGAATACTTCTAGGTGTTGTAATATTAGGCCTCAATAAAGGCTTCTCCTGAATAGTTTTTTTTGTGTGTGTGGGGGTGGGGGGTGGGAGGGAAGTCCAATACAAAAACAGAAGTTGAAAGAGTCATGACCAGGAGCAAGGAAGGGGAGGAAACAGAAGGATGCTGGTCAAAGGATGCAGACACAATTATGTGGGCTGGACCAGTCAGACATTGAATTGAGGATTTGAAGGTCACTGTTAACAAGTGCTATATTGTATACTGAAAAATTGCTGCAAGCTGGGTGCTTTTTACCAGGCACACAAAGGAAGCCAACTCCATGGGATGACAGGTGTGTAATTTGCTTCGCAGTAGCAATCATTCTACCACATATAGGCACATCAAGTTATATACCTTTATTTTAGGCACATATTTATTTATTTAAAGCATACCTTAAATATAATAATGAAGTAATATTTACATTTTTAAATTGAATTTTATGTGTATGAGTGTTTTGCCTACAAGTATGTATGTACATCAATCACATGAGTGCCCGGTGCCTGTGGAGGTCAGAAGAGGGTGTTGGATCCCCTGGAACTGGAGTTATAGACATTTGTGAACTACCATGTAGATGCTGGGAACTGAACCCCAGTCTTCCATAAGAGCAATGAGTGCTCTTAACAACTGAGGTATCTCTCTAGCCTGAACTGGTTTCTAAAAGAAAGTATATATGTGCATAAGGAATGGACACAAATGTCAATACTAATTTTGTGGTAGTAAATATTGGAAATATCCCAAATTTTCAACACAAAGTATGTGGGTCAACTAATTGAAGTGTATTAGTACAATGATATATAATCTAGATCAATGCATATTATATTGCTACACACAATGTTAGAGATGATCTCTTCCTTTTTTCCTTTTTTTTTTTTTAAAGACAGGATCTCACTTTGTAACCTTGATTGGCCTGGAACTCAGAGATCCTCCTGCTTCTGCCTCCAGAGTGCTGGGATTAAAAACATAGACTAACATGCCAAGCAACAGCAGAGATAATTCCCAAAAGACTATGCCAAGCCAAATAAGATGGACATTCAGAATATATAATATTCCTCTCATGAAAGTCTAGATTAGACCAAACTAACCCAAACTAACAGAGAGACTGAAGTAGGCTAGGCAGCTGGGGGTGTAGCTCAGTATTTGTCTGGCATTTCTGAGGCTCTGGGTTTGATCCACAGTATCAGGAGAGAAAAAAAAATCAGTGTGGCACGGTGGGGAATCAGCTGTTAACTGTATGGTGGGCCATTATCAAAATGTAAATTTGAGTACATTTTATTATACTCAATTTCTAGTTAATAAAGTTGATCTAAAAAATTTCTAGAACAAACTATACATTAAAAATGCTAAAAATGGGCCAGCAAGATAGCTCAGAGGGTAAAGGTACCTGCTGCGAAGCCTGGCAATCTGAGTGGATTCTTGGAACCTTCATCATGGAAGGAGAGAACTGACTCCTGTAAGTTGTCCTCTGACCCCTAAATGCTCATCTTGGAACATATCTGTACACACATGCACTCATGCATACATATACACAATAAATAAAGGTAATAAAAAATTTTAAGAGGCTAGAGAGTGGGTCAGTGGTTAAAAACTCTTATTTCTCTTGGAAAGGATCTGGGGTTCAGTTCCCAGCACCCACACAGTGGCTCACAACTGTTCACAACTCTAGTTCCAGGGGATCTAACACCCTTTTCTGACTTCCCTTATCATAAGGCACCAAGCACACGTGTGGAGCACAGACGTACATGCAAAAAATAAGATAAATAATCATTTTTTAAAAAGACACCAAGAAAGCAAGGCCCTCGAAGTCAGCATGAGCAAACCTCATAAGAACTCACAAAAACTGAAGCAGTATGTGCAAGGCCTGCACAGGTCTGCACCAGGTCCTCTTTATATGTATCATGGCTTCTAGTTTAGTGTTTTTAAGTGTGCAAAAGAGTGGGCCTCTGATTCTTGTGCCTTCTCTCAGGTTCTTTTCCTTCTGTTGGTCTTTCTTGTCCAACTTCAATATAATAATTTTGGTTTTATCTTTCATATTTTTTTTTTTACATTTTTTGAATGAATGAATGAATGAATGAATGAAAATCTAGCCACTAGGGTAAAGGTTAACAACTGAACTGTCATTTATATCTGCTGGGAGAGGGAAAATCAGTTTTCTCCAATGGAGTGACACTTAGTATATCCAGAGCAGGCCTCATGTTCAGGAGTAGTTGACCAGCATATAATGGACTCCATGCTTTTTATTAAAAAAATGTGATTTTATTTGGTTACAGTTTGGTGGGTTTTTTGTTTTTTCTTTTTGAGTGTTGTTTTGTTTTCTTGTTTGGGGCATTTTGCTGTATTGGGTTTCTGTTCTTATAAGAAAGAAGTTGAAGTCAGGTGAGTGCTGGGAGGCGGATCTGGAAGGACTTGGGGGAGGGGAAGAATATGATCAAATATATTTAAATTTCAAAATTGTTTTAAGTAATAAAAATGTAATAAAAATAAGAAAACTTAAGTTCTAAAAGGATTCGGAGTAGAGAAAAAGTTCAGCAGGTTACAGTCCTAAGACAAAGCTTCCTGGAAGAAGAATCTTGAAGACACAAATCATCCTGAGGAAGTAGGAGGAAGAAAAGATGAAAATTGGAAATTAACACAGCGGGCTTTGAAAAAAATGATGATTATTTTGCTTTCAGTTTGGGGTTGGATTATTATTTTTTTTTCACAAAGTAGTGTTTCTGAGAATTAGGTTTTTATTATTTCTGCAACATCATTTAGCAGCAATTATTAACCTTTAAAATCTCACCAGTGGAAGCTCTTTGCTTTTGCCGTGGTGTCCGCAGCCGTGAGTAGGCTCAGGATACAGAGGAGGCTTTCAACCAGCGTCCTCCACTGTGGTAAGAAGGTCTGGTTGGACCCCAATGAAATCGCCAATGCCAACTTCCGCCAGCAGATCCGGAAGCTGAACAAAGACGATTATCCAGAAGCCTGTGACTGTCCATTCCTGGCTCAATGCCGGAAAAACACTTTGGCTCGACAGAAGGGCAGGTATATGGGCATAGGGGAACGGAAGGATACCGCCAACTTTCAAATGCTGGAGAAAGTGACCTGTAAGAAGGATGTGGATCCTGGGCCGACTTCTCAGGAATTACTGTGAATTCAAGAAGATTGACCGCCATATGTATCAGAGTCTGTACCTGAAGGTCAAGGGAATATCTTCAAAAACAAGTTGATTCTCATGGAGCACATCTGCAAGCTGAAATCAGAGAAGGCCCACAAGAAGCTTCTGGCTGACCAGGTTGAGGTTGCAGGTCTAAGACCAAGGATGCACAAAAGCATCGGGAGGAGCCCTTCCAGGCCAAGAAGCAGAAGATCATCAAGACGCTGTCCAACAAGGAAGAAGCCAAGTAATAAACTTCCCTCATGTCTCTACATAGCGGGCTGCCTGTAGCCTCAGGTGGATCAGTCATTAAAATAAAACAAGCCTTAAAAAAACAACCCACCAGCGATGAAATATTACAGGTTTTAAATAATGTTTCTCAAGATTTTGTCTAATGGATTTTCAGGGATCTGAATAGTTGTGTCTGGTCCTTGACCAAGACGGTTTAATTATCCTCATCTATTGACTCATGGCATTCTCTCCTGTGCAGGGGTGTGAATCTATCTTTGTATATCTTGTGAAATCCAGAGTTCTCTGCCCTCCCTCCTGGCTGGTAATCAAGAATTCAGTAATATCTTCTCTCCTTGCCTGAGAGAGAAACCTCACAAGACAAGTGACCAGAGAATCTTATCTTGATATCCTGGTGGAAGTCCATGCAAGTGACTCTCATATGAGATTCTTTTTAATTATGCAATGAAACATGATGTCATAAGCAGAACTAGCCACAGGAGCAGAAAAAGAGGGGATGGAGATGGGACATAATGTTTGGACATTAGGAGGACTGGACTGTCTCTCAAAATGATCATCCCATGTGGACCAGTAGTTAGGACTTATTCCTATAGCTCAAGGTTTTATTTTTAAAATAGATGACATTTGAGAATTCCTTTCATGTCCACATGTTAACATTCTTGAGAATGTAGTATCATTGGCAGCCTGGTCTACAAAGTCTTTAAATTTTGCTATATTTATTATTGACTTCTTGTTTTGTCTCTAGGGTCTCATTCTGTAATCCAGGCTATGTTGGAATCCAGTATATAACCCAAGCTGGTTTAGAATCCTTAATGATCTTACCGCCTCTGTCCAATAAGGACTGGGATTACATGAATGAACTACCATACCCAGCTTTGAACTCTTTTTACGTTCTGCAAGAAATTTTATTGTTAATTTTCACTTTATCCATCCTACTATAAAGTAAACTATGTTTCTATTTAATAGAAGAAAAATTAAGTTTTTTTTCAGTTTTGAACTTTTAATATTTCTACTAGTTTTAGAAAACTAGTAAGAGATTCTTGCATAGACAGACAGACAGACAATGTCTTAGTTGGGGTTTTATTTACTGTGAAGAGACATCATGACCATGTCTTTCATGCAGTTTTCATGAAGGAAAACATTTCATTTGGATGGCTTACAGTTTCAGAGGTTTAGTCCACTATCATCGTGGCAGGAAGCATGGCAGTATGCAGGCAGACTTGGTGCTGGAGAAGGAGCTGAGAGTTCTAAATCTTGATCCTCAGGCAACAGGAAGTGAACTGAGCTAGGCATAGCTTGAGCATAGGAGATGTCAAAGCCCACCACCACAGTGACACACTCCCTCCAACAAGGCCACACCTCCTAACATACCACTTCCTATGAGCTTATGGGGGCCAATTACATTCAAACTGCCAAAGACAGATCTCTTTGAAGATAAACCTGTTTTTAAATTACTTGGAAATTCTCCTAAGAATTATTTGAGTCTTTGCTCTTTGACTGGTTCTATGAACTAGTTGCAACATCTTATTGTTTTCCTTCTTACTGAACTAAACAGAGTATTTGGGACATGCACACTTTATATTCATTTTATCTTGCAGAAACCTGGCCTTTTGGCTGGGGACATGGCATATTGGCAGAGCCCTTCCCTTAGCATACATGAGGCATTCTAAACACACACACACACACACACACACACACACACACACACACACACACACTCACACACACATACACACACATACATACATACATACACACACACACATACATACACACACAGGGAGGGGGGAGAGAGAGAGAGAGAGAGAGAGAGAGAGAGAGAGAGAGATCATATATACATGCTTCTGTTTCCTCAGAAAGGTATTAGCTGAAACTAATGGACAGGACATTTTGAAGCTGTGCTAATGTAGGAGTTATCCCTGAAGGGCACCTACCTCACTTAGCTGCTAACCAAACCTCTTTATTATCCATCCCAGGACTTATTGAGAGTCCTTTAGTAGAAATCATCAAACAATAAATTGCATTGGTTGTTTTTTGAAACCACTAGTCATGTTTTGCTGTGGCCATCAGGACTCATGTATTACGTTATGTTCTTTTTTAAATGTTCTTTTAAAAGATTTGTGTGTGTGTGTGAGTGTGAGAGTATGTACACACACACACACACACACACACACACACAGGCATGAATACACATGTGCTAACTTAACTCTGATCCTTAACAAATTAACAAATGCTCTTAACCACCAAACCATCTCCCCAGCCTCTATATCATATCCTTTTTTTAAATTACAAAGAAATGAATTTTATTTCATGTGTACAGGTGTTTGCCTGTATATATGTCTGGGCACCACATGCATGCCTGGTGCCTCTGAAAGCCAGAAGAGAAGGCCTGATCCCTTGGAACTGGATTTATATTTGGTTGTGAGCCACCATGTGGGTGCTGGAAACCAAACTGGTCCACTTAAGAGCAGCTGGTGCTCTGAGCTATTGAGCCATCTCTCCAGCACCTCCTCTACCATATTCTTACCTAGTCTTAACCAACACATGTCCTTACACTGACATGGTGGTGTCAAGCAGACTCCAGAATCTCAGTAAATGTCTCAGTTCACCCTACTCAATTGGAGACGCTACAGAGATTGCCGGGGGAGTTCCTTCACGTTGTTTTGCCAACAGGTTTTGTGTTCATTGGGGAGCCAGCATTCAAACAAAGGCTATTTATTTCTAGTTTGGACTTTTATAAATAAAACTGCTGCAGATACTGTTGTACATTTTTTTTTTCTTGCTTTGTTGATGTTTTTGAGAAAGGACCTCACTGTGTAGTGCTGGTTGGCCTTGAACTCACAGAGATCCACTGGCCTCTGCTCCTGAGGGCTGGGGTTAAAGGCCTGCACCACCATGCTCAGCTCTTGTATTTTTAAAGTGGATGTATCCACCTTTTCTTGGAGGGGATTAGGTTGCTTGGGTTCTCATGTACCCAAACGGTACATTCTCACAGCTTTGGCATTGATGGTGTAATTCTACTATTTCAAGGAACTCTTATTCAGGAAGATGAAAGTCACAAATACAATGAGGTCCCGGTGACTGTGAAGCCAGGGGAGGTTGATGGAGAGTGATATATCCCTAAAAGAACAGAGTCTTGACCTGGTGTGTGCCTGACAAAGTCAAAGTGAGCACAGTCATGGTTTCTGCAGGAATACTTACAACAGCTGGGCTGTGAAACCAGCCATTGCTGCATGAATGGATAAAGAAAACGTGTACTAATGGAATCTTAGTTAGACATAGAGAAGAATAAAATTATGTTTATGAGAAAATGGGTGGAACTGGGGATCATTATGTTAAGCAAAATAGGCCATATTCTAAGACAAATGTACATTTTCTCTCATGTGAGGAATTCAGATCAAAAGAAAAAGGACACAGACATGCAATGGGAGTTATTTAGAAAGAGGAAGCAGATAAGTGGGAGAGGAAATGGGCATGAGAAGATAAAGGGTGATGAATATGATCAATGTGCATTATAGACATATAAATGCCATGTGGAAACCTTTTCTCCCTTCCTTTCATTTCTTCGTTCCCCCTCTTCCTCCTTCTTCCCCTCTCTCTCTGTTTTTCATTTCCTCCATTCACCCTCCACATTTTTTTCTTTCTTTTTTTTAAAGACAGGATCTCACTATGTAGTTCAGGCTGAACTTGTGCTCTCCCTGTGCCTGGTCCTAGTGCTGGAATCACAGGTGTCCATTCCCCAGAAAGCGTGATGTAAGAAGCAGCACGAGCTTAGACAGCCGTGAACGTTCCACTCTGCCTCATCCACACACTCACCATTTCTCAGGCACCTGTCTGCTCCATTGGGAAGTTAGGCAGTAATCCCTCTGCCAACCATGGCTTGGGAAGAGCCATCGCAGATAGCCAAGAGTAAGTTTTCCAGGAGAGGACTTTGCCCACTAGAGTCTAAGGGATGAGGCCCCTCCCTGTGTGTGGAGGGCAGCAAACACAGACAGCAGAGATGAGTCAGGACGTCTTGACCTATTTTGAAAGTTAACTGTGAACCCATGCTCTGCAGAAAGAGACTGGGCAGTGGAGAGATACAAAAGAATGAATACCAAAGAGGCCTCTCTTGGTGTCTCTTACTCATCATCATCATAAGTAGCGTTTATGAAACATTTACAGTTGGAGTGTTGCAGATGCAGAGAACAGTTGAAAACAGCTGCCCGTTGCTAAACTGAAAGGATTCAATGCAATCCAAAGTCTTTTATGCTATGAAAAAGAAATTAGTCATTAAGGACCATTACAGCCATTATTCTGGTAGATGTAGGAGCAGAACAGAACAGAAATCAAATGCAATTCCACACAGTCAATGGGGATCCACTGACTCCAGGAGTCGGGGCAAGACTCTCTGCTCATTGAAGAAATCTTTCTTTCCTTAGGTTATTTGGCTGTTTGTTTTAGTGTGTGTGTGTGTGTGTGTGTGTGTGTGTGTGTGTGTGTGTGTGTGTGTTTTCTCCCCACACTGGAAAGAATGTGTTTGGGAGGCCTGTGTGTGCTTGGTAATAGTAGGTCCATTAACAGAAGGAAGTGGCCTGCCTGTGCCTCCTGCCAGGAATTACAAAGAGGAAGGCACTCCTTCCCACCACCACATGTGGGAGGGAGAAATTGGCTCTTCACCTTCCTTCCTATACGTTTCTGCTAAAATTGCTTAACCCTTCTATGACTGGTATGTCTTTTCTTCTTGGCTTCATGTAACAGTTTGGGGGTAATTGAATTGTCAGGGGGGCAGAACGAAATGGTGGGGACTTTGAACACTGTCTTTTGACCTGAACTTCAGACACACCAGCAGCTGGATGTGATGGTTCCTTCCTGGAATCCCAGCATCTGGGAGGTTGATGCAGGAGGACTGCCATGAATCCAAGACAATTCTTGACAAGGCTACAGAATGAAGCCCTGTTTTTAAATCAAGCTAGAAAGACAAGGGAGTTGGCTCAGTGGGTGGCCTGTTTGCTTGTAAGAATAAGAATTCAAGTTTGATACTCAGAACCCAGGTTAAAAAGGCCTGATGCGGTAGTGTGCACTTGTAATCACTGCTCTGGGGAGGTAGAGTCACACAGATATTCAAAGTTCATTGGCAAGCCAGACTAGTCTATCTGATAAGCATTATGGACTTTCCAGAAAGGGAGAGAGACCTGTTAACAATAGAGACCTGTGAGAGATACATGTGCATCAGCACACACATGCACACACACACACACTAAAACAAACAAACAAATAAATAAATAGATGAGAGAGCTGGGTATAGAGGAAGGCAGGCCAACAGAAGAAGTGAGGTCGTGTTTTAGTTGGGATTTCTTTCTTTCTTTCTTTCTTTTCTTTTTTTTTTTTTTTTAAGATTTATTTATTTATTATATATACAGAAGAGGGCGCCAGATCTCCTTACAGATGGTTATGAGGTTATGTGGTTGCTGGGAATTGAACTCAGGACCTCTGGAAGAGTAGTCTGTGCTCTTAATCTCTGAGCCATCTCTCCAGCCCTAGCTGGGATTTCTATTGCTGTGAAGGGACACCATGACCACCGCAACTCTTATAAAGGAAAACATTTAATTGGGGCCTGCTTACAGTTCAGAGGTTTAGTCCGTTGTGGTCATGGTGGGTGGCAATGGTGGCATGCAGGCAGACATGATGCTGGAGAAGGAGCTAAGAGTTCTACAATTTGATCCACAGGCACAACAAGCAACTGCGTATCACATTGAGCATAGCTTGAGCAAAAGAAACTTCAAAGCCCACTCCCATAGTGACACACTTCCTCCAACAAGGTCACACCTACTCCAACAAGGCCACATGTCCTAATAGTACCACTCCCTTTGGGAGCCATTTTTTTCAAACCACCACAGGTGGCTAGTGGAAAACCAGGCACAGGTGGAAAACTCCCAGAATGCTTAGGGACAGCCTTAGTAGCATGCAATTTTCTGCATCCCCTGTAACTAAAATAATCCTGCTTTCTACAGGAGAAGGGAGGGAAACCACATGGCTGTGTTACATTTATACTGTTTAGAAACCAAAGAAATCATACCCACCATCATTTGTCACAGCGTTTGAGGTGAACTGAACAACTCCCTCTGATGTCAACCGTGAAGACAGATGGGAGAGCAGGACTTGACTTCTAGCAGTTTGAGTGTGGCTCACGTTTATTTCAGACCAGAAGCTGCTGCTCTCAGCCTCTTCCCAGAGCAGGACAGGTCTGCCAAAACAGGCTCTTCCTCTCTGTTTAGCCTGTGGTGCCTTCCCAGGGGTCCACGCTGTACTCAGTGTTAGCCATCTATGGTTTCAGTCCCTCGGACAACAGGAGCCTTCATATTTTAACCCCTAGATTTCACTTTTAGTTCATTCCCAGGCCCCTTTGCCGTGAGTTCAGAGTTTTTTTTCTGCTTCATATTAGCAAATTCTTTTACTTGTGTAGCCTTAGAGGCAAATGAGTATTAACCCAAATTGAATATATACAAAGTTTTACATATATGCTAGGCATCACAATAAATAGGCAAAAATACTTACCTATTCTTCTGTTACTTACGATGATACATACAATCAATTTCTTTCTGAGCTCATAATCTGCTTTCTTTTCTGCTTTTACCTCTCAAGTACAGATATGTGCTACCACATTGGGCTAACAGATGCCATTTCTAATGATATCTCTCAGCTATTAGATTATGATCTCTATATTGCCCACTCTGATGCCTGCTCATGTTCACTCCTTGGCAGGTGACAATTTAGCAATCAGATCTCTCATCTTGATCCCAATAACAATCTGGCCTTCTGGTCTATCCACAATTGTACTTGAACCAGATGGGGCAAAAGGTGGAGGCAGCCCTAGCCCATTGTACCTAAAGTGACCTTCATGAAAGGTATTTATTCTTAACTGGTAATGAAAGAGAATTCTGGTACCCCAGATCTCCATCCCCAGAGCCAGTGAGTGAATCACACAATGCTAGGTTTAGGTTTTAAGGATAACTCTTTGACAGACTGACCTTTCTTGGTCTGCTCTTGAGAACTCATTCAACAAGCAGCCAGGGCACATTTCTTGCTTCCATTGAAAACTATTAAAATGAGAAGCATCTTAAGATATTCCTCTAACCTAAATCAGAATATCCTGGCCCCTCATATCATTTCTGGTTGTTGCTTAAAAACTTTATAACTTTTGTTCTGCTCAGCACAATGCTGTCCTTAGCTTTGGTCACTGTCTCATTGACTTTGTATTCCACAACAAAATGATGGCTGGGACAGTTCCAAAGGTTATCATTATGGAGCCATTTATAGTTTTTTAAATGTGAGGTATAAACCAGTTTCCTTGGTTACGTCAGTTGTCAGCTCCAATGGACTATAACCATGCTAGACCTTTCACGGTGAATTTGTGGAAAATGTTAAGGATATAAAACACATTTAGGAGATATTAGAGAGCATCCTAGAGAGAATTATGTTTAATGCCCTCCATTTTCTGTGTAATAACCTGTGGCTGCCATCCCTCAAAGCTCATCAGTTTCAGTCGTACAAGATATTTCTGGAGGTTATAACCACAATTAAGCGTTTACATTGGGAGCTCACTGTAATAAGTTCGCCTCACTGTCTCTCTCTGTGGAGTCAGCTTTGTAGTGACCCTTGTGCAGAAGCACCGGAGAACACAGAGCCCTAGGCTAAGCAGCTCCACTGTGTCAGGAACCGTCTATTACAAGGCAGCTCCATGATCATGATGATCACAATGCCCTCAAGAGGCTCACAGATCCTTGGAACCTCTTCTCATAATGTATAAGGTTAAGGAAAGGGTCCAATGGTCTCCATCTTTTCAGGTCTGACATTGTATCATCTCATTAATCTTCTATTACACAAATTATGCGTTTATCAGTCAGGCCAAATAAATGATTAACTGTGACAGGGAAGATGAAGGGAATCCTGGAGAGGAAGAGTTTCCATACAAACCCCACAATCCTCTCTGTACTCTACATTCTCAGAGCTGGACAGTGGATTCTTGGGTAAAGTACAATTCAGTCAGCAGAGAGACAGCCCCCACTCCAAGGACAATGCCATACCCCAGCCCCTCCATTAGGGAATCCCTGGAACTGTAATTGATTGAGAGTCTATGTCGTAGTTGAAGTTTCTATTGCTGTGATAAAACACCATGACCAAAAGCAACTTAAAGAGGACAGGGTTTATTTGGTTTACAGGTCACAGTCCATTATCATGGGAAGCCAAGGCAGGAGCCTGGAGGCAAGAACAGAAGCAGAGGTCTTGGAGGAAAGCTGCTTCCCTTGGAGGAATTATTCCTTGTGTCTTGTTCAGCTTGCTTTCTTATATCATCCAGGACCACCTGCCCAGAGGTGGAATATCAATCATGAATCAAGAAAATGGTCCATAAACCTTCTTATAGGTCAATCTGATGGGGGGCATTTTCTCAATGGAGGTTTCTTCTTCCCAAATGACTCTCAAGCTTATGTCAAGTTGGCAAAACAATAACAATAACAAAACTGACAAGCACAGGTAGGTATTAGGAATAGAGGCTGTGGCAAATGATATTGGGTGCATCCCATCTGGGGTGGGCCTCGGTGGTCCCCAGATGGACCCCCAGTGTAGTTTGCCAGATCTTTGCAGTCTCTAGTTTCCATATGCTTTGACACAAATATTTCACCCCTGTGACCTTCCAGAAGTGTGTTCTTGGGTCTTGGGGTTAAACACTGGCCAGGGAAGGGAGGAATCTGGAACTTGAGCTCTCCTTTCTTTCTGGATGCTGAGATGCACTCCTTTAACTCCAGGCTGATCCCTTCTGAGCTATCTATGATGCTTCCAGCCTCCCTGGCATCAGGCTGAGCTGGGACTTCCCCTGATACTGTGCTCCTGCTGGACCTCTCTGCTGGTTTACTCTGCTTTCTGACACCCTTAGCAACTTTGTCTCATTGTAGTCCAGGCAAACCTTGAATTCACTACAGAGTCTAGGGTGACTGGTGATCTGCCTGCCTCCTCCTCTCCAGTTCGGGGATTACAGGAGTGCTCCACCATGCCTGGCCTAAGAGTGCTTTCTTAATAAACCATTTGGACCCAAATCCTTGGCTCAGTCTGATGCTGGAAGAACTTGACCTACAATATCATCTAAATGCCACCATTTAAAGGTCACTTACTATCGGCTAAATGGTGTGTATCAGAGAGCCACATTCAGCCAATAGGCTGACAGTTTGTACTATCTGCCTTAATTTAAGAAAACATTCCCAGTCCCTTGAAGAAAGCAGGGAACTTGATAAGGGCATTGAAAAGTTTGACATAGATACTGAGAGTCTCCATAGGCATCTATCAAATGCCTGTGGCTATCATGAGCTCTTGTTTCCTAATGTAGTCTGTTCTTTCTGCTCTGTATATCAGCACTTGCTGCTGTAAATGATGGAGAACAGGAGCAGAGTGAAGTAATTCCTGGGCTGGTTTATGATGCACAGTAGAATCACTTCCTATTCCACATTTTAGAGATACTGTTGTGCTCTTTGTGCTAATAATGCCTAACATTTGTTTAGTATGTTATTGCTTTCAGAGTGATCCTCAATATGACATTCTGTGCAATTCCTAGGATGTCTCTAGGATGGATATTATAATCCTCATTTCACAAACAAGGGCTGTACTCTGAAAGTTGCAAATCAGATAAATGGGGCCATAAAATAAATAAGGATGTTTTTCTAGCATAAAGAGAACTGGGGAATGACCCAGTCTTAGAAACTTGGTGGTTGCAAACCAGAGAGAAGTAGAAGAGTGTGTGAGAACTGGGATGAACAGAGAGAATTCAAAACTAACATGAAAAAGGCCAAGAAGGATGCTTGCAGGAAAAAAAAAGAGAGTAATGTAATGGAGAGTTGGAAAAGTAGGCAAGCTGACAGGGAGGTCAGGCAGTTCCAACATTAGGTCTAAAGAATTCTGCTCAAGATATATATTCCAAAATATTAGCTACACTGGGCAGGGACTATGGAGTGGAAGCTGATGTTGAAATCCAGATCTGATCTGGGTACCTCTCTGCTGGTAGAGGGATTACCTAATATGTGCGAAGCCCTGAGGACTGTATCAAAACCAACCACCACATGAAACCAAGTGCAGAGTGGAGAAAGGATACAATTATGATTTTATGTGAATGTCATAGTTGGATGGGGTGATGTGTGCCTATCATCCTAGCACTCAGGAGGTAGAGGCAAAAGAATCCCAAGTTCAAGATCATCCTCTAGTAGACAATGAGTTCAAGGCCAGGCTGAGATACATGAGACCCTGTTTCAAAACCAGAACCAGAACCAGAGGCCCCATCCTAGAAATTGAGGTCTAAGGCAAATCAGATCAGTTTGGGTTAATAGAGCAACATATTGCTGATCTGGAGTCAGAATTTTTCCTGTTTGCTGGTTAATTTGACTCCAGAATGTCAGCTATGAGACTATGGAGAATAGTCATTGAATGTATAGACTCCTAAAAAAACAAATATACTAAAATAGACTCCAAGAGATCACCTGTATATTGAAGCCCCAACTCTGTCACTTTGCAGCTCCCTGACCACAGATGTACTATGGGTACTGGCGATTACTTGGGTGGAGATTGTAGCTGGTACAAAGAAAGGACTGTGGTCAAGAAACCAAGCAAATGATTACAACTGGGAAGTAAAGAAAAGTAATTAAGGAAGCAACTAATGGAGAGTTTTATCAAAAGCCACTGGATGTCTTTGGCAAAGGGCGGTAGGCGGTAGGTAAGAAATCACTGTCCACATTTGACAGCTTCATTTTTCTCTACAGCCTGTAATCCTCACTAGGTTGAAAACATGTGCCCATCTTTGTAAGTCTTTTAAGGCCAGGAACTTGGCAATGAAACTACATTTTGTCAGCCTTTTTTTTTTTTTTTTTTATTTTAACTGTGCAAACACAAAGAAATTTAATTCCATTAATACACGGATCCTACAAATGAGGTCATTTTCTAGAAACTGTTCTCACTCCTACAGCCTTCTACCCAAGAGAATTTGTACCTTGAAGTTGGGGAAAGGACAACGTTGTTGTTTGGAATGCGTGTCTTAGCTGGAGGTTTGCGACATATGCCTATAAGCCCTGTATTCAGGAGGCAAAGGCAGGCAGATGGCAAATTTGAGGCTAGTCTGGACTACACAGCAAGACCCCGCCTCAAAAGACCCAAATTAGGGATCAGGGATGACTCAGAGAGCAAACTGCTGCTATGCAAGCATGACAGCCTGAACTTTGATTTTTGGCATCCACATCCACAGTGTAGAGAGGATGGAGACAGGTGGATCCTGGGAGCTCACTGGCCCAAACAATCTAGCCCAACTAGTAAGCTCCAGATACAGTGAGAAACTCCGCTTCAAAATGTAACATGGAGGGGCTGGAGAGATGGGTCAATGGTTAAAGCACTGGCTGCTCTTCCAGGGGCCCCAGGTTCAATTCCCAGCACCTGCAGATCAGCTCACAACCCTCTGTAACTTCAGTCCCAGGAGTTCTGACACCCTCTTCTGGCCTCATGAGGCACGAGGCACACATGTAGTGCACAGATACACATGCAAGCAAAACATCCATATACATAAAATACAGTAATTCTTAAAATGGAGATACAGGGAAGATACCCGACATCAACCTCTGGACTGCACATGCACACACACAAGCAGCACACACACATGTGGTATTGTGTTCCCCCGAAATATTGTATGTTCCCCGAAATAAATTTATCTGGGGTCAGAGAACAGAGCCAGAAATGGTGGCTTGAAAACAGGTCAGAGCAAGCCATAGCAGAAGTTGGGCAGTGGTGGTGCACGCCTTTAATCCCAGCACTTGGGAGGCAGAGCTAGCTGGATCTCTGAGTTCAAGGCCACTTTAGAAACAGCTAGGTATAGTGACACAGGCCTTTAATCCCAGAAATCCAGCCTTTAATCCCAAGGAGTGATGCAGAAAGTAGAAAAATAGATAAGATGTGAAAACCAGGCACCAGAGTTAGTTAAGCATTTAGTTAGTTACGCATTTGGTTGGTTAAGCGTTCAGGCTTTAGAGCAATACAGTTCAGCTGAGATTCATATGGAGGAGGACGCAGAAGCTTCCAGCCTGAGGAAACAGGATCACCTGAGGAACTAGCAAGGTGAGATAGCTGTGGCTTGTTCTGCTTCTCTGATCTTCCAGCATTGACCCCAATAACTGGCCTCGGGTTTGATTTTGTTAATAAGACTTTTAAGATTCCTCCTACACACACATGTACACATATATAAAACACATGCACAAAAGAAACCCCAAATGAAGTAAAATAAAGAGACATCACTTTCATTACTGGTGATGGAGATAGTTTTTATAGTGTTGAAGTGGATTCAGAGAGAATCTAAATTCATTCAATTATTGCCTGTGGGAGCTGGAGAGATGGCTCAGTGGTTAAATGCACTGGCTACTCTTCCAGAGGGCCCAGGCTCAATTCCCAGCACTCATTTAGTGACCATCTCTAACTCCAGTCCCAAAAGGTAAGATACCCTTTTCTGGCATTGATGGGCAACACACACACACACACACACACACACACACACACACACACACACAGTTCATAGCTATGCATGCAGGCAAAAACTCATATACATAAAATATTTAAATTTTTTATTGCATGTGCATAAATTATTTACAAAAGCTTTGGGTCACAAGAATTTGCCTGGGTAGAAGGAAGCCCCTCGCCTCAGCCTTATTAGAAGCCTGGCTTGAAGGCACAGGCTAATGATGGTGATGCACAAGTGTCCAGGAATGGCAGGACACATAGATTCCACAGAGGATCCAGACTTGATATTCACCCACACTAATTTTTGAAGCCCACAGCATATGATTAACTACACTAATTACATTTATCCCACACATGATTTTCACCCCCATAGACCTCTTTCAAATGATAACATCACAGCATTTGAAGGCAAGTCAGCGAATGGTTCATCTTTTCTGTTATATATGACACCGCACTAGCAACCCATCCATGAAGATTAATTAAAATATTAATTTTCCAAGAGCTCTAGGAATTGCAATTTCTATTTCTATGGCTATTTAGCACCTCCTAAATGGGAGCTATGGCTGCTGTGATAGTCTCAGTAGAATACCCCTAAACTCTTTTTTCATTTTTTCCCTTCCAGGCGGTGTGGGTTCTGGTTAATGCTGGAGTGGCAGAGGGCTGAATGGAAGGCAGCAAACTCATTTGCTGGAACCATTTCCTCAGTCTGAGATAATGACAGTGAGAGCCAAGCGTGAGAAGGGGCTTGAAGACAACCTCAAAGCCAATGCGAGCACCTGCTGTGCTACGTCATTACAATGCGATCTGAAAATGGACCAGTTGGGCAATGGTCCTCTGTGAACAAACATTCACGAGCCTCCTGTACAAACGTCAGTGCTGTTAGACTCGGCAGGAGAGCCCAAATGAACAACGCTTTTGCACACTATTCTCAAGGATGTTTGTCGCCTATTTGGGGAGAAACATGAACCTACATGAAAGTTCGGCATAAGAAAGAACCAGATTGGATGGCCTCTGCATTTCCATTACAGCTTTCTCGGTTATAGGAAGAGAAATCAATTTAGACAGTAAAAGGCATTTAGGCTTGTGCAGTTGCAAAATCAAAGGTCCAGAGGGCTACAGTTTGACTGGTCACCAATGTTCTAATGACTTCTATTTATTTCAACTCATCTTGACTTAGACCATTCTCCTTCATAAATCAGGAAAGATGGTCACTGTTCAGGCTACTATGGTTCGACCTTGCAACATCCCCAATGGGCTCATGTTTGGACACTTGTTTCCTAGTTGCTGATGTCATTTTTCCAGGCCAGGGAATATTCAAAGGCAATAGCTCTAAACTTTGTCCCAATTGGTCTCTGTGATTCCTGGTCTGCTCATGCAAGCGGTCTAGGCCACATGTTCCTGCTGCCCTGAACTCCACCATACCTTCCCCTCCATAACAAACTGAGATCCTTTGAAACTGTGAGCCAGAGTAAATCTCTCCTCCCATGCCTTGTTTCTATCCGGTATTTTGTTATGGAGACTCCAAAGCAAAGAGACCCAGGCCACACATTGGAACGTCAAGCTACTCTCTGGCTCAGCAGTTTAGAGCACTTATTGCTCTTGCAGAGGACCCGGGGTTCAATCCCCAGTAGCCACATGGTGGCTCCCAAGCATCCCTAACTGCAGTTCCAAGGAATGAGATGCCCTCTTCCTCCTGCAAGGGCATCAGGCACACAGGTAGTTCACAGATACACATGCAAGCAAAATATTCATACACTAAAAAATAAATTAAAAATATATGTGTATAAAGCAACAGAGATGCATGTCTGGAATAGAATGAGGATGAGTTTCCTTTTCCGAAGGCCCTGGGCTTCATGAAGGATGAATTGATAAAGAAGGGTGATGAGCTGTTAAGAAGGGGGAAGAGAAGATGGACATTGTACGGGTAGCCACCTAGGCCAATTCAAGAAAGTCCCAAATCTTTCCTAGACTTGGGCTAGAGATTTACAATTTAAAACACTGGCCATTTCAGTGAGATCTTTGCTGCAATTTAAGCACATGTATATTTCTTCTTTCAAAAGGCATAAATTCCTTTCTGTCCCCTAACACCTGCTTGCATTTTTGAAGAGAGAGTGCTTATACTTGTGGTAGATTTAAAACGATTCTAATTCCTTCCACTTCTCCAATTTGCTGGAGAGTGATCTATTAATGAGGAATGATCTGTAGCAAGTCTTTCTCTGTCCCACCTGCCAGCTCCCAAATCACAACACAGAGACTTATTATTAAATATGAAAGTTTAGCTTTATCTTAGGCTCATTCTTAACTAGTTCTTATAACTTAAATTAACCCACATTTTTAATCTACATTCTTTTTGTTTTTCCCCGAGACAGGGTTTTTCTGTGTAGCTTTGCGCCTTTCCTGGATCTTGCTCCGTAAACCAGGCTGGCCTCGAACTCACAGAGATCTATCTGCCTCTGCCTCCCGAGTGCTGGGATTAAAGACGTTTGCCACCACCGGGTTAATCTACATTCTTTTACATGGCTTGGTTACCTTTATTCTGCACTGCCCATCCTGCTTCCTCTGCATCTGGCTGGTTACCCACCTTTCTTCCTCTCTGAGTTGAGTCCTCTCTGCTCCCAGAAGTCTAGCCTAACCTCTTCCTGCCTAGCCAGCTCTTTATTAAACCAGTCACAGTGACACTTCCTCACAGTGTAAAGGAATGTTCCGAAACAATGATCTAGATCAGGGTGGCCTGTAGGCATGCTGAGAGTGGGGAGTTGTCTTCATTATTCATTGATGTAGGGAGACCCAGCCCACTGTAGGCAGCACCATTCCCTTGTTTGGAGCCAGGAGCTGTGTGAGTAGAGAGGGTTAGCTCAGAACTAAGCAGTAAGCAAGAAAGCAGGGATCCAGACCTTCCTTGGCTCTTGACTGTAGATGTGCTGTGACCAGCTGCTTGAGTCCCTGTCTTGACTTCCCCTCAGTGATGGACTGTACCCTTTCTTCCTCTAAACTGATTTTTGGTCAGGGCCTTTTTGTCACAGCAACAGAAATGAAGCTAGGACAAGTGTGGAGAAAAAAATTATCCCCTCATGTTATGCAAATTATAAGGAAAGAATAAGTCTCAGCACCTGAAGTTTGTCACTTAAAAATTACCCCAAGGTGAATACATTAAAATCAACTGTCCTTCAGTATTCAAACTGTGGGCCCAATCACTTAGTTCTCCAGGTTTATGAAGTGGTGTGGGTCAAATGCAATTACAATATAGAAATGATTAATGATTTGCATATGCTAACAACATTTTTTATAGCTCCATTTCAGGTGTTGCTGATTAACTGATTTTAAACAAGGTTACTTAGGCTCCAAAACGTAGGCAAAATGGACCTTTTTTCTGTCAATGTCAGTAGAAATTCCCTGACTGAAACAGCTGGGAAGGTTAAAAAGAATGCAAACAATTATATAATGTTGAGTTTAAGCAAGGGAGAAAGGGACTCAATTAAAACCAGGCCAAAAAAAGTAATTAGGCTGCCCATCCTTGTTGGGATGAACTGGAACAGGAGAAAAGAAAGCTCTCTGGTCAGGAAACGAGAGAAAAGCGCCAAGGTTCTGTCACCTACATTAGTTAGCACAAAGGCACGCTTGGGAAGACATTCCTTTTTCTCGAGCTTGTGAGAAAGGCTACTGTTCTTTCACAGGTGTCCAAATGTCCTTGAGAGTCTTAACCCAGGCTTCCTTCTAACAATTGCATCCTTACAATTCCAATTGTCTTTCATATGCTTTTTTTGTTACCTTTGGAAAACTAAATGTTCTTCTCAGGGTCACAGAGCTGGGATATATAGTAAGCGGATGCTGACTGGCTTCCAGGACTTCGAGGAGAAAGCCAGGCATGAAAGCAAAGAAGCTTCTATTACATGCAGAGGCCCAGCTAATTGGCTAATTCAAGTGAGAATACTGTGGATTATTGGGGATGTTTCCAAGGACAAGAGGAAATGGCTGGAGCTAGTGAGGTGGCTCTGGGGTAAAGTGTTGGTCAAACAAGCAGGAGGACCCAGGCTCAGATCCCTAGCACCATTATAAAGCACTGAGCATGCTTGTAATCCCAGTGCTAGGGAGATGGAGATAGGAAGGATCCTAGGCAAACTGATGAGCCCCAAATTCAGTGAGAGACCTCAGCTCAAAAGACATGAAAGAGAAGATATCCTACATGGACATCTGTCCTCCCCACACATCTACACACATGCACACACCACACACAACCTTTTCCTCTTTATTCTAACATGGTTTTCTGATATAGTATATGCTTGTTTATTATTAGCTATTATTTTAAATTAACATGCTTATAATAATTGTTTCTTATATAATAATTATACAAAACAACATTTCTCTTTGACAAAGAAATATACATGCATGTTGACAAGCTTTAACAAATCAAGTACTGGGTTGGGGATTTAGCTCAGTGGTAGAGTACTTGCCTAGCAAGCACAAGGAACTGGGTTCGATCCTCAGCTCAAAAAACAAACAAACAAACAAGAAAACAAAACAAAAAAAACAAATCAAGTGCTTTTCCTTCTCCATTTCCCTTTCCAGTTCACCTGTATGTGGTTATATAATTTTAAATTTATTTACATCTTAATACACAATAACTTTATATTCTGCTTTATTTATTTAACCTTGAGTGATAATCACTTTCTAGATTATCATGAGCCATAAATTGTGTGTGTGTGTGTGTGTGTGTGTGTGTGTGTGTGTGTGTGTGTATGTGTGTGTGTGTACATGTGTGTGCCTGTGAGTGCAGGTACACACACATGCCATGGTGCTCGTGGCCAGAGGACAGCCTTCCATTGTTGGTCCTTGCCTTTCTACTTTCTTTGAGACAGAGTCTCTTGGCCACAACATAAAGCAGGTTAGCTGGTCCCAGAGCATCTAGAGATTGTCCTGTCTCCGCTTCCCATCTCTCCATAGTGGTGCTGGGGTTACAGATGTGTGCACTACTGTGTCTCAGCTTTTGTGTGAGTTCTAGGAATGGGAACTCTGTCAAACCCTCACCCACTGAGCCATCTCTCCAACCTGGTATTTTAAACAATGTCATGATGATTAAGAGCATAGACCACAATTCTCTCAACCATTGTGTTACTATTATGTGGTGGGTAAATTTATTGTAATTATTATAAAAGCTAAAAGTCATGAGTGTTATAAGCAATGATATCTAAATTCTGTTAATGGTATATACTGTGTAATTGTAAACTGTGGCATTAGTGCTATAGAACATGGAGAGGGAACATGGAGCTCTTTCATGCAAGAGAAATTGTTGTAAGTTTAAAATAGGCTGCTATGACCATCAGGTATTGTATAAGAGCCTCTCAGTGATCACAGTGGAAACATCTGTGCTGGTTACACAGACGAGAAGGAGAAACGGATCAAAATCTAGCCATGTGGGGAAGCAAGGAAGCCAAAAGACTGCAAGTGAGGACGGATGGGGAGTACCAAACACAAACCAAAGCATTGGGCGAACAAGTTACCAGCACGCCAGTAAGCTCTTCCCTATCAACAACAGCTCCAATGTAAGGGAACAAACCACCGGATGGAAAGGCCCAGAGTGGCTGAAAGGATTTGAAACAAGAATCAAATGAGAAGATCCAACCATTTGCACTACTTGCAAGACAATTTAGATGCTAGGCCACACCCAGGCTGCAGGAGAAAGAAAACATTCTTATGTAAATTTAGCTGAGAGAAAGCAGAAGGGGCTATGCTTGGAGAAGGCTGATTTTGTTTCAAACCCTGCCTCTACAGGCACCGATGGTCTTTCCCCACTGATGACTGGGTCCATTCAACAGCAAAGCTTAACAACTGTATGTACATGTGCCCTTGGTATGAGAGCACCTACTACATAAGGCACATGCTGCCAGACCTGGAGGAGAAACTGACAGTGATACAGATAGCCATCCAGACAGCAAAACAATCTAAAAAACATCTTGAACAATACTACAGACCAAAAGGAGGAAAGTGTTTGTGTGCATTTGTGTACCCACGTACAGAGAGGTATTTGAGTTTGTCCTAAGGAAATGTAAAAACAAGTTTTGTGCAAGATAAAATTCATAGTAACTTCGTTTACAATAAAAAGTTGGAAATAATTCATGTGTACCCTGTCTTGAAAAAGCCAATATATAGTCTCTTCATTTTTTTTTTTTTTTTTTCCGAGACAGGGTTTCTCTGTGTAGCTTTGAGCCTTTTCTGGAGCTCACGTGGTAGCCCAGGTTGTCCTTGAACTCACGGAGATCCACCTGGCTCTGCCTCCCGAGTGCTGGGATTAAAGGCGTGCGCCACCACCACCAGGCCAGTCTCTTCATTTTTGAAGGATAGGTTTCCTAGGTATAATATTCTGGTTCTGAGTTGGTGGATTTTTCTTTCATCATTTAGAACATGTAATTACATTCCTTTCTGGCATGTAAAACCATAATAAAAGGTCACCTCACAGCTGTTAGAATGGCAAGTATCCATTAGACAAGAGATAACAAGTATGGCTGAAAGATGTAAAGAAGAGAGAACGCTCATACACTGTGGGTGGAGATACAAATTGTGCAGCCACTATGGAAAACAATACGAACAAATCTCAAAACCTTAAAAACAGATCTCCCACATGACCCAGGAATCCCAAGGCAATGAAGTCAGTGCCTTTAGAGACATCTGCCCTGCCATGGTCACCCACTCAATGTAACTGAATCTGTGAACACTAGGTTCAGTGTGAGACTGTCTCAAAACATAAGAGCAATTGAGGAAGAAGACACCCAGTGTCAACCGCTGGCTGTCAGAGGAATGTGTGCACATCTACACACATACACAGACACACACACACACACACACACACAAAGAAAGACTGTCTTATCTCACTTTAATGTAGAATCCAAACCTGGCCACCCACTTCTCTAGCAGGGCTCAACATCCTGAATATTCCAGAACCTTCCAAAACAGACCATAGCTGGGGACACAGTGTGCAAACATGAGCCTATGGAGGGGCATTTCACACTCAAACCACTACACCTAGAAACAGCGGAATGGTGGTTGTCTGTTGTGGAATATTTCTTCACACTGTGTGAAGATGTGTCACTGTGACTGGTTTAATAAAGAGCTGAATGGCTGATAGCTAGGCAGGAGGTATAGATGGGACTTATGGACAGAGAGAGCTCTGGGAAGAAGAAAGAGTTGCCAGCCAGACACTGAATAACCAGGATGGGCAGAATGGAGATGAGGTAATGAGAGCATGGAAGACTATAGATTTAAAAATATGGGTTGATGCTGGGCGGTGGTGGTGCACGCCTTTAATCCCAGCACTCGGGAGGCAGAGGCAGGCGGATCTCTGTGAGTTCGAGGCCAGCCTGGGCTACCAAGTGAGTTCCTGGAAAAGCACAAAGCTACACAGAGAAACCCTGTCTCAAAAAACCAAAAAAAAAAAAAAGAAAAAGGGGGGGGGGTTAATTTAAATGATAAGAGCTAGTTAAAAACAATCCTAAGATAAAGCTGAGCTTTTATAATTAAAAATGAGCCTTTCCATGTCATTTTTTTTGTGAACTGGCAACCCCAAAAGAAAAGTCTGTCTACAGTTATCAGAGAGGAGAGGGTTGGAATGGGAGAAATAGAGGTCAAAAGATATGACATTAGAGCTGCCTAGCCCAGCCTGAGGACCACAGTTAGCAATACTGTATTGTACACTGAGAATTTTTTGAGAAAGGGAGTGTAGGTGCTTTTTACTACAAATAAAAGGTGAGCATGTCTAGAAGTTAATTTGTTTGACAAGCCATCGTTTTACTACATACCAAAGCATCATGGTAAACACTTTACTTATACATGACTTTCAAGAAATAAACCCCTTCTAAGAAGGGGAATAAAAGATCTGGGTACAGTAACTCACACCTGCAATTCCAATACTTGGTGGGAGGATTGCTACCACTTTAAGGCCAGCCTAGGATACACAACAAGTTTCAGGACTCCAGAGTTTGACCCTCTCTAAATAATAATAAAAAATAAAAAGTAAAATATGTCTTATGGTTACTATTGCTGTGATGAAACACCATGACCAAAGAAACTTGGGGAGGAAAGGGTTTATTTGGCTTACACTTCCACATCACAGTTCATCATCAAAGGAAGTCAGACAGGAAGTCAAGCAGGGTAAGAACCAGGAACTGATGCAGAGGCCATGGAGGGGAGCTACTCAGCCTTCTTCCTTAGAGAACTCAGGACCACCAGCCCAGGGATAGTACTACCCACAGTTAATCACTAATTAGGAAAAATGCTTTACAGGCTTGAGTACTGCCCAGTGTTATGTTGGCATTTTCTTAACTGAAGCTCCCTCCTCTCAGATGACTTTAGCTATGTCAAGTTGACATAAAACTATCCAGAACAAAAAAAATAAAATAAAATAACAATAATAAATAATGATGAAAGAGAAAAGGGAGATTCACATGTCTGAGTTCTTTAAGGCACACTTAAAATTTTTAATCTCTGTTTAGTATCAGTTTTTAATTTAACTGAATGAAAATTAAGTACAATGTAAAATTCAGTTCTACTGTATTCCAAGTGGTCACATGAACTATTAGATAGAAATAAATGTAGATAAAAGTCTTAGAACCGATTGGGTGGGTCTGGTAAAGGTCTCTAGTTCACAAAATCATGAGTTATCTAAACATCTACTTCTGTTGGCAATTTTAAAAAATATATATATATATACTTGTATTTATGTTCTTGGACAGAGTATGGTTTTTATGTGCTGGGTCTCACACATGGTAGGCAACCACTCTACCACTAAGCCACTGTATATGATTTCTTTCTTTCTTTTTTTTTAATCGCTGGATGTGGTGGTGCACATCTTTAATCCCAGCATTTGGGAGGCAGAGATGGGTAGATCTCTATGAGTTCAAAGCCAGTGTGGTTTGTATAATGAATTTCAGGGTAGCTAAGGTCATACAATTAGACCCTTGCTGTGGCATGTCTTTCTGTATGCTGTGAATATGTGTTGCCCCCATTGGCTAATAAATAAATTTGTTTTGGCCTACGGCAAGGCAACTTAGAGGCAGTCAGGAAAACCAAGGAGAGAGACAGGAAGAGAAAGGCAAAGTGGGGAGACACCAGCCACCACTGAAGGAGCAGCAAGATGCCAGCAGACTGGTAATGCCACGGCCACCTGGCAACTTATAGATTAATAGAAATGGGCTAAGTTATAAGAGCTAGCTAAGAAGAAGCCTGTAATAGGCCATACTATTGGTGGTTAATATTAAGCCTCTGAATGATTATTTTATAAGCGGCTGAGGGACTGTGGGGCCCAGGCAGGACCGGAGGAATGTGGACCTGAAAAAACCTACAACTACAGACCCTATATCAAAAGAACATTTTAGCAATTTTGTTATTTCGTGTGTGTGTGTGTGTGTGTGTGTGTGTGTGTGTGTGTGTGTGTGTGTGTGTGAACTTGAAGGAATTAGTTCTCCTTCCACCAGAGATCAAACTCAGGTCACCAGGTTTGATGGCAAAGTACCTTTGCCACTGAGCCATCTCAGCACCCGTCATCAACTTTTTTTAAAAGCATTTGCCTTTCTGCCTTACAGAAAAATCATTCACTAATCATTTAAATAGTATTCTCATTAGAATGGTACATGGGTGGGAACCCAGTAGTTAGAATACCAGGCTCTTCTTAAAGCCTTGAATAGTTGGATGCTAGAAGGAGATTTTTGAGTGTAGAATTTCTCAGTGCAAAAGAGAATGAGCTTTCTCTGAGGGAAGTGGGGAAAATCCAATTAACTGTTTTCATAGCAGCAGCTGGTTCCTTGGAGTCAGAAGAAATACCACCTCCCAGGAGCGAGCGTTTATTTCACTTCCAGTTACAAGTGCAGTCACCTGCTTCTTTAAGCCACCACACTATCTGTTAACAGTATTGACGCTAATTAGGACTACAAATAATAGCAAATGCTGAGGACACCAATTCCCATGCTCCTGGCTCTCCTCTAATCTTTATTTAATTTGCCTCTGTGGTTTCAGTACTGATGAGATTTTAAAGTCTATTTCAAGTTCAGACTCACTTTCCTGTTGTACAAACATGTGGCGCTTCATGATAGTTGTGTGATGCTAAAAATCATGACATCTTGTTCTGAGAATTTCCAGTTTTGAGTGTTTAGTATACAGCAGAAAACTATTAGAAGCATGTAATGATGTGTTAGCATATTAATGGAAACAGAACAACTCATTAAGTACTTCCAACTGCTGGATGAAGAAACGTGTTCCAAACCACATGGCTGTGGCCTTCATAGACACTGCTGTAGGCGGGGCTTCTGTTGGTGAATCCCAGGATTTCTCCCCATCTTCCCGTGAGTGCTGTTTCTTCCTCCTTTCTCTCCCCTCTGCCTCCTTAGATACTTCGCAGTCTTCACCGTGTCATACTGTTCTGACCCACTGCTACCCAAATCTTCTCTCCTACAAGACAATCTCCGGTCACTCTCCTCTCTGGATTTTGAGGACACTCCTCATAGCGTTTTATCCCCATTTTTGTCACACTCCTCTGCAGTAACTCCTGCTATGCTCTTCCCTGTCCTTCAATGTTTGTTTGTTTGTTGTTGTTGTTGTTTTTAAATCAGGCAGGCAACTCCATCTCTTCAGGAAGAGGGGTGAATTAAAGGTATGTCCCTCACAGAATTTTCTTTGTTCATATACAATTCTTAATTAATTCAGATATGTGTATGGCTTTCCACGACAGCCCTCGGACATCCTCCTTTGTCCACTAATACTAATTATTTGGGAGGCCTTGATGTTGTGTAATATTTTGATCACATTCTGACAATAAAGTTTGCTTTGAGTCAGAGGGCGGAGCTAGCTACTAGCTGACTAAAATTAACCATAGAGGTTTTGGAGGACTGAGGACAGAGAGACAGGAAGTAGTAGGGCGGGGCTTAGAGAGGGTCTCAGCCCTTTTGGATGGATGAACAACAGAGACAGGAGGTCACTGGTTGCTCTCCACCGTTTCTCTGATCATTCAGGTTCTTACCCCAATGTCTAACTTCCAAGTTTTTATTGATAAAGATAAATGTATCACTTTGACTCATTTCCTGCCTTAAATAAATCTCTAACTCACTCTCCATTTCAGTAAGATTAAAACTCAGATGCTCACTCAGCTATCTTCTGGGCATCTCTACCAGGATTCCCTTACCTAAAATATCTCAACCCAGCACCCAACAGCAGTCCCAGAAATACAAATTGGCCTGTTTTAACAACAGTCTTTTGAGTATGAGTAGACAAAGCATATTCATAAATAAATAGGCTTGAAAAGCTTAAGTTTGTTCTCTAGTACACAGACACATAAAAAATCCATGTAACTTGGCCAGGACTGGCGGTGTAGGTCCAGAATCCCAGCAACCCGTGGGGCTGAGGCAAGAGGATGGCAGACTCAACCTGCCACCCCCTGAGGAATTTTTTTAGACCCTGTCTCACTGACAAAAAAGAAAGAAAGAAAGAAAGAAAGAAAGAAGGAAGGAAGGAAGGAAGGAAGAAAGAAAGAAAGAAAGAAGTCCAAACACAAAATGTATAAATGCATAGCATTGTGGTTGAGAACTGTATGCATTCAGCTATGATCAAATGAAAACTTATCCTGACATATAGCTCCCTAGTAACCCCTAGTAATCCCTTTGTGTGATCAAACACATCCCGGACACATCTGGGACCTAGGGGATATTGTGGATCTAGTCTGAACTGATTGGTTTCATACTCAGTAAGGGGAATTATCCTCTGTGTGAACTTTTAGAGGAAATCCTTTACTTATATTATCTTATGCATATGAATGACTGAGAATGCATAAGATTAAATCTAGAAGCATCATGGGAAAGGACATGAACAATTCATGTGAACAAAAGCTCACATAACCCAAGCCTGCCAAGCCTAGTAACCAACCTCCCTAGGACCCATAGAGAGAAACTCCAGGCAGTGCTCTTGAGTAAATGTCACTCAGAAGGAGATGTCTTTCTGCAGTGCAGCTGGCCTGTACTTTTACTTTGCCATTTGTTCATTGTCTTAGTTAGGTTTCTATTGCTGTGAAGAGACACCATGACCACAGCAATTCTAATAAAGGAAAACATTTAATTTAGGGGGCTTGCTTATAGTTTCAGAGGTTCAGTTCATTATCATCATGGTAGGGAGCATGGAGGTATTCAGGCAGACGTGGTGCTGGGGAAGTAGCTGAGAGTCCTACATCTTACAGGCAACAGGAAATGGTGGTCTCTAACACTGAGAGTACTTTGAGCATAGGAAATCTCTGTGGAATAAATGCTGTGGAACAAACTTTGTACACTGTAAATATGTATTGCTAGAAGAACTACAAGACATGTGGTGTATATTTTACCTTCTCAAACATAAAACAAAAAGTCTTCTTTGGCTAATTTGTGTACAATGCACAGTCATTGTATTAATGTATATATGTATATTATCATTAAAAGTTTATGTATTTTCAGAGCAAATGGACCAGAGATCAATAAAAATGATGGCAGGTGATCCAGCATCCAGAGCATCTTCAAGGCTGCTGACTGAGATGATTCAGCCTCACAGAATACTACAACTAGACTTAACAATTATCCTGATTTTTTCAAGGTTCCCCAAAGATTCCAGTGCCCCCAGACAATAGGAAGCAGTCTAGAAAAAACAACACTCACATTCCCAAAAGATGAGTTATGGATGTTTATTATCATTTAAAGGGGGTTGGTTACAAATTGTTATAGGTCTTAGTTTAAAAAAAAAAAGCTAAACAAAAAATCTCTTTCTAAAGAAAAAAAAGGGGGATATAATATGGGAATGATATGAAAAAAGGGTAGATTATTGAATTTACTTTAATCCAAAAATCAACTATTAATTTCAAAATATTTTATATTGGTATGGATTTTTGTATATTGATACAAATTTTTGTTTGTTTGTTTAAGACAGGGTTTCACTGTGGGTTTTTTTGTTTTTTGTTTTTTTTTTAAAGATTTGTTTATTTTATTATGTATACAGCATGTATGACCGGAAGAGAGCACCAGACCTTATTACAGATGGTTGTGAGCCACCATGTAATTGCTGGGAATTGAACTCAGGACCTCCGGAAGAGCAGTCAGTGCTCTTAACCTCTGAGCCATCTGTCCAGCCCCACTGTGTTGTTTTGGTGCCTGTCCTGGATCTTGCTCTGTAGACTAGGCTGGCTTGATATGAATTTAAAGTTAATTTTGTTATTCTGTATGTATGTTTCTACTCTTGTTTGGGGTATTGTGTTTATGCAGCTCATTTAAAAATGTAATGTGTAAGAAATACAGATTAATAGTTGTCTGTAATAGTCAAACTTACAGTCATGCTAGGTATGTTTTCAAGGTCATACACAGATATATTAAGATAGATAGATGGTCTTCAGACACTTCAAAGACCTACAGAATATGGCATTTAATATATTTAATAACCTAATGTTTCTTATGATAGTGAGACTCATCTGCTCCTGGCAGCACCAATCTACTTCATAGAAAATGATGGGCACTGAAGAAACTCCATATGGAGTTTGTTTTCTGTATGGCAAAAACTAGCCATTTGGAGGAAAGAAACTGTCCTTGCCTCAATTGCTGACAGTTATTGTTCAAACTGGACCAGCAGAATGCAAAAAACAAAACAAAACAACAACAACAAAAAACCTTACCAGCCAAATTTTGCCAAGACAGGGTAGGACCATCCTTCAAAATTCCCTGCTTCTCAGAAAAATCTGTCAGATATATTAAGCCTATAGGCCAAAGATGGATGCCCCAATGGGTGATTGTCCAGGCAGCCAGATGTCCCTGTTGTTAGGTAACATTTCACCCTTCTAGGGTTTTTGATGGCGTTAAAGACTAAATAATTAGACTTAAAGTTTCCCTTAGTTATGATAAAAAGGTAAATTAAGTATAAAACTTTAGACTTGAGAGTCCCAGGCCTCAGAATTGCTGCCACAGTAAAAAGGCCTGAAAAGGATGCCCCCACCTCCAGACTGCCCCTAACCTTTTCCCCTAGCTATAGAGAGATCCATGAACTCCTCACCCCACAGGGAAGGGCCAATCAGAAGCCATGAATGCCTCACCCTACAGGGAAGAGCCAATCAGAAGCAGACAAATACTCCAGGTGTCCCTCTGATGAAACTAAAATGTTGTAATTCCCTAGAGCTGAGACAGCCAATCAGCTCAGTCCAGGTATTCCTAACCAGGGCTTGAGCCAATCCCATGTCTGTAACTGAGCAATCTTGGAATCCCCCCAGTGGTTCCCTTATCTAGCCACTTTAAAAACCCTCACCCTGTGCTGCTCAAGGTCTCTCCTGCTGTGCTGCTGCATCTGATGGGCAGAGAAGCTCGAGTTAATTTGTATTAAAGACTTTTTGTTGTTTTATTGGATTTGGTCTCTTGGTGATCTTTTTAGATCCAGACTTTGGGCACAACACACTCACAAAGATAAAATAAATAATAGAGTATTTTCTCTAATTTTGCCAACTACAAATGGATATTGTAACTGTAATTTTTAATAACTGTTTTTATTATATATGTATATATACATATATATATTACTATGTTAAAGTTAAAACCTTCTTTTTGATTAGACAAAAAGGGGAAATGTGAAAGATTCCTTTATACTGTGTGAATATATGTCACTGTTATTGGTTTAAGAAAGAAGCTGACTGGCCAATAGCTGGACAGGATAAGGTTAGGTGGGAGAACCAGACTAAGGACACTGGAAAGAAGAATGGAAGAGTCAAAGGATTTGCCAGCCAGACACGGAGAAGAAACCGGAGGTGCAAGATGAAAAAGGTAATGCCACATGGCAGAATGTAGATTAATTACAGAATGTAGGGTTAATTTAAGGTGTAAGAGTTAGCTAATAACAAGCCTGAGCTATTGGCCAAGAATTTATAATTAATATTAAGTCTCTGTGTTTTCATTTGGAGCTGTTGGTCCTTACAAAAACTCTGCCTACAGATCTGAAAGCTCACTCCTATGGTGACACACGTTCTACACAAGGCTACACCTATTCCAACAAAGTCACAACTCCTAATAGTGCCACTATTTCAGGGGGTCATTTTCTTTCAAACCACCACATGCATACTTCTTCAGTTCTTTGAGTGGAACACCAACAACCTGGAAACACCTGATCCAAAAATAGACCACTGACAGAAGTCACCAAATCAGCAGAAGAACAAATAACACAACAAATATTATCTTATGTAAACACAGATAATATAAAAGGAGTGTTCTTTGTTTACTATGACACATCAACAAAACAACACTTACAGTGTTCATGCACAAAATCAATATTGTGACGAGGCACTTTTATGGACTCAACACAAAAAGTACATAAAGCAAATCTGAAGTCTTTACACATTTTATTCTTCTAGTCTTTCAGCGTTTGGGGTTCTAAAACAGTCAGGATGAGGGCTATCTTAGTTAGGGTTTCTATTGCTGTGAAGACACACCATGACCACTGCAATTCTTATAATAAAGAAAAACATTTAATTGGGACTGGCTTACAGTTCAGAGGTTTAGTCCATTGTCATCATGGCAGGAAGCGTGATGGTGTGCAGGAAACATGGTGATGTGCAGGAAGACATGGAGCTGGAGAAGGAGCTCAGAGTTCTGCATCTGAATCTGCAGGCAGAAGGAAGAAACAATGAACCACTGGGCCTGGCTTGAGCTTCTGAAACCTCAAAGTCCATCCCCAGTAACACACTTCCTCCTCAAGGCCACACCTACTCCAACAAGGCCACACCTTCTAATAGTACCACTCCCTGTGGGCTAATAGGGGTGTATTTTATTCTGTTTTGTTTTTGTTTTTGTTTTTTTCCAGACAGTACTGGCTGTCCTGGAACTGTGTGTGTGTGTGTGTGTGTGTGTGTGTGTGTGTGTGTGTGTGTGTGTAGAACAGGCTGGCCTTGAACTCGCAGATATCGACCTGCATTTGCCACAAGTTCTGGGATTGAAGACATGTGTCATCACCACCTGGCTGAAGTCATTTTCGTTCAAACTACCACAAGGGCATTGCATTTTTAAGGGCATTGCATTTTTAGGGATTATTTTTGCCACTGCTTCTTGTATTATCCAGCTCCCGTCAAGCCACCACATGACTACATCTGCAGACACAGGACCAGGAGAGACATGTAGTCCAAACAGCCAAGGCCAGTGAGAACTACTAGTGTGAGCAAAAACATTTGTATTGGCTTTTGATGAAGCTTTTTAGGCATCAATAGCCAACTGATAGATGGGACACACTGTAGGGGTAGAGCGAAGGAGAAGATAGGACCTCTGTGATACATGGGCCACTGCACAGAGAGGGGACTGTCATCAGACTGTTGAGTGGGAGACATGATTTCTAAATTACACACCACGTATATAACTCCCCTTTCAAGCCAGCTCTAAAGTAAATATGGAGTTTGTTTGTCTTATATATAAAGAACGGAAGCTTCTAATTATATAACAACAGTAACAAAAAGCACCTGGGACCCTCAGGAGCATATTTGACAAGGACCCATAGACTTTTGCACTTTGTTAGAACTGGTCTCGGTGCAGGATAAAGAAAACAGAGTTAGATAGCAGTTAGTACTAAAAAACACTCTTCTAAGGACTTTCCACTAATATATTCATTCAACAAATATCCCTTAAACTTCTGTTATATGCTAGGTACTAGTTTATGTACTTGGTGTGTACCAGTGAAAACAGCAATAAATTAAAACAGAAAGAAAAAGGCCTGGGAAGCCTATATGTTAGCAAAGGAACATGGTGGGGGGGGGGGCACGAGGGTGAGTGAATTAATTGTAGGCAGAAGCAGTTTGTACATGAAATAGTCTGGCCCATACTCTGGCCTCACCAACAGAGCAAGATTTCAGTAGAAGAAGGTAACATTGTTGGTGATAAAACAATGAAGCAACCAGAAGTATAAAAAAACTTCCTCAATCCCATAAACGTCGTCTGCTAAAACTTACATCACACTTAATTGTATATAAAGCTTGCCAGAGGATCAGAGGACAGAGCCAGCCACTAGATTAGACATAGAGGCCTGGCAGTGGTAGCACACACCCTTAATCTTATCACTCAGGAGGCACAGATCCATATGGATCTCTGTGAGTTCAAGGTCACACTGGAAACAGAGCCAGGCAGTGGTGGCACACACCTTTAATCCCAGTCCTGGAAAGCACACAGCCTTTAATCCCAGGAAGTGAGGGCAGGGCGGAGAAAGGTATATAAGGCCTGAGGAAACAGGAACTAAAGCAGTTTAGTGAGACCCATTTCGGGTGAGAACTGGGAGGCTGCCAGGCAGAGGATTCATGGAGTTGGTGAAGTAATAGGTGGTGGCTGTGGCTTGCTCTGCTTCTCTGGTCTTTCAGCCTTCACCCTGATATCTGGCTTTGGGTTTTTTATTATAACACCATCTAAGATTCGAACAGCGCTTAATAATGAAGGAACAAAGGCTTTCCTCTAAAGATCAGTGTGGTCTTGAATGAAAACAGCCCCAAAGGTTCATGTCTTTGAACGCTTAGTCACGAGGAAGTAAAACTGCTGAGAAAGATTCAGAGGAGTTGGAGGAGGTGTGTCCCTGGGGCTGGGCTGTGAAGTTTCAAAGCCTGTGCCAGGCCTAATATCTCTTTGCCTGCCTGCTGTCTGTAGATCAGGATGTAGTTCTCTGCTTCTGCTCCAACGCCATGCCTGTCTGCATCCTGCCATGGCAATAGTGGACTATCTTCTGAAACTATAAGCAAGCCCTCAGGTAAATGCTGTCTTTCGTAGGAGCTGCCTTGGTCATAGTGCTTCTTCACAGCAACAGAACACTGACCAAGACAATCAGGAATAAAGCAAGGTATCCACTGTCATTCTTTTTATTCAACAGTGTATGGAGGTTCTACTCAGGACAACTGAACAAGAAAAGGAAATACAAGGCATCCATATTAGAAATTAAACCCATTATGATGGTGCATGATTGTAATCCCAGTACTCAGGAAGATGAGGCAGGAGCGTTGCCATGAGTTCAAGACCAGTGTGGGCTTCTTAGCAAGACCTTGTCTCAAAAACCCTAAATAGAAAAGAAAAATAAAAGACATAAAGAAAAAAAATAAGAAAATGTGTGAAGGTGATACATCTTGTATATAGAAAATTCTAAGAAGTCGACAAAAACTGACTAGAACTAAAAGTGATTCAGCAACTTTTCAGGACACGAGATCAAAATAACAAAAACCAAAACAACAAAAACATCAACAAAACCACTCAGCTGCATTTCCATGTGCTAGCAATGAACAATCCCAAAATTAAGAAATCAGTTTCACTGGTTATTATGCAAAAGGTGAAGGAAATACGTAGGAACAAGGTTAACTATAAAAACACAAGGCTTGAGCATTGCAAACTTCCAAAATGTTGATGGAAGAACTTAAAGAAAACAGAAGTCAACAGGAAGATATCCCCACGTCGCTTTAGTTTGGATGGTCAGTTTCTGCAGAAGTCCCTTGTGGTTACAATTGGTCTGAAGGCTGGGAGGATTGTGAGCTGGTGGAGCTTTTGAGAGATCAGGCCTGGTTTCAGTCCTTAGGTCAGTGGGGAGTTGCTTTGAAGGGGCTGTGGGGCCCTGGTCTCTGCCCATTTTCTCTTTTGTTTCCTGGCTGTGAAGTGAGAAGTTTTGATGTACCGTATCCTCTGGTCAAGATGTACCAGCTCCACATGGGCGCAAAGCAGTATGATCCTGCACTCGAACTCCCCAAACTAGGTGACAAAACAACCTTCTTTATATGTTAACTCTCTCCAATACTGTTGCAGTAAAGTCAGACAGACTGCCTTAGTCAGGATTTCATTGCTGTGAGGAGACACCACAACCACAGAAACTCTCATAAGGAAAGCATTTAACTGGAGTGGCGGCTCACAGTTTCGGAGGTTTGGTCCATTATCGTCATGATGAGGAGCATGGTGGCACACAGGCAGACATGATGCTAGAGGAGTAGCTGAGCATAATACATCCTGCAAGCAACAGGAAGTCAACAGAGACATTGGGTGGTGCCCTGAGCATAGGAAACCTCAAAGCCCACCCCCACAGTGACACACTTCCTCCAACAAGGCCATACCCACTCCAACAAAGCAAAACTTAGTATAGTTAAGAATATCACACTTTGCAGATTAAACAGAGTCACTAAAATCTCTGTCAAAATCATGGCTGGCTCTTTCCTGGAAAGCATTGGTAGGTCTGTGCTTAAATTTGTATGGCAATGCAAAAAGGATCAAGAATAAAATAGAACAATAACAAAAAAAATTTTTTTTTTTAAAAAGAAGGAAATAGAGCCAGAAAAAGGCCAGACATAGAGAACTTAGAGTTAAGTTGTGATGATGGAAGCTGGATCATAATGACAGATGTCTGCACCAAGGGCTCAGAATAAACTCAGAGTTGCGGCTAATTTAGGGGGGAAATGTGAAAATAATTCCATGGGGGGAAGTAATCTTTAATTTAAAAATATTATCTGTATGGGTGTTTTTGCTTACATGTATGTCTATGCACCCGGCATGCCTGGTACCCGAGGAAGCCAGAAGACAGTGTTAGATTGCCCCAGAACTGGATTACAGGTGGTTGTGAGCTGCCCTTCCTGTGCTGGGAATTGAACCTGAGTCCTTTGGAAGAGCAGCCAGTTCTCTTAACTACTGAGTCCTCTCTGGCCCCCACCAAATCGTCTTTTAGGGGGCTGTTGGTACTAAATATTCTTATGTAGAAAGATAAAGCTAGATGGAAGCCTCATACCAAACACAAAAATTAACTAAGAAAGGAACATAGCTTAAAATGTAAAAACTAAGGGTATGAAATTCTTACAATAAAACATAAGTAGAGATACTCAAGAATGTGGGTTGGGCAATGATTTCTTAGATTCAATATCAAAAGCACTAACAGTAACATAAACTATTAATAAATGTATCTTTATCAAAGCTTTTTTTTTTTTCACTTAAAAGTATACCATCATGAAAGCGAAAAATGGGGATGTGGCTGAGCAGCGGAGAGCTTGCCCAGCATGCACTATAGTTTGATACTTAGTAACAGGAGAAAACCAGCAAAACAAAGGGTGAAAAGATCACACGTGGATTCAAAGAAAATATTTTCAAATTACATGTCATGTTTTTACACCTCAAGGGACTTGTTTCCAGAAAATATTAAAATTTCTTTTTAAAAACACCTTTTTATTAAAACAGAATTATATCATTTCCCCTTTTCTTCAGCGCCTCCTATGCCCGACTCTCAAATTGATAGCCTCCTTTTCTTTTATTATTATTGTTACAAATGTGTGTGTGTGTGTGTGTGTGTACAGATGCATGTATAAGTATGAGCAATACTATAAATATAGCCTGCTGGATCTATTTTTGTTGTGTGTGTATAGTTGCAGGCTGACTGCTTTGCACTAAGCCAGTGGAGGCTCATCTCTGGGAGAGGCTAGTTTTCTTTCTCAGAGACATTAGTTGTCTACAGTTCTTTGTCGAGAGGTGGAACTAAGGAGGAAAAATCATAGAATTAAAACCTCACAAGGATTTAGATAGACGTTTTCCCAAAGAAAGTGAACAAACTAGTAAGCATATGAAAGGTGTTCAGCCTCACTGGTCATTAGGGAACTGCAAATCAAAACCACCGGAGAGGGCTGGGGAAGTTGCTCAGTGCCAGAACACTGGCCACACACACAGGGCCCTGGACTCTGCCCCAGCACTACAACAAGAAAGAAAGAAAAGAGATCTGGGGATAGTGGTGCACGCTTTTAATCCCAGCACCTGGGAGGCAGAGGCAGGTGGATCTCTGTGAGTTTAAGGCCAGCCTGGTCTAGATAGTGAGTTCCAGGACAGCCAGGGCTACATAATGAGACCGTGCCTTAAAAAGAAACCAACAAACAAACAAACAGAAAAGAAAAATGAAACAGAGGATTACCATATGACCCTGTGAGTCTATGCATATATATATATATATATATATTCCCAGTACAAATGGACACCTAAGTCTGCACTAGCCCTTTAGAGCTGTACCAGTCATAATCACAAGAGCCCCAAGATGGAACTGCTTACATACCAAGTGATAATAAAGGATGACTACTGGGCTGTTACCAGTGGACTATTATTTATGATCAAAAGAAATAGAGTCCTAATATGTGGTACAACATTAGACCTGGAAACATGTTAAGCCCTTCACACAAGGGAGACTGAAGAACGACAACGAAAATGTAGAGTGGCTCCTTATTTAAAAAAAAAGTTTTAGTCTTTTATTTTACCTTTTTGAGACAGGGCCTCCCTCACTGTGTAGCTCTGGCTGGCCTTGAACTCATTAGAGTAGACCAGGCTGCAGCCGGCTGCTTTTTGAGGTGGTGGAAATGATCCAAAATTGAATATGCTAATAGTCACACAACTCTGAAAATACACTGAAAACCACTAAGTGGATGTGGTGGTTTGGATGAGAATGGCCCTGTAGGCTCTTATGTTTGAATGTTTGGTCCCAGTTGATGGAACTATGGAGGAAAAATTAGAAGGTGTCACTAGGGGCAGGCTTTGAGATTTTAAGTCTTGTGAGTTTCCCAGCATGCCTCTCTCTATTTCTGTCTCTCTACCACTCTATCTCTCTCCCTGTCTCTGTCTCTCTCTGCTTCCTACTTTGGGTCCAGCTGTTAGCTCTCAGCTGTTCCCTCACTATGCCATCATGGACTCTAACCTGAAATCAAACCCGAACCAAACACTGCCTTCTAGAAGTCACCTTGGTCATGATGGGTTACCATGGCAATAAAAAAGTAACGTGAATACTGTATTTAAAACAGTTGCATTTCATGACATGTACACATCATCTCAATAAAGCTGTCCAAAAGCAGGGGAAGGTTGATGGAGTGAGCCATGGAGAAATCTGAAGGAAGGACATTCTGGACAAGTGGGGACAGTCAGAGCAACCCCTGGAAAAGAGCCTTATTGAGAACAGCGCAGAGACCAGCATGGCTGGGACAAAGTGAGAGAAGAGATGGACCGCGTGAAAGGAGAGCAGAGAGGGCAGGAGAGGCCGGAGCATGAAGGCAGCAAGGGCCTCTGGGAGCGCTCGTGTTCTCCAGATTCCATCTTAAAGAGGTGAGCAGGAGAGTGACATCACTGACATTTATGTTATAAAAAGATGTCTGGCTGCCGCACGGAGTGCAAAAGTAAAGAGACTAACCATGAGGCTGCATCCATATGGATGATGGTGGCTCAGACATCAGTGGTGCATAGTGAGGTCACTAGAGTACAGAGAATTTTGGCTTTGTTTTCCAAGACAGGGTTTCTCTGTGTGTCCCTGGCTGTCCTGGAACTCACTCTGTAGACCCGGCTGGCCTCAAACTCAGAGATTCATCTGCCTCTGCCTCTGCCTCCCAAGTGCTGGGATCAAAGGTGTGTGCCATGACATCTAGCTCAATCCAGATTAATTCATTTAATTCCCCAGAACAGCCCTATTAAGGGAGCTGATAGTATCATTCTCACTTTACAGGTGATCAAACTGAAGCCCCACATCATTCCTTGTCTTCTGAGAATGAAAGACCCCCCGGCACCCCTATAGGAATGCTATGTTTGCAAGGCTTATAAGGGAACAAAAAACAGTTCCAGGAAATAGAATGGCCCCACTGCAGCCCAGATAGCCGATAAGCATTGCCCTGTTGTGCGCCTCACTTGAATTGTCCAATCAGAACCATTCGCGCCTTGTTTAAACTATCCAATCAGAACCCTTTGACTATTCGCGCCTCACTTGAATTGTCCAATCAGAGCTTTGTAACCATTCGCGCCTTGTTTAAACTATCCAATCAGAACCCTTTGACTAATGCTTTCCCGCGCTTCTTGCTATAAAAACCCATCCCACCAACCCAGAGGTGCGCTGGTCTTCTGAGAGGCTTTGTTGCCCCAGGTACCTGTGTTTGAATAAACCTCGTGCTGTTGCATCAGATCGGTGGTCGCTGCGTGCTCATTGAGCCGGGGGTCTCTCCTGAAGGGAGATCTCTCCGGGGGTCTTTCATTTGGCGAGCCAGCCAGGAGGCAGAGACCCTCTACTCACGGACCACCAACCCACTATCAGGAGGTAAGCCGGCCAGCCTCGGTATTTATGTTTAAGCTCGAGCCGTCCTGTGTCCGTTTTGTCTCTGTGCTGCCTGTTTCTATGTTTGAGCTCTGTTCCTGCGCAGCGTCTGGAGGGACCAGGAAAGGAGGCGGGCAAGGTCTGCCGTGAGGCCGGGCTGCCTGAGTCCCGCACTAGGGTATCTCCCCTAGTGTTCTGTATCGGGGTGAGGCTGAAGGGGCTGACGAGCCCGGACTTCGCTCACCAACCCTGGAAGACGTTCCACGGGAGTCTGAAGTCCCCTTTGGGGCACGGTTTTTCGGGGCCTCCCAAGTATCCAAGGGATACGTGGTGTTGGCAGGGGACGGAGGGCGCAAACCCTCCCAATCCCCGACCGAGTTCTTGCTTTCGGTTTTGCGCCGAAGCCGCGCAGCGCGATTTGTTGTAACGTCTGTTGTTTGTCTGTTTCTTGTTTGCTGCCTAATTCTTCTTTATCTAGACACCAGAATGGGACAAACCGTCGCTACGCCCCTGAGCCTCACTCTCGACCGCTGGTCGGACGTAAAAGGCCGTGGCAACAATGAAGGAGTCATCATCAAAAAGAATAAATGGACCACTCTCTGTGAGGCCGAATGGGTTATGATGGGTGTCGGCTGGCCCCGAGAGGGCTCCTTTAACCTCTCTTTGATTTCACAGGTTGAAGGGAAGATTTTTGCCCCCAAACCCCACGGGCATCCGGACCAGGTCCCCTACATAGCCATCTGGAGATCCCTGGTAGAAAACCCATTTCCATGGGTCAAGCCCTCCTCCTAGGTCCCTCTACAACCCCTTTGGCTTCTCCCCCGCCCTCCGCACCTCCTGCAATTTCTTCCTCCTCTTTATACCCTATACTTCCCCGCAAAGAGGCTCTCAAGCCTTCCGTCCTCCCCCACGACCTAGACTCTCCCCTCATCGACCTCCTAACAGCTGAGCCGCCACCTTATCGCGCGGCACCGGCCACGCCAGCCGCGGGACCGGAAACAGGGGTGCCGGCCATCGGAGGGACAGCAGCCCCTGAGAGGATGGCAACTGGCGGGGACACAGGGGGGACCCCGGTTCCCTCACCCATCGCCGGTCACCTTCGGGCCTGCCGGGATGACACCCCCCTGGGATCCAAGGCCTTTCCCCTCAGAGAAGGGCCCGGCCGCCATCTCCAGTACTGGCCATTCTCGGCCTCTGATCTCTATAACTGGAAACAATTTAACCCCCCGTTTTCCAAAGATCCCGTGGCGTTAACCAACTTGATTGAGTCTATTCTAGTGACCCATCGGCCAACCTGGGATGACTGCCAACAACTTTTGCAGACCCTCCTGACTGTGGAGGAGAAGCAGCGGGTGTTCCTGGAAGCACGGAAGCAGGTCTCCGGCGAAGATGGGAGACCAACCCAGCTCCCTAATCTCATTGACATAGCCTTCCCCCTCGTGTGCCCGAATTGGGATTATACCACCGATGAAGGTAGGGGACACCTACGTCTCTATTGCCAGTTGCTCTTAGCGGGTCTCCGTGCCGCTGCTAGGCGGCCTACTAATTTGGCCCAGGTAAGAAGCACCATCCAGGGAAAGGAGGAGACGCTGGCCGCATTTTTAGAAAGGCTAAAAGAGGCTTATAGAATGTACACCCCCTATGATCCAGAGGACCCAGGGCAGGCGCCAGGAGTTATCCTGTCATTTATCTACCAGTCGAGCCCAGATATCAGGACTAAGTTACAGAGGTTAGAAGGACTGTCGACACTGAATCTTTCGGATCTGCTGAAGGAGGCAGAGAAAGTATTTAACAAGAGGGAAACCCCGGAGGAAAGGGAGGAGAGGATGTGGCAGAAGCAGGATGAGAGGGACAAGAGACGACACAAGGAGATTAAGACACTGGCCGCCGTAGTGTTGCAGGGCCAGGACAGAGAGGGAGTTAGGATGGGAGAACGAAGGCGACCCCCCTTGGAGAAGGACCAGTGTGCATACTGCAAGGGAAAAGGACATTGGGCTCGGGAATGCCCACAGAGACCACAGGGACCCCGACGACCCAGACCCAAGGCTGTGGACCTCCTTAATCTGGAAGACTAGGGGGGTCCAGGCCAGGAGCCCCCCCCCAAGCCTTGGATAACCCTCAAGATCGGGGGGCAACCCATAACCTTCCTAGTTGATACGGGGGCCCAACATTCGGTCCTGACCCATACTGGAGGCCCCCTCAGTGACTGTTCTGCTTTGGTCCAGGGGGCCACCGGTAGTAGGAGATACCGGTGGACGACTGAAAGAAAAGTCCAGTTGGCGTCGGGGCAAGTAACCCATTCCTTCCTACATATACCCGACTGCCCTCACCCGTTGCTGGGCCGGGACCTACTGACTTAATTAAAAGCACAGATTTACTTTGATGAAAGAGGACCCACAGTCACGGGGCCTGGGGGAACCCCTTTACAAGTCCTCGCCCTAAATCTGGAAGAAGAATACCGCCTTTTCGAGCCTGAGCCCCCGAAAGAACCACCAGGTGAGATGCAGGACTGGCTAGACAGGTTTCCACAGGCATGGGCAGAAACAGGAGGCTTGGGGCTCGCGCACGACCAGCCGCCCCTCGTCATTTCATTGAAGGCCTCCGCAGCCCCAATCTTAATCAGACAGTACCCCATGTCTCGGGAAGCGCAGGAGGGGATTAAACCCCACATCCGGCGGCTAGTAGACCAGGGAGTGCTCAAACCCTGCCGATCTCCCTGGAATACTCCCCTCTTACCCGTCAAGAAACCAGGCACGGGGGAATTCAGACCGGTCCAGGACTTAAGGGAGGTCAATAAGCGGGTAGAAGACATACACCCCACAGTACCTAACCCTTACAACCTCCTCAGCACCCTCCCACCGACCCATACGTGGTATACGGTGCTGGATCTAAAAGATGCTTTCTTTTGCTTGAGACTGCATCCTCAGAGCCAGCTACTGTTTGCTTTTGAATGGAGGGACCCAGAAATCGGGCTTTCAGGACAGCTGACCTGGACCCGGCTCCCTCAAGGGTTCAAGAATAGCCCAACACTCTTTGATGAGGCCCTCCATGCAGATCTAGCTGGATTCCAGGTAGAGCACCCAACCTTGACTCTGCTTCAGTACATAGATGACCTCCTCTTGGCCGCCAGGAGCCGGACCGAATGCTTGGAAGGAACTCAGGCTCTGCTGACCAGGCTTGGGGAGAAGGGCTACAGGGCCTCGGCCAAAAAGGCCCAGATATGCCAAAACAAAGTTATCTATTTGGGCTACACCCTGGAGGGAGGGCGAAGATGGCTGACCGAGGCCAGAAAAGAGGCAATTGTCTCAATCCCCCCTCCCAAGGGCCCTTGGCAAGTCCGAGAATTTTTGGGCACGGCCGGCTACTGCCGCCTCTGGATTCCTGGGTTTGCTGAACTGGCTGCCCCCCTGTATCCTCTCACTAAGCCAGGAATTATGTTCTGATGGGAGGAAAAACATCAACAGGCCTTCCAACAAATTAAGAGAGCATTGCTCGAGTCACCAGCCCTGGGCCTACCAGATCTAACTAAGCCCTTCGAACTATTCGTGGATGAGAACTCAGGTTTTGCTAAAGGGGTATTAGTGCAAAAACTGGGGCCCTGGAGGAGGCCGGTGGCCTATCTATCCAAGAAATTGGACCCGGTAGCCACTGGATGGCCCCCTTGCTTACGCATGGTGGCTGCTATTGCAGTCCTGCTCAAGGATGCGGGTAAACTGACTCTGGGCCAGCCAATGACTGTGCTATCCTCCCATGCGGTGGAAGCCTTAGTCCAGCAGCCCAGACAGATGGCTCTCCAACTCCAGAATGACTCATTATCAGACCTTGCTGCTAGATACCGACCGAGTGACCTTCGGCCCCACAGTCTCCCTCAATCCGGCCACCCTACTACCCCTGCCTGCCTCCTCGGGGGAGCATGATTGCCTCCAGATCCTGGCGGAAGCGCACGGCACCCGTCCAGACCTGACCGATCAACCATTAAAGGACTCAGACTATGTCTGGTTCACGGACGGGAGCAGCTTCCTCGAGGAAAGGACGAGAAGAGCAGGAGCAGCTGTCACCACTGAGTCAGAGGTGGTCTGGGCCTCGCCGTTGCCGGCTGGAACATCGGCCCAGAGAGCGGAGCTGATCGCACTCGCCCAGGCCCTCCGGATGGCAGAAGGTAAGAGACTCACAGTCTATACTGACAGCAGATATGCCTTCGCCACTGCTCATGTGCATGGAGAAATCTACAGACGGAGGGGCCTCCTGACTTCAGAAGGTAAAGAAATCAAAAATAAAAAGGAGATTCTGGATCTCCTACAAGCACTATTCCTCCCACGGCAGCTCAGTATAATGCACTGTCCAGGGCATCAAAAGGGGAACACAGCAATGGCTCGGGGAAACAGGCTGGCTGACCTAACCGCCCGAGCCGCAGCCTCCCAACCACCCAAGGAAGGGCAGCTGATGCTCCTGCAGGGTCACCCGCCGCCTAGCAGAGGCCCTATGCCCTACAGCCCTGAGGACCATGAGCTAGCAAAGAAAATGGGGGCGGAATGGGACTCTGAGAAGCAGGCTTATACAAAAGAAGACAAACTAGTCATGCCTACTTCCCATACCCAATACATGCTCAAGTTCCTTCATGCACTGACCCATCTAAGCAAGGGCAAAATGAAGGCCCTACTGGCCGACGAGACTTCTGGGGCTATACTACTGAACCAGGACCAAATACTCCAGCAAGTGACCTCTAGCTGTCCAGCATGCACCCAAGTGAACCCCGGAAAGGCCCACTTAGGCAAGGGAACCCGCCTAAGGGGCCATCGCCCTGGGACCCATTGGGAAATAGATTTCACAGAGGTAAAGCCCGGACTCTATGGCTACCGTTACCTCCTGATTTTTGTGGACACCTTTTCTGGATGGATGGAAGCATTCCCCACCAAGAAGGAAACAGCCAACGTCGTGGCCAAAAAGCTGTTGGAGGACATTTTTCCCAGATATGGGATGCCCCAGGTAATGGGGTCCGATAATGGGCCTGCCTTCGTCTCCCAGGTAAGTCAGAGGGTGGCCAGATTGCTGGGGATTGATTGGAAGCTTCATTGTGCATACCGGCCCCAGAGCTCAGGACAGGTAGAACGAGCTAATAGAACCATTAAGGAGACTTTAACCAAATTAACGCTTGCAACTGGCTCTAGAGACTGGGTGCTCCTACTCCCCTTAGCCCTTTACCGGGCCCGGAATACCCCCAGACCCCTTGGTTTGACTCCCTTTGAAATTATATATGGGCCCCCCCCCACCTATTGTGAATTTCCTTCATCCTGACATTTCGTCCTTCGCTACCAGCCCTACCTTAGAGGCACACCTCCAGGCCCTCCAGCTGGTACAGAAGGAAGTTTGGAAACCTCTGGCAGCAGCCTACCGAGAGCAACTGGACCACCCAATAGTCCCTCATCCCTTCCAGATCGGGGACTCCGTCTGGGTTTGGCAACACCAGACCAAGAATTTGGAACCACGGTGGAAGGGACCATACACCGTCCTGCTGACCACACCAACTGCTCTCAAGGTCGACGGGATTGCTGCCTGGGTCCACGCCTCCCACGTGAAGGCTGCTAAGGAGATTGACCCAACCAGCTCCAAGGAGTCCACATGGAAGGTACAGCGCACTCAAAATCCACTGAAGATAAGACTCTCTCGTACCTGATTCTCCTCCTTACTCTTACCCCTCTCCCAACCCTGGGGTCAGGGCCCCCTCACCAGGTTAAAAAGCTCATTTGGCAAGTTATATCCCAAACCGGGGAGACCATATGGTCAACCACAGCTAACCATGCCCCCCACACCTGGTGGCCACCCCTAACTCCCGATATTTGTCAGCTGGTAGCGGGCCTGGACGCTTGGGACATTGCTCATTTGAGTCACTCTGACTTCCCGGTTCGCACGGCCCGGTCAATCAGACCTGGGGGAGGACGAGGCCATCTCCCACAGAGGGGACCTGGATGTATCAATGCAGACACCCGTTGTTCCTTGTCCACTTATGACTTTTATGTCTGTCCCCGTGATGGCCGCAACCGGAATGAGGCCCGTAGATGTGGGGGATATGAGGAATTCTTCTGCAAACAATGGGGATGTGAGACCACCGGCGGGGCCTATTGGAAGCCCAGCTCTAGTTGGGACTTGATAACGGTGTCCAAAAATTATTCCAGCCCCGACAAATGTACGGTCAGCACTGAGGGAACTGTCCCCTTACCCATTGTTATCTCTTTCACTGAAAAGGGCAAGGAGGATAGAGGATGGCAGTCCGGGCATACTTGGGGACTCAGGTTTTATATGACAGGGTTTAACAAAGGCCTGACCTTCAAAATTCAGCTCAAGGCAGAAACCACCCCCCTGTCAGTTGGCCCCAACTCGGTCCTCTCAGATCAGAAACCCCCGTCCCAGACGGGACAGGGTAAGCAACTCCCCACTCCCACTATGTCACCCAATATGAATGTTCCCAACATAACTGCAGCCCCAACAACTGCGGCCCCCGCCAGGACCCGCCTAGGAACAGGGGATCGACTCCTTGGTCTACTGCAAGGAGCCTATTCCACCCTAAATGCCACCCAGCCTAACCGAACTCAGGAATGTTGGCTATGTTTACTCTCTCTCCCTCCCTATTATGAAGGGGTAGCAGTACAGGGCCCGCACTCCCAGCTGGACACCACCACCCCCTGCTCGATGCCTGGGAGAGACCCAACAAAAGCTGACTCTGTCAGAAGTATCTGGACAGGGATTATGCCTGGGGAATCCTCCCCCATCCCATTGTGGCCTCTGTAATACCACTGTGACCTCGGGAACCGGATATTCCATTGGTCCTAATGGAACTTACTGGGCATGCGACACGGGACTCACCCACTGTGCATCCTGGTCAATACTACAAGGCAATGAATCCAGCTTTTGTGTATTAATAGAACTGTTTCCCAGGATAACCTATCATGAGCCTGAAGATATTTATGCTCAATTTGAGATGGGACCCGCCCGAACCAAGAGGGAACCTGTGTCCCTGACCTTAGCCCTTATGTTAGGAGGTCTCACTATGGGGGGAGTTGCGGCTGGGATAGGAACAGGAACAACTGCCCTAGTTGAAACTCAACACGTCCTACAGCTCCAAGCCGCTATGAACCAGGATATACAGGCTCTGGAGGAATCTATAAGTGCCTTAGAAAAGTCCCTAACCTCTCTCTCTGAGGTAGTACTCCAGAATCGTAGGGGACTGGACATCCTGTTTCTGCAGGAGGGGGGACTATGTGCCGCTCTAAAGGAAGAATGCTGTTTCTATGCTGATCATACAGGTTTGGTCAGAGATAGCATGGCGAAACTCAGAGAGCGGTTGAAGCAGAGACAGAGATATTTTGAGGAACAACAAGGATGGTTCGAGGGATGGTTCCGCAGGTCCCCATGGCTCACCACCCTCATATCGACCATCATGGGCCCCCTACTGATCCTTGTGCTTATTTTGATGTTTGGCCCTTGCATTTTAAACAGGCTCATTCACTTTATTAAGGAGAGAATTTCGATGGTTCAGACTCTGGTACTAACTCAACAATATCAACGACTCCATCAGTCAGAGACTGAGCCACCACCCCTGGCCCCTCACCTTTATGCACCTCAGTAAATGAAAGATTCCATTTAGTTAAAAAGAAAATGGGGGAATGAAAGACCCCCCGGCACCCCTATAGGAATGCTATGTTTGCAAGGCTTATAAGGGAACAAAAGACAGTTCCAGGAAATAGAATGGCCCCACCGCAGCCCAGATAGCCGATAAGCATTGCCCTGTTGTGCAAACCCCCTAGCTTGTGAGGCACGTAGGGGAACAAAGGAATTCAGCTAGAAGGCAACCAGAGCAGCTGGAATTCTAGATAGGGGTTGAGTCGACACACATATCTGGTTGCCAAGGAAACCCACAAACCGCCCTGAGCCTGAATCCATGCCCCATTTGATTTATGCTTATATATTCGCGCCTCACTTGAATTGTCCAATCAGAGCTTTGTAACCATTCGCGCCTTGTTTAAACTATCCAATCAGAACCCTTTGACTAATGCTTTCCCGCACTTCTTGCTATAAAAACCCATCCCACCAACCCAGAGGCGCGCTGGTCTTCCGAGAGGCTTTGTTGCCCCAGGTACCTGTGTTTGAATAAACCTCGTGCTGTTGCATCTGATCGGTGGTCGCTGCGTGCTCATTGAGCCGGGGGTCTCTCCTGAAGGGAGACCTCTCCGGGGGTCTTTCAAGATGTCTGTGGGACAGGCAATAAAGCTGGGCAGTAAGGCTGAGCTGAGCCCAGAGGCTTGCTCTCACAGCCTCACTCATCTGAAAGGTCAGCAGCCCTCAGGAATCTCATCGGTGCCTGTCACAACTGACTTGGGCACATGTAAGGACTTTGAAGAGTTTGCAAGCCACAGCTGCACGCTGGGATTCTTTCCCTCTGACAGACTGTATTCCCGGGGCTTAGTCTAACAACTTCTTATTCGTAGTGAAATTGTTTATTTCCCAGAGAACTGAGCCAAGATCAGTGCAGAGTTTGATGGAAAAAAAGTAGAGGCCTAAAATGAGATTGGGGGGGTGGTGGACAAAAAAAAAAAGGTTAGAAAGTAAGGTGTTGCCCTAACAAGGAAACTGAGATAATGGCGTCAAAAAAGCGACTCTGACAGTGTGGCAGACGGGAATTATCCTGGGAGCCTTTATGCAATTGAATTTTGGTTTCTACTAAAAGCTTTATAATGAGAGTGGAATCTTCTCTCCCTTTTGAAGTGTTCAAACTGAGCCACAGTGTCACTTTTACTCACAGCTCTGAGGACAGCCTTAACTGAAACCCTGTCAAGCTTAGTCTGGCCTGCCCCTGGCCCATCCAGGAGTTTTCTACACAACCAAATTTTTGAATTGGAAGGAAATTGCATGTGATTGGTTTTCCTTTGGCTTCCTGGAAATAATGGCTGCTATCAGGGGAGTGGTTAGAGCGCTTTGCTGCCATTTGTAGGGGTCTGCTCCGCTTCCCTACTTTGTTTCCAGTTCTGCTATGCTTCAGCAGACTCACCCCTGCCCATCTACGACTAGAGGAAGAGCTGCTTCCCTCTTGCCGCTGATGGGGGATGGGGGGGAGTTTCAGAATGCCAGCTCATGTTATGTTGCTGAGCAAACCCTGGAATCTGCTTCCTCCAGGTTTCTCGTTTTGTGAGAGACTTGGGTGATATTGCTTCAATTTAGTTTCCCATCAAAGCAGAGGGTGTCCTGATGGATCAAGCAGTCAGTCACTGATACCACATTCTCATTCTCTCTCTCTCTCTCTCTCTCTCTCTCTCTCTCTCTCCCACAGTCTTACCAGTATTGAACCAGGGAAGACGGGGAAGAGGGGTAGAGGGTGGCATCTTTCCTGCCTGTTCTTTATCCAGGACACTGTCATATATGCTAGGTTACAGAGTCCAACACTTTCTCTCAGAAACCAGACCACACTTCTCTAGACACACAATTAATTAGCCCTGCCTCTACCTTGCAGGATAAGTTCATGGTCCCACCTCGTGCCTGCCTCCATGGCTCCTGACACAGGCTGGGTCACATGCTATCGAACTTGCCCTCTCCATATCTGAAAACCTCTACGTCGGGGGAACTTCCTTTGTCCTTAGGATCTGAGGGGACCTGGGGGCCCTGTCTTCCTTCAGGAGTCCTCACGGCAGCTGCCTAGGGCCGTGGTGTTGTATTTCTCCTGATATTCTTGAACTGAAAGCGCTATGTTCTCCTTCAAACCACACTGTGCTGTCTGTAGCTGAGTGTCCTAACTCACCTGATATTGGGTCACTTCTAGGCTTCATCATGGCAGTCTGTGGCTAGGAGCTTACACCTCTCTCTCCTAACAGCTCTTCCGAAGGGAACTTTCATCTTAGCTCCCCTCTTTACAAACCACCATGATTCCCTTTCATCTAACAATATGGGCTCCAAAATTTGCCACCTCTGCACCTCTCCTGCCTCCCTCCTTCTTATCTCCTGCCAGCCCTGGCTTCCAGCCCTCAGCGCTCAAGCTCTGACCCAACTCCAGTGAGCTCCAAACACAAAGGACTTTGTTGGAATCAAGACCCACCTTCCAAGAGGACAATCCATTTGCCCAGGATGGGGCTGTGACGTAAAGGGACAACTGGCGGTCACTAGCATCTTCCTACAAACCCCTCTTAATTGCGCTTCTTTGGTAGAATCTGAACTTCTAGCTTCATAAAACACTGGATATTATCTCTCCATTTACTATGTTGGTTTACTCTGGTGAACCATTTTCCCCAATTCAAAAGACAACACGCTTCTGAAATTGAATGTGTTTTTCCAAGTTTTGGTAGCCAAAAGTAAATATCTTCTCTCTCATATACACCATTGTGCTTTATGGACTTGAACTTTGCATGTATTCTTGATGTCTGCTTCCACAAAACTTAATAAATTCAGTTCTTCTAAATTCTGTGCTTTCCTGCGTGTCATTTCCTTACCGTGACATTGTCCATCTATGATTGATGGCAGTACCATACAGTGTGCTGGAATATTAAAAATGGTATTGGGGCTGCCTAACTTAATCATGATTAAAAAAAAAAAAAAACAACTACACTTATTAAAGTGATCTCGACGATCTTTATTCTCTCTCAAGACCAGCTTGCGTTGCTATTGCCTTTTTGAGCCTTTCTTTTATTAGTTTGAAAGAACCCACAGTCTGTCTCAGACTCAGGAATAGCGTTCACTTTATGTTTCAGCAGGGTTGTTTTTCATCACAAACTAATAAACAGTAGACAATGCTCTCTGTGGAGTCTGCTCACCACATCAGATCTCACTGTATGACTGTGTAGAAAATTAAAACAGAACAGGGCTAAGACATCAGTCACAGGCGTGTGGCAAAGGTTGTTGTGAGGGATTAGTAACAGTGTCTGTCTTCCCAGAAATAAAAAGATGATTTGGTACTCCGACAGAGGCACGCATTGGTGATTTTCTTCACAGAGGCTTCAGGTCCGATCTACCTTTACTGGATTCCATTGGGAAAGGAATTCAAACTCTATGCAGACATGAATATTTCTGAACTGATTTAAATGGAAAAGTGGCATTAAGTCTTCCCTGAATATTTGTTAAATGTTTCTGCAAGTTTGCTGAAGCTGTCCTGGGGAAAAACAGAATTCAGCCCCAGGCAGCAGCACATCATTGGATTTCTATGAAACATCAGCTGGGGTTTGCTCTGTGGCTCTGCTCCTTGTTTTACAATCCTAAACTACCTAGGTTCTCTTGACAAGACTGGTTTCCATGTCAATTGCACTCCACAACAAGCAGGACTTGTTTAAACCTTCTTCTGGGCTGAAAAGGCAATTCACTTGGTGGAGTCATTGCCTACTATGCACAAGGACCTTGGGTTGATGCGCAGCACTTTGTGTGGCAGTGCATGCCTGTGAACCCAGCACTCAGGAGGTGGGGAGAAGGGTCAGAAGGGAGTTTGAGATTGAGGTCAGCCTAGGCTATCTAAGATCCTGTCTCAAACAAGTCTGCCAAGACAGACAGAAACAAATAAACAGAAACACTTTCAAGAGTTTGTGCTACCGAACTGACGGGTCTCGGTCTTAAAAAGCTTTTAAGTGTGACCTTGGGGGCAGGAGAAAGCTGCCTGCAGTCCCCAGTGTTTGAGATTCATGGGACTGGACAGTTCATGTGGCAACAGGAGCAGATGGGGGAGGAAAGGAAGCTGGGACTGAGGGGAGGCAGAGTCCACATAGCTCTGATCCCTGACCCACCACTTAGCAGCGCTGTGTTGACAGGAGGTTTAACTGATCTTCAGTGACCTTCACATGGTGTAATCCTCTTCCCTTGAGAGTGAATAGGGCTTGTGACTTTCTGGAAACCACAGAATAAGGCAAACCTGATGGGCTGTCACTGCTTCTATTATGCTACAGTGTACAATGAAAGTGTTAAGAGGCTGGCCTGCCCCGATGACTCTGATACTTGTAAAGAATCCCATCGTAGTCAAGACTGGAGGCACAGGCCTAGCCTCCCAGCACTCAGAGGCAGACACATTATAAATTGAAAGCCAACTAGGGTTACATAGTAAACTCTAAATCTTGCTATCTAATCTACATAACAAGAACCTATCTCACAGAACACAGCAAGACTTCATCTTAAACTGTACATCGTGTAATCTCATGCCTGTCATTCTAATTCTTGGGTGGTAAGATCAGGAGTTCAATGTCATTCTCAGCTACATAATGAGTTTGAGGTCAGCCTGGACTGTATAAGACCCTATTTCCAAAAACAGCAACCCACCTCCCCCCACCCACCAAAAAAAAGTTCTTACTAGACACAGGGATGATCCTTCTAGTCTGAGAAAAACTATATGATCTGCTTGTGAAGAGAGTCGTGTGATGGGGACAGTGGGCAGGTGCAGGGACATAAAGGACTTCTGTTGCTAAGAGCCAATAAGAAGCTGGATCCTCAGTCACATCGTATAAAGAAATGAATTTCTCCAATAATCCAAGGGAGCTCAGTGGATTCTTCCTCAGTGTAGTGTCCAGGCAAAGATACGATCCACCAACTCCTTTATGGCAGCCTTGTGGGATCCTGAGTAGAAGGCCTAGACAAGCTGAGCCTAGATGCCCTCAAAGGGGACTGCAGGACATCAGCCCCTCTTCTGTTCTTCGTTCTGGCTATCTCTTGAATGGGCCTCTCTGTACATGCTTCTGTCATGATGTTTTATCTGACAGTAGGCCCAAAAGCATGGGTCCCACTGACCACTGACTGAATCCTCCAAGATTGTGAGCCAAAATAAGCCTTTCCTCTCCATAAGCTGATTCTTTCAGGAATTGCATACAGCCACAAAAAGCCCCCAAGAGCACTTAGGCTAAATCACACCAAACAAACGCTGGCTGTTATCACAGATACAGTTGTTCTTATCATGTTACTAATACACTATTGGAGGTGGGACGCTGTCTCAGTCAGTAAATTGCTTGCCTATAAGCTGAGAATTTAAGTTCCATCTTTAGAACTGACAGAAAAGAGTGGTCCACCCTAGCAATCCCAGCACTGGAAAGTCAGAGGCAGGCAGACCCCTGAGGTTTGCTGGCCAGCCAGACTGTCGTAATAGGTAGTTCCAAAACAATAGGAGATCCTGTCTCAAAATACGAGGTGGATGGTTCCTGAAGAACAATGACACCCAAGGTTGACCTCTGACCTCCAGTCATATGTTCACATATGTGCACCCGCCCCATGCATACATGCATCTACATGAACACAAACCCACATGCACACATGAATACACATACAAATACATCTTACTATAATCTGGAGAGTATAGGAGACCCAGGGCACCATTCTGAGTTTTAGGGGCCAAAATCTCACCCTGGTCCTTATCCTATGAGAGCCCAAGGAATCTGCCTGAGTAAAGGGCAAAAACAGACATGTCCATCTGCTCTAGCCCCCTCCCACCCACCCCCACCCCCCACTCCCCCCATCCTCCCACCCCCGAGACTGTATGTACCATGGTCTACTAGATTTTTTTCCCCAACCATCTACCCTGTGCCCAGGAAGATATAATACCAAGAGGAATGGAAGGTTCTGCTTTCCCACAAGCTGTATGATAAGGCTGATGTTGGAGATTTGTCCTTAGGACTGAGATCCTAGACTCTGCCAGGGACACATACCAAGCTCCCCATCTATGCGGTACAGAGGGAGAGTGAGGTGGTTTACATCCTTGGTCACCTGATATTGGAAGGCTGAGCTTTCTTGTGACCTAAGAGTTATGGCTTAGAGGGAGTAGGTGAGAACTCAGGTATGTGAGGCCTTAGTCCCACAGTCATGAGCCCAGAGCCTTCTAGACACAGGCACTCCAAGATAAGGCTCCTCTATTTTCAGTCCTCTATAAGAAGACTCATACCCTACCCTTTTGCTGCATTGGTGTGGGAAGAGTAGGGAGACTCTGTCTTACAACTGAAGTTTTTAAAAACTTTTATTTATTTACTCTCTCTCTCTCTCTCTCTCTCTCTCTCTCTCTCTCTCTCTCTGTGTGTGTGTGTGTGTGTGTGTGTGTGTGTGTGTGTGTAGACCAGTAGAGGAGTACATGCCACAGGCCAAACATGAAAGCCAGAGGACAGCTTTTGGGAGTTGTTTCCTTCTACTGTGTGCTAGCTGTCTATCAGGGCTACCTTGCTTTGTCAACACATTCCATTGGAAAAACAGCAAGTGACCTTGTTAATTACCAGCTGGAACCTCGTTTGGTGGTGGAAGTACCTGTCATACCCAAACTATCCTCCTCTGAGCAACCTGGTACCCCGTGTCTCATTGCTACCAGATTCCCTCAAGGGGCTGTGGTTATCAGGCCAACTCCCCAGAAGGAGAGAAAACTAGTCTGCTGGTGCTTGTTCTTTGTGACGGAAGAGGAGAGCAGTGGAAGTGTAGGGAGCCAGAGCCTAGGTTCTCGAGGTCACTGATGAGGGAGAAGTCTAGCTTAGCTTTGCCAATTACCACCTCATTGTTCTATTTGCTGAACCCCATGAACCCGAAATCAGGCACGTAACACCATGTTAGTGAAGCATTCACCCCAGAGACTGAGTGGTCCTCATTGATGATGGCCATTACAACATTATCATTAGTAATGGGCTATTAGTAATAACTATCACGACTCCTGCTCTGTAGTATACCAAGACTTATCATTGCACTTATAATTAACACCTCTAACATAGTACAGATCAAATGGCGCCAGGTAGGAGGAGACCCTTTAGCACTTAATTCAATGAAGGTTAAGTATTTGAAACTGTGTTCTAGCCCAACATTTGCCAACTTTCTCTGAAAAGGTCTCAAAGACCAAATGGTCTGTGGCAACTGAGCTTGACTACAGCTGCAGATAATCCACAAGCGAGTGGCTGCGGCCATGCTCCAGTTGATGGTTATTTGCAAAGAGAATTGGCTGGCTGGATTTAGCCCAAGGGGCTTGCTCAAGTCCTGTCCCAGTTTCTTTGCCGATGTCAGCAGGGCTATCCTGAATAGAGCCCTGGTGGGAAGAGTCCACGGCAGAGCAGACACAATGGGATCTGTCTTGATGGTCTGTCCCCAGTGAAGCATTCTGGGAATATTATCTAACTTTGTAGTATTCTGAGAATATTACTTAACTTTCCCAGGCCTCAGGTTCTTCCTGTGCAAACCTTAGACAGCAGAACTTCCTGTATAGGTCACTATGCTGATTCAAGCTTATGAAAGCTAATGTTTACATAAAGGATTTAATATATGTAAATTAAAGATGTGAGTATATTACAGGATTTGTTGGTTGTTTTGTTTTTGAGACAAGATCTCATACATCCAAGGCTGGTTTTGAACTCCTAATCCTTCTGCCTCTTCCTCTTGAGTGCTGGGATTACAGATATATGCTACCAGATCTGGCGTGTGCGCGCGTGCACATGTGCTATGGCTGGCTTCTTATCTGGCCTACTAGACCGTGAGTTTGTTGAAGGCCAAATACCTGTCATCTCTTGCCCTTGTTTCTGTGCCTTCTCCAGACACTGGAAACAGTGTGTACACAGAGCAGGGCGTTGCTGGCAGCCAGGCTTTCGCCCTTCTCAAAGGACCAGTTGTTCTTAGTTGCAAGTGAGGGAAACCAGCACTTGCCAGGAGGAAACAGGAGATGAACTTGGAGGCTGGGACATGCAGAGCTAGCCGTGGACCAGGCAGCTGCTGTGAGGATGTGCCCACCGACTCCTCTACTCCCTCCTGGACTCCCAGAAGCACCACAAAGAACAGCTTCTCAGGATTCTGCAGCTTTGCGTGAATCCTGGAAGATAAGATGCAGCTTCTGTAGTGGGAATATTTTACCAACCCCTCAAATAGAGATAGCTTTTGGAGCTGGCCAGAGGAATGGCAAACATCCATTATTGCATTGATCTTGTGCTCACCTGGGGCACTTGTTCATGGACGTTTGGATGGCAACATCATCTACCACCACCATGGCTTTCAACTGATGGCGTGTCAGGCAGACCACAGGAGAAAGCAGGCCCTCCAGGTTTTCTCTCTGGCTGCTAGAACAGACAGCTGACATGTGCTTGCTCTATCTTCTCTCTGTGTGTGCCAGCCTGTCTCCTAAAGCCAGCATCTACAACTTCTCATCTACAACCCACTTTACCTCTTTGCAAGGCAGGCTGTGTAATTTATAACCATTAGAGGCATCCCTTTACTAGAGATTATAAATTCCCAAGTCCCCTTGCCCCACAGCTGGGACCATAATGAAATCTGTGTTTTATACTATTTTTAAAAATTCCACAGAACTAAGCTTCATTTGCATGCCATGGTAGCTGCCTTACCCACTTCCATTCCTTATATTCACACACACACACACACACATATATCCCTGCCAGCGCAACTCCATGTACCCCGTCTTTTGTCTTATGTGTGTCTGGGGAAGGAGGCTTACTGACATATCTTTCTGTAGCTGAATGTTGGCACACAGTTTTTCAGATGTATCAGGAATATTACGACAACCATCACCACCAAGTTCTGTGATTCATAAGACCAATTGCAAATGCTTAGCCAGCATCTCTCAATTATTAAAGAAACATTATTACTCCCCTCCCCCAACCCCGTGCTTCGCAATAGAACATTAAGAATGGGAAAGGCACTCTTGAGAACGGGCTAGTGAGCCAGGGGAAAAGCAAACACTCAAAAAGTCAAGACTCGGTATTCTTTAATGAATAGCAGAATTGTATGTTTATGTGAGATTGGCTCCTCTGATAAAAACACTGATGCTAGAGAGAGAAGGAAGGAAGGAAATGGTAGAGACTGAAGGGAGGAGAGGAGAGAACAAAGAAGAAAGAAAACAGACAAACATTATTTAGGGGAAGCAACAGCCCAGAAAGGAGAGGGGCCTTGAACTTCTGGGAGATAAGGAAAATTGTTTTGAGGCAAGAGAGGAAAGGAATGCTTCCTGTTCTCTGGGAAGGGGAGATATGAGAAGGGCTGTAAATCACTGGGTGAGCCAAGCAACAGTTATTCTGCAGGTGCTGCAGAAAGCTATCATCAGATGAAAAGCCGGGGCAGCTCTCCAGACTGAAAAAGCACAAAGCCTTCTGTCTGGAAACTGAAGGACTCCTCTTGATATTCCGAGTAGCATCCAGGAGCGGTGGTGGAGGCTGCTGCCCTCTTCTTGGAGTCAGAAGGGGTGGGGGTGGGGCTCTTGTTGGCCGCTCTTGTACAGGAGAAAGGTAACCTGAACATTTCTTTTCCGCTCTTCTGCCAACCTGAGGAAACTGGCTTGTGATGATAAAGATCTGGCGATTGTGCTGAAGTCCTGAACTCTGTGAAATCGCCGCCCCAGTGCTAGACTCTAATCGTGTTTCTCTTTGTTGGAAAAGGGAGGTAATTGCTACTTAGGCTGTCATCTGACACTGCCGAGGCAGGGGGATGGAGCTCAAGCACCGTAGGCCTGTGACCAAAGCTCTCTGTAATAAAAGGAAGCAGCTGGCATTCTCATTTCCAGGAGGAAAGGTGTCTAGAGGAAAAACACTTCTTGGGGCTGAAGGAGGATTAGGAGTAGACAAGAGAGGAGGTGAGGAATCATGGGAAGGGAGAGCAGCAGCACAGTAGACCACTCCAGCTGGTATCCAGAAACGATCTAGAAATGAGAAACGGCCAGACCAAATGCCAGTGATATCTCATTGGCCTGCAGAAAGTGAACAGCGTGAATCGGGGCAACACAGACAATCTGGTTAATACAGGAAATTCTGCATGAAGCACATTTATTTGTGACCTCATAAAATAGTGTCATTGCTATCAACTGCAGAGTCTGAGCTAGGCATAACGTCCCTGGGGAGTGGCTGCATGGCTCCAAAAGCTAATGTGCTGATTACAAGTCCATGTCTCCCTCCGATTATACCACAGTTTCCTTTCCAAATGCAGACTAGGCCTCACCAGCCAGTTTGTTTCACAGCACAGAAAGCAGGCTTGAGTTTTGGCATATCCAGAGGTTTCTTGAGTGAGCCCATATCATCCAGTTTATTTGTGTTGGGGCCATATTCAGAGTATGGGGGATCTTCCCCACAGATTTTCACTTCTCTATCCAAAATATTAGGGCCTAGTTTCTTCCAGAGCATGATTCTTGACAACGTATGCCCAGTCGTGCAAATATAATAAAAACTGCATGGGGCCACTGATAACTGTAGATACTGTAAGGTAACAGATGTGAAATGATTTCCTGAGTATTTTCTCTATATTATCTTTAAGAACTGAATTTTGAACATTTTGTGAGTAATAGTAGAAGTCAAAAAGGTTGCCCCCATTCTGAACTTAAAGCAGCATTTCTAAGAATGTTATACTAATTGGAACCTGCCAAAATCGTATATATTTGTATAATTTTAAAGAATGTTTTCTGTAATCACACATTTCAAAATTTGAAGAAAAGTCAAAATATTCCAAATGTCAATGTCGAAACTCAGACAGAATCTTGGCGATTAGATAGAGTGCAGGGGAAAAGGACCGGAGATGAGGGAGACAGATGAGCCGGGTAAGAGAGATGACTGCAGATGAGGTAGGAACACCTTTGCTCAGGAATTTCTGTATCAGTCAGATTGTCTCTGCTGCCCACGTCTTTGCACTTTGCTTTCTGTGACATGATGGGAGTGATGGATTTTAGGGAGCTCACCAAAACTTATTTTCAGATTTTTTTTCCTTTCTAAACCCCTTTTGGCTAAAAGCTAGAGGCCATCTATAGCTAACTAAATAGAAGTGATGAATTTGAATAATCAATATGCATTAACATAGAAAACAGTTCAAACTAGAAAGACCCCAGAATCCTCTTTTAATGCAATCTGAAACAAATATTTCTTTCATGTTTAGGATAGAGTAATGTGGTGTTTTTAGAAGCATTAGCAAATTACAGGATGGAAAATCATTTTCTATAGTATATAGTTTGAATTTTTTCTATTACATTTTTGTCAGATTTATAGATGGTATTTTTTAAAGAGTGGATGGGAAGGTGGCTCAGTAAGTAAAGTGCTTGCCATACATATATGAGGACCTGAGTTGGGGTCCTCAACATCCACATTAAAAGCTGGGTGCAGTGAGTGTGTAACCCCAGGGCTGAAGAGGCAGAAACACCTGGCTCCCTAGAGCCTTGGGGAATCAGCTCCTGGTTCAGTGAGAGACCCTGTCTCAAAAATCAAGGTGGAGAGTTGTAGACGAAGAATTTCTAAATGGTCTTATTAAATAAAAAACACGGAGCTGGATATAGGGGTGAAAGCCTTAGAGAGATCAGGGAAATAGGCTAGAATCAAGTTGTTAGCTGAGTTGTGTTCCCAGGTGCAGGCTCAGCTGCAGGAGACTCCATCTGAATCAGGTGTGAGTAGAATTCCTTTATCTTCGATCAAAGGACAAGGGGCCAGCTTCTTGGAGTGCCTGATGTGAGACACCCCAACAGCTACATGCTGCCCGAAATTCCTTGCCACAAAGGATTTCCCATGCAGCCATTTACTTAATCATATGTGCAAGGAGAGTCTGGAGAGCAAGCTTTGGAGCTGGACTCTTTTTTACAGAATATTATACAATCATGATGTCTTTTGGAACAGTATATAATCATAGGCATGGTTATCTTTATTACATTCCATTGGTTAGAAGCAGGGGCTGGCAAGATGGCTCTGTGGGTAATGAACTTGTCATTCAAGCCTGAGGACGTGAGTTCAATCTTTGGAACCCATGGGAAAATGGAAGAAGAGAACAAGTCCACTGATAGCTTCCCTCCATACACTCTGTGTGGCACTAGCGCCCACTCCCCACCTGCCTTCCATCCCCGACCATATACACATACTCAAAAACAAACAAACAAATTCAAGAAGTGAAAAGATCTTATCTTTTTCCACTCAGTTTTACACATAGATGTGCACACCAGGAGGCAGAAATCCTAGAAGGCCACCACAGAATCTGTTCTTCATAGTCAATATACAACTATTAATGAAGCTATGTCCAGAAAATAAGTATTCCTCTCAGGTATGAAGTGAGAAACTCCTGATGGCCGGGTGTTCAAGCAGCAATGGCTTAGTGCTCCCTCGTGCCTTTCAGGTCTGAATTGGTGTGTTTTGATTTGGAAAGGGGCTCAGACTCAAAGATCCACAGATGTAGTAACAGCAGCAACCCAGACATTCACTGGCAGCATCTCCATGGATACTAGGTCCCTTCAGATAAGGTCTGAAGGGGCTTTCTCTTCATCGCCTTTGAAAAGCCTACAAGTAGCCCACTCCTTTCTTAAAGCTAAACTCTGGTTCTTGCCATCAATTTTTAGAGACAAGGTCTCACCCATAATTCCCAAAGTGGCCTCAAACTCCTGGGCTCTGATGATTTCCTACCTTGGCCTTGAAGCTAGCTGGGGCTCTAGGAATGCACTACCATTCTTGCCTTGAACTCTGTCTAAGCAGGAAGCAAAACCATCATGGTGAAGAATAAATTCACCCACTGGCTTGTGGTTTAGATTTATGACATCAATTTCACTTCGCCTTTACCTTGGTTTTTTCCCCAGTTTTTTTAAATTTATTTTTTATTTTTATTTTTTTTTTTATCATTCCATGGCAATTTCCCACATAAAAGCTTTGTAACTGGCTTTCTGTGGACCAGGCTCCAACCTTGCTTTGTCCTTGAAAATATCAAGTGCCACGTAAACCAACGGTCTGATCAAACTGGGCACAAGCCCAACCCAAACTCGAGGCTGGCTGAAATGGCCTGAGATGTCACTGTAATGTCATCATTTTGTGGCTACGCTTCAGTGCTCTGACACAGTCCCTCCTTAAGCTCAGGTACACCCATCAGTGTCTGGAGAGGTGGTGGGGGGGGGGGGGGGGGGGGGGTGGGAGCTGAAGATATAAACCACTGAGACAAAGCGAGAGTATCGCCTCATTACCCATAAATGAGCCTCATTTCAACTATGTGATAGAACGGATTCCTCCTAGTTCTGAGTTATTTAGCCTGATGCATTCAGACTTCCACTTTGCGGCTTGCCGTGAGAAAAGTCTCCGCATGTGGCTTTAGAACTCTGACTTTAGGAAGCTGTCTTCTCTGTAAATAGTGAGTTTCCTACTCCTTCTGAAATGCACTTGATGACTCTAGCTGAGATCCAGGGCTGTCCTGGATCTGTGCAGAGAGAATGCACGTGCACAGTGGCACACAAGCCAGCACATGTCTGTTAAAGTAGGAATAGGAGGCAAGCTGTGGAGTACATGTCTACAATGCTAGCTCTCAGAAGGGTGAAGTAGGAGGGTTGTTGTTAATTCAAGGCCAGCCTGGGCTATTTAGCAAGACCCTGTCTCAAAACAAAGTATAAAATGGAAACGTTCTGCACGATGCAATGGGTCAGAAACAAAATAATCAGACACGGTTATACACAGTCACTGTGTGTTACTGGATGCCTTGTGTGTGTTTGTTAGACACAGTCACTGTGTGTTACTGGATGCCTTGTGTGTGTTAGACACAGTCGCTGTGTGTTACTGGATGCCTTGTGTGTGTGTTAGACACAGTCACTGTGTGTTACTTGATGCCTTGTGTGTGTTTGTTAGACACAGTCGTTGTGTGTTACTGGATGCCTTGTGTGTGTTAGACACAGTCACTGTGTGTTACTGGATGCCTTGTGTGTGTTAGACACAGTCACTGTGTGTTACTGGATGCCTTGTGTGTGTTAGACACAGTCACTGTGTGTTACTGGATGCCTTGTGTGTGTTAGACACAGTCACTGTGTGTTACTGGATGCCTTGTATGCTTCGTTTTTGTCAATTCTTGATCCAATCTAGAATCACCTGAAAAGTAGCCTCACCTGAAGAACTGTCCTGGTTGTAATTGATGTAGGGTGGCCCAGCTCACTGTGGGCAGTGCCACCCTTAGGAAGGTGGACTTGGGCTGTGTAAAAAAACTTAGCTGAAAAGCCAGAGGAAGCAAGTCAGGAGGTAGCTTTCCTCCATGGCTCCCACCTCTGTTCCTGCCCTGACTTCTCTCAAAGGAGGACTGTGACCAGGGTGTAAACCACACAAACCCTTCCTCTCTAAATTGCTTTTGATCAGTGTTTCATCTCAGCAATAGAAAGCAAAATAGAATCCTGTTGTAATCATCGACACAAATGACAGTCTCCTTTTTCTGTGACAATGAACAAAAGTCGTTCTTGTCCTGGAGCACAGTACTTTTCCTGTTTTTTGAGGACTTTCTCTGTCTTGTTTTAAATCTACTATATTTAATCCTAAATTTCTGCAGGTGGGACTTACGGTTTTTACCAGCATTTAAATCCCAGCTTTACAGACTATGCCAAGCAGACCATATGCTTAACCTTAGTGATCCTCAGTTAGCCCATCTATAAAATGGGGCTTCAATAGTATTGTAGCAAGAATCTTAAAGGGTCTTATTAAAAAAATCAAACCTGGAGCCAGGTATTGAGGTGAATGCTGGAAGATTAGAGAAGCAGAACAAGCCACAGCCACCTCACCTCACCAATTCCTCAGACTGGAAGCCTCTGCGTCCTCATCCGAATGGCTCTCAGCAGAACTACTGCTCAAAAGCCTAAAAGCTTAACCAGGCTCTAGTTCCTCGTCCTCACACCTTAAATACCTTTCTGCTTTCTGCCATCACTTCCTGGGATTAAAGGCGTGTGTCACTATGCCTGGCTGTTTCCAGTGTGGCCTTGAACTCACAGAGATCCAGACGGATTTCTGCCTCTGGAATGCTAGGATTAAAGGTGTGAGTGCCACCATTTTCTGGCCTCTATATCTATCTAGTGGCTGTTCTGTTCTCTGACCCCAGATAAATTTATTAGGGTGCACAACATATTGGGGAATAAATATCACCACATAGTATCTTCTTCATTATGTTGTAACGATTGACTTATATCACAAAGTACAACAGTACCCAATGCTTAACCTGTCATAGGCCCTTGTATTTCCTTCTTTGTACTTATCATTCTCAGAGACTTCATCTCCCTACAGCTCCTAGCAATTACTGTGTTTCTGTGATGCTGAAATTGAAATATGGAACCTTGGCATCTTGTGTAGCTGCTGTTCTCTTAGTCCTCATTACCTGGGGGTCATTTCTCTCTGAGGGTTCAGCCTCGCCTCAGAAGCATCCTTCTGTCTAAAATCAGTCTCATCATCTTGCTCTCCTCCAGAGCTGAGAAGGGCTGGAGGCTGGGAAGTAGTTTATAGTTCTTTATAAAGCCAACCATAGGCAGGCAGGATGGCTCAGTGGGTAAAAATACTTCTCACCAAACCTGATGACCTGAGTTCAGTCCACCAGACCCACATGGAGGAAGGACAAAACCAACTCTGATTTCCCTGTGTGTCCTATGGCATGCATGGGCCCCTCCTACATAAATAAGTACATAAACAGAAAAATAAATGTTATTATTAAAATGTTTTAAGAGTTTCCATAGGACACAGAAATTTTAATCCCATGAAGAAATAAAAACACATGTCCACACAAAAACTTGTACATTGATATTTATAGAAACATTGTTCATAAATAGTTCCCAAATAGAAACAATTTAAAATGTCCATCAAGGGGTGAATAGACAAATGAAACTTAGTGTGTCCATAGAACACTGCCATGCAGCCATGCAAATATTGTACAATATTGTACAGAATGCAATGTGAGTCAGCCTTGAACATGCTGGGTGAAAGAAGGTATACAGAAAAGAGAATTATAGGATACCATCAAGATGAAATTTCCAGAATAAGCAGGTCTTTGGTGTCAGGAAGTAGATGAATGGTTGCCAGGGCTTGGGGAGTCAGGATGTGATAGACAGTGGATGCCAGCCTTGTGTTTTAGGTAATGCAAATGTTCTGGAATTAGTTAATGCCAATGTAGCCACCCTGTGACTCACTAAAAATCACCAAAAATGTATACTTATAAATGCTTAAATGATGAATCTTACATCCCATAGATTTTGTCTTAATTTTTTAAAAGCAAACTTTGTCAATGAGAGTAACACTGGCCTATGAAGGAAGGGGGAAGGAACAGAGTTCCAGAACCACCTTTCTCTCCAGCAACCAAGATGCTCATGAGCAGCACCAGAGAGGGGTCCTGAGGAGGTTCTGCTGTGCCCACTCCACATTGTGCTTAAGACCTAGGCTCAACTTTGAAGGACTTTAAGCAACTTCACTGGGATATATTCAAATCCGAACAAAAAGACAAAAAAAAAAAAAAGTGTGGGTGGAGGCTGAAGGCTCCAAAGAACCAAAGGAGGACTCGAGATGGAAGGGAAGTTCCTTAGGAGACACATTTATTATATTCATGATTACCCAGCTGAATTGAGAGGGTAATAAATCACCCGATCTGACTGCATTTAATATCTCCCCTGTGTTTTCTCTTTGTCATCCTCTTCCTCCCTCTTTAATCAAAAGCTTGACTGTCAAGGCAAACAGGAATTCTGGGACTTTAATAAAGCAACCTCTTCTAGTCCTTACAAGGACTCAGCCTGAAGCGAGCTTCTTTGAAGGTGGTTTGTCGGTTTGTCAGGTGACCTTATTAGAGGTGATGACAGTATCTCCAGGGTTTGAAGACGTGCTGCACCGCCCCATCATGAGTTTATTAATCTTCTGGTTTGGGAAAGATTCCCATGAAAAGAACCTGGGAGACAAACATTCCAAAATGCCCCCCACTCCAATGGGAAGATCACATTAGCCACAAACTGGTGGAGTCCATTGGTTCCCACAGATGGCTGCTAGAAAGTGAACTTGCTTATCAATGGAGAAGACAGAAAGAACAAGGAAGTCTTTGTGGGGAGGCCTCAGTCTTTTACAATTTCCTAAAAACATTGAATTCTTTACACTTATTTACATGTGTGAGTGTACGTGTGTGTGTGTGTGTGTGTGTGTGTGTGTGTGTTGGTCAGTGTGTGTGTGTTGGGCAGAAGACAACTTACAGAAATCAGTTCTCTCCTTCCATGATGTGGGTCCCAGGGGTCAATTAACTCATTAATCAGACTTGATTGCAAATACCTTCATCTGCTGAGCCATCTCACAATTTAGCCAAGGCCTGTTCAGGGTCTCATGAATAGGCCCAGTTAAATAATCTAGAGTGCTTTAGCTCTTTGTAAATCCTTTCTTACCCAACCCCAATAATCCTGATTGGCTTGGAATTCACTATGTAGACCAGGATGGCCTTGAATTCAGAGATCCACCTGCCTTTGCCTCCTGAGTCCTGGAATTAAAGGTAAAGGTGTATACCACCTCACCTGGTTTCAACCTGAATTTTTACAACACATTTTCAAGAAAGAAGGTATTTCCTTTGGTCCTCTGTTACACACTACACACCCTGAAAACAAGTGAAGAAGGTTGGTGCATTCTGTAGTTGTATTAACTTGCTAGGGCTGACATAATATACCACCACTGTGTGGCTCAAACAACAATGTGTTCTTTCAGCATCTTTATTTTTATTTGCTTTTCTTGCATATGTACGTGTGTGGTCTGTGTGAGCGTATGGGTTTGCAGATGTGTGTGTATACTTATGCACAAACATGCTTGTACATGAAGGGGCCTAAAGTTAACATCAGGTGCTTTTCCCCTTATTTATTAAGGCAGGGTCTCTTACTAAATCTAGAGCTCACCAATTCCAGCTAGTCTAGCTAGACAGCTTGCTCAAGGATCCTGCCTCTGTTTCCTAAGAGCTGGGGTTTCTGGTGTCCATTCCCCAGCCAGCTTCCCCCACCCCCAGGAGCTGAGGATCAAACCCCGGGCCTTGCACTTGCTAGGCAAGCACTATACCACTGAACTAAATCCCCAACTCCCACTAGCCAGCTTTTATGCTGATGCAGATCATAGATCTTTCTCTGTTCTTTTATTTTGTGGCTGTGCTTGATTTGGGCTTTATGTTCAAAGATGACAGTGGTGAGCAGGAACATTTCAAGCATCTCCAATGTGTGTCATAAAGATGGTGGACAGGAACACCTTCAGATTAGCTCAATTTTTTTCCAGAAAAGTTTAACTTAAGAAAAAGGAATGTCTTCTTCAATTTCTTTGTTCAAAGATCTGAAGTCCTTGTCATACAGATGTTTCACTTGCTTGGTTAGAGTTACACCAAGATATTTTATATTATTTAATATATATTTATTATTGTAAAGGATGTTGATTCTCTTATTTCTTTCTCAGCCTGTTTATAGTTTGTATATAGGAGAGCTACTGAATTTTTTGAGTTAATTATGTATCCAGCCACTTGACTAAAGGTGTTTATCAGCTGTAAGAATTCCTGGTAGAGTTCTTGTGGTTGCTTATGCATACTATCATATCATCTGTTAATAATAATACTTTGACTTCTTCCTCTCCAATTTGTATCACCTTGATTTCCTTGAGTTATCTTATTGCTCTAGTTAGAACTTCAAGTACTATACTGAATAGATATGGAGAGGGTGGACAAACTTGTCATATTTCTGATTTATTGGAATTGCTTTGAATTTCTCTCCACTTAATTTGATGTTGGCAATCAGCTTGCTGTATATGGAAAGATCTCCATGCTCATGGAGTGGTAGAATTAACATAATAAAAATGGCCATCGTGCCAGGCGGTGGTGGCAAACACCTTTATATCCTAGCACTTGGGAGGCAGAGGCAGGTGGATCTCTGTGATTTCAAGGCCAGCCTGGTCAACAGAGTGAGATCCAGCACAGGCACCAAAACTACATGGAGAAACCCTGTTTCAAAAAACAAAACAAAACAAAAAAATGGCCATCTTATGAAGAGCAATCTACAGATTCAATGCAATCTCCATTAAAATCCCAACAAAATCCTTTCAGACCTTGAAAGAACAATACTCAACTTCATATGGAAAAACAAAAAACTCAGGATCGCTAAAACAATCCTGTACAATAAAAGAACTTTAGGGGTATCACCATCCCTGACTTCAAGCTCTACTGTAGAGCTATAGTAATAAAAACAGAATGGTATTGGCATAAAAACAGACAGGTAGATCAACAGAATCAAATTGAAGACCCAGATGTAAATCCACACACCTATGGACTCCTGATTTTCAACAAAGAAGCCAAAATTACATAATGGAAAAAAGAAAGCATCTTCAACAAATGGTGCTGGTCAAACTGGATGTCAGCATGCAGAAGAATGCAAATAGATCTGTATCTATCACCCTGCACAAAATTCAAACCCAAGTGGATCAAAGACCTCCACATAAACCTAGATACACTGAACCTGATAGTGAGAAATAACTTCAAATTCACTGGCACAGGAGACAACTTTTGAATAGAACAACAATAGCATGGGCACTAAGATCCACAATTAATAAATGGGACCTCATGAAACTGAAAAGCTTCTGGAAGGCAAAGGACACAGTCAATAGGACAAAATGGCAGCCCACAGAATGGGAAAAGATTTTCACCAACCCCACATCTGACTGATTTCCAAATATATGAAGAACTCAAGAAACTAGATATCAACAAACTAAATAGTCCAATTTAAAAATCTAAACTGAGAATTCTCAACAGAAGAATCTCAAATTGCTGAGAATCACTTGAGATGTTCAACATCCTTAGCCATCAGAGAAATGCAAATCAAAACAATTCTGAGATTCCATTTTACACCTGTCAGAATGACTAAGATCAAAAACCCAAGCAACAGCTCATGCTGGAGAGGATACAGAACAAGGGAACACTCCTCCACTGCTGGTGGGAGTGCAAACTTGTACAGCCACTTTGAAACTTAGTGTGGCTGTTTCTCAGAAAACCAGGAATCAATCAACCTCAAGATCCAGCTATTCCACTCTTTGGCATATACCCAAGGAATGCTCAATCATACAACAAGAACACTTGCTCAACTATGTTCATAGGAGCTTTATTTATAATAGCCAGAACCTGGAAACAACTTAGGTGTCCCTCAGTTGAGGAATGGATAAAGAAAATGTGGTAATTTACACAATGGAATATTACTCAGCTGTTAAAAACAAGGACACCAGGAAATTTGAAGGCAAATGGATGGAACTAAAAAAAAAAAAAAAAATCATCCTGAGTGAGGTAACCCAGACCCAGAAAGACAAACATGGTATATACTCACTCCTTAGTGATTATTAGTTGTAAAATAAAGGATAACTAAGCTACAATCCACAGATTCAGAGACTGGGTAACAAAGAGGGTTCATGGGGGGGGGGGACACTGGGCTCTCCCTGGGAAGGGAAAATAGGAGAGATTTCATGAGTGGATCGAAGGAAGGTGGAGATGGGAACATGACTGATCAAGTTAGGGTGCATACTGAAAGAGACTACTGGAAATGGGTGTGGGGGTACTTCAGGGTCAGGTAAAAACCTGGCACAAGGGAATCTCCCAGGAATCTACACAGATGACCCCAGCTAAGACTCCTAGCAATAGCTGATTAAGTAGCCTGAACTGGCCATCTCATGTGACCAGATTGGTGCCTAGCCCACAGTCATCAGAGAGGCTTCATCCAGAAACAGATGCAGGCCCACAGCCAAACATTAGGCAGAATTTGGCGAATCCTGCAGAAGAGGGGGAGGAAGGATTATAGGAGTCAAAGGGGGTAAGGGCACCACAAGAAAACTCACAGAATCAACTAACCTGGACTCATAGGGGCTCACAGAGACTGAACTGACAACCAGGGAGCCTGCATGGGATGACCTAGGCCCTCTACATATAAGGGACAGTTGTGTCGCATGGTCCTCTTGTGGGACTCCTAACCATGGGAACAGGAACTGTCTCCAACTCATTTACAGTCCTTTGGGACCTATTCATACTGGGTCACCTGGTCCAGCCTTAATACATGGGGAGGTATTTAGTTTTATTGCAATTTGATAGGTCATGTTTTGTTGACACTCATGGGAGATCTGCCCTTTCCTAAGCAGAAATGGAGGGGAAGTAGACTGGGGAAGGGTGGGGATGGAGGAAGAGGGATTGGGAGGAGAGGAGAAGGGGAAACTGCAGATGGGATGTAAAATTGTGGTGATACACTGTGTACCCTAATAAAATTTGCTTGAAGATCAGAGGACAGAACAAGCCACTAGATTAAACACAGAAGCCAGGCAGTGGCGGCACACACCTTTAATCCCAGAACTTGGGAGTCACACAACTTTAATCCCAGTACTTGAGATCTCATGCCTTTGCTACCAATAGTATTTGGGAAGCATACACACCTTTAATCCAGCACTAAGAAGGAAGTAATATGGCTGGGCAGAGAAAGGTTTATAAGGCGTGAGGAGACAGGAATTGAAAGCTTTTTGGCTAGAAAGCTTTCGGGTGAGGACTCAGAGGTATTCAGTCAGAGGATTTGTGGAGTTGGTGAGGTGACACATGGCAGTGGCTTGTTCCTTTGTCTCTCTGATCTTTCAGCATTAACTCCAATATCTGGCAATTGGACTTTTTATTATAAGACCATTTAACATTTGTGTTATGTAAAACAAATTTATTTATTTATTAAAAAAGGAGAATCCACTTTGGAAGTATGTTAACAAAGGGGTTTCCCTGTAATGGCACCTGCTTTGTCTTGCTTAGCAGTTAACAACTTGGGAAAACTCTGCTGCTTTATATGAAAGTAGAACAAAAGTTATTTTTAAAGTACTTGCTTTTATGTGTATTCACATTTTGTCCGCATGCATGTCTGTGCAGATGAGGGTGTTGGGTTCTTTGGAGCTGGAATTACAGACATTGTGAACTGCCACGTGGGTGCTGGGAACTGAACCTACATCCTCTGCAAGAGCAACAAGTGTTCTTAACCAATGAGCCATTTCTCCAGTCCTAAAGGTTATATGTTTGAATAAATATTTTATAAATCTTTGAGAATTTCATCCAAAGTATTTTGATCATATTCACTTCTCCCCTGCCAACTCTTCCCACATCCATCCCCATCTTCATATCCACCCAACTTGTGACCTCCCTATCTTTTAAAATGTTAGCTCATCAGTTTGTGTTGCCCATACACCGTTGGGTGTATGGCCTTCCTCCAGTGTTCCATCCACCATTACAGAAAACCGGTTCCAATTGCCAATGACTCCTCAGCTAGATGTGGGACTTCACGCTCATCTTTCCCCTCACAGGCTCAGGCTTTTGCTGGGCTCCTGAAGACTGTCAAAGTCACTGGGAGTATGTCTGTGCATCTGCCCTGCTGTGTTAGGAAAATGGTGTTTCCTTGTAATCATCCACCATCTCTGGCTCTTACAATCTTTCTGCCCCAAGGTCATATTTTTACCTCTTGTTCTTACTTCCATGTGATGTTCTATAGAAAGGCATACAAGTCCTCCCTGAACACATGTACAAGTGTGTTCAAAACAACACTATTTGCAATAGTCAAAGCTTAAACTGCTTAAACATTTATTGACAGGACAGTGGTGCGCACAAGGGTTAACTCTATAAGCCAGGTTTACTCAATCTGTATATTCCCAAGGTCTTCAGTATTGAGTCTTGTCTTGGTTCCTGGGAGATCTCTGACCTCTGGATTATTCCACAGTTGTATGTCTAAAGCATTGGGTTATGACAGAAATTTTTACCATTAGTTGGAATCAGAGCAAAAGCCTTAGGCTTGGGTCACTGTGACCATCTGACCTGACCAGAGTTGGCATACTTGTCTGCCATGCAGGTGCTGCATACCCACATGCCTAAACTCCAGGAAGTTCGGGTGAGCTCTGGTTAGCAGACATGTCTCATGTTGACATATATGATTGGTGGAAAGATACAGCACTGGCCATGCTACTCTACTGGCCAATGACAGCATATAGTTCCCCCAGACTCAACCCTGTGGATCTTTTTATTATGCTGATCCAAACCAGTAGTATTTTCATATGGAATTAAAACATAACCATGAGCAGAACAGCTTTTCTTAGTTCTTCGAGTCTTTCTAGCATACCATTGAACTTGAGGGTGTTCTTGTGAACCCCAGCACAAATGCAAATTTGTATCTAGATGCATAGATAGAGATTTGTATATACACATAGGTATATATGCATTTATATGTTGGGATGCTTTATCATAGTCTGAGAATGAACTACATACAAAACAATGTGGATAATTTTCACAATGTTGGACACACATAAAAAAATACACAGTGTGAATCAGTTTGTATAAAGTAAAAAAAAACAGCAGCCATTGCTAATCTATGATGCTGGATGGGAGTATTGTCCTACCATTGAATAGCTGTGACTGGAAAAGAGCTAGGGAAACTTCTAGATGTTGGGAATATTGTTTCTTGATCTGAGTACTGATTGTAAAGGTGTATCCCCTTTGTGAAATTCATTTGATTTAAAAAAATCATTACTTACACATATGTTTTCCTAAATATGTATTATTCCTTGATAATACAAATGCTAAAGAATATTGGAGCAAATGGAGAAAACCTGGGAAAGCTGGACAACCTGGCTTATGCCACACATTCACTAAAGAGCTCTCAATCTCACCACAGACAGAGTCAGTGAAGAGCCCACTGTTGCTATATGGGACATCTGACAGATGTCACTTTGGCCACTATTGCTTTGACCACTGGAAATATCACCTTTAAAGAGAGGGTTGGTTGTTGTGAGTATGCCAATAGGATAGGCTGAAGAGGTGGAGGCAGGAAGAACACCAGTTTGAGACCAGCCTGAGTTACACCTATAGTGCTGGCAAAATGGCACACTTGAGTAAATGTGATTGCTTCCAAACCCGATGACCCAAGTTCAATTCCTGGAAACCAGATCATGAAGAGAACCAATTATGTCCTTTGGCTTCTACACTCATGCAATGGTAGACATCTGCATGTGCATGCTCACACCCTAAAAAGAATGGCTATAGGTGCTCTGGTTGCTACTGCTGTATCCTGTCCCTAAAATCAATTCAGTATGGTTTCTGCTTCTTCTTGGACTCATCTACCTAAATCTAGATATTGGTAAAGGTCATGGTCTAGGGATAGAGAGTCTCTAAAGACTCATTATGATATCAAAGGATGACAGAAAAAAAAAAAAGTCTGGCATCATGGTTTCTGTAGTAAGGTTCAGGCTCTATGTCACTGGCAGAAATTATAGATGCCAGATAGCCAAAAACAGTAAGACTTGCCATTAAAGATATTTTGCATGTTGAGATCAAAATCAGATTCACAAAATGTTTATTGAGACAACTACATGTCAGGTATCAAGTTAGAGGTTGCTTACACACACACATACACCCATGTGGGGGGAGCATGACATTTTAGAAATACAGAAATATTTAACACCTATCAAGATAGAATTTGGATCATCTTCCACCTAAACAAAAACTACCAGGCATATAAAAAATTAGTAAAACATAATCTATAATCAGGAAAATAATCTATTGACACTAACTCACAGATTTGGAGTTGAAAGATTTAGCTATTATAAGACATCCATTCTGTATGTTTTTAATGTTAAGTGAAAAGCATACTAAAGGACCAAGTAGAACATGTAGAGACAGAAATTAAAATGACAGAGATGAAGAGACAGACTGGACAGACAGACAGCAGATTTGACACTATGAAAGATTAGTGAATTGAAGATAAAACAAAAACATACAAAATGGACAGAAGCATTAAAAAAAATCAGAGTTGTGGGAAAACATCAAGTGACTTAATACACATGTTACTGGGAACTCCAAAAGAAGAGGATGAAATAAAATGTCCATGTTTAGTGAAAGAAATATAAATACACAAATTACATAGTTGATGAAAACTACAAATATGCAAATCCAAGTCTGGTGAATAATAATTACAAGAATTGTGAAATGAGAGACACTGAGACACATAATCAAATTGTTCAAAACCAGTGCTGAGGGCTGGGGGTGTAAGGCAGTTGATAGGGTGCTTCAATAGTATGCATAAAATCTAGCACTACAAACTGGGCATGTAATTCCTGTGCTCAGAAGGTAGAGGCAGGAGGATGGCCAGTCTCAGCTACACATGAGTTTGAGGCAGCCTGGATACATGAGACCCAGTTTCAAAAACAAACACAGCAAATTACAGAAGAGAAAAATCTTAAATGATTTAGAGGGGCAGAATGGGGAGAGTCTTTTGGAATTCACTGGACAGATCTGGGACTGTATCCTAGCATATATTTTTTGTAATATTTTTAGGTGTTTTAATAATCATACAATCTAGAAAGACTTAGAAGGGAAGGAGTAGAAATGCCAAGATATAAAGAGAAGGGGTTTTATTGGTTGCCAGTGAGTTAGATCTGAACTAGGGCTGTGAAAAGCAATAGAAAGTAGAGGTATAAGAATTAGAATGAGCATAACTTGGAGATTGTATGTGATTAGCATACTGCTTATGGGGTACTGATTGGTAATATTAAAAGTCAATGATTTAAGAGGGGAAATAATGATTTAATTTCAAACACACTGACTCTGGGCCACATACAGTTTCTCCACATAAACCTGGGCAAGATGTCTGACATACAGTTTATAGGCTTAGGAGACACTAACACATAGAATCAATGTCCTAAAGTCCCTTAGCCTTCTTATGACATCATTACCTTTATGATTTATTATTTTGATGTTTTTAAGACAGGGTCTCAGGTAGCCCCAGGTAGCTTCAAATTCTCTAAGTAATTGAGGTTGACCTTGAACTCCTGATATTCCCACCTCAGCCTCTGGAGTACTGGGATTTCAGGTGTACACCACTGTGTTCAGACATCATTATCTTTAATATGCCCCAAGATCCTGGATTCTAATTCCATGTATATGCACATAACCATGTTAGTACCTGGGAGGGGTGTTAGTGACGAGGACTTGGCCAGTGGTGACAAATTGCACAATAGAGTCACTTTCTACTACAGAAGCACAAACTGCTTCGATGAAACATAGGTGCCGGGGTGGTTCTCAGGAATGGGAAGCAAATGTGAAATTTGAAGGCTCAAGTCCCTCCTTCGTCTTTCAAATTCACAGCTGCTTCCCCTCAGAAAGCCTAATGAGAAACAGCTGTCAAGTCAAAAGTGAGTTTTAGAATGCCAGCATCGCTGAGTATAGAATGGCAAGTTTGGAACTGAGAGCCAACCACTTCAAGCTGGTACACCCACCTCCAGGAGAGGGTGGGGAGATGCTTTCCTGATCTCATTGCTCTGAGCAGGAACTGTCTGTCCAAGCTAAGGTTTTGCTTTGCTCGGGGGTTTGCCTGAGACAGGGTTTTCTCTGTATCTCAGGCTAGCTTTAGACTCCTCATGACCGTCCTACTTCAATTTCCCAAGTGCAGGTATTGCAGGTATGATCCACCAGCACGGTCGTTTCCATCTCTGTTCAATGGTCGTTCAAATCCGGTTGTGTTTTCCAAAGTGAGAACAAAAGCCCGGCTTCTTCGCGTGGTCCCTTCTTTCCCGGGGACAAGACATACTCTGCCTTTGAGGACAGGCAGGGAGAACAAGCCTAAGCCAGGACAACCATGAGGCAGTGTGCTACAAAGTGCTGCTGTGGTCCGGATATGTTTGATCTCCTCTGAAACTGGTGAGGCAATCTCATGGCCTTCCTCACATAATTCTCACTCTCAGAACTGAGTGGTTTCCACGTCTGAAGGTGACCCATGCCCTGTAGGCTCCTGAGTTTGAACAGTCAGCCACCAAGTACAAGGTTATGGCATTTTCTGGGGGTGGAGCCTTCCTGGAGGCTGCACAGTGAGCATGCCTACTTCCTGCCCACACCCTACTACCTGGCTGCAGCAGCTCTATTACCAACCTCCCGGTGCTTTGGCCATGACGGCCTTTGTCTCTTCTTACATCTTTAGCCACGCGAAGCTCTTTCTTTCTTTAAGCTGTTTTTGTTGGCCATTCTGTTAGAACAACAAGAAAAGTAGTAAATACAGACTCGAGCAGGCTGTTACCAGCAACCCCTCCCTCCCCCGCCCTCTTACACACACCCAGGACTTGCCTTTTTCACCTTTCTTGCCTGCTAACCATGGATAAAAGCAGCACAAAGCCTTTGCCGGAAGCCCAGCAAATGGCTGTACCATTTATGTTGACTCCAGAACAATAAGCCAAATGGCAGTTTCAACAGATTGCTGGATCTCAGTTCTGCTTCTCAATGTAGACATACTAAGTAAATATCCTTTTTCTGCTTTTCCCCCTGTTGATTTGTCTTAATTGGCTAATCAAAGATGGGTGGCCAAACCTGGCTTGTTGGGGCACAAGCTGTGACCCCAAACCTGGGAACACATTTGCTTTTATAAGCTACTCCATATTGGGTACTGTTAAAGTGACTGAAAACTGACTAAGACAAACGTGTTCTTTAGCTATCCCGTGTTTAAAATTAGCACGATGAAATTCCTCATTCCTTAGATGCTCAAACCAATCTGGCGCATATTAAATTTCAAATGCTAGTCTCTGCATTGCATCTGCCTCCCTCCCCATCCGTAAGCAAGGAGCCCAGTCCCAGACTGAGAAACTCAGTGGCGCTCTGTGGTGGTAGCTGCCAAGTGGAGGGAGGCACCTGCTACAAAGCAGCCTCTTTGCAAAACAAAACAAGCAAGCTCCCACCTAATAAGGACAGAAGAGCTGGAAGCCATACATGTGGAGCCTAAAAGCTGGACACCTGCTGTAGCGGGTGGGGTGCCAATTTCTGCATAAGATAGACCTGATAGAGAGTCATAAAAATGTAACTGTTCAGGAAAGATCAAAGACAGGCCAAGAGAGCACGTGGCTCTCTATCTGTTGTGCTGTCGAAATAATTAACTGGGGTTTCCCTGGGTCTCATGCTGGTGAAGAAGAAAGCGGGGGCCCTGAGGCCAGCCAGATCAGGAGCTTGTACCCCAAAAGAAATTTCATACAGTGCGGACCACATGCAGGACTGACCTTGAGCCAGAATCAAAACAACGATGGGTCAGTGATGGGAGGGACTAGGCCTGTTTAGTCACAGCATGCCTTTTGCCTTCTATTCAATCCTAAATCTTATATCAGGATCCACAGATGGACTTCCAAGTCACCAGGACGATTTATTTGTTCTCCATCTCACTGGATAAATCTCAACTTTTCACTATTACTTGTCTCGTTAATTGCCAGGTTGAAGACCGGTAACTGAGACCAGCTTGTTAGGACTGCCAGGCTTAGAGCCTAAAAACTCCAGGAACAAAAGCACATAGAGAAAGTCCTTAGGGAGAAGAAAATCTTGATGTGCTCTTGAAAAGCAGGCTGGCTTCTGGATTTATGGCCCCATAAATAAGGAGGAGCCCAGACATGCTGCCGCTTTAAGCTATTTTGCCAGTCCTGAAGAGCAGCAGCAGTAACAGCCCTTTCTCGTCCTTCTCGTCTCCTCAACCTTATATTCTTTTTGAACTTGACAAGCCCAGACTTTATAACACAGCTTTCATCTTGAAGCACCTCAGAATCACAAGATATCAGACGGGACCTTGGATCAAGAGAAATCATAAAGGGATAAAGAGAACGCTCCAACAATAACAACAACAACAATAACAACAACAACAACTTTCGACTATAAGCAAAGGCACCTGGAGAGAGCTGTATGTGTCTGAAAAATAATATAAAGGGAGGAAAGAAATTATTTGCAACAGTCCAAGGAAATAACTTTTAAAAAAAACCTAACAACTTGAATTAGAATAAGAATCATATTGGAATGTTGAAGGTAGAAACATCATTCATTTTGATGAAATGTATTATACCATTAAATAATACAGGGGCTTTTCATAAGGCAGACTTAAGCATGTCATACATAAATTCTTAGGTCTTATTATTCAGAATGTTATAAAAGCAGAGAAGCAGAGCAAGTTAGGTCTAGATGTTCTGGTCACTACCAAGGACCAGCTGCCTGCTCCTCCGTTGTGAGTCAACACGCCCTGCTGAAGTCTACCATTGCTACTCAGCATTCTGTTTATAGGTGAACACATGTCTTCATTAATGATCTCGAAGATTGGAAACTGACCAGCTATATGCTAAATCATCTCTCTTGTAGTTATTTTATTTACATCTTCCTCTGAAGCCTTTTCATGCTACTGGTTGCATACTGAGAAGAACTAGCATCAGGAAAACAGGCCATGAGCTTGGTTGGTCTGATGTTACCAGACCAGCAATGCACAGGGAGGCAAAAGGGAGTTTTTAGTTGGAAGCACAGGCTGTTTGTCCTGGGAATGAAGATGACCTTGGTCACACATCTGTTACTCCAGCCACACTAATCCAGGCAGAAAATAGTTCTCTATTGAGAAGAACTTTTAAATAGGAAGGATGACATCATAGCCGTTGGCTGGCATACTTTTTGGCTGGGTTCATCGTAAATTTTTACAAGTATCTACTGTATGCATTTTGTTTGCAGCTAGACGATAACAAAATAGCCATGGAAACAGTCGTGCATGATGGTTACAAAGTTGGGATTTAGGGTCATACAAACTGGATTGGGCTCTTAAGTGAGTCACTTGGAAATTTCCTATGGGCCCTCAGGCACATATTCATTATTTGACTTGTTTGTCTCTTGTTCATACTTTGCAGGGCAGTGGTTCTCAACCTTCCCAATACTGTGACCCTTTAATACAGTTCCTCATATAGTGGGGACCCCCAACCATAAAATTATTTTGTTGCTACTTCATAACTGTAATTTTGCTACTGTTATGGATTGTAATGTAAATATCTGATATGTGACCCCTGTAGAGGTCACAACCCACAGGTTGAGAACCACTGGTATAAATGATGCCCACAAGCAGAGCTTGATACAATCAGTCATCAATAGATGGTTGCCATTAATATCAAATATGAATATTTAAGAATAATTTAAACTTTTATTTATTTATCTATGTGTGTGTGCAGATATGTACATGTATGGAGGTTAGAGGACAGCTTTCTGAAATTGGTTCTCTCCTTCCACCATGTAGGTCCTAGGGTTTGAACTCGGGGCCACTGATCCATCTTACCAGCTGTCATAGTTAGGGTTACTATTGCTGTGAGGAAACACAGCACCGTGGGGAGGAAAGGGTTTATTTGACTCACACTTCCACATTCGAGTCGTCATTGAAAGAAGTCAGGGCAGGAACTCAAACAGGGCTGGAACTCCGAGGCAGGAGCTGATGCAGAGGCCATGAAGGGGGTGCTGCTTACTGGCTTGTTTCTTATGGCTTGCTTAGCCTGCCTGCTTTCTTATAGAACCCAAGACCACCAGCCTAGGGATGGCACCACCCACAATGGGCTGGGCCCTCCCCCACTGATCGCTAACTAAGAAAATAGCCTCCAGCCTGGTCATATGGAAGCATGTTCTCAATTGAGATCTCCTCCTCTCAGATGACTTCAGCTTGTGTCAAGTTGACAGAAAATTATCCAGCACACCAGCAAAGAATAATTTAAATATTTATTTGAGCCTTGGGGGCTTACAATCCAGTTTGAAGGCAGAAGTTGACATTACTATAAAATAAACAGTGTTACAGTAGAAGTTCAGATAAAGTACATTCCGACGTGTTTGTTTTTAGCAGGAGAAGTTGCAGAAAGCCTTAAAAAGGACTATGAAGAAATGTCAGCAGTAGATCATCTATGTGTACAAGTTACGCTTGTGATGACAAGGCCCAGATAAATACACCATCGGATGCAGTCCAGGTAGGCTGACCTGTGGCCTCAGAAAATCCACCTGCTGAAGTCAGAGCTGCCTGGACCTTGGAATGTGACTTTGTCAGGAAGTCATAGGAGTCCAAGGCAAAGGGAGAAGGCCACCTAAAAGGGCAAGCAGATCCCACCTCCTCCAGGACCTTGATCTCAGACTAACAGCCCCTGACCTGTGAAAACAAAGCACTTAAGCCCAGGTGTGGTATTTTATACATGGCATTCTTAGCAAACAGATGCACAGGCATTACTACGTCCTCCTTAATCTGTTCCACAGTTACTTTATTTAAATCTTTATTTTTAACTGTAGTATTTACTCAGCTACTTATTGCTTTGTTGTTTTTTGAGACAGGGTCTCAACTTTGCAGCCCAGGCTGGCCTGAACCTCACTGTGTAGCCCAAATTGGCCTCAAACCCATGGCCATTTTCCTACCTCAACCTCCTGGGTGTGAGGATTATAGGCATGAATCACCACACATTACATATGTATTCACATCTTAAACAAAAACCTCTTCATTATGCTTTTAAGAGATAGGATTTCATTATGTAGCCTAGGCTGTCTGGAATACATCATCATACCACTTCAGGCTCCTAAATGATGGGAAAGAAGGGGGTGGGGCAGGAAGAGACAAGACAGGGAAGCAGGAAGGAAGGAATGAAGGAAGGGTGGGTGGGTGCACAGAGGAAGGGATTCTCTGTTTCTGCCATCTCTTTAAATATGCCATGTATGTTTGTGCATGTACAGATGTGCATATACAGAGAGGATCATGCACTCCAGGTTGACCTCAGACTTACTATGTAGCCAAGGATGGTCTCAAGCTTCCAATCTTGCCTCGGATTCCCAAGTGTGTGGGACTAAGGCATGGACCACCACACCCGTTTTATGCAGTAGTGAGGGTGGAACCCATAGCTTCATGCCAGGCCAGCATTCTGCCTATTGAGCTATATCCTTGGTACTTTTGGTTATTTGAGACAATCTGGCTGTAGCCCAATCTAGCTTTCAATTCATGGCAATCCTCCTGCTTCAGCCTTCCTAGAGCTGGAAAGACAGATGTAACCACCATACTGGAGAATGACACTTCTTTTCACGTCACTCCATGTTCAATGGACTGGTTCCATTAAGAAGGGACTTAGGTAAGGAGGAAGAAATGAAGGGGATCCTGTTTCAAGTACAGCAGTCTAGAAAACCTCCCAATGAAGCATTAGGGCAATCCAATGAGAACAGAAGCAACCACACACAGGCAGATTTTTTTTTAGATGTCCACACTCCAAGAACCAAGAGAATATGAGAGAAGATACACTCCATTCTTCTGCAAGGAAATTTCAATCCCTTCCCTGATGGAGTAAGGATGGGTGTAGCCCAAGTTCTTTTTAAATGTCCTTAGCAAAGAAGCTTCTTGCTTCCACATCTACTTCTAGAATCACTGATCCAGTCCTTGAGTCTGGAGGGTTCTGCTGTACAAACCTATGGCTTCCTTTCTTCCTTTGCACTTGCTTTAGACGCTATCTTATTTCTTTGGCTAGAGAGGCGCTGTTTGTTCTTGTCACTGGCTGCCACATTCTGTTACTATTTGTGGTCAGTGCTGGGGATAAAATGTTGACTCAGTGGTTAAGAGCACTGGCTGCTCTTGCAGAGGACCTGGGTTCAGTTCTCAGCACCCACATGGTGGCTCACAACTGCCTGGAACTCCAGATCCAGGTCATCCAACACACCCTTCTGACCTCCAAAGCCTCTGGCGCATGCGCGCATACACACACACACACACACACACACACACACACACACACACACACATAGACATGCATATAAATTAAACTGTTTTAAAAATGGAGACTGGGGTGAATATGGTTCCTAGAATATATGCACCAATGGAGAAGTCAAAAACAAATGAGTAAACTAATTAAGTTAGTAAGTGAGTATTAGAAAAACAAAAAAATACAATGGAAATATTAAAAAACTTCAGTGTATGTTATTGAAGAAACTAAGGTAACCAGGGCTTTGAAATTGAAGCTTCAAGGAGAGAGGTTATTGATTTTGCATTAAGAAAGAGGTATTAGGTTCTTAATAATCAAAGTGGGGTGCATGGAACACCCTCACCACTGCAGAATTTGTTATAAACGAAGACTCTTAAGCTCTAGATTGAGCCTAACCAGGTGAAAGAGTGCATTTGAAAGTCTAAGAAGTATTATACTAGGATCCCATACAGTTCCAAAGGCTTTAGTGGAGAACACATTATACAACTCTTCAATCTTATCTCATGTGTTAAAAAAAAAAATTACCACTAGGCCTGGGAATGAGGCTTACTGGGAGGGAACTTGCCCTACACATGCAAGGTTCCAATTGTATCTCCAGTACCGTAAAAGAAAATAATATTCCTGGTCCTAGTTATAGATGGTAACAAACACTTCATGAAGAGACCATTAGAATCTGGACATTGTAATAGGGAAGAGAGGCTGGGCTCAAGTCCAAATACAATAAGGATAGGTAGAGCTGTAGTCAAAGAGCACTGAATGGAAAATCACCAAGAGGAAACAAAATCTACAGGGTTCTTTGTTAGACAGGATCAATTGGATTTTTGCAGGGAGCAGTCTAGGTGATATTGAGGGCAAAGGACAAGGAATTTAATAAGGCATCAGTGGAGAGACCTGATTTCTGCTGAAACGACCCAGCAGAATTCTTGGTAAAAGTGGACTAAGCAGACCAAGGATAGAGCCCACAGCTGAGGTTTAGAAACAAGAAAAAAAATAAATAACAAAGGACTCAGAGAAACCTGACTTTGGATAGACACTTTGTTTCCTGGAGGTCAGGGACTCAAGTGAATAGAGAAGCAAGGAAATGATTTTATGAGCAATATCTTCATAGCTCAGGTGAGGCTTGAACTCAGACTTTTCCTTTCTTAGGCTCCCAAGTGCTTTGCTTGCAGGTGTGTGCCTGTAAATGACATTGAACTCTAGGACCTGTCTGGGGAATCTGGGCTAGAACTATTGTCCAGAGATCATCATAAAAAGGATCCTGTGTGAAGGGCAGTATGCCAAGTGAGAAACCCAAGTAAAGTCTGTGGGTTGTGCTGAGAATTGAAGGTTGAAAGAGGATCCTGGGAGTTGTAGTTGAAGAGCCTCCTAAGAAATACTTGAGTGGATGTATGCCTGGGTGAGCAGCTTATGACTGCAGATAGTGGGACAGAGGCTAGAGAATCAAATGGCAGAAGCCTGGAAGGCCGTTTGGACCTGGAGAATCTCAAGGCCTCCCTTGGGAAAGGAAGCCTTATTAGGGTGTAATAGCAGTGACAGGTTCACAGGGTTGAGGCACGAGAGTTTGAACAGGAAAGGGAATAGTGGGCACAGCCTGGCGACTAGCAAACATTTGCTTGAAGCTATACAGAGACATATCCCATGGCTCCCACAAGTACTGGGCTAGCAGTTTGCAAAAGAATGACCAGTATGCATATAGGAAGACACAAATGGGTTATTACTATAACCAGCCTGGTTTCAGAAACCAACAGGACAGGAGAAAAATCAAGGTGGTCACATCCAAGTTCTACACTCTGCATAGAATCATTACGTGCTATTAATTACTTGTTCCTTTAATGAATCTATTGATCATTGGGGAGTCTGAAGAATAACAGACAAGACAGAGTCACTGGCCCCAAGGCAGGTTGGGGAAGAGGTTTCCAGCCCAGGGGCTACAGACTAAAATAGGTCCTCTTACAGCTTGAGAAGTAGGATCAAGTCCTAAGCTATCCTTGTTTCCAGGCAGTGAGTCTCAACTTTCCATGGCTTATGAGTCACCTGAGAGCCTCAGAAAGCTGTGCAGTCTGATTCCAGGGCAGGGCCTGAGATTGAATTTCTACCAAGTTCTAGGACCAGGAGACACTAAGGCTGCTAGTCCATGAACCTTTAGAGTATCAAGGTTTTAGGCAACCCCTAACATGTCTTTGGGGGTGGGGATAAATATCTACACATTTGTTATTATTATTATTTTAAAATCATATGTGTATGAGTGTCTGCATACCTCCTTGCATGCTGTGGAATCCAGAGGAAGCCTTTGGGTCCCCTAAAACTGGACTTACAAACAGTTGTGAGCCCCAGTGTGGGTGTAGAGAATTGAACCTTGGTCCTCCTGGAAAAGCAGCCAGTGATCTTAACCAGTGAGCCAGCTCTCCAGCCCTATTTTTGTTTTTTGAAACATTGTCTTACTATGTTGCTCAGGCTGGCTCAGAATTTACTATGTAGGTCCTCATTCCTTTGTCTTCCAAGTCTTGGTGTTAAGGCATTTATCACTACCTCTCACTCTAAAAGCAAATAAATAAACACACCCACATGTTCCTATCTTTGATACTCAAGATTTCAGTAGCAAATACTGATTGGCACTATGGTGGCTGTTGCTTATGTTATTAAGCCTCTGCATAGTTTGTGCAACATTGTTGATGCTGCTTGTGATCCAGCCAAGGAAGTCTCCTCACATGCTTGTGTAAGGAAACGCCCTTTGCACCAAAAAAAGAAAATTCACACAACTTTGTAAGGTTTGCTGTAAAAAACAACTCCACTTCACATCCCACGGATGCTATCTTTCTTTTAGATTAAACCATCTGCCACCTCGTTCAGGCTCCTCTAGCCTCAGCTCCAACTCAGGTTGAAGATAGGTACCTCAGGCCTGGGTTTTTTCACCAGGCTCAAGGCAAATATCTAAGGACCATCTTGAGGTATCAGGTTCTCGGATCACTTAACTTCCACCTGGGCAGTAGAACCAGCGATGTGGGGAAGGGAGATGGGCTGGGGGTGTCCTGGGCTGGGGGTGTCACTGTTTTAATCCTGATGGTCCTCACCTGCTGAAGCAGGCCCAGCCTGATACGCATCTGCTTCTATTTACACCCTTAGCTTTCAAACCAAAGGCACCCGGGCACCAAACACACACTCACTTCATCAGCCTTTGGAGGTAAAACTATTAACTTAAAAAAAACGAGGAACTATTGTTTCTAAAATCACACTACTGGCTTTCATATAGAATGATAGGTACTATGGCCACCAGGTTGAAGATTGTCCTGGGATTGAGCCACTTTCCTTGACCTGAGAGGCCTCTTGCATCTTTTGGGCTGGTGCGGAGCCCCCGAAAGAGCAAAGCATGGAGGAGAAGGGGGTGAGAAGGCAGGCGGTGGCTGCAGAGCTCCGTGAACGACACGCCCACAAGTCCTTCTCAAACAGTAAATCCTTGATGTACAATTGTAGAGCACCCACCTAAAAGCAGCCACGCCAAAGACAGAGGTGGGTAGATTATGGCTGGGAACGGCTTGTGGAGGGCTGTGGATTCGAGAAGTCCTGATTTTAGACTTCCTTCTCCAACCTGAAAGGGGCAAAGACCCGCAGTAGGAGGAGAGAAGGGAGAGCTGTGGTTTCTGGTCCAGCGGTTGTCCGTTGACCTCTGTGTTAGTGCCTGAGCTGATAGTATCACAGCAGTATGATAAGAGGAACTGAGTGAGGGAGTTTGAGAGCAAGTTGATATGAAGTCAAGATATGCCAGAGAGGACAGGGAGCTCATGGGGTGCCCGCGTGACACCTGATCACCACAGTAGCCTCCTCGTGGAGAAGTGACTGTAAGAGATTTGGGGGAACACACCAACATTGGACATGCATTTACAAATGTGTGTTGAATGGAAGTTCTCAAACAGCTCTGGCCCCATCTCTGCACGAGTCATCCCTTTACATCTGCATCCCTACTTGGCAGCTCCGAGTGAGGTCTCAGCCTAGCAGCATCAGCACCACCTGAAAAACAACAGAGGCTCCTCACCCCGGACTTAACTGAATTAGAAACTCTGAGGGTAAAGCCCTCGCAGACGCATCCACAAACCGCACAAGTGATTTCTGATATGTGCTCATGTTTGGCCCTCAACCAGTGGTTCTCAACCTCCCTAATGCTGAGACCCTTTAATACAGCTCTGCATGTTGTGGGGACCCCCAACCATAAAATTATCTTCGTTGCTACTTCATAACTGAAATTTTGCTACTGTTGTGAATTAATTTTGGAGAGAGAGGGTTGCCAAAGAGGTCATGACCCACAGGTTGAGAACCACTGCGCCTGAACTCTGCAGAAAAACAACTTTATTTCTTCAATAGAAGACAAGAGTCTCATTGGCATTATTGTTAAATCTGAGACATTAACATGTGGAACTAGAAAGCTAAAGATATCCAAAGTTATTCGGCTTAGAGAACAATTAGACGTGTGAAGTTTCTGAGTTGTGGCTGAAATGGGGAGTGACCAGGGATTCTCTATGTGGCTTTTGGGAAAGCAAAAGTGCTCCATATGTGGCAGTAATGGGTGTCATTCCCCGGGTGGGGCGGGCTCTAAGAAAACGTCCTGAGGAGTTGCAGATGGACTTTAATCTTGCTGTGACACTGCATTAACTTGCCCTGATGAACAGGGTTAAATGGCTCCCAGTCCCCTCTGCTGACCTCATTTAACACTGTCCTTGAAGACAGCAAGAGGCAAGGCCAGTGTCCGCAGATGGGGAGGAACGAGAGAGATTTCTTCGTAGAATTTATAATGAAAAATGGCTTCTGTGCTCTGGGCTAGCAGCTTCTCCATCATTCTGCCTGCCTGCTCGTCACTCTATTTTAGGTTGGATTAATTCCCAGAGAGGGGAGTCATTTTCCTGATGGAAACTCTCAGCACTGATTGGAAGGACAAAGAGATTAGTGAGGTTTTAGTTTTCACCCTGATACAATTGGGAAAAAAAATCAAAGGTATCCTGGAGATACGTTTTCTGTTGCCCTTTTTTCTGAGTACCAGCCTGGGCTAAATCCTTGGTTCCTTTCTTCTCTCTTTGCCTCTTTCTTTTAATAAGTATGCAACCCTGTGCATTGATGAGGCAGAGAACTGTGCAATACACAATGGTAGATGATTCACAAACTCACATTTTCACCCCCTCTCCTTTCACATTTGGAAAGGAGGAAACGAAAATGTATCTTGCTTCAACCTCTTGCCACTATTTGGACTTCCAGTGTTGCTTTTCCAGTTGAAAAGATGGGTTTTAAGGCATTTTATTAAAAAGCTAGCAACCCTTAGAAATGAAGGAGAACATGTGACTGCCTTACAGTGTGGGCCTGCAGCCGTGGTCCATGACTTTTCTAGCTATTTGGCTCCTGTTAGCTGTTTTCTTCTAGAACAGACAAGGGGTGGGGTGAGCTATACACAATAGCAGATAATTGCCCTTATCCCCTACTGTGCTGTGGTGCCAGAGGCCTTCTGGTCCTTGCAGATGTACATTGCAGTACTCTGGTCAGCTGCGCTTCACCAGTACAACTGAGTTACAGGAGCAATCAAAACTGGCACTTGTGAAGGCCCCAGCAACAGAGATGTCCACACTAGAAACACAAGCTGGTTATGACTCCCATCTGAGAAACGAGGCACATAAAAGTCTTCACTCAAGCTTGTATGAGCATGGGATGGGCTGTTGCAACCCATGTCAACAGAAACAGAAAGTGCTTTTAAAATCTGGGAGCAGAATGCCTGTATCTACAGACACAACCTCTCCATGACATCACAGGAATCACAGCCTAAGGGAATCTTTAAGAGCTAGGTAAATCAGCCGGGTGGTGGTGGCACACGCCTGTAATCCCAGCACTCAGGAGGCAGAGCCAGGCGGATCTTTGTGAGTTTGAGGCCAGCCTGGACAACCAAGTGAGTTCCAGGAAAAAGGCACAAAGCTACAAAGAGAAACCCTGTCTCAAAAAAACAAAAAACAAACAAACAAACAAACAAAAGAGCTAGGTAAATCAAGTACACACGTGGAGCTCCAGCTACTCTGGAGGCTGAGACAGGAGAATCAAGAGTTCAAGACCAACCTGGGCCATTTAGCAAGACATTACGTCACAATAAAAGTTATCAGGCCAGGTGGTGGTGGCACACGCCTGTAATCCCAGCATTTGGGAGGCAGAGGCAGGCAGATCTCTGCGAGTTTGAGGCCAGCCTGGACTACAGAGTTCCAGGAAAGGCGCAAAGCTACACAGAGAAACCCTGTCTTGAAAAACCAAAAAACAAAACAAAACAAAAGTTATCAGAAGGGCTGGCTGGGTAAGTGGCTCTGTGGCAGACACACCTAGTGTGTTTGAGTCTCAGGGTTTGATACCCAGTGCAACAAAGAAGATAAAACGTAGGTGATGTGTAGTTTATTTATAGAATTCAGGATAGAAATTATATGTTTTTTTTTCTCATAAAGATGCATCTGGTCTTAAATCTAATCATCCTCGTGGGTCAATTCCTATCAGGGGACATGTGCTTTTCTCTTTAATAGCTTCACAGGGTTGGATCCTTAGTGTGTTTCTGGGTGTGGGTTAAGAGGCTGTGCAGCATTTGGGCAGTGGTACAGCCTCTCTGGCTAGAACCCCTTTTCCTCTGCTTTGTAGCTGTGTGATCTTACTATGTTGTTTACCTTCTCTGGACCTTCATTTCAGGGCTGCTATAAGATTATGTTGACATGGGACAAATAATTTACTGGCGTGTCCAGAGGCCAAACAAATGTTCCCTGTAATTTATACTTGTTATTAGTTACACACCTAAAGGAGTCTTAGTTACATTTGTTTTGCCCATTTCTTTCTTTCCTTTTTTCCTTGCTTGCAGCCCTGGGGACTATACCCAGGGGTCTGCTTTACCACTGAGCCCCATCTCTAGCTCACTGCTATCTATTTCATGTTTTCTGTTAGACTAGAATAGACATTTATTTTGTACTTTTCCTTCGTCTTCTTCCTCCCTTCTCTTCTCTTCTCACCACCCTCCTTGGGCCTGGAAACGGTGATCACAAAACAACCATCTGGTCTGAACTGAACTCTGCTTTGTATTCCTCATTGGAAGAAGGTTTTGATCAGCAGCCATGCTGGGCAGGCCGTGGGCTTCTGCCCAGAGTAAAGGCATAAAAGTCCAAATATTCTCAGAGGAGCTGTAAAGGGAGCAGCTTGTGAATCCCAGAATGGATGTGAGCAGAACTCGTCCCTGTTATCCTGGGGACCCTTTCTCTTTCTAGGGACTTGGGATGGCCCAGGTGTCTGCGCTTGTGAGCTGATTGCCTTTCTGGGTCATGATCTGGCAGTGATCATGCTGCTTCTCTCCTGCCCTTGTTAGAGTCTGCCATCTCCAACATGGAGAAGAGGACACTCAGAGCTTCTGGAAGCAGACAGCAGCCAACCTAGAGGTGGCAGCAGGGCGGGACCTCTGAGGAGTCATCCCCAACAGCAATAGGGAAGGACTTCTTGGAATTGTCTCCAGGCCCTGGTGAGTCTGGAAAATCACCTTGCTGGTGGGCCCCAGGCCAGCCTGACAGTTGGTCTCACTGCTGGTGGCACACTCTGCTTCAGGTCATCAGGTGTGTTCCCTGAAGGCAAGTGACCCATCCAGGAGTGCCAGAGAGGCTGTCCTGGGGGACAACTCAGTCTGTGACATGGGCTGTGCCTACCTCCTGTGCCTCCCAAAGTCTGCTCTTACTGGAGGGGAGACTGGCTTTTTCACCCTGAAGTGCATCTCTGCTTATTAATGGGTGTCTACCCTAGTTCCTCCATGACAGTCCCTGACTGAAATGACCTGTTTCCACCAGTCAACTCAGCTCCTGAAAGGCTTAAAAAACTAGGAAAGAACAAAGATGGGGGTTGGGAGGAGGCTCCATAGGCAAGGGCACCTGCTGTGCTGGAGTAGGGATCTGAATTTGAATCCCTTGCACCTGTATAAAGATCCTGGCATGGCTGTATAGTCATGTAACTACAGTCCCGTGGAGAGCAAACTCAGGAGGATGGCTGGAACTTGCTGGCTTGTCCAGTTAGCTCCTGTCACTGAGAGACGCTGTCTCAAGAGACCAAGGAAGAAAGTAACAGACCAGGACACTGACCCCTGGCCTGATGGGCCAGCATGGGTCTGTACATCTACACACACACACACACACACACACACACACACACACACACACACCACACACACACACACACACACACACACACACACACACACACACACACACCACACATACACACACACACTCACAGGCACACACACACACACACACACACACACACACACACACACACACTCATATGGTGGGGAGGGAGGCTCTGAAGACTTAGATTGCAAACACTGTGACCTCAATAGATGACAAAGAAAATAAACTTTCACATTTATAATTTCATACCCTTTAAGACCATAGACCTCCTGTCATATTCTTTTCTACCCCCTTTTCTTCCTCCTTTGGAGGCATGAATCCCTTTTATAATAGTTAGAAGTGTGCTCTCTCCTAAACACTCAAGAGACAGCCTGAGGAAATTTAATGGTTCCAAATTCAGCCTGTGGATTTGTGATAAGGATTCAAGGCAAGAAGCCTTTTAACTCAGAAAAGGATCTGTTTGCAGCCATTGTCCAGTTAATGCAAAGTATCTGGTTGCTGGCGTGTAGCACAATGCACCATGGAGAACACTGAATGTCCACAGAGCTGGCCAACTCCATGATGCCCCTGAACGTGTGTGTGTGTGTGTGTGTGTGTGTGTGTGTGTGTGTGTGTGTGAGAGAGAGAGAGAGAGAGAGAGAGAGAGAGAGAGAGAGAGAGAGAGAGAGAGAGAGAGAGAGAGAGAGAGAGATTTGTTCAGTTTCAAAAAAGTCCCCAGAAACAGCTTCTCAAGGCTGAAAGAATCAACAATTTTGAGCTGAAACACAGCTGAAGGTTGTGTGTGCTGATAATGACAAGAAATCTAAGAGGAAGCTGGGAAAAAAACGCATGTCATGCCCTCAAAGAGAGAGAGAGAGAGAGAGAGAGAGAGAGAGAGAGAGGGAGAGAGAGAGAAACACTGTTGGAAGAATTAAAATTAAACCTCACGAGAGTCCGTGGTATGGAAAGTCACCAGCTAGCTAATATTAACATAGCTTGCAACAGAGCACTGCTGCTCAAAATAGGACAGTCAGTCACATCTCTGTCACTGGGCTGTTTACGTTCTGTGGACCAGCCCCTAACTTCTTCCTGGCTCCGGCCCCTGGGCATTGCCTTTCTGGAGACGTCTAGATAATCGGCCACACTCAGCTGTCTACTTTCTCCAGGAACTCTCACCCAAAGACAGGGACATAAGACGGAAGGCTGCTTTGTTAGCAGTGGAAGTGTTGGAGCGTCACACAGCCCACCAGGCGTTCGAGGCTAAGTTTCTCATTGTGTTTGGTTGCTAGCAGGGAGGGGCAGACAAGGACCCTCTGGCTTCCTTCACTATGGAGAATTTGTTGCCTCCATCTAGATTTTCTTACTTCAAAAAGTATCCTCTCCACTCAATTAGGAAGTACTTATCAACGCTGAGAACCCAAAGAGCCGAAGAACAGGTATTATTTTGTTTGTGCTAACTTTAAAAATGACTGGTGCTTATTTCTGGGTGTGGCCTTTTGATGCTTAGGGCATGTGTTTCTGCTGGTTTACTTGTTTTCCTAGGCACAGGTCAGGTCTACCTTGCAGTTATTCACACTGACCATCGGAGGACCAGGCAGGCTTGGGAGGGTTTACCTGAACTTGGAACATTTGGATCCTGAGATGAAGCAAATGTTCTGTGGGGAAAACATATACCTTGCTTTCTTCCATTATTACTCTTTGATGTTTGATAATTTTGTCAGTGTTTCAAAGACAATTTTTGAAACTATTCATAGCTTAATAGTTGAAATACCATACCCAAGAAACACACGTGTTTTCTGCATGTTTCTGTGATTATGTTAATGTCACCAGAATTTGCAAAATGAAGAACATTTCCATCACCATAATCAGATCATTAATGGGCTGATGAGATCATTTAGATATAACAGGTAATTTCTCATATGTGGTGGGTAGGGGACAGAGCATAATAATTTTCAGTCCTTTTAGCCAATCAAAGCTACTGTTCCCAACAGCATGTGGGTTTATAGGCATTTTAAAAACTTGTTTGAAATGTCAGGTTATTTTCATTTGAAAACATGTGTGTTCATTACACTTATTACACTCTACATATCTAAAAAGTGCTTTTATAATTGTTCTGTACTGTTAAAAGAACTAACAACGTGTGGGCCATTTAGATCCAGTAGTTTGTTTAGAAGCACGGCAGTGAAACATAAAGCACAGATCTGTCACCACGCGGGAGATGACCAGCCGTAACTTGGTGCCCGGTGCTTCGACTAGAATGGTGGAACTAATCAGAAGGTGGCCAATGTCTTTCTTGCATTTGTTTTCTCTGTAGTAGATGACCCAGTTAGTGACACACTTCCCGGAAACGGAAGCAGAGGACAGAAGAAGAAACCCCCCCAGTGACCTCTTCCCCCAAAGGTCAAGCCTCATTTGGAAAAAGACAGATTATGATTTGTGAGGAAACTGCTTTCAGGCTCCTACATTTGTCATTTTTAACAAGTGCTAGCCCGGGCTCTCTGCACTAAGGGAGCCAGGCTAGTCCCATTCACCTCTCACTCAGGTATGGTGTCACATGCCCACCAAAACCGTTTCTGCATTTCCTCTCAGCGCACACTAGGTTTTGAAGTGGAAAGTTGGAGGACTGTGGTGGCCCCCAGTAGCGATGTCACAGGCTTCTTCCATGGGGGAGAAGGGAAGAGTAGCTGGCGCTGGTGGGGGTGGGGGTGGGGGGGGGGGTGGGGGAGGTCCATCGATTTCTTCCTCCTGAGTATTGTGTATGTAGAAAGGTGGTTACGTTGCTTAAATAATCCTGTGGGCCATTTTTGAGGGAAGTCTATCTTATTGTTTACTTATTTACTCAGTAATTTTTTCTGTGTGCTGTGTGTATTTATGTGTATATAAGAGAGTATGTGATGTATACACATATATGTATGTGTGTGTGTGTGCTGTGGGAAGGTGGCCATTGGGTGGACAAGGAGGCTAGAGCAAGATGTCTTTTCTTAGTTTCTCTTCCACATTATTATTATTTCTCGAGATATTTTTTCTCTAACTGAAGCTGGCTGTTTTGACTAGCTTGGCTGGCCAGCAGCCCTCAGGATGCCTCTCTCTGCCTCCTGGTGCTGGCATTATATAGAGGTGTGTGCTGCTGAGCACAGCTTTTCACATGGGTTTCGGGGCGTCAGAATTCAGCTCCTCAACCTGGCACAGCAAGTACATTTCCCATTGAGCCATCTCCCCAGGCCCAACTTTTTGGTATTTTGAGACAGACTCATATAGCCCAGGTTGGCCAAGACTGTCTTTGAATGCCTCTTGCCTTTACTTCCCAAGTGCTGGGATTACTGGCATGTATCACCACACCCAGCTGATGAAAGTTTATTTTGAAAGAGCTACAAAATTGTGCCTACAGAAGAACATGAGGATCCAGTATGGGGACATGAGACTTGGGCTGTGGAGGTGACGACCTCCCCAGTTTACAACCATGTTGGGTGGCCTGGGAATAGCTGGGAACGTCATGCTGTGTTATTAACGTCCTATATAAGCGAATGGGAAAATGCTTTGATTCCTTTCTAAGGCAAATTACAGCTGTGCAGACCTGCAGTCTAACAGAATTAGAGAAATTGGGTCGAACTGGTTAACCTTGAAAAGCATGTTGAACAGTTATAAACAAAGTTAATTACATCTACATTCAAATGACCTTCACATTTATTGTTTTTATTCTTCATATTCCTGTAAGCCAGATCTACAATAGGAAGTTAAGGGAACAGAGACTCAAAGAGTATGAGCATTTCTTGGAAGCCACCCGGCTAGAAAATATAAAAGGGAGCCAGGAGCCAGGCAGTGGTGGTGCATGCCTTTAATCCTAGCACTCAGGAGGTGTGGGGCTCTGTGGGGGTCCAGCTCCAACCTACTCCTACCTTTTGAAGGGTTCTTGGGTGGAGGAGATAGGAATTAGGAAATATTAGGTAGAAAGATAGACCTAGATGACGAAGAGAAAGACAGAGACACAGGATAGCTTCAGGAGGGCCCTGGGTCAATACCCAACAGCCCAGTACTTTATTCAAAAGGGCTTTTTATAATATGCCAAGGGGAGAGGCATAAGACCTCCCCACTTGCAAGATCAAAGCACACCAAACAGCCAAGTATAGACCCTTCCAAATACCTGGTAAATATGCCTGTATTTGTATAAATCATCTCCTTACACAGCCCTGCTGGGTAAAGCAAGCTCAGATTCTCTGACCTCGAGTAAGGTCTCACTTGGAAGCCTCTGTGGATCTCCAGAGAAGGCAGAAGCAGGTGGATCCCTGTGAGTTCGAGGCCAGCCTGGTTTACAAAGAGTTCCAGGACAGCTAGGAAAAAGGGGGGTGGGGGCAACAGGAATGGTCTGAGTTTTTATATTTTATCCATTTTGCCATATTCTCCTCATAACAACCCAGTGAGAACAGGGAGCTATTGACCTGTCTCCTAGACAGTATTCTGAAACATCAGACCATTGTCGTAATTCTGACTGCAACTACCATGTATATGATTAACTCCTATTTTTATGTACTTATTATTTAAATCACCCATTAGCAACTTTTTTTAGGAAAAAAATCATATCCTTACTATAAGTGGAAAAAAACAATGACATATGCTATAACTAGAATGCTAAATACATTCAAAGCAAATTCTGTAGACAGACAGTGTTACCGATGCAGTGGCACACTCCTGTACTGCCAGTTCTTGGAAAGCTGAAATAGGAAGATCATGAACTAGAGTCTAGACTGAGCTACATGGTGAAAAACAAAACAAAAATCAAAACAGCCTCTAAGCCTGGAACCTGCTTTGTTGTTGTTGTTGTTTGAGATGGGGTTTCTCTGTGTAGTCCTGGCTGTCCTGGAATTTGCTCTGTAGACCAGGCTGGCCTTGAACTCACAGAGATCTGCCTGCCTCTGCCTCCCTAGTGCTGGGATTAAAGGTGTGCTCTACTACTGCCTGGCCCCCCAAACTTGCTTTTTAAGAAGGAAAATTGGCTTGCAAGAGAGGTGTTTGGGGATGGGAGTATAACTCAGTGGTAGACACTTAGCATGCACAGGGTCCTAGGGTTGGCATTCAGTGCCCCCTACCACCAAAGGAGAAGTGTTTAGAACATCCTTCAAGGCTGGTTGAGACAGTCTCCTGAATGAAGATGGGGTGGGGGGTGGGGGAGGAATGGATAGGTTAGACAACTCTCTCAATTCTGAATGATTCATTGTTATTGAATGTAATGTCTGCATGCCAATGCCTTCACTCTTAAGTACCAGCGGGGGTGTGGTATCCTAGACATGCCATCTGCTTCTGCTCCTCTGTGCATTCAAACACATGCCTCTCTCTAGCTTAGAATCCCTCCTCTACTTATTATTGGCCTTCCTGGAGATGCCCTCTGCATCCTTAGACTCAGGTTGGATGGACTGAGAGGAGAAACAGTCTCTGGCTCTGCTGGGAGATGCACAAAACTCTGCCTTCCCTAAGACCATCTGTTTGCTTTGATTACTAGATGTTGCTACTATATTCAGTGTGGTGATTATTTGCTTTTATGTCAGTATACAAATGCCTATGTGACCCTGCCTCAAATGCTGTTTACTCCCTCAGGCTTACTTTGTAACATGGCAAAGGTTGGTGTAAGAGACACCTTTACCATAGACAGATGACACATACTAGATTGTCTGTGATACACATCATTTTTACTCATGTCTTGAGTAGGCCAGAGGAGCCCCTAGGTCAAGGTCATTGTTATTTTCATTCACAGATGCTTTGAAATGTCTCCTCAATGTTCTTCCCCTTGTACCTGGTGTTATGGAGACAGGATTTGACACAGGGTTGGCTTGTGTGGTAGTTTTTTGTTGGTGGTGGTGATGTTTCTGTTGACATGCTGCAGTCAACAGGTAAATGACTGTCAAACTGAGAACAAGCCTCTCACCCTTTGCATTCCCAGATCTCTCACAGCAAATATTTCACAAATCCAGGTCCCTAAATAGATATAAGATTAAGGTCATGATTAGGTGAAGATGCTAAAGGTTGAGAAGATTTGATAAAATTTTTTTTTATCAAAATTCATGAGATGGTATGGTAGAAGTGGGTAGCCTGAGCCTAAATGGGCCTTCAGAAGAATGTAGTAGGTCTGCTCAGATATAGGTGAGACTGTAGGATTGCAGTTACTTTATTTTGGCTTCAGGGCATCAGCCAAGGTCTGGTTCAGATGTCAGTATCCAGCTAGTGGGGAATGAACGCAACTAGTAAGCTATGGTCTTTTGAATACCAGAGACTAGCTGCTCCATGGCTCAGGTGACCAAGTGGGACACTGAATAGGGAAGGATGGATTTCTTCTACCTCTTGGTAGGCTGTTCCTTGGCTTCCACCTAGAGTGGCCTATGGGGATCTAGAGCTCTGTACTGCTTGCTCTTAAGGGTGGCAGACTTGGCGTAGATGTAAGAATGTAAGGAGCCAGTTTGTGAGCTCTGGAAAGTCTGTTCTCTTTTGCTTGATGAGGTCTGCCATTCCCATAGCTTTCAATCACTATTTTCAAACCAATAACTCTCAAACATACTGTCAGTGCACTGAAGCCTTGTATATCCAGTTACTATTCAATGCCTCCATCTGAATGCCTTGCAAACACGGCAGATTGAATGAGTGCAGAGAGAACTCACAAACTACAGCCCCAAACTGATTCCTCTTCCAGTTTCTCCATCAACCAACCTGAAAGCTCAGACCATGAAACCTTAGCATCATCTTGGTTTCTCCTTTCCTCCTCCTCCTTACCTCTTTTTCCCAACCATTCTAAAAGACTGTGTCCTTAAAAAGAAAAGAACTGAAAAAATGTACACACATACACTTAATGAAATGGCTTACAAGGAAGATGTCTTAGTTAGGGTTTTTATTGCTGTGAAGAGACACCATGACCACAGCAACTCTTATAAAGGAAAACATTTAATTGGGGTGGCAGGTTACAGTTCAGAGGTTCAGTCCATTATCATCATAGCAGGGAGCATGGCAGCGTGCAGGCAGATGTGGTGCTGGCTACATCTTGATCAGAAGGCAACAGGGAATGGGCTGAAGCACTGGATGTGGCATGGGCATACATGAGACCTCAAAGCCCATGCCCACAGTGACACACTTCCTCCAACAAGACCACGCCTATTCCAACAAAGCCAGATCTCCTAATAACACCACTCCCTATGAGCTTATGGGAGCCAATTACATTCAAACCACCATGCTGGGTAATACGACAATGGCCATCTACATACTAGAAGCTAAGAACTGCATAGCTGTTCAGTCCATAAAGCGGAATCCTTCAGCAGTCCCATTCTGGTGCTGAAGACCTGGAAGATTCTAGAGAGTCAGTCATCTTCAGTCCATGTTGGAAGACTGAAGAATCTGGAGTTTGATGGCAACAGCGGTAACACATGGACATACCAGCAAGAGGCAGGCAGGCAAGCCACACTGCTTTTCCTCAGACCTCTGTATGTGTGGGCCACCCATCAGAAGGTTTGCAAGGTGATAAGTAACTAACACGCTAGCCACTTCTCAATTATTAGACTTGCCACAATCATCCTACTACCTTCTCCTCATTGGATTATTGCAATACTAGCCTTCCAGTTTGTGTCCCATATCTGCTCTTACTGCTGTAATCCTCATTCTTTGTAGCATTCAGAATCTCCATCTCTAAATGAAATCTTACTTCACCTCAGTGAAGGAACGTGATTCTTTGCATTTGTTGTTTCAGCACCAGTACCACACACACATTTGGCACAAATGAGACACACTTAGGCTGTTGAATGAATAAAGGGTACTTCATCACTATTGGAGAAGTTGTGGGGTCGGATACTTCACGTGGGTAGGATGCTGTTATTCAGAGCAAAAGATGGTAACAATAATGACACCAGGCTGAGACCCAGAAGAGCCTTCAGCTTGTGCTTCCCTTCAGCAGCCTGGTCAACCTTGTCAACCTAGAGCTCTCCTTTTATAGATCCCTGGGAAAGGGAAGATAAGAGGAGGAAGCAGAAAACACAGGTTGACTAATTTAACAGACAAGAATTTGAGATAATCTGGGCTTGTATTGGTGAAATTATTAAGGCCATTCCACGTAGTTAAAAGGCAGGTTTATTTTGTGGGGTAGGTTGCAGGGTCTGGCAAAGGTATAGCGCAGTCTGGCAGTGTTCTCTGGAGAACTCTGCTCGGTCTACTTCCAGCATCCAGGGTCACAGAACCAAGAGAGAGCCCTCCTCTTGATCCTCGGTCTTCCGCTCCCTCCTCTGCCCCGCCTTGTGGGTGTGATCATTACCGAAGCCTCAATGGGGGTTGGAACTTCCAGGCCAATGCTGGGATGGCTATCCACTACAGCCTTGCTCTCTGGTAGGTAGATTTTTATGTCCCTCCTGCCAGCTCCCAAATCATGATTCAGAGACTTATTAATTATGAAAGCTCTGCCAATAGCTTAGGCTTGTTTCTAATTAGCTCTTATAACTTAAATCAACCCATTTCCATTAGTTTACTTTCTGCCCTGTGGCTTTCTTACCTTTACTTTGTAATGTGTCTGCTGCTTGTTCTGCATCTCCCTTTGACTCCACCTTCTTCTTGCCAGTGTTCTCTCTGCCCTGACAATCCTGCCAACCATTGGCCATTCAGCTTTTTATTAAACCAATCAGAGTGACACATATTCTGAGTATATGGAAAGATTGTTCCACAACATTTCCCCCTTTTTGTCTAAATAGAAAGGAAAGGTTTTAACTCTAGCATAATAAAACTATAAGTAATAAGAACAATTATCAGGTAAGAATTACATTTACAATGTCTAGTCCATTTGTATTTGGCATATTTGGAGAAAATACTCTATTTTCTATTCTATCTTGATGAGTCCAAAGCTCTGTACCTAATTTATCTTCTATCATAACTAACAAAAACTGTAACTATAACTATCTCATCTTCAACTCCATCAAAGACTCCAGAAGAATATAACATCACCTGAGTAACCAGGAAGAACAGAGCAAACAACTTCCAACTTGAATTGAATTTGGACTTTAAAAAGTTTGGCTCTTATCCCTGACCTGAATAACACTCTAAAACATGAGGGCATTCTAATTGTCCTTCTCAAATAAATCTATGTTGAGGCTCAGTATACTCAATAAGGTTTAGAGGGTTGCTGTATAGGCTCAGCCTCCCTATGTGAAATGACACATGTTTTACGATAGCATATTCTAAGACATGTGAAGAGTTTTTAGCTCCTTAGGGTAAATGGTTAGCTTGAGATTATTACACCAAAGTGTTTAAAAGTTGTGAGGTTTTGTTAGTTTGTTTTGTTAAGTCATGATGGGGCTGGTGAGATGGCTCAAGTTGTGAAAGATCTTGATGCCAAACCTGGTGACCTGAGTCTGGTCTCTGAGACTCACATGAGAAAAGAAAAGAACTGAGTCTTGGGTATATACACATACACATATACACATACATATACATGTACATACACACAAATACACAAAAAAAGTAAGAATGTGAAAAGGAAGTCATGAGAGCTGGGGGTGCAGTGGCAACGCAATCACTTTGTACCACAAAGCTCTGGGCTATGTCTAGTATGTGTGTGATTGTGCTTGTACACAGGTGTGTGTGTGTGTGTGTGTGTGTGTGTGTGTGTGTGTGTGTGTTATGAAATATTGAAATGCTGTTCATAGTTACGTGACACCCAAGGGAGCTGGAAAGTGGTCAGTGTCCTTGTGGTTGGTTTGAGAAGAGAAAGATTTAATGGTTTGGGTGTAGGAGTAAAAGATTGTCTGTGTGGAATTTAAAAGAGAAGGCAGAGATTTCACACCACTCTTGTGTAGGAATTTGTAGGTAACATTGAAGTCAATTGCTGTTATAAGATGAAGCTGCACTTTAATATTTCTGACTATTAAATATGACATTAAAAGTGGAACCATTTTATCGTGGTAATTATAAAATTCCTCTAACTGATGGGAGGGGGAGAATGCTGCATTTTTAGGAAAGAAAAAAAAAACTTACTAACATCCCAAGAGCCTATAATTGAGAGGATGCAGAAAGATGAATGCCTTCTGAGTCACCAACACCCAGCTTTATGACCTGCCTTCCACACACACCTGTCCTCGGGAAGTGGCACCATCCATCCTGTTATTCAGCTGGGCACTTGGTGTTTCCTTGGTCTGTGTCTACGCTGCCACCATGTCCTTTCAATCTTATACCTAGATGCCAGTCTCCTCTCTCCCAGGACCTTAGTCCACAGGCCATCATTACTTCTTTTCTGAGACACAGAATAGCCTCCTGAATTTCTACTGGAGACAGATTTCCCAGGCCCCTGCTTGTGATCTTTCAATGGCTTTCACTTGCTCTGGGGTTAAGGAAGGAGCTCCCTGTCACCCTGTCATGAAGGGCTTTATTTGGTTTGGCCCCCATGCCCTTTCTGACTCCATACTGATTTTGCCTCCCTCTGCACCGATAGTACTCCTATCTACTTAGCCTGTTGCCCTGTTACTTCCTGGCCAGGGTCATCCTTCCACCTGTTCCTTCACTATCTTCCTCTGGTTAACATCTACTCTCCCCATGAACTCCCCTAGGGCCGGCAGCTTTCCCTGCTGAGCAGGTGCTCTTACACTGAGCTGTAGCTATATCCCCAGCCCCCTGGAACCCCAGTTCTATGTCTAATGCTCTAAAGAAACCTTGTAATTCTTCTTGGCTGTACCTGTCCTGAGCAATTTCACCCATCTGTGGAGTTATTTAATACCAACAGGCCCTAGACAATCAGCACTGTGCCTGTCAGATGTGGGGCACTGAATACAGGTTGATGGAAATGAATGAACGGGGAGGGGGAATGGGTCTTATGAATTCTACCCCGAGACAGATGTGCTTAAAAGAATCCTGGTTGTTAGGCTGTGTGAGGAAGAGACAGGATGTGATTGCTCTCAATTGTACTTGTGTATGTGTTTCATAAGATTCATAGGGCTAATTTGTGAAGAGAGCTTGGGATGGATTTCGGAGGTTACAGAGAAAATGAAGCATGGCTTGTGGGGAGAATTGCAGGGAAGGGTTGTGATGTAATAGTAAAGCCAAATGAGAGAGGAAGGAACAGACTACCATTTACAGAGCACACAGTTACACACCCCTCTCTGAAGATCACTGTAACAATGGTTTCTGATCATCAAAGAGAATCTTGAATGACTTCTTTGGCCCATTCTAGCCCTAAGATTCTAGATCAGTGGGCAGTGATCTGGATGGATAAATTTTTATTTATCTAGTTGTAAAAAGTCTACAGAATGAGCAATACTGCTCCAGAGTCCAAGAGCGAGGAAGACAGACTAATCACTTTGGAGGTTTGGGTAGAACACGAATCCTCCAGCAAGAGAGGAAATATAACTCTGTCTAGTAAAGACCTCAGGTGAAAAGCTCATGCACCAAGAACTAGCTTTCCTAAGCTTAATGGACCACTGAATACTTCCATCCACAGCTTTGTAGCTGTTATAGCCCCTTCCAGCCTAAGGATAAAGAACTATGTGTACTGCATAGTAGTGAATGGATAGGAGCATTGGGGAATTTCAGGTTCTTTTGTGATGTTTTAACCATTAACTCCCCCTCTTCTCCCCTGTAATTCTTCCTTGTTTCCATTCCCCCCTGAATTCAACACTGCCAGTTTTCTGTTTTTCAATGGAAACTTCTAAAGCTGTTCTGTCCTTGCTGTTCATATCAGCACAGCTGTGTGGATCCACTTAGTGGACACCCAGACCATGGCCTGACTTCTGAGCTGTTAGCAATCCTGTCATTTTTGTGAATTTTCCCCATTTTCTATCCTCCACTGCCTTTGAAACACAGGAGAGGTGGCTGCCTGAACGGTTACTCTGTCTCTGAAGTCTAGGAACTCAACTGCAAAGCCTTGTGTGTTTATGAAGACCCCTGAAATGTGTGCTCATCAGATTCTGCTCATCATACCTGAGAAGACTTCAGTCCATAGTTAGTTCACTCATTTTAGGGGCCGATGGCAAGCCATCAATGGGAGCGTTAGGCAAAGGAAACTATTCACTTAATTGTGTCTGGGAAAAAGAGAGGAAGAGGGGTTGTGGCCTGGAATATCCCCTTTAAGGGCATGACTTCAGAAGCCTTTCTTTTACTAGACCCTTCTTCCTAAGGGTCCCACCATCTTTCAATAACGCCAGGGTTGGGGCTCTTTGGTATACGGCTCTCTGGCAGAACTTCAGGATCCCAAATATAGAGGTTTGCTACCCAGTTTTGCTCCTTTATCAGCTTATGCACAACACTTGGCTAACTTCTGTTCAGAACAGAAGAGGACGTACTCTCACACCTTGTACAGACAGTTCTGTGTCTTGACAGAAAAAGAAATGAACTTCCTACATATGTTGTACTGCTCAAAATTTGCTGTGAAAATAATGCTGAAATTATTATTTCTTTGCTTGCACATCCTAATGGAAGTATGGTTTGGGAAAAATTGCGAGATTGCACATTTTGGAATAAGGAACCTTGCATTTTTTAATCAAATGCCTTACCTGTGCCTGCACTCGGCTAGGCCCTGTAGTCTGTCACAAGTTAGTCCTCATCTCCCTGCAGTCTGAGTAGTGTCACCCTCATTTTGTGGGTAAGGAGGTGAAATAACTGGGTACGTAGATCATAATGGTGGCAGTAAGATTAGGTGACAAAGCCTCTCCAGGTGAGATAGATCCTCCCCACCTGCCACAGCCACTGACTGGTTCTTTCCCTCCTTCCTCTTGGCCTTCTTTTCATTTCTCTCCCTTGCAATTAGATTTTCTTAAATCTATCAAAGGTAACAAGATTGGAGAGGATGCTTAGTGTTTGGGGTGCTAACTGTTCTTCCAGAGGACCCGAGTTGAATTCCTAGCACCTGCATGTAACTCACATATGGGGTACAGATATACACTCAGGCAAAACACCAATACACATAAAATAAATAAATAAAAATTCAGAGACAAAAATGGTTAGAAATAGAACTGTGTAACTCTTGTGTTGGAGAAGATGTGTCTTTTTTTTTTTTTTAAATCAGGAGTATGAATGGTGACCCAGACTTTAGAGATGTTTGCAGCTAATTCAATTTTTGGAAACTTTAGGAAAAAGTATGAGGTCTGTATTAGTGTTTTCTGGGGAAACATAATGAATAGGAGATAATCATCTCTCTCTCGTCTATTTTCTATCAAATACTTACATTTATTATGAGTACTTACGATGTGTGTCCTATATGATTATGGAGGCTTAGAATTCCCATGCTCTTTCCTTTGTGAGTCAAAGGACCAGGGAAGTTGGTGATTTAATATGGTTCAAGGAAACAGGCCTGAGAACCAGGAACACTGAAGGCAGGAGATGTGGTTCTGGCATAGAGGGGGCGATCACGCCGATGCCATGCTTTTGAGTTCTCTTTGGTCCTTTGTGGGTTGCGTGATGACCAACTGTGTTGCTGCCCATATCAAACCTACAGATTCACATGCTAATCTACTCTTGAGTCACCCTCGAAGACATAGTCAGAAATAGTGTCTTACCACTTAGCCATCATTAGCCAAGGGAATTGACACAAACACTTAAACATCAGGAGCTGTAGATATCAAAGATGACACAAAATAAATACTTATTTAGAGTAAACTGAGTCTCAACAATTACAAAGTTAAGGGACTAATGCCACAAACATCACAAAATGTAGAGGATTAAAGTGGTTTTTGCTGAGTAACTTGAGGTCTCCTAAAATGATTTGTTCCTACTTTTGGAGGGTCTGAGATCTTTAATCACCCCCTCACATGACAGAAATTTCCTAATATTCTTTAAATAGAGAATAGGAACCCAGAAACTCCCTGGACATGGTTAATTTATATTTATTTTTATATTAAGTTTAGAAAGGACCAAAGACAAGCTTCTAGCTCTGTTTTCTTCTGCACTATCTACGTCCTTCAGGTGCTGGATACTACGAAACACATTTACAGCATGGTTTCTGGCTCTGTGATTTAGTTCAGTTAGTCAGAAAATTCCCAGTTGTCATTTCTACACCAGGGCAGTTAGCAATAACTTAACCATACACACACTGACTGCAAACCAATTTATATACGCCACTAAACCCAAGCGCAATCTAAATGCTTTCCCCAACTCATGCTCCTGTGAGTCAGATCCAGAATATACCCGTGATCACTTATGTGGTACGGGATGGAGACAAGTCAGCAAAACCAGCACTCCAAAATCAATTGCAATCCAAATAATCTGCGAATTTTACCAAAATGCACGATGTGAGAACATGCTAGAGCGTATCCTTGAAATAGACTTTTGCAGGTGAGGTTCCCTGAAGTCTAGTCTGTTGGTTTCCAAGAAAACCCGCCTGGATGAGGGCACAAAAGCAATAAGGGGTCTTATACTGCAATACCTGTGAGTCTATGTCGTAGATGCATCAAAAAGATGGTCTACAAGGTTTATTCTGAGGAACTGTAGTGCCCAGCCTCACAGAGTGAAGTGGAGGCTATTTCCCCCCCGTGTTTTTGTAAATAGAGTGATGTAAATCGGAGATGTTTTACCGCTGGCAACTCTCAAAGGTTCTCATCTCTCTGTCCTCATTTGTCTCTGAAAAGGGATTTTTATTTGCATAGGGATTGTTTGCAAATACAAATAGGTCTCAAACTCCTGTATTATTTTGATTAATATTAAACACACCGTGTACTATTCTTTCAAGGAGGCTAGTTAACACGTAGAGGGTAAGAGCATGTTATTGCTGCCAAAGACCACATAGTAGAAAAATTGTGACTGCACTGAAGGAAGTCTTTAAAATTTCATTAAGAAGTAATCAAGCCTTTGCAAACCCCTCTGTTGTTATAACAGTCACTGTACCCTGCCCGCTGCCCTGTAGAAAGTCTCCTTCAGGTCTGCTTTTCTTCCTTTGCTCATTGCTCACGTCTTCTAAGGCCCGGCTCTTCCATGGGTCCTCTTCTTAGCATAAACTCTCGAATTTTCTACCTTTATTGCATTTGTGGATAACCGTTTTAAAAGTGAAGCAGCTCTTCTAATTGTGTCTATACCATCATTTGTGTTAACAATTTTTATCGCTCAGCTAGGCCATGGCTTATAAATAAAAACAGCTCAGAAAGCAAAGCAAATTATAGAAACATGTCAGCTTTATATATCAAATATACAAGCTTGTGATTTGTAATTCTCTCTCTCTCCCACTCTCCCCACTCCTGTGTGTGTGTGTGTGTGTGTGTGTGTGTGTGTGTGTGTGTGTCTGTGTGTAGGTATGTGCATGCCAGTTGACTATAGATGCCAACAGAGGTCAGATGAGTCAGATTCTCTAGAACTGGAGTTAAAGGTAGCTTTGAACCACCTGCTATGGGTGTTGGAAACTGAACACTTGGGTCCTCTTCAAAGCAGTATACTGCTCTTTTTAAAACTGCATGTCAGATTCCCCTCAAACTAATGTTACAGGTGATTGGGAGTCACCTTATGTGGATGTTAGGAATTGAACTCAGGCCCTCTGGAAGAGTGGCATGCTCTCTTAACTACTGAGCCATCTCTCCAGCCCACAAAAAATTTTTGAAATGATTGAATAGGGGCTGAAGAGATTGCTCAATGATTAAGAGCACTGGCTACTCTTCCAGATTACCTGGGTTCGACTCCTAGTCTGTTATGGTGGCTCACAGTCATCTGTAATTCTAGTTCCAGGGGATCCAATGCTCTCTTCTGGCTCCCAAGGGCACCAGGAAAACAAGTGGTACACAGACACATGTGCAGATGAAACTGCATACACACAAAATAAAAACTTCCAAGGACACCGAATAGTGTAAATAATAATATCTGTATGTTATGCATATGTATGTATATATATGCTCTTTCACTAGTGTGAAACCTTTCCTCTTGCTCTGTCTTCAATATAAAATCTACATAAAATGCCTTAAAATCAGTGTGGCTTCTTATTGTCACATGGCTAACCATTTTCATTTTTGTTTTATATCTTTTAAAATGAAACTATTTCCCTAGGGGAACATCCGGTATTAAGAGAATGGCATTTTCTTTTTACTTTGTAGAAAAAAAAAAAAATCTCTTTCTTTCATCTTACTGGTCTGGCTGAAAATCCCGATAACCTCTGGTCAAAGAGGCATTGTTCCAAAGGGCCTGCCTAGACCCAGGAACAAAGGCTGGCTTCACAGCTGCCTCACAGCTCCAGTGTGGCTGGTGTGATGTGCAGAGGTGCCTACAAGGGAGGAATAGGATCCATTTGTGATCATAGTTCACTTCCTTCTTGTGTTTTAAGATAACCGGTTTTAGGCCAATGCACATCTACTTCAAAGTTTCAAGTCTTCCATGATTTAATGATGATGTGGAGTTTTAAATGTGATATGCACCCTCACTGTTTGTTAGAATTAAAGATCATTATCACGATCAAAATATTTCTTAGATGAACGCTTTATGCTTCTTGCAAATCAGTGCTCAAACCCAGGCATGCATGCATTGGAATCACTTGAGGGACTAATTAAAACATAGACTACTGGACTTCACCTCCAGAGTTACTAATTCAGTAGGGCTGGATGAAGCCCAAGAATTTGCCTTTCTAACAAGTTCCCATGTGGCAGGGATCCCACTTTGGGAACTACTGATGGAGGTCATTTGATGATGCATATTTCTTAGAATCATAGCTGATAGGGGTTGCCATGCCTTCACAAGAACAGCCTGGGTTCTGCTTAGGAAGATGTAGTGTCATTTGTTAATGTCAGGGGAGCAGTAATGAGGACTTACAGCTTGGAAAGTTCTTAATTGACCATTTTCAACTACAGCAGTCCCATGCCTAGCATTACATAATACTTACTAATGCAAGAAATGATTAGGCAGTTTCTTTGCTCCAAGCCTCTAACATCCATATTCATATCTACTTCTTTCTTTTATAGATGTTTACTGATTAAACTGATTGGGCAACTGAGACTTTTTGTTGTGGATGTAGATTATGGGACATCAGAAGGATATAATAGTTATCCTGTCCTCTATATGATCCAAACTAAAGCCACCAGGAAGTCTTAATATTAAAAAAATAATTTCCCTTGCCTCTACTACTCTGCTTCATATGCAAATAGGATGTTAAAGACTCAGAACATCAATTTAGCTGGAAAGATGAAATCAGTATTCCTGATACTGCTGAGTGGCTTTTAGATCCTAGACATATGTTTAATATGTATTTTGCTGATTTTTTTCTGTAGAGCATGTTAATGAACATGTCTCAATTACCCACTGAATAATCAATCTCTCTAAAATACTTATCTCTGCTTATTTATTCCTAAGATTACACTCTCATTTTAGCAGCCCTTTCCAACTCTGAGAAGACAAACCCAAGGGATATTTGAAGAGCTTCTGTTTGGAGCATGAGTTCCCCAGTAATGGTATTTGAAGGTTAAATACAAACAAGCAAGTAGATTGTAGACAATAACAGAGAACGACCAAGAAAGACAACGACTATATAATTAAATAATACAGTCTTCGCTGTCATCAAGGGAGCTTCAGGACAAATGGCCTAGTTTTGGGAATTAGTTCCTCTCAAGGTTGTCTGAGTCCATAATGAAAGGAATAAGGCAAGACATGAGTGAATGAAGACAGTGAGCTGAGGGGAAATTCAATAAGTTGGGTAGAAGCACACTGAGGAGGTGTGCAGGAAATCAAAGATGGACATCGACTTTTACTCTGGGCAGGACGAGACCCTTGTACAAGGAGCTTCACCGTGGGCCACAGCTTCAATCAGCTCTAAGCAGCAATGGAGCTGTTTGCCTCACAGGGTTGTGATGACTGAGTCTAATTACCTCAGAGAATTGCGTTGTCTCTACTGAAAAGCAATAAACAAGTTGGGTTGTTCAGTGAAAATTGATTTTTATTTTCCTTAAATTAAATGCTTTAATCAAAATGTGCAATGCTGGCATTTTTACCTTCCTAGCACATTTGTATTTTTCCATGGCATAAATGAGTCAAATTTGGAGAACTCAGTGGTAAAGTATCTGCTTTGCATGTATGAGATTCAATCCGAAGTACTCCTTCCTGTTAAACAAACAAGCAAAACCTAGATTGATCATTTACACTATGAAACAATAAACAATGCATGTAGGCTTTCTTTTCTTTTTTCTTTGTTCTTTTTTTTTTTTTTTTTTTTTTGAGACAGGGTTTCTTTGTGTAGCCCTGGCTCTTCTGGAACTAACTCTGTAGAACCAGGCTGGCCTCAAACTCACAGAGATCTGACTTCTTCTGCCTCCTGAGTACTGGGATTAAAAGCTGTGAGTTCAAGGCCAGCCTGGTCTACAGAGTGAGATTCAGAATAGGCACCAAAACTACATGGAGAAACCCTGTCTCAGAAAACCAATAAATAAATAAATAAAATAAAAAATAAAAAGCACATGTAGGCTTTCTAAATACCCCCAAGTACTGTAGGTTTTCTGTTGTGTGATATTTTGTTTGTGTTCTGATCAATAAACCTTGCCTGGAGATCAGAGGGTGGAGCTAGCCACTAGTTAACCATAGCCAATAACGGTGGTGGCATGCACCTTTAATCCCAGCACAATCAGGAGGTGGAGACAGGAGTATAAGGTGGGTGGAGACAGGATCTCAGGCCCCTGTTTCTGACTGAGGACTAGAGGTGAGAAGTCTCTAGTGGCTGTTGCTCTGATCTTTTAGGTTATTACCCGATATTGAACTTTTGGTTTTTATTGATAAGACTAATTAGGATCACACTTCAGTTTTCACCTGCTCTAAATTAGTTAATAAAAACTAGTTGATGTACGAATCCTACACAGTTAACTATCTTTAAGTTTGTTTGAAGAAAGATTATGTGAGGCAATAAGAAGGTGCATACTTAATTTCATGTTTCAATTCTGTTGTAGAATCTGCCACTATAGTTACTAGTTAAGAAAAGAAAAAGAAAAAAAGGAAGAAAAAAAACCCAACAGCATGGGCTAGGGGTTCAGTGTAGTGTTGAAATGCTTGCTTAGCATGTATGAAGCCCTGAGTTTGAGCCTCAGTCTGAAAGGAAAAAAAAAAAAAGTTCCAGGGCACACAGCTACATTAGAAACAAAACGCCTAAATATCACTTCTTTTTTTCAAGAAGGAGGTATAATTGTATGATTTTAAAACATACATGCCTAATTAGAATTAAGAAAACCTTGTCCATAGAAACTATGATGTCAAGAGTCAAGTTTTTACTTTACTTGCTAATACAGGCCTGAAAGAACAAACCCTTGGTTCTTTCTGTCTTATTCTGTAGCCTCCCACCAACAGTGCCTCAAGCATTTTAAATGATAGCACGACACGTTGTCATTTGTCTGTGCCACATGCCGTGCTGCATTAAATTCCTTAAATTTTTATAAGAGTAGCAGACTAACTCTTAACCTTTTCATCGAAATTTTTTTTTCTTTTCTTTTTTTTTTCTCTCTCATTGAATCTACCAATTTGGATGCTTTTACTTACAAGCAGCAGAAAACGTGATGTATTATCTTGTATTACGGGAGGCCCAGGTTGGTTGTTGGCTCAGCCACACATTAAGAGACCTGGCTTCTTCCTGTCTGCACCCTTGCTGTTTGCTTGTCACTGGAGACGTGTGGAAAGAGGTGTGGTTGTAGCACTCTCAAGAATTCACATCATTAGGAAATCTTGTTCAATCCACCTGGAGACTTTCTGTTTCAGTTGGTCCCAGGAAGATCTGAGAGCGTGCATTTCTGCAGAATTCACAGGTAGTGCCGATGCTGTTGGGATCGTTGATGCTGCTGGTAGCAGGGGTGCACTGAAAGACCTGGAAGGGTGTATGTGGGTATTCAAGGGTCACTCGTAATCTTCATGCGGTACATACGTTATTTTACTACTTGGAACACAGCACTGAGATCTCTTTACTCCCTACCCTCCAAAGGGCATGCTGCCATTTCTAGTTTGTGAAACTCTTTTTGATAGGAACACTTCCATTTACAACACCAATAACCCCAGTGGTTGATGTACCAGTTTCTTTGAAAAGTTTTGTGTCTGGCTGTTTGAAATTGGGCCAGACGAAGTCCCAGATTTGTACTTCAGCTTGTTCCCAGATTGTAGAAATATCTCTATTACCCTGCCATCTGCAATTCCCCATTTCATCCTAACAGAGGATATTTGGTAACATTCAATTATTTTTTAATAAATTCGAATATAGAGTATATTCAGGTATTACCTCTTATAACCAAAAACCAAAGATAAAGTGACTTGAAGACATATTGTAAAGGCTTCTGGTGTTCCATATAATCTTTACTTGTAGTGAAGAACTTCCTTGCCTAAAGGTCTTAACATTATTTGCATGCGCTGCACAAAACTCTTCCCTGCCAATTTTGAATTTGTGTGTCTCCCAAGCCATACTGCCAAATTGTAATTCCTCCTTCTAAATTAACTATCTTGTAGACCATCTCTTTGGTATGGAGTCCATATTTTGTGTAGTATGTTTACTGTCTGTAACAGTCTGCTTGCATGACTGATTTGGACTAAACTTCAGAATTCTCATAAGCCTTGGGCTATTTTCTGTCCTGAGTATCTCCCCCTCTACTTTATTATCATAATGGCCCCTTTTCTCATTTATTTTCACAATAGGAAACACAGTAGAGAGAAATGATTTCTGCAGGGGGCATGAAAGGACACAGGGCAAGTTCAGGCAGAGGGAAAAAAAAAACATACACAGACTTCTAATTGGAGTAGGAAACTTTGAAGTATAAAATGTGCCATTTTGAAGGTATGAGGAAATGCAACCTTTCCCAATGCTCTCCCAGACCAGAGTGCAGCAGGATAAAGAGACTGACATGTTTCCTAAATGAAAACAAGAAAGCATCTGAATTGGCCTAACATAATGCCAAACTCTTATTTATGACAACCAGGCTATAGCCAGATATTTCTTTGGGCCTCCAGCTTACAAATAATGACATGGAGACTTCTTACTAATAATGAAAGCTCAACCTATAGTTTACACTTGTTCCTAACTAACTCATAACTTAAATTAATCCATTTATATTAATCTACATTCTATCACGTGGCATTACCTCTCTTCTGTCTTGCACTTCTCATTTCCTCTCCATGTCTCCTGGCATCTCCTGGATATCTAGATTCTTCCTTCTCTTCCCTTTTCCCTGGAAATCCTGCCTATACCTCCTGCCTAGCTATTGGCCATTCAGCTTTTTGTTACACCAATCACAGCAATACACTTTCACACAGTGTAAAAATATCCCACAAAAAAAGCTACCAGCAAATTTCTAAGTAGAAGATATTCACTAGAGGCTATTAAGCTCCTCTAAGGCCTGTTGCTTGTTTTATTTTTATTATTTTTATTTATTTATTTTTCTGAGACACGGTTTCTCTGGGTAACAGCCCTGGCTTCCTGGAACTTAGCTGCGTAGATTAGGCCTGCCTCTTAAAGGTGTGTGCCACCATGCCTGGTGGCCTGTTGCTTCTGAACAGCCTCTTCATCGCTATCTTGTCCATCCAGGAATGAAGAGCATATTCCTTGATCTCAGAGACAAGGGCTCAAATTTCCACTGGAGTTTATTAGGTATTGACATGGATACCTATGCCATCAAAACCCAAAGCACAGGTGAAGCAGAAATTCCATGTGTAAGGAAGTGTGCACCTCAGCATTGTTAGTTTCTGATTTCAAGTGGTTACCTGGATTCAAAATCTCCAACAGTTTTCTCTGTTTGGAGCAGTGCTTGATACTGTTCAGGATCTATTCTTGTTTGGATCAAGTAGTCCCACTTATCCTTTTTGTTTTGGAGAAGAATGTTAATTGTTACAATCTGAAAACCCCTTAAATACCTCATCTGTTGCTCTACAGCAAAGCTCAGTAGCAAAGTCCAAGGTGAGATTACTTTTCTTTATTCCACAATAAATACTTACACTGACAATCTTTTATATTAGCATTTATTCAACAAATCTTCATATATCAAATGTTTTAGGGACAGAGATGAATTATGCACGTTTGAAAATGAGATAGAATGGTATTTCTTTTCATCTTTTCCTTTATTTGGGGGCTAGGGATTGAGCTAGGGCTTGTTGCATGCTGGGCTCAGGCCTGCCAGTGAGCTATCTCACCAGTTCTCAGGATGGTGTCTTTTTAAGTGGTTGCATTTACATTTCACAACAAATCTTCAGGTTTACAGAACCTGGGATACTGTGTGTATTTTACATGGAAATAATGAGGTCTTGGGTGGCTACTCTTATTCATCTTGCTTTTCTTTTCCTTTCCTTATCTTCAATTGTACCCCTTGGCATGTTTATCTCCAACCCAGAAGACTGGCAATATATAGTAACAATTCCAAATAACACTGTAGGTTCAGATCTGTAGAATGGGAAGTCATACTTAGCACAGACTTTAAAAATGAAGATTCAAAGTATACTTTAAATTTCCCTAGTATCAACTGGGTGGTGGTGGCTGTAGCGCATGCCTTTAATCCCAGCACTTGGGTGGCAGAGCCAGGCGGATCTCTGTGAGTTTGAGGCCAGCCTGGTCTACAAAGCAAGTTCCAGGACAGGCTCCAAAGCTACACATGGAAACCCTGTCTTGAAAAACAAAACAAAACAAAACAAAACAAAATTCCCTAATGTCTTCTCAGGCTCATCAAATGTTTCACTTTTTGAATGTCATTAAATGTTCATGAGGTTATGGAATTCTTTGGGAGATAAAATATTTGCCTAGTACTTAGGGACCTGTGTGCAATTAAACTAACCAGACACAGGTAACTTGTATTTGATCCCTTCAACCTTTTATTTCTTGCTTTCAACTTATACTGTAGCACTGCAAAAACATGGAATCAGGCAGATTTACAGTAATTCTGGCAGGCAGCTGCTAGACATTGATTTCATATGACATTCTTTGTAGTGACCCCATTTTTCTCAGACTTGACACTTCACATGCCCTTTATTGTATAAGAAAAATTCTGTTGTATAGTTGGGGTACTTAGAAAAAGGGCTGTGTCCTTGTATGTTTTAGAAAAATGTTCAACTTTGAGAGTCTGGGAAGATAGTTGTCAGTAATATGCTAGTCTTGCAAGTGTGAAAACTGAGTCCCATCTCCAGCTGAGCATAGTGGTATGTACTTATAATTCCAGCACCAGGGAGGCAGAGACAGGAGGCTACCTGGATAGCCCTAGACCAATTATAGACCTGTCTCAAAGAAGGTGAAGGCTGTTTCTAAGGATGGCATTGAAAGTTGGCTTCTACACACACACACACACACACACACACACACACACACACACTCATGAGCATACATACATATACATAAAAATGCTCAGCAATTTTCTTTAGACCAGCTGTACTGGAGAGTGAACTTCAGGGCACACATCTTTGCCCACTTACTTTTCCGAGGAAGTAGGTAAACTATTAAATTTTGATGCTTTAGTTCAGATGATGTTAAAAGTTTAAAAGAAGACATTAGTTGAAAGAAGATTTAAAAGTAAATTTTCTTTAGTTTTAAAATCCATATTCCTTTATCATCTGGATTTATAAAAATGGCATCTGTCATATTTAGCACTTTACATGTCCTTGACTGGGTAAAAAAAATTAGTTGGGGGGGGGGCTCGAGAGGTGGCTCAGAGGTTAAGAGCACTGCTTGCTCTTCTGAAGGTCCTGAGTTCAATTCCCAGCAACTACATGGTGCCTCACAACCATCTGTAATGAGATCTGGCGCCCTCTTCTGGCCTGCAGGGACACATGCAGAGAGAACACTGTACACAATAAATAAATAAATCTTAAAAAAAATTTAGTTGGACTAGGCTAACTTACAAAATATGTTTTGTTCATGTATTTTTAAATGTTCAAATTTTGTTATAATTTAACATTAAAAACAAGGTTGCTCCTATCCTATGTAGACTAAGGTACAGTATGGATAAAATTGGAGCATCATGACCACCTTTCCCACTCTTCTCCACCTGTAATATTTCCCCCAGAAAAGAAGCCTCACACTTCTCCCCTATCTCATGTGACCACCTTTCTTTCTCATCTCACCCCACTTTCTCTCTTGCTGGTGCTGAAGTTTGAACCGAAGTGCCTCACCACTGAGGAACATCCTCAGCTCCTCAAAGCACTCTTTGCACAAGGTGCGTTTAACTTTGTAGGTTAAATATTCAAGACAAAAGGAGTCAAATTCAAAATTTAAGAGGTTGATTTCTCAGGGAACTTTAGAGGGTTGACTGTAGCAGGCTTTCTTTGGGCTTCTAACCAGCTCCCAAATCATGACACAGAGATTCATTATCAGTTATGATGCTCAGCCTTAGCTTATGCTTGTCCCACTTGCTCTGACAACTTAAGTTCACCTTTTTCTGTTCATCTACATTTTGCCTCAGGGCTTTTACCTTTCTTTTGTTCTGTACGTCCTACTCTGTGTCTGGCTGATGACTGCCTGCCTGTCTGGCCCCAGGCATCCCCTCTTCCTTCTTCCTTGTTCTCTCCTCTCCTCTCTCTACTTCTCTTCTCTTTCCAGCCTACTTAGTCCTCCTCCTTATTCTCTCTGCCTGCCAGCCCCGCCTATCCCTCCTCTGCCTAGCTATTGGCCGTTCAGCATTTTATTAGACCAATCAGGTGCCTTATGCAGGCAAGGTAAAACAACAACACATTTTTAAATAGTTAAACAAATACAGCATAAACAAATCTAACAAATATTTGCCTAGTTAAATGCAGCATAAACAAATATAACATACCTTTACATATTTAAAGTAATATTCTGCAACAGTTGATAGCAAGGAAACTTGGACATATTGTATCTCACGACTGTCAGTCTCATTATAGCTAGTCTGCTTGTGTGTGTGTGTGTGTGTTTTTTTTTCACATAACAAGCTTACACCCTGGCAATGCTTGTACTTTATATATTGTCTTCACTTGCTTCTTCAGACCCTCCCAACAAGTTTGTTATATAAGAGGAAAAAGAGTATTTATATATGTGCATGCATTTTAGTCCCTTTCTCACATGCTGAGGTAGATGGCTATACAGCACCTCACAGAGGGTCCAGCATGCTCTGAGGAGGAAATGAGAGAAGACAGCATTTCTGAACTCTGTGGCCTGCTGCTCTGGCTTTAATAGTATTAATTAAAGTTTTAATATACAAATTATATGCATATACATAATAAATGCTAACTTCCAATCATAGGAAGTAGAAGTTGATGTTACTGATGTTGCCTGATGAGGGGGTATTGATCTGGTACAGAGTAGAAAAACCATTCCTTAGAGATATATGGATGAAACTCAGGGATGAGCTAAAAAGTTGAACCAATTATTATTTCCAGGCTCTTGGCTGTCTCCAAGTCTAAGCATTTGAGAGAGGACTAGCAGTGAATTAAAGACTGAAATATATAACAATTCTTTGGAAGTACTGGCCTTAACCATTTTTTTTTTTTTCTTAGCAACAGGATGATGACTTTCAGAATTTAGTAAAACTTTAGTGTAAGGTACTGTCTGTAAATATTTGGGGGTAACTTTGGACTCAGTATTAATAGAATGTTCAGGGCACAATAGGAAATGCTGAAAAACTTGCTCTGGATGAAATGTTTTAGGTCTGATTATGTACATGTAGCTCAGTGCTAAGGTACTTGCATAGCAGTGCATGCAACCCTATGTTCCATCTCAGGCAACACACACATTCACACAGTTTCAGTTAGTTAGTCCAATAACGAACAATACATATGTCCTGATTTGCTCTCCTACTGCCTTTATAAGACAACGACCAAAAGCAGCTTGGGAAGGGAAGGGTTTATTTGGCATACACTTCCCAATCAGTCTATCATTGAGGGGAGCCAAGCCAGGAACCCGGAGGCAGAAACTGAAGCAGAGCCCTTAGTGGAACACTGCTCACTGGTTCACTCAGCTTGCCATTTTATACAACCCAGGACCATCTGCCCATGGGTGGCACTCCCATAGTGATCCAGGCACTCCCACATCAATCAATTAAGAAAATGTCCCACAGACTAGCCTATAGAAATGTCAAGTTGTCAAAAAACAAAACAAAACAAAACAACAAAAAAACAGCACAGCAATGAAATTACTTTTTCCATAAGTCTGTATATGAATTTAAGTGTTTAATATCATGTGATCTACCTTACAAACATTGTTTTTTAAATGATGATGGTTGTAGCATTAAGGTTCTGTAAGTACTATTAACTGTTACAAACTGATTTTAAAACTAAGCATAGGACAGCAAATTTATTATAGAAACCACAAATTTATGCCACTGGCCATACAAACATAACTAAGCATACAAACCAAAGTGGAGATAATAAATATTATTATTTATTATAGATTTCTAGGTTATCCTGGCCTCGAACTTGTGGCCATCCTCTGCTTCTGCCTCCTAAGAGTTGCATGAACCACTATGCATGGCCACTTTTCATAATGAAAGTGTGTGTGTCGACCTTAAAGCTGTTCAGAATTTCTGATCCTAAATTTAGCTTAATTTACCAGGTACCTAACACAGGAAGACAGACAACTTGGCTCATTATATTGAACGTGTGGTGGGAAGCATGTTATGGGCCCTGATATAAAAGAGCAACTTTGTAATAGTTATTTAGTGACGGAAGAAAAATACCTGTAACATGTAGGGGCTTTTTCTTTGGAGCCCACTGGGAGTGGGAGGTGTCTTTGGAGGATGCTCAGTAGCCGGCCACAGGTATAGTTCTGCCCTCTAGTGGATATAGGTGAGAGATTGGCTCAATTGTTACCTGAGCTCACCAAGCTTAGCAATTATTCATTAAAAAAAAAAAAAATCACTTACTAGTGGCTTGTGAGAGGTGCTAAGTGAAAGGCTGACTTGGAAAATGATAGCGGCCAGGGTAATACCGGTTTTTCAGCTTCGATGGAGGGCTAGTTGCTATTCTAGCTATTCTGGTTGCATATACTCAATGAAAAAGGTCAGGAGTTCTTCCTCCAGCTGTCACTCTGGAACCCTGCCCTTTTCATGACACACGGGCTTCGGACACACTCCTCACCAGGGCAGGATTTTGGAAACTGGCTCCATGATGAGTGGCCCTCGCAAGATCAGAGAAGCAGCCGCAGCAGGTGTTTGCAAGGCAGGGTACGACGCGTGTGTGTATGTGTGGGGGGGCGCTGACAGAAACACCAGCTTCTCACTGTGTCGTCCGGGGAGATTGTGACGGCCGCGGGACGGGAGAGACTTCCAGGGCTGTGTCTAGAGTGCCCAGGCGACTCTAGGACAAGGCCATGACTGTGTCTGACCCACTGTCTCCATCCCACGGCCGCCTGGAGAGACTGTGTGGCTGAAGAAGGGGACGGGCATGCTTCCGCCTCTTGCACCCGGTGGGAGTGTAGAAAGCGGGCAGACACCATCCTAAGAGCTCGTGAGGGGCCGCGAGCCCTGAGCGCTCTCCTGCAAAGCCTCTCCATCCCCGGACAACGTCCATGACGGCCCGCAGGTTTGGGCTCACTGCACTTCCGCTCACCCGCGCAGAGAGCCGGAGTGCGCCTGCGCGCGCGCCTCTCCCGGCGGAAGTGGTAGCGACAAAGCTCGGTGGGCGGCGGGCCGGGTAGTGCAGGGCGCGCCGTGCGGGCGGGCGGGCTGCGGGCGGCGGGCGGCGGGGAGGGGCGGAGCGCAGGAGGCGGAGGCAGGAGCAGAGCTGCTTGGCAGTGCGCCGAGACGCGCGGAGCCGACGGGCCGAGCTTGACGGGCCCCTCGCCGCTCCTCCTCTCTCCCCTCCCCGCCGCTGTCCTGCTCCATCTCCGGTTCTGCCCTGGACGCGCGGCTGCCGCGCCGCCAGCAGCGCCGGTTCGCCCGAGGCGCGTGGGGCGCCCCCGCAGCCCCGCGAGTGAGTCCTCGCAGCCTGGAGAAGGGGGGACGTCTGGGGTGTCGGGGAGGTTTCCGGGTATCCACTCCTGCCCCTATTTCCAGAAACTTCCAGGTCCGGAGGGAAGGGGGCGTCCGGGGGAATGCTGCTTGCCGGTAGGGCGCCTCTCGGGCGCCGCCCCGCTGGTGTGAGGCGCTGGCGCTGCGGGCGGCGCAGGGGGTGGGCTAGGGAGGTGGCGGCTGGGCGGGGGTCGCCCTGCTCCTCTCCCCTCTCGTCAGCTCCGCTTCTCCTGGTTTCTCTTGCAGATGCTGCTGCTAGGGGTGGTGGGAGCAGCCGTGGGACGCGTGGCCGGGAGCGGGGGTGACAGCCTGGGATTCCGGGGTCTTCTCTTCCTTGTCCTCCTCCTCTCCTCTCTATTCCCAGTGTGGCCGTGGCTGACACTAAAGACTTTGTAGCCATCAACCCGAGTGCAGTTTCGATGGAAAATGAAGGTAAAGGCCCCTGGCAGATGGGTTTGCAACGCAGAGTTGAGGGTGTGGTGGTTTGCTTTTTAAGTTGTCTGTCTCTTTCCACCTTTTCATTTTCATGATGATTTTTAATTGATTGTCCCCACAACCCCCTTTGCATGTGAAATGTCTGAGGATTGTTTCCCTAAGGGCATCTAGCTTTTATTTTGGCAACATGGGCATTGAGGGGATTAAGGTTCCTCGGGTGACAGCTTGATTCTGCTTTTCTGGGAAATTATTATTTTCTTTAGTATAGGGACTGGAACGGAAGTTTGCATTTGCGATAGCATCTGTGCACGTCCTTCTAGCTCTTTGAAAGGAATCAGCGGTTGGGAAGTGGAGATGGGAAGAGAAGGCAATGGATCCTATCTCTGTATATTTGCATAGTAAGCTTTGTTCAAGATGTGCGACTGAATGCAATTACACAGAAGATTTTTAAAATAAATTCTAACTTTGGAAAAAAGCACTTTTTTCCCCCTCAAATTCATAGGGAAACAAACAAACAAACCAACCCCAAAACAAACTAACCCTTGAGTTGAATGAAATCTTCCGAGACAGTTTCCCTACTTAAAGTTACTCCCTATTTCAAAACATCTTTAGGAAGCTGAGGGTGGAACCTGTTTGTATTACACATTATATTTGGACACATTCAGTTGTTACATATTACTCAACTACTTTGGCCTCATTAAAATAATGCTTTTTGTATATAGCCCTAATGTTTTAACAATTACTGAATATAGCAATGATGTTTTAAAAATTATTGAATAACTGAATAAATGATTTTTCTTCCCTCTTGAACCAGCCATGTTTATTGTTGGGTGACTTCTGGCTTGTGTGTGATCATCTTTCTCATTTTTTCAACCCTTCTTCTTTTGAGTAGGCTGCAAGATGCTAGAAAAGATACTGGACAAATGATTGCTTTTTTTTTTTTTTCTCCCTTGAATCTTTTGGTTTTAAAATCTTTGTCTGGTACACAGGAGCTGCAGCTAAGCTGACGTGTTTTTCCATTGTTGAGGATGTAAGCTTGATTGGCTAAGTAGGACTTGAAATTTTAAGATAGGTGTTTCTTGTGGATGCGGTAATCCGTTGAGCTATTGGAGAACTGTGGCATGTGTAGGAAAAGTGATGAGAGGCATGGTCTTGCCCACTTTCATTCTAGCTGAGTAATTGGTGGAAGGCATTTTCTGACAGACCGAAGCGTGTAACTGCAGAGGGCTTAATGCTAATTGGGTCTTGAAGAAAGCAGTGTGTGTGTGTGTTTTTTTTTTTTTTTTTCTGGTGGTATGGGAAATTGTTTTTCTAAGCCCCTTTCCTCTTTTATAGATTTAAGAAAGGCAGATTTGTTTTCCCCAGGACAATATTAAATGCATTATGTAGGGGTTTCTATTTAGAAATCTCTGGAAGTGAAATCTCAAAGTTATTGTACATCTGTGAGCTATTTTCAGAGTGTTACCAGATTTAGGAGGGTAGCCTGAAGTGGGTGGATACTTGGCTGTTGGTTTTCTTTCTTGGTGTCTTAGGAATCAGCATGAGTAATGAAGCTGAGATAAAGGAGGTGGTTGTTAGGTAGGAGTGTGTCTGTGTTTTATGGCCACACAAGAATGATGTGGCTTCATAGTAAAAGATTATAATGTCTTAACACTTGAGGGTTTTTCTGCCACATTATTTTTGACCATCAAGAGACTATTTTTGTTGATCTCTTACTATGTTAACATGTTTTTTTTTTCTATTTAAATATTTTTTAGAAAAACTTATAGACAGCCTAATATCTTCAAAAGCAATTGACTGTCTTAAAATAGGTTTGTATTTCTTTTCCTTTTATAGTGTGTACCGTCTTCTGACCTGATTATTAACAGTTCAGAAGTGAGGATCCAAAATAATAAATTCTTGCCCTAATGCAAAACTGTATGGCTTTAGGTAAAACATTTCACCTTGCTGAGTTTCATCTATAAATTGGGATTGAAAATATGCAGCTTGCTGTGTGGCGGTGGCACACACCTTTAATCCCAGCACTCGGGAGGCAGAGCCAGGCAGATCTCTTTGAGTTTGAGGCCAGCCTGGTCTACAGAGTGAGATCCAGGACAGGCACCAACACTACACAGAAACCCTGTTTTGAAAAACCAAAAAAAGAAAAAAAAGAAAAAGAACAAAAAAGAAAAGAAGATATACAGCTCACCAAGTTGAAATGATGAGTGGGAAACACTGCAGATGTTCCTCTTGGGAGAGGGAAATGCTGGAATTGAAGAGCATGGCTTGTAGAACTAGGCTTCTCACCGTGACCACTGCATCTCCACATTATTTGCCTTTGTGCAGATTATTAAAGCTTTTTGTGCTCTGGTTTCTTCATGGATAAAAATAAGGGTAAACAGCCGGGCATCGGTGGGGCACGCCTTTAATCCCAGCACTTGGGAGGCAGAGGCAGGTGGATCTTTGTGAGTTTGAGGCCAGCCTGGGTTACCACGTGAGTTCCAGGAAAGGTGCAAAGCTACACAGAGAAACCCTGCCTCGAAAAAAAAAAAGAGTTGTTGTAGGTGCTCACAACAGCATCTGGCACACACTAGATACTCAATAAGTGTTCATTGTAAATAGTCTAGTTCACTGTTTGATGCATACATACTATTCCTACCACCTGGCATTAATGTCATGACAGTTCATTGTTGGAACTGGGAGTAGTAGTGGCCAAAATGCTCAGAGTGACCTTAGTAGTTCAGTGTGGGGTGGGTTTAAGGAATTTTCTGTAGTAGGAGGGAGATAAGGTTCCCCCGACCCCCAAATCTGACACTGTGCTTCTGAGCTTTCTGAGCTTTCTCAGCTTCTAAGTTTAATCGTCTGTGAATGAGCTATTGGCGTCTTGGAGGAGTATAGTAAGTGAAGCCAGAGGACAGGTTGACACAGCTTTAATGAGTGATTATGGCTTGCTACTCTTGTCTAGACAGTTTCCAGTAGGTGGGCAGATAAGCTGCACTGTGAGGTGTGAACTGTGTAGGGTTATCCGATAGTGGCTCTCCAGAGCATTGGCTGGAAAGGATTCTTAGCAGTATGTTTACAGTGGCTAAGTCCTGGGAGGAAATGGCTTTATCCATTTACTTTAAACTTCAAGTGTGGAGGTGTTTTCTTTGGCACTAGATTTTGATTCTTCTAGACATTTTTTCCCAGGGCCCACTTAAAGTTTGTCAGGAAAGCTTGACCTATTTTTAGCCATAGTCTCCTGGATGCTGCATGAATACTTCTTACTGTTCAGTAGCAGCATTTGAAGCCTTAATTTATTTCCTGGAATTCAAGGATTAGTCCTAGACCAGTTGTTGGGATTTTTGTCCAAATCCCTTGAAACTCCTTTTAGCGTGCTTATTACAAGCTAACTATCACTTAGTAATCTGAGATGGACATATATACAGCTTTTTTATTTAAAAGTTGTTGATAGTTTAAAGGAGGGTTTATTAGAGAATACATTTCTAGCTAGAGGGTTTTGGGGATAATTTTTTTTCCCTTCCTGTTAACTGCTTTAGTCTTTGTAACAAATTTGGCCTTTTCTAAAGAGCTGGCTGTTTAATGTCAATAATACTGTTTAAATGTGTCTTTCACTCTTGAATAAAAATGTAATAATCTTCAGGATTTCAGGAAGTGCTACATCTAGCTAGAAAACAACTCCGTATCTTTTGATGTTGTTTGTATTTATACTTTTTAAAGTAGTTTATCACTGAATTTCAAATGGTTGTCTTTAAATGTCTCAAGAAAGTACTTTGTTAGGATAGCTGAAGGGACTTTAGGATGGAAAGAACAGAAGGGCAATAAACCACTTTAGTTTTATTTCAATTTATAAAAGTATCTTAAGTCTTTAGGTGTGAAAAATGTTTATTTTATTTGCAGTATTGTCTCTAAGATATTCTTACTTTTTACTTGAAAAAGTCCTGAAACCAAGTGTGTCTAAAAGTATTTTTTAAAGAGCAGAGACTATTGCAGAGTTTGTAAGCTATTAGACTCAATAGCCTTTAGGACTTTTTTTGACGTGTGCGTGCGTGCGTGCGTGCGTGCGTGCATGCATGCATGCATATGTATTGTGTACATGGGCTACAGCACGTGTGTGCAGGTTAGAGGACAACTTGGGAGTTGGTTATCTCATGTAGATTCTATAGGTTAAATTTAGGTTGTCAGGCTTGTTGGCAAGTGTCTTTACCCACTGAGCTATCTCAACAGACTAGCAATAGCCTTGGATAGTTGAATCTTAAATACTTAATTTATCTTAGGATTCATGTGTGTTCTCACGCTTGTGAAATAGGTACTCTGTGAACTAAAACATCTCCTGAGCTCTGTTTTGTCTTACTATTCTGACCATTTAATGTCAACGGAATCTAGCTCTGTTAATTGAAACATTATGAAACAAAATAGTTGTCTGGAGGACACACTCGTGAAACCCAAAGCTGGTACTCTTTGGAGATCTTACTTAACCAGAATGTTTACAAGGGTGAATTTTGTTTTAAAGGTGGCAGGAATACCTTATCTTGCTGCTAAAGTAAGTTAGGGTGATTTTAAATTGCACCTTTGTTACAGGTAATATCTTAAAGATAGCTTATGATTAGTTCAAGAGAGTTGTGAATTTCCCTTGTTAAAAGATAGTCTTTTATAATAATTTCAGGAGTCATGGTGACAAGGCTCTTTCTGCTTTTCCTGAGGACAAATGTTGGTAAAAGGAAGTAAAACTGGTTAGTGAGCTCTCAGGCTAATGCCATAATTTCACACAAGAAATAATTTCTCCAACATTTTAGGCTAAGTTGATAACATTTCTTTATAGATTTTAATGGCTGGGGTTTATATTCACTAATTTATATGCATTTGTTAATGTATCCTTTGTCTTCTGGCTTTAAGTTGCTGTTGACAAGAGCATAAATTTTAGTATATAAGTAATTACTCAGATGGTGTTGAATTAGGTTCCTTGGGCTAAACTTGTGATGCATTTAGAAAAATCTGGAAATGTGAAAAGGTTAGTAGGTTTGGACAGTGATCTGAGCAGGGGTCAGGAACATTATCTCAGGGTAGCTGTAACTGGAGTCTGATTGGTCTCTGCTTGCTTTCTTTTTCTGCTACAGGTGTTAGAGAATTTAGGAGTTGGATTTATGTACTGTACCTGTTAATTATAACTGCTTAAGTAAAGCCTTTTGGCTTTGACATGTGGTGGTCACTTTGTAAATGTGCTGACTTTAAGTTGTGTGTCCCTGTTCCTAGGATTCATGAAGTTAATCGAACATGACGGATCTAGAGTGACTTGGTGGCATCCTTGTCAAAAAGTATTTGTATTTACTGGAGTAGAATTAGGCTGCTATAGATGTTATGCTGTTTCATGTTTAGTCCTTTACAGAAAAACAGTAACAGCTGAAGTTAACATTGAAAGGTTTTGAACATTGCCTGGGGTGTCTTCAGCAGCTCATTGCCTTTGGGCTGGGCTGGTCAGATCCCCAGCAGTCGGCAACCAGGAAGGATAACGCTTTCCTAAGGAACACTGCAGTATGTTTTAGGGCAAAGTTAACTTAAAATGTGTTCTGTATTTCCTCTCATCCTATCACCTTTCACCTACAGCTCCTAAAACTTGGCTTTTGATATTGTCATTTCATTCATATATGTTAGGATGGACCCCTCCCACCCTTCCTCCCTTCCTCCTTGTGTACAGTGGCTCCAGTAGTCTTTGCTTGGCTGTGTTAGTGCTTCCTTAGTAGATGATTTGCTTTTCTTCATCTGAGTTTCTGCGTAGGTGGGCGTAGAAATATTTGTCTCAGGCTTTCTTTGGGAGTCAGACCTTGTTCTATGGAGTGTCATTGCTACATTTCCTCAGAGGAGGCAAAGCCTCTCGTGCCGTGAGTGCCAGAAATAGCATGTGGTACATTTTGTAAAGGCGTGTAAACTAATCTGTTCTATGTCTTTTTCTTAATGCTGTGAGGGCTGCTATTACCCAGAGTTGATACCTGGCTTGTGAAACTAGAAACTAGTACCTGTGATCCTGTGTGAACTCCAGCTTCCTTTCCACCCCAGAAAAAGATGTGATTATTGCTGACTTTTTTTTTTTTTTTAAATGTGTATGGAGAGAGGTTTTAAATCAGTTCCATTAGAAGACCAAGGCACAAAGTGTATTCTTTTGGTAGACACCGTCAGGTTGTCTCTTACTGTGTTCGAGCAGGGTCTAGCACATATGTATTGTTGATTGAATGAAAAAGTTGGCTTTCACCCTGGTTCTTTCATCTGGGGTGATTTCACACTCCAGAGACCATTTGGCTATGTCTAGAGACATTAGTGGTAGTCAGAGCTGCAGCAGTGTGCTGTCATCCGGTGAGTGGACACCAAGGATGTTGACGAACATGTACTATACACAAGTTAGCATCTCCCTCATCCCTCTTCCTTCCAGACATTGTTTAGCCACAAAGGTTGGGACCTGTTGAGAAACACTTTTCTAACCAAAGGCAAGAAAATCACTTCTGAGCCTTGGTGTCCTCCTTTGTAAAGTGGTGGTGACTACTCTTAGATTGGTCAGAGTTTATAGGGTCACATGTGCACAGTTGCCTAGCACCCAAACGCTACAAAGCAAACGCAGATTTTCTGTAACTTAGTAAAGGGAAAGAAGGGAATTTTGGCCATTGATATTTTAGCTTAGAATTCAAAGGCTTTAGTATTTGTCTTGAGTTCAAAGTTGGGTGTCTAGGAAGCCTATAGTAGCTTTTATAGATTAGTGCTTTTCTTTTGGTTTTATCAAGTATGCTGCTGCTTTGGTTTGGGATTTTAGTGTTTTATAACTTAGTAGTAGAGAAAAATACTGAAAGCTAGATTAAATGCCGTAGCTTCTGCTTACTGGGCTTAAATTCTTAATTTTATTTTTAGACCGTAAATACATTGCAGGTATTACATTGCAGGTATTACCTGTTGCTTCAGAACTTTTTTTTTTTAGGTCAAGATTGAAGTATTAGAAATTGTGTGTGTGTGTGTGTGTGTGTGTGTGTGTGTGTGCGTGCGTGCATATGCACATGAGCTTATGTGGGCTAGAAATTCAGGTTGGATGTCTTCTTGCTTTCCACTGAATTTTTGAGAAAGGGTCTTTCACTGAACCTGAACTTGCCATTTCTGTCTGTGAGTGAGCCCCTGGGATCTACTTGTCTGCCATAGCTCCAGCGCTAGGATTATAGAAGTGCTCAGCCACACCTGGCTTTTTTTACATGGGTGCTGGGGATGCTACTGTAGCAGGGACTTAACCCCTGAGCCATTTTCCCAGCTCCCTCTGAACTATTTCTTTGTGAATATGCCAGACTGCCAGGCTTTGTAATACTCTCTCCCTTTTACCCATTCACAAAAATTCCAGTTGACACCTCTTTGAGGTCAGAAGTTACTGTGCATTTAATATAAGCAAAAACACTTTCCTTCAACTAAAACTGTGGTGCTCAGAGTTGATTACTTTTGATGATAATCAGTTATATCTGCTGGTAAACTACTTTTAAGGACTTAGTAGCTCCTCATTGCACCTGTAACTACACACTTGGCCAGCAAGCGGAAGGGTATCACAATGATGGCTGGTTTCATAAGGGTTTGGTTTGCAATTGCCTGCAAAGTGAAGGTCACCAGTTAATTGCTTAATGAGGTGAGTATTGTATAGAAATATTGCAAGAGAATACGATGGGACTCTTGACATTTGTTGCTGCAGTTGATGAGAGAGTGGCTCCAGAGGCTGCAGGTGCTGAATGTGGGGTGGTAAAAATAAGTCACAGATTTGAAAAAGCATGGATAGCATGACAAACCTCTTCTCTCGGCCAGATATCTTAGTAATTTGTATAAGCTGGTATTAATGATGGATGTCCATCTTGAAACTTGATTAAAAAAACAACAGTCCTAGGTTCTTTTCGTAGAGCAGTATAATACAAGTTTGATTATCTATTGGATATAAATCTAATTGTCAAGAACTTTTCTAAAATTGCTTAAACTTTCTGTGTTTTGTTAACATTAGACTTACACACATGGTACAGTACTAGTCTAAAGAGTTCCCAGGTGTCTGCTTCCTAAATTCTCCATGGTTGCACTGGATACGATCGTGGTGTAATTATCAAAACTAGGAAACTCACAATTATAAACTGTCCTTTCTAGCCCAGTTCAGGACCCGTCGTCCCTTTTAGTTGTCATTGTTCTTGTCTCCTTTCATCTGTCATGTTTCAGATCTTTTTCTTTCTCATTGTATGTGAGCTGGACACCTGAAGAGTGACGGTCAGTTGTTTTTGTCTCTTGATTTTGAGTTCATTGGAAGATTGATTACTCATGAGTAGTAGTATGTCTTATGACAGTAAAGTTACGGTGATCACTTCATTAAGATAGTGTGTGCTGGGGGCTGGAGAGATGGCTCGGGTTAAGAGTGCTGACTCTTCTTCCAGAGGACCCTAGTTCAATCCCCAGCACCCACCTGGCAGCTCATACCTGTCTGTAACTCCAGTTTCAGGGGACCCCGACACCCATGGCAAAAACACAAATGCACATAAAAATAAAATAAAATATATTAAAAAAAGAAAGTGTCTGCTATTTTCCATTGAAAGTCAGTTTTCTCTTTGCAGTTCATAATACATATTATTTTACCTTTGTGAGAGAGTAGTTAATAGTCTCTTTGTCAGGAGCATTTTCTCCAGTGCAGCATCTGCCAGCCCTTTGTGCTTCCCTTCATTGTCTTAGGCGAATTCTCCCATCTGTACTGTTTCTTGGAGATAAGAGTTACTTCTGTGATATTTGTTTAATGACTTCCAGTTTTCTCATTCTTGTGGCTCTTTTTAAAAAAGACTTTTATATGTATGTGTGCATGTATTTTATGTATATACCTGCTTGGTCTGCATGTACAGAAAGAGGACATTGGATCTATGAGACTACAGTTATGGATGGTTGTGAGCCACCATGTGGAATACAGTGTTTTTGATCAAATTATTCCTGTGTCTGTCCTATAATATATTCTATTTTGACAGCACTAGTGTACTTTCTGGTGCCTCATGATGTTGGAGGTGCATCTTGGCTCTTTTGTTGTTTGTTTGAACCAACTATGAAATCATACCATTTTCCTAAAGATCTGGGAGCATATGGAGAACAGTGTCTAGAAACTAACATGTGGGTGTCGGGTGAGCTCCGTCAGTGGTCCTGAGGTTTTGTTGTCCCATACAGTAACATGTATGTCTACATGTTTTTATTTCCTTATCTGTCACTTGTGCTGTACGTGAATTCTGTGAGTGAGTACTGTTGATTGTTTCAGTTGGTGGAACCAGAGTTTACTCTAGTCTGATATTTGTCGAAGCCTCTCATTCCTACTATATCCTGTGCTGCTTGGGCCTGGAATCCTGCGTAGGGACAGTGAGGGGATGAGGAAAGGACAGACACACAGACATACAGACAGGAAAGCTGGGGTCAGGTGGGCTGTGTATGCCCTTATGGAGCCTCTCCAATTCTGCAGCATCCCGGAACCTCAGCATTAATTATGTACAGTGCTGAGGGGCGTGGTGTGGTGCATTAACTGGTATCCATAGGTGAGCAGTATGAGGATGTAAACATCTGGGAGGAGGAATCTGTGCTTGCTGGTGTTTGCATTCCCTGCCAACATTTGCACGTGGCCTGAGCCTGACCTGGGGTGTGTGTGGGGTGTCTTTGCCAATTTCCCATGTGTCTGAGGCATCTGGATTTGGCCATTCTCATATCAACAATACATGTTCACCCAGGATTTCATTCACTCTTCATTCATTCATTCAAGACTTCCTCTGCTTCCCACACTTTCCTTTTTATGTCTTTTCAACTCTCATCCACAGTAATTGATTGATTTGTTCAGTCCTAATTCACAACCATTTCCTCATAAGAAATACATTAAAAATGATCTTAGTATGTATGTGTGAATATTTGTGCATGCCATGTTATATATGTGAAAGCTAGATGACAACTTTGGGGAGTTTGTTCTCTTATCTTTATGTGGGTGCTGGAGATTTAACTCAGGCCACCAGGCTTGTGTGGCAAGTACCTTTATCTGTTGAGCTATCTCCCTAGTCCAGGAAATAAATTTTAAAGTAGAACACACTACTTTTCATTAGCTTTATAGTACGTCGGCAAATTCTCCTTTCCAAAGATCCTTGGCTTGGTTTTTTCCCTGCCTACTTGGGTTTCCTTCCATGTGCAATGCAGATTAGGTTCAACTTCATACAGTTGTATTCTGTTTTAGCCTCCTTCCACATCTTGTTTGATTTTAATTCTTTTAAAATCTATTTGAAGTAAATGGTGACCACATTTCTCTCCTATTTATTTATAGTAGAGAGCTGCTTGTAAGAAGACTCGATTTGCTTACAGTTGGGCAGAGCTGCACTTGTGTGCCCGGTAGCAGTTGGCGTACAAGGAGCCTTCATTCCCCTGGGCTGGCTTGCTTGGTTCCCTAGCTACAGCTCTGTGTCTCCATCTTCCTTCCACATTGGGGAATTTGTACCAGCTAGAGTTCCATGACTGTCAGTGTTTGATGTTGCTTCCCAGGTGAATCTTCTTTGCTCTGGATGTTCTAGAACCAGAGTCACTTGGCTGAGTGTTTATTCTCTGTTGCTGTAGTAAATCATGATTTCTTTCTTAAAACTTGACCTTTACTTTTTAAAGAAGGTATAATCCATATGCCAGAGAATTCCATTTTGAAGTGTAACTCAGTGTGCTTCAGCACACTTGCAGCAGCATCCATAGTCTGATTGCAGAGCCTTTGCATTACCTCCCCAAAGAACTCTTTACCCTCTTAGCATTCACTTCCTGATCTTTCCTTCCCCAGCTCCTAGCAACTACTCATTTAGTTTCTGTGTTTGGATTTTCCTATTCTGTGCATTTTGTATAAATGTAATCAAACAGTTTTTATGTTTGGCTTCTTTCAGTTTATCCATGTTTTGGTATGTGTTAGTACTTTATTTCTATTTGTGGCTGAATAATATTCGAGAGTATGGGTATATCATATTTACTCATTCATCATTTGGTCTGTATTTACTTTGTGACAGTTATAGGTAATGCTGCCATGAATGTTCATGTATATTTTTATGAGTGTGTTTCCTTGCTTTGGGTGCAGGTGTAGTCACTGACCCGCAGGGAATACTGTGTTTAGTTGAGGAACTGCAGGAGTATTTGATCATTTCCAGTCTTCCTGGCAGTGCAGGTGTCAAAATAACTCCTTCACATCCTCTCCTACATTTTCCTCTTTTGTTCTAAAATTGCCACCCTAGGGGGTATGAGGTGGTTGTACATTCTAGTTTTGGTGTGTTTCCCCAATCACTAATGATGCCCAGCATCTTTTCATGTGCTCGTGACCACTTGTGTATCTTTGGAGAAGTTCAGGTCTCTAACCACTTCCTAATTTTTAAAATTTGTTATTTATTTTTTAGTTAAGAGTTCATGAACAAGTTTTTTTCTATCTGCCTATAAATATTCTGGATACTGGATAGAAACATATACTTTAGCTGTACTTATGTAAGAATTAATTGCACAATTATTTATTAGGCCCTTACGGAGGTATGTGTTTTTTTAAGTATTTCTGCTATCTGTGGGCTTTCTTTTTAGTTTCTTGATGTTGTAGTTTTCCTTGCATTTATCATAAGCTTTAAAATTGTGATTATTTATGTTTTTGTTTGTTGTTTGTGCTTTGATTGTAGACAATGATGATTAAATGTGATAAAGATTTATGTTTTATTCTAAGTAGTTTACTCGCTCAGTTTTGAGATAAAAATCCAGCTGTGTTCTTTTGCAGAGAATCTCATTATCCAGTACCATCCATTTAGAAGACTATTTGTTCATTGAGCTGTCTTTGGACCTTCAGTTTTCCATAAGTGAGATTTATCTCCTGGCTTGGGGCTCTGTTCCATTGTCTGTACTGATGCCAGCATCACAGTATTGTGACTACTGTATAGTTTGTAGTACATTCTGAATCTGAAGTATGAGACCAACTTTTCTTTCTTTTTTTTTTTTTCCAGACTGTTTATTCTGCTTTGGTCCCCTTGCATTTCCTGTGTGGGCTTTGGAATCTGCTTGTCTGTTTCTATAAAAGAGTTAGTTGGAGTTTTTATAGATAGGACATTGAATTGTCCTTTATTGAGATTTCAGTATTCTTACATAGGCAGAAAAATAAAGCTTTTAAAAAGGGATTTTGTTTATTTTTGTTTTATGTGTATGTTGGAGTGCCTGCATAGATGTCTGTGTACCCATGAGTGCCTGGTTCCCTAGGAGGCCAGAAGAAGGTGTCAGATTCCCTGGAGCTGGAGTTACAGACAATTGTGAGCCACCTGATGCAAGTGCTGGAAACCAAATCCGGTCTTCTGCAAGAGCAGCCAGTGATCTAAACTGTTGAGCCATCTCTCCAGTCTCACAAGTGAGGGCTTGTAAGAGCTTCTGGGATATTTGCTTAAGACTGTAGTCTAGGTAGTGCGTAAAGAGGCTATGTACGCGCTTACATGCATCCTGTTTTATTCCTCTTTGCTGGTGAATTATCTAGTGTTAAAAAGATGGCTAGCTGACCTTAGAGAGTGTGAAGTTGGAATAGTAAAAACTTAAAAAAAAAGCGTGATGTGAAATCTCAAAATGAATTATATACATACTTAAATAATTTATAGAGAGTTACTTTCCTGCAGAAGACTTTGTTAATCTATAAGGAATAGTAACTTGTAGAGAAAAAGGGCAAAAGACACAAGGAAGTACTTCACAGAAAGAGATTGCAGATGGCCACAAGAGCCCTGAAAAGCTTTTCAGTGTTAGTGGTGAAGAAGACCCATTAGAACAAGTACCAGCTGGATTCTGGCACGCATTTGCAGCTGAGACAGAACCATCTCCAGTTCATTGTCAGCCTGAGCTACATAACAAGGTCCCGTCTGAACCCTTCCCCCCAGTCTACACATTAATAATCGTTTCCTCCTCATCTGATTGGTAGCAGTTAGGAGTGTGGTGGTGCCTGGACCTGGCCAGGTGTCAGGCAGAATAAAAACTACTGAACGTTATGGGAGAGGCGTGGCATAGTTCTTCAGAAGTCAGTTTTGTAGCAACTACCAGAATACCAGACATCAATATTGTCTCTTCCGGGAGTATAACCTGTGCTTGGACAGCATAGCACTGTACTGGGTCCAAGATGAATTCAGTTAAACAGTAATTGTAGTTGTTTGGTTCTGTTTGTAATAACGATAAGAAAGAAATCAAAAGTATTGAAGCATATATACCGAAGTTGGTGGTACTGTATGGAGAGACAGCTTCCCTCTGGGCATAGGTGCATAACACTACCACATTTGTCTCAAACTCATTTTCTTATGCCTTGCCCCCTCCTTTTTTTTTTTTTTTTTTTTTTAAATGAGCAAGTTTTTATTTTTGTAAGAGAAACTATTAAAGTAATATACTATACTTTAGGAATAAGATTTTTTTTCCTTATGCATAATCCCTGCTGGTTTTCAGAGGTAAATGCATTTTTGCTACCTCTATATCTGCAAATGGATTAGAATGAGCATTTACGTGCAAATATTTTATAGCATTTAGGGCCTTTTATTTTGTTCCTAAGCATTGTAAGCATGGGAGAAAAAAATGATTTACTAGATAGATGTGATTATACTAGGGTTTTGTTTCTGTGGTGCTGGGCATCAGTCCAGAGCCGTGTGAATGCTGAACAAGAGCTCTGTCCCTGCGCAGTAGCTGTTCCGACTCTGCCAGATTCAGTTCCTCTATGTAGAACATCTAAGAACTAGCCTGAATGTGAGCCCCATGGAGGCCATGATCTGGAAGTTCGGGCTCTGTGTAGAGGGAGATATTTCATATCATCTCCTCAGAGAGGCCACCCACTCAAGTGCTGGAAACTTGTGTCACCTCGGGCCTTACCGTGGGCTCACAGTGGCAGTGAAATCTTCTGCACTTGGCCAGATCAATCCTAAAATGATTGAGGTTAGAAGGGGCACCTTCCTAGCCCACATGATGTGGCTCTAGTGCCGGCCTAAGGAGTGTCTGGCAACTGTTGGAGTTGGTTGTATTCATTCTGCTTTTACATGTCATGTTTCCTATTAAAGTATTTGATTTTCTGTCATATTCTTTCTTTATAGAAACCTTAGTGGAGTCCAGGTAATGGTCAAGCACTGCCCTTCATAAGTCTCTTTTCCAGGCCAAATATTATAATTCTTCCCATTAATGTTCTTCTTTTTAAAAATTTGTTTCCCTTCAAGTCTTCTTCAAAATGTTTTCCAGAAATGTTAGCATGGTTTGACATGTTTTGGAGTAGGCTCCAGTAATACCCTACAATGCACATAGACTCCTTAAGGCGTGTTTAGATGATTTCAAGTGTTCTGAGCCTGTTACTCCCCTGTTGGAAAGGCAGTCTTTTTGGTGATACGGTATAGGGTTTAGGACTGAAGTCACATTGAAGAGAGACTTTCCCAGCTCTTTTAAGAGCTGGATAAAGTCAGCTCACTTTCATGTTTGTCTGAATTACTATTCTAGAGCCATTCTATCTGGTGCTTAGTAGTTGGTTTTTACATCTGTGTGCAATAAATATGTGCTTACTTTTGCAAAGAGGAAGTGGAAGTGTATTGCTTCTATACATTGGTGCATCCTGATAAGCTCCTTTGAATTTTATTTCCATATTAAAGTCTCATATTGATGTCATCTTGGATAAGTACTGCTTATCTGAGTTGTCAGTAGAGTATTAAACAGTTTGCAGCCTAGTGGAACACCTAGTGTACTGAGTTGTTAGTGCTGTAGGTTCACCTCACCAGAAATTACTTCATCTTTGGCCTTGGACTTCAGTGTGACAGAGTTGATAGAATGTCTTGTTGGCAGACAGTACAATCCTGGAGTCCTTGCATGAGTACCGCTTGTAAGTGATCGCTGTGTACTTTGTATAAATTTCAGAAATCATCCGCTCAGTCTATTAGAGGAATTGCAGTGTGTGCGTGTGTTAGGAAAAAAGAGAAGGTGGGAGGGTGAGACTCCAATTCTGACTTTGCTTTTAGGCGAATTTTGTTTTCAGATTGTAATCAAAGCTAGTCTCACCATACTTAGATGAATTCTGAGTGTGATTTGCCTTTTTGAAGCTTTTGGGTTACCTGATTAGTTTAAATACCATCTGTGGGAGTTAAGAATTATGGGGGAGTCAGATATTGGCTCAGTTCTTCATACTCCTTACTAGTCTTGCTAGTTTCTCTTTATCCTGGGCAAATTCTTCTTTCATGTTTAATTACTCCGGCTGTGAAATAGGAGAAATGGCAATACCGCCTTCAAAGGGTTTTCTTGAGATCGTTTGGAGTAACACAGGTAAGGAACCGTGTCCACACTCAGCTTCCTGTTCACGCCTTTCTGCACTCACTCCTGCTGCTCTTCCTCTTCCGTGTGCACTTTATCACTGGGCTGTGCCCCAGCCAGCCCTGGCCTTTTGTCGTTTTAAATTAAAAAAAAAAAAAAGAGTCAGAATAATAGAACCACTGATATATTATAGGTTCTTTAAGGACTTTTCAAATCATAGCAGACACCTTTGATGCTTTGGGAGGCAGAGTTTGAGGCCATTGTGGTCTGCATAGCTAGTTCCAGGCCAGCTGTGGCTACATAGTGAGGAGACCTTGACTCACCACCCTGCCACCAAAAGAAACAAACAAAACCAACTAAGCAAGCAACCAACCAAAACCAAACTCAGAACCATCATATGCCAGAAAACGCCTATCAGTTTCCTTTGCTTGAGAGGGAAACAGTTGGTTACCAGACAGGTAAAATTCAGGCTAACTGGCCAGTGAGGAGAGAGCTGTTTGTCTTAGCTTTGCTTTTTGTGTAACCTGACTGCAGACTCCTGGTCTGTCTTTTTGACTATAAAAACGTGTGTGGTGTTTTCTTGCCGGCTTTATTATGATTTATTTTTGACCGCCTTTATTCATGTTGAGGACTTGCTTTTCTAGACACAGCTTCTGTTGATGTGCACTGATTGAATTCATTTCTGGGATTGTGCCCTTCAAGTGGCCATGTCAGCCATTGGTTGGCAGAAGCAAAGCACAGTGGTGGAATCTACAAAGACCAAACTTACTGAGTAAAGAGTATTTTCCCCAAACTAATGATCTGAGCATCTTGGAATTTGTTTGTTGGCCTTATGTAAGTCAGACATGGTTTAGTTGGATGACAGATGTTTAACGACAGTTGTATTCCGCCCTGGTAGTTGGGAATGAATACCGAAGTCTGTTTCAGACTCTTGTTTTAAGTGCCCTCCGTGCTGGAAATTGAAATGTAGTCCTTTTATTTTACTCTGATATTTTTATAAAGCTGCTAAAACTTGGGATCAGGAGGTGTAATTTTACTTACATAAATTTTTCTCAAATGTTTTCTTGTGATAGGTTCTATTTTGTTTTCTATTGTGCTAAACACTGACAGAAGCCAGCCTTTGGAGGAAAGGATCTATTTGGCTGACACTTTACACAGTCCATTATTGAGGAAAGGCAGGGCAAGGAACTGAAAACAGGAACCAGGAGGCAGGAACTGAAGCAGAGACCAGGGAGAAGTGTTGTTTACTGGCTTGCTCCTCTTGGCTTGCTCAGCCTGTTTTTTTGACAGGACCACCTGTCCAGGGTTGGCATCTCCAACAGTAGGCTGGGCCCTCCCACATCTTTATCAACAGAATGCCCCACAGGCTTGCCAGTCTTACCTGGGGTGTTTTCCAGAATTGAGTTCTCTTTCCTAAACTACCCTCCATTGTGTCAAGTTGATAAAAACTACCCAGCACATGGTAAGAACACAACATAAGCTGCACCTTATTAACAGATTTTTAACTGTACATTTGTTGATTATCGATACTGTTTTAGTTTTGATTCATTTTGTGAGGCTGAAACTTTATGCTATTTAGTACCCCCCTCCTCCCATCCACCACTCCGTTCATTGAATTCCACTATGTTGAACACCTCTATGTAAATAGAATCCTGCAGTATTTGTCTTTGTGCATCTGTCTTATTTTGCTTATAGTGGTCTTAGGATTTGTGTTCTGATATTTTGCAGTTTCCCTTTTTCAAACTAACACCCCACTGTGTATATACCACATTTTATCTATTAATTTGTTGATAGATATTTAGGTTGTTTCCACACCTGTCCCTATTACATCATGAATAGTGCTGTGAAGAGCACTGGAATACTAATGCATTTGAGATCTTGATTTTAATTCTTTCTAATCAAGACCAAAAAAAAAAAAAAATTGTTTCTGGAGCACTTGACAATTACCTTTGAAGATCAGCCATCCTTTTCCATAGTGGCTGTGCTATCACATCTATGGTGGTTTGATTGAGAATAGCCCTCATAGGCTCATATATTTGAATTATGATTCCCAATTAGAACTGCTTGGGAAGGATTGACAAACGTGGCCTTATTGGAGTAGATGTGTCATGGGGCTGGGCTTTGGTACCAGGTCCAGACTTTGTCTGCCTTGACTTAGGGATCAGATGTGTGCCTTCTTGCCTCCTGCCACACTCCCCATCATGGTGATCATGACTCACCCCTGAAACTATAAGGAAGCCCTCGATTAAATGCTTCATTTTATAAGTTGCCTGGTTAATGGCATGTCTTCACAGCAATAGAACAGTAAGTAAAGCACTATCCTGTAGATGTAATTCTAACAGTCTTATTAAGTAAGAAACACAGAGCCAAATTAAGAGTTAAAAGCACAAGAGGTCAGAGCACTAGCGAATAGCCTTTAGCTTAACAGCTGCTGCCGTCTTTCCCGAGAAAGAGACCTACTCCTGTGTGTTTGTATTTTTGTTGACTTTCTGTTCTGCCTTCTCATTGGTTCTAAACCCAAACACATGACTTCTTTGTCACTGCCTGTCTGTATAGACCTCCAGGTCTCTCTGGTTGGTACTTGCATTAAAGGTGTATGTCACCAAGCTGGCTGTGTCCTTGAACACAGACTCTGCCTGCCATGTGATCATATTAAGGGCCTGTACTACCACCACCTGACTTTTGCTTAATGGCCTAATTAGCTCTGACTCCCAGGCAACTTTATTTATTAACATACAAATAAAATCACATTTCATCACAAATAAAATATCACCATAATACCCTATTAGTTACTTTTGCACAGCTATGCACAGATTCTCAGCATAACTTAAAGGAAGGAAGATGTATTTTGGTTCCTGGCTTCAGAGGGTTCAGTCCATGTCTTTTGCTTCATTTACTATGATGGAGTAATATGTGGCAGAGGAGGCTGTTTACTTTATTGCCAGCAGGAAGCACAGAGAGAGCTAGGATGGAATTAGGGATCAGATACAGTTTTCAGAGGCATGCCCTCAGTGCTCTCTGCCTTCCAACTAGGCTCTATGTCCTAAAGTTTTTAGAACGTTCCTCCAAAACACTAAGAGTTGGGACCAACCATTCAACACATGAACTGTGGCAGACATTTCATATTTAAACTATAAAACCAACAGTGTTCAAGGGCTCACTGACACTTTCGTTGTACTTTTTTATTGTTTTGTAATAATCTTTATAGGTGTGAGATATCTCACTATGGTTTTTAGGCAAAGCCCTAATAATGATATTGAGCATATTCAAGTGCTTATTGCCCATTCATATATATTCTATGGAGAAATATTTGTTTATATGCTTACCTTATTCTCTAATGGAATAACTAGGTTTGATACGTGTTGATTTACTAAGAATTCTTTTTCTGTTTTATAGATTAACCTGTTGCATATCTACAGTTTGCAAACATTTTCTCCTGTATCATAGGCTTTTTCTATCCTAATATTTTTCCTTCTCTGTGCTTACAGATTTTGCTTTTTAGTGTGATGAAGTCCCACTTGCTTATTTTTTGTTACTTTTGTTTTTGATGTTAAGCGCATGAATTGTTAAGACCAATGACACAATTTTCCCTTTGTTTTCTTCTATGAGTTTTACAGTTTCAGATCTTAAGTTTGGGTTGAGATGCCATTTCTGTAATATTTGTATGGTGGAAGATAAGGAATGGATTTATTCTCTTGTACTGCAGATTAGCAGTTTTCCTAACACCCTTCCTACTGTATATTTTTGGGATCCTTGTTGAAGTTCCAATTGTAGTATATGCACAGACTTATTTCTGGGCCCTGTTCTATTTCAATTTATACATTTCTTCTGGGTTATTCAATTTATTAGTGGACAGTTATTGATAGTAGTACTCTGAGTTATTGTATTTGTGTCTACAGGGTTATAATGGCTCTTTTTCATTTCTGACTTTTAGTCTCTTTTTGTTAGTCTAGTAAAGGGTGTGTCAGTCAGTTTGATCTTTTTAAAAAGCCGACTCTTAGTTGATTCCATCCATTCTTGTTTCATTGTTTCTTTTCTAATCTTTGTGCCCAACTTTGGGCTCTCTCCTTGTTCCCCTTCCACTTGTCTTCTTTCCTTTACCCCTTGTCTTCTTCCTCCCCTTCTCCTCCTCTTTTCCTTGTCCTCTTGTTCTTCTTGTTGTTCTGTACACAAAGGCTCTTGTTACCCAGCTGGCCTCAAACTTTCTGTGTACTTAGGGATGACCTTGAATGTAGTTTTCCGTAGGGATGACCTTGAATGTAGTTTTCCGGCTTCACCTTGGGTTTTGTGTACACTGGACAGCAGTTCACCAGCCAAGCTATATTCTCAACTGTTTTTTCTGTTCTTGAAGTATAAAGTAAGGTTATTTGAGACTTTTTTCTTTTAAATGTATTTATTGCCATCAACCTCCCTCTTAATACTACTTTTGCTACATCCCATAAGTTTTGGTACCAGATGGATGAACTCTGCCAGTAGAATGTGTATAGTTGATTTCTTATTGCATTGTTGAAGAAAAAAGTTCAAACTTTAAAGTATACTAGGAAAGACTTTTATTGAAGGGAATATGTAGGCATTTTTGTTACATTTAGAGGTAATACAGCAAATTGAGCTAAATTTTATAAGGGTCAGTGATTCTGCTTTTTTTTGTCTACTGTATTTCATAATAGGCTAAATAATACATTGTGTGTGTATTTGTCAAAGAGAACAAAGAATAGTTCTATATATCAGTGTAGTGAAATTGCCAACATTAATTCCAGGGTTAAAGAGATGGAAGGCTTCAGAAAAAAGATGTTGCCACCATTTTTAAAACTTTGGTTGTGTAACGGACTGGATGTATAGAAAGGAAGATTGGTGGGATTTTAGCAGTAACAGTTTTTACTGTTTTTACCTTTTTTATTTGAAGAAGATGTTTAACATTCTGACTAGCAAGAATTGGCAGATAAGCTGGAATAGAGGAGAAAGATAAAGTTGTAATATGTGGTTATCTTTAATCACCCTAAAGAGAAACTCTTAATTCCTCAGTTCTGTCCTGGTTACTACGAATACGTTTCCTAGTTAACACAAGTGGAATTATACGTGTTTCTTTTGTGTTTGGCTTATTTCAGTTCGTGTAGTATCCTCCCAGAGTTCATTCTTATTATGCTATGTATCAAAGTTTACATCTGTTTTATGAATGGAATGTTGTTATGTGCCACATTGTCTTTATTCACCAATCTGTTTCCACTTTTTGGCTATTAGAGAAATGCTGAAATGGACCTTAGAGCCCAAGTATCTGGGTCTTTTTAACTGTATTGGCTGTATACCTAGAAGCAGAACTACTGGTATATATATGATTATCCTGTTGAGCCTTTTGTTGTTATTTGTTTGTTTTTTGACGCAAAGTGTCATGCTCTGTTGGCTAGGCTGGTCTTGTACTCTAGACATAAATGAATTTGTACAATTTTTTCATCATGTGCTTAATTACTGAATGCCATAAAGTTGATAGAATTATGCTTAATTATTGAGTACCATATAGTTAATAGAATTAGGTATTAGAGTTCTTTCTTAAAATACTGTCATTCTTAAGAATGACTCAAAATATGGAACTCATATAAAAGAAGATTGCTCTATTTTATTAAATAAAAATGAAAATTCCGTGTTGTAAAACAAAAGCAGTAGAGTTGTCAGGAGAAAAGGTCTGCACTAAATTACAGATAAAGAGTAAGACACCTAATATGTAAAGTGCTTTAACAATTGAAAAGCTGATACATGTTCCAAGTACATAAAAGATAATTCCTGTAAAATACTAAAGTCAACTCTGCATGTAAGAGAAATAATTCAGATTCACTCAAAGAAATACAAGTCAAAGTACAAAGAGATTCCAAGTTTTAGCTTTCCGTTAGTCTAGCAGACTACCTCAGTGACAAGGCTACAGGAGAGCAGATGTTGGTAGGAGAGAACTGAGGGCGGTAAGTTGTCCTCGGACCCCAGACATTTGCTGGTATGTGTGTCCCATGTAGAGAATTTGCCCCTATTCAATAGACTCCACAGAGGGCATTCACCCTTCGTCTTTTGTCTTCCATCCAGGAAATTTCTTGAATTCAGACCTTCAAAATAAAATGCATGTTTTATGGTTCCTAGTTTCAGTTGTTGATAAAACTATGGTTATTTAAAAAACTTGAAGTAGTAAGAATAAGGGAGCTTTCTGAATAGTTGAGTGATGCTGGATATATACTATTAAGTAAAAAGAAGGTACTTATGTTCAGTGTTACCCTTAATCAAAGAGGAAGAAATTCATGTACCTTATCTGTGCAGAAGGAAACAGAGAAAGGATGTGTTAGAAACAGATTGGTAGAGTTGGAAAGAATGGAGGTGGGGGTACAACATTTCTGTTTTTGAGTAGTTTTTACACTTAGAAGTAAGTTATGTTTTCATATATTCAAGATTAACAAAGATGGTGTGTGTGTGTGTGTGTGTGTGTGTGTGTGTATGTGTGTGTGTAAAATAAAATTCTTAATACTCTATAGCAGTGCCCTAGAATCTATAACATCTCTGAATATTACTTTTCAATAAAAGGAGCCAAAGCTTGCTTGAGAAATGCTTAAGTTCAGTGCTGTGGCTAAGAAAATACAAAGGTAATCTTGGAACATCTTGTGCTGGAAAATAAGGAAGTTCTCAAAAATTGGTGAGCACAGGTCAAAGGGACTTATAAGCCAGTCTATTCACTGTTTCCTGTGGGCCACCATTGGGACATTTTGAGCAATAGAATGATTGTGTGATATATTATAATCCATAGAATAATAGGAGGTTCATGACATAAAATGGGGCTATATGTGTGTTTAAAGCCACACACAGAAATAGGAAAGAAACCTGAGGAGTTCATGTTAATTTGTATAAACAGAACAATTTATAATAGTACTACTGGAAATAAGTATCTATTGACCAAAGTATGATAAAATACCTGATATTTTACATAGTTTCAGAGTAACTAAGTACATGAGATGTATTAATTATACATCCCCTTATTCGATAGCCAAAAAACCCAACCTCCCAGGTACTGTTAACAGGACAATCACATTGTGTTAGTATGCCTGAGCTGCTGTGTGCTTAAACAAAAATTACTTTCCTACAGATTTAAGGCTAGAAGTCCAAAGTTACATGGTTACAGCACTGGCCTCTGGTGAGATCTCTCTTTCTTGCTTTGCCTTCCATGGCTTTGTGTTCTATGTGCTCATACTTCTGATTTCTCTTTTTGTAGAGCCACCATCATCTCTGTAACATCCCCGTTTCTAACACAGTGACATTGAAGTTCTGTCAATAGTCACATTGGAAATTAAGGTTTCAACATAGGGATTCTGGAGGGGCAGAGGGACACAGTCTATTCCAGAGAAAGCTGTAAGTGGACGTTTTTTGTCCCAGCTGCCTATGTGCAAATACCTGGTAGCTGCTTCCCAAATTACCACACAGAGGCTTATATTAATTATAAATGTTCGGCCAATAGCTCAGGCTTATTATTAACTAGCTCATAACTTAACCCATTTCTATTAATCTGTGTGTTGCCCCGAGGTTCGTGACCTTTACCTCTATCCCATTTTGTATGTCTCGTTTTCCATCTGGCTGGCATCTCTCTGACCCCGCCCTTCTTCCCTCCAGCATTTTCAGTTTGGTTTTCCTGCCTAGCCTTACTTTGCCTTTCTATAGGCCAATCAACTTCTTTCTTAACCAATGACAGTAATACATATTCACAACATACAGAAAGATTATCTAACAGCATTTTTTCCTTTTTGTCTAATTAAAAAGGAAGGTTTTAACTTTAACACAGTAAGATTATATACAATAAAAATAGTTACTAGGAATTATAGTTACAATATCCAGTCTATTTGTATTTGGCAAAATTAGAGAAAATACTTTGTTATCTATCTTATCTTGATGAGTTTAAAGTTTTATATCTAATTTACCTTTGATCATAACTAAGAAAAATTATAACTATGACTATCTAGTCTTTAACTCTGTCAAAGATCTCAGAAAGATGAACTGTTACCTAATGACAGGGACATCTTGCTGCCTGGCAGTCACTCAAAGTTCCCCTGTAATATTGGGACATTCAACTCTGGACTACAGGCCTAATATATCCAACAGACTTTTCTCTGAAGCAGGAATTTTGAATGACTGTCCTACCTTGTCTTGGCAAAGTTTAGCAGTCACCTTCCTTGTGTCCTGTTCATCCAGTTTGGACAACATTTGTCAGCAATTGAGACAAGGGCAGTTTCTTTGCCCACATGGCTAGCTTTTACCATAAAGAAAACAAACTCCATATGGAGTTTCTTTGATGCCGAACATCTTTTCTGAAGTAGATTGGTGCTGCCAGGAGCAGATGAGTCTCACTATCAAGAAAAGCCTTAGATAAATATATTAAATGCCATATTATGTAGGTCTTTGAAGTGTTTGAAGACCATCTATCTAAATATATCTTTGTATGACATTGAAAACATACCTAACATGACTATAAGTTTGACTATTATAGATGACTATAATCTGTATTTCTTAATTATACATTATGTTTTAAAATGAGCTACATAGCACAATATCCTTAACAAGAGTAGAAATATACATCCAGTATAACAAAATTAACTTTAAATTGTATCAATAAACCAAAATCTATACCAATGTAAAATATGTAAGATTAATAGTTGTGTTTTGGATTAAAGTAGATTTAATAATCTGCCCTTTTATTCTGTCATTTCTATATCCCCCCTTTTTTCTTTTCAGAACAAGATGCCTGAATCTGATCTCCTTTGTTTAGCTTTTTTCCTGACCATTATTTATTCATTATTTATTTTTGGGAATGTGAACATAGTTCTCTAGACTACTTTCTGCTGATTGAGGGCACTGTTAATCTTTGGGGGACTCTGAGAAAATTTAGGATTATGGTCAATTCCTGGAGAATTCTGTTAGGCTGGATCATCTCAGCCAGCAACCTTGAAGCTTTTCTGGATGCAGAACTCAGAGGAAACTGCAGCAGAGGCACTCTGAGACATTAGATCATCTGGCCAATTCCTCCCATTGGAGATTTTTCAGGGGTCTTCCTTGATCAAATCTGATTTTTCTTAACACAGAATGAATCCACAGCCTCTCATTTCCTGTGGAAATAAAAAGCAGAACCTCTTTCCCAAAGTAACATATCTTTTGACTTAAATTTTGAAGTGAAGACATTTTTAAAATACATAGGTTGGTTTAATTTATCAGCTTTCATAATCAAATGTCTCTCAGCAGTTCTCATTTGTTCATTAGCCATCAAAAGTTAGACAACACAGTAACATACAGTCTGTGTATTTTCCGTCTTTATGTGGCTTATTATATTGATTACTCTTTCTTTTTTAAGGACTTTATTTTAAAACTATATTTTTAAATCTAACACTGTATGTATGTATTATATATATATATAATTTTTTTTCTCCCAAGCCTGCATATATTTTTTAAACATACTATGACCTCTTTAGAGGCTCTTTTTTGTCTGAATCTGCCCTTACTGTGCAACTGTAACCTTTTCTGTCTACATGAGTAAAAAACTGTTGTCTAACTTTGATCATAGCATGCTGGTGCTGGCTCCTCCCCTCGGTTCCCTCAGAGAAAGCATCTTGTGCCTGTTCTATGTGCTGAGCAGGACACACCGTTTCTTTACTGGTGTTTCCTTCCCTTCAGAATGCATTACCTGAATCAGTGAGAAAAATCTAAATCATGAAAATCTAAACTATAAAAACTGCTTGTTTTGAACAAAAAAAGTGAAGATCTGCAAGGTAAAAGTACTTTAGGTATTATTTCAGAGCCTGGTTTAAGGTTGAGTCTCCCACTCCCCAATCCCTTTGGTTGACATATCTTTTAAATACTTTACAGTTTGAAACTGTTTCTTTTTTCTTTGCCTTGCAGTTTCTTTGTTGACAACATGTTTATTCTGTAGAATTTCCCACAACCTGTACTTTGCTGACCTTGTTCTTTGGAAAGTTTAGTTTGTTTCTGTAGCTCCAGTACTTCTTATAAATTGGAGAGAATAAGGAAGGACTCATTTCTGGAACCCAGTCATCATCAGGATGACATGTGGATTCTGATCCTGTTTGTCTGGATTTCTGACCATAGAAAAGAAAAATAACAATAAACTTCCCTTCTGATTTTTAATGCGCAGCCAAAGTTAAGCATTGATCTAGATCTAGTTTGAGAATCAACATATTCCATCCTGCCCTTTAGATTGTAAGACAGAATTTTTATGTTGGTAATTTCGTCAAGTACAGTTGGCAGGCCATCTGTCAGCTTGAATATTATAGAAACATTTGTGGATGGTCGTGAATATTTTGATATCTGCCAGTTTCTAGACACAGAGGTGTGACCTTTGCCTCCTTCACCCATGCATTATTTCATAAGAATGTATTCACATGGCCTTTGCCATGCCATGCTAGCATTTCCTCATGGAGACTTGGCCATTCTGAGATACTTGTTGACCACTATTAGTCCTGTGCTAGGGTGTAATCCTTGAAGAACCTCAGTCAGATGAGACTTGACTTTCTGTTTGCACAGCTGCCAGTAAAATAGTGTTTGGTGGCTACAAACCTTTATCTCAGCCCTTTCAGTGGAATTCATAGCTTTGCCTGTTCTTTGTAGAAAACATCTGCAGTTCACAGGTGACGGAGGGAGGGTATTTTTCAGATCCGTTTTCATCGTTTGTGCTTCCAGTGGAAGATAAAAGGTGCAGGTCAGTTTCAGGATAACATTCCCTTTCTGTTTGCTGTGTAATTGCCTATTAAGACAGAAAAGCCTACTGATTTTCCCCCTTGTTAGTAGTTTTGGTGTTACGAAGAACTTTTCAAGGTTGTGTGGCTGGGTTGGTGTCCCAGTTGCTCCACTGGAAGTCTTGCCTGGTCACAGGAGATGGCTGGTTCAGGCTGTGTATCCTGTATTGCTTGGAGTCTCAGCTGGGGTCACCCTGTAGATTTCTGGGAGTTTCCCTTGAACTAGGTTTTCACCTCACCCTGAATTGCTCCCATACAACCTTTGGCCTATAGTCTGTCCTACATATGGGATGTGCTGGGGTAAGGCTGGTACAGAGGTTGTGGGAATGGTCCAGCCTGAGACCCATGCCATGAAAGTATCCCTACCACTGACACTGCCTGGAGCGCCAGGACCTAGAAGCTGTCTGACCCAGAGACCTAGGGTAGAACCAGACACGACTGGAGGAAAATAGGTCATTGTAATGATGCCTAACAGTATTCTGCTCTACTCAAAGACTGGTGCCCAGTTCAGTTGACATCAGAGAGGGAATCCTGCTGCAGAAAGGGAGGAAGGATTGTAGGAGCCAGAGGGGTCAAGGACACCACACAGAAAAACAAAAAGAAATAAAGAGAAAACAAAAAACCACCCAACATAATCAACTAACCTGGGCTCATAGGAACTCACAGACTTAATTGACAACCAGGGAGCCTACATGGGACTGGTCTAGGCTCTGCATATATGTGACAGTTGTATAGCTTGGGAGCATGGAGGGACTGTCTTTGACTCTTTTGTTGCCTTTTGGGACTCTATTCCTTATATTGGGTTGCCTTACCCAGCCTTAATAAAAGGGGAAGTGCTTATTACTGCAACTTGATAACGCCTTGTTTTCTTGCTATCCATGGGAGGCCTGCCCTTTTCCAAATAGAAATGGAGCAGGAGATGATTTGGGGGGTGGGGAGGGTGCAAAAGGGAGGTGGGAGGAGGGACTGAGAGGAGAGGAGGGAGGGGAAACTGCAATTGGGATGTAAAAATAGAAAATAAATAAGAAAAAAAAAAACTTCAAAAGATACCAAGGTGTCAAAAACACGGTTAAACCCTTCTGAAGATCTAGAATGGGATGAGGCATATGTATTAGTGTTCCCTGGAATTTGAATACTTCTCATATACTCTGATATACACCTTCCACAAACAGTTTGAATTTTATTCCTGTTGAAACTAAAATAGGTATTTTTCCCTGAGGGAAGGAACTCGGAAGAGAAACAAGTTGTTCCTGGTCACCCAGCTGGGAAAACAGACATGGAATTATGACTTGAACTTGATGTGGTCTGACCCTGACTGTAGTGGTGGTTCTCAGGTACAGTCCCTGGGACAGAAGCGTCACTAGTACCTACACCTTGTTAGGAATGCATCTTCTGGGTCTTCCTCAGATCTGCTGGTTCAGAAGTGCTGAGGACTCAGTACAGTGACTTGGGCTTTGTAAATCCTGCTGTTGCTTACTAGTAAGCAGTGAGAACAATGGACTGAAGGATTCTCATTTCCTTATCTCTTAAAGCTGTAAAACTCCTTGCTAAAATTTAGCTTTCTTTTGAAGCCAGAGCCCCTGTATCTAAAGTTGGGGGAGCCTGCTGTGGTGTCCTGTCTTCAGCTCTGAAGGTGTTTGGTTTGACACTTGGTATACCATGCTGTTATCTTGTGCAGTGGAATGTGGTACAGTGTGGGCATGAGTGACTGCCTCCTCAACCAGAACATTAGTGAAAAGTGTTTGTGGGGGTGGGGTTTGGGAATTGTTTGGATATTTTGGGGACCAAAATTTTACCACTTTTAATGATAATGTATGGTCCTTTCTGTATATATTGCTTGCACTTAACCCTCAAAAGTACAAATTCTACCTGGATTGTGTTCATATATGTAAGCTCTGTTACTTCTAGATCAATTTATTTATGTCCTACACTTTGGACTTTAATCAACAAGCAGTTTTTTTTTTTTTTTTTTTAAAGTTGGGATCTCATGTAGCCTAGGCTGTCCTCAAACTTTCTCTGAAGTTGAGGATGGCTTCTTACTTCTATCTCAGGAGTGCCACTATTCCAAGTGTGTACCAGCATGTGGTTCTAGAGAGTGAATCCGAGGTTTCCTGCCAACGAAGCTATATCCCCAGCCAGTAAAGCAGGTACTTTTGAACTTGAGTAAGTCTGCTTGGTTTCTGGAGACAGTGTGAACTTCAGTTCTTGTTTGGACCTGTGCTCATGTTTCTATTCTTTTGTCTATGATACGCCTTCTTCACATGCATAAAATGGAACTGTGTTTCTGCCCTGTGAAGTCAGTGATTATTAACTTTGACTGCATGTTAGACTCAACATGGAGAATTTTATAAATAAATATGTTTTGGCTCCACTTAAGACCTAATTGTTTATGCTCCTTGGAGATGGTGACTGCATAGTTATGTTTACAAAAACTATAAAAGGCCCAGATTTTAGCTCATTTCTATGGATGTAGTAGAGTATGGCAGACCTCATAGGCTTAAACAGCAGACATTTATTTCTCTAGGTTCTGGAGGATGTGAGGAACCCTGCCTGGAGGTGGTGCATAATGTAGTTCCAGGAGAGGGCTTCCTCTGCTCATCTCTTCACATAGCGGGGAAGGGAGAGGCTTTCCTGTCTCCCTTTGTCAGACAGTAAACCTACCTTGAAGACATTATTCTCAGAACCCATTCAACTTCCTAAAGGGACTCTAAATTTCTTCACTTTAAGGGGTTGGGACTTCAATGTGAGTCTTAGGGGCACAGTTCAGTCCATAGCAGCTTCTGTACAATTCTGATGTGTCAGATTAGAAACTGGTATGTAGCAGTGCTTACCATTAAAAAAAAAAAAAAAAAAGGAAATTAAATCTTGTACTCTTTGTAAAATGAAATTCTGGCTTCAGTGGAACTCTGAACAAATTATGTAATGCATATAAGACTGACATTATTTATACACTCTAAATATTTGAAAGGTTCTGCAGTTTTTGATATGTGTGCTTGTGTGTGTTTGTGTTTTACTTGACTCTTCTCTTGAGTTAATTTCCTCTGTAGGATATAGATCATGGAAGGAGTGGTTGTGCCTGTAGGCTTTTGTTTGCAAAAAGCTTGTTTGTTGCATGAGTTAGTGGTCCAAAGTGTAGTAGTTTAAAAAGTGGAAGGCTCTGAGGAGGAAATTTAAATTGAAGCTCAGGTGCCCTCCCCACACCTCACTGGAGTTAAAACCAGAGTCTCAGCTGCAAGGCAGGCTCTACCACTGAGCTACTTTCCAGCCATTAGGATACATTTAAGACTAAATAGGAGATAAACATGCTTGACAGTTGAGGTCATAAGACAGTGACTTCTTTAAACAGAGTGTAGCAGTCACAATACCTCTTAAGATGCAATTCATTCATTCATTCACCCATTTATTTATTTATCCATCCATCCATCCATTCATTTACATTTATTTATTTATTTATTTATTTATTTATTTATTTATTTATTTATTTATTTTTGCGAGACAGATTTTCTTTGCTTAGCTATTCTGGAACTCACTTTGTAGACCAGACTGGCCTTGAACTCAGAGATTTGCCTGCTTGTGCATTCCAAATGCTGGGACTAAAGGCGTGCACCACAGCACTTCCTGGCTTGAACTTGATCTTTTTATATTTTGTAATTTTTCAAAATGCAGTAAGTATGTTAGAATGTAATTTTGAATGTGTCTACCTACCAAGTTTTTGGGGGTGAAGTAAGGCAAATGCTCAGAAGAACAAACTTATAAACTGAAAATACAATTTCTCAGATAAAGACAGATGTTTTCCAGAAAGTTCCTGGACTGACTGCAAGGTCATAAGGTATTAAACTGTGTGTCCTAGACTCAGTTTGTGTTAATATATGGGATAATGAGATAATTTTCACCGGTATGGTTAGTTTTTGTCCTTTCTTTATGTAGACAAAGTCAGCATTACCAATATACTACTGTATCTTTTAAGATCTGCTTTGTGTGGGGTGGAGTGTCAGTGCTTTTAATCCCAGCATTTGGGAGGCAGAGGCAGGAGGATCTCTTGAGTTCCAGCTAGCCTTGTAGAGAGACACCCCCCCTCTCTCTCTCTCACACACACACACACACACACACACACACTCACACACACATAGTCACACACAATCTGCCCCTTAGACTAGGCTGAAACTAGGATTTCCCAGGAATGTTAACAATATGCATCCATGCATGGATAAGCAGCTGATTGAATGTTCAGACTCACAAAATAACCTTGTGCACATGGAGATTAGCTTCCAGCTCAAATATATTTTATGCCTCTATGTCTTATCTACCCTTTCCCAGTTTCTTATCATGCAAAATCTTGTAAATACTGGAATGTACTTGTACCTGAGGCTGATTACTCAGTATTTCTGTCAATGAAATAAAGAGAGTGGAACCATTAAACAGGTGTGTATGGTGATATAAAAGCACAAGTATGTACAGATTTTGTCAGAACCTTATGCATCTACTCCTTGACGGCTGCTTACTTTCCAGATCAGGTTGTTCTTCCCATCACCCTATTCTTGATCCCAAAAGCAGGGTGAGCATTTCTACTTTTATACCTGGGTCTTCAGAATGAGTGTGGAAAGTGTGGAATTGAAAACAGATGGAGTAAGCATACACTGAGAGTAGGTTTTGGGTTGTAAGAGACTGTCTTTAAGATTTATTTTTGGCATTTTTTTTTTAAACAGAGAAAGCAGCATTCTCTTGGAGTAGGAAGATGGGGCCTGCGTAGAAATTACTGTGACTGCACCTGAAATTTGATAGGCTTGCCCAAGAGAGAAACAGGCACTCAGATCACCAAAGGACAGTTAGCGACTGTCTGAGGCACACAGTTCACATGCCTTGCTGTGTTGTAAAACAAGCATGAAGCTCTCTCAGTTCTTCCTAACATGAGTCATTCTTAAGAAACTCAAGGCTGTCTTCTCTATCTCTACAACAGTATGAGCACGTCTGCATTCAGGATGCTGCCTCTTATGGTCCTCAGTGGATTTCTCCAAGTGGTCCCTTCTTTGCGGTGGCATCTGTTTTATGTTCTGTTTCTGTCTTGGTGGTGCCTCTGTTCAGCAGTTAGGGTAAGGTTTCTGGAGACAGTTCCCTCAAATGGGCAGCCTTTGTTCCTTCATGGAGCTCCCTCATACCTTGTTGCTCAATGTCTCCTTGTTTCCCGATAAGCGTCTGTTGCTCTTTGCCTCACTGAGTACTAGCTGGGGTGATGGCAGTCAACTCCATCCAGCATTTGGGGCAGGGATTGGATGGTTTGCTTCCTAGTTGCTTAGTTCTCCTTCACTTGAGAACACACTTGAGACAGTAGATGTGGGTACAATTAGAGAGTCTCAAAACAGCCTTAGAGAGTTGTCATCACACCCCCTTACTGTCTCATCCTTTATTAAGTGAAGTCTTACTTCTTGAGATTTTCAGCTCTTTTGGGCCACTGAAATGCCCTCGAAGGGTTTTGTATAAGTGTGCTTATAAAAATGTAGACCCTTTATAGGTACCATTTGCCAAAAAATTACTTGAAAATTTTGAATAAGGTTCTTATACTGTGTATTGAATGTTAGTTAGCAATTTTCAATAACTTTGTTTTTTTCCTCTTGGAGGCCTATCCCAGAGTCTTAAGCATGTTAAGCATATAGCATACTCTACCACTGAGCTATACTTCCAGTCAGTAGCGTAATGATAGAATATATATTTTAATTGGAACATTATTGTAAGTTTGACTTATTTTGAAAATTATGTTCTGTATAGACATGCATGAACTGATGATACAAGTGGATGAATACATATACTAATTGAATAGTTGATGTGCTTTCTTTGTGTGTGCATTCATGTGTGTGGGTGCATGTGTTTGGAAGACAGACCAGCCTTGGGTACAGTCAATCTACTTTGGCTTTTGAGGCAGGGTGCCTCACTGGTCTGGAACTCACCAGTTAGACTAGGGTGACTGGCTCGAGGAACTCGCCTTTCCACCTCCCTGGTTTGGAGTCTGAGTGGGCACTGCTTCACCCAGCTTTTCTGTGGGGTGTAGGGACTGAACTCAGGTCCTTAAGCTTATAAGCAAGCAATGCACGAAGCTATTTCTCCAGCCTGCTCTTGTATGGTTTCTTGTTGCTGGTGGATCACATGTTACAGTAGTTGAACTCAGCGTCTATAATCAACTCCTATTTCTATTTTATATACAAATAAACTGAGGTTCAAGAATTTTAGAAATTAATCTCACTGTTGCGTTTAATTAATTTAACATAAATTAATAAATTAAAATTATTACTAAATAGTAATCTCACTGTTACGTTAAATACAATTGATCTTTAAAAGTTTTGTTGTGCTCTTACAAGGTAAAGTATGATAGGTTCTCATTACATTTTCTCCATATTTACCTTGAGGTGGTTCAGTCAAGGCCTGTGTTAGTTTGTTTCATGAAATGGAAAGTAGGGCATTTCAGTGGTTCTAGGAAATTCTCAAATTTAGTCTCTTTAAGTTTTTTAGTTTTATGAAAATATGTTACAAAATACTTTCGAGGCTTTTCATAAGAGTAAGTCAATCTACAATTTCCTCAGAATTTTGTTACTAACATTTCTATATTAGCAATGAAAAATATTGCTGCTATTTGCTTTAAGTTATTTAAACATTCAGTAATTCCTTTTTAATGGGTGAGGTTAGGAAATACGTATTCCTCTCTAGAAGTATGATCATGATGATGGAATATTTTTCCCTCTCTTAGCTATTTACTTGCTCTTTGGGTTTATTTGTATTTAATCAAAAGGATTTTATACACACATAGTAGTGCAGTGTATAAACACTCGTAGTAATAGAATTGTCCATTATTTTTTGATCTCATTTGTTGTTTTAAAGAATAGTTACTTAAAATTTTAGGAAATAATTTTGTCCTGAAAATACTGATAATTTCAGCTTAGAAACCCATGTCTTAGCAGGAACAGAGGTGTTTTGGTTTCAGTGTTATTACACCAGGTGGCTCGGCTGTTTGGCAATGGAGGCTTTTCTCAGTTTAAGTAGTGAGGCGCCTGTAGTTCCCCTCTCCCTCCTTCCAGTCTGTATCTGTAAGGATCTCCGTTTAGGACCAAAGCAAATCTGAACTGGATATTTGTTTCTAGAATTGGGAGGAGCACTGTTGGTATTTGGAATATATAAAATTGCATCCTTCATCATTGCTGCCGTTTCTGTGACTTACTCTGTGTTCCTGACCCACTAGCTAACCTGTGCTGCCTCTGCTTATCTGGTCTCTTGAGCGTCTCAGTTTTCTCCTGGTTCGAGGAAGACTTAAAGTCTAGCGTGCTGTTGAGGTGTGTGGAAGGGTAGCCAGGTGTCCTGAAAGAGAAGTGAGCAGGGGGCATTTAAAGTGGGGAAAGCTTAGCAGCTCTTGTTCCTCGAATTAAACGTAATGAGTTTACAGGATTATGAGTGTGCATAGTCATCAGAATCTGACAGGAAAGACATCTGTTTTATTTTTTGATCCTATGTGGATGGAGAAGTAATATCTTTAAAATATGTAATGTGAAGATTTTGTATTATACCTTGTGTTAACAGGTATCCAAGGTTTTAAAATTTGCTTTCAAGAAAATGTTAGTATCAGGTTGTCTTAGATACTCATTATTAATCTGAGTATACTTTCCTAAGTGGAAATAAGTTGCTGTGGATATTAGGATTTTCATTTATATTCTGGACTGTATTCAAGTAACTTTCCTTTGTTTTTATTCCTAGGTTGCACGTTTTCAAAAAATACCTAATGGTGAAAATGAGACAATGATCCCTGTATTGACATCAAGGAAAGCAAGTGAATTACCAGTCAGTGAGGTTGCAGGCATTCTCCAAGTAAGTGGTTGGTGAGGAGGAGGCAGGAGGTGTAAAGCAGCCGTTTAGATGAAGTCAGTGCTGACCTATTGCATTTTCTTCACTGATAGAAGTACTGGTATGTGCTGTCTAGCAGAATAGCCCCCAGTTACATGACGACCTGACAGGATATGAGGCTAGAGTAATGGAGCAACTGTGTTTAAATAGCTGTGTGTGGTGGCTGGGCAATACAGCTCAGGAAGAGTAGTATGGCCAGCATCTGTTTGCCCTGCTAATCAGTGGGAAAGGAATTAATTTAACTAGTTACATAAGTGGTGTTAGGATTTTTTTGTTTGTTTGTTTTCCCAAGACAGGGTTTCTCTGTGTAACCCTGGCTGTCCTGAAATTCACTTTGTAGACCAGGCTGGCCTCGAACTCACAGAGATCTGATTGCCTCTGCCTCCCCACTGCTGAGATTAAAGGTTTTTACTGAGAACCGAACCCAGGGCCTTGAGCTTGCTAGGCAAGTGCTCTACCACTGAGCTAAGTCTCTAAGCCCCCTTTTAAAAAAAAATTTAAATAGATTTTTTTTTAAGGTAAAGTGAAAGCTAAGTACAAGTGTGGGTTTGCAAATAAGTATTAATTATGCAATTTTACTCTTCCTAATTTTCAAAAGTACTGTGTGGTTGAACGTGAAAAGAGATTTTTATTCAGCCATTTTAGTTGTTGTTTCAAAAACACTGGTATCCATTTTTGAGGGATTTTTATTTTGGTATATTTATACTTAGTTCTAAAACAACTCATTTTAAATATATTTAAGTTTTAGAAAACTTGATTACTGAACTCTTGCCAGCTTTGCTAGTGAGGGGAATTAGCCATTTCTGAGATGTTATAATTTCATTTTTTATGATTGTTAAAATCATGATAGTAATCGAAGGACTTAGATGATATTGCCATGTCCCAAGAAAAAATTGTTAACTGTGTTGTTTTGAGTATTTTAAGACACCCAAATTTTCATTCTGATATAATAACATAATCTAGGAGCAAAAAAAAGAAAGATGTCGGTGGTCTAATAAACTCAGAGAACAGGAAGGGCATTTGTAGCCCCCTGAATATGCTTTTGGAGACACTAATTTTAGAGAAAAAAAAACCAATTAAAATACATATGAATTATGGTTTCCTTTTATTATTCCTTTTCTTCATAGAAAAAACCCACTATCTTGTTGCTTATTGAGATAGTATTTATATAAATATCAGTGTACTTTAAAAAAGTTAATCTTTATAATTTCATGCCTGGGTATAACGTATTCTGGTTACACTCACCCTCTACCTTCTCTTACTCATCAATCTCAGTCTTCTTTGGCCAAATAACCACCCCCCTTCTATGCCTTTGTTTTTCTCTGTGGCTCATGTGGTTTATCTAGGACTAGTTGGGCCCGAGTGTTGCTATGCAGGGGCATGGATAATAACTCACCAGTGGCAGCATCACTGACAACAGTGACTTGTCCGTCAACTCCTGACTGCCGTTAGCTCCCTGGGCAGGGTGGCGCTCCATGAATCCCCACCCTGATCCGTGACTGCGTATTTACGGACTGGGTGCTGCACAGGGCCTGTGCAGGTAGCTGTGGCTGTTGTGCCCTTATGAGGGCCGTGGCCACGGCCTGTTTCTAAGACAGTATCTGTCATGCCTGTAAGATGGTGTTTCTGGGCCCTCCTCTCCTCGACTGGCTCTTATGTCCTGCCCTTCCCCTAAGGGGTGATTTTGGGTGTCCTGTTTAATGCTAGGCACTCAGAAGTCACTTAGTTTCAAGACTGTGACTAGCCATGAAAGTCTTCATTTACTGCTGCTTGTGGCAAAGAGAAGATCAAGTCTGAACATAGCACTAGTTTGTGGATATAAATAAGTATTTAAGAGGCAGTTATCAAAATAAAAGTAAGTTCACCTTTACGCTAGTTTTAAGTGTATATTTTGACAAAGTGACCACCACTAATAAAACGATCTTACCCTGTAGCTCATACTGGTCGACTAGAACTCATGGTGTTATCTCAGGTTGTCCGCCAACGTAAGATAATTCTCCTGCCCTAGCCTCCTGAGTATTGTAACAGTATTGTGTGAGCCACCATGCCTGCTAAAATACAGAACATTTTTATTGTTCCAGAAAGCTTTTCCATGTCCCTTTATAGTTAATCTTGTCTGAATATTATGGCTGCGGGTCCCATATAAAACCTCTGGGAGACGTTCTGTGATTAGTAGGGGCTGGAGAGATGGCTCAATGGTTAAGGTCACATACTTCCTGTTTTTGCAGAGGACCCAGGTTCAGTTCCCAGTACCCCCACTTAGTGACTCCCTATGTTTGTGACTCCAGTTCAGGGGATCCAGTGCCCTCTTCTGGCCTCTACAGGCAATGTAAGCATGTGTTACATAAAAGAGGCAGACTATTCATATACATTAAAAAAAAGCTTCTTTTAATGTGGTCATATACTATGTATTCTTTTGTGTTTTGTTTACTGTCTGCTAACATTTTAAATAACTTTTAATGTAAAATTTAATAGGCTGATCTTCAGAATGGCTTAAACAAATCTGAAGTTAGTCACAGGCGAGCCTTCCATGGCTGGAATGAGTTTGATATTAGTGAAGATGAACCGCTATGGAAGAAGTATATTTCTCAGGTGAGACACTTTTCCTCCATCTCTGCTGTGTAACTTACATTGACTTTTATAGTTGTGAATTTCCTGAGATTTACCTACAGAGAAAGGAAATCACTTTGTACAATATACAACTTTTTTTTTTTTTTTTTGCCGGAGCTGAGGACCAAACCCAGGGCCTTTGCGCTTGCCTAGGCAAGTGCTCTACCACTGAGCTAAATCCCCAACCCAACAATTTTTTTTTTGTTTTGTTTTTTCTGTGTAGCTTTGTGCCTTTCCTGGATCTCGCTCTCTAGACCAGGCTGGCCTCGAACTCAGAAAGATCTGCCTGCCTCTGCCTCCCAAGTGCTGGGATTAAAGGCATGCGCCACCACTGCCTAACAATGTTCTTTTCCCCTAAAAATTTACATGTAAAGTTGGAATTTCTATAGTTCTGACTCTTCCTTTGATATTGGCAAAAGACTGATGAAAAGTGAGTGTAACTTACAGGGCAGCATTTTCAGTATTGCTGGGTTGTCAGCAAACACTAGACAGTAGGCTCTTTGTGGATGCTGACCTTAGTCTTCCTAGTTATGGATGATGTATTTGCAGGGAATCTTGGCCAGCTTAGAAAATTATTAAATGCGTAATTAAATCCTAACTACCAGGGTATAAGTTATATCTTTCTTATCAATTCTGTGATTTCCCTTTGCCTCTATTGGTGATGACCTCAGGAAATAGTAAGCTCAGAGTAGATATGGCCATTCATAATTACCTTTATTTTAATTTTTAGCAAAGGCTTACTATAGCTTTAAAAATTTGGTAACAATTACATTAGGGTAAAAAGTTGAATCATTCTGTGGCTAGTTTTAACTAGTAAAGTTTGGTGTGCTAAACAAAGAAACACTTGAGTAGAGAAAACTTTTGTGAAGGCATTAAGAAGGAAGTTTGTATTTAATTTGTTTAAATGGCATCATCAGCTAATGAGATAAGCTTTGTACACGTGGTTGTGCGCAGTAGCCAAACCAAAGCTTTAAGGGTGATAGGATGTGTCTTTTTCATAGAGAACTGCTGTTGGTAGCTGTAACTTCACATTTGCACCCCACTTTAAGAAAGCCCTAACATAGTTCGTTTGAACCTATCATGCTTTTGGCAATGTGCTTGAATTGTTCTCTTTCTTGATCCTGCTATCCAAGCCAGAGTGCCCGACTCTTAGGATTTCTGTAAGAGTTAAAAAGTGCCTGGGATATAATTAAACATAAGTAACAGTTAACATCAAGTATCAATTATTAGTCATATAATATTGAATGGTTCTTCTTTCGGAGAATATTGAGTTTGTTGTTCTGTAAACACCTGTCTGGTACTCTCCTTGTGAAGTGGTATCTTAATTAGAACCATGGCAGAGCTTTTCTTAGGGGTGGCAAAGGTTCTGCCACCAACGTGTGGTGGTTAGCAGCTGACATTAACAGGGTTCTCTGGGTTACCTAGTCCTTTAGTCTCATCCTTAGCTACTACAGATTCATTCCTCTAAGGTTCCATTGGAAGATTATGGCGCTTAAAATTATTTAAGTTACCACACAGGTGACAGCTGGAATCAAAGCCAATTACCTTTATTCAACTATACACTGTATGGTAGTTATATATTCAACCATACGCTGTATGGCAGCTGTAGTTTTATTTGCTATCCGTCTTTAGCCTCAATATTTAGGTTAAAAGCCATTTCTTTTCCTAGTTTCAGAAATTCAGGCTTTTTTGTTAAATTAATATACTACTGCAAGCCAGGTGTGGTAATTCATTATCATAATTTCAATACTGGGAGGCTTAGGCAAGAGGACCATGAATTTGAAGTGAGTCTGAACTACATAAAAAAAAAAAAAAAAAACCAATAAAAAGTTAATATACTGATACAGGTATATACATACTATAAAGAATTAGCAATTTTGTTGTTGTTTTTGGAGACAGGGTTTCTCCGCATAGCCCCGGCTGCCTTGGAACTTGTTCTGTAGACCAGGCTGGCCTCCAACTTACAGATCTGCCTGCCTCAGCCTCTGCCTCTTGAGTGCTAGATTAAAGGTATATGCCACCAACACCCAGGTTAGCAAATTTTTTATTGTAAATATTGATATTTAATTTTATTTTTCTAAAAAGCAACTGTTACATAGCTTTTAAGCATGACACTACTTTTTTGTTGCTTGAAAATAAACCACATATAGACTCTTATAATTTCATAATGATGTCCTTTTTTGGAAAAGTCTTTATTGAGATAAAGCGGAATTGTCCTTTATATAAGCATGCTGAGTTGTTTGTTTTGACTTCCAGTTTAAAAATCCCCTTATTATGCTGCTTCTGGCCTCTGCAGTCATCAGTATTTTAATGCATCAGTTTGATGATGCTGTCAGTATCACCGTGGTAAGTAAACTTCTATTTTTAAAAGTTTTAATCTCTTGGTTAATTGTATCAGTTGGGTTTGGTTTTACTTTGGAAATTAAAGTGAATCAAAATGAATCAGATAATAATTATTTAGATGTAGTAATTTTCTTTTGTTCTGGTTTGAGCTGGAGGCCTTCCTGTTTTCCTCAGGCTTGCCCTGCTGGGCTCAGCTGTGCTGGTGTGTCAGCTTTCCAGGTAGCTGGGATTACAGGCGTGTACAGTCAGTCTCGCAGATAAGAAATAGTTGATGATTTTCTAGTTCAGTAAGGATTCCTGTTGCTTTTCAGTTGAAAATATTTTGACTAACAATAGTTGTTCAAGAAATACGTGATGTCAAAACTATGTTAACAACACTTTTTCTTGTTTCTGTATGCTTTTTGTGTTAATGGCAAATGTTATGATGTATAGGCTGTTAAAGCTTTAGCACAATTGGAAGTGGTCTTAAGCTGTATCAGTAGTCATTGTTGTCTTTTGTTGTCCTCTTTAGACAATTATAGCAACTGGGTTTGGGAATGCACACCACTAACACCAGCTATGCTGTCTGGGTAGTAGAGGTAGGAGGATAGCAAGTCCCAGGGTATCGTGGGCAACATAGTGAAGGAGACCCTTCCTCATATGTCTAGAATGTTCTTGACAGAGGAGTGAAATGAATTTTATAAATTTTTTTCCTGAGCATATATGTTTTTAATAGTCTGTGATGAATGGGAAGCATGTATAGATTGAAATACATTAGCTGTCTTAAGGGCAGGCCATTGTGAGGTGAACCAGCCTTTTCCTTGTAGTTAGAAGTTGTCTTGTTGTGACTGCCCACTTCCCATTCTGGCAGCTTCTTCCAAATTACCACAGAGAGACTTAATATTATATATAAATGCTTGGCCAATAGCCCAGGCTTGTTACTAGCTAACTATTTAACTCATATTTCTATTTATGTTTTGCCACATGACTCCTGACTTGTTACCTCATTTTCTACGTGTCCTGATTGCTTGGTGGCTGGCTGTCTCCTCTGACTCCGCCTTCTCCTTCCTAGAGTCTTATGTCTCTAGCTGTGCCACCTTTACTCCCTGCTTGGTTACCTGCCTGCCAGCTTTTCATTAACCAGTGAGAGTAATACATATTCACAGTGTACAGAAGGATTATTCCACAGCATTTACTTAAAGAATAATGTTACTAGTGATAAGAATAGACTTTCAAGTAGTAATTAAAGCTACTGTAAATTTTTATGTGTTACCCTGAATTTTAGATACCTTCCAAGAATTTAAAACTTTAATGACATTAGTAGTGATTTTAACAATTAATAAATTTAAAAACATGTCAGCATTTATATTTGAATAATTATGTGAACCAATATTTTCCAAATAATTAATGTCTGAGATTATTAAATTTCTGTAGAAAAAAGATAGATCAACGGATTCAGTTGAAAAAAGGTAGATAATAGAATTTAATGTGGAAGATTATGAGAAGTTCATTGACACAGTTTTGCATTTTACAGTCTTATTTCAGTAATGTTTGTTTAGTTTTAGTGTGGTAGATAAAAATGTCTGTTCTGGAAAGGCAAATACTCCTTCCTTTGCCAACTTTTTTTTTTTTGGTCTGTGGCTTGATTTTTTTTTTTCCTGTCATAGTTTATTAAATAATTCTCATGCTGCTTCTACCCAACAGTGTATCGATTGTATTTCAGCTTTCTGTAGAAAAAGTAGGATCAAGGTTAACTCATCAATGAAGAGAGCCCTTGCCTACCATGTGTTTGACAAATTAGCACTAGGGGGAATTTGGCCAGTTTTTCAAAACAAAACAAAACAAAACAAAACAAAACAAAACTTTTTTTTTGGAAAAGCTACTTGTGTTAACATGTATCATATTTTTTAGTTATTTCCATAAATTAGTGTGCAGAAATTAAAATTAAACAAGTAATTAATGTGTCAACCATAACAGATGTTACCCACATAAATAAAAGCTAGTCCTTAATTTGGGAGGACTTGGGTGGATTCAGAAAGTGTTGGAAGCTATCATGGGGATGGTTAGCCATTTAAATTCATATTCTTCCCTCTCAGGCCCTAAGACAAACTGATTTCTTAGTGCAAAAAATTCATTCTCCTGGGACTGTACAGCCAGAGAGACACAATGTGGCTAAAAGTTATTTCTTGCTAATGCCTGATTTAAAAGGCTGTTTGTTTTTTAGGCAATACTTATTGTCGTCACCGTGGCCTTTGTTCAGGTGAGTGATCTGTTTTGCCAGGTTAATAGTGGTATATTAGTTGATTACTTAAAAACAAATTAAAGTGTATATGGGAAATATTCTGAACTTAACTGGGTGGTAGTATATTCCTAATAATTTATTATTTTAAAACAACTTCAGATAATAGCCAGCTGTGGACAGTTTGTGAGAAGAGGGCACTGCATTGATTTAGGTAGTGAAATGAATGTAGTTTTTTTTTTTTTTTTTTTTTTTTTTTTTGTAGAAATAGATGGAAACATAAAAATATAAATATAATTCATTAAGTTTAAAAAATTTTTCCAGTAATAAAATTGGGCCAATACCCATTAGTGCTTAGTGTAGGTGAACAAAACAAAAAGTGAGTATAAAATTGAGTGGGCAGTTTATCAGATACCATCTGAAGAAGACTTGGTAGCTTACTGATATTGGCTTCTCTTGTTAACTGGACTCTTCACTGAATTTATTTCCTAGCCTTGTTAGTCTTGTTTGGTAATTCAGGTTATTTTCTTGGTATTGGTGACCCCTTACTCCCCTTCTGAAGTTTCTTATTTTCCTCAGAAGGGGTGATTCTACTTCCTGTTCATTATGAGTCATTCAAACAGCAAAGGAAACAGATAAGAGGTCTCTTTTAAAGATGATTTTGAATAATGTGGAGATGGTGTCATGATTTCTTTCTTTCTCAGTAGAGGCAGAAGGATTGTCAACTCAAGGCCAACATGGGTCACATGTTAAAACCCTGCTTTAGATAAAGAAGAAGGGGAAGAGGAAAAAAAGCCACGGGTGGAGAAGAGAGGGTCTTAACACACCAGGCATGGTGTCAAGTTAGCAAGTGTAGGAATCAAACACACATAGGCTTAGTTTTATAAACTTCTTTTATGTTTATTTAAATGTTTGGAACTTCTGTGTATTTTAGAAGTTTCCAAATTTTATCAGTCCTCACTTTGAATATGGCTAATAACAGTAGAAGGATTAATCTACTATAGGGAGAAATTAATGATGCTATATGTCCCTAGGTCCATGCTTTGATTCTTAAATTATACATCATGGATAATTTATTTTCTGATGATTTTTGTCACTGTCCTGGTGTCTTAAAGTTGTTCCTGATACAGTAAGTTTCTAGTTCTATAATAACTGAGTGTAGGAAGCTAGCTGGGGTTTGATTACTTGGAAATTTATGAGCTCCTTTAGTAGACCACCAATGTTCTTGTTCGTGGTTGAAGGGTCGAGGATGAGGTATCTCCTTAGGACAGAGTATTGCCTTTGGGCTGTTGGAGCTGGTAAATGTAGCATAAGCATTCCAGGCTGTGCCTCATCTAAGGAAGTTACTCATTCCAGCCAAGTGAGTGGTGTGATCTATACTGGGCCAGTAGCTAGAGTCCTCTCATAACCCCTCACCCTACACTGTGGCAGTCACCTCCCTCTTGGATTTTCATTAATATATAAGATGTATGAGAAGCTCTCTTGCCCTCTTTGGAAAATAAAGAGCTCCCCAAAAATCCTCAAAATACACCACAGAGTTTGAGTTTTAACATAATCAGTGTGGAGTTTACACGGAGTGTGTTATGTATTCCATGTAGCTGGGTCTGTTGCTGACGCCTCAGTAGTAGTTTTCTTTGATGCTGCATTAGCTGCTTTTTCATTGTTGTGACCCAGGATCTGACGAGGAGTAACTTGAGGGAGAGAGCTGAGTTTAGGGAAGGTGTGGTGGCCTGAGGCAGGAGCTTGTGGTGGCCAGTTGCATTTAAATGCGCAGGTAGGGAGCTGAGAGCCAGCAGCAAGTGGGTTAGAATATAAAACTTGAAGGCCAGCTTTAGTGACTCACATCCTCCAATGAAGCTCTCTTTCTAAAGGTTCTACAACTGTCAGAAACAGCACCCCCATCTGGGGACCAAGTGTTCAATCCTGTGAGCCTATAGGACATTTGACACTCAAACCACAACAGCTGAGAAAGAAAAAGGCCTCAAAACGTGAAAAGCTTCATTGTTAATTAATAAGTATGTTTTTACACAGATTTGACCCAAAGCAACAAAATATTTTAAAAGCAAATCGAAAACCATTCTTGCTATCATTTTCCTTCTGCTCAGTCCTTTCAGGTCACTGGCTACCCTGTGTTGTCATAGAATGACCCCTCCTACAACAGCTTTGCAAAGACAAAGACTGCTAGCTTCTCTTTGGTCAGTTGGTTAGTGTTTTCTACCCTTACAGAATTTTTGTATAAAACTTCCAAATTCTTCACTCTGGTTGGTAGATTGAGAGGCATGCCTAATAATTTTTACGTTTGTAGTTTTTGCTTGCATTTGTCTCTTGTCTGGGTAGTGACTGATACAGTTCTGAGATACTGCTACCTAGAGTATCTCATTTGAAGCAGTTGATGGTGGGTAGACTTGGTGGTGCTAGCTCACATGGCAGGTATTTCAAGACTCTCCTCTCTTTTATTCCTGCTTTTGTCCCCAACTTTAACTTCAGGCCCAAAGACATGAGGCCTTGGTGCCAAGTGAAACCCACTGCTAATGGAAGCATAGGCTAAGTAGTGCAGCCAGATGGAAGATGTTTCTGACCCCTGGCTGTCGGTCATGGGCATGCCAGGCGATGTGACTGCAGAACAGCATCAGGGCCTCTCAGAAGCTTCCCTTTCATATAATTCAGCTTGACAAGGAAAGTGAGTGCCAGTAGCAGCCACATTGTTATTTCTAAGCAAATTTAGACTACAAACTAGTATAGTTAGTGTGGGCTTACGTCCTCAAAGTAAATATTACACATAGGTAAATAATGACTTCGTTGGTTGCTAAACCCAAATGTAAAATTATCTTAAAAATCAGGCTCAATTATGTTAACTTTATGTACTCTTTGGATGCAGTAATTGGCTTTCATTTTCTTCTAAGCAATCTTAGATTTGCACATTGACTTTTAAAATGTATAATTGGGAGTATTTAATTTTTATAATTGTTTGATTACAGTAATTTAGGGAAAAGTTTTTATGGGTTAAGAATATAAAGATAAGTAAATCAAGATATGAATTGGGAGAAAATTTTAAGTAGTAATGATTAACATTTAAGTCTAAAAGGACCATTTGAATACCTTTGTGTTTTGTTAGCGTTAAATTCTACTTTTTCTCTAAATAGGAATATCGTTCAGAAAAATCTCTAGAAGAATTGAGTAAACTTGTCCCACCAGAATGTCATTGGTATGTTTATTTTATTTGAAAGAGATTTTTACACCTTAAAAATGTAAGCATTGTTGCTCCAGCTTTGATTTAACATAAAGAAGAGACTATTGAATACGACAAGAAAAAATCTGATCAGTATAGCAAACATTGCATTATTGATGGTTTTGCGACAGCTTTGTTCAACAGGCTTTTTTTCTTAGTTGCTCATGTATGTGCATGTTTGTATGTGTGAGTGGGCATGTGTGTGCCACGACATACCTGGGATGGTCGGAAAATTACTTGAGATGTTGCCATTCACCTCCCACAGTCTTTGAGGCAGTTTGTCATGTTTGTCACCGTGTGTGCTGGCCCTTCCGGGGCTTCTGGGATTCTCTTTATTTCTGCCTCCTGTCTTCTGTAGGAGGGCAGGGATGTAGCTGATGGTACTGTGTTCAGTTTGGCTCACTTGTGCTTTAAGTGCTTTACCTGGAGGCTCTTTCTTATGTGTGGAGCAGTGAGTGTATGTTGAACACTCTTCTAAGTAATTGATAAAAGCAGTGTAGTGAAATATATCTCAAGATAGCTTCAAAGTGAACATTTGAAGAGCTAGTCAGGTTTTCCAATAATTTCCCCCGTTACCTGTGTAATCTAATAAGAGCACACAGTTTATCAAATGCTTAATTTTTTTTTTTTTTTTTTTAAATTTAAGACAGGTCTTACTATGTAGCATTGGCTGGCCTGAAACTTGCTATGTTGACCAGGCTATCTTCAAACTCAGAGATCTGCCTGCTTCTGCCTCCCAAATGCTGTGTTTAAAAGAAAGTATCATGATCTCTAGCTTTTTGTTTTGTTTTTAAATATTTATTTTTAAAAATTATTTTAGATTATTTGTGTGTGTGTGTGGGGGGGTATGTGCATGTAAGTGCAGGTGTCTGTGGAGGCAGAAAATGTTGGATTCTCTGGTGCTGGAGTTCTAGGCAGTTGTGAGCTGCCTGAGTGGGTGCTGGGAGCTACACTTGGGTCCTCGGCAAGAGCAGCATGTGTTTTTAATCACTGAGCCATCTCTCTAGCCTGTGCTCTTAGTTTCTATATTTGACTTCTCTCTTTGGAAGGAACAGTATTTTTCTTAAGGCAGGTTCACTGAAATTAAATGTAATCTTAAAGAGAAATAGTATGCTTTTTCTTACTGTCATGATTTCTGTTTCATGCTGCAGTGTGCGTGAAGGAAAATTGGAGCATACACTTGCCCGAGACTTGGTTCCAGGTGACACAGTTTGCCTTTCTGTGGGAGACAGAGTTCCTGCGGACTTACGCTTATTTGAGGTAAGGTGAGGGTACATGGATATTGATTAATGAAAGGTTTAGCAGTTCTAATAATGAACATGTAGCTTATTTGAAATATTTAGTATTCTGCCTGAATAGTGACAACTGTAAGCATAGTCTCCCTCCCCCTTAATATATATCTTCTGCTATAGTGGCTTTAGAGGGTCCACTTAGTCAGTTAGCATACCTTTATAACAATCTGAGTTAGGTACTGTAGCAGACAGAGATGATAGAATTATGTTGATTAGGGAATCCTGAACATAGATCAGTATAAGCTAGAACTCAGTAATCAGGTATGAAAAGTTAAAAGATAGAAACTGAGAGGGGAGACATTACTTCTGACGTAGCAGCAGAGAAAGCCTCCTCACACAGTGTAGCCCTGGTAATTGAAAAACAGTGTGGGACAGGAAAGGAAAAGAGTATTAACCTCTGTGAGGATTCCAGTAGAGGTACTCCTTGACTCAGGGTGGGGTTATGTCTCCAAAGGCCCACTGAGAGTTTAAAATACTGTGTCAGAAATAATTGCATGTACCTAATTTATGATGGTTTGAGGCACATAGTGCTCTGTATTGACTGCTGACTCAATGAGACTGTATGTCTGACTCGGAGCTCTGGCTCACTACACTGCCCAGAATCTCATCAGAATATCATACTGCAATCTTAGAAAAGAGCAAAGGAAAAAATGGAAGTATGGTTTCTACTGAATGTGTATTTTACTTTCTCAGTGAGAGTCAGAGATGCCTAACAGCATCCCTCCTCTGGAAATGCATAGAAACCATCTAGGGTCATGGTCTGGGGGCTCCAGATTCTGTGTCTGTGACCAGTTCCTGCCAAAAGTGCTGCTTCACCCACCTCAGTACAGATTCATTAAAAACCCATTTTGAATAGGTTCTTAAAATAGAGATCTGCTTGGCCCTCTCTTTCCTCAGCATATCATAGGTTTGAAGCCACCATACTTGGCCTGAGTACTTTTAGAGATATGATTCACATATGATAAGAACTATAAGATAAGTCTATTCAGAGCTGTGTTCCCATTATCACAGTCTAATTATGAAGTTTTCATCACTTTCCAAAGAAAACTCTTTACCTTTTAGCATTCACTATGTTCTTAACACTGATAGCCACTAATTTTTTGACACTAAAGTATGTTTGCTTATTCTAGACATTTCATTAATTTAGAGGGGTTGTATAATATGTAGTTTTCTTTTTTTCTTTTTTCTTTTTGGTCTGTCTTTCACTTAACATATTTTCAGATACTTCATCTAGTACTTTATGACTTTTTATTGCCATATAATTTTCTGTTTTATACACATAGTAAGTTTAATCCACTTCTGTTTGAAGTGTTGTTTATCGGGAAGGGCTCCTACTATCTTAGTGTTCATGTTACTGCAGTCCTGTTATCTGTGGGAATGTATCCAGACCCCTCCACTCATGACTTCTTTTTGACTGAGAAATTTTTTGTGGCTTCAAATGTAGTTATATAAAATATGTCTGCAAATGAAGCATTAGCTGATAATAAATCACAAAACAACAGTTCTTCAGTATACATATAATTTAACATTTATTAAAGGAAAAACAAGTTTACCAGTGTGATGGAGATACTTTTTAATTTTTACATAAAGAATTAAATTTGGGACTGGAGAGATGGCTTAGTGGGTAAGAGCACTTGCTTCTCTTGCAGAGAACTGGGTTTGATTCCCTGCAACAACATGTTGGCTCATAGCCATCATTAACTCCAGTTTCTAGGAATCCAGTGCTTTCTTGTGGCCTCTGTGAGCACCAGCTCATGAATGTACTATGTTTGCACGCACGCGCGCGCACACACACACACACACACACACACACACACACACACACAGCAGGTGCTAGGGCTTGGGCATTTATTAGAATGGCTTATAGGCTGTCCAACAATGGCTGTTTATCAGTGGAAGGTCCAAAAATCCAGTAGATGTTCAGTCCACAAGGTTAGATGTCTCAGCTGGTCTTCAGTATACACTGGAATCCCAAAGAAGTATGCTGTGATGCCAGTGAAGGAATGGACTTGTGAGCAAGAGTGATAGCAGGCAGTGAGCTTCATTCTTCCATGTTCTTTATGTAGACTGCCAGCAGGTGTGGCCCAGATTAAAGGTGACTCTTCCCACCTCAAAAAAATCTGGATTAGAAGTAGGTCTTCGCACTTCAAATGATTCAATCAAGAAGAAAACAAATCCCTTACAGGTGTGTCCAGCAATTTGGTTTTAGTTAATTCTAGATGTTGTTAAGTTGACAACTAAGCCATCCCACCCCTGTTACATTCTTCTTTTTTTTTTTGAAACAGGGTTTCTCTGTGTAGCTTTGCGCCTTTTCTAGAACTCGCTTTAGAGACCAGGCTGGCCTGGAACTCAGAGATCTGCCTGCCTCTGCCTCCTGTGTGCTGGGATTAAAGGTGTGTGCCACCACCGCCCAGCCCCTGTTACATTCTTACAGGTCATCCCAAGAAATTTTGGTTCTAGAGGGGTGAGTACTCCTCCTGGGAGCCACCACAAACATTCCATTGAACTGGAAGCTCAGACTTCTCCCTTGGGAACAGGAAGTAAAAATTTTCCTAGTAAGTCTCCAGGGGTGACAGTGAGTGGAAGATTCCTTTTTTGCCCCTTGATTTCTGGACCTGTGGAGCCTGGCTGTGGGAGAAACCATGCCATATATTGGATGCTGATTCATAGCGTGTGCTGCCTGCCTCCTGGAGAAACCTACCCTCAGCCCTGTAGGCTGTTGCCACCTAGTTGACGCCCTAACTGTGTCTTTAAAAGGCCATCTGTCTTTCTCTCAGTCCACCTGCTTTAGGATGGCAGGAAACATGGTAAGACAGGTGGATTCCATGATCTCACATTTCTCTGGTTGAGAAGTGAGATCCTTGGTAAGAAGCAATACTGTGTGGAATACAGTATTGTGGTAGATCAGGCATTCTCTAAGTTCCCGTAAGGTGGTTTTGGCAGATGGATTATGTACAGGAAAGGCAAATTCATAGCCAGAACAAGTATCTACTCCATGAAGGACAAGGTGCTGTCGTTTCCAGGGAAGAAGTGGTCCAGTGTAGTCAAGTTGACAACCAAGAATGGCCATCACAGCATGCATGCAGGCAAACATGGATAAAAACAAATAAATCTTTTTAAAAATGATAAATCCTCCCTGAGCAGTTGATACTGCAAGTTGAACATTTTTCAGAATTGATAAATATTTTTATTTTATAATCATTAATGCTGAGAATGCCACTTTGCATAAACATATAACACATGGAGTATGTTTAGGGTTATTTCTGAAATTATTGAAAAATTTGCCCTAATCTCACGCCAAAATTTATCAAACAACTTTTGTGAAATTCTTGTCAACAATTCATATAGTAATGTTTAAAATCAAACTTTCTAATATTATGCAGCCCAAAACTACCAATTTGATACCTACTTGTTAAGGAATATTGTCAGAAAATGTTTTTCATCATTAGTAAACTATTATGTTTATGTAACAGCAAAAACCTTTCTATGTACAATAAAAGCCCTCCAATTCATAAACTACTTAGGCAGTGTGTGGGGTAACCGTATGCAAAGTGCATGTTGTATGTTCAGAACCAAGCAGCAGTAAAGTTGCACACTTCAACATGGGTGAGTCCTGGCAGAAAAAACTCAGATTCTTTATGTGTTGGATGTTGAACTTTTTTTTATGGTTATTGGATGTTCAGAAATCTTTCGCTGTTGTCAAATTGTTTATGACTCCTTAAAATTAATGTGATCTCAACCTATGCTATGAGCGTAGTTTAACAAGTGTGCTCCTTGGGGCTGAGGAAGTAGTTGAGTGGGTTAGAGTACTATAAGCAAGAAGGCCTGAACTTGGATCTCTTGGATCCCTAGTAAATCATGTCTGGAACCTCAGAATTATGGTAGAGACAGGTAGATCTGGATAGCTAGCGTAGACCAACTTAGCTCACAGTTCACTTTATAGTCTGTCATGGCAGGCAAGTCAAGCTCTCAGGAGCTTAGAGCAGCTGACAACGTGATGACAGAAGAGGGCAGTGAGGGTATGCATGCTAGCACTCAGCTTGATTTGATTTTACAGTCTTAGACTGCCCTGGATCCTCTGCCTAGGGAATGTGCCACCTGTAGTGTGTAGTTCTTCCCATCTCAGTCAATGTAATCACAGGTAATCATACCCTATGGCAGTGGTTTTCAACCTTCCTAATGCTGAGATCCTTTATTGTAATTCCTCATGTTGTAGTGATCCCCAACCATAAAGTTATTTTGTTGCTACTCCATAACTAATTTTGCTACTGTTATGAATCATAAAGTAAATATCTGATAATATAGGATATCTGATACACAATCCCCAAAGGGGTCATGACCTACAGGTTGAGAACCACTGTGCTACAGACATGCTTAGAAACCCATCTCTTGAGTGAGTCTAGATTCTGTCAGGTTGAGAACATTAAGCATCACAGGGAGCTTTTAGGTTTAGTGAGAAACTTTGCTCAAAAATAGGGTGGAAAATACACCCCATCCCCAAGCTAGGAAATGAGCCTAGTGGTCTTCTGAGAACCAAACTCTAGTTCTCCAGTTCAGAGCAGCAAGTCCTCTTAACTTCTGAGGCATCTCTCTGAACTCCTCTTGTGGACTTTGATAAGACTTGGATTGTTAATACTTTTGTGATTCTGTTATAAGTGATAGAACTTGCTTTTCCTACTGTTTTCAAGATTTTTTTTTTTGTGGATTGATTGAGCTTCTTGATTATGTAGATTGGTGTTTTTCATCAAGTTTGGGAAGTTGCTGGCCCTTATATATATATAGTCAGATATTCACTCTGCCTGTCTTTGCTTGTCTTCTTGAATTCCCGTGACATGTTGTTTTCCTTGATAGTGTCTCACACACAGATCCTTCGTCTCTATTTCTTTTTGTTATTATGTTTTTCATCCTGCTCTTTAGACTAGTGGTTTTTTAAGCATTTCTTATTTATTTTTATTTGAAATTTTTATTGTTATCTTATTTGTATGTGATTTGGCCTCCATGTATGTTTGGGCACCAGGTATTGCCCATGGGGGTCAGAAGAGGGCATCTGACCCTCTGGTACTGAAGGGTAAGATAAATGTGTGCCTTCAAATGGATGCTAGGAATTGAGCCTGGGTCCTCTGGAAGAATAGCCAGTGTTCTTAACCACTGAGCCATCTCTGTAGCCTAAGTGGTAATTTTAAAACAATATTTTATGTGTATGCGAATTATGAATATGCCTGTTATCTACAGTCTGGCAAAGGGTGTCAGATCCCTTGGATCTGGAGTTATAGATTTATGAGCTATCATGTGGGTTCTGGGATTGAACCCTGGTCTCCTGTAAAAGTAGCAGGTGTTCTGAACCATCTCTTGAGCCCCTAGACTGGTGAGTTGTTGTGTTTTGTTTTTTTGTTTTTGTTTTTGTTTTTCAAGACATGGTTTCTCTGTGTAGCTTTGTGCCTTTCCTGGAACTCTGTAGACCAGGCTGGCCTCGAACTCACAGAGGTCCTCCTGCCTCTGCCTCCCAAGTGCTGGGATTAAAGGCATGCGCTACCACTGCCTGGCTCTTTTTAATTTTTAATGTTGAACCTCTTCTAGGTAATTTCTTGTTCTGTTTTTATTTCCAGCTCCTGGTTTATATAATAAATATTGAGTAATTGTCATGTCTTATATAACACAGGCCCTCATACAACCTAGGCAAGTGATCTGCTATTGAGCTATTACCCCAAACCCTAGATTTCTAATCGTTTCCTTATGTTATTTCTACTATTATTTTCATAAACTGTGTTTCTTGATTTTGTTAGTTCTTTCAGTATAGTTAATACAGTCCACTTACCTTTTTCTAGTCCATAAGTTTGATGTCTAGGCTACCTCACAGAGGTTTGTGCCAGTTAATTTTTTTCTTATGAAGTCAGCTGTGCGTGTGTAAGTGTGTGAGTGTGTGTGTGTGTGCGTGTGTGTGCGTGTGTGTGCATGATATGTGTGTTTGTGCGTGTGTGCGTGTGTGTGTGTGTGTGTGTGTGTGTGTGTGTGTGTGTGTGTGTATAACTCAACATTCCTAAAGTATTTAAGCATACTTTACTTGATGGGCGTTGGTGTTTTGTCTGTGTGTGTGTCAGTGAGCCATTTGCGTGTCTGGTCCTAAGGAGGCTGAAAGAGAGCATCAGATCTGCTGGAGTTGGAGTTATAGACGGTTGTGAGCTGCCAGACTGAGGATCAAACCTGGGTCCTCTGGAAGAGTAACCAGTGCTCTTAACTACAGAGCCATCTCTCCAGCCCCCAATGCCATGTTTCTTAATTATGTTTTAGTGGGGTGGTGTTGGCTTCTCCCTGGGGATGGCAGAGAGTAGGCAATTTTTAAAGATCACTTAGTAAAATTGCAGGGACCCTTTTTTTCATTAAGCACTTGAGTTAGAAAGTCAACAGTTTATAGACAGGGATAAAATCAACATCAAATGTCCTTAAAGTGTGTGTGTGTGTGTGTGTGTGTGTGTGTGTGTGTGTGTGTGTGTGTGCGCGCGCGCACGCTCATGTTTTTGCCCATGGAGGCAGGAGATCCACCTTGGATGTCATTCCTTAGATGCTGTCCACCTTTTTTTTTCAGACAAGGCATCCATCTTACTGGATCCTGAGGCTCCAGATTAGTCTATGGTGGCTGGCCAGTGTGCCCTAGGCTCCTGCCTGCACTTCCCCAGCACTGGGACTACTATAAGCCCCTGTCCCCATGCCTGACATCATGTGTGGTTTCTAGGACTTCAGATCCTCCCAGGGTGAGGCTGGGGGAGGAGGCTTTGCCATTCCCATGGGGCTGAGGCTGTTATCCTTGACATGGCCTTGTCGGCAACACTCATCCATTCAGTACTGCATTCACGCAGGGCTTCCTCTGCTTCCCATACTGGGGAAATACTGTTTGTGGGTTCTGCTTTTAGAAACTTACCCAGATCACATAAGTAGCATTTTTCTCACCTAAAATGGCATTTTCTGTGCTTAGAAAGGTGAATACTTTGAGACATGGCAAAACTAAGCAATAATGTTGTGTTAAGAAAATTGGGTTCTTAGCTGTAGTTTCCCCTGGTGTCTCCATTTCCTTAGTTGTGTTTTGAATTTTAGACTAGCCTATTCTTACGGTACGCATTCTTTGTTGCATGTGTCAGGTTTTGTTGACTTCATTTAATATGTATGTTTCTACTGATCTAGTCTTCTGTCATAAAATAATGGATATAAAACAGGATGTAGCAAATGGCTGAATGGGAATACTGGAAGAAGTGTGGTGGTCATGAACTCTTGAAATGTGAAAGGCGCTGTAAGCTTAGATTTATGGAAGCCTTGTTTTCCAAGGCTGTGGATCTTTCCATTGATGAGTCCAGCTTGACGGGCGAGACGACTCCTTGCTCTAAGGTGACAGCTCCGCAGGCAGCCGCTGCTAATGGAGACCTTGCATCCAGAAGTAACATCGCCTTCATGGGAACGCTGGTCAGATGTGGCAAAGCAAAGGTGATTATGATTTTCTCTTGACAAAAAGCAGTTTCTTCATCAAAACATTTTTTTCCTATTCTTTAAAAACTTTAAAAATCTATCTGTGTGTATATGTATATGCATGTATAGGCAATTGGGCACCATGGCATGTACATGGAGGTCAGGACAATTTTGTGGAGACACTTGTCTCTAGCTCTGTGTGGCTGCAAGGGTTCAAATGCAGGTCATCAGACTTGGCAGCAAGAGCTTTTAGTTGCTGAGCTATGCCACTGACCCATCTTTTTTCTATTCTCTTTTCCCCCCTTGGGTTATTTTCATTTTCGTTTTTTAAGTAGTACTGGTTGTAATATTCTCACTGTATGTTTTCACCTAAGGATGTATTTCAACTATTTTGTTTCCTGGTTTATAATAGTTTACCAATATAAAAGGCACCATTTGGGCTGGAGAGATGGCTCAGTGGTTAAGAGCACTGGCTGTTTTAGAGGTCCTGAGTTCAATTCCCAGCACCCACATGGTGGCTCACAACCATCTATAATGGGATGTGATGCCCTCTTCTGGCCTGCAGGGCTACCTGCAGACAGAGCACTCCTACCTAAAAACAAAATACATAAATAAATAAAATTTTAAAAAGTCACCATTCGTTGATACAAGTGGGGGTTATATGTTTATTGAGTATAAGACATTTAAATTTTAAAATATGGACCTCCCATTTGGGTCATTTTGTTTCCAGGGCCTGTATTTAAAAGGGGTAAATATTAATAAGAGTAACATAAACATGTACATTTGCAAAGGGAATCTTGAATATATATACACACATACATTACATTTATGTATGTGTGTATATATATCCCAGATCTGGGGGTAAGACTGAAGAAAGGAAGTAAAAGATCTTTGTTCTCTACCTCCCCCCTTTCCTTTTCTCTTTCTTTAGTTCTCAGTGATTCTGTCTGAATATAAATGTATTTCTCTGGTTTCCCCCTTAGGGTATTGTCATTGGAACAGGAGAGAATTCTGAATTTGGAGAGGTTTTTAAGATGATGCAAGCAGAAGAAGTGAGTACTGACTGTCAGCCATTTTCTTCAATCTCTAATTTTCTGTCTTACATGGTGGAAAGGTAAGTAGTTATAGATTCTTGCATGTACTGTTGAAGACTGTTTTCTTCAGGATATTGCTCATTTTTTCTTACAAACACAATTGGAAATCCTAAAATTGGAAGGGCCTAAATGTACATTGTCATTAATATGAAAGGTTTTTATTTTTATTGTTTATCTTAGAAAGAGATTCATAGCCATTGGATAGGTGTTATTCTTACAGAAAATGGTTCTGTTCTGTTATTACTTTGGGTGAGGATTTACCCTAACGTGTAGCATGTGCTCAGCACATGTTCTGTCACTGATGTGCACCCTCTGCCCCTAGGATTACTGTTGATGTGCTTTTAACTCAGGTCATATACTCTACCCCAATTTTAACATAATTTCCTCTGTGTGTGTGTGTGTGTGTGTGTGTGTGTGTGTGTGTGTGTGTGTGCGCGCGTGTGCAAAATTACATTCTGTAAATGCTGTGTTCTTCCACAATCATCTGGATTTCTTAGCTAAACTAGCAAAACTCCAGTTTGTGGTATATTGTGGAACAGGGAGCTTGGTGGTGGAAGATCAGTAAAGAAGATTAGCAGATCGGGAGGCACAGAATAAAACAAAAACTTGGGTTACTGGGCATGTTTGTGGGTACAGAGGAAAATTGGAGAATGGCAGGAATAGCTGACAGCAATGAAGTCTGGGAGAAGCTGGCAGGAGACATTTTTATCTTAGTGGGAAGCATTGCGAGAAGCCTTTTCAGGTAAGCCAGGTCTTTAAAGTGGACAGCTTTCACTGCTTCCTGTGTGAGCTACACCATGTGAGCACAGGCCTCAGTTTCTTCAAGGGGGGGAGAGTATTAACATCTAGAGAGTTGTGTGCTTAACTCAGGAATGTGCATTCTGAGTGCTTGGCAGAGTTCCTGGCACCTGGAAAATGTGTCCAGTTTAACTTACTGTGGCAATCTTCTCTCACTTGTCAAGGCACCAAAAACTCCTCTGCAGAAGAGCATGGACCTCTTAGGCAAGCAGCTATCCTTTTACTCCTTTGGTATAATAGGTAAGAGAAGAGTGAGTACAGTTTTTACTTGTGTTTTTTTTCTTGTTGTTTGGACATACTATTTATTTTGCACATATGTGGATGCCAGAGGACAATAGTTCGTCATCACGTGGGTTCTGTGGCTTGAACTCATGTTGTCTGGCGTGGTGGCAAGCTCGCTTACTCACTGAGCCATTTCATTGGCTTTTTGGGTTTTCTGTTTTGTGTGTTAAGGGTAGAATTATTTTGCTCCTATGTTTCCTTTTATCTTAATACTCATTTTTTAAAATTTAAAACCAACTATGGGGACAGAGATAAGCCAGAACTGTGGAATTCCTGTGTGTAGTCAGCGAGCATTCCTCTAAACATTTCAGTGCTTTTCTAGTCGGGCTAGTGTTGACGGCTCTTCTCAGTCTTGGCTCTTCTCCTCTTTCACCTTCTCCTCCCCTTTTTCCTTCCTTCCTTCTGGCTTGGATATTCTGCCAGAAATGTTTTGTCATTAAGTTGATAATGACCTAAGCAGAATTAAAGATAGTGTAGTATTCTGTTTTCTGGATCTGTAATCAGGCATCTTTTCAGATATTTACTTAGAGTTTCTGATTATTTTTAATTTATATGAATTATTCTTCCAGTGAAGACCATTAATAGCATATTACAACCATTGTTCATTTTTTTAGGATACATTTTTAGAAGTAAAATTATTGAAGTAACAGGTATCCAAGTAATTTTAAGTTTTTGATCATCCTAGGAATATCCCATCCTTACATTTATAGGAATGTTTACTTCAAGAATAGTGCTGTAGGGCTGGAGAGATGGCTCAGAGGTTAAGAGCACCGACAGCTCTTCCAGAGGTCCTGAGTTCAATTCCCAGCACCCACATGGTGGCTCACAACCATCTGTAATGAGATCTGGCACCCTCTTCTGGCCTGCAGGAATATATGTAGACAGAACACTGTGTACATAATAAACAAATAAATCCTTAAAAATAAAACAAACAAAAAAAGAATACTGCTATAGCCAGGCAGTCGTGGCACACACCTGGAATCCCAGCACTCGGGAGGCAGAGGCAGGTGGATCTCTGTGAGTTCAAGGCCAGCCAGGTCTACAAAGGAAGTTCAGGACAGCCAGGACTACACAGAGAAACCCTGTCTTGAACTCCCCCCCCCCAAAAAAAAAATTGTACTCTAGATTAATTTCTTCTTGTTTAGATTTTCACTTTGCTTAGTTTTTGGTGCTGATGACTGAATCCAGGGCCTCACACATGCTGGTCAAATGTTCTACTATAGAACTACACTTCTAGCCACTATATAAGTTTAAATTTTACTGTTATAGCAACATGTATACCATGGTGACTTCAAACTTATTTTGTAGCCAAAGATGACCTTGAGCCTTCCTATACCTCCCAAAGGCTGGGGTTGCAGGACTGTGGTACTGTGCCTGGCTTACTTTTACTATTTCATTTCAAGATTATCTGCTTCATAGCAAGGTACTGATGCCTGGAACTGTAAGTCTAGAGGAGGTCATAGGTTAAGTTAGAGGAGGGCCTGCTGCTGTTATTTGCTAAATGGACATAGTATCAAGCTGCCTTCTGAATACTTATTCCTATACCCTTAGATGAGTGCAGCTCTAACCTTCAAAGAGAAGCTGCTTTTTTGTAGTAGATAGTGATTAATAGACTTAGCTGGTCCAAGTGCAGAATAAGTAACTGGAGTGCTCATCCCTAAATGAGGCATCTATATTATAGCGCACTCCCACTAAGGCTTAGGGAGTATGTAGAAGAGGAAGCAGAAAGTTTGTAAGAGTCAGAAATAGTGTCTTCAGAAGGTGACAGAATCCAATGATCTTGTGTCATGAATTCAGAGCAGCTGTAATTGCCTGAATGAGACCTGAAAAAGATCAAGTCATTGAACATTCTGATATGGAGGGGCTCATGAAGCTCCATTCTCTTAACTGAAGAGCTGTTGGCAATCATGACTGCTGGGTAGAGTCGGTTTTCTTCAAGGGTTTGGCCCCTGGTAGGTTGTTCATGCTTTAGTGGATAGCTCTTCACCCATGTGCATAAGAGCAACACTAATTTGGCTCAGTGGTTTCTAAAAGAAATGAAGACTTGAAGTTGAGGGGTATATATATGTGGGAGTATGTATCCAGGAAGGACCTGGAGGGAGGGAGGGAGGGTAGCTAGGATAAAACCACATTGTATACATGTGTGAAATTCTCAAAGAACAAGTAAAAAATACCAGAATGAAATGGTAACTGTTTAAGGAGAAAGCTATGTTTTCCTTGCTTTAAACATTGTATAATATATAGATGGCATCAAAAAATTGCACGTAACTGTGTAAAAACACCTTCTGTTTCTATATCATCAGTTAATTTAAATTTAAACAAAATACTTACTTTTAAAATTATGTAGTTTAAGTTAGAGTTGTAACTTTGTTCCTCAAAAGTTAATTATTCAGGTACTACTACTTTTATAATCCATTATTTATTTACTGTTTTGAATGACATCTTTATCATATACACGGCACATATATTAATTTAGAATTTTAATGTGGAATTTTTCCTAATTCTCCCACTGTTTTAACTATTATAGTTCTTAGTGTTTTAAATTCAGTAATGCATTTTAAAGCAATTTTTTCCCTTTTGTAGTTTCAATGAAACAATCCCTAAAATACCTGTTTTATATCTCTATGGTGATCACTTGTCACCTTAGGAGGCAGGAAGGTAATGCTTTTGCTTTTAATTGGTTTATATTCCTATAACTGCTTTTATTTGGTTATTGCCATGTATCTGTGCTTCTAGTGAATTTGTTAGTAAAAAATCTCAGTCTCTCTGAGGTAGTCCTAAATATATACCTTAATAGGAAGTACGTACTTCATGTGTGGTGTCTCATATTGATTTATGTAAAGTTAAATTACAGTGTTGTTTGTAAAATTGAGAGTAAGTGTGAGACCTGTGTGTTTCATAGATCTGCCTCCAATTTCGTCCTGTGAAAATGCTGTCAGTGTTCTTTGAACTGTTAGTTTCTGTTTTGAGAGATGAGTGGGAGCGTCAGAGCCGAGGAGAAGCTGTATTCTCTGCACATGCCCTTTCAGGACAGCCTCTAGGGGATATGCTTTCCCTTTTATTCATCCTTGAGCTGGTTAATCTGTCCTCTGTAGGTGATTATGCAGAAAAGGGAAAAAATAAGTATTTCATCTTGTTTTAGGTATCATCATGTTGGTTGGCTGGTTACTAGGAAAAGACATTCTGGAAATGTTTACTATTAGTGTAAGGTAAGTTCTAGTATTTGTACATTCAGTCTCTTGTCTCTTCTCTCTCTGGTGGAGTTCATTTCGTTAGGGAGATTGATTTTATGTGGAGCCCATAAGAATATAACATTTCTACTATGTTTCTACTTAAATAATTTAAAAGCCAGACTCTGTTTTTGTTATGTATATATCATATGTATACATATTAGATATACAGTATATAAATATATTATAACTATATATATGTACACACATATGTACTATATAGCTATAATGTTTGCCTCACAAAAGCTGTATATTCAAATGATCTCCTGGGAAAATGGAAGCCTACTTATTTGTCAGTGGAGAAAAAGCAGACTGGACTGTTAACTCACTATTGCATTTTTTGCATGTAGGTAGACAAGGAATGTTCAAAAGCTCATGGTTTGCAATAGAAAATCACACTGTATTAATTAAATAATCAGCCTCCAAAGAAAAAGAAAGTCTCTAACATCAAGTATCCTTTGTCATCCATGGAAGAGGGACAGTTTATTATAGAAAAACATCAGAGAACAAAGAATTTCTAGAAATGTAAGATCTTGATTGCTGAAATTAAAAATTCAGTATGAAGTTTAAGAGAGAAAATAGAAAAACAAAGAAACAAAGAAACAAAAAACCCATGAAAGAGGTGATAGTAACCCATAATGAGATAGAAACAGAAAAGAACAATGTCAGGAACTGTTATTTCCAAAGGAGAAATGAGAGAAAACCATACAGGAAACAGTGTGGGTATCTTCTCAAGATAAAGTGCAGTCTATGTCTTGGTGACTGAATGAATTCATTATATACCTAGCTAGATGGAAAAGGTTGCAGGCTACACGCCATGCAACATCGTGAGGCTGAGGAACACAAGCCATCTACAAAAGAAGTATAGTTAGCTTGTCCTCAGGCTTGTCATTATCTCTGGATTCCCACTACAAGTTGTACTAAATGCTTTAACTCAGCTCTTCACAGACCACAGCTGGTGTCTGTGTCGTGAGGACAGGAGGGCCAGTTTAGAGTGTCCTGCAGCAGAGTGTGCAGCCCTTCACTTGGGCACACAGACATGGCAGTTCTGAGTTCCAGGATTACCCTGGTTACAGTTAGCCTCATTTACTGCTGTGTGCTTGCAAAGATACTGGTGTAGTTAAGAGTCACTGTACCTAGGTATTATATAACTATGACTTCTTGTAAGATTATTATGATTTTCTTAGACCAGGGAAAGATTATCAACAATCTCCTTTATTATAAATAGTGTGGCCCAGCAACAAATTGGACAACACTTCATATCAGGTCACCAGGGAAGCAGAATTAGGAAGTTAATCAGGTGAAGAAAGGGAAACATTTTATTTACTTTTCATCTGTAGCAACATCAGATTACATTGTAAGATGGTGGGACATTGATTATCAACAACAGAGAAAAATGATTGTAAGTGAAGATTAGGCCTAGCCCTAGTATTAGTTAGATCAGTTAAAAATAGCAAATGCTCAGGATATTTATGAAGGGAAGAAAAGGGGGAAAAGATTATATGTGGGTATGTAAAAAAGGATAGAACTCACCTAGTCAACTTAAGGGAAAGAAATTCTGAGTAGCATCTCTATATTGTAGACCAGGATGGAAAAGTTCAAATATTAAAAGAAAACAAAAATCAGTATTTCCAAAGGACCAAATTGTGTACATTTTATAGGAAGAAGAGAGTGATATCTTCTCTCAAAGGTCTTTGTGACAAAGTAAAGCAGCTAGACCACAACCCGAAACTTGTTTTAAAAAGTGTATCTGTGTGTGTGCTTGTGTGTGTGTGTGGGCATTAAATATGAAATAAAAATGGGGAATATGTTTGTGATACTGTTAGCATAAGATAGGGCCAAGTTTAGTTCTTTAATTTTTTTTTTTTTTTAGTAATTCTGGTCATAAGGATTCATAGTATTTTATTATTTCTTTAGGATATGTCAACATTCCAAAAATTAAAAAAAATTAATAGAATAAAAACCATGGTTGCATTGTACTCAAGTATAAATATATGATTCATGATGGTATCTTTAGTGATCTAATTTTTTTCATTTCTTGAAACATTTTGCTTTTATTTAAGAATTAATTTAACAATGATTTCTATATGTACCAAAAATGACTGATGTAAAAATGTAGGATATAATTGCCTAGAAGTGGAAGGTTGGTGTAGTAATAAACCATCAGTGTCTTATAATCCTTTAGGGTTTTTTGATCAATATATCCTATTCCCATATAAGAAAGTATAAAATAAACCTTATAGATAGTCTTTATAGGTTTGTGAGGGTTTTTTGTTTTTATTTTATTTTGTTTGTTCATTTGTTTTTGAACCTCCTCAATTTTTTCAGGCATTCATTGAACAAAAGTGAGAATTCTGGAGTTGTGCACCATAATGGCAAAGAGGAAAACTGACAGATGACTAAATAATTACCAGACAAAAGAGAATGCAGAAAACCAGATAGAAATTCTTTGGGCTGTAAAAATGGGTGAAGTTAACCATGTAATTGAAGTATCAGGGCTATAAACTCCTGAGGTGATGAGTGAGTGGTGTGTTTGTGGTGACAAAATGAAAAAAGCCATTTCTCCTGGTTATTTTTGCAGCAAGGATTTTATCATGTAATGTGTCCAATAAGAATCTAGACCATCCCTTTTTACCAAAACTATGTATGATGATATTCTTTAATTTTTAATGATGCTTATTTTTGTTCATACTTTATATGTTAGAAGTGTTGCTTGCTGATAAAACAACTGCAAAAGTAGCTGGTTGGGTATGGTGAATCATGTCTGCTACCCAGCTGAGGCAGGAGGATCATGAATTTGTGGCTAGTCCTGGGTAATGAGACATTATCTCATAAAAAGTAAAAGCAACTCCCAAACCCAAGCAAACATACAAAACCTGAAGACTATCAAAGAAGAACCAGGATTGTAAGTTAGAACCTGTTAGGAATGTGTTTTGAGATGTTTACACTGCTTTAATTAGCAGTAGAACAGTCCACTGTACCTCGAGGATGTTACCCACTTCAGGTATATAGACTGTCAAAACAAGGGATAGTTTTGGATTAAGATTAACAAAATTCTTATGAAGTTTTCATAATCTACTCTTCTGTATGTTATTTGTAAAATGACTCAAGAGCAAAAGATTGAGAAGGATTGTTAGATGTGGATTATGAATCATGGTGTGCATGGTTGTTGTATAGTAAGACAGTGGATGCAGGAGAGCAAAGGATTTCATTTCACCATGCTCAAATGAGAGACAGAGGTGTGCATGTGTTTAACCCTTCAGCGTGCTCAGTCTGCCTAATATTTTTGTAAATGTTGCTTATTTCCAGCCTTTATAATCAACCTCTAAACAAAGAATAATGTAAATTATGGTTACAGAAGTAGAACGGAGTGTTAATGTTAGGACGTAGGAATAGCAATATTGTTGTGATATTAGTCAACTTAGATCTTCATACTGTGTATTCGTTGCTTATAGTTTGGCTGTAGCCGCAATTCCTGAAGGTTTGCCTATTGTGGTGACAGTGACACTGGCCCTCGGGGTTATGAGAATGGTGAAGAAAAGGGCTATTGTGAAGAAACTGCCTATTGTTGAAACGCTAGGTAAGTGTTGTGAAGAGCAGAGGTAGCGAGGCCTTAGTTCACGTGGTGGAGAGTCACTGCACTTCAGTTTCTTTGTTACTAACATTAGAGCGATGTTGGGCCCAAGCAGTGATGGATACAGTTTTAACAACCCAGATAAGCAATTACAAATTCATTTCTTAAGAGGAATCTTTATGCATTATGGGATATACTAATGCTTAGATCATATTTTTGATATCCATATTGCAAATGAAGTCTTGGAGCAAAATTATTAGAATTTTTTTTATAGTTGATAATTACAGAACTCAGTTTCCTGCTTAGATTGACTTCATTTATAGGGAGAACAATAAGTATATCCTGGTTCTATTGATTGAACAACTTTGTTCTCAAAATATCACAAAACTTCTTTTAAAAGTATTGGTGAAATTATTAAGGCCACTCCACGTAGTTAAAAGGGAAGTTTATTTTGAAGTTTATTTTAAATGAAGGGGTAGGTTGCAGGGTCTGGGAAAGGGATGGCACAGTCCGTTGGTGTTCTTGGAGAACTCTGCTCAGTCTGCCTCCAGCGTCCAGGGTCCCAGAACCAAGAGAAGTCTCTCCTCTCTGGATTCTGGGTCTTCAGCTTCCTCCCTCAGCCCCGCCTTGTAGGCATGACCATTACTGAAGCCTCAATGGGGGTTGGAACTTCCAGGCCAAGGCTGGAATGGCTACCCACTACATAAAAGTAGTGTAACTATCCAAAAAATGTTTTTAAGTTCAATTTCTTGTATATAATACCTTGAAAAACCCTGATTGAAGAAATTATGTGGATTCACATGTCAGAATCTTTTAAAATTCCTAGAAAATGTATTCTGAAGTCATTGGCCAAAACCAGTATGAAGTAGCTTTGTAGGAACTAAGAAAAACAAACATCTAAATTTTGTTTCTAACTTCAGAAACTTTACCTTATGACGAAGCAAACATAATGTAAGAAATTACAATGAGCAATGACTTGGGAATTCAGAGTAACAGAACACTGTTTGCAGATGTTTTCTTTCTTTTTCTGAGGTGACCCCTGTGATTTATTTTTAGGCTGCTGCAATGTGATCTGTTCAGATAAAACTGGAACATTGACAAAGAATGAAATGACTGTTACTCACATATTCACTTCAGATGGTCTGCATGCTGAGGTATTGAATTTCTGTCTTTTTAAAAAAGTCTAGCCTTTTAAAGAAACTCAGAGTTTAAAATGCTTACCAATTCTAATGTTTTTATCTTCAAAATCTCTTTTTTTTTTACATGTGATCTTATCGCTTGTTTCACATTGTGTGTACAATTTAGCGTCTTGGATCCCTTGGCATCTTTTTAAATCACCCTCCATCCATTCATCACCAAGTACTGCCAGTTTTGACCTCCTAAAATTACCTTCCTGGGTGTCTGTTTTATAGCCAGCTTCTCCAGGCCGTGTTACACGTTGCTCACCGGGCCTTCCAATGCATCCTTTTGACTAGTCTTTTTGTATTTGTTTTTGGTTCTCACATTGTCAGTTCTTTGAGAGCCTTGTGCAGAGATATGGCACGTCACTTCCAAGTTAATTCAGCGGTTCTCCATTGTGCAGAGGATTCTGAATTAAGGCTCTGTGTGGCCTTTTCCTTCCTTTTCTAGCCTTAGCTGCCCCTCTTACTCCCGTGTATGCTCCATGAAACATACTGGCTTTGTCGTTCTCTCTGTGTGACAGAATTTCCCCATGACCTTTGTTGCTGGCCCACCGTGTCAAAAAGCTGAATGCCTCTTTTTCTTCAGTATTGATTCTCTGCACTTTACAGGAAAGTCTTCCTGAGCACTGAAACTGCCCCTGTGCCTCACGTGTTCTTAGTATTCCAGTCTTTATCCCAGCTGAAAATTCCTTCCCTCTTTCCTACTAGATGATGAGTTAAGAGCAGGAGCTGTGTTGACATATCACAGTAAATACCAGAATAAATCAATAACGAATGACTTTATAAACTTACGTATTGATAATCTCTGTATTGTGCTTCTTCCAGAAGCTGGTGGAGGGCTACTTTTAGGCCCTCCTGGTTTTTGCAGACTCTCTGATTAGAATATTCTTAGTAGTTATAAAGGGCACAGATTTTTAAAGTTTACAGAAAGAAAACAAACATTAGAAAAATTGACAGAAGTCTGTACTTAGGTTTGTTTGGGTCTGTTTTACATAGTCCTTAAAGTGGGATTGTTGAATGCAGGTTATTAGGTTTGGTCAGGGATACCTAAAGCTATATGTGTTCCTTTTTCAGAAGGGTGGCTGGAGTTACCTGTGATTGTATGTATGGCAGACAGGATAGTAGTTTTTCTTCAGAGTCTATCATTTTACATTTAACATTAATGATTTGTCATTTTTTTATTCTAAGCTTTATTATTTTCATTATGATAGCTGTTTACCTAGATTCTAGCCACTTGGGATACTTGGCTTGTTTCATGTATGATTTTTTTAGGGTAGCCTTGTACTGTGCTGTCAGAGCAGCCTGTCATTTCCAGGGTGAGCCTTTCACTGTCCCTAAGACCATTTGCCTGGAAACCAAGTTCCAGCTAGTATCTGGTCTTGGGTGTGGGTGAGAGGCTAGACATGGTAATAGTGGATTCAAGTTTTTTTTTTTTTTTTTGCAAGCTGTAATGTATTGCTATATAAAGTTAAGCTCAGTTATATAGAGATTTTCCATGTTTTCTTTTCTTTTTTTTTTTTTTTTTAGCTGAGGATTGAACCCAGGTCCCTGTGCTTGCTAGGCAAGCGCTCTACCACTAAGCTAAATCCCCAACCCCTATGTTTTTTATTTTTTTTTTAATCTTACTTTTATAATGAATCATTGAGCAGACAAAAATATCTTTTTAGGTTAATTAGTATCCTAAATAGAATTTCTGTTCCTCTAATATTAAATTGTCTGTTTTAGATTTATTTTATTGTTAAGCATTTGTATACCAACAGTATAACTAGAAAGTGACATGAATATAGTTCAGGCTGTTATTTGGTTACCATTAAGTCTTATTACTGTACTGTTTGTGTTGTTAATCCTTAGGTTACTGGAGTTGGCTATAATCAGTTTGGTGAAGTAATTGTTGATGGTGATGTTGTTCATGGATTCTATAACCCAGCTGTTAGCAGAATTGTTGAGGTAAAAATATATTCAAGAAGTTAACTTAGTGCATAATGACTTAAGCCAGAGTGATGCATTTACAGTTGATATGCATTTCTTTTAGGCGGGCTGTGTGTGCAATGATGCTGTAATTAGGAACAACACTCTGATGGGAAAGCCTACTGAAGGAGCCTTAATTGCTCTTGCAATGAAGGTATGTGTTTAGGATCTTTGGCATGTGGGCTATTACCCTGCTAGCAGAATGTGAGACCTTTCAGATTCATCATTACTGTGGTTTTAGGTATTCAGTAAGACTCATTTTCCATTTTTTTAAACTGGCATTGGGGATCAGTTAAATGTAGATAACGGACAGTTTCAGTGTAACTTACTCCTCACTGCAAGGTACAGACTAATGACCAGAGATGGATGTGTTTTTAGTATTGAGATCTGTATGTGAAAAGCTTGTAAGTGTGTGTGTAGTTGCTGTTCAATACTTGTACATGAGTAAAAGATAATATTCTGGAATACTTTTGTACTTTTACATTAGTAAAAGAAAAGATTCTCTAGTAACTTCATGTACAAATCTTAATGCAGTTGTAGGAAATCAGTTTTTTCCTTCTAATCTTTGCTTCCTTTCATCCATTTCTCAAAGTGAGTGTTATTAAGATCTGTTTGGGAGAGGAAGTATTGTTCCTGTAATTTGTTCAGATTGAGCCCAACCTAAATTTACATTTCTTTCAGTGAGAAACCTGGTATTTACATAATGAAAGCAGCCTTTCCCACTTGTAAGAATAGTTTGAGAAAACACTGAAATTTGAATGAAACAGTATTTTTCTATGTGCAGTTACTGGGAATGAGAAACAGCATACAGTTGCAACTTAGTATTAATTCAGAAGATCTCTGGATTTGCTTGGTCATTTGTTCATTTTAATATATATATTAGAGATCAAACCCTGGGCTTTCCAGATGCCAGGCAGGCACTCTAACTCTGAGATAAACCACTGCCTAGTAGTTTTAAAATATATATTTTCTCTATAGAAACCTGTAGTTCTCTATCATCTGGCCTAAAACTGAAAAAAGTGCATAGCTTTTGGGAGATTAATAAAAACATGGAGCAGGTGTCAGGTATCTCCTGTTTCTGTTTAGCAGGCTCCTAGCTTCTTCCTAGAGGCATTAATCCTGACATCCCCAGAACAAAGAAAAGGCAGAGCAAGATAGTTAAATCTAAAACACTGAGCAGCCATTCTCTGTCTGTCTGTCTATCTTGAACAGTGCAAGTCCAGAGCTGGAGGCTTGATGTTAAAGGACAGAAAAGGTTCAGCGAGGATAGCTAGGAGGGAGCTAAAATGAAAAGCCTGCGGGAGTAACTAGGCCTGGAGTGAATGGGTCATGGCTGAGTGTGTGGCTCGTGTGAAAGGAGTGAAAGGTGCTTGTGTAACGAGGGAAAGTGTTAAGTAGGCTGTAGTTTGGTACTTACATGAATACCAAGAGAACTCTGAACATACTTCTGAAGAAAAAAGACGTTAATAACATGGACTTTTGACTAGTTCTAAAATACATAGAGATATTTGGAATAAGAGGCAAAGGTATCAGAAAGAACTAGGAGTGAGAACCAATACATGAGATTAGTAGTTACTAGTTATAGTGGGGGGTGTTGTGTAACAAAACTTCCTAGAGAGACATAACACACACACACAGAAAAGGAATCCATGATAGATCAAACTACAGATACCACCAAAGTCCAACTCAGTTAACCAGTGAGTTTTATTGGGGTTACTTACAGGAATATGCGTGAGGAGTTACTTACTTACATGAACAGAAATAACAGCTGCATCACCAAAGTCCACGCCAGTATGGGTGATAGCTCATGAAAACTGGGAACTTGGAGCACCCTGCACAGCCTGCAGGCAGATCCACAGGCTGGAGAGTGTCCTTTCCAAGTGACTCTGATCTAAACCTCTCCCAGGCAGCTCAGCTGGCTTCTGCTTCTAGGCAGCTGGTCTGGTGTCAATCTCCTTTACAGCTTGGCTTATTTGAGGGTGTCTCTCAGCAGTCTTTATTATTTAGTCTGAGAGGGAGGGGCCTAGTGAATCTGCTCAGTTTCAGGACTTAAAACAATTTTAATTTGTTTACCTTCCTGCTTAAGGACTCAATGTTTCAATCTGGAGGAAACTGTTACAAAACCATGGGCTAAAGGATTAGGATGAAGATGATAGCAAAAGACAAGAAAGATCCCAGTTGCCAATAAGTGAAGGGTTCAATATGAAACTTTTCTTAGTTGGGAAAGTTCATCTTTAGTATTGGTCAAGCACTTTTATTTATTTGTATATTATTTTCTTCCGGAATTTGAGCTTGTAGAGAAGTTAATATAACTTATATGAAGGCTTGGTGTAAAACAGTCTATAGTATTCTATCTGTACATTTGGGCTTTCATGTTGAAATTTTATGCTGCTCTTCAGGGAAATGAAGTCCACAATAGATGAAACATTGCTATTCTTTCACCAATATTGGAAAGGAACCAGTAATCTTAACTCACCATGTTGTAAGTTGTGACTTGCATTGCTTGTTAAAAGGGAGGAATAACCATGTTGGTTATAATTTTTTTTTATTTTGTTTTTACAGATGGGCCTTGATGGACTACAACAAGACTATATCAGAAAAACTGAATACCCTTTTAGTTCTGAGCAGAAGTGGATGGCTGTTAAGTGTGTACACCGAACACAGCAGGTATCTCTGTCTTTAAAAATATTTAGGCATAATTCCAGTATTTTGGAGGCTGAAGCAGGATTGCTACAAGTTTGAGGTCAGCTATACAGTGAGTTTCAGGCAAGCCTGGGTTATATGGTGAGGCTCTCAAAATAATAAAATAATAATAGAACACATCTATTTTAGCTTAGGTGACAATTTTTCCTTTTTTATCTTTTTTTTAGTTTACCATTATTAGTTCTACCGAACTACTGTATCTGTTGCCTTAGAGCAGTGGTTCTCAACCTCTTCTTTGGGGGTTCAATGATCCTTTCACAGGGGTTGTCTAAGACCATTAGAAAACACAGATGTTTACATTACAGTTATGAAGTAGCAATAAAAACAAGTTTATAGTTACAGGGTCATCACAGCATGAGGAACTGTGCCAAAAGGTTATGGCATTAGGAAGCTTGAGAACCACTGCCTTAGGACATAGTAATCAATAGTGTACTTAAGTCTTTATTATATTTTTCTTATTATGACACTCTTTATAGAATTTGTATATTCAAAAATTGTTTGTGAGCCAAGAGCTTGAGTGGATTATAGCCTGGTCTTAGGTATGGAGGGAGGGCTTTGACATCCAGCTCTTCTGGTATGATTTTCTTCTCACTGATAGTTCATTTTAGGTCTATGCTGATGTTATGTCGGACTGCTCTTCATAGAAGGAATGTCTTATCCTTCAAATAAATAACCCCACTAATTGTGTGATTCTTCTCATTTTCCAACCTAAAGACTTCCTGCAAGATGAAAGCAACCAATGGAATTAACATACAAAACCTAAACACACAAATGAGACTCAGTAGATGTGGAGGGGAGATCAGCCTGACAGAGATTGGACAAATTTGCTGACTTAAAAATAACTAGAATGGCTCAATTAGTTGGTTTTAGAAGTATCTTTTGAATATGATAATAAGAATATATTTTCTCAATCTCTGGAATAGAAGATAAAAACCCACAAGTACTTTAAAGGCAAGTAGTAAGACAGACAGATAATGGGAGGGAAGGGTGAGAGTCTTAATGAGGAACCAGTAGGGACCTTCTTCCCCAGATGCCCTTTCTGCCCCTTTAGTTAGGACCACCAGTGTTCCTCTGTCCCTGTGGAATATAGATCTGAGGAGGATAGGAGTGGAGTGCTAGCAAGCTTAGCACTGAAAGCTGAGCCAAGGAAGTCATAAAGCACAAGACTCTAGGCCTCAGTTCCTCTCTGAGAGTGTGCAGCCAGGCCCTGCCTTACCCTTGTTCCCTTGGAATAGTGGAGAGTTCTGGAAAGGCTCCCTGTTCTTTTCTGTAGCAAAGACAAAAGCTTCTGTACTCTTAGGCTTCCCCTGCCCTCTGCAGCAAGGTCCGCTAGCTGACCAGTGTTACCAGTGCCCAGGCAGCTGCCAGTTTTTCAGTTGTGAGCTTAAATGGATAGGCAATTCTTCTTTCTGGTAACCAGGGGGAATGTGTAGTAAAAGCTGCAGACAGAGGCTCCGAGAAGCAAAGGCAGTGCATGCCGAAGGAGATTCCTACAGTCCATCGGAAGTGACAGCCAGTGCTCAAGTCCAGGCTCTAATTAAGGGAGGACCATCAGAACGTGCACTAGGAAGTGGGAAGATAAGAAGATCAGGAAATGAAGTTCTGGAGATCGAGAATACACGGAATAGTGGGACTAGCATAGAGGACAAGAAATACGATTGTGTGATTGTGCCAGGCTTGCTGCTCACACCTTTAATCTCAGCATTCAAGAGGCAGAGGCAGATGGATCTCTAAAGTTTGAGGCCAGCTAGGTCTGTGTATATCAAGTCCTGGGACAACCAAGGTCTACATAAAGAACCTTATCTCAAAAAAAATAACAGCAAAATAAAACAAAACAAAACAAAAAGAAGAAAGAAATGAAATTTTATCAGATAATGCTAGAAACATTTCCAGAACAGAAAGATTTTAGGTTTTATATTGAAATGGCCTCCCCAGCTGCTTGAAACTGTTAAATGGAGGATACAGTGAGGGGATAAGCACAAGGCACACTCAGGAGAGTTGAAGAGTGAGGAGATACTTGAGGAAGCATTTGTGAAACATCCCCAGGTGTTTGAAATAGGAGGCAATGCCATGTGAAGAGGTGAGGGAGAGGGCAGTCACACAGAAGGCTCAGGGCTAATGTGGCTCCATGGTGCTTTGTGCTGCAACCCTGGGCACTGGGATTAAAGGTGTACGCCACCACTGCCTGGCAGACAATGTGTAAAATTGTCAACAGAGAAGTCACAATATAAATGTGTTGAAAATTCAGAGGTTGAAACCAAAGAAGACAGCTGAAAGAATTGTAAGTTGGCTTGCCTTGATGGAGGAGGGCCTACAGTGAGAAGGGCTGGTAGAGACTGGGGATTATTTTGTATTGTTTTTCCCATGTTGGGGATTAAATTTAGGGCCTTGTATATGCTAGACAGAATATTACTTCTACTGTGATAAATGGAAGAACTCTGTCAGTACTCTCAATCTCAGGGTGCTTGTGAGCACTAAGGAGCCTCATAGGTAGGTCAACATAGACACTGGTCCATACATAGTCATTAGTAAAGAGCCTGAAACCTGGACTGATTCAGATCTCATTCATTTCCCTGCTGCATGGTGTAGAACCGTGTCCCAAGTCTCACAGTGCCCAAAAGGAGGCATAATAAAATAGTGTTTATATAAAACAAGAAGGTATGGTAGGACAGATTTTTTTTTCTAGAAAACTTTCACATGTATTAATAATCTTCAGAGTTTAAATGTCACTCAAAGCATTAGGTTTGAATAACTTTGCTAATAAGCATTATGAGAGATTGATGTCTCTTTTTGGATTCATGTAGGATATGTATACAATTTGAATGTAAACTTGGTATATTTTTCTTTTTAGGACAGACCAGAGATTTGTTTTATGAAAGGTGCTTATGAACAGGTGATTAAGTATTGCACTACATACAGCAGCAAAGGGCAGACTTTGGCACTTACTCAGCAGCAGAGAGATCTGTATCAACAGGAGAAGGCACGGATGGGCTCAGCAGGACTCAGAGGTGAGGCTGTTTGAGCATAGTCCTTGTTCTGGGGAAAAAAAGACCTTCTTTTAATTGCACTGAATCCCCACTTCACTTCTGAGTTGTCCAATCCTGCTCCAGTGTCAGAACCATTGAAATTTCTGAGGTGTCATGTTTTTATAATTGGGGAACTGGCCCTCAAATGACAGAAAGTCAGAAATACAGCAAAATATGAACCCTTGGGTTTCTATAGAGCTACGGTGTCTTCTGTGTAGGGTAGAGAGTTTACTTTCAAGAAGTTTATCTTCTTCAGATTTCCATTAGATGTATTTACTGTGTGTGTGTGTGTGTGTGTGTGTGTGTGTGTGTGTGTGTGTGTGTGTGTGTGTGTGATGGCACAGTGGATAACACATGAAAATCAGTTTTCTCCTTTTACTGTGTGAGTTCCAGGAATGAAACTCAAGTTGGCAGGGTCTGTCACAAGTGCCTTTATGTGCTGGGCCATTTGCTGAAGAATTGTTAAGGTTTTTGTGTATGGTTTGTGTGCCACTTCACAGTGTAGACCTGAATTATTAGAGGAAAATATTGTTTCATAGAATTTTAGGAAATACTGTCTGTGATTTTTGTCTCTTATGCCTTTTTTGTCTTTCCTCTCCTTTTTGTTATTGTAATGGAAGAATAAAATATTAAATATTAATGTGTATACATTAAAATATTAGTTAATATATGTATGGTTGTACTGTATCTTACAAAGTTAATTTCTTAAAAATGCTTGTGGTCATAAATTTTGAAATTATAACATACTGTAGTTCCTTTTTTTGGAAGAATAAAATAAATATTAATGTGTATACATTAAAATATTAGTTATGTATATACACACATATATATGGTTATACTGTATCTTACAAAGTTAATTTCTTAAAAATGCTTTTGGTCATAAATTTTGAAATTATAACATACTGTAGTTCCTTTTTTTGGAAGAATAAAATAAATATTAATGTGTATACATTAAAATATTAGTTATGTATATACACACACACATATATATATGGTTATACTGTATCTTACAAAGTTAATTTCTTAAAAATGCTTTTGGTCATAAATGTTGAAATTATAACATACTTTAGTTCCTTTTTTTAAAAATTGGTGATCATGACTAGCTACTTGATAAGAAGCAACTTAAGTGAGGAGGAATGTATTTTGATGCATAGTTGAAGGTTACTGTCCATCTTGGAGGGGAATGCATGGGGATAGGAGTGGCTTAGGGTAGCAAGGTTGCTACTCTATATTCCAGGGCAGGAGAGAAAGAGAGGCAGGATGATGAGCTATGAAGCTTAAGTTTTGCCCTGAAGTGACCCATTCCTCCAGGTAGGTTCCATATCCTGAAGGTTCCACAACCTCACAAAACAATGTTACCATTTGGGGACCACGTGTTCCAACTGTGAATATGGAAAATATCATATTCAAACCATAATTGTTTTGTATTAGAGGACTTCTGTATAGACATTATTCATCTATTCTTGACCTAAGGAATATATTAAGTAGGTGTTTAGTGCTAAAGTGTGCCCAAATGCAGGGTAACAGTCTCCAGGCTAGTGTCAGCCCTCCATTGGGAGTGTGCAGAAATGACCTCCCTTAGGATTTGCTAGATCAAATTGATAGCTTTCACTTCCTTTTATTGCTGCCTGTCTCAATCCTAGCACCAGAGACTGCCAGGAATCTCTTTCTCTTCAGAGTAAAAACCTTTGTGGTTATGTCTACACACTTAAACACGAGTGGTTTGCCTTCGACTTTGATTTTTCAATCCTTCTTATTTTCTGCTTGAATAAGAATAAGTACTACTTTGGTCTCTTTTGGGACTTTGTAGATTCACTCTGAGACACTTAGTCTAATAATTTCCCTGATGCAGTTATGTCCTTTTGATTTATAATGGTAGTGACCAGAAGTTCCAGAGTTCTGAGAGTAAGCTGAGTGATATTTGGGAAATGAGCATGTCTTTCTGTTATATTTTGGTGCCCAATCATGACAGAAAACTAAACACAATGATAGTTACGAGCTCTTAGAGACCTAAATCCAGAGCAGGAAATGCTTGTTCATGTTTGGAGGAAGTGAAGATAGACTGTTGGTATTAATGCCCTTAACACCACTGTATAGATGAAATTTTCTTTCTAGTGTTTAGCATGTATAAAATTGTGTATATACAGGCTGTGTATAATTAATATATCATTCACAGATCAAGATATATTAAGCCAAGGGGTCTGTTTACTTAAATTTGATTTTCAATGCGTGATAACCCATATTTTCCCTTAAATAATGAATTGTATTGTCTAAAGAGGTTGTGGTTTCTTTGGAGGGTAGCTTATTGTGGTTGTTATGGAAGAATGTTCTTAATTCTTTTTCATTTGTCTTCTCTGCTCAATAGTTGTTTGGTTTTATTCCTTTTAATTTTTAATAGCTTAAAGCAACCCTGTATCCAGAACCATTGAACCATAATGTGTTGGTTTGTGATGAGTTTGAATTGTAAATAATATGCAGTAACTACAGATGACATTATAGCCATAAATGATTTATTATCAGCTAAGTTTGATGCTTTCACAACCAATACTTTTTGGTTTTGTATCTTATTATTTTCTAAGTTCTTGCCTTGGCTTCTGGTCCGGAACTGGGACAGCTGACCTTCCTTGGCCTGGTGGGAATCATTGATCCTCCTAGAACTGGTGTGAAAGAAGCTGTCACAACACTTATTGCCTCAGGAGTCTCCATCAAAATGATCACCGGAGATTCACAGGAGACGGCAATTGCAATCGGTATAACTGAGCTGCTGCATTTTGTTTTAATAGGTAGTTTTATGAACATTAGCTAGGAAATAGGATTATATATTACTGAGATTACATAGTAACTTTCTTGGTTTTTCTCAAACTTATAAAAGATAGGTAAATAGGATTTTAGTTTAAAAAGAATATTGGAAGCAAATGACTTAACTCATTGTGAAATCATTTGTGTGTGTATTCACTGAAGGGTAGTTGACTTTTAACTTTATAGTCCACTTGCTGACAGGTATAAAACACTAGTGTAAAGATGTGAAAGGAAGGATGAATTGAGGTTTTCCTTTTCAATTTCAGTATAACTTTCAAAGCAGACTTCAACATAAACACTAAGAGGATATCTTTTATAGACTTAGTTTTTCTCATCAGAGATATATGATTTCAAAGTTAGTTGCAATTACCTTCAGAAATGTAAGGTGGAAAGAAGCATAATTGCTTGTTTTTTGTTCTTGGAGCCTGTAAAGTATAATTTCAACATTTGCCAAGTCTGTTAATTCTGATTTTATTCATTTGTGATAGGTCTGGACTAGAAGTTTCAAACTTTGTTACTAAAAGGATCATTAGGTGGTACTGGGATGGTGATGGTATTGGAAGAATGGCTTTTCAACATGTGTTTTCATTTACATGCAACCACAGGATTGCATGCAACTAAATCTGCCAACAGTTTTTCTGGCTTCAGTTACTTTGCTTCTAGTACATTCTGATTGTCATTAGAATTGAGCTGCTCAGCAGAAATTGATTAGTGTAGTTTTAATTTTTAGGGTTTGCTGGCTTAGGGACAATACTTTGTTCTTAAATTTAACAAAAACAAAACCCTCAAGTAGAAAACTTGAGACTGGCTATGAATTTCAGATAGTTTGTCTTACCAGTTATTTGTCTTATGATTCCTTGATAAACTAAAGAGAAGTAGTTAAAAAAAACCATGTCAGATGAGCATAGTTTTACTGACTCGTCAAGCAAATAAAAGTATGTATATATTTTTATCTTTTTTACTTTAGCTAGCCGTCTAGGACTGTATTCTAAAACTTCCCAGTCAGTGTCTGGAGAAGAAGTCGATACTATGGAAGTCCAGCAGCTTTCCCAAATAGTACCAAAGGTGAGCCTACACAGACATCTACTGAGAGCCCTTATTCTGAACATCTGCCGTGGCTACTGACTGTCTCAGTGAAACTGCTCACCTACACATGAGACACACCCACCAAAATTTGCTGGTCCAAATTCTGAAGTTAAATTTCCTTGAAATAAACCGTATTGTTATTTATGATGAGATCATTATGAAAGTGTTATAAAATCATTAACTGAAAAAAACTGTATTTCCTCTGAGAAAAATACTGTGGTAATCTAGGGCTTGTATGTATAAGTTAGAAAATGGAGAGAGAACAGTTAGTTGATACTGCTTACACTTTAGTTCTGTTTTTATTTTAGCTTGAGTTTGTACTGTTTTAAAAAAGTGTGTTGGTTGCAGATAGTACAACACACCTATTCTGGGTTATAGTTCTAAGTTTGGACAGATTCATGATGCCTTACAAACCTTGTCACAATTATTATACAGGCCAATTTCTTCCTATTCTCAATTCTTTCATGACTTCTTATATTCAACTGCTACCCTAGGTCTAGAGCTTGGCAGCAGTGATTCATTTTCTGTTCCTATAGTGTCCTCTTTAATTGAATTCTGTAAGAATAAGATCATGTGGTGTGAACCTTTTGAATCTGATTCTTGATTCTTTGACACATAATGCATTGGAGATGTAACTTTGCTGTGTTGTGTGACTTAGTACTGTACTCCTTTTTATCCCCTCCCCCTTAAATTGTTGAGCAGTGCTTGACTGTGTGGGTAGACTGTAGTTCAAGGACATTTGGGCCATTCAGTATTTGCTGTCAGGGAATAAAACTGTGTGTATCAGCTTTATTCTTTGTGAAAGTCATGTGTAAGTACTTCAATAATTTCTGGATCATAAGGCTTCATAAGAACTTCACTTCACTCCAGGTTGGGTGACAGGATGGCTTTGCCATTTGAAGTGTGGGAATGTTCCCTTATCTTTAATCATACCTTAACCTGTTGAGTGCTCAGTTCCTTCACTGCCTTCTCATGATGTATAGGAAGACTTTGCTGTGGTTTTCATTTGCGTTTCTCTCAAAAGCTTCTAATGGTAAATATCTTTTTCATGTACTTGTTGGTCATATTATGGTCTTTGTTTACATAGTCTGAATTTTTTAAAAATGACATTCTTTTCTTTTTCTTTTTCTTTTTTTTTGGTTTTTCGAGACAGGTTTCTCTGTGTAGCTTTGCCCCTTTCCTGGAACTCTCTCTGTAGACCAGGCTGGCCTCGAACTCACAAAGATCTGCCTGGCTCTGCTTCCCGAGTGCTGAGATTAAAGGCGTGCACCGCCGCCGCCGCTGCCGCCACCTCCACCGCCCGGCTACTATTTTCTTATTTAATTCTGAGATGTTAAAAAAAATGTTGTGGCCCTTTTCAGCCTATTTTACTGGTGTGGCTATAGAGAAGTATTTAATTTGATGAGGTCTGGCTTGTTAATCTTTACTTTCGTGGAGCGTGCTTCTGATTTCTCATTTAAGAGTTCAATCTAAAGTAGGATTACAGAAGAATTTTCTCTTAGAAGGTTTTTTTTTGTTTTGTTTTGTTTTTTTGTTTTTTTTCCTGAGACAGGGTTTCTCTGAGTAGCTTTGGAGTCTATCACTTTATAGATCAGGCTGGCCTCGAACTCACAGAGATACTCCTGCCTCTGCCTCTGCCTCTGCTTCTGCCTCTCAAGCGCTGGGATTAAAGGCATATGCTACTATCGCCTGGCTCTCTTAGAAGGTTTATTATCTGAGTCTGCTTCCTGGAGGCCTTACAGAATCTGGTTGTCACGTACACAGGCACACAGGAAGTTGGTCTCATAAGAGTTGGGCAGCATTGTTTCTTCCATGTTGTGAATATTTGTGTGTATGTATTTCTGTGTCCTTCAAAACAAGTACTTACCTGGCATTTATTTGGTTAGCAGTTTAGCCATCTGTGGCAGTGCTAATAAAATGTGCTGCTTCCTCTATCTCAGTGTACTTAAAAGCTGCCTTTTCAAAATACGGGATTCCCTCAAATTATCTCAATATCTTAACTTAGGGCTTTTTCTATATACGTTATATAGATGCATATATATTATACTTCTTCTGATTGGAAAAAAATTCAATAATAGCATATACTTACTGTAGAAAAATTGAACAGAAGGTACAATTCAAACTATTAGTAATGTAATCCAGACACTCAGAAGTTATGTGCCCACATAGCATTAGTATAGTAAGTTAACCTACTGTGACTTTTAAAATACATATTTAACAAGAACATAGATTGGACTTTATATGTTCACAAGCTTAATCACATTCATTTATGTAATCCCAGTGTTTCTGAAATCATGATTTAGTACTAGAAAATATGCCTTTAATGGCTATACTATATTTTGTGTGGCTGTCTACTGTGCATAAATCTATGAACACTTGGTACATATGTTTTTATATAGCTATTTCCTTAGTGAAGTTTTAGTTTATGTATTTTTACTGTGAATAATATTTTAATGATAGCAGTAGCAGCCAGGAGTGCATATAGTACACATATCTTACTTACTCTACAGTAGGAGTGCATATGTTACATATATCTTACTTACTCTGCAGTCACCTTCTAGAGAATGGATTACTTAAAGTTTTTTTGCTGTTAGTAGGCTTTTGTTATCCCAAGTTTTGATTTTTAAGAATAACTCAGGAAATAATCCCTACGCAATCTCTGCCATTTCTAGGGGTTTTGATAAATGGGTATTTACTTTGCCCACTGCTAGTTTTATGTAGAACTTTACTTTAAGGAATCTTGGTAGCTCACTTACTTGTTCTTTATGCTTTAAGAATGTACTGGGGTTGATTATATCATAAGTAGCCTTTTCAGGCTGGCTCTGTAGACGGAGCTAGATACAGGTGCTATTTCACCAAGCCCTGGATTGAGAGCTGGCTTACTATGATTCTTTTTTTCTTCTCTTTGGTTTTTAGAGACAAGGTTTCTCTGTGTAACAGCCTTGGCTGTCCTGGTTTCTCTGTGTAACAGCCTTGGCTGTCCTGGTTTCTCTGTGTAACAGCCTTAGCTGTCCTGGTTTCTCTGTGTAATAGCCTTGGCTGTCCTGGAACTAGCTCTGTAGACCAGACTGGCCTCAAACTCACAGAAATCTGCCTGCCTCTACCTCCTGAGATAGAGGTACCCATCTGGCATATGATTCTTACCTGAATATATGATGGTGACATTTTGAAGGGCGTCTTGGTTACTTCCATTTTGGGCAATTATAATGTTTGGCTGATGTCTTAGAGCCAGTGAGAGTGGGATGACATTGGTATTAGAGCCCATGTCTGTTACTCAAAAAGTTCACTATTTATGACTTGTAATTCTGAACATTACTGTACATGCAGCATCCAGATACAATTACTTTTGTAGACCAGATTCCTGCATCTGAAATGATTTGACCAAATTTCAGTGCATTGAGAGACCTCTTAGAACTTACTGCTGACCTGTCTTCTAAAGAGATTTCAGTTTATATTTTCACAGTCTGTACTTTGTGGTGTTGAGCTGATCCAGACATCCAGCTGCACTTTCTTCATCTTCTAGTAAACTGATTGGGATGTGCTTGCTAGCAAAAATGCACTGGTTTGCTCTGCCAAAATTAGAGTTTAACCAAGCTCTAATCATTTGTGAATATTCCTTTCAGATCATCCAGGGTAGAATAAACATTTTCTTTGTTTGAGATTAAGGGAGGAAAGTTTACATATTTGGATGGGAGCTTGTGTATGTGTGTTACCTTATAGTTTATTTATGAAAGAATAAATCCTGTATTAGCCTCTCCAGGGGTATGGGCTAGAGTGTATATTACTAAGTGATTGTAAAATCTATAGCTAATTAAACATTTTCCCACTAGACCTTTGTTCAGCTTTTCTCTAGAGCTGCCATCCTTGCATTTGCCTTTTCTAGTTCCCCCTATTTCTTTGACAAAATGTTAATATGTTCTGGAAACAAGCCTAAAAGGTACTTAGAGAAGGAAGAAGCAAATTCCGAATTACATCATTAGCCTGGAGAGATGACATCATCTTTCTTTTTCCAAATTGACAGTGTGTTAATTATGGCAGATACACTGGCACTATTCTAAAGAGACTTAAATAAAATAAAACCCAAGTCTTGAAGTCAGTTTATTGAATCAGTTAAATGCATCCAACTTAAAAGAGGAATTGAATAATGCCATGGCTTTCTTATAGGCTCTTAATGTGTTTTAATTGAGTCTGTTCTCCAAATACTAATGAATTTCTTAATGAGCAGGAGTGTTTGCCTTCATTCTTGATCTTGTGTTCATGTAAACTTCTGACAACTGGCAGGTTAGTTTATCTGCTTTTGTTTCTGATTGATCTGTAGAGCCTTTTTCTTAATGTACAGATAAAAGTGTTTGAAAGGATGAGCCTACTAGTTTTCCCACATCTTAACCTCATATGTGTCATTCCCTGTTTCATTGTCATAATTCAGTAGACTACATTCCAAATCTCTCAACATCTGTGTGTGGAAAGATTTATTTACCTTGAACCAATTAGAAAGCATTGTGGAGGAGGGGTTGTGCCTGCTTTGTGAGGCAAAGCTAAGAGTTCTTAGCATTTTCCATTTGTGATGTATTCTAAAATGTGTCCTGTTCTCCGTAGAGAGAACTGATTGTCCTTGTTCATTCTTGTTATCTGTTTTTGATATTAGTACTTCTGTTTGTTTACTGAGTCTGTTAAGGACTCCTCACACTCCTGGTGTGTGTATTGTCTCATTTTCTGTAGGTCACATATTTTAATCACCTACAGTTCATCCATTGCATCATTAAGAAATACCATAAAAGATTTGAGGACCTTTGACAGGTTGTTCCATTTCTTCGTTAACCTCTGCTTTATTGTTAGTCCTGTTTTCTCCCTAACTTCCTTTCCGAATCACACCTTGTCAGTTTATGTCAGTCTAAAGAACCGTGAATGTTGACCACAACTCATTACCCACAGCAAGGCTGAGAGGAAGAGTGAAATGCCCATGCAGAGGAGTTCTTCTGAAAATATGGAAGCCTCTTGTGGATTTTTCTCTGGTGTTTTTCCCGTCCCCAATATTTCCCTGTGTTCTTTTCTTTGGTAGTGTAGCTTTCCACTGTCGTGTCCTCCCGTCGCCTCACTTACGAACTCCAGACCACAGTGATGGTGTTCTCTTCTCTCGTCACTCCTGCCCCCTTTTGCTGAGACTAAGAAACAATACAATTCAAAAGATTATTTGTGCAGTGTGTTCGGTTATCTCTGCTTGCTTTAAATTGTGAGACAGTGATACACTTCACGTTTCTAGTAATTTCTTTTGTTAGTGTAGGATGTAATTTCTTCAGACCTTAAGTTTTTGTCTACTGAATTTCAGTGTTTTTACTCAGCAAGTTAAACTCGTCCTTGTGTTTTAAGAACAAGTTTTACTTTGTTTGGTGGTATGTACCATATGTAAAAGACCCAGTAATCATTGCCAGTGTGACAATTTGTAGTTGATTTGCTTGGTCTGAAAGTGGCTGCTTCTGTTTTTGAGGTGAAATCAGAAGCTTTGAAATGTTAAAATCTTAAAATAAGTAACATATATTTATTGCATATCAATAAATGTACTAGTATATAAAGGAGTGCACCTGTAGTCAAACAGTTGGTGGCTTTTCCCTTTTGCTAACCCATAATAGTTACAGAGAGGTGTCTTGCCAAGTTTGAAAGTGAATTATGTGGAACAACATAGTGTGTAAGTACTCATCATCAGTCTTTATTGGAATATATTGTATATTCTATGGCTTTCCCCAAACATTTATGTTGCATTTCAGTGCAATGTATGCTTCATGATTAATTTATGAATAATTAGAGTTGTTTATATAGATAGGTACAAGTATGTTTTGAGTATATATGTAGCTTAGTTTTCTTTGAACATTAAAGTGTTACAGGGATGACCACTCAGACACAGATTATAGCCAATTGAAAGTCTTTACTCAGGCATTCATGACCTAAGTGTAGCGCCAAGTGTTTAGGGCTGGGGATTTTAAGACAAAAACCACATCCTGGTATCTTGGTTAGCAGCTGCTAGGGCAGATTTTGTGCAAGCAAGCAGTTTAACAGAAATTAAGATAAACAGTTAGCTGGAGGGGTCTTGCACAAGCAGGCAGTTTAGCAAGCCAAGGTAAGTTAGCTGGAGCATCTTGACCTTGGGATCCTAGAATAGAGTTGGGTAATTTTCCATGGGAGTCTCCATCAAGGGATCAAATTCTAATTAAATTTAAAATGGCCTCAACAAGAATACAAGATGGAGGAACTGAACTATGCACTGTCTGAATAGAAATTGAACTTTACTCTTGATTTGAAGAATAATCTTCAAATATGCATCATGTGATTCCTGGACCCATATGACACTGAGTATAATCAATAATGGATACTGTAGTTTAACTGAATCCTTTCTCTAAGAAAATAACACTCTCTTGTTTTAAGACTTGAAAAGAGGATCCAGGAGCAGTATGACAATGCCAAGGTTCATACAGTTGTTTATTCATTTAGCAAATACCTCGAAAGCACTGAAGGTGTTGAACAAAACCATCACTTTCATGGATCTTGTGTTCTAAGATAAATACAAATCTTATAAGAGGGATGCATGCTGCATGCCCGGCACCGGAAATAAACAGGCTAGAAGGATAAACTCTGGAGAATAAGATTGAAACGTTAGGATAGTGGCAGTGATGACAACGAATGGAGGAGGATGAGAAGAGGACGAGGAAGAGGAGGGAAGGAGAGGGAAGCCAGGGTAGGAGGCCATGAAATGTGAGTCCTCACTCTTCTTTAAATGTCAGGAAAACTCTGCTCAATGAGAGGGAAGAATTTTGACAATTTCTGGTGATCTCAGGTAGGTGAGACAGGATTATCAGTGTCTGTCTATAGTGAAATACTGGGTTGGTTCTAGATACATAGTGGGTGGCAGGGATTGGAGTGTTTTCTTTGAAGTAGGAAATAAAGCTGTCAACTGAGAGCAAGAGTGGAGGAGGCAAGAGACAAAGCTGCCATGAAGTAGTCCCTAGGAGCGCTGAGAAGAGAGTAGTGTATTCTCTGGTGTAAGAAACACCATGACTTTGACATACTGGAAAGATTGACCACGATGCTGAAATTGAGATGTTTATGAAATGGGAGGTTGGACAATTTGGGGCATGAATGCTTACAATTAGTGAGAAGTATGAACTCCTGGGACATTTATAACTGTGTTTTTATGAAGGAGGAAGGGTGCCATGCAGCTCCCTTTCCTCAAGCCCCCACTGGTACTTTGTGAGAGAGCTGTGAGGGCTGGCACTGTTACCTAGAAAACTTAGGCTAAAACAAGGTGAAAGTTAAGGATGCAAGACACACTGTGCTGGCTGGCGTTGGGTACAGTGAAGGATCACACAGATGAGTCATGAGGAGATGAATTGTGGTGAGAGGAATCTGATCATTAAGCAGCTTTGAATTACAGTTGAAGAGAGGCCTGTGAAGTACTCCAGATCAAGAAAGAGCACCTACATGGCACTGTAGAACAGCTCCTCGGCCATTGGGAAGCAACTGTTCTTTTCTGAGACAGACTGAAGAGGAAAGCTCTTCCTGTTGTACACTATTGTGAGGACACAGATAAAGAATTCTCCCTTTTTCATTTCTGGAATAATCCAAGAATAAAGCTATTTTCTCTTCATAGCTTTAACCTAATTATGTAAATTAGATTATCACTGTGTAAATTATGTATTTCCTATGATGAATGTAGAAGTAAAGGTTGAATCCCTGTATGAGGTACCTATCTTGGCATATATATGGCATTGACTAATTTCAGCCTTTGTGCCAAACTAAGGTGTTAAAAATGTCGTTACTTAGAAGCACTGCTACTTGTTAACTTTGGAGATTTTTAGTATATCTGTGTTTTAACAGGTTGCAGTATTTTACAGAGCAAGTCCAAGACACAAGATGAAAATCATTAAGGTGGGTGTCTGAAAACCAAATTGTCTTAAATTCTCTTTACAAAATGTTGCTAATTTGTCTTTTGTTCATTACAGAGAGTATTGATAGAATAGCAAAGTTTAAAGTATGAGACAAAACAGGTTTAATTCTATAAGAGCTTGACTGAAAAACAATAAGAGTTTAGTTGGCATAGAAAGACATAGAAGAAACCTGTAAAGTATTTTTCAGTACAGCCTCTTTAATCAGAGTGTAGAGAAGTATATTATGGCAGGGATGCATAGCTAAATCATCCCAATGTGAATACTTAGACACTGTATCAATTTAAGATGTTTTGTGATCGTGAACAGTATCAAGAAGGCTTATTATTTCTATCAGTTCATTAACAAAGCTATGTTTCCATATAGCATGTTCCACAAATAAGTGAGCAGTGTGTTGCAAACCAATACCACTTGCATGTCAACAGGCATTGGCAATGTTTCAGCTCCACCTGCTGATATATGATGCATCATTGACTGAAATATTTTTATGTACTATTTGATTGGTGTATAAATCAACCGAAATTGTATCTAACAGTTGATAAGCAGATTTAATTACATATAGTGGCCAGACATTGTATAGTTGAGAGCTTCTGAGTTTTGAGGTTGTTGATATTTTAGGGTGGGTTATTTGTAGCTAGGAGTGATCTTCTGGAATGTTTAGTATCATTCTTAGCTCCTTCCCAGTAGATGCCAGCGGCGTCCTACAACTTAGACAGTCAAAATGTCACCAAATGTTGTTAGATGTTCTCTGGAAAACAAAATACCTCTAGTTACTAACCATTGTATAGTTTACTGTCACATTTCAGATGTACAGTTCTCTTGGATGGGAATGCTAGTAACAGTATTTTCTAAGCTTCATCTTATAAAGACATTCATGTATTGAAATTGACTGAAGAATGAGGTTATATTTTTATCTTAATTATGTGAAAAATGGTGGATAATATTTACTTATTCCATTATCTGATTAAAAAAAAAAATCCAAACAACTCTCTTTGCTCTACTTTTCTGCCCTCTTTAGTCTCTCCAGAAGAACGGGTCAGTCGTCGCCATGACAGGAGATGGAGTAAATGATGCAGTTGCTCTGAAGGCTGCAGACATTGGAGTTGCAATGGGCCAGACTGGCACAGATGTTTGCAAAGAGGCTGCAGACATGATCTTGGTGGATGATGATTTCCAAACCATAATGTAAGACATTTGTTTTCCTTTGCTACGTGCATCTCACCTTGAGATAATTCAGCTTGAAAAGAATTAGTAGGGTTGGGCAGATTAAAGCATGATTTTGTTTTGAATAATCTTGTTTTATGTAACTCAAGAGAAAATTATTTGTGTGAATGGAACACATAATAAATGACAAGCCTGTTTGTTTAAGAAATAGTCACTGAGTGTCAGCCACATGTCATATTTTTCTGGGCATAGAATGATGGTACAATAGTGACCCTTTTTCCTGAGTCTTTATTTTAGTTAAATTGAGGTTATGGGAGACATGTATGCAGTGTTAAAAGTTAAGTTCACATTTATGAATATATTCATGAACATTAGTAAGTGTTCTTGTTGCCCTCATTACATGATACAGTGTCTTAGCCCTGAATGACTTTGGTAGTCCATGTTTTCAGTTGATTGAGAGTCCAGTGTAATGCCAGTGGTGGGGCTCCTGTGAATCTCACTTCCGTAACCCATTGAATGACCTGAGCTTCACTTCTTACAGTGATAAATTCTAATTGTGAGTCCTGCCATGCTTTAGTATCCAAATATGGCCTCAAGTGACACTTTGGAGCACAGGACTCTGCATTTGCTAACTTTTGGCTAGGAGAGAAGTGTTTTTTCCCTCCATTCTTGAAGTTATCTAAAAATCTTGGAGGATGTAGTTGTTTTAAGAATTCAACTCTGCTGGGTGGTGGTGGAGCACGCCTTTAATCCCAGCACTTGGGAGGCAGAGGCAGGTGGATCTCTGTGAGTTCGAGGCCAGCCTGGTCTACAGAGAGAGTTCCAGGAAAGGCACAAAGCTACACAGAGAAACCCTATCTTGAACAACAAAACAAACAAACAAAAAATCAAACCAAAACAAACAAACAAAAAAAGAATTCAACTTTGCCTAGATTGAGCCAAGTGAATTCGAGATTCCTAAGTAAATCTTTGTAAGCCCCATCTTTAAATTCTTCACAGGATAGTAATCTAAGTGTTAGGTAGGAATAGTAAATAAATTGCACAATTCTTATAGAACTCGGTGCTGTCTAAGTTTTGGCATGTGTTAAATTAAATCGCTAAGAAAAATGAGCTGTGAAGGCTGCCAAACGTCACTGCCCTAGCAGCATCCTCCTGTGTGGACAGCGGGGGATACATGGTTTTAAAGATTTAGTTTAATTATGTTTATGAGTGTACATGATAGTGCAGGTGTCGTTAGAGGCCAGAGATGGCATGCCCCATCAAGCTGGAGTTAGAGATGGTTGTGAGCTATTTGACATGGGTGCTGGGAATAGAACTTGGGTCATCTGCGGGAGCAGTATGCCCTCTCAATTGCTGAGCCATCTCTCTAGTCCTAGCTTTTTATTTTTTTTTTAAGAATAAGAATTTGGGGAGTTGGGGATTTAGCCAGCCTGGGCTATATAGTGAAACTCTATTTCAAAAACAAAAACAAATTCATATTTCCTAGTATGTTTAGTTGGAAACTTAGTTTCAAAATGTTTTAATGTAGGCATATTTTATGTGATATTTTCTTATTTTTAAATTTCAGGTCTGCAATTGAAGAGGGTAAAGGCATTTATAATAACATTAAAAATTTTGTTAGATTTCAACTGAGCACGTAAGTTTGCAAGAACTTTTGCCCATGGGTCTGGTAGAGAAATAATCAGGAGTAAAACTTAAGCAGAATGCCTAGAAACTTCTGACCTATATTCTTGAAAATTGCTTATAAGTAGTTTTCTAAAAAGAAAAAGAAGCTTTAAAAGCTGTAAACATATTGTTTAGGTCTAGATATTATCAACCATGTAGGGATGATTTAAATTATATAATAGGAGATGTATAACTAATAGGTAGACATTTTGCCATTTTATACTCGCCATTTCGTCAAAAGATTGAGAAACAATATGATGTCATTTTCATCTAAGTGACTGGGACCTTGGCATTCGGATGAGATCCTGCAACCAATTCCCATGAGTACTGAAGGATGCTTGCATAAAACTTTAGGATTTTTTTAGGTTTTAAAATCTTTCCTCTAGTCTGAGCTTGGTGGCACATGTCTGTAATCCCAGCATTCTAGAAGGCTGAGACAGGAGAATTGAAGAGGCCTGGTCTGTATTACTTAGGGAGAGCCAATGTTAGGGTTAGGAGGTCTTACTGTTTTTGCTGTTGTTGCCCAAGCAGTTTTTTTTAAAAAATCTTTTGTTAAGATATTCTTAACTTGCCTGACAGATGGCTCTCACTTTTGATTCCAGAACCTGGGAGACTCAGTAGATTGTTGTTGGAGCCAGCCCAGTCTATATAGGGGCTGCAGAATCAGACTCACTTTAAAAAAAAACACCTCTTAGCTTCTTAACAAAATACTCATATGAATGGAGCATAGGTTAGTTGAATTAATAGGATTATTTTAAAATATGTAGAAGATGATTTTTTTTCTTTTTTTGTGTAGTAAATGTGTTCATGGATGTGTCCATATCTATGTACACATGTATGTGCTTGCATGTAGAGCCCAGATGTTGACATTGTATGTTTTTCTTACTTTAATTTTTGTCTCCACTGAACCTGGGGCTCACTGATTAGCCAGACTGGCTACCCAGCAAGCTTCTGGGACCTTTCTGTCTTTACGCTCCGAATACCGGGATTACAGGTGTGCACCACTGCCCCTGACTTTTCACTTTGGTCCTGAGGATCTAAACTAGGCACTCATGCTTATTACTCAGAAAGTATTTCGCCAGCTGAGCTGGTTCCCCAGCCCCAGTAACATGAGGCTTAAGTACTAGTAAAATGTATACAATTTATTGTGCTAATTTTTAAATGACTCTTTTTCAACAGGAGTATAGCAGCATTAACTTTAATCTCATTGGCTACGTTAATGAACTTTCCTAACCCTCTCAATGCAATGCAGATTTTGTGGATCAATATTATTATGGATGGACCCCCAGCTCAGAGGTAAGTGTCATGAATGAGCTGAAAAGAGAAGGCGAGTGTGAATAAGACCTATCAAACATTCCTCATGTACAACTTTTCAGCAACATGCTTCTTATGATTGTCATGAGTGCATATCATTTATTCTCTTTATTCTCTTTGATTGTCCTTTCATTCAGCATAGATCTGATTGTTTACACTGTGTGAGGTGTCAGCTTTTGGGTAAGAACAGAGCAGGGAACAACTGCAGTTCTTTCTTGTCCTTAGGACATAAGCTGAGTTCTAAGAACTGGATATGATGGAGAAATTTTGTGCGGTCAGTTTGAACACATTAACACTAAACTCAGTCACCACTAATGCATTGGTGTGCCTAAGGGAAAGAATCCAAAGTCCCTCCCTTCCCCCACTCCTCATTATTGTTAGTGTTACTTAACCAAGAGCAAGCCAATTCTTAAATTCTCTGCTTCACTTTCCCTGTGTCTTCTGTTTGATGACTGATGACTGAATCTGGGAATCTCGGCCTGCCTGAAGGTTGCCTGGTGCTCTGTATCTGTCTGTGTATCTGTCCCCAGTAAAGGACCCTTATTGAACAACACAGAAAGCATCACAGGTGGAAGGAATGAGGGATAGTTTACAGCTGTTTTAACTAGTTTTACAAGGAATTAAGTCACTGACTCCAGCTGACTGAGATAATAAACACCATTAGGCAATATCCTAATGCTTCCTCCAGCACTTCCGGATATCCATTTTATAAGATCACTTTCAGCTTATTTGCTATTTCCAGCAACTGATTATAACACACATGAAAACACATACATATTACTCTGGGTCAGGGACATGGAAAAGTATATAACTTAAGATTACAGCTGTACATTAGCTCAGACTGTAAAAGTTGATTACATGGGACATCTAAGGCAAAATTGGTTTTGTTACTGTTCTCTTAAATGCAGGTTACACATGCTGGGTACATAGTAGGACAGCAGTTGTTAAGTGACCATACAGTATATTGTTAACTCTCCTGAGGTCCAGCAAAAGTTCCAGTTTCTTAGTATGTAAGAAATACTTTCATAATCCTATATCAACACCATTATTCCACGTTTTATGTCTGAATTCTGTGTAAGAACCTTGCTAAAATACATGTTCAAAGACTTTAATGTCTTTTAGTTTTAGTAGTTTGGTAATTGAATGATATCTGTCGTGGTCATCCTAGTAAATCCTCCTAATCAAAGACGTCATTGCATCAAATATATGATTTCCTTGGTAGGTCATGGATTTGAAAAAATCAATTTACATGTAAATGAAATTGTATGTTTCTTTTGAAAATTGCCTATCAGTTGCCTGTCATCCCATGCCATAATGCATTAAGTGTAAGAGTTCAGAAGACGACAAAACCAGTAGTCTTCTTGTAGTCTTCCTCCCTCCCTCCCTTCTTCCTGCCTCCCTCCCTTCTTCCTCCCTCCCTCCCTTCATCCTCTGTCCCTCCCTTCTTCCTCCCTCCCTCCCTTCTTCCTCTGTCCCTCCCTTCTTCCTCCCTCCCTCCCTTCTTCCTCTGTCCCTCCCTTCTTCCTCCCTCCCTCCCTTCATCCTCCGTCCCTCCCTTCTTCCTCCCTCCCTCCCTTCTTCCTCCCTCCCTCCCTCCCTTCATCCTCTGTCCCTCCCTTCTTCCTCCCTCCCTCCCTCCCTTCTTCCTCCCTCCCTCCCTCCCTTCTTCCTCCCTCCCTCCCTCCCTTCTTCCTACCCTCCCTTCTTCTTCCCCTCCCTCCCTTCTTCCTCCCCTCCCTCCCTTCTTCCTCCCTCCCTCCCTTCTTCCTCCCTCCCTCCCTCCCTTCTTCCTACCCTCCCTTCTTCTTCCCCTCCCTCCCTTCTTCCTCCCTCCCTCCCTTCTTCCTGCCCTCCCTCCCTTCTTCCTCCCTCCCTCCCTTCTTCCTGCCCTCCCTCCCTCCCTTCTTCCTACCCTCCCTTCTTCCTCCCTCCCTCCCTTCTTCCTGCCCTCCCTCCCTTCTTCCTCCCTCCCTCCCTTCTTCCTGCCCTCCCTCCCTTCTTCCTCCCTCCCTCCCTTCTTCCTGCCCTCCCTCCCTTCTTCCTCCCTCCCTCCCTTCTTCCTCCCTCCCTCCCTCCCTTCTTCCTACCCTCCCTTCTTCCTCCCCTCCCTCCCTCCCTTCTTCCTGCCCTCCCTCCCTTCTTCCTCTGTCCCTCCCTTCTTCCTGCCCTCCCTCCCTCCCTTCTTCCTACCCTCCCTCCCTTCTTCCTCCCTTCCTCCCTTCTTCCTCCCTCCCTCCCTTCTTCCTCTGTCCCTCCCTCCCTTCTTCCTGCCCTCCCTCCCTTCTTCCTCCCTCCCTCCCTTCTTCCTCCCCGTTAGTAGTTAGTACTGTAGACATATGCCAGCATGTCTAGCAGTGATAGTTTTCAAGTAATCATGGCCAATGTCTTCTTTATGATTTAACAAAACGTTTTCAAAAGAGAGCATTTAATTTTCTAGATAATTGAAGGTAGTTAGATTGTGAAAGTAAGTATAAACAACATTTCAAAGTACTTTCTTTGTTCTTTTTGTTTTTAAGCCTTGGAGTAGAGCCAGTGGATAAAGATGTCATTCGCAAACCTCCTCGAAACTGGAAGGACAGCATTTTGACAAAAAATTTGATACTTAAAATACTTGTTTCATCAATAATCATTGTTTGTGGGACTTTATTTGTCTTCTGGCGAGAGGTACATTCACTGGATAAACTGCTGTTACCATCCATCTGTGTAGTAGGATTCTTAGTTATTTAGTGTATTATACAGATGGTTGGCAAGTGAAGAGCCTTCTGAGTGAAAAATAAAGGTTAAGGGATATAATCTAAAGTCCTTAAGTGTATAGTAAAGTATCATGTGCATGGAAATATAGGAGAATCAGAAAATAAAGTCCTTGCATAGCTGTGGTAAAATAGTGCCAGTATTTTAATTCTTGGCTCATGAGATTTTTTTTTTTTTAAACTTTCATATAGACTACATTTATTCACTAGGTGGTTTGTAGAAAATTCAGAGAGTTTCATTGTCATGTTTAGACTGAAGCTATTTCACTTTTAAAGCATGCAGTGTTTATCCATTTTATTCAGCCACAAGGAAAAAGAAGAGGTCATTTTGTCTTTCTTCTTGGCAGCTTCGAGACAATGTGATAACACCACGAGATACAACAATGACTTTCACTTGCTTTGTGTTTTTTGACATGTTCAATGCACTAAGTTCCAGATCTCAGGTATGCTTAAATGGTCTCACCTAATTCACCTGTTGAGAATGTGTTCATAAGAAGTAGACAGAGATTATGAATATTTTTAGCTTTGATTTTGTAGCTATAGATTACAACGCCATACGTCTTTCTGTATAGATGTGCTTATGGTCAACAGTAAGGATGGGATGTTTGATCTTAGAGGGGATCCCTATCTTTCTTCAGTTATTAGCTATAGGATAGATTTAGGCTAACATCTATTTTAGTTGGGGTGTCTCTTGCTGCAACTAAACACCATGACCAAAAAGCAAGTTGGTTAGGAAGGGGTTTATTTGGCTTACACTTCCACATTTTTGTTCCATCACTGAAGGAAGTCAGGGCAGGAACTCAAAATGGGGCAGGAATCTGGAGGCAGGAGCTGATTCAGAGGCTGGAACCTAGAGGGAAGCTGTTTACTGGATTGCTCCCCATGACTTGCTTAGCCTGCTTTCTTATAGAACCCAGGACCACCAGCCCAGGGATGGTACCACCCACAATGGGCTTGGGCCCTCCCCCATTGTTCACTAATTGAGAAAATGTCTTAGAGCTGGATCTCATGGAGGCATTTCCTCAGCGGAGGCTCCTTCCTCTCCGATGACTTTAGTTTGTATCAGGTTGACACACAAAACCAGCCAGGACAACATCTGAACATAGGACAAACCTTGTGGGGCTATAAGGATGATTTTAGTCTCATTTTGGAAAGCCTTGTTATAAGGACAGCTTGTTCCTCCTCACATCTGAAATATGTCAAGGTTTAGGATTCTCTTTTTTTTTTCTTCTTCCCATGTTGTACATTATGCTGTTTGCAGTTTGGCAGAAAACAATGTTCTAGCACCAGAGCCTGGGGTGCTTTCTGAGAGTGCAGTGTCCTTGAAAACCAGTTCCCTTTGCATGGCCATTCACTGCAGTTTCAAACCACTTCATACACTCTGCTTTCTCTTGGGCTTCTAAAAGTCTTTTACCCTTTGAAGGCCTTTACCCTTTAAGGTAACTGTATCTGTTAGCATCTGTCATATTAGAATTTTCCAAGTATAGTGACTTATCACTAGTTCAGACTACTTTTATTTTATTTATTTATTTTTTTAGAAACTAGTACTTGTGTTTGTTATATGAAAGGTTGGTTTTACTTTCCACACACACATAATTAGCTATAATTGTTCGGAAAGGGTTTGGGTGTATCTGCCTTAGTGAATGGTTAGAAAAGATTTCACAAAATATGAATAAAATTTATTAATACTTTGAGAGTACTGTCTTAGTCAGTGTTCTGTTGCTGTGAAGAGACACCATGACCAAGGCAACTTTTAAAAAATGTTTCATTTGGGGTCCTGCTTATAGTTTCAGACTTAGTCCATTGTTAATCATGACAGAGAGCATGGTGGAAGGCAGGTGTGGTACTGGAGAAGTAGCTGAGGCTATATCCTAATCCACAAGCAGAGGTTGGGTAAGAGTGGGGAGGGGGAGAGGGGAGTGACCATCCCCAGTGACACACTTCTCCCAACAAAGCCACACCTCCTAATCCTTCTCAAGTAGTGCCACTTAGGTGACTGAACATTCAAGGATATGGGCCTGTGGGGCCATTCTTATTTAAAACATCACAGGTACTAATGTCTTTTTCTTTTTATGGACTTACTTTTATAATTGATGCTTCTTTTTTTTTTTTTTTTAAGCTGAGGATGAACCCAGGGCCTTACGCTTGCTAGGCAAGCGCTCTACCACTGAGCTAAATCCTCAACCCTAATTGATGCTTCTTAATAAGTGCCCTTTTTTCTTTCCTTTTGCTCTTTTTTTTTTTTTTTTTTGAGATGATGGCCTTATGTGTATCTTTTTTCTTTGTTTATTTTTTGAGTCTTTTGTTGAACCTGGAGCTCACAGATTGGTGAGATTGACTGGCCAGTGAGCCCCTGAGATCTTCCTGTATCCACTTGCCAGGACTGGCTGAGATGTAGCCAGCACTGTCATTCCTGGCTTTTCACATTGGTGCTGGGGATCTAAATTCCATAACTGGCAATTATTTTCCTTTAATTTTAATTAAAATATAATTATATCATTTCCCCCCTTTCCATTTCTCCCTCTAGATCCTCCTATGTACCCTTCTTCCAGTCCTTCATATCCTCCCACTCCCTTTCAAATTGGTGTCTTTTTATTGGCTATTATTGTTATGTACATATATGTAAAGATATAAATATGTAAATATAACCTGCTAAATTGATTTATTTTTATTATTTGAGAATACATTCATATAATATGTCTTGGTCAATCTACTTCTTATTCCCTTCTTTCCAGATCCTCCCTTATTGCTTCCTTCCCGCTTCTTTTTTTTTTTTTCCTCAAATTCTGAGTCTGCTTAGTGTTGCCCTTACACACATGGCTGTAGGACCATCTTACTTGAGCATGGCTAGTTTCTCAGGGGCCGTATCTGTGAAGAGAACTTACTGTCTTGCCCCAAGCAGCCATCAAATTGCCAGTTGCTTTATAGCTAGGGTTGGGACTTGATGAACCCTCTGTCCATGCTGGGGTTTAGCTGGCTGGCTCGTGCACATACAGTCAGATCTGCTTGTGAGTGCATGCGTGCAGTATCCATGCTATGTGTGCAGCAGTCCTCTCATTATCCAGCAAATGCTGTTCTCCTACAGACATCCACTACTTGGTTCTTACAATCTTTTTGCCTTCCCCCATAAACTCTTTCTTGATAAATAAAAGTTGGATTAGAATTTATCCTTAGGCTATATGGATTTTACAAAATAATAAGGTTAGGACATTTTGGGGTGTTGACACAATTCAGTGATACTGATTATTCAAAATTGGGCCAAGTATAATCATGGTGTCATTTCTATGATCAGGATGGAATAATTAGAACTCTCTGTTTTGCCAACAGACCAAGTCTGTGTTTGAGATTGGACTCTGCAGCAATAAGATGTTTTGCTATGCAGTTCTTGGATCCATCATGGGACAGTTACTTGTTATTTACTTCCCTCCACTTCAGAAGGTTTTTCAGACTGAGAGCCTAAGCATACTGGGTAAAGAAATGTTATCCATGTACAGTAGATAATTGTATTTTCTAATGTGTATATCATAATAAAAAGCTTTTTTAAAATAGGAAATAGAAAAATAACTGACTTGACTTGTAACAAAAGGTCTTTGTGGTTTCATTTCAGGACATTCAGAGGAAAATTCATTTTCATTTATTTGACTCTTCCCACTCTTTACATGTTATGGCTTGTTACAAAATCATGTTTGGAGATTTTGAAATACAGCCATTCACAAAACCTGTTGTAAATTAGTTGTAGTTTATAATATTTTAAAAAATTATGGACATTTCTTTAGTGAAACTAGATAACTATATTTAAGCTCATCTAAAATCAAATTGTTCTTGAAACAATAATTTTTAAATAAATTTAGTATTTCACTATTCTTATGAACACATTCTTATTTCATGAAATCTCCATCTGATCCAGGAGACATTAACTTTTATAATGTTCCTGTGGAAGTTATTATTCTTTCATATTTACTGAGTATGTGATGCGTAGGCCCACTGGTCATATGTTTGGCTGGGAAGCCAAGGCCCTTGGTTTTATCTCCAGCACTACAGACAACCACTGCCATCAAAATATATTCAAAATTGATGTGTTAAGTATGTGGAGAATATATTTGAAAATGTGTTCTTAATTCTTAGATTTTTTAAAGTTAATTTGTATAAATTTATGAAGTGAGTTTTATGGTCTCCTTTTTTGGTATAACTTTAGTGTTTTTGGAATAGATTGAAATTTACCGTAAAATTTGAGCTAGTTTAATTTTAATATTTCAATTATATATTTGCATTGCTTCCACTTTTTAAGAAGCAGAATTTTAGAAGACAGCTCTATTTTTTTAAGCAATTAATAAGAGCAGAGATTTGTGAATACTATTAAAAGACAATTTTCTAGATTCAGAGATGTAACGTCTAAAACTTTCAGTCACTAGAAAGGCACTTTTAGTCAGATTTCTTCTTACTACTTCTTGAAAAATGCTTTGCAAAAGCCTTGATCCATCAAATAGGAAACCTTGATAGTATCATTAAAAGTTAGTCACAGGAGCTTAGGATTCAGGAGAGGTGGTCAGAGAATTTGGGTTCTAGATCTGACTGCTTTCTCTTAGTTGTGTGACTTTGGGTAAGTTATTTGAGCTTTCCCTTTCATATGCATTTTAAGTTTTATTATTGGTGTGTGTTTGTATTGTGTACAGGCACTTGTGATCTGTGCACATACAGAGGTCTAGACAACTTTCAAGTTGCTTTTACCCTTTCATCATGGGTTCTGGATTGAACTTGGGAAGTCTAGCTTGCCCAGCAAGGCTTTTTTACTTATGAGCCACCTTGCTTATCCTCCATTTCAACATTTTTAACTTATGCTAATCATCTCTTCCTCATGAAATACTTGTGTATTCTAATATGTAAGCTGCTGCTGTGCATTTCAAAGAATTGTAAAACTCAGTTTCTTTTCTCTTGTAGATCTGTTGTTTCTTTTGGGTCTTACCTCGTCAGTGTGCATTGTGTCTGAAATTATAAAGAAGGTTGAAAGAAGCAGGGAAAGGATCCAGAAGAGTGCTAGTTCAGCATCATCGTCTTTTCTCGAAGTATGATGCATATTGCATTTTTTTAATATGCAAACTAGGAATTGCAGTCTGAGAATCACTTAGAAGGGCAAGTTCGAGAGGATAATGAAGATTTAAGGACTTTTTAACTTTCCATTGACTAAAAATGAACATTAATGGTAAAGACTTGATTTGAACCTTTAACCTGTTCGTAGTCCCAAATGAAATTATGCAGCTTTGATAACATATTCCTTGATTTCAATTGGCTTTTGCAATTGAGTGGAACTTTATACACATATGGGCAAGTACAATTAAAAAATACAAAAGGCGAAACCTGAACCACCTTCTGCACTTAAAGAGTTCTAATGTAAAAATACACTGTCTGTCTTAGATGGATATAAATATTTTTTTTATTTTTAAATATTGTACTATTTATGGTGGTGGGGCTTTCTTACTAAAACACAAATAAATTTAATCATTTCAAAGGCATTCTATTTGGTTTAGAAATTGCCCAGGAGTGCCATATTTCAGCTCCCATGTTTCCTTTTTCCTGCAATGTAAGCAGACTGATACCTTGTGCTACCATTTTTGTATTTCAAGGTTTTTTTGCACAGGATGCGGCCACTGTCTGATCACTTTCTTTTCTTTCTTTTTGTGACTGAAAAGCTTATACTGCAACTGAAGTAAATGTTCTTCTTTGTAAGTGTAAATGGTTGTTTTTTGTAGTTGTTTTGTTTTCCATAGAGGTGTGAGTCTTTGATCTAGCAGAATTAGTTCAGGGCTGTCACTTGTATTACAGTTAGTGTAAGTGTAGTTAACGCACAGTCATAGAGTGAACAACAAGGCTGGGTTGGAATTTATAACAGATTATATTAACATGTCTTTGTCTCCTTTTTGATTTAATACAAATATACTTTGTCAATATCATTTTATCATTCCTTGCTTATAAATCATACACTTCAGCTGAATAATTGACCTTTAGTACTGTTTCATATGTATATTTTTAAGCCTGTTTCTTAGAGAGTATAGACTATTATACTTACAGAATAAAAAGTCCCAAATTCAGATGGCATATGAAGCAGGGTGGACTTGGGAGATCCTGTGCTGGCCTTGCTCCTCTCATCTTCTAGGCAGCTGCTTTGGCCTAGATGGCAGCACAGCCCTGAGTCTATTCCTTCTCCATTTGTTCGTGCTCTGTCTTCTATTTCATTGGGCATGCTTGGGAAATTGATGGATTTGCTGTGTGTGATACCATCAGTTTTTATAAAAGCTTGACAAAATAAAGGTAAGTGTTAAGTTTTGTATTTCATAAACTGTCAGAATAAACTGTTCCTAAGCTTGTTAATTTTAATATTAACGGTGAATGTTAACACTGATGTGCTGTCGTTGATAGGAGAATTCTGTCGTTTGAGTCTTTACTACTGAGCATGAGCATAAGGAGCCAGAATGTCTGCACTTTGTTGTTATTCTTTCGGGCTGAACTGTCAAGTGTACATTGTTCTGTCTGATTAGATGGAACGTGAAATCATTGTCTCATCAACTCTTAGAGGTTTGTTGTCTCATAGCTAAATTTTATAATGGTTTTTACATTCTGTTACAGACTTGAAAAATATGTATTAAGTGCATATTCAGTCTTCTTTGTTTTACATTATAGGTTGAAAATATAACTCATGAAATGAATGTGCCTATCTTCTCACTTGGTTTTTGAAATATAAAAATAAAATGTTTTTTTTCATAAGTTCATTAATGATGTCCCAGTTAGTATTGTTAATATTAAAATTATACATGTGTATGCTGAAAGATACATTTTTATAGTTTTTTAAAAAATTAAATGTGTAATACAGATCCAGATTTCAGTTTTCCAGATTCTGTTAGTCCAGATTAGCATAGATCATTTAATTGTGTTAGCATCTAACTTTTAATTTTCTCTCCTTCTCCTTGTCCTAGGACTTGTCCCTGGCTGTATCCTCTCTCCCCACACTCCCCATTAAGACTACTTTAAGTTACTTGCTCCCTTAGTAGCTAAGCTTCAAAGAAGAAAAGAGATGACGTTAAAATAATGTTCCAGTTAGGTAGACAACTTTTAACTGCTAAAAGCTTAGCATACCTGTGCTAGACACTGGGAGATCCCGTTGCAAAGTCACAGTGAAGTCATACAACCTAAGGAACCTTTCAGGGTATGGGAGTTTTCCAACAGCATTAACTACCTTCATGAGGACAAGACATGTTGCCTTTCACATTTTCCACTCATTCACCATACAGCTCATACAGTGGTAACCTCTCTGAAATTGCTTTAATTTTGGATCTCTCTGATGTAGCACATAAGTAACTTGAGTTTTATCCACATTTAATATAGTTTTTCTTTGAAATGAATTGGTAGCAACAGTAACTATCCATTTATGAATGAATTGATATTCCACTGCTTTCTGCTTGTTGCTTGGCAATGTATGTGCAGTTTGTTTGGCTGGAATAACTCATCCAAGAAGTGAAATGAATTGATTACTTTGTCATTCAGCTTTTACTTAGTAACTGAGTATACTAGGAATACAATGGCAATCTTGCCCTTCAGTACTTGTTGGACAGGAAAAGCAGATTAAAAACTGCTAAAAAGCTATTTTATCAATGTTGATAGTGATCTCTGCACATTTATTTAAAAAGTATACATTAAAATAAATAGAGTACACATTTCACCTTAGCATTTGAAAGTCTTTGAAGTGGCTTTTCAGACTGAGCTCTACGATCTAAATAGCAAGTGGTGTGTACACTAACATATGAAGATATAAAATATTAATCCCACTTGTCTGTAGCTGAATAAACAGGTTACCCTGATGGGCTTAGTTGGCATTTGATGTGACTGTTGAGTTCAGCTAGACTCTGGTTTGATAGTTTTACTTTGGCTTGGAGTTGCCAGAGTTGGTTATTGCTGATAATGGATAATGTATTGATTAACGGACATAATTTCCTATAAACATGGTTGTTGTGTAAGATTTATAAATAAGAGTCTAGTCTAGGAAGCTTTTAGTTCTCAAACTGGAGGCCAGTGTGCAATCCACCATCTAAAATATTAGTGAGTGAAGGAGAGAAATGACTTGGTGGGAGGATGGTGCCAAAGAAATTTCCTAGGACAAGTGGCATATTACTAAATCTTTCGACGGGGTAGCCAAGAGGCAGTGGGCCTTTGCAGCTGGACAGCAGAGTGTCCATAGAGGGGTTGATAGGGAGTAGAAGGAACATTGAAACACACAGAATTTCTGTTGTTAAGGCTGCAGGTGTGGTGTTTCACTGTGGCATGCTGGAAGATATGCTTTTGAGCTGCTGAGACAGTAAACGAAGCTGAGCAGGCTTTAGTGGGACACAGGCTCTTTTGAAATGAGAAGCTCATAGTATCTTGGAAGTAATAAAATGAGTGGGCTGGCAAGAAGGCTCAGTGGATAAAAGAACTTTGCCACTAATCTGAAGGGTCTGAGTTCAATCCCCAGAGCCCACATGGAAGAAGGAGAGGACTGGCTTCCACGGGATGTTTTCTGACCTCCTTGTATGCCGCACAGCACCTGTGCTCACACACACACACCCATATGCAAACAAAAAGAAATGGAATAAAGCTCAGCTTAACAGAACATGATCCTTGAAAAAGTTGGACATAGCTTACACACCAGGATACATTAAAAAGGCAGCAAGCAGTAAGAACTGTGAAGTCTCCTCTGCAACAGAGCTTTTCCCACTGAATCTTATTAAGGCCAACAAGCTGGGTGTGCTGGTCCGAACCATTGGTAGTTCCTCTTTTTAGTATTTGTAGTTAGATTCTCTTAGGAGGTGAGGCAGGGAAAATGAAATGTGTGTCTGAATCAGAGTCTTGTAGTTGAGTTTGCTGTGGGGTGGGCAGATGGGATTAACACTAGAAAACAGTGATGTGCTCTGACAAGTTGTGGCACGAGAGCAGAGAGCTTTGCTTCCTGGGTTAGCCAAGGTGCTTTCTAGCCTCCTCTCTTACAGTCCTCCAGCACTATGTCCAGTTTTGGAGATAATACTCATTAATCTTAGTTTTGAGAATTACAAATTTTACTTGTATTTAAAGCCCAGCAGAAACATCCGCTTAAAATGGTTCCAGATTGTTTGAAAGGGAAAGAGGTATGTGTATGATGATTCTATTGCTGTACTGTATAGATTGCCAAGGGGAAATACAGCTATACATTTGAAGGGAAATATGTAGAGTCTCATCTTTTAGAAAATATTAGAAATGCAAGTCCGAGTCACTTGGTTAAATCTGTGTAGAAGTTAGGCGAAAGAACTTTTATTCAAGATTGAGTCATGTGATGAAGTGTGAGGAGCAAATTGAAAACAGTCTGAGTCATGGCTTTCGTTCACTCGTAGTGGTTTCATTTGAACCCGTCAGCGTTCCTGCTCACAGTACACAAGTGTGTACAGGGCGGAGTAAAGGTCTGGTCCAGGTCATTGTTTTCCTGTCGTTACCATCTTCTGCTCAATTCTAGCCAAACCGACACATACTCTCTGTAGCTCACATTTCTGTGATGGCTCCATAACACTTTTCTCTTTTCTTTCTTTCTTTCTTTCTTTCTTTCTTTCTTTTTTTTTTTTGGCGGAGGTGGAGGTGGTGGGGGGGGGGGGGGGGGGAGTGGCATTGAGACTGGGGTTCTCTATGTAGTCCTGGCTGTCCTGAAACTTGCCATGTAGACCAGGCTGGCCTCATGTCTCTGCCTCTTGAGTGATAGGATTAAAGGTATGCACCACTATGCCAGATTATTTTAAACACATTAGGTGCATTTCTTCCTCATGGTAATACTCTCTGTAGAAACCACATCTCCCATGATCACTGAGCTGAAATTGGCCAAATAGATTTGTTTCAGAGGTTCATTTTGTGGTGCTGTATTTCTAGCATTAGAACTCTGACAAAATGTGCTTTTAAATAGTTTAAAAATACTTTAAAATACTTATACCACATTATAGGTAGATTGTTAGCTACTGCGGTTTTCCTGTTGTAAGCATACTGAAGTGTATATTAGTTGAGAAGTGGCATTTTGGTGCCATCTTATGGTTGTAAAGAAAATACTATGCCCTGACTAGTCAGCTCCTGTTTGTCAAGTCTGCATCTTATAGCAGAATATGAATGAGGCTGATGTGCAAGGCCTATAAAACATTATCCATGAAGCAATACGGAAAAGTTACTATTACATAGCTGATTGTGTAGAGAAGAATATATGCCTGATAGAGAAGATGTGAGGAGCTGCATCTCACATACGTAAACCTTAGGAAGTTGTCTATTAGTGTTTTGTTGCCTCTTTCTTGATAGCCATCGGTATAGTTATGTAATAGGATCACATTAGATTTCACAAGTATCTTTCCATGTGGCACTGGTCTGGGAAGCCCATAAATTAGCTTAAGTGTAAACATTAAGTGGTTTCTTTTAATCCTCTTGTATGGCTTAGTGGTTAAGAATACTTATTGCTCTTCCAGAGGACCCAGGTTCAATTCTGAGCTCTCACAGGGCAGCTTAGAACCATCTCTAACTCCAGTTCTAGGGGATCTGATGCCCTCTTTTGAGCACCGAAGACACCAGTCATGGACATACATGCAGGCAAAACACTACACCCATCCACATAAAAATAATATTAATTATTAATTAAAATAATAAAATATTAAAATGCCATTTAGTCCTTTATAGAAAATCTTTGCCTACCAATTTAAATATCAAGAAGAAAGTAGGTTATGCATATTTCCCTCATTGGCAAGGCAGTGCACCAGTTTGTTATGCACCTGCCTGTTTCTATGATACCATTCGATGGCAGATTTGCTGTTAGTTTGCGTGTCAGACTTTTGCATGGTGAAAGCGTGTCTCAGCCCTCGTCAGCTCAGCAGCAGGATCTGCCAGCCATTACCATGCTTGTTCTTACAGTGGGTTGAGTGTTTTGAATGATGCACCGTTTCGGGTGCGTCCAGTCTCCCTCCGTGTGTCTCCCCCCTCCCCCTCCCCCTCTTCTCTTCAAGCCTTTATCCACCTGATCTGTCTCCTGTCTGATCATGTGCTCTCCTGCCTGCTTCAGCGCGTAAGAGAAAGGGCTTGACTTGCCAGGGACTCCGGTTTACTTTGAGTAAGCTGAAATGTATTATCTGCTTAGAGGAACAAACTTCAATAGTTGAAATTAAACCAGCCTGACAGCCCAGTCCCAGGGGAAAAGCACACACTTACCTCCTTTTCATAGACCCTTCAACCCCAAATGTGTTCATGCCGCTTTATCATCTCTAAGGTAAAAACTGTTACACTTTTCAGTGAATTACTCTTACTGTTCTTTTCTCCCTATTATTTGTTTATTTAATTATAATTATAATTAATTATAGTAGAGCCAGTTTAATCAGTTTGTCCTCGTCCTCTCTCTCTCTCTGTCTCTCTGTCTTTCTCTGTCTCTCTCTCTGTCTCTCTCTCTCTCTGTCTCTCTCTCGCGCGCTCGCTCTCTCTCTCTCTCTCTCTCTCTCTCTCTCTCTCTCTCTCTCTCTCTCTCTCTCTGTGCGCGCGCGCGCATAAGGCAGAGGTCCTCCTCAGGTATCCTTCCTCACATGCTATCTGACAGGGTTCATTGACTTGGAGCTCACCAAGTAGGCTAGACTGGCTAGTGAACCCAAGGGTCGCCTATTTGCATATTCTCAACCCTGGAATTACACTACCACACCTGGCTTTGTATATGTGTGTGTATTTGAAATGTGTGTGTGGATATTACTGCCCATGTGTCTGTGTGAGGCCATAGGTTGGCACTAGGTGTCTTCCCCTGTCATGCTCCACCTTATTTTTTTAGACAGGTTCTTGACTGAGCTTAGAGTTCACTGGTTAGTCACCAAGTCCCCCGGGATCCACTTGTCTTCACCCTTTCAGTTCAGGGTTACAACTGCTTGCAGCCATGTTCAGCTTTTCATGGGTTCTGGGGATCCAACTTAGGTCTTCATGCATGTGTACCAAGTGATTTTTTTCCACTGAACCATCTCCCCAGCTTGGATTTGTCTATTGAAAACTTGTATGAATCCAGGTGCTAAAAGGCCTACCAAAGTTTGTTGTTAGAAACTTGGGTTTCTAGATTTCAGCTCTTCCCCAGAATGTCTAAATTTTGAGTCCAGGCAAGAGGGATTACAAGCATGCTGGCTTTTTTTTGTTTTGTTTTTGTTTTTGTTTTTGTTTTTGTTGTTGTTTTTTAAAAACAAAACAAAACAAAACCTGGGGATCTGGAAATTGACTAGATCATTCTGCTTGCAACTAGGCTGTCTCCTCAACCTAGTGCCCACATTTTTTCAAAGCAAATTCATCCAAATAACATGTCTTTCGTCATTATTTCTATTATGACTTGAACATGACACAACGTTCCCATAACATTCTCAAATTCTTCACCATATCTGATCATCTTGACTACAGTAAGAATTCTGCCCTTACTTTTGACACCCCTTGTCTCATGGTATCCTTTGCTGTTGCTTGATAGTCACCTTTTCCTCGGGTCCTTTCTTTTCGTATACAGATGTATCAGTATTAGCTGTTTAGCACATTTAGTGCCAGGCATGACTTACCATGTTTTAGTACTGGTATTAAATGCACATAGGCACATTATTTTGATTTTGTGCAGTGATTTGGAGTGGAACAATTCTATTTCACAGGTAGGGCAACTGAGAGGTAGTCATTGATTGCTTTTATGCACAGAGGAGGGAAAGGTAAGGCCATTTAGGTAATAAAGGTCTTTAGTCTGCTAAAATTACAGTTACTTTAAATTAGGAGTTCGAGTTGAAATACTAAGGTCCACTTGAGTCCTTTTTCATGACCAACTATTATGGAAAGGATCAGAGACTGTATTTACAGATGAGTAAACTTTAAAGATCTTAGTTACTAAAATAAAAACCTTGCACAAAATAGGTATCAAGTATAATTTTTCTGACACTCAATACAGAGCCTATTTCTATTACAGTAAATGGTTTTCTTTCTCCAGTTTTACCCCCAGATCACTCATCTTAGCTGTCCAGATCTCCTTTTGTCACTGAAAGTGGTAATTGAAGATTGAAGTGTCTGGAACCTCAGGCAAGATTTCATTTGTTAGAACTGAATCAGAAAGAGCATGACCTTGATTGAGAACACAGGGAAGTAGATTTGGGGAATATGGAGCACACCTCATTCTGTTTATATGAGGTGTTCTCATTGCCTGCTATTCCTGATCTGTGGTTTGTGCATTGGGTTTGTTTTTAAGTCTTCAAAGGAGGATAAAGGAGGGGGAGGAGAAAGGCCGGGCAGAAGTCACATGCGGCGAGTTCCTTTGATCCACCTCACCTCTTAGGGACTTCTGTCTTGTTATTCTCATTATTTCATCGTGTGCTTCCTCCCAAGCATCGGAAGCAGGTATGAATCTTGGGAGTTAGCTACTATGCCCTGACTGTCTGGTGAGGCCCACTAGATAACCTTGGAGTGCCTCTAATACACAGTGACACCAGGGTAGGACAATTTTTATATTCTCACAAGAAATGAAAGACTACTGGATGCTATTTCCTGTACTGCATGGGTAGATTTCAAGGGGTTGCCCATCTAGTATCAGTGATTAGAAAAGAAAAGCCAATGACTGGTGTTAGGAGGGTCCATCCATCCATCATGTCATCTATCAAGTTAGCTAATCTCTATCTATCTTCCTATCTGTCTATCTGCCTGAGGAAATATTGTTATGTAGCCCAGGCTACCTGATACCAATGGTTAGAAAAGGAAAGCCAAATGACCAGTGTGTAGACGAATTTTTAAATGGTCTTATTAAATAAGAAACATGGAGCCAAATATAGGAGGGGTGAAAGCATTAGATCAGGGAAATAGGGAAAGCCACCAGCCAACCTTACCTCACCCACTCTGCAGCTTCCAAATGCGAGTTACTTCCTGTCTACCCATGCCTTTATTGCCTTGCTGTTCTGTCCTCTCATTGGCTCTCTTAGCCCAGCTACCTGACTTCCTCTTCCTACACAGCTCTGTTACTTTCTATGTCTGTACAGACCTCCAGGTCTCTATGGTTGATACTAGGATTAGAGGCGTGTGTCACCACACTTTGCTCTGTTCCCTAGTGTGGCCTTAAACACAGAGACCTTTCCTGCTAAGTGATTGGATTAAGGGCATGTGCTGCCCTTACTTCTTGTTTACTTAAAATGGCTGGCCTTTTCCCCCTGATCTCCAGGCAAGCTTAATTTATTAACGCACAAATAAAATATTACCACACTAGTGTTCAGGAGGAACCCTTTATTTATTTATTTGTTTGTTTGTTTGTTTGTTCCTTTATTTATTTTTTTGAGAAAAATATTGCTATGTAGCCCAGGCCAGCCAAATTCACTATTTAGTTGAAGCTGGCTCACATCCTTCCTGATTTAACTTTCCTTCTGAATGCTGAAATGCTGAGACTACAGGTGATAACAATCTTAATGGAGGGAAAAGCCAGCTGATAGTACTCACATGCATTTCAATTAAACTCGGTAGCTTATACATTCTGCCTTAGTGCCTGTTAAGCGGGTTATTTGCCAAGATGAGTGTGAGGTTAGCACTTTTAAAAAGTGGTGTTGATTAGCCAGGGAGTGGGACACTTAGACTGGTGTAATTTGTACATTATGTTCAAGAACCAAGGAAGGTAACACTTGGGTATAACATAGTCCCCACTAGACCTACTGTTGAGGGTAAAGAATGTTTCTTCTTGAACATGGATGCACAATACTGTTCTGTTCCTGATCCTTTTAGTAAAAACAGTCTGTGGAGATACAAAAACCACCCCACTAAGGAACATAATGCTCCCCTAAAATAATATTTGAATAGAAGGTAGTGTTTAGGGTTGAATACTTGAGGAACAAATGGCATTGCATTCTTTGTGGAAACAGTTGAAGTCATGTAAGGATATACTTACTGGTTGATGCCCAGTTTATTTTCTATGAGTGTGTTTATCTAGTGGAGAGAATTGTCAAGAACTAGACATGGGCTGGCTCAAATTGGCAACTTACAGCCATCATTAAGATTACTACTGATGGACTATACTAGTGGGAGAATAGAGCAGGAGAGACCACAGCTATGTGAGTTAGGCTATAGTTTTAGACTTGCCCTAGTGCACTCATCCCATTTGCTAATTCTTGTTTGCCTGAGCTTTGGAACTAGCTAGCACCTTTACAAACCTATTGGTAATAGTAATTTTAGAATAGCACCTCTCAAACATTTTGCATTTTTGAGACAAATCTCAGGTTGTCTGAGGTGTCCTCAAACCTTTAGTCTTCCTGTCTTGGCCTCCTGATTTCTGGATTATAAGCATGTGTCATCACAGACCAGCTCCAGCTATTTTGACTATGGTAAGATACACATATTTTATTTTTGTTTTTTTGTTTTTTTGTTTTTTTTTTTGAGACAGAGTTTCTCTGTGTAGCTTTAGAGCCTTTCCTGGAACTCACTCTGTACCCCAGGCTGGCCTCGAACTCACAGAGATCCTCTTGCCTCTGCCTCTCAAGTGCTAGGATTAAAGGCATGTGCTACCAACGCCCGGCTTGTAAGATACACATTTTTACAACTACCAAGTAGGAGATGTTCTGTCTGCTACTTTCCATCCTAAAACGCTGGCTTGGGGTTAGGGTTCACCTCAGTAGTAGAACGCTTGCATAGCATGTGCAAGGCCTGGGTTGCATCTCCAGCACAGCAAAAATCAAAACAAAACAAAAAGTGTTGGAGCTCTTGTCAAAACCTAGCATGTGGAAGACCTGGAGTCCAGTGTTGATCTGAGATTTCCATTTGTTTTCTGCTCAGATGAAGCAGCTCAGAATACTCTTTATGTTTGTGTTTATGTTACAGTTGCAACCTATGCTGTAAGACTTAGAGTTTACCAATGCATTTATCAATCATATGTAGTCTAATTTACCACATTTCTAACCTCCTGTTTTTTTTTTTTTTTTTTTTTTTTATGACCCAGACTTTTCAAACTGAAATAAAAAAAAAATCCTTTTTTTTTTTTTTTTTCTTTTCCCCAAGACTGGGTTTTTCTGTGTAGTTTTGGTGCCTGTCCTGGATCTCACTCTGTAGATCAGGCTCACAGAGATCCACCTGCCTTTGCCTCTCAAGTGTTGGGATTAAAGGTGTGTGCCACTGAAGCCCGGGCAAAAAAACCTTTTTAATGAAATTATTACTACCAGATTTTGTGGTAAATTACTATGTAAGATTTCTATTCTTAAGAATGTAGCTGGCTAAGCTATTGCAACTTAAAGGCTATAAAGTATTAAATGTTTGCCGAAAAGGACCACGAGGAGTGAAAACATGCTTAAAAAATACAGATGTTTCTGGGCCAGCACTTGCTTCTAAGGCTGACAACCCAAGTTTGATCCCTGGAGCCCACATGGTGGAACAACTCTCAAGAGCTGTTCTCTGATTTCCACACAAGTACCATGGCTCTCGCTTCCCCAACACACACAAAGTAAATAAGTGGTGAGAGAAACATTTCTTAAATCAGGCTGTAGTAAAAGTGGAGTACAAAATATCTTGGAATTCAGATGGTCTGTTGTAAGGTTTATCCCATAATTGGCTAGTCCTAAAGAAAAGTCAGTTTCAAGGGAGGTAAGACAACTGTCTTTAAGTTAGAACCACCAATCTCATATGCTATAGACTGTTTATTCAAGCTCTGAGGTCTCCACGTGCTCCTCCAAGCTTTCAACCATTAACAGCCTGAACCGATTGCTTCTGTCATCCCAGTGCCTGGTGTTTGAAGTGGTTCTCACTTGGCTCTTTGACTGGCTGCCAGCCTTTTTCTTCTGCCTCCTCTTTTTTGAGTTTGATTGAGCCTTTGGTAAAAACAGTTCAGCTGGGGCATATGACCTCGCGGCATTGAACAGATGTTCATAAAGTTGCTTTGCCTCAGGACACATGTTCAGGAGGCTGTCTGCAGAGGTGGATGCTAGCAGTTGCTGGCAGAGTCCATGTACCAGGCTTCCACTGTACAACCTGTTCAGTGGGAGAACAACATGGTTGGAAAGCATCAGTTCAGTGCAGTGGAACAACTAGGATGAACATTTCCAACAGAAGTATCTGAACACTCAGCTTACTGCTCCTATATAATCAGTAAAAGTACTTACCTGGAACCGAGTGGTTAAAATGAGTACTTTGGCTGGGACATAAAACCTTGTGATGAAGCTAGCCTGGAGTTAAATAGGCCTCTCTAACACTTCAAAGAAAAGGAATTTACTAAAATGGCCTTGGTAAACCAAATAGGCAGTTTATTACAATATCAGCAAATTGTAATGGCATCATGTGTTGGTCTCTTGGAATAACAACCCACTACACAAATACAATGGGGTTAACTAGAACCCGTAAATGGAATGCCTCATCGCCAGGGTTGATCAACCAGGTGTAATCTGGCAGACAATGTAGAGCCCTCATTTAATAAGTGTAAAATCAGCATTTTAAAAGTCGAGATTATGCTTTGATGCAACAATAATCCTGCAGAAAACCTGCTACTCCTGCTTGTTGGGAACTGTGGCATGTGTACCAGAGAGGATCCAGTTAAGAACGGCCAACGTTCTCAAAGGAGAAGACAAAGACAGCCCTAAGATCAAAGGCCGGTCTCAGGCTTGTGTGGAGGGTTTTGTGTTAGTTCAGACATGAGGTCCAGAGACACATTAACAAAAGTAGGGTGGGGCCTTCGTCAGTGGCAGAGTGCTTGTCTGACGTGGACAAGGCCCTGTGTTCAGTCCTTGGAACTAGGCAAGCAACCCTTTCATTGCTCAACTTTGTGGTGCCATGTTTTTACTCATTGAAAATGTGCCGGGTTCTGGGGCTTGTTCTGGAAGAGTTTGCATGGGATACAGATGAAGCATATACAGTTTCAAATTCCATTTCCTAGCCACTGACTCCTCATCTTACTTTCCTCTAGTACTTCCTTGAGGGACAGTTTACCAAGATGCCTCAGCCATTGTTACCATCACTTGTCCATGGGCCCGCATCTATCCCACCCCACTGCAACTCCAGAGTTAAACTTTGACACACAGGTTCAGCTCCCTTCCTCCAATACTGTCTGACAAGACAGAGAACAGAGATTTTTTCTTTTTTATCTCATGCTGGCACATGGAGTAGGCATTTAATAACTACTTGAGTAAATGACAAATGGTAAGAAAATGTATCTATATCTATCTATCTATCTATCTATCTATCTATCTATCTATCTATCTCAAGATGTGCCTAGGGGTAAAGTGGCAGAAAAAGTCTCCATAAAGTAATAATTCAAACACCCCAAAGAACTGAGGTACTTAGTTATAGCCTCCTGATTTTGGAAAACTGAGATGCACTTGAAACTGGAAGTGTTTTCCGTTTCCAGAGCTTCAGGTATAGCTGTTCTGAGACTGAGCACAGGACACTGTTGTCAGAGCACTTGTTTTGGATAGAAAGACAGGGATCCGTGTGTACTGTCCAAACTATAGTTCCCCGTGGTGCTTACTGAGTCAGGTCTGGCTCGGGCAGAGGCGTGGACAGCAGCTGGTTGAGATACAGCCCCATCTGGAGGCAGCACTGCCACTGACAGAAGACATGAGCTGTGTCCAAGTCCAGTCTGGCACCAGGCCGCAGGGCTGTCTTCGCCTGTTGTAATTCTTCATACAGCATCTTGGCACCACCTGCCCGTGGACCTTCCTCACCTAGACAGAGAAACCACCCAAAGGCAGCATTTCCCAAAAACACTGCATCAATTTGTACTTTCTTACATACCAACGTCAAAGCCCCCAAAGACAATTAGTTTGAAAACTAGTTGTTTTTCACTTCTGGTTACATAAATGCCTCATTATAAAAACTGAAATATTTACACTGAAGGCCCCTTTTCATGATGACTTTATTAAACCCAAAATTATTAATTTTTCCTTGAAACATCTCTCCCATAGTATGCTACCTAACCTTAAACAAGTCTGCACGGAATTCTCTTAGGATGTGTGTCTATGAAAACATGACATTAAACACCATTCTCTTCACTGTTTTTATTTGTTCATTCCTTTCACGGGTGCACCTATGGGGTAGCACACTTGTTTAAAAGACAGTGTGTATATAGGTTCAAAGCACATTTTACAGGAGGAAACTAAAGTATGCTTAACAGAAGGGGCAAGAAGCAACAACCTTAGGAGATGCAGCTTCTGCGGGTTGGTTTGAGCAGAGGTACACAAATAACCTTGGGACCAACTTGAAAGTAATAAAAGGAGGCCCACCTTTCACAATTATCAGGAAGCAGAGCACTGAGCCTGCCTGGGTGCGGGGTCCATATTTCCTAAAAGAAAACAAACAGACATGCCCCTTCTATAGGACTCACGCAAAATCTTAATGGGCTCATGTTATGGGAATTTCTGTATTTATTTAAACAGAACATAGCTTCAGATATGTTCTTAAAGCCACAGGCCTGACTTGTTTTGATTATCTTATACCAGTGGTCCCTCTGATGGCTACTATCAGATTTGAGCCTGAATATTTGGGTTGTTTTGAGTCCATACTGTTTCATTCTTAAACTCATAGAGTACACCAAGGTAGGGCTATCTGCAGAACTCTTGCTGTGATGAGAATGTTTTGTCTCTGTACACACATGGAATTCATAATCTTAAGGAGAAAGTTGCATTAAAGAACTAAAGTGTTCCAGTGCTTCATTTACTTCACCCAATACTTAAATGCAGACAAAACTGCCCAGGCTATTTCTCTAGTGAAAACAAGTTTTTATTTTTTCTTTCTGTTATTACTTACATACTAATAGCCTTAAAGAAAGACAGAAAACAATTCGAAGAAGAATGGTGTGGTTGGAAATATTGAGAAGTTTCATTTCCTGGGCAAGTACAAGTAGGTTGATTATGCTGCTGCTGCATTGGTGGTGATGGAGTCACAGGGATGTATAAACATAAAGTACAACTGGCAAAGCACTGCCACACTTGAAACATCAACTATCTCAGAGCAGACAGAGTGAGGCAGTACAAGCACATCCCAGTTCTATGCCTGGGGCCGAGCTCCTGGCTCCACGTTCAGCACATGGAACTACTAGGAATGTCTCCCAGTGAAGGGCATTGTGGCACCTTCACTCCTGTGTTCTGCTGTAATAGGGGTCAACTCTTTTTCTTTGTGTGAGTTCTTGAGGATGTACGGTTCATACACAACTAGACAAAACATTCCCGGATTTCTAGCACCTACCAGGGCAGTTGATGATGGCATGCAAGGGCTCCATCAGCATCCCCAGCAGTAAGGCCTGCAGATGATGGAGCTTGGCCTTGGCCTCTGTGGACTGCAACCAGTAACAAGTGACAGCAATGGGCAACTGCAGCAGAGCAGGGATGGACTCCAGGACAACCTGTTTGACCTTCAGGGCTTCGAACAGAAGCATCTGCCGCCTAGCCAAGGGGAGCTGGAAACATCAAATGTTCTGCAAATTAGGGATTTTTTTTTTTTTTTTTTTTTTTTGGTGTGTGTGTGTGTGTTTGTTTTGTTGTTGATTTTGGGTAACATGAAGAATTTTAATTCAGCTGTGGAAGTTAATTATGTTTGGCTCTTTGAAAGAATGTACCTTCTGTGCCCTCTTAAATAGCTTTTCTTGTGTTTCTGCCCCCTCCCTCTGTAGCATGGTGAGCATATTCATATTCAGTACACACATCCCTCAGGAAGTGTGTTAGAAATTCAGTCCTGAGGTCCTACCCCTTAATTCTGATTCAACAGTCCAAGGGGAGCTTAAGAACTTGCATTTTAACTGGAACCCACATACTTTACTGTGGGAAACAAAGACCCACATCAGTCCTGCCCTTACTTGCTAGTGTGGAGTTGGTACCACTTTGTCTCAGATGCCCTAAATGATCACCTCCAGAAATAAACTACAACCCCGCTGGCATGTGGCTCCTCAAGGGTTAGAGATACATTAAAGTCAGGCAGGGCCATCTTAATGACTTTCCACACTGCTTGTAGTACATGAACACACTCACTTCCCCTTATGCTTTCCATTAGAAGGCACTCCAAACACAAGCTGAGAAGTGATCAGCCCTGGGAGCTCTGAGCTGCTTGTTGAATCTCACTCAAATGAATCTCAAGATGTTGGGAATCCTAAAGGGCCTTACAGGCCACATTTTGATAAACACTTATGAAAGGAGTTATACTCCTGGTGTCTGCAGTTAGAGAAATACCCTCCCTTCGAGAGGCGGAGACAGTAGGGTACATTCTTAGCACCTAATGGGTGGTTAGTATAGTGTGACTGATAAATGAGATGAAATATTAATTCACACAAAAATATCATAATTGACAAAATAGTTACATCATTAATGTCTGAGGCCTTTGGGTAGTACAACACTCTAAATATAGTTTCAGTAATTTAACATTGTTTCAGTAACTTAATTTTATAATCAGAAATAAATGAAGTTCTTCATAGTATAGCAGCAGCTCCTACTAGAAGTAGGACTCACGCCTTAAGTGAAAACAAATCTAAACTTCCAAGTTACAACTTTAATGAACAGAGTGATCTAGGATTTGACGTCAGAGGTTTTACCCTCAATAACTGGCTTTGGGCAAGTTTCTGAGGGCTTTTCTAGTCTGATCATCTGTAAAATGAGACTCGTGTGTTGGAGTTGCACAGGGTGATTTTTGAACTGCTTAGTCCTCAATGCCTTCTAGACAGGGTACTGCTCTGCTTGTAGCCCCATGTGTTTTGCTCCCAGGCCTGTTTGGGACTGTCCCATTGATGTTTTTCTGTTGGCTTAGAGACTGCACATGAATCTACTGATATTTTAATTATTGTCTGCTGCCTCTCAGACCGAGTCAGTGCTTGATGGAGCTTCTGGTCCTGCAGCCATGGATATGTAGGTTTAAATTAAGTCTCTATCATTCTATTTATCAATATGGCTCAGAAGTCAAAGGCTGGGGTGAAAACCTGCTAGCTCACACAGGTTGAATAGCAACTAGCTGACCCTGTTTTTTGGCCCGAGACACAGCAAGAGACAGGTCTCTTCCCTTGTCTCAGAACCAAGAGTGCTGAAACTCTAGTCCCAGCCCATTCCTTCCTGTGCGACTACTCTGTCCAAATTGCTGACTTCTCTATGGCCAGTTCTGGTCAGCTAGTCACTAGCTCCACTTCCTGATTCAAGGTATCCCACAACATCCCATTTAGATTTGGTGGGAATTCAATGAGCCAATATGTAAAGTCTCTGTCATGAGCTGTCACAAAGCTGAAGTACTGTTACATCATGTTAAAAGCAGGGATGATCACAAGGTTTCTGTACTTGAACCTGCATTTGTGTCTGGAAACAATTTGCACCTGGCATCACTTAAAATTATGGGCTAATTACAGCTTAAAACCATTGAGCTAAATACAGAACTGATTAACTCATGCCAAAGGCAAGCCAAATGGTACAAAGTGTATGAAAATTTCCTCTTAGTCTGAATACAACTAAGTGCTAAGAACGCTTTAGTTATCATTCACTAAGAAGTAGAAGGAAAGGTGCAAAGCTACACAGAGAAACCCTGTCTTGAAAACAAACAAACAAAAGACAATCAGCATGCTACATCTCATTGATTGGATTAGATTTCATAGGAAGGAAAGTGTGCCCATCCCTATTCCATACCCTGCCTCTTCTGGACAGATTGTAGATGGAATGTGAAAGGAAAAGGTAACTATTTTCCTAATCTTGGGAGTAGGTAGTAATTTCCTAAGAAGATCACAAAAGCGTAATAAGTAATAATTTAAGTTGACTATACTACAACTGTTTAACAGAATATACTACAGTGAAAATCAGAATGGGAGTCTCTGGCAACAGTGTCGATTGACAGTGATCAGTAGGCGAAAAGCCCAGAAAGATGGGCAAAACACTTCACACACAATAGCTAACTGGCTAATGAACACAAGCGAGTCATCAGAGAAATGGAGACTGCCCACCCAAAGGACTAAGATGATAGAACCCCAACTAGACCAGCCAGAACATTTCCTGGGCTAATAAATAAGCACCTAGTACTGGCAAGAGCACAGGAAGAAGCACTCTCCTGTGCTGCTGCTGCTGGCAGTGTTAGTGGATCCAACTATCAAGACCTTTTGGCAAGACTTCAAGAGCTGAGCACAGTGCCTCTCCTACTTGGCCCAGCAATTCCACGAATGTGCAATAAGACCTATGCCCTTAGGTTACAGGTGATGTGCACCACAATTTTCATGGCACTATCTGAAACAGCACAACTGGAAACTGCCCAGAAGAAAAGTCATTCGTGGTATATTCATTCTCACAATGCAGTGAGTTTACAGCAGAGAGAAATGAACACGTTATAAGTGAGTCTCACAGATACACTGAATAAAAGATGCTTGGTGGAAAAGATTCATTTATAAAGTGTATAGATTAGATCCTGTGGGGAAGAAGGCTTTTAACTGAAACTCTACTTTCTCTGAGATATAACATTATCAGAAAATTCACATCTTTTAAAGTATTGTGTACTTTAAAAATAAAGAATTGTTTCAATAGTTTTAGTATATTTATAGGCTTGTGTAGCCATTACTAATTCCAGAACATTCTCATTACCTCCAAAAGGAGCACTGTTCCTATTAGTAGTAATTCCCAGTGCCAAGGATGCTTCTGATACCCACTTACAAATCTTTCCTTGTGCTTATGCTCTCATTAGTGGAAAGGCTAAAAGTCACACAATGGGCATTTTGGGTCACCTAATTCTTTATTATGGGGTGACAATCTGTTCATTCTTGCCTTACCCCACTGCTGTGGGATGTTCATGTATGTCAAATGTATTGCTCTAATTGGTTAAAATAAAACTGATTGGCCAGTAGCCAGGCAGGAAGTATAGGTGGGACAAACAGAGAAGAGGAGTCTGGGAAGTGGAAGGAGGAGGCGGAGAGAGCTGCCAGCCGCCGCCATGACAAGTGAGATGTAAGGTACAGGTAAGCCATGAACCACGTGGCAAATTATAGATTAATAGAAATGAGTTAATTTAAGATAGAAGAAGTAGATAAGAAGCCTGCCACGGCCATACATTTTGTAACAATATAAGTCTCTGTGTGCTTACTTGGTTGGGTCTGAGCGACTGTGGGACTGGCGGGTAAGAGAGATTTGTCCTGACTGTGGGCTAGGCAGGAAAACTCCAGCTACACCCCATGAGATCCCAGTGGCAACTCCACCTTTTTTACTCCCTAGGAAGTGGCAATCACTATCATATGTCCCTTGGGATCAAACTGGCTAGTAAGGTCTGATCACCAACAGGGAAACTGGCTGCTATCCCTCACACTTGAGTAGGCTTGGGCCACTGACCCTATGAGTCTGAAAGTGAATATTTAGTTGGAGCTAAAAAACAAACCCAATGGGCATTGCAACTGACTTCATAAGTTCATTTACATTTAATTTGTATGTTTAATTGTGTTATCAAAATAAAGTTTCATATCTGTTATTCTTAATATATTTACATATTATCAAAAGCAAAGGCAACACTGGGACCCATGAGAACATTTTCTTTCTTGAAATGACTGATCTGAGTGCTACTTAGACTTAAGCAACACCAAGGTAGGCTAAGACATGCTTTCAGGGACTGGTTTAAGCAAGTCACCATGATGCCACAAGCTAAAGCCTAAAAAGAGGCCCTCATTAATAAAAACAAAACCTTTAGACAGAAGCATCAGTATCAATCTTAATTCAACTGAGATAATCTAAGATGCTGTTATGCCCACATCAAGTGCCTATATGCACATTCCTTTTACAGTTCAGGATTTTTCCTTTTCCTTCTTTTGGAAAAAAAAAAATGTATGTAACCCTATTCTAGTTGTGCGGTAACTGCAAAGGAAACAGGCTACTGAAGAACACTGAGAACAGCAAACAGCGTTCCCAGTGCTAGGTTTGAGTCTTAGCCCTGACACTAGCTAAGAGATTACCTAGATCACTGCAGTTCTAGTTTTCACACACAACATGAAGACATGATGGGAACCGATGTGTTCTATTAAGAGAGACAGTACTTAGGGAAGCAACATAATCTCTAAAGAGATTTCTTAGAATTTTCTTAGTCTTACAAACTTACCTCAGTTAATTTGCTCAAGTCAGAATGATCCTTGAGTAGTTGCTTTGCATAAACAACTGATATTTTGATATTTTTATTAACTCTTTCCACTTCATTGAAAGCCAGAGGCTGAGAAGGCACTGTATTCTGGGATACAGCTTCTGGATGTGATGAGGCATTCAAAAGAAGCCCATAGATGACTTGCCGGATGGGCTGAGCTATTCTGTGGGCATTTGGTCGCTGCATATTTTCTACCTGTGTGTGAAGAAAGGTCCTTTGGAGCACCAAAGCATCACTGATGAAAGGTGGTAGCTGGCCTTTGGCTAGAGCTGCTTGTATCCACTCTGGTAAGCCCAGATTCAAAGCGTCTGGACAGACATAAGTACCACAGTAGAAGAAGTCCTGCAGCTTCACCTGGGAAGGCTGGTACTCCTCCATGGAACAGCAGAGAAGTTCCTTGACATCTTCTCGACCCTTTTTGGGGAGATACTTCAGAACATGATCTAATGCTTCTGTGGGGTCATCGAAATGAGACAACCAGTTCAGAAGTCCCACAACTCGTTGATATCTCCTCCCCTTAGAACTAAGAGGAAGACGCGCTTTACTTATGAATGTCTCTATGACGGGCAGGTTAACATGGTCATTTCCACATAGCACCGCAAAGAGAGGTACTAGAGCTTTGTTTATGTTGCTGAAGTAATGGCAGAATGCATCAAGGGAAAAGCATCTGGCGGGAATATAGTAATCTTCTGTAGTCTTAACAATGTTCAGATTTCTCCACTGAAAGCTGCTCAGTGGGCAAAACCCACTTTTCAGGTCAAAAATGCAAAAGTCACTGTCTGATGATAGCACAGGACAGTTCCAATGATTGGCAAGTGTCATAATGTCCCGATCTGCTTCTGAAAAGCTCTGAACAAAACATACCTTAAGCCTAATCAAAACCTGGATGAACACTTCTCGGATGAGTAAGGGACACACATTCCCACCCCCACCAACAGAAAGGGAATGGGCCACTTGGATCTTCTCTCTAGCTCGATCCTTCAAAGTTGCAAGCTTTTTATCTGAAATGTCACATCCTCCATCTAATACAACATATGGACAAATATGACAGGCAAACAGCGATTCAAAGAATTTCTGTACAACATTTGCAAATGAATCATAGTCCCCTCCATACCGGAGTTCCAAGTCTGAATTGAAGCAAAGTCGGTGGAAAAGAGAATAGCCATCAATGATAATTTTTGTGTCGCGCAGTTTCAGATCAGTGAAGAATTCATTACTATAATCTTCCACAAAACTCATCAGTCCTCGGATCCCCATGATGACTGACAGAACTGCCTGCTGAGACAATAAGAGACAATTTCAATGGATGGTGCCTCTGATGGCTATTCTTGGTTGCCAATTTGACTACATCTGGAATCCACCAAGACCCAAGCTGCTGGGTATACTGGTGAGGGATTTTTCTTAATTGGATCTTTGGAGGTGGGAAGACCCACCTTAAATCTAGGCCACACCTTCTGGTGGCAGCCTATACAAAGGATGTGGACAGAGAAACTTCTTGCTCTTTGCCCACCTGCTCTAATTCTCCCTGGCTGGTTCATTCCTTCCTTGGCACTAGAGCCTACTTCAGCATTCTGGTGGATACTGAAGACCAGCTTAAACATCCAGTCTCATGGACTGAACAACTACCGGATTCTTGGACTTTTCCTTGGGAGACAGCCAATGTTGGAAGAGCCGGACCACTGACTTTAAGCTACTCTAATAAATCCTGTATTGGTGTTTGTAGACAGACCCTACTATCGTTCTGTTTCTCTAGGGAATCCTGACAAATAACGGTGCTTTTAGGGGCACAGATCATTGCTTCAATAGAAAATGAGACATACTCTTTAAACAGACTATATTGGGTGTCAGCATATCTAGCTCAGCATTTTTCCTTGTGTGGTATAAGACACAAACTCAGTTGTTCATAGGATTTGATCTTCGTTAATGATGGAGGCTACTCCTGGCCTCACCAGAACACTATGGTCACACCAACATAGAAATTTTTTGTTTGTTTTTCAAGACAGGGTTTCTCTGTGTAGCTTTGGTTCCTGTCCTGGATCTCCCTCTGTAGACCAGGCTGGCCTCGAACTCACAGAGATCTGCCTGGCTCTGCCTCCTGAGTGCTGGGATTAAAGATGTGTGCCACCACCGCCAACCCCAACATAGAAATTCTATGGATTTTGATACTGATGTTTCCACTTTACAAGACTGAGTATCTGGTGAGGGTCAAGGCAAAAGTCCTAAGCTATAAGAATGACACCTTTATCAATGTTATAAACTTCAATGTAGGGCACATAAGGATCCAGTTTTTCTTTCTTATGGATAAGACCCTACTTACAGGTATTGAGTGTGGGGCCATTAAATAGCAGTTTGGGGTAAGAAAAAAACTACAGCTTTATGTTTCTAAGACCCCAGCTATCCAATTTCAACCCCAATTATTTACATCCTCTTCTGGTCTATCTCTGGCTAACAAACAACTCATAGGATTGGTTGGTTCTCCCTCTTGCCTCAGACTTCAAATATAGCTTAGTGTGGTACTATTACCAACCTTGCTTTGTTTAAAATCGTGAAATTTTTGCCAATCTTGGAATTTTTGCATTTTGATTTTTAGAGATACTACATAAAAATTCATCATTCTGAATTTTTTGTTTTTGTTTTTTGGCATCTGCTAACATTTCACCTCACTTCAGACCCACCTCGTTCAACATCTCGGCACTTTTAATTACAGTCATTTCTTTCCGGGTCTGTCTCGTGGTGTCTGCAAACTCACGACTTGTAGTAAGCTAATGGCATGACCTTGCATGGAGTAGCTCAGCAAATGCAAGCCAGGCAGGGCAAATGTGACACAGACCTTCCTACCCCAAACCACCGCGGCACTCTCAACCACCCACCTGCTGCTTCCTCCTGGTGGCCCACTCCTTCATCAGCAGCTGGCAGAAGCCTGGGAGAACTGGCGGGCTGGCAGGTGAGTTGAGGACCGCGAGCGGAAACCGGAAGTACCTGGGGATGACGTCACTAGGAAGCTTAGCTCCGGGAAGCTAAGGGCGCTGCCGGTAGATGAAAGTGTTTTCGGGCCGGTGGTCATAACTTGGTGTATAAGGTTGAGGTGTTTGTCTCACGATTGCGGCCGCTTCCTCAGGGAAGCTCGGCCCGCCTCGCCCCTAACCCTTCGCTCCGCCTCATAGGGTCGCCCGCGCTTCCGCTGGCCGGGCGGCCGAACCCCGACTTCCCAGCAGCCCCCGCGCCGTTTCCGTGGCGACGGTGTCAAACAACCACGCCCTCCGAGGCAAGGAGCTTTAAGCGTAGCCGGGCGTCGTGGGTCCGGGACCAGGAAAGGTAACAAGTGGAGCGGGCAGCAGGCTCCGCATCCCCTGGACCCCATTCCCCGTCGGGAGGATAAGCGCCCAGCCCCTCGGTATACATTCACTTGCTTTGCGAAAATCAGGGTGTATTTGTTGGAGAGTCAAGGAAGTTGTTCCTTTTACCTCAGGGTTAGAGTTTATCACTCAGGTCAGATTTAGCAGAACCCGAAGTCAGGGACGGCTTCCTAGTGCTTGTTATGTGGACATAAACCACTCGGTTCCCACCCGCGATAAACCCTTGGCTTTTTCTTGGCCTTCCCCAGCGGGGTGGGTCGTTTTCCCTAGGGATGGTTTGCATCTCTCTGCTCTCTCCAAATTCCCATCCTTCTTCCTTCCTTCCTTCCTTCTTCCTTCCTTCCTTCCTTCCTTCTTCCTTCCTTCCTTCCTTCCTTCCTTCTTTCCTTCCTTCCTTCCTTCTTCCTTCCTTCCTTCCTTCTTCCTTCCTTCCTTCCTTCCTTCTTCCCTTCCTTCCTTCCTTCTTCCTTCCTTCCTTCCTTCTTTCCTTCCTTCCTTCCTTCTTCCTTCCTTCCTTCCTTCCTTCTTCCTTCCTTCCTTCCTTCTTCCTTCCTTCCTTCCTTCCTTCTTCCTTCCTTCTTCCTTCCTTCCTTCCTTCTTCCTTCCTCCTTCCTTCTTCCTTCCTTCCTTCTTTCCTTCCTTCCTTCCTCCTCCCTCCCTCCCTTCTTTTCTTTTTTCTTTTTTCCCCCTTTGGTCCATCGTTGGTTTTTTGGACCCTTCCTTGCTCTCCAAACGTTTACTGACACTGTCTATCAACTGTTAGCAAGGCACCAGGGATGCAAAGATAACGTGTGTTCCCAGCACCCAAGTTCATCCACCGTCCTAGTTTCAGATCCAGGCTGCAGTGTATGTCCATTCTGTGGTTATGGACAGGGGTGAGAGTGACAAGCTGAGTCTGTGAGATTAGCCTGGAGGGACTGTTTACACACTGCTGGGTTTATCTCTCCATTACAAATTAACGCTCCTGGCCCTCTTGAGTTCTGCCCTCCACCAAACTTTAATCTCCTCTCCACACTAAGGAGAGGTTTCCCAAACAGCTTACTTTATGTAGAAAGCACCACTATTCTGCCAAAGAGCAAACAGAGGTACCTTTTAGAGCCTACTTTTTAGGTACTGTAGATTTTACTAACAATTCCTTGAGGAGGGGTATTGCTCTCACCAGGGCTGGATGAAACAACAGATTAGTATGTTATTTTAAAAAAGACAATGTTACAACTGAGTCTTATGTTTCTGTTTTGCAAATTTTCTTGTTCGATTGCCCTGGTAAGTTTTGTGGTACATATCAAACCTATAGGTCATTATTATAACATTTTTTTTTCTTGTTGCTTTGGAATTGTTGAATACAAAGATCTTAGGGCATGGTTTTCAGTGTAAAATCATATTTTCATACGGATTTAAAATGAAAAATTTTCAATAAAACATTTAACACTTGGGTGGAATAAAAATGTATTCTGTGGAATACCTTCTCATGAAACAGTTCTGCCATTCACATACATTTCATAGCTCCTTGAGGAATTACAGTTTTACCTAAACATTTATTATTCAGCTACCTTTAAAATGCAGTTTTAGTTTGGGGTTGCATTTTGTTACTTCTAATCCATGGAGATTACTCTTCATCCAATATGATAGAAATGGAATCAAGTTTTGCTTAGGATGAAAGGGAGACAAAATTACTCTGAATTAATAGCCCTCCCCATATCTAGTCTAATAAACAGACTGTGATTTAAAGTCTACATGGAAAAATGCAGAGTATACTCACTGATGGTTTAACCCCAGTATGCTTTGGTTGTAAGCCAGAGTAGACAGAACGAGGAGAGCCTCCAGGGAAGCCATGGTCCTGTGCTTGGACTTTTCTTAAGTTGATGGGGAGTATAGATATTTAACAGAAAATTATAAAACAAATACATATGTCAGATGTCAGTAAAAATTGGCTATAAATCTAAGGAAGGCTGTCTTTCTTTGAGAAAGGTTTGCAGTATTTTCACACACACACACACACACACACACACACACACACACAGGCTTGCACCCAGACATATGCTAGCTGGTGTGAAAACACAAAGTATGGTACAGGTATTATTGTCAAAAGCTTATACTTTTTTTTGTAGGAGTTTTTATATCTGCTTTTAGACGTGACCTGTGGATTTTCCATATTTCTGGCATCAATAAACACTTCCTGCCTGACTCTTTGAGCATCAACCAGAAGGCCTGACTGTTTCTGTGAAAGAAAAGTGAGTTTTACCTTACTTGGAGCAATGCTGAAATTTCAAGAGACTGCTAAGTGCCTGAGTGGTTCTACAGCCATTTCCAAGTATCCAACTACCCTGATTGCAAGAAGATATGTTCTTCAACGGAAACTTGGCAGTGGAAGTTTTGGAACTGTCTTTCTGGTGTCAGACAAGCAAGCCAAACAAGGAGAGGAGCTGTAAGTAGTAGATGTTCAAATCTTTGTGGCCACAGGACAGGCTGAATTTAGAACATAGTGTCATGTCTGCTCTGTACTTTATATTAAACAAGAAACTGCTAGACATAGAAAAGTTCCATCACTGATTTCTCTGTAGATACCCCCACCCCATTTTCTTTGAAGTCACACGGTTTTGCTCTAAAACTGAGCTATACTCTCTGCTCCAGATAAGATTTTAAAAACAAAAATATTCATTCCAGATCCAAATAAAATACTCAAACAACCCAGAGAAGGTAGATAGGGTAGATTATATACTTTTTAATGTATACCGCAGTCTCAAAGGCAAAATATTCCCACTGACCTTGGTTGTGGATGAGGAAAGACGGATTCTTCAAGATGATGACTATTTTAAGAAATGCTACAGAATGAAAATAAACAGTAAATTCACGTGCCAGATAAATGGGGTATACTGAAGGAAAGATGCTCTTTTCTTTGGAATCTGTAGTCAGAAGCTAGACATTTAAAACAAATGGATCTTCTCATTCAAAACTAGTTCACATTCATGGTAGATACCCTTGTCACCTTTAATTTTGCTAGAAAATTCTTGATACCACCGCCTGTTCCTTTCTTACAGTGAAGTGTCCATTTTAGATGAATTTGTTTTCTATTTGTTGCAGTTAAGAGTTAATTGTAACTGAAGTTAGGCTGGGATGGTGGTTCAGCTGGCAAAGTGCTTGTCATGCAGGCATAGGACCTGAGTTTGATCCCCAGAACCCACATAAAACAAGCTAGGTGTGGTGGCATGTGCTTGTAATCTCTGTGCTGGAGAGTCAGGGACAGATGGGTCCTGGGGCTGGCCAAGCAAAACAGCCAAACTCTTGCTTCAGTGAGAGACCCCGTCTCAAAAACAAGGTGACTAGAAACTGAAGAACAATGATGCCTAAGGTTGACTCCTGGTCTGTCTGTCTCTACACACACACACACACACACACACACACACACACACACACACATACACACACATACACAGAGAGAGAGAGAGAGAGAGACAGAGACAGAGACAGAGACAGAGACAGAGACAGGGAGGATACATGGGAGGAGTTCAAAACAGAAGAAAGAATGATGCACCCACAAAGCGTTTTGCCCCCGAAGATCAAGTTTCTATCCTAGTGTCTTATTTTCTTCGACAGCCTCTGGCTCCTGTCACCCCTTCCAGCTATTTCGTGTTGGATATTCAAGTAGGGGTTATAATCAGCATGATCAACGACTTTCTATGTCTTGCTAGGTTGTAGGAGTTATAAAAGTGTTACCAATGGTTTGTTTTAGAGATCAACTTTTGAAATGGTCTCTGTGTATAACATTTGAACAAGTTGTAGTTATCTAGAATTCCAAGTTTTCAGTCAGTTCCAGCAAGAAGAGGGGTGAAAGCTGGTGTTTTTGTGGGTTCTTAGAGCATGAGTTATACAATGTATTGGTTAGTTTCTGGATGCCATGACAACACGCTTACAAAGTGACTTGAGAAAGGAAGGTTCATTTTGCCCTGGGATTGAGGGGATGCAGTCCATCGTGGTAAGGCATGGCAGTGGAGGTGGGAGTAGCTGCTCACATTATCTCCATAGTCAGGAAACACAGCGACATGGGTGCGGTTCTCACCTCTCTCCAGTATCTCTACTGGGGCCAGAACCCCAGCTCATCAGATGATACTGCCCACATTGGGGGTGATCTTCCCTTAGCTAAACCCCTCTGGAAACACCCTCTCAGTGTTTCTGAATTCTGGATTCTGTCAGGTTGACAATAAAGCTTAAGCATTGTATGTTCTTTCTGAAAAGGACTTTCTCTTTCAGTCCTAAGGGTGGTCTTCTAGTCACCCAGAGTGAATGATAAATTTCTGATAACTGCATATGTAGATGTAGCCGTCTTGTTAAATAAGAAACAGAGCCAATTGCAGAGTTAAAATCCAAGAGGTCAGAGCAATAGCTGAGAGCTGAAAACCTTACTCTTCACTGCTGCTGCTGTCTTTCCTCTCCACAAGAGGCCTACTTCCTGTGTCCTATCTTTTTTTTATAGACTTTCTGTTCTGCCTTCTCATTGGTTGTAAACCCAGCCACATGACCTCCTTGTCACCGCCTGTTTGTACAGACCTCCAGGTCTTCTGTGGTTGGTATTGAGATTAAAGGCATGTGTCGCCATGCTGGCTATATCCTTGAACACACAGAGATCCACCTAGCTCTGCCTCCCAAGTGCTGGGGTTAAAGGCGTGCACCACCGCCGCCTAACTGCTGCTATAGCTTGCTCTGACCCCAAGGTAACTTTATTAACATACAAATAAAATCACATTTCAGTACAAATAAAATATCACCATAACTATGTGTGACTATATTCTAAAAGAGAATATCCTAATTCCTAATTTTGGCTTATATTATTTTTCACTGTGACCCCCTCACCCCCATACTTTGGTTTATGAGCAGGCTACCTCGTCAGAACCTCTCATTATCCCAAAATTTGATTATTAGGTAAGGTTTTGACCCTTTCTTTATGTACTGGACCACAAACAGAAGGAAGTGATGTTATAACTAGGCAAAGGTGAATGCTTGCTAAGAAAGATTTCTATAATGTTATGACTACTGTTTCCTTAGCTGATCAAAGCATATCTCCCTAATATTAAATATTAAAATAATTGACTTGAACAGACCATTGGTCTGAATTGAGATGTAAGACACTTATTATTGGTCTCTGTGAAATACAGGTTTATGTAATATACTCTTCTAATGGACCACTGCTTCTGACCCTCCCAACAAAGTCCTGCAGTTCATCATATTGCCACTTGGGGGCACCACACCATCATTGACATTTTGTGTCTGCTGGGAACTTTAATTACAATGTAAATGTAAATACCACATTCCTTTAAATTTTTATTGCTCTCCCAACTAGCTGTGGGATAAAAATAAAAGCTGCAGGAATTACGCTTTATTAGTGCATATTTGGAGAGAGTTTTCTTTGGGCACAGATATCTGACATTCTTTTTTTTTTAGTTATTACAGTAATAATAAGATCAAACTGTTATATTGAGTAGTGAATGAGAAAGCTGTTTCTTCCATTATGACATTTGCATCATGAAATTTAAAAATATATTTTGCCTAATGTTTTTGCTTTCATAATTATAGACACTCGGGTCTAATGGGTGTAATTATGTTCTAAAAGAATATTATAGTTCAAAATTTCAGTTTATGTTTTCATGAAGCTGCCAAAACATTTTTAAAAGAAAATCCAAAGGATTTTTTGATACATCAAATTATGTGTATCTATGGGGTACCATGTGATATTTCAGTATAGGTATACGTTGGATAATGTTCAAATCAGGATAAGCATGTCTCTCCAAATGTTACCTTTTTTTTTTTTTTTTTGGGGAATACATCAAAGTTCTTAACATACAGTGAATTGTCATTATGCAAGTCATCTCACTGTGAAATAGAACTTGTCTCTCCCTCTTTTCATCCCCGCTCCTGGACTTTCCTAGTCCCCCCTGCCTCTGGTGAGCACTAGTGGGCTCTCTTTGCTCCTTCCCCGAGGTATTCGTCTGATTTCCACATTTGTGTGAAATCCTGTGGTGTTCGTCTTTCTGTGCAGGGCTTAGTCTCACTTTTGCTTCTGTCCACGATGCTGTAATGGCAGAACTCCATCCCTTTAAGACTGAGTTGTATTTCATGTATGTATGTGTCATACTTACTTCAGTTGATGGATGCTTTGCTTGACTCCATTTCTTGGTTATTAGGAAAACTGTTGCAATAAACATGGGAATGCAGATGTCTCTTCAAACTGATTTTCCTCTGGTTTTGTGCTGATTGGTGGGATTGCTGGGTCATAGAATAGTTCTGTTTTTTAATTTTCTGAGGAACTCCCACATTATTTTCCATAATAGCTGTACTAATTTACATTCCCACCTGCAGAGTATGTTCTTTTTCTCTGTATCCACACTATCACTTGTTTTCTTCTGTGTTTTTTATAATAGCCACACTAAGTATAATAAGGTAGTATTTTCATTTTTTTATTTTTGCTGGAGCTGAGGACTGAACCCAGGGCCTTGCGCTTGCTAGGCAAGCGCTCTACCACTGAGCTAAATCCCCAATCCCGCATCTCCATTTTAAAACATATTGTTTTGTCATTATTTTTTGCTATCCAGTTTTTCAGTTTCTTATAAAATCTAGATATTGACCCTTCAAAAGCTGTAAAGGCAAACACAAAAGATTTGGGTGGGCTAGCATGTCACTTTGATTGAATACAGTGAACAGAATTTAGTAGAAAAGAGATGTTAAGATGTTGTCGTTATCTCCCTTGCTGTGCAACCAAAGGCCTCACAGAAGCATCTTAAGGGAAGAAGGACTCACCTCATGGTTCCAGAAAATGCAGGCCACGATGGTTAGAAAAGTATGACAGGGCTCATGGTGGTGGGGACATGTGGCTGGGACTCTTCACACCTCCACAAAGGTTCAGAGGGCTCCTCTGGCTTTCTCCTTCTTTTCTGATTTTCAGTCCAGCACCCTAGAGCGTGGGATGGTGCCACCAGCATTCAGGGCACCTCTTCTAATCCTCTCGGGAAACGGCCTCACACACATCCAAAGGTGCTCCCCACTAATGCTGTAGGTGTGAAAATTAAGCATTACACAGATTTAATCTAAAATTCCTGACTACACACATGATAATGATGGCTACTGCTGCAGTGAGTTTCTGTGCTCATCAGCACTGAAGGCTGGCGACTCCAAGTACTTTTTACAAATTGTATCATATTTATGTGGAGCTGCTTTTCTGCTGCAGTCTGCTTTAGTTTGCCAGCCAGCTGCTATTTACTGGAACTTAAATGGTGAACTTTGCCCTGGACTCAGCACCAGAAACTGAGGCATTAGGTGACAAGGTCTGCTTCCCCCACACCACTGGCTTCTAGGTTAGAAGAGAGACAGAGTAGACATAAGAAAATGGCTATGGAGCAGGACAAGGCCTCGGTGTCTGTGAGGTAGACTGCTCTCAGAGGAGCAGGGTTGCTACTGTCCAGTTCTCTTTCTAGGTATTTTAGTCGCTGGCTTGCTAGTTGCCATGGTCACATAAGAGCTTTAATATTTTCCCCATAATCCTGTCCATGCAAACACTTCCCCCTTGATTGTGATCTGGTCTTTTGACCAGTGTGGAGATACTTGTTCTTTTCCAAGGTCGCTTCTTCCTGTTCTCCTATGACTACATGAGCTGAGGACAAGAAGGTGAAAACTTTCCAAATCCTCAAAGAGATGTCCTCAGAGCTTCAAACCCCAAGGCTCTTAGCTCGGTGGGGAATTCTTGGCTCTGTAGTGGCCTTTTCAAAGTCTGAACAAGCTGATTTCCCACCCTGTCAGGCACACAAATGGAGGAAAGGCAGAAGCAGGAGCAGCTGCTGGAATGAACTGGAGAGGGAGAGGAGAGAGAAGTGAGGGAGAGGAGAGAGAAGTGAGGGAGAGGAGAGCGAAGTGAGGGAGAGGAGAGAGGGAGAGGAGAGAGAAGTGAGGGAGAGGAGAGAGGGAGAGGAGAGAGGGAGAGGAGAGCGAAGTGAGGGAGAGGAGAGAGGGAGGAGAGAGAAGTGAGGGAGGAGGAGAAGAGGGAAAAAGCAAATCAGCCAAAGCGATCGACCAACCAAATCCAAACTTTGGTATCAGTCCATGTCTCCAGAAGACATCTCAGGCTTGTCTAGTGTTGCTGTGAGATACAATCACCTTCGGGCATGAACTCGAAGGAACCTAGAACAGACCATGTTTGAATCACTCTCTGGAGTCCAGGTCTTAGCTACTCATTTAGTATACCAATATAGGCCATGTTGGGGGTTGGTGAGACACTTCTGGTGTAAGCCATGACAAGGGAAATCTGGAACTTTGATGTTAATTGAGTTCAAAGCTTACATCGAGTAGCATCCCTCTTCCTTATTTCTTGGTGACAGTTTGAAGAAATCCTCAATATTCGATAAGAGGTGAAAATTTTTCTGAACAAAGACAGTGGAATAATTTGACAGTTATACCAGGTAGATATTGCCTTCATCATAATGCGAGACTTCATCTACAGTTCTGTTTTTGTGGAAATTCTCAGTGTCTGGCTCTTATGAAAAGCTCTGCCTACACACACAGGTGTCTTTAGGGCCTCCATTCCCAAACTTAAAGTACTGTGTGTACATTCTGTGAGAAGTGCAGGAATGCCTGCAAATGTAGAAGAATAATCTCCACACCTGTGGTCTTTTTCTATGTGGACGTGCGAGTGAGACAGCATGACCTTGCCTGAAAGATGAGCACCGAGAGAGCAAAGGAGACTTCCTCTTCCCTGAGAGCTTGGTGTGATTTGGCAGTTTTCTATTATATCCAAAATGGAGGGGTTACTCAAAAATTTAAAAGGAAAACACACACACACACACACACACACACACACACACACATGCACACACACACATACATACACACACATGCACACACATACATACACACACACATACATACACGTGCACACACACATACATACGTACACTCACATGCACACACATATACATACATACACACACACACGCACACATGCATGCGCGCACGCACACACACACACATGCACACACACACACACACACACACACACACACACACTAAACACCGAGTTAATACATATTGGTCACTATTCACTGGTTACTGAATCCTCAAGAAACAAGTTCATTGTGTTGGTTCTTACCTCTGTCGGACAGAAGACTCACATTTCAAAAGTGTAAATGCTTGCTTGCATCATGCAGTGGAAGCAGCCTGGCCTGAGGTTTTTTCAGGCCTCTGAATTCTTGAGCACTTGCAGGTGGTTTGAGTGTACATCCAGTATCAAGAGTATCCAGTCTGGTGGGAGCTGAAGACACTGACGTTATAACCATAAGGAAAAAGCTGGGCTATCTACCACTCTGGGGGATTAGAAAGTCTTGGTTGCTGTGATATAACACAGATCTGTTGAAGCTTGCAGGCTTGAGGTACACTGGACTCAGCAAGGCTGTGGAGGAATGATTCTATTACATGCACAAGACCCTAAAATAACGTAGGACTTCAGTGTGTATCTAATTCTGCATCATTTTTTAAAGCACTAAGATTTAAGAATTTTCCCAGGTCACTAACTATTGTGAAAAGCATCATTTTAAGGGGCTGGAGAGATGGCTCAGCAGTTAAGAACACTGGCTGCTCTTCCAGAGGACCCAGACTTGATCCTTAGCACCCACATGATGACTCACAAATGAGTGTAACTCCAGTTTCAGGGTGTCTGATGACCTCTTCTGGCCTCTGAGGGCACCAGGCACACATATGGCACACATACATGGAAAACACCCCATTTTAAATTCCTACGTAGTGATTTACTGTGCTGGTCTATATCATGTGAGCCCCTCTGGTTGCATTTCCAGGTCTTTTCTCATATAAGACTGTTAGTCATACCTGTCGAGTCCTTGGAGAGGATGTGTTGTGCCTCTTCTAGCACTCCCTTTCTGCAATGCATAACTGCAAGCTAACCAGAAACTCTGCTGCAGTCACCAAAAGTCACTAGGCATTGTTCAATGGATGTATTTGAGAATCACATGGATATTATGATTATATTTGCTAGCAGACTCAGTTGTAATTAGAAATAAAGCACTTCATATGTTTTCAAGTTTATTTATGACACACTAAGAAATGGAGAAAACAGGTTCTGATTGTAAGGAGTGAACTGAGACACCCTCCTTTCACTATATAAGGCTTCACTTTTCATAAAAAGGACATTATTTATTCTCAAAGGATTAATAAATTGATGTTAGTAGCTCAATATCACCAAATCCAATTTTAAGTGAATATTCTTTCCCAATGCATAGATTTTATAACACCGTAAGTCAATTTTCTTTTTAAATATATTTTATTAATTATTTAAGAAGTCCATGCAATGTATTTTGGTCATATTCACCCACATTCCTTCTCTTAGCTCCTCTCAGGTCCACCCCCACTTTTTATTCCCTCTCTTTTAAAAAATAATCCAACAAGAGTCTAATTTATGCTGCTCAGATACTCATGGGTGTAGAGCCTATCTGCTGGACTGTGGTCAGCCTACCAGGGCTCAGCATGCTTTAAGAAACTGACTCTTCCTTCCCTGGAAGCTATTAACTGTCAGTAGTTCCTCAGTTAGGAGTAGGAGCTCACAAGCACACACATACTCCCATGCTAGAATGTTGACTGGCTTGATCTTGCACAGGTCTTCTGCAGGCTACCACAGCAGCTGTGAGTCTGAGTACAGCATCCTGTCATCTCTAGAAGACACTGTTGCACTCTGGTGCTCCTCAGCTTTTGGCTCTTAAAATCTTTCCACCCCAACCTCTGTGATGGCCCATGAGCCTTTGTTCAGGATGTGAAGTAAATGTCCCATTTGTAGTTGGACATTCTGCTTGCATTGTTCTCTATGCTTCAGCCAGTTGTGAGTTCCTGTGTCATCCACTGTTCATTACACAAAGAAAATTCTTGGATGAGGTCTGAGTGCTGCACTATTCTGTGAGTATTGAGATAAAAATTTAGAGGGCAGTTCCAGCCATGGATTATTGATCCAACTTAGAGTGCTAGGCATGGATTTCTTCCTGTGGAATGGTTCTTCAATCCAGTCAGAAAACAGTATCATCTTTAAAACCTTTGTGCCATTGTGGACATATCTTGCCAGGTCTTTATTGTATAGCTCATAATGCACGAGTAGCCTGCATAGCACCTTTGGGTACTTGGAAACTAGCCATCAGGGAAGAAGCTTCCTGGTCAGTAGCAGCTTGACTTTTTCAAGTTCTATGGCCAGACTGTGTTGTGTGTTTGGCAATATGGTCTTAGCATCAAGTTCTATTGGATAGCCAAGATCAATGGTAATAGATTATGTTGTTTTGGGGATCTCCAGAACACACCTGACCAATAACTTCAGGGATGGTATTCTGCACCTGGCACTGGGCCTTTTATTTAGCAACCTTTGATTTTTAGGAGGAATATAATCCTGTTATGGTACAGTTACACTCTTACACACACACACACACACACACACACACACACACACACACACACACGAAGTATGTATAAACCTTATAAAATGCTATTATGGAAATCAGTGTTCAGTTCCTCAAAAAAAAAAAACTAGAAAAACAGCTACCATATAATCCAGTTATTCCACTCCTGGGCACACAACCAAAGGAGGAGTCTATTTCCTACTAGAGAGACATGTGCGCATCTGCTTTCATTCTTGTTCCATTCACAATAACTAGGACATAGACACAGCCTAAGGGCCCACCAACTGTTGAGTGGACAATGAAAATGTAGTATCTAGATACAGTGGATTCTATTCAGCTGTGAAGAAAAAGGAATTTGTGAAATTTTTAGGTAAATGGACAGTGCTGGAAAATATTACAGTGAAGTAACCCAGACCCAGAAAGGGAAACACCCCATGTTCTCACTCATACCTTAGTGTTAACTCTTTAGATTTCTCTGTTTAACTCAGAATCCAGGAGACTAGACAGACACCATGGGGAGTAGTGGGGGGACTGGGAGGGGAGAGTAGAACATAGGTGATAAGAAGGGGGACAATGGAGATGAACGGAGAAGGAGGGCTAAGTGGGGAAAGGAACGGGAGGGTAGGGCAGAGGATGGGATAAGGGAGGAAATAACTAACAAGTCAGTTAGTTTCAGCAACTCAGTGAGCAGCCATCAGCAAAGCCAGGGTCTGTATATTGCACCCACTAATACTACTTAATAGATTTTCCCATCAGAATTATTTAATCATCTTAACATGTGCTTACTGTTTTTGAGTCATTCTAAGAAAGCATCAGAGGGTTTAATGGTTCAACTTTGAGCTCATTCCATATACGTTATTAAAGATATCATTTTTATATTATGGCCAGTTCTCTGCAGTGGGGACTGTGAAGGAAGACTAGGGTTGGTGAGTGGGCTGAGCTAATTTAATAGTGGTTTATGGACTGGAGAACTATGAAAGCAAATTAGAGGGAACTCAGGATTTCTTTTCATATTTCCTTGCTAGATATCAAAACAGTTTTCTTCAGCTTTATTTTATAGGGATCATTTTTCAAAAATATCAGTCCTGTCTTCTATGATAAATTATAATATGAAAATGTACTGAAATTGTCTGTAAAATGCTGGAGTTCTTGCAGTTTCTTCCATCGGTAATCTAGTAAGGTTAGATTTGACCTTGGCTTCACTTTGGTCTTTGCCAGTCCCCTGCCAGGAGAATGCTCAGAGCTGAGCGGTGGCCATCTTCCAGTGTGCAGAGTTTGGGATGGAGTGGAACAAGAGAAGAAAATGCAGAGTCAGAGAGTTATTTTCACCCACTTCAAGCACAGTAAAAAAGCCAATATTGTAAGACAGATTTCCTCAGCTCCCCCACTGCACAGCTCAGGGTAGAAGAAGCCTTGTACCTTTCCTCCTGCTTTCATATACCAGAGATGCTAGTGAACAAAATATTTTAGGGTGACTAGGATGCAGGGAAACCCTTGGTTTCTTTTTGTCTATGGCAGGAGGCCAGAAAAGCTTACTTTGGAGACAACACTCAAGCATCCTTTCTCTGTGTAGTTTTGGTGCCTTTCCTGGATCTTGCTCTGTAGACCAGGCTGGCCTCAAACTCACAGAGATCCGCCTGGCTCTGCCTCCTGAGTACTTCATATTTTAGAATGAATACAAAATATTCAAGAACAAAGGCATATGCCACCACCATCCAGCACATCCTTTTCTTTAAAACAAAAATTAATGTTACTATTGTGAAAAGGAAAGCAAGTGATTAAGTTTAGACACTACACTCATATTTGACAATAAAATAGTGCATTCAAATTACTATAGAATATTTCAATTTTCAGACTTTAAATTCTTTATGCCATTTGATCTCTCAGTGTGCTTGTTTTCTGAATTTTTGAGTAGGGAAGTTAATAGTTCTGCCAACACTAAATATATCCCCAAAGGAAATTAGAAATATTCATTTAAATATATGAAATGGGGGAGGGGCTGGGCAGATTGCTCAGTCAGTAAAATACTTGTCTTGCAAGCATAAGAAACTAAGTTTGATTCCCCCAAATCCTCTAAGGATGCTTAGCACAGTTGCTCCATGTAACCCCAGTGCTGGGGAGGTAAAGACAGGTGGATCCCTGGGGTGCCCAACCAGTCTGGCACAATTGAGGAGCCTCAGGCTAAGGTGAACAGTGTTGCTGAGAAAGACACCTGAGGTTGTTCTCTGGTCTTTACACACATATGCATACATGTAAACATAAACTTAAACTATAAACATAAATATAAGAACATGCACATACTTGCATAGAAATAAGTGTAGGAAATGAGACTGTGTACGCAAATTTAATGAATAATGTTATTGAATATACTAGTCCCTTCTTGTCCTTTTGGACTACCCAAATTTAAAAAAATCTGAGGTTTCTGTGTAAGGCCTATTATTTTAATTGTTATTTTTTATCTCAGTAAATGAAATATTTTAGAACGAATACAAAATATTCAAGAACAAGATCTTATAAATAGTATGGCTCCCCCCTTTTTGTTCCATTTTTCCCCTCACTGAAAGAAGACTCGATAGAGAACATCAAAACAGGCTGGGTGTGTAGCAGAGCAGTTCCCTACCATGTGCCAGGCCTTGGCCCCGCTCTCACTGCTGCAAACAAAGACTCAGCAAAGCAGACCAAGAGCAAGCATGGTACTAACAGCCTCTTGCTTAGCTTTTCCTAAGCATAGCTGGGTTTTGTTTGTTTGTTTGTTTTACGGGTGGTTTGTAAGTGTTTATTTCCATGGGAAGTAAACATCATTGATGTCAAGGAGTCTAAAAGTAGCCTGTGTCCTCTACTTATTCTCCACTGCATAAGTACTCTCACAGTATTGGAAACAAGCACTTAATATTACATGACCTTTTATTGCTTTAAAACACCAAGGAATTGGTCATTTGTTCATAGCCTGCAAAGAGCACGGTGGCTTCTTATTCCTCAGCTGCCCTTTAAAATCCTGTTACCATAAATCCAGTACTCATAAATATGAAAAAATAATTGCACCCCTTTGGTGTGCTGTAGAACATACTGAGAACTATATTTAGGTGGTTATATGGAAAGCTCAGCTAAAGTTCAGTTGTTAAAAAGCAAACCCTGGAGGGCAAAGTTGAGATCAATTGGTACAGTGAGTGTCTAACAGTCATGAAATCCTGGGTTCGAATCCTATAAACTAGATATGGTGGTGCACACATGTAAGCCCAGCACTTGGGAGGTCAAGGCAGGAATATTCGAGTCCCAGGTCATTCTCAGCTACGTAATTAGTTTGGGGTTAGCCTTGGATCTTACTCTCTGCCTTAGGGAAAAAAAGTTAAATCCTATGTATGAGGAATCTTTGGGTTTAATGGGTATTCTGTACTTACGACTCTGGAGATGGAACAAGTGTGTGTACATCAAACTCTCTAAAACTACACATTTAACATATGGACCATGTACATATGTGTGCCATGTACTAGTGCTACCATAATAATTACCATTTGAAAATCCACACTTTGACACCTGAAAGCCTTCAAGAATGTTCAGCTGGTTAAATTCTCTTGGATAGTTGCTAATGGTGATCATTATGAAATTTAGTAGTTTAAAGTGGTATTTAACCTTAAGGTCATTCTAATTAATCTTATTGTTTTTAGTTAAGTGAAAAATTATAGAATTTGTCTTATATGACCTTTATTGAGCATGTGGGAAAGGAAGGTTGAAATGTAGTAATTTTTATCATATGTATCCTGAGTTTTGAAGAGTAGACACTTTGGAATATTGAGTCTCTTATCAGAACGTGCTTAGAAGTAGGGTTTCTTAGCCTTGCCCACATGTGCTAGTCACTTAGCATTTTAATTAAACTTTGGCCCATGTTTCTTCTTTCTCATTAGTTTCATGTGCAGAAATCCCTTTAAACCTGCTCACTTAGCACTCCTCGCTTTCTCAGATGTGGGGCCCAGCTGCCCCCACTCTTTCCCTTCCGTTCTCCCATCTCCTGGGCCTCCTACAAACGCGTGTGCTGTGAGTTTCAAAACCGAGCAGCCGGTCCACTTTTTATGATATTTGATTTGCTATGTAGTGATCGAGTGCTTTTCATTTGTATTGCTGTTTAGAGATGTCAGCGCTGTCGTGATCGCTGCACTCAGCTGAGTAGTAGGATTTTCAGAGTTGTTTAAAAAGGAGAACTGCAAAGTAGTGCTGGCCAGAAAGCTCGGTGGGGAAAGTGCTTGCTGAGCGAATGTGGGGGTCTGAGTTTGGATTCCCAACACCCAGATCAAAAGCTGGGCATTGCAGCATGTGCCTGTGATCTGCAGGCAGAAGCAGAAGGATGGGGGAGTGGTACCACTCGCCCAGATGTGAGCTCCAGGTGCAGGGAGAGACCTTGCCTCAAAAAAATAAGATGGGGGGCAATGAAGACACCCACTGCTGACCTCTGGGCTCTACATGTGCAGGCACAGGCAAGTGTACCTACATGTACAAGGACACACACACACACACACACACACACACACACACACACACACACACACGGGGGCGGGGGCAGACAGAGATTAGATGATGGGTTAGTGACAGACATTCAACAATACTTACTGAGTGAAACATTTGGTCCTTCAATATGGATTAGACTTAGCATATTGAAGCATTTGAGGTATGCCTTTTTATCTTTAAAGGAGTTGAATATCAGGCTTATTAAGAACAAGTAAATATTGAGAGTTCTGAAAACTGAAAGCAATAGATAATTTCCTCCATAAAGCTTATTTTGGCATTGTTTTGCTAGGCTCATATGATCATGAAAATGTGTATGTATGTGTGCACGTGCATGCTCTCACACTTGAGTTTGTGTGTGTGTACTTATATGAGTCTAGAATAAATTCTCCATTCTGGAGTTTTTCACTTTACTACTGGTTCCATTGGAAAGCTGTACTTAGTATACCAAATCCAGTGTTCTGGTGGTGGAAGGGGTCGGGGCTAATTTCCACACCACACATGGCCAGGCACTAGAACTACTCACTGGGAACTTCTACTTCATGAAAATTCACAAGGTGCTCATATGGCTCCTCCTTGAGAGGCTCACACTGAGAGGCATTAACTATAACTACCCACACCTCAAGCAGAAAGGGCATTAGCCAATGTGTCCCCTTGGCAGCTGCCTCTGGCTCCTCTTAAGCCATTAACCAGGCTCCCCCCAGGATTCCTTGGAAACTGTGTGCCTGCCTGAATAATTTATCACACAGCGATCAATTATTCATAACTCATTATTACAACTGGACTAAAACCTAAAGGTGGAATCATTCTGCCACTTATGAATATCCAAGAGACCATCAGGAGACCGCGGTGGAGTTCAGGTCCTTGCTGTCCCCTCTGCCTGTTTATTTCTCTGAAGGGATTCCAAAGAGAACAGCCTGTGAGAGAGAATCAGAATTCATGAAAGTGACAGCCACTTCCCCGCTGGTCCCCATGCTGTTTGTCTTTTGAATTCTGGCCTCATTTACACCTACAAATAAAAAATCTCAGTTTGAGGGAATGTAGAAGTCATTTATAGCTCTCTTGGTTTATGAAATTATTTTTAGTAAGTCCACAGAGATATAAAAGTTGCCTATAGACTGTCTTTTCTGGGGTAAACTAATAATGGGTCTTATTATAACATTTTTATGCATGTATACAATATATTTTGGTCATATTCATCCCTCTTCACTCTGTCTTTTCCCCCTATTCCTGTTATTTCTCTACCTTTTCCAATTAAGTCTCCCTTCTATGTTCATATCTTTTTTTTTAATGACCCAATACATTTCATCAGAGTTGCCTGTAAGCATCTGTGTGAGAGGTTATTTCAGGAGCATCACAGGCACCTTCCTAGTGGCTACGCCACTGAAGAAAGTATCTCTCCATCCAGTATTAACATTAACTGCATAGAGATCTTGGAGAAGGTGGGGCCCAGTGAGCCCTCTCCACTCTGTGGCAATATGTTATCTAGGCCAGTCTTATGTAGTCCTTAACCAGGTAATCATAGCTCATGTGAGTTCAAGAATGCTAGACTGGTTTAAAGTGGCCTGAATACACACTAGACCATATATGGTGTTCCAGAACTTGCCACCTATGAATGTGATGATTTAGTTTTACTATTATAAAAGTATATGGGTAATTTTAAGACATATGTGAATTATCACCCCCTATATAATATCCTGTCTCAAAACTAAACAAAACTCAAATCAAATCTATTAAAGATGAATTTTTTAATATAGATGTTCCCAGAACTGATGTATATGTATACATCAAATTTTGAAGGTATACAAATACCTTCAGAATATTGAGTCTTATTTTCTACTTTCCCCTTATGACAAATTCTAGCATATTAATAGTGTTGGTGCTTTTTAGTCTGTCAAAATATCTAGAACATTCCCCCATGTTTATATGTGGGGAATACACTGTTATTTTTTCTTTTTCTTTTTTCCTTTAAACAGCTCAATAGTATGTTCCATGGGAAGATTGTAGAATAATTATTTTTCTGTTGCTGTCGTTTGGATTATTTTAAATCTTTTGTTGTTGAAAACACTGTCACAGTGAACAAGCCTGGACGTTTGTCATTTCTCAAATATGTCACTATTTTTTGCATGGATTTTTAAGATAAAACATGAGATTTGGGGGACATTCCCTGCTAGTCTTATTCCAGGGGGACAAGCCTATCCTCTGCTGTTGGGGGTGTTTTGCTGGAGAACTTAGAGAGGCCCAGTAGAGACTGTTACTGAGCCTGGTGGCAGGATGACTGTTCACTCTCTTAAATGTCTCTACTTTGGAGTGATGGTGACAACAGTCACTTTGTCATCCTGTTTTCCTGGTTATATAAGAAAAGGTGTAAGTCTGGTGTTACGTTATTTGTACGCAGAGACCATGTAAAACTGTCTTCCTTCCTTGCAGACATTTGATAAACTGTGACATTTAGAGCTGTAAGTTTTCAGAACCAGCTCTTAAACCCTAGAGCACCCAACACTGTACTTTGAAATTATTAGTATAGTTTCTATATTAAAAAAAGGTTTCATGGTGAAATACATTTGTAAATCACTGGGTTTCACAGAGTTAAGGCAGATTCCTTTCCAAGGGACTCTGGATACTTAGATCTACTCAGGCAGGCTGTGGCTCAAAGACATGGACAGATCTGATGGCAGTTCCCAAACTTGTGTGACCAGCTACCTGTTCCTCCCACCCCAGGTAAACTGGGGTGGTAAACTGAGGAGCCAAGCCGGGAATTACTGACAGTGCTGCACACCATGTGAAATTAGAAGTCATAAACACATGCAATGTTGGTAAGAGATGGAGTAGGAGAAGTAAGAACGCAAGTCCCTGTTTTAAAGTTGGCCATGATGAACAGCAGATGGTGGTAATGCGACATGCAGATCAACTATTATGACACGGCAGTATTTCTAATGGCAGCATTAATTCAAGGTACAAAATATCTTTATTTAATTAAAGTCTACCAATACTTTAGTTTTGCTGACTATATGAATAAAAGGCTAAATGTGGGTCATTAACATGCTTTAGGAAAAGTACAGATCATCTGAGGAATAAACTTGGAGAAATCTTTTTATCTTCACAGACCATTTTCTATGGGATGGGATAGATTGTGTTGTCATGCCCTCTGTGTTTTAGATGGACATTCTTACCTTACAAGTACACACAGATATACATGTGCTCTCATTCTCTTGAAAGAAAAACTGAAGTCTCCACTTGTCCACAGAAGGGCAGAAAGTAGTTGCCGTCATTCAGTAAGCAGCTAGTTGGTGCTTTGAAAGACACTGTCTTAGTGATGAAATAGTCGTGTCAGTTAAAATTAAACTTAGCAAGAATACAGTGGGCCTGTGGGGTGAGACAGATCAAGACCTCTTAGAAGCTGAGATGTATAGATCTCACTTCCATTCTTTTTACATAAGAAACTGTAAGACAGGACAATGAAATATTGACTATACTTTAAATATTTACATTTAATAAGATGAAGACAAAAATATAATGCAATTTGAATATACTATTAATAAGGGGATTACTATGAATTTTAATTCATGGTATATCAAGGCTATGGTAGTCCAGAATTGGGTCACCTGTTTGAACATGTGTGGTGAATTAATTTCCAGGTTGTCAGTGTGTGTCTACAACAAAGGGTATGTCCTGGGTTATAGGTCTTATTAAGAATGAGCATTTGGGGGCATAGTGAGATGACTCAGCAGGTAAAGGCACTTCCTTACAACCTGACTACCTAGTTTCATCCTCAGAACCTGCACAGTGGAAGGAGAGAGCCAACTCCTGCAAATTGTACTCTGACCTCCACATGAGCACCATGCCACATCCTCACCTACCCCAACATGCACACCATGAGTTAATAAATGTAATAGTAAGAGAAGCATTTGGGGCTGGGGGAGATGTATGGCTTAGTGAGTAAATTGCTTACAGTGCAAGTACCAGGACCTAAGTTTAGTTCCCAGAGCCCATGCAATAAGAAGCCAGGTGTGATGGTGTGCACTTATTCCCAGCGTTGGAAAGGCAGAGATACATGGATCCTTAGGGATCACTGGCCAGCCAGTTTAAAATTGGTATAGCCAAATTAGTACATGCCAGACTCAGTGAGAGACACTGTCTCAAAAAAATAGGTGGAGAGCTGTAGTTGGAGTTTTCTCCAGTCCCGCTCAGACCTGCAGCCACTCAGACCCAAATAAACACACGGAAGTTTATATTATTTAAACTTTTTGGCCTAATGGCTCAGGCTTCTTGCTATCCAGTTCTTCTATCTTAAATTAACCCATTTCTATCAATCTATATGTTGCCACGTGGCTTGTGGCTTACCATTACTTTCATATCATGCTTCCTCTGTGTCTGGCTGGTGACTCCTGACTCAGCCTTCCTCTTCCCACAATTCTCTTCTCTGTTTGCCCTGCCTATACTTCCTGCCTGGCTACCGGCCAATCAGCATTTTATGTATCAATCAATCAGAGCAACACATTCACAGCATCCCCAGCAGAGAGTGATTGAAGAAAATGCCAGATGTTAACCTCAGTCCTTACACACACACACACACACACACACACACACACACACACACACACACAGGGGGGTGGGGAGAGGTGAGCATTTGAAACCCTAAGTCTGCATCCCTAAGCAAAAGATGTTTGGTTACATCTGTGGTGAATCTTGGAATCTGGATATAGATTGATAAGCCTAGAGAACTACAGGATGAAGGTTTCCCAATAAAGTCATTTGGAATCACTGATAGACAAGAAGTTGCTAGAAATGGCGTATATTATGACATATCAATGAGTGTTCCTTAATGTATAAAACCACTACCCTTTAAAGGTACAATTGTTCTGTCTTGGGTCTCTACTCTACTGTGCAGACACAGAAATATAACCATATGGGAAGATATTTCCTTCTGCTACTGGAAAACAAAAGCATAGAAATAGATTTTGCTTCAAAACCCGTCAGTAGGCTTTTGATTGGGGTATTCTGTCAGAGTAAATATTTACTGTCATATAAGACTATAGTATTAACTGTCAGCTCCATTATCTGCTAAGACTCATATCACACATGCAAGGCTCTCCCTCCTTTCATTTTTATCTCTAACACTAAAGAACATTTTAATTCTATGTATTGTCTGTCACATTCTACTATCCCACCAGACTGCCTTTTCCCTCAACACATACTGCAGAGTGCACTGCTGAGGACAGTGGCCATCACTGCCATCAGTCCATTCACTGATCAGGACTGAAAACAATATTCACACTACATGTTCCTTGCCATAAATGCAGTTTCCTCACTTTATATGAACCACCTGACCCCACTGCATTGAACAGTTGACTGATATAAGTTCTTTGTATTTCTTTATGTTTTAATGTATAACCTGGAGATAAGGTCAAAAGAGTGATTCCCTTCCACTTGAGGGACAGCAAGACATCAGGATCCTCCTTTCCAAAGAGGTGAGGTGGTGTGGTCAGCTTATGGAGGGCAGTTTATCAGCTATCAGTGAGATGGCTCAGTGAGTAGGGGCACTGCCACCAAGTTCAATCTGAGTTCAATCCTAGGCCCCTCAGGGTGGAAAGAGAGAATTACTCCTGTTCTTTGGCCTCCATACATACATCATGGCAATATGTGTATGTATGTACACATACACAAACACACGCACACATGTGCACAATCAATCACTTAACTCATAATTATACACAGCCAAGAAGAATGGACAGCTGAACTCAAAAAACATCAACAATTTCTGGAATTTAAAATCCTGAATCATGACATGACACTAGTGGAATTCAGGTGTTTCTGGTACATGGACTGCTCTCACCAAATGTGAGGTTGAACTGTTGACCTTGTGTAAATCCTAGTTCACAAATGAGTCTGTCAGATATGCTAAGCCTATAGGCTGAAGATGATGCCCCAACACTGTGGAGAAACCTCGGGTGACTGTCCAGGCAGCTGGCTGTTTCTGTCAACTCACATTTTTTGGAAGCTGCTTGCGTACATTTCCTGTTTTCATTTTTGTTAGGTAATATTTCCTTCTTGGGTCTCTGAGGGAGTTGAAACTTAGATAGTTATAGTTAAAGTTTAGATAGTTATAGTTTTCTTTGTTAAGAATTTTAGAAAAGAAACTAAAGAGTAAGTGTATAAATTTGAAAGATGTTATTAGATAGTTTTATTAGTAATATAAGTTAGGAGAGAAAGTGAATCAGGTACATTTTTGACTTATCAAAATAAGATAGATAATGGAATTATTTTCTCTGATTTTGTCAAATGCAAATGGACTAGACCTTGTTTAGGTATTTATTCCTTGTATACATGGTATATAGTTACTGTACTTTTATATATAGTTTTTCTTATATTATTTATAACTTTTTTCCTTTTTTCTTTTTATTAAAATAGAAAGGGGGAAATATGGAGGTATTTTATTTGTACTGAAATGTGATTTTATTTCTATGTTAATAAATAAAGTTGCCTGGGGGTCAGAGCTAATAGCAAGCCATAGCAAGAGCCAGGCGGTGGTGGCGCAAACCTTTAATCCTGATTACATGACAGACAGATCTCTGTGTGTTCAAGGATACAGCCAGCATGGCGACACACGCCTTTAATCTCAATACCAACCATAGAAGACCTGGAGGTCTGTATAGACAGGCAGTGACGAGGAGGTCATGTGGTTGGGTTTACAACCAATGAGAAGGCAGAACAGAAAGTCTATAAAGAAGACAGACACACAGGAAATAGGCCTCTTTCTGAGGGGAAGGATGACAGTGGCAAGAAGGGTAAGGAAGAGTTTTAGTATCAGCTCTTAGCTACTGCTCTGCACCTATGAGGAGATATCATCCCTGCCTGAAGCTATTACTGTTACTTCTAGAAAGTAGGGGTAAGCTAGCTCACTCATGGATCAGGGAGCAGAGAATAGACAGGACCATTGTGCCTTTAAAGGATAGTGGTTTTATACATTAGGGGACACCCATTTATATGTCATAACATACGCCATTTCTAGCAACTTCTTGTCTATCAGTGATTCCAAATGATTTTACTGGGAGACCTTCATCCTGTAGTTCTCTAGGCTCATCAATCTATATCAAGATTCCAAGATTCACCACAGATGTAGCCAAACATCTTTTGCTTGCTGTGTGTTGCCGTTTCTCTTACTGGAGAACTGGAGTCATATTTACAGAGAGCAGGTCAAGAAGTGGCAGCAGCCCTGGGGAGTGTTGTTTATTGTTGTGTTACCCCGAATCCATGTGCCTCCTCTCAGAAGAAAGCTTATGTGTGGTAGTGAGGGAAACTGTGTTTGAAATGCTCTGGGAGTCAAGTCCTCTTGGTAAGAACTTGTCAGCTTGTGTCTGTGGTTCTGGTAGTCTGGAGCAAAGCCTGTGCTACCCAAATGTCCTTGAAGGAAAATGGCAGAAGGGGGCTCAGAAAAGATGTAGTCATATCTTTAAGGGTGCATCCACAGAAGCAGACAATCAAGCTCTGTCTGTAGCCCCATTTGGGCATAGCAAAACTAGCTTTAGATCAAGTCCATTCAGAAAGTGAAGAATCACCCTTTCATATTGAGGACAGAAGGCTCTGGTGTTCTCTCTGGGCATCATTTATCTTTGTTTTTTACATACATGAGACCCACTGACTCATCTCCCTGTGTGAGGCTGGAAAGCCTCTACCACAGTCCCTTAAAAGACTCTCACAAGTGTTTGGACAAGAGAGGGAAATGAACCCTAATTTAAGATCCTGAGATCGTCTTCACAGGGATCATCTGGGAGGCAGAGTATGCCACAAGAGGTGTCGGGCCCAGGTGGAGGGTGTGCTGGGAACAGAGTTATTCACCCTGTTCCCCCTGTGTCCTTCCCTCTCATGCCTTGGGCAGACCCAGTGCCCTCTGTATGTAGGCAAATACTATATTGAGGTTCATCTCTAAACTGAGGTTTTCTGTATCTTAATTGTGTGCTTGACTACTAAACATCAAAAATAAAATCTATCTAAGAATGGAGATTTGATTTCCTTTTTCTCATTTTTTTTATGATTCAAATTTTATCCATTCTCTTACAATGTGGGATGCATAAAGTAACATTTCACAAAGCTTACACTTTTATTTACAGAAACTATGTACTTTTGCATTATTCTATATTAACAATAGTATAACTTTTTCTTTTGACAAAAATTTTGTTTTTTCAAGAAAAGATTTCTCTGTAACACCCATCCCTAGCTATCCTGGAATCTGCTTTGTAGTCCAGGCTAGCTTCAGATTCACAGAGATCTGCCTGCCCTTACCTCCCAAGTGCTAGGATTAAAGGTATATATCACCACACCCAACATTTTGTTTTAATATCCAGGACTGGGGATGATGCTCATCATAAATGGGACCCACTGAGGGTGCTGGTCATCCCCATTCCTGGATATTAAATGGGTGCTTAGCATGTACAAGTCCTTGCACTGACTACCTAGCAGCACAAAATAACAATAGTAAACACAAAACAAAGCATAATAAATCAACTGCAGCACAATGACCTCTGAACACCTGACTAACAGTGAAGAGTCGTTTTCAGATTCTTATAGCGAAAGCCATCCTTTTTTATTTAGAACCATAGACATTTTTAATTTTGATAGAATAAGTGGAAAAGGAAATCCTATTGTGCATTTAAATGTACACACACACACACACACACACACACACACACACACACACACACATATACACACACACTTTGTTCAAAACAAGGCTATTGATTACATACAATCACCACCAAAGGAGATGATGGAAAGTTCCCAGTGTGTTTAATGTAGAATGTAAAACACAATTAATCAGCTCAAGTTCTAGTATTAGAAATGTGGTTTTTGTGAAAAACTGTCATGTAAACATATTACCACTGTTATTGTTTTTATTTATAGTTTTTCTTTTTGAGAATTTCATACATGTATACAATGAAATATCAACCCCCCCATCCCTAACTCCAATCTTCCCATATTCCCCAGTTGCCCCCTTCCAACTCCATGTCTGTCTGTCTCTGTCTTTCTGTCTTTGTGTTTTGATAACCGACTAAGTGAGAAGCACTCACATGTGTGTGAGTGTGGGCAGGGCCTCTGGTGGAGCAATGGAAACCTACCAATGAGGACACCTTCCAAAGCGAATGATTTTCTCTCCCCTAGAAGCTAGCTGTCAAATGCCAATAGCTCCTCCTGGGGGGACTTGGCATAAGAGTATCTCCCCACCTTAAGGCATTTTTTTTTTTTTTTGGTTTTCACGAAAATATATTTTAAGTCATTAAAACATTACTATGAATTTTATTACAGGGTATTTTCCCTCTGGGACTGGTGATTCAATACAAGAGAAATTTATTTTATATTTTATTATTTTTTGTGTATATGAACATGCATATGTGTGGGGGGACTGTGGTGCTCATGTGGTGGTCAGAGGACATCTTTTGGAAGTTGCTTCTCTCCTCCTACTGTGTAGGTCTTGGGTATTGAATTTATGTCATTACTCTTGACAGCAAGTGTCTTCATCCTCTGAGCCATCTTTTTAGGCTACAGAAGGATATTATATGGTGATTCTATCATGGATTTATGCATGTTTAAACTTGCCAAATTGTACACATCTAAGTGCAGCTTTTCTGTATAAAATACACCTCAATAAAGTTGGGATATATATATACACACACATTAACTGTGTTTTATATACATTGAGTTAGTGCAATGTTATTATGGCATTTTTCTTACTTGGTTAGAACTTTAGAACTATAAGACATGGTACACATTGAGGACCATTTGCAGGAGTTGGTTCTTTCTTACCATGTTGATTCCAGGAGTTGAACCCAGGGCATCAGTCTTGGCAGCAAGTGCCTTTCCCCACTGAGCCTTTTGACTTGGCATGCATGCCTACATACAAACACATAACTAATTTCAAAAATTAAACAAAGTGAGCCATAAGGAATCCTAATTATGAACATGTAAATCATTTATCAAAGCTCTGTAAATTTGTAAATATGTGCATTAGTTCTTTTTTATAGTCCTTTCAAGAAGTGAACTAAATTAAGATCTATTAACATGGTGTGAGGTACATATGTTTAATGGCCCATGTATCAAAATATGCATGCAGTTTATTTCCCTCTGATGAGTCTTTTGTAGAGACTCAAAAAAAGTTAATTTTAAAGTGGCTCCCTTGGTGACAGTATTCCTTTAAGCACCTCATTTGCATAGGCATTGAAACTTTGGTCTTGACTTCCCAATATGTACCACAGTCTTGTACCACTTATGTGTGAAGGATGTTGGTAGCTTTGAAAGACACAGGGGATTGATATAGCTGAGCCACACAGTAAACTTTCTTAAACATATAAAAGCAAATGATCTAGTGATGAAGAATCAGGTTGGTTTCTTTAGTGAGAGTGAGTTAGAAGTAACATTTATGCCTGAATAATATCAACTGGACCAGATACATAGCTTGTGGGACACAATGCCAATGAAAATGCAGGGTTCCTTGTTCAAAAACTATAAGCTATGACATCAAAGTGTTCATCCAAAAGCAGGATCCTCCTGAGCACTGGTTTTCACATGACTGTACAGTTCCATGCCTAAGAAGCCAGGTGGAGACAGTGTAGGCTGGTATTGCCATGAGTGGGGAGCAAGACAATGTACCTGATGATACAGTTGTTTTGTGTAGATTAGATAGTCAATGTAGTTGCACTATTTTTATTTTAAGGATGAAATGATCTCATTTAGGCAGATTTCCCACAGGTTCTTCAACATAAAGGTAGTAAATGATCATCATGAACTGTGGGATTCAGTTGCTTTTCTCATTGGGGCAATTTATCCAACTTTCTGATATGATTAATGGGCTCTACATTTGTCTGAAAAAGTATCTTCAAGGGTAAAGGGCCCTCTATAATTTTGTCAATGCCATAACACAGTTCTTTCAAAGGGAATATCAAATAGTTTATTCTTGAACCAAACATGAGTGTCTGTGGCCTGAGAATATGGATTCATGAAGGTCATGTTCTACTGTGGCAATGGCTGCATGAGATTTTATTACTTATAAAGCAAGTAAAGTCATAAACAAAGGCAGGAGTCATAGTCAGGTTAGAGCGAAGTGGGGAAAACAGTGTTACAGGTTTCAAATGCTACCTGTCCTGGAACTCACTCTGTAGACCAGGCTTTTATTTATTTATTTATTTATTTATTTATTTATTTATTTGTTTGTTTGTTTGTTTGTTTATCTTGGGATCTCCAGCTTACAACATTACGCTGAGTGAAAGAAGCCACATGCACTCAACTGTGAATGCTTTAGCTGTACTGACTTGAAACTCTTAAGAAGACGTAGCTATAGTGACAGAGGTAAATTGTGGTCATTGAGATCCAGAGGTGTGAGAAGATTTGAAGAGCCATTTACCTTCTTGATTTTCCTTCTCACCTGAAAGCAAGCAACCCTAAAGCCTACTTCTCTGACTTGGACCTTTTGCCCGTATTTTTTTTACTGACCTTTTCAGAGCCTTGAGCGGAATCTCTGCTGGACCATCTAGACTATAGAAGTTAGCAAATCCAATGGCCAGGATCCTTTCCTCTTGTGGGTGCCGCCCCAGATCACAAAGGATGGTGAGGGATGCTGCGTCTGTCTACTTTGTCCCCACACGGCCAGTCATCCACCAGTTCCCAAGGGTATCTCTGATTTGCTTCCCTTTTCCTCTGTCACCTTAACTCAGGCCTTTACTCATCTACAAGTGCTGTCACTTCTTGGGCTTGCCAATAACGCATTATCTTCCTCAAGCTCAAGGATAATGATTCTTTTCGAATACTACTTTTCTCTTGTCAGTCTCTTGGGAAAGATCTTTATAGCTCTTGAATCATCGTGATAGACAAAACTTAAACGAAGCCCCGTATTTGGGGCACTCTGTCAACTGGGCTGGCTGATCCTTAACAGGCAACATGACCCATCTACTTTCTCTCCTTTTATCTTCTCTTATTTCTTCTATCTCACTCTTATCTGCTGTACTGGGAAGAAAGAATGCAGGTCTGTGGGTTTCCCCACCCGCTACTTGTCTTTGTAAATATGATCTAGAATTCAGGTCCTAGAATAAATGCTAAGGGGTTGAAGTGTCTTAGGCAGAGAGTGAGGGCCTCAGGACCCATAGCATACAAGCTTCCTTCATAGCTGAGGCCCTGTTCCAGGGACATTATCTTTATTGGTTTGGGGCCACCCTGTCCTTGGGAATCCTTTATCCCATTTCTCTCAGTAGTTGGTTGTAGGAAATGTAGAGTTTCCACAAGTACATGGGTTGAAAGTGAGGCCTAGAACTGAGCAAAGTGGAGAAGATTGGATTCCTCTCCCTCTTTGACAACCAGAGCTGTGCAAAGTAACATTGCTGCTATCGTCATGAGCTACTTAATCAAGCTACAGTGCTAAATCTCTAAAACCCAATACTCAAGAAGTACCCATCCCGAGCACAGCTCACTTCCCAGTTAGTGAGTCTCAGGCAGCAGTGGATGTGTGCTATCCCACTCTTTCCCCACCTCCCACCCATCCTGAGACAAGCCTGCTTCCCCCTGTCCCCGGCTATGCTGGCAGTGCTGGAGAGGAGGCGGGGCCCCCTGAGACCTGAGCACTAGGATTATAGAGCACTATGCCCAGCTGAATACACAAATAATATCCTCCATTACTCTCTGACTAAAGTAAAAACTGGCTTGCTTGTCACAAGGAACCAGAGATTGACATGGCCTCTTGTAATAGACACCTGTGACGTATTGTCAATCGCAGCCATAGTATGAATAGTAGTAATGATAATAGTAATATATTTTATGGAATTTGGAGCTGCCTTTGAACCCCCAAAATAGTAACAATGACTGAAGAGATTTCCCAGGTAAGAGCACTAGGTGCACTTACAGAGAGCCAGAGTTTGGTTCCCAGTACCCACATGGCAGCTCACAATGTCTTCTTCTGGTCTCCACTGATGCCTCCATATCCATGGGCACATACATGCATGCAGGTATGTGTCCATACACATAAAATAAAAATAAATCTTTTTAATTAGCAACGATTTTTGCATTCTTCTTTTCTTCATTTCCCTTTTCCATCTATTCATGTTGGTCTTATTTTCTGCTTTATTATATAAATTATCAAATTACCTGAGAAGTAAGGCCGAGTATAAATACATTAAATTAATAAATCGTGCAGCAAGAAAATTTTGGAGGGTCAGTGGGAAGCTATAATTTGTTACTGCTGGGAGCAGAATGTGAGGAAACCAGTATAAACTACAGTTAGGAGATTTGGACCAAACTGTATGGACTTTCTTAATGGTACTTAAAAGTCTACAGGTTGCCAGACATGGTGGTGCACACCGGTAACCCCAGCTCCCAGAAGGCAGGAGGCTTTCACCTTTGAGACCATCTTGGACCCTGTTTTAAAGAGAACAAAAGCCTGTGTTCTCCAGAACCTTTAGTACAGCCTTGTTTTCTGTCATAGCGTCCTGCTCCATGTGATGGACAAGCTAGCCTAGCAGCCTGCCCTTCACTACTGAATGAGAACGCATAGGTCACTGGCTTCCAAGGGGCTGCATGCCCTCTCACTTGGCCTGTTCTTCAATTAGCCTCTTCCCTCGGGCTCAGGGGAAGACCAGGGCTATCCGACACTCTTCTCCATGGCAGGCTTCTGGATCCCTAATTACTTACAGCAGTGCTGCTTAACGTGTGGTTCTGGTTGAAGACACTGCCCTGGCCAGCATCCAGGCCTGTGTTAGAAAGCCAGGTCCCCAGGCCCTCCCTAGACCTGCCACACCAGAGGCAGCATTTAAGAACACTTTCAGTGATATACAATGTCTGTGCTTTTTAATGGAATGCAGTGTGTTCATGTATATGAAGATCAGCTGGGGTCACTGGCATGGTTATCACCTCAGACATTTATCATTTCTTCATGTTGAGGACATTCAAAAGCCACTGTCCTAGCTGTCATGAAACATACAATGAGTTTTGTCAACAATAGTTATGCGACTGTATGACAGAACATTAGACGCCATCCCTCCATCTGACTGTAGCCCTGAACCTGTTGCCTTCTCTCCATCCCATCCTCCTTCACCTCCCCAGCTCTGGCCTGTACTATTCCACTTTCAGAAGCCGCATTTAGCAGTTCCTGTGGGGATTAGTATGCACAGTAATGGGAGGACTACTTTAAAATATGGTTTCTTGTTAGAGGCCTAACTGGTATCACACCTTAGGATCCTAACAATGTTCTTCCTGTCAGCATCTGAACATGGAAACACTTTGGCATCTCCTCAAAGAACCCCAGAAACTCTGGAAATAGAATTGGTCGACAGTTTCCCAGGGGACTCCTCTTTGAGTGTCCTGTTCTTCATGTGACACATGAGACCATGATCTTCTATGTAGTTCCTCTGGAGAGTGTGGGTGTGCAGGATGAAGCACACAGCCCTTCCTGTGAGGTCCACTGCATGCTCAGAGGCCAGGGCACTTTCCTCAGCTTGGCTCCCCTCAGCAGTGAAGGCCTATATAGCCAGAGGTGGGTTAGCCATGCCCTCCTCAGCCTCTCATTCCCAACAGTCCTCGGCGGGTTCTTAATGTGCCAGAAACAAATGACTAAGTCTATTAGCTGGCGTTTGGGAACTAGATCTTTCTAGTTGCAGATTGGTTTGAACTCCGTTGGTAGGTGAGGCCTTGCCCTTTTAGTTGTACAAAGCAGGCTTATTTTAGTATAAGCACAACCAGTAAAACGATAAGACCTAGGATCAGATGCTTAAACTCTCTAATGGAGGGATGCTAGCCAGACCTCATTTCTTCTCTTTTTCATAAAAATGAAGAAGAGGTTGGGAAGATGGCTTCGAGAGTAAAGTGCTTACTGATCAAGCATTAGGATCTGAGTTTGGATCCCCGGTACCCACCCAAATAGCCATCCATGGCTGTGAGCTTCTGTAATACCAGTTCTGGGCACAGTGTGTGTGTGTGTGTGTGTGTGTGTGTGTGTGTGTGTGTGTGTGTGTGTGTGTGTATGTGTGTGTGTGTGTGTTTGTAGACATGTAGATCCCTAGAGCTCACTGTCCCACTAGTTTAGCTGTAGCACAAATCTTAACAGGTCTTATTAATAAAAACAAACCTGGAGCCAAGTATTGGGGTGAATGCTGGAAGATCAGAGAAGCAGAACAAGCCATAGCTACCTCACCTTGCCAATACCTCAGCTGATCTTGTTTCCTCAGACTGGAAGCCTCTGTGTTCTCATCCGAATGGATCTCAGCTGAACTGCTGCTCAAAGCCTAAAAGCTTAACGAGCCTAGTTCCTGGTTTTCATGCCTTATATACCTTTCTGCTTTCTGCCATCACTTTCTGGGATTAAAGGCGTGTGTCACTATGCCTGGCTGTTTCCAATGTGGCCTTGAACTCACGGAGATCCAGATTGATTTCTGCCTCTGGAATGCTAGGATTAAAGGTGTGAGTGCCATCATTTTCTAGCCTTTGTATCTAGTGGCTGTTCTGTTCTCTGACCCCAGATAAGTTTATTAGCGTGCACAATATTTTGGGGAACACAATACCACCACATTTAGCTAATCCATGAGCTTCAGATTTAGTGAAAAGACCCTGACTCAGATATTAAGATAGAGACTGATAGAGGAAGACAGCTGCCTTGGTGTGTGCCTTCCACATGTGTGGTGCACAGACGAACAAGTACACGCAGAACTAGAAAAGGCTCAAAACATAAGGAACATTAAAAACATAAGGAAGAGCCTTTTAATGCTAAAGTTAGAAGATTTAGTTCAAGTTCATCATCATAATGATGATAGAGAAACCAAAATTTAGAATTAGAAATTTTAAAAAAATTTCCTTTTGTAACTTGAGGCTAACTAGTACCTGTTTCAAATACAATTTGGGGGATTTATTGTATTAAAACTCTTGATGATGATGGTAGTGGTGGTGGTGGTGGTGATGATGGTTTGCAGTGCTTGGGTGGGACCCAGGGCCTTGTGCATGCTAGCCAAGTGTTCTTGCTACTTTGCCACATCCCCAAAGCTTAGATCTTGCCCACATCATAATTTAATTTTACTTTAAGCAATGCTTCTGCTTGATCAGCTTTATCTAGCCAAGAAAAATGAAACTTTTTTGTTGCTTCTTGAAACTCAATTTGTCACTGTATCCTGGGTTCACAACTGATTGTCTCATTGAAGTATACAATTCTAATATTTTCCTGTAATACTAAAAATAAAAGCATGATATGAATTATTCATCCCAATATTGCATTTTAGATATTAACCTAATATTAATTATGAATTTGCATCCCATAACAGTAATATCAAAAGATAATCCAACTATTACCCATAGTAAATTATTTTTTTCATATTCTTGCTGACATTGTTAAGTTCCTTAATTTCCTTGCTGACATGAACAGAATCTTGGTTTGCTCAAAACTCAGTGGTTTTCAGAGTGTGTACAGTAGTTACTGTTCCATCTGCTATAATTAAATATCCTGGCAAAAACAACTTAAAAGAAAGAAGGGTATATTTTGATTCCGTTTGAGGGTGTAGACTATTGTCTGTTGCAGAGGCTGACCTTGAACTTTAGATCCTGTCTCCAGCTTCCAAGTACTGAGATTACAGGAATGTGCCACCCTGCTTGCCTCAATTTGTGGCTTTCTAATTGACAAGAGTAAGATTTTTCTCTAAGTCTCAAGTGATAATTAATGAAGAGGAGACATGGCCTCATTAGTGCCTTGTCAGAAGGAGGCCCATATTCCAAATCACTGGATGTGGTTTTTGTTTTTGTTTTTCTTTAATCCTAAGGATATGAAGAGAGTGGGTGGCAGGAGTTTTTGTTCTTTAAAATGTATTTTAGATTTCTTAGTTGTTAGACACTAAGGAGTTCCATGACTGAACAGGAAAGAAAAATAATCCTACCTTCAGAGACAAAAATTTCTTCTTTAGAGTCAGTGGTTGGCTCCTCCTGTGAGAGTAATGGTGCCTCTGCTGAGATGTGTCTTAGGACCTTGGGTGACTCCTTTAACTTTTCAGGACCTTTCTGGCTGGAGGTGCTAGTGGATCTCCAGATATCATCTTACCTTTAAGTGAAGCAAATACAGAAAATCCGCCCCCAAACTGGAGAAGAGGTGGGATAATGGCTCCGGCTTGGGCAAACTGGGTGGTCTTGCCCTTGTTTGGGGCAGGAGGCCTGCAGTGGGTGTCACCAATTCTCTGTCACCATTTCTCTTAGTCATATTGTGAATTGACTAATCCAAGCCATTTGCCCACTGTCATTCACCTCCATTTTCCTTTGTGTTAATGTTATTGTCAGCTCCTATGGGTATGCTAACTTCTAGCTCTATTCCAGTATGTATGCTAGGAAGCAGATTTTTCAAATAAATTTACATCTTCTGTTGGATGCACTGCTAACAAGTGTTCCAAGGGGCAATGGGACTCATGTGTAAGAGCTGTGACTTATAGACCTTTAATCCCAGTGTTTGGGGTGCCGGGATTGTGACCATGCAGTCACTAACAGATGTCTCTGAGTATGTACCAGGGGTTGTTGCCATGAACAAAATATGATGATCCTTGGCCAGAGAAAGACAAAGAAATAAATGTGGACATAAACGAGGCCTTTGGTGGAGTGAACCCAAGGTAGTCTCATTCAAATATGGATGCTCCCGGGAACGGGGAATTCCATGAGAAGGAAGTATGAGCCTGGCCTTTGAGCACCTACAGTCTAACCAAGAATGTAAGCAGACATTGTTAGCCAGGAAGGTAGTGCATGCCTTTAGTCCCAGGACTTGGAAGGCAGAGGAAGGAGGATCTCTGTAAGTTCAAGGCCAGCCTGGTCTACAAAGTGAGTTCCAGGAGAGCCAGAGCTATTATACAAAGAAACCCTGTCTCAAAATCCCCAACCCAAAGAAGTGAAAAAAAGGAAATATTGTCACAAACAGCAGGATAGGGGGGCACAGATAGGAGAGGACCCTAGCCTATACTAGCAAGAGTTAAGAAAGGCTTTGATATGAAAACTTTTCTCAGTGTTTCAATACAAATAATTGCTGCCCATAGTCTTTTAAAGTTAATGGACACTTTTTAAAATTTTTATTAGCTTACAAAGGATTAGATTTCATTGTGGCATTTTCAAACACAATTTTTGTTATTTCTCTCCCCCTCTTCTTTACACTCCTCCTTCCCTAGTGAGCTCCCACCCCCAATGGTGTCCTTTTCTCTTTCACATCACACTTGCCCTTTGCTCTGCTCTCAACACTTCTGGTCCCCTCTCATGGTCTTCTGTCTAGTCTGTCGGTCTGTAGCACTCTTACAAGCCCTTATTTAACTACATACAGACATTAAAGGTTGTGATCCTCACATGAGAACAAGTAAGGAGAATTATGTCTTCCTGGGGCTCTGTCACATCAGCGTCCTGTTCCATCTGTTTTCCTGACATTCCATAATTTCATTTTTCTAAACACCTGAGTAAGTTATATTGTGTACAGGTGCTTCTTTTCCTCATCCATCCATGGGCTCATGGTGCCGTCCTATCCTTGCCGTTGGGAATAGTGCGGAGTAGCGTGGACGTACGAGGACCTCTGTGCTCTGTTTGTTTTTGAGACGGCATCTCACTCTAGCCCAGGCTGGGCTAGAATGTGCAGTGATTCTCCTGTCTCATGCTTCAAGTACTAGAATCACAGGTGTGAGCCACTGTACTTTGCATATCTAAACTCTTAGAACTTTGTTTTACTTTTTTTTCTAAAAACGATTGTGATCAATTTTGTGTCTCTACCATCTGTTACCTTTATTTTAATATCTCAAGCCTAGGCTTCAGACTATGTAGAACAAAGTAATTCTTTTTAAAAAAACTTTATTATTATTATTGTTATTATTATTATTATTATTATTATTATTATATATTTGTGTTTTAATTTTACACATCAGCCATGAGTTCCCCTGTCCTCCCCCCTCCCACACCCACCCCCACTTTCCCCCCTTTTCCTCCCCTCTATTCCCATCTCCTCCAGGGCCAAGACTCCCCAGGGGATTCATTTAAACCTTGTGGATTAAATACAGGTAGGTCCAGTCCCCTCCTTCCAGGCTGGGCAAAGTGTCCCTGCATAAGCTCAAGGTTCCAAACAGCCAACTCATGCACTAAGGACAGGCCCGAGTCCCACAGCCTGGGTGCCTCCCAAGCTGTTCAAGCTATTCAATTGTCTCACTTGTCCAGAGGGCCTGATCCAGCTGGGAGCTCCACAGCCTTTGGTTCATAATTCATGTGCTTCCATTCGTTTGGCTATTTGTCCCTGTGCTTTTGCCAATCTTGGTCTAAACAATTCACACTCCTACAGTCCCTCCTCTTTCTGGACAACTGGACTCCTGGAGCTCCACCTGGGGCCTGGCTGAGGATCTCTGCATCCACTTTCATCAGTTATTGGATGAGAGTTCCAGCACAACTGTTAGGGTGTTTGGCCATCTGATCACCAGACTAGGTCAGATCAGGCTTTCTCTTGACCATTGCCAGCAGTCTACAGAGGATATATCATTGTGGATTTTTGGGGACCTCTCCAGCACTCTTCCTATTCCTGTTCTCATGTGGTCTTCATTTATCATGGTCTGTTATTCCTTGTTCTCCCTTTCTGTTCTTGATCCAGCTGGGATCTCCTGCTCCCTTAAACTTTCTTTCCCTTAAACCTTGCCCTTCATTACTGTTGTCCAGGTTGTTCATGTAGATCTCATCCATTTCTCTGTCATTGGGCAATCCCTGTGTCTTTCCTAGGGTCCCGTTTTCTAGGTAGCCTTCCTGGAGTTGTGTAGCAGTCTAGTCATCTTTGTTTTACATCTAGTATCCTCCTATGAGTGAGTACATACCATGTTTGTCCTTCTGAGTCTGGGTTACCTCTCTCAGGATGATTTTTTCTAGATCCATCCATTTGCCTGCAAACCTCATGATGTCATTGTTTTTCTCTGCTGAGTAGTACTCTATTGTGTATATGTACCATATTTTCTTTATCCATTCTTCAGTTGAAGGACATCTAGGTTGTTTCTAGGTTCTGGCTATTACAAACAATGCTGATATGAACATAGCTGAGCAAATGCCCTTGTGGTAAGATTGAGCATTTCTTGGGTATATGCCCAAGAGTGCTACAGCTGGGTCTTGGGGAGATGGATTCCCAATTTTCTAAGGAAGCGCCACATTGATGTCCAAAGTGGCTGTACAAGCTTGCATTCCCACCGGCAGTGGAGGGGAGTTCCCCTTGCTCCACATCCTCTCCAGCATAAGCTGTCTTCTGTGTTTTTGAGCTTAGCCATTCTGACAGGTGTAAGGTGGTATCTCAGAGTCATTTTGATTTGCATTTCCCGGATAATTAGGGATGTTGAGCAATTCCTTAAATGTCTTTCAGCCATTTGAACTTCCTCTGTGGAGAATTCTCTGTTTAGTTCTAAAGCCCATTTCTTAATTGGACTGTTGGGTATTTTGATGTCTAATTTCTTGAGTTCTTTATATATTCTGGATATCAGCCCTCTGTCAAGATGTGGGGTTGGTGAAGACCTTTTCCCATTCTGTAGGCTGTCTCTTTGTCTTGTTGACGGTGTCCTTTGCTCTACAAAAGCTTCTCAGTTTCAACAGGTCCCATTGGTTGATTGTTTCTCTCAGTGTCTGTGCTACTGGTGTTATATTTAGAAAGTGATCTCTGGTGCCAATGCGTTCAAGAGTACTTCTGTAGAGAGCTGCGTACAGCTGCACCTCAAAGATGGCACTGGCTTCTGCCCTCTGCCTTCCCGATGGTGAGCGCTCTCTGTGATAAACAACTCCTTAATTGGCTAAGGCTGAGAATCTGGCTTGCTTACGCGCACCTGGACCTATTGGTAGTGCCCATGTGGCGTATCAGGGTTGGCTACCGAGTGATTACTTAAGGCTGTGAGCGGGTTTCCCCGGGGTCAGAAGTCAGAAGATTGTTCAATGTTCCTGAATTAACTGCTGAAAGAAGAGCCTGGTGTCGTGTCTTCCTTGCTGGTCGAGGTGGTCGCGACATACTTTCTCTTCTATCAGGTTCTGAGTAACTGGATTTATGTTGAAGTCTTTGATCCACTTGGATTTAAGTTTTGTGCATGGTGACAGATATGGATCTATTTGCAGCCTTCTACGCGTTGACAACCAGTTATGCCAGCACTATTTGTTGAAGATGCTTTCTTTTTCCATTGTACATTTTTGGCTTCTTTGTCAAAAATTATATGTTCATAGGTGTGTGGGTTAATGTCAGGGTCTTCAATTCGATTCCATTGGTCCACATGTCGGTTTTTATGCCAGTACCAACCTGTTTTTATTATGGTAACTCTATAGTAGAGCTTGAGGTCGGGGATCGTGATGCCTCCAGAGGTTGTTTTATTGTACAGGATTCTTTTGGCTATCCTGGGTTTTTTTTTTCCATATGAAGTTGAGTATTATTCTTTCCAGATCTGTGAAGAATTGTGTTGGTAATTTGATGGGGATTGCATTGAATCTGTAGATTGCTTTTGGTAAGATCACCATTTTTACTGTTAATCCTGCCTATCCATGAGCATGGGAGATCTTTCTGTTTTCTGACATCTTCAATTTCTTTTTTCAGGAACTTAAAGTTCTTGTCATATAGGTCCTTCACATGCTTAGAGTAACTCCAAGGTATTTTATATCATTTGTGGCTATTGTAAAGGGTGATGTATCTCTGATTTCTTTCTCAGCCTGATTGACTATTGTATATAGGAGGGCTACTGATTTTTTTGAGTTGATCTTATATCCTGCTATGTTGCTGAAGGTATTTATGAGCTGTATCAGTTCCTTGGTTGAATTTTTGGGGTCACTCATGTATACTATCATGTCATCTGCAAATAGGGAAAGCTTGACTTCTTCCTTTCCAATTTGTATCCCCTTAATCTCCTTACGTTGTCTTACAGCTCTGGCTAGAACTTCAAGTACTATATTGAATAAGTGTGGGGAAAGGGAATAGCCTTGCCTTGTTCCTGATTTTAGTGGTGTTGCTTTGAGTTCCTCTCCATTTAATTTGATGTTGGCTGTTGGCTTGCTGTAGATTGCCTTTATTATGTTTAGGTATGTTCCCTGTATTCCTGATCGCTCCAAAACCTTTGTCATGAAGGGGTGTTGGATTTTGTCAAATGCCTTTTCTGAATCTAGTGAGATGATCATGTGGTTTTTTTCTTTGAGTTTGTTTATATGGTGTATTACATTGACAGACTTTTGTATGTTGAACCACCCTTGCATCCCTGGGATGAAGCTGTTGTGGATATCGCTCTGTGTAAATAAAATTATGATGGCCAGTGGCCAGGCAGGAAGTATAGGCGGGACAAGAGAGAAGAGAATTCTGGGAGGTGAAAGGTTGGGACGGAGATTTTGCCAGCCACCATGATGACAAGGAAGATATAAGGTAATGGTAAGCCACGAGCCATGTTGCAAAGTATAGATTAATAGAAATGGGTTAATTTAAGATAGAAGAATTAGATAAGAAGCCTGCCATGGCCATACAGTTTGTAAACAATATAAGTTTCTGTGTGTTTACTTGGTTGGGTCTGAGCGTCTATGGGCCTGGCGGGTAAGAGAGATTTAGCCTGACTCTGGGCCAGGCAGGAAAACTCCAACTACATGAAGCCTACTTGATCATGGTGGATAATTGTTTTGATGTGTTCTTGGAGTCTGTTTGCCAGTATTTTATTGAGTATTTTTGCATCAATGTCCATGAGGGAGATCGGCCTGTAGTTCTCTTTCTTTGTTGCATCTTTGTTTGGTTTAGGAATCAGGGTAATTGTAGCCTCATAGGAGTTTGGTAATACTCATTCTGCTTCTATTGTGTGGAACAATTTAAAGAGTATTGGTATTAAGTCTTCTTTGAAGATCTGGTAGAATTCTGCAGTGAAACCATCTGGTCCGGGGCTTTCTTTGGTTGGGAGACTTTTAATGACTGATTCTATTTCCTTAGGGGTTATTGGACTATTTAAATGGTTTATCTGGTCTTGATTTAACTTAGGTATATGGTACCTATCCAGAAAAATCATCCATTTCTTTTAGATTTTCCAGTTTTGTGGAGTAGAGGTTTTTGAAGTATGACCTGATGATTCTCTGTATTTCCTCATTGTCCCCCTTTTCATTTCTGATTTTGTTAATTTGGATGCTCTCTCTCTGTCTTTTGGTTAGTTTGGATAAGGGCTTGTCTATCTTGTTGATCTTCTCAAAGAACCAACTCTTTGTTTCATTAATTCTTTGTATTGTTCTCTTTATTTCTATTTTATTGATTTCAGCTCTCAATTTGATAATTTCCTGGCGTCTGTTCCTCCTGGGAGACTTTGCTTCTTCCTGTTCAAGGGCTTTCAGGTGTGCTGTCAAGTCACTAGCGTGAGATTTCTCCAGCTTCTTTATGTGGGCATTTAGTGCTATGAATTTCCCTCTTAGCACTACTTTCATAGGTCCCATAAGTTTGGGTATGTGGTGTATTCATTTTCATTGATCTCTAGGAAGTCTTTAATTTCTTTCTTTATTTCTTCCTTAACCCATTGGTGATTCAATTGAGCATTATTCAGTTTCCATGAGATTGTAGGATTTCTGTAGTTTTTTTTTTGTTGTTGTTGAAATCTAACTTTAAACCATGGTGGTCCAATAGAACACAGGAGGTTATTCCAATTGTTTTGTATCTGTTGAGATTTGCTTTGTGGCCAAGTATGTTGTCAATTTTAGAGAAGGTTCCATGGGGTGCTGAGAAGAAGATATATTCTTTTTTGTTTGGGTGGAATGTTCTGCAGATATCGATTAAGTCCATTTGAGCCATAACATCAGTTAAGACCATTATGTCTCTGTTAAGTTTCAATTTGGCCGATCTGTCCAGAGATAAAAGTGGGGTGTTGAAGTCTCCCCCTATTAATGTGTGGGGTTTTATATGTGATTTAAGCTTTAGTAATGTTTCTTTTACATATGTGGGTGCCCTTGTGTTTGGGGCATAAATGTTCAGAATTGAGACTTAATCTTGGTGGATCTTTCCTGCTATTTGTATGTAATGTCCTTCATCATCTCTTTTGATTGATTTTAGTTTGAAGTCTATTTTGCTGGATATTAGGATGGCTACACCAGCTTGCTTCTTAAGACCATTTGATTGGAAAGTCTTTTCCCAGCCTTTTATTCTTAGGAGGTGTCTGTCTTTGAATTTGCGGTGTGTTTCTTATATGCAGCAGAAAGATGGGTCCTGTTTTCATATCCATTCTGTTAGTCTGTGTCGTTTTATAGGTGAATTAAGTCCATTGATATTAAGGGATATTAATGACCAGTGATTGTTTGTTCCTGTTATTTTTATTTTTTGGTGGTAGTATGTGTGTACTTCTCTTCTTTGGGGTTTACTGCTGTGGTGCTATCTATTGCCTGTGTTTTTATGGGTGTGTCTGCCTTCCTTAGGTTGGAATTTTCCTTCTAGTGCTTTCTGTAGGGCTGGGTTTGTGGATAAGTATTGTTTAAATGTGGTTTTGTCTTGGAAGGTCTTGTTCACTCCATCTATGATGATTGAAAGTTTTGCTGGGTATATTAGTCTAGGCTGGCCTCCATGGTCTCTTAGTGTCTGCATTATATCTGTCCAGGTCCTTCTGGCTTTCAAAGTCTCCATCGAGAAATCGGGTGTTATTCTGATGGGGTTGCCTTTATAAGCCACTTGGCTTTTTTCCTTTGCTGCCCTAAATATTTTTTCTTTATTCTGTACGTTTAGTTGTTTAATTATTATATGGCGAGGGGACTTTTTTTTGGGGGTCTATTCTGTTTGGTGTTCTATAGGCTTCTTGTATCTTCATAGGCATTTCATTCTTTAAGGTGAGAAAGTTTTCTTCTATGATCTTGTTAAATATATTTTCTGTGCCTTTGAGTTGGTATTCTTCTCCTTCCTCTATCCCTATTATTTGTAGGTTTTGTCTTTGCATGGTGTCCCAAATTTCTTGGACATTTTGGGTCATGACTTTGTTGGTTTTAGTGTTTTCTTTGACTGATGAATCTATTTCTTCTAATGCATCTTCAATACCAGAGATCCTCTCTTCCATCTCTTGCATTCTGATGGTTGTACTTGCATCTGAAGTTCCTGTTCATTTACTCAGATTTTCTATTTCCAGCATTCCTTCTGCTAGTGTCTTCATTTTTTTCTATTTCCCTCTTCATGTCTTGGACTGTTTCCCTTGCTTTTTCATGATTTTCTTTCAGGGACTTATTGTTTTCTTCTGCTTTAATTGTCCTTTCCTCTAGTTTTTTTTTTATAGCGTTCTTCCCATTTTTTGTTTGTCTGTTCCTCTACTTTATTTTTGATTTCTTCTATATAAGGCTCTAGCCTCTTCATGATATTACTTATAAGGTTGTTTTCTTCTTCTTCTTCTTCTTCTTCTTCTTCTTCTTCTTCTTCTTCTTCTTCTTCTTCTTCTTCTTCTTCTTCTTCTTCTTCTTCTTCCATTCTGTGATGTTCAGGTCTAGCTGTTGGAGAAGGGCTAGGTTCTGGTGATGCTGTATTGCTCTTTATTTTGTTGTATGTACTTCTGCCTTGATGTTTGCCCATCTCCTCATGGGTTAATTCTTGGTCTTATCAGTGTACTTGGTCCAGACAGAGCTGACAGATTTCGGGAGCCTCTCTCTGGTCCAGATGGAAGCTCTGGGCTGGATGGGAGTTCTGGTACAGATGAGAGTGCTGGCCAGATAGGAGCTGGGGGGCTGGACTCTGAGTCTCAGGAAGTCCCTGGGGTCTCCTTATCTTGTCCAGATGGGAGTTCTTGTCCAGATGGGAGTTCTGGGACAGGATGGAAGCTCTGGTCTAGATGGGAGTTCTGGGAGGATGGTAGCTGGGGGCTCTCTGGTCCAGATGGGAGTTCCAGGCAGGATGGAAGCTGGGGGCTGGTTCTGATTCTCAGGAAGTGGCTGGGGTCTTGGGAAAATGGGTGAGGGGGCAGGGTGTGGAGACTGCAGGGTCTGCCTGCAGTCTTGGAAAAGGGGAGCCTTCCTGCAGGGCCTGAAGAATGGCCGGAAACTGGGGCCAAGTTGGGCAGGTCCTCCTGGGGTGGCTGGTGCCCAGGGGTGGGACCCAGAAGTGGTTGCCTCTCTGACTACAACCCTAGCCACTCACCTCTGGTCCAGAAGTGAGTCCCGGGCAGGATGGAAGCTGGGGGCTGATTTCTAAGTCTCCGGAAGTGGCTGGGGTCTCCGGCAGATGGGTGTTGGGGCAGGGCGTGGAGGTTGTAGGGTTCACTATAGGGTCTTGGAGAGGGGGAACCTTCCCGGTGGGGGTGGGGGGGTCCTTCCCTATGGCAAGGACCTGGGGCCCAGTTGGGCAGGTCTTCCCCAGAGTGGCTGGTGCCCCGGGCTGTGACCCAGGTTCGGGCCTCTCTGGGTGTGACCCCAGGCACTCACCTCTGGGTGTGGGGGCAGGGTGTGGAGACTGCACAAAGTAATTCTTTATAGGAGTAGTTTTCTTTTTTCTCCACTGTGAGATGATTATAGAAACATATGGGTTTTCAAACGCTTCAGGAGACCTCTTCCCTTCTCTCAGGCGTTATGGCATGCTTAGAGTCAGGTTCTGTCCTAGGAGCAGGAGCCTATGGCAGTGGGGGGTGGGGATCATGGCTTGTTGCCATCGGTAACTACCGGTGTATGTGAAATACTTAAGCTTCAATAGTTGGTGATTTTGCTCGTCTCTAGGAAGAGGAAACATACAGTTGCCCAAATGCTTGTGTCAAGACATAGGTGAGAAAGGGCGGGGAGAGGAGGACCCTGAGCTGAATGCTGAAGTTGGGATAGGCCTATTATGTACCTGGTTGTAAAGAACAGAGTAAGGAAAAGTTCTAGAAGCTGTCTTCTGTGAGGGAACCCACTCATGCTTGGGCTAAAGGGAGAGAAAAAAGCATTGTTCTCAATGGACCTTCAGGAGACTGTCCTGGAAGCTTGCTGGAGGCCGTTTTTTAGAGGTGGGGAAGACAGTGGCTGCCTTGCAAGGGTGTACAAGTACACTGGCCAGTCTCATGCTCGGGAAAAGCATTGGAGTCCTTGATCAAATCCTGGGGTCCTGGGGTAAAGGCTTCACACAAATACAGTAGTTGGAGGTTTTTCTTTTCTCCATGTGACTAGGGCCTGGATGTGGAGTATCATGAAGTTGTGTCTATTCTTGGATCAACACTGTAGAATCTCTACTAAGAATGGCCACTGAGCATCAGCCCCATCTCTAACTATGACATATTTAATTTTTATTTTTATTACCTATAAAGACTGAAAAAAAAAAACCACTGAATTTATGAGTAGTGACTTTTTAAATGAGGCAACACCCACCTTCAAACTTTTCACTTCTCCGTAAAATTGAAAAACAACATGTAAAATGTGTTGTGGTACTAGTCTTGGAAATATAATCTAGATTATACCCAGGAATAGCAAAATTGCACATAGAAAAATGTCTCCAATAGTTCTGTTCTCACTTATTTCTTACTTGTAGTATTATTTGCTCTATCCATCCATCCATCCATCCATCCCTCCATCCATCCATCCATCCATCCATCCATCCATCCATCCAATAAACTTCCTATCTTCTTATTTATTTGTCTATCTACCATATATCTATAATCTGTCTATCATCTATCTCTGATGTTTCTATCTGTCTATCTGTCTATCTGTCTATCTATCTATCTATCTATCTATCTATCTACCTATCTATCTATATCTATCATCTATCTATCACCAATCTATATTTGTGACACTTGATTTTACTTTGTCCAGGAATCACTATGCACTACTATTAATCACTTTTCTTAGCTACTGTTCTATTGCTGTGAAGAGATAGCATCACCAAGGCAACATATACAAGAAAGCATTTAATTGGGGGCTTGCTTATAATTTCACAGGGTTAGGCCATGGCCATCATAGTGGGAAGTGTGGCAGCAGGCAGGAAGTCATAGTGCTGAGGCCGAAGCTGAGAGCTCTCATCCTGATCCATAGGCAGCAGGCAGAGAGAGAGCAAGACTGGAACTGGTATGGGCTTTTGAAACCTCAAAGCCTACCTTTAGTGACACACCTTGTAATCCTTCCCAAACAGTTCCACCAACAGGAACCAAGTTCTCATCTATATGAGCCTATAGGGCTGTTCTCATCAAAGCACCACACAGTCTGAATCTGAAGTGTTCCCTACAGTTTCAGGCCTTGAATGCGGTCACCAGCCTGAGGCACTAGTTTGGCTGTTGGGCCTTTAGGTGGGTGGGCCCTGGCTGGAAAAAGTCCATCTCTTTGAAGTCTACACCTCCCCCAGTGCTGGCTTGTCCTCTGTTCTATGTGAGCAGCTGCTCTGCCTCCTGCTTCTCTCTCTCACTAGGGACAGAACCACTCCACCCACCCACCCGGACTGAATCCTTCTGGAACCCTGAGCCAGAAAGGACCGTTCCACTCCCCTGAGTTGTTTTTGTCAGTCAGGGCACAACAGTGCAAAGTTAACCGAAACACCTGCCATCTTCAGGAATGTGGACGCAGCAGACCAGCTTGTAAACTGGGACTTTTCCTTCATTTTTATCCTTGTGGAAGGTGGAATTGGGGTCCTGTCTGTGTCTTGTGAGCACATAACACACTCTGTGTATGTACCCAGCCTGTACTGGCAAAGCCTGCACTTCTGCCTGTGGGCTCTCCTACAATTTTGGGTCTACTGTATTTTGACAGGATGTGGGGGGATTTGTGCTCCCAGGAAGCAATCCCATTGTGTGGCTTTTCCTGAGGAGAGGTGAACAAATGTCTGTTCACCTCAGATAGGGGCAACCATGACAGACCAAAAAGTGTTTCTACTCCAGTCTAGTTGGGTGAGTCAGTGAGTTTGCAGGGGTTACTCACAGGAGTGTGGGTGATCAGAGGCAGCTGCATCATTGAAAAGTTCTACCCCCAGCAATGGTTCACTGCTCACTTGATCTTGGGAAGGGCCTTAGCAGTTTAGTAGTTTGCTGAGCTGTGCTGAGTTTCATGAGTCTCATCAGCTACCCCAGTCTGCTGAGTCTCCATTCTCCCTCTAGAAGGGAGTGATTCAATTTGGAGGGAAGGTTTCAACACAGGTAACTAGGGAGTGATGGGAGCTGGTGGATTAAGAGCAGCTCCCCAGTTCTTTTCTGTGGAACAGAGAACTCTGAGCTTCACATTGGTCACTGGCTCTCGGCATTCCTCCACAGAGTCCAGGCACCAGTGTTCATGTTGATAACTGTCTGCAACCTTGTAATGGCTTTCTCCTCTTATATAGCTCACCTTCTTGTTTTCCCATTGCTTTTCTGTGTTGACTACTTGTACACAGATCCTTATCTCAGGATCTGCTTTCTGGAGAAAGAGTGTGAAGAGTTTCTAGAGCAGAGTACAGCTTAGTTGTAATTTGCCTCCCTCTTATTCTTAAGACATGCTTGAGTTTCAAGGTTCTTTTCGGGTGAAAGTCAGGGGTTCATGGATAGGGAGAAAGGAGTGGTTTGTGAACCTGATGATTTGACATGTCTCTTAAAAAGTGGTTTGGTCACTTCAGAGTTCTTAGCCTTGCCTGGTACATCTTTATCAAACTCCCTCTGCCCCAAACTTAGATCACAGAGAAGAGGGTGGGAAGACTAGAAGCCAGAGGTGGTGGATGACTAAAGCAAAATAGTGTTTCCTGGGCACAACTGGGCAGCAGCATGTATTAACTCACAGTAGTTGAGGTAGCATGCACAATGTCTACATAAGCTCAAGCCAGACAAAATCTTGGCCTGGAGTAAAGAGGTGGGCACAAAGTCTTACCTTTAGATGAGGAGCATTGGTAATTGAAAGCTACCAGGAATGGGAGAGTCAGTTTTTTCTAAGGGTATGTTTCCTAGTAGGTTGATCATACATACCCAAGAGTACATGGGCAGCCGAAATTGGACTCGTGGGTTTTAAAATATGAGGGCACAAGCATGGGTGGGTATGGAATGGAACTGTATCTGAGAAGGGTTAGGGGAGGCATGAACATGATCAAAATGCAATGTATGGAATTATTAAAGAATTAAAAATATTTTAAAAAGAAATAGTGTAATAGCTCCTCTCAGTGAAAAGCATTTGTCCACAGCATTTTCATATTACATAATGTATTAAATAGTTTTGTTTTAAAAGCTATATGCTTATTGTCCTTTATACCTTATTCAAAGACTGAAAATAGTCATTCCTCTACTGGGTATTTATTTGTTTGGGGAAAATATCAAAGAATGATAAATTCACATTTTTGCTTTGGGATTTACCTAGGGAAAAGATGTTTTAGTCAGTTATTTAGAACTTTGTATGCACGAAAGTCAGGGTCCTGGCATTGGAGTCCCAATATATTTGCTTTTCTTTTCCCCCCAATGAAAGGTTAGGGCTCTCAGCCTCATTCCCAGCTTTCCTGTAGGTTTACTATGAGGTTGACAAGGGTTCTAGACTTGCTTACTGTGGGCTCATAAGGCAGGAGCTTTACCTTTTTTACATTTGTGTCCCCAACCAACAGTGTGGTGTGTGCCACACATAAGGCAATCTGTAGACAGCAAGGTAACCAAAGTGTGGCATTTCCTACCGTTAGGTCTTTGGTAGTGGCTGTCTGTGACCTTGTACAGACCCTGAAGTCTGATGTCAGTAGCCTGCTCCTCAGCTTCTGTCTGCTGTCCATGTTTTAATGTCAGTGAAGCCCCTGTCGTGACCAAAGACCCTGCTGCATGTTTGTGATCAGAGGTACAGAGGAATATACAGATGAATTAGAATCGCAGTCCCAAATGAGCTGGGATCAAGATTTAGTTGTTAAAAAAGCAACTGTCAGCTCATGTTTATACTATGTGATGATAACCCAGTGAGTAATTTTGTCTTTTTTTCTAGCCATGGGCATTAAAGATACTATTTTTTTAAACTTGTCAAAGGAAAGAAAAGCATCAGCAACAAAATTCCTTTCTGTACTATTCTCCCTACTCTGGAATTTCCCTCTAGCTTTAAGTATCTTTAGATTTTGTTTTTTCTATTTTTTAAATCAATGTACTAGCTAAAAATTATCCATCTCTGCCACTACATTTCATGTCTCTATACTTAATAAAATTATATGCCATATTAAAGGAGATGAGATGCCATTAAAATGAGACATTATTATTACCGTGATACTTCTACTCATAAAGTAAGAGAGCAATCTTGTGGTCTTAAGTCCTTTGGAAGGGTCTAAGTTTTAAGAAGAAGGGAAATGAAGTCAAGAGAGTTTAGCCTCTGGCAGTTCAATTCTCACCACCCTAGGCTAGCAGCGACTTGTGGTCACATCTGCAAGGTCTGTGGTGGTACTTAGCTACTGCTTCTGTCAGAGCTCCTGGGTTTGGTCAGAGCTGACAGCCTGCCTAGTGTAGATGTAAAGGACAGTAGATAGCTCAAAGCAGTTTTAGGAGCATAGGGAGCAGGGCAGAGGTCAAGGTAGAGGTCACAGCACTGCACTGGTGTGGCCCAACACCTGCTGCAGCCAGAGGAAAGCCCTGTCCCACTAGTTCTTCATGTGGCTCAGTCCCACATTGCGTGGGCTCAGTCTCAGGTGGGCACAACCGGTTTAACAGAACCCAGGCCACCCATCAGTGTCTAAACTTGGAGAGGCTGTGAAGTGTGTGTGTGTGTGTGTGTGTGTGTGTGTGTGTGTGTGTGTGTGTGTGGTGGGGGCAGGGGGTTCCTGTCTGTGTTTGTCATCTGGAGAAGGCTGGGTTCACAGCCCAGGGATCTTTGTCCACATAAGAAAGGAGTCTGAAGATGCAGGGCTGCTGAAATGACGGGAATGTGCTGCAGTGATGGCTCGCACAAACTGCAACAGGCAAATGGAGCTCCTCCTGTTTAAGAAGGGCATATAAAATACCTACTGCCATGTTAGATTGATGGGAAAGCGCTATCTCAAAACCCTTCTTTACTAAACTCTGAATTAAAAAACAAAACAAAACAAAACAAAAGCCCTCAAACTTCTTGTTTAGTTAAGGTTAAAACCTATTTCCTGTGATTTTTTTCTCCTTTTTTTATTTATTATATTTGTGTTTTAATTTTACACATCAGCCATGGGTTCCCCTGGCCTCTCCCCTCCCGCCCCCACCTTCCCCCCAGCTCCTCCCCTCCATTCCCATCTCCTCCAGGGCAAAGACTCCCCTGGGGATTCAGCTCAACCTGGTAGATTCAGTATTGGCAGGTCCAGTCCCCTCCTTCCAGGCTGAGCAAAGTGTCCCTGTGTAAGCCCAAGGTTCCAAACAGCCAGCTCGTGCACTAAGGACAGGTCCAGGTCCCACAGCCTGGGTGCTTCCCAAACAGTTCAAGCTATTCAATTGTCTCACTTATCCAGAGGGCCTGATCCAGGTTTTGGTTCATAATTCATGTCTTTTCATTAGTTTGGCTATTTGTTCCTCTGCTTTTCCAATCTTGGTCTCAACAATTCACACTCTTACAGTCCCTAATCAGGAACCATAGTTGCTTATCACATTGCCTTCCTAGTCCTGACATCAGATACTCTCAGTCTAAGGTTTTAAAAGCATATATTTATGCACACATCTCTTTCTATTTAATATTTGCCTTCCCCAGTACATGAAGGGAAGGGACCAGAACCACACAGTGTTCACGTGCTGCCGCACCTGGTAGGCATTTACCACTGTGTATAGCATGGATGTTGGTGGCTAAATCACCAAGGAAATGATCTTAGTTTTCTTTAACTTTGCCAGAAAGCTGTCTAGTTGCCTTCATTGCCCAGGCAGGCCTCTACGAGACATTGGCATCACTGGAGGCCATTTCCATCTCCAATGTTCAGGTGAGGTTCACACAATATCCTGGATATTCTAGAGCCCTCTGGGGTACATGTGTTTACAAGCTGCTTGAAGGCCTTTCTACAGCTGGCCAAGGAAATGTGGGTTTCTGCACTTTGCTCTTCTCTGTCTTGGGAAGAGTGTGCAGGACTTCTGCTCTGAGCCCTCGGATATGTCTTGGAATTCCATGTGTAGCTCTCTCCCTGGGCCTGGCCTCCAGCATCTCAGGGCTTTCAAGGGCTCAGAAGCATTTCATTGCCTATCTGTTTCCTGACCCTCTCACATTGGCCTGGTCCGGAGAACCTCTTTCTCTTCCAAAGGTGGGGACAGTACTCACTCACTGGCTAAGAGTCCTTCCAGATTCTTCTGTTGTAGGCTTGTCTTGTCTCCTGGAGACCCAAGAACCAGAGGTCTGAGTTACAAATTTGTAGTGGTTTTCTTTTGGTCCTGAGGCAGTGTCTGTTTCTGGCTGAACATGGAGGTCGTGAAAAAAAACACAGACATTTGGAGGGAAATAATGCAGGGTTAATCTCTCAAATATGCCATCTATCTGTCTCATTTATGGAAACAGTGGACTGATTTCAAGGGAAATTTGGGGGCAGTTATCCCAAATTTCAAAAATCTCTTTACAAAGTTTGTCAGTTTACTACAAACTCTAGAAAGCAACATGCCATGCAGGTAAGAGAAGAGGGGTCTGCAAGAAGGGGGCTGGTCTTCAGGGGTGGCTCTCCTTTCTGCTGTCCTAGAATTTCCTCCAAACAGTCAAGGCTTGGATAAAACACGTATCTGCCATGTTATTTAGGAAGGGATGACAGGCTGAGAGCCACTGAGCAAGCGATAAACTGCCCTTGACTTGGCAAGCTTCCATGCTGTCTTCAGTGGGTATGGTTCTCACATTGCTATGCCATGAGAGTTTCCTCTGTTGGTCCAGCAACACAATTTTAGGCAAGGAGGGCAGAATGTGTCTGTGTCCCCTATTCTTAACAGCCCTGGCTTCTTCTGCTAAGCTATGGGCGCATACAGTCTTCTACTGTGTTGTTGGGTTGGTCAGGCAGGGCCTGGGTAAAATTCCATAGAAAATCTCATGCTCTATTGTGTAGTAGCTAATGTTTGCCTGGAAAATAAGCATGTTCAAGCTTTTTATAGCACATGTTCCTCTGCAGCAAGAGAAAACTGCAAGTCTATATAAGACTTTTATATCATCATGCTTGACCACTGTGACTTTTAGAGCTAGGGCAGGGTAAATTACTGAAAGCATTATGAAGATGTCATTAAACTGCCTGCTGCTGTATACCCTTCAGAAGCTAGAGAAGAAAATGTGCCTTAATATGTAATTTTTGTTTTTTGGGGGGGCATATTAACAGCCTGAGGCACCACTTCTAAAAACAGGCCTATCCCCACTCCCTGAAAAAGTCTTAATAAAAGATTTTTTTAAATACAGTGTTACCCACCATATATTTCTGTAGAATCTGCTTCATTATCAAGGAAGAGGTCTAACAGGCTCTTTAGCATCTAATGAAACCAATGTGATTGCACCTGTTAGGGAAGAGAACCAAGTGTTTAAATGAATTTTAAAGTTATAATACACTGAAAAACTTCTGGAAAAGGGAGGAGGACGCCAAAGCCTGTATATCTCTTGGAGAGAGCCCACACCTGCCATCCATGTGTTCTTTGTGGGAACTGTCAGTTCCCTGCTGATTTTCTTGGGGATGGGATGAGCTTAAAATGAATGGACTATGGAGAACCTTTAGAATGAACATGCTAAAATGCTTACATTTTAAGAAAAGTATATTATCAATGATGGTCATCTCAGAGTCGAAGGGTTTCCTTCTGAGGTTTTGGAGAAAATGTGACTTTTTTTTATTGGTCCAGCAGAAAACTCAAATGTTAATCCTCTAACACCAGAGGGTGAGGGCACTTTACAAGTTTTTCATATTTACACTCTCAACTTGCAGGACAGAGTTTCTGATTTAGAATTTTCATTTGTGTGTGTGCGTGTGCAGGTGTGTAAAGAGGTCAGAGGTTGGCAAGGACATGTCTTCTCTACCTTCCTTTCTGAGACAGGGTTTCTCACTCAACCTAGAATTCACTGATTGGCTAGACTGGCTGGCCAGTGAGCCCCCATGGATCTCTTCGTCCTCCATGCTCAGATTATACTTGATATTTAGGGTTCCAAAGTCAGGTCTCATGCTTGTGCAACTGATACTGAAGCATCTCCCTGCCCCCTTCATTTATAATGCTACTGAAATCATTGAAAGCACAGATTGTCACTCAGATGCACACAGTAGTACACTGACTGCAATTGCAAAGCTTGAGTCCCATGGCTGCCTGCAGTAGCAAGGTCTGACATTGCCCAAGGCAATCGCTGTTATTCCTCAGTAACCCAGATGGAGGGAACGGCTGTCTGAGTGGATGACCAGCTTCTAGCACTCCTTAGGCAGTGGTAGGAGCCTCCTTAGTGTAGTTGGGGTTGGTACTTGGCTGGGTAGAAGAAACAATTAGTGAATTAGAACAACATCCATTGAAACATAAATTTAAAACATTACACATCTCCAGCTTCATTATGTATTATCAAAATCTAAATCCTTTGGTTAGATCCCTCTTTATCTCTTCTCATAGAGCACACCCATGTACATCTAGTTATCCAGACTTATTCTTTACAGGGTAGACGGAGAACTCAGAAACCCAAGTTTGGACTACAGTTTTACGGGCTCGCCCCAGTAAGAACTGCACACCAGTGACATGAAAGCATGATTCTTGCCACTTGTCACTGTCAGACTGTTCTGGCAAGCCTTGGCTTCATTTTTTCCTAGCAAGGATAAACTGATATTCCTCTTCCATCAGTTTATATCATAAGTAAATTCGTAATAGTGAGCATAATGCCAGAAACAGATCTGGAATTAGACCCAAAGATTTGGGAAAGCATCTCCCAAACAGAAGGAAGGAAGTTCCTGGGCATTCCAGATTGTCGACCAGCTTTGGCCACTCCATATGGCAAGGACAGAGTGAACACCTGTTTGACATGACTGGGGTCTGAGGGCTGGTCTATGAGTCGGTTACAGCCTTTAATTAAGCATTTCTACTAATATGCCCAGGTAGTGACTCTTAACAGTTTTTGCAAAGTGTTTTCTAGCTGGAGTCCTCCAGAACTTGCCTTAATGAGCAGCCAGGCTCCCTGGCAATCAGCAGCATCTGTCTGCACAGTGTAATTGGCGTGCTAAAGTGCTGTCCCCAGGCAATCTAGTTTACAGTGTGGTGCTATAATTGCTTTGCTCATCAGACTATTTTTTTTCCTTAGATGGGGAGAGGTAGTGTTTTGGTCCGTTCTTTGTGGTGCTATCACAATTTTTAAATTAATGATTTGGAGATTTAGTGAGATCTTGTATTTACCCAGGATCGAAATTCTTACTATCTCTATCAATATTTTCAGTTAAAACTTTGTCTTCCTAAATCTTGCCAGCAATAAAGCATGGCATTTCAAGGACAGTTAGGATAGAATGAATAAATAGCATGCATTCCGACTGACATTCAATCGATAGGTTTGGGGCCATTTTAGAGCAGCGAGAAGGAGAGCAAGAGTGAGTGTGAGCAAGAGTGATATTACACACACAGCAGAGTAAGACACAGAAAGGGAGTGAGGGAAAGAGGATGTCTAAGATAGACAGAAATAGAAAAGTAGTGATGAGTATAAACAGATACAAACAAAATGGAACACACAGAGATGGAAACAGACCACCATGAAAGAAGCCAGATGTCCAGTGAGATGGAGGAGGAGCATCCCAGCGGTGGTGCTCAAGATTCCATGTCTGTCCTTCTGTCTGTAGAGGGAATAGGTGTGCAGGTCAGAGGCTGTGGGACACCATGGTACTGCCCAGATAGGAAGTAGGCCTAGGGCATCAGTACCATAGCAGGCAGAACTTGATCCTTGAGGGCCGATCACCTGGGCATAGTGAGGGGACTCTATACTACTTGCTCATATGTGTTAAATGTATTTCTCAACTCTTAATGTCTTTATTTCTTTTTCTTTTCACTTCTGTTTTTTCTTGTTTTGTCTGCAGAAAGGTACTCAAGGAAATCTCTGTTGGAGAATTAAATCCAAATGAAACTGTTCAAGCCAATGTGGAAGCCCAGCTCCTTTCCAAGCTAAATCATCCAGCCATTGTCAAGTTCCATGCAAGCTTTGTGGAGCAGAATAATTTTTGCATTATCACAGAATACTGTGAGGTGAGACTTTTTTCTCTTAGAAATATTTGTAAAAATCTTTTGCATGGTAAAAATTTTATATAAAGAGATATCTCAAAAGTTTTGTTATCAAACAGCAAGTTGGACTCTAAAGGCCTGGTGTCTTATGTCTTGTAATTAAGAATAATCTTCTCTAAGTAACTGACAAATGTTGTGGGATAGATTATTTGTTTAACTGTGTAAAGATGTGTTGCATTTGTTTGTGTTGCAGAATAATTGTTTAACTATGTAAAGATGTGTTGCTTTTGTTTATGTTGCATTTGTTTAACTATGTAAAGATGTGTTGCTGCTTTATCTTGCTTGCCTGATTGGGCTAATAAAAAGCTGAATAGCCAATAGCTAGACAGAGGAGGGATAGTTGGTTCTGGCAGGCAGAGAGAGAAAGGAGTCAGCCAGCCAGGGGCCAGGCAGACATGGAGGAAGCAGGAAAGCAGGATGGACAGTTTGTAGATGGGGTAAATGAGCCTTGGGGCAGCATGTAGATTAATAGAAATGGGTTAATTTAAGTTAAAAGCTAACTAGAAACAAGCCTAAGCTAAGGCTGAGCATTAATAGTTAATAAGTCTCTTTGTCAAGATTTGTTGCCAAATGCAGCAGGATTTCTTGGACTGCCAGCCCCCAAATTCCCATATTCCATTCCTCAATGGACAAACTAATTTTTAAGGATTGTTTTTCTCCCTTTGACAAATCAGTCATAGTGGATATTTAAGAAGTAATATCTGAGCCGGGCAGTGGTGGTGCATGCCTTTAGTCCCAGCACTGGGGAGGCAGAGCCAGGTGGATCTCTGTGAGTTCGAGGCCAGCCTGGACTACCAAGTGAATTCCAGGAAAAGGTGCAAAGCTACACAGAGAAACCCTGTCTCAAAAAACCATAAAAAAAGAAGGAATATCTGCAGAGGAGTGCTTTTACATTTATGGAGACAGGTTGTTCAAACCTCCTATAATCGTATAATGAATGCTTAGATGGGCATCTAGACTCTTAACCAAGGCCTGCGTACAGTGGAGGCATAGCTCACATTTTGATTTCCAGTTCTATTGCTTGATGTTTAAAATTTTGAATATGTCTCATTTCCTCCTATTTGTTGACTTGTGAATTATGGCTTAGTATTTGCACTTTTCTCTGTGACTCTCAGTTATTTTGGAGTAACAGCTTTGTGCTTTTCTGAGTCTGAAATGAGCACGAAACTTAGAAAGATGAGTGAGGAGAAGATGGACAAATGTGGATCTTTATTTACAACTCAGAGGTTAGGTATAGGATGGGTGAGGTCAGACAGAGCATACTAGAAGATGTCATGCTTTAAATTATGCCTACATGGTCTTTGACCTAGGCTATCCAAATACTTCTTAGGAGGATTTGAAACCATAGAAAATGAAATTAGTCAGCCCATTACTTGGGTAGCCCTGGGACCCCAAGGAAATTATGTTGGGAAGAAAGAAGTCTCTTTGTGGAACAGAAGGAAGGCTTGTTTGGCTTCAAGAATTTGGACAACCAGATGGAAGTTGAGGGTGCTGTATATTTGAGAGGCAGAAGAAAGAGTAGAGACTGTACCCAGACCCCCTATGCTGCTTCCACATCTACTGCTGCATCAGCCACTAAGAAACCAGGAGTCAGATTCATCTGAATGAACTTGGAGTATTCTAAACCTTGGCCTTTCTCCTTTAAATCACTCTCCTGGCTTGCTCCTTCTCTGCTTGGAGGAGAGAGGGAGGGAGAGGCAGAGATATAGACAGAGATATAGACAGAGAGAGAGAGAGAGAGAGAGAGAGAGAGAGAGAGAGAGAGAGAGAGAGAAGTGGTGATGAATACCAGTTACTTTGATATGTAACTTCTTGACCTAATGGATTGTTAAGAAAATCAGTAAGATGATGAGGAGCATAGGATGGTAGCATTGAAGAGCCACTCTGGAAAATGTGTTTCCAACATAGCTATGCTGTACTCTACATGTTCTTATTTAATACTTTGACTTCTTTAGCTCCCTTAGATGATAAATTTTTTCTTCAGGAAAACAATTGACTATTACTACACATGATGATTATTTTCTCCACTGCTGATTTTGGCACACTCATTTGTTTATAAAATGTTGACATATTGTCTCTGTAATTCGGGTTGTTTCTAAATTCACCATGTAGCCACAGCTGGCCTTCAACTCCTGATCCCCCTGCCTACATCTCCCAAGAAATGAGATTGTAGGTGTTGGCCACCACACCTGGGGACACACTAAATTTATCTAAAGATGCTTTCCATATATTAAAACACCTTCAACTGAGGTCAGCATTGCTCAGTGGAAGGTGTGGGAAAACTGAGTGGCCTGTGCCTTCTGCCACAGTCGCCTCTAGTCACACTGGCTTTTTATCTTTGGAATTAATGAATTAGGTATAAACAAAATTTGTTTAATTTTAATTAACTTAAAATGAAGTGGCCTGTGCAGGTAGTGGCTGCCACGTGTGACAGGTGTAGATGACACTCTCTAACTTTTTTCCCATGTTAATTTTGATATTTTAAAAAAAATTACTGTAATTTCACTCTACCTAGCTTTTCCCTGAACTACTTGAGAATAAACATGTTGTAGTTTGCATCTTGAACTGCTTGAACACCTCCCTAAGGCCCATGTGATATAGAAGCTTAGTTGCTAGCCTATTTATTGGGAGGTGGTAGAAACTGTAGAAAATTTCTAGTGGTGGGGCCTTAGGAAAGTGAGGACATTGGCCCATTCCTTTGAAGGTGGTGTTGGAATGCAAGCCTCCCTCACACACTAGGTTCCTCCCCAGCTGCTAGGGTATGAGTGGCTTCTCTCAGTCACATGCTTTCCCACCTGTAATGATCTGTCTCATCACAGCCCCCAAGGCAACAGTGGCAACCGACTACTGCCTGGAACCTGGAGTTAAAGTAAGTCTTTTCTGCTTTTGAGTTTATTTCTCACACATTTTGTCATGGCACCAGAAAGCTAACTAACACAAAGTTCCAGATCTAACCTTTTCCCAAATAGCTACTGTATTTTCTAAGGCCAAGGACCTTCTCTTTCATAACAACAGTTAAAGTGATAAAAACTCAGGAAATTAGCATCGAAACAACGTGTTATTATAGTGAAATAAGCCACTATAATCCTCAAGGGATTCGCACATCTGTAGTATCAGCCCCACTTGGTAACTTGGTGGAAATACAGAGTCCTGGCCCAAAGCCCAGCCATACTGAATCAGACTTTGTGGGGGTGGGGCTCAGCCATCTGTGTTTTGACAAGCTTACCAGGTGAGTCTGAAGCAAGCTGAAGTTTGAGAACCACCCATCTAATTCACAATCTATATTCAAATTTGCTCATTTGTTCCAATTATGTCTTTAGAAAGGGCATTTCTATAAAAATGGTTTTTGTTGTGCAGGATCCAATGCAGGATCATCTGCGTTAATTTTTAAATGATGGTTGGTTTCTATGGACCAAGCTGCTCTCCTGGGAGGGCATGTTGCCATGGTGATGGCTGCCAGCTGCACTGTACAGCTGTTGAGCTTCCAGGGGTCTGTGGATCCTGAGCCATCAGGCTGCCTCTTCCCAGGCGCCTGAGAAATGATGTGTGCATGTTGCTCCCTTCTTGTTAACAGAGATATTTCTCATCTTCAGATGCAAATTCACTCTTAACTTGCTCAGGCCTGATGTTATCTTTTTCTTAATTGAGGTAAAATTATTGATATAGGAAATGGCAGGTAACTAAATCTTGGCCTTATTAAAAAAATATTATCCCCATTGCAGTAGCTGATCTATGTCCATGTTTCCTCTTAGAAAATTTAATTTGGGACCTGTCAAGTCTGTAATATAGTCATGCTACCGTGATATGCCTATATCTGCTGCTCAACCCACTGGGCACCTCAGATTATGTGTGTGAAAAAGCAGGCAACCAGGGACTGAGGAGATGACTCAGCCAGTAAAGAGCCTGCTGTGTAAGGATGGAGTGTCGACCCCAGAACCTGTGGAAAATCTGGATGTGGTGGCATGTGTCCAAACCTTAGCACTCAGGGGTGAGGACAGGCAGATGCCCAGAGCTGCCCAGTCTAGCCAATCGGTGACAGACTCTGTCTCAAAACATGAGGAAGTGGTGATAGCGGACAAACACCAGGTACATACACATGTACATTCACACAGACACATGTACACGTGCACCCGCATACACATGCACATATACACACTACATATGCACGTAATAAATACATAGACAAAGTATCCTCCAATTGGTATTTCGGTGCTATAATACCAGCATGAAGGAAGCAAAACTAGGAAGATCACAAATCCAAGGCCAGCCTGAGCTGCAGAGCCAGGTGCCGTCTGATGGTTCCAAAGCTACCAAAGCAGCAGGACATTTGGACCACTGGTATAGCTGGAAGTTTTCCTGTGTTCCACCCGTTCCACGGCCCTTGGTCCCAAGTAAACACACAGAGACTTATATTAATTACAAACTGTATGGCCTATGGCTCAGGCTCATTACTAACTAGCTCTTACAACTTAACTCAGCCCATTCCTACACTGTTTTGCCACATGGCTTCAGGCATTACCTGTTCTCTCACATCTTGCTTCTCCGGGTGGTGGCTCACAGCTTCTGCCTGACTTCACCCTTCTTCGTCTCTGTCTTCAGTTTGAATGTACCACCTAACCTTATTCTGCCTCACCATTGGCTAAACAGCTTTATTTATCAACCAATGAGAGCAACATATATTCACAGCATACAGAAAGACACCCCACAGTACACTGATGACTTCTGTTCTTCTCCACACAAGTTGGAGATGGAGCTATGTGCGCTCTCCTTCCTGTCCTTCCTGCATAGTTTCTTACATCTCACCTTAGGCCATCACTTTTTCTCTAACACATTTTCTTCCGAGCCCCACCTCTTCAGGCTCCCCCAGCTCCCTGGGCCCCTCAGCTGCTACCTCTTCTCTCACAGCCACAGGCTTTCTTTCATAAGGAAGGCTCTCTTCTCACACGTCCAGTGACTATGCAGTGGAAGTGGGGAGTCATGGGCTGGAAGCCACCCACACCCTACGTCCCTGACTGCTGTAATCATATGCATCATCTCAGACTTCAACACATGAGAGTTTTCCTTATTCATTTTTAAATTAACACCTTAGGCCTACATATTGAACCACAAAGAAGTTAGCATTCAGACATTTCTTTTTTAAACATTTCTATTAGCTTTGTCAACCATACAAAGTAATGAGTTTCACTGTGGCATCTTCACGAGCACTTAGAATGTCCTGTGGTTGTGTTCATCCCCACCCCTCTTCTCCAGTCAGCTCCCCTACATTTGATCCTCTCCCGCCACTTTCCTGTCTACTTTCGAGGATGTTTGTTTCTTAGCGTATTCTTTACCATTTGCTCTGAGCTCCTGCCTCACTGCCATCAAACACTGATGATAAAAGAGAAAATACTGGATACATCCCCTGACATATATGTTAGACACATTTTGTCCTCCCTCACGGGTGCATCTAACAGTGTACTGCACCAGAGACCTTTGCCATACCCCCTGGAGGTCTTCCACATGAGTGAGGACCAGGTGTCCCCAGAAACCTAGGCATTCAGGTAGTAGATGGAGGAGGGGTGAGGTCATAAATCTCCAGGAGAGAGGGGCCGTGGTGGAAGACCGTATACTCTCAGCCAAGGGTGGTAACAGTTGAACTGCTCTGCTTCCTGTTTGGTGATAGAACAGCTTCAACAGCTACATCAGTGTAGTGGCAGAATGGTCATTCCAGCCTTCAGCTGCAGACTTTCAAAACTGCCTGGGCCTGAGTCCCACCTCTGCAACCCTCACTTATTTGGCCAGGGTATTACAGCTCGGTACCAGGATTTTTGAAAGCTCCCTGAGTGATTTTAATGGACAGCCAGGGTTAGAACTGGGGGAGGGAGAGGAGAATGCTTAGTGTGAAAATACAGTAAGAAAGAAGAGATGGTCAGTGTTTTAGGATTAGGGGAGTCTGGCCCTGCCTGTGGGTGTAGCTGATGGCCGGGTCTTGTGTTTCATCATGATCACCCAGTTCCTGCTCCTTGTCCCCTGGGCAGCTGTTTCAGTCCAGCTCACCACATGCATCTCTGTAGAAAGAAGAAATATGGTCCCTAACCCACATGAGCTCCCTATCACCTTGGTAATTCAGTCCTCATGCTTACAGATAAATTAGTATTCAATATTAGTTATTGGCACTTTCTGAGCCTGCCAAGAGCCATTCCTGAGCCCCAACTCAGTGTCAGGTGTAGTTCTCCAATATAGTTTGGGGTAACAGATGATGTGGTAACTGGTTTGTTTTCCCAGTGCTGGGAGCTGGGACCAGGGCCTTGACATCCTGGGAAAGCCCTCTACTCCTGAGCCAAATCCCTGGTCGTATGGCAACTTTCTTTAATGAATTTGTCTGGCATGTTAAATGAGACGTTTCCATCAATGGTTAAAATATATGGTGTCACAAGAATGATGGTTATGAGTAACTTGGGACTGTGGGAACTCTGATGGGGGTGGCTTATTATATTCGAACTTGAAGTGTGGGGAAAATTCCAGCAAGTAGAGTTGGGGCACTGAGTAAAAGGAAACAGCACAGGGGTACTAAAGTGGGAGATGTTTTTAGTAACCAATACTTCTTCACCTTTGATGGCAACATGTTTGCAGCTGAGTGCATCCCCAGTGTTAGCCACTAAGACACTGCAGTACAGTGGTGGAAACTTGGGCATTATTATTACTGAATTGTGTTTCCTTGGTGGCATCTATATCCACAACAGCTTCCCTTTGCTGCCTTGGTTTTTATTAAAATGTATATATAACTGTCATGACACTTTTGATGAGTGTTAACAAGTGGTTTTGTTGCTGCTGAGAGACCTCAGAATGTTCTAGTCTGATGTTTGCTTGTGAGCTGGCTGAGGTCCCCTGGTCTAAACGTCCTGCCACAGAAGAGATGCTGTGCTGTTGGTGTATGGTTTAGGGGCTGCGGGAAGCTGACTTGTCTTACTCTGGTGGTAATGATTTGTACCACTTTGCTAAGATTCTGTCTCCTGGGTTTTTCTGTTGTAAACTTACTGATTTCCCTTTTAGCTGAGAACTATCCCCAGGAAGATACATTAAGATTGTGCCAGTGCTCTGTGCCTTCTCAAGGCCTCTCCCTCTGAGTCTAGCATCTTTTAGTGGCAGTCATCCAGCAACTTTTCTTTGCTGTTTGCCTGGTTGCAGTTGTGTATTTCTTTTGTTTAGCTGGGATTCTCCTATATGGAAGAGCTGTTCCCTCTCACTATTCAAGTATTCCTTCAATTATTTCTTTGTGTCGGTATGGACTGGTAGATGTGTTTTATACTCTATGGGGTATATTCCAATGCTAGTGTTACCAGTTTTGTGGCTCAAATGGTTTTAATTTTGGCTCTTGTGTGCTTCTGTGTCTTTTTTTTTTTTAACATTCCTCCTTTCTTTTGTGAGAGGGAGTAAAATTCCCTTTGAGATCCAGTTTCACTATGTGGTCCAGACTGGTTTAGAACTTGCAGTCTTCCAGCCTTAGCTCCCCTAGTTCTGGATTGCTGTCATGGCACAGTCATGTACCTCCGTGCCTGGCCTAGAAATGAGTTATGTTTTTACTAAAAAAAAAAATTAACTTAGTGTTCACAATATTAGGCTTCATCTTGGTGTTTTCAGACAAAATTTCTTTTGACTGATTCTCTCCCCTCTTACCTTCCCCATCCCCCTGCGCCCCTTTCACACCCCACCCTCCTTTCACCACTCCCTATGTGCTTACCGGTCATCGTGAGTGTCCTGTTTGGGATGCTCCTCCCCACCCCAAATTCTTGCCATTTCTTTTCTAATTAGAAGTGAATTTTTAAGAGACTTATTTATATGTGTATACTTATCTATGTGAGTGTTTATACATTTATATGTCTATACTTATCTATGTGAGTGTTTATACATTTATATGTCTATACTTATCTATGTGAGTGTTTACACATTTATATGTGTATACTTATCTATGTGAGTGTTTGTATACATACTTGTGTGTGCACATGAGTGTGCACATGCATAGGTCAGAAGAAAAAGTATTGGGTTTCCTCCTCTAGTACTCTCTACCTATTACTTTAAGGCAGGGTCTACTTCTATACCTAGAGCTTGTGTTTTCTTCGATTAGAAACTAGCAAGCCCAGAAATCCTCCTGACTGTACATATTTTAATGTAATAGTCATTATTTCCTCTCAAAGAAGACTAGACTAGAAGCTACTGCTCATGGTTCTGATGTTTCTTCAGGTACCATCATCTTCCACAATCTGTTGTTTGCAGAAGGACATTTCTAGATGTTTATCATTTTGCTGTTGATTGGTAGTTATTCTTTATGGTATGAGCTTACATCAGACATCTCATTGTGATGTACACACATTGGAGCTTCTGATTGAGACAGCTGTTTTTAGGGAGCTTGATCTCATCTACACAGAACATGCCTGGACATCTCCACCCAGAAATAAATAGTCTTTTCTAAATTAATTTTGTATCTATTATATGAGTCTAGACTTTATTCAATTTTTAAATAACGTGTCTCAAATTTTTATGCTTCTAAGTCAATCCATTAATGGTTTTATAGTATCAAAATTAAAATATTATCAGACATGGTGACACAAATTTGTAATCCCATCCTTTGGGAAGCTGAGGCAAGAAAATCTCAAATTTGAGGTCAGTCTGGGCCACAGGGTGAGCCCCACACAGACCATGAAGATCATTTGCTTTTTGTGTCTCCTTCTTACCTTGTTTGAATATGACATACTTTGACTCTTTAACATAAAATAAAATGCCATGCTCTGCTGGCATAGGTACTTTGAAGTGTTGGTTCACAAGAAGATGTCTTTAGCTTTCCTTAAGTGATTTGAGAAATCTGTACCCAGGAAAGGAGGAATGAAGAATCTGTCTAAAAAATTAAGTACTACCACCAATTTTCGTTTAAAACTGTAATATAATGATTGACAACTGAAGTGAATTTTCGTTAAAAGAAATTAATTCATATCCAATAATCCGTAAACTTAGCGAAACTTAACATTTGAGGGATGGCTTTAGTTAGCCTATGACTTTATATAAATATAAATGTTAAAATAGCAGAATAATTAATATTTTCTCAAATAGTTTATTTAAAACAATAACCCAATGCTTTATAGAATATGAATATTGTTTCATATTGAGATTTAAAAAAGCCAAGTTCTTCTACTACTTTACCATCTGAGTCGGAAGGATGCGCTAACTTTATCAGACATTATAGACAAAAAGAATTTCTGATTAAATCCCAGAACTGTCATTTGTGTTACCAATCATAACATGCCATAAGAGTAGAGGGCACTTCTCAGTAACTGTTTAAAAGCTGGACTGTTTTACTGTGCTTTAAAAAGCACAGTGTGGCTTGACATTCCCCCGTGTAGATGTGCTTTATTGCAGTGAGCTTTCAGAAGGCCACAGTTCAGTGATAGAGTATTCCTTTCCTTGCTCCATACACCTGTCACTGGCTCTTATCATTATTAAATAATTCCTATCCAACCCTGTTTTTCCCAAACGACATCTTTTGCCTTTGGGTTGAATGTTTCCACAATGGGGTAAGTTTTAAGTCTCTGGCCTGTTTATGGTACTGCCTAGTACTGCGTCTCAAACTTGCCATGGGACAGCTCCAGAGGCACCAGGATGCATGCTAAAAGCACATTCTCAGATGGGGTGATGAATTGGTGGGCTAACCATGCCTGTGTGGAAACCTGAGTTTGCGTCCCCAGCACCCAAGCCAGAGGGCTGCTGTGGTCTGCCTCTAATCCCAGAATCGGATCTAATCAGAAATCAGATCCCTGGAGCAAGCTTGTCATCAGACTCTCTGTGAGCTTTGGGTTCAATTCAGAGATCTTACTTCAGTGAGCAAATGGCATACAGTAAAGAAAGTCTCCTGATGTCAATCTTGGAACTCCACATGGTCATACGTACATGTGTGCACATATCACCAACATGTGTCCACATACCTATGAACACACACAAACCACATACACAAAAATAAAAATAAAACACATATTCCTTGATCTTATCCAATTGTATAGCAATACAGAGTCAGATTGAACATTTTAAACAAGCAACTTGAATGATTCTGTTACATGCTAAACTTGAAGTGTACCAGACAAATGTTTATTTATTGAAGATATGGTGGGGTTGAAGGAACAATATTATTAGATATTAGCTCAATGGATTAATAAGGGGCAGACTTTTCACTTTAAAATGGAGAAGTAGGGCAGAAGGATGCACTGTGCTCCTTCTAGCCTTGAAGAGATCCCTTTTTCCATTCTTTGAACACTCCCACTTCACTTGTATGGACTTCTGAGAATGTTCTGTTTGGTCTTTGAAGTAGTTGTAAGCACTTCTGTTGACAGCTTTAAAAGTGGATTGGGGATTTAAACTTGTCCCTGGCAATCAAAGATGGTGTTTAGAATGCTGTAGAAGAGTTTTCTTCACTTCTTCAAGGTCTCAGTGTTTCAAAATCCATCTGATGTTGGCTAATTGGGATGGGGTGTGAAGGGACACCATTAATCTACCAAGTGACAGTTTGGGTTATAGATTTTCAAAACCTAAGAAGTGCACATCAAGGCTTTTTGTATAACTTTAAGAGGCAACATTAGAGACAGGGCATCTTCCTGACTGTAGCATCAATGAAGGGCAACGTTAATATCGGCTCAAGTTCAAGTCCATTCTCTTTTTACTGAAGTTTGTTGCAGTGAGAAAGTCATCATTAAACATTTGTCAAAGACAAAGTTGAGAAAACAAAACTTAGGATATGCAATAAGAGCTTGTGACCTTTTATGAAAGGAATTGGATTTTACTTAGGTGGTTAAGTTTAGAAAAAGAAATAAATGCTCCCACATTGCTGAGTTAAAATCAGATGGTTTCACAGAAGCTATTTTTTTTTTCTTTGTGATACGGAAGCATACGTGTAGTCTTAATCCGTGAATGACTTGCCTACCTCACCCACATCCACACAGTGCTTATTAAAGAACATGGTGAATGCAAAACAATAGGTTTTTTTTTTTTTCCCTCAGAGAGAAATTAAGAAAATGAAAATGAAAGGCTATGGAGTAACTTAAAACAATCATCTTGGTTTTAGGGTTTTGGTGTCTTATCTTCATACTGATTGAACAGTCTCTTGGTTGAGTCTGTAGTGAGAACTGATAACATTTCTTCATATGATTCTACCCAGAGAATGAAGAGAGGTTTGTATAGCTCCTTCTAGAATTTCAATTTCAGGTCTATTATTTCAGGGTTTGCCTTTCCAATTTATTCCTCAATAATACAAATATATCTGGTATAATCACAAGAAACCATACATTGAATATCAATGCAGGAAATGGGCATGTAAATTCTGCTATTTGAGAAGTGTGAGAAGGGCCTGGGGATGAACCTTTGTGGTGGAGGGTTTGCTTATCATTTGAGAGGCCCTGGGTTTAATGGTGGGAGAGGGTTTGCCTAGCATTTGAGAGGCCCTGGGTTTAATGGTGGGAGAGGATTTAAAGAGATGAATGGCAGAGCAGCAGTCAGTGTCACCATGGAAACAATTATGCTCACTTTCAAAGAAGACAGTGCAGACACCATGAGTGCATAGAGCTTCATATTCAAATGGCATGGTTTTATAATGACAATATGTAGAGAGATTTTTTTCCTTGGGCTGCCAGCTCACAAAGAATGACATGGAGACTTATTATTAATTATGAAAGCTTGGCCTTAGCTTAGGTTTGTTTCTAACTGGTTTTTATAACTTAAATTAACCCATATCTTTTAATCTATGTTCTTTTACATGGCTTGGTTACCTTTACTCTGTATTACCCAGCCTGATTCCCTTCCATCTGGCTGGGGACTCTGCCTTCTTCCCTGAGACCTCTCTGTCCCCAAAACTCTGGCTTAGCCTCTTCCTGATTAGCTATTGACCATTTGGCTCTTCATTAAACCAATCATGGTGACACTTTTTCACATAGTGTAAAGGAATATTCTGCAACAACAATAGGAACTTGTAGTTTGAGAATAAATTCCTAAAAGGAATGCTATTTTAATTCACAGATAAATTTTTGAAATATCAGTATTATTATAAGTGAGATAGGCAATTATATATTTGAAGGCCAAATTTATGAAGACAGCTATACTTATGTTGGCCATCCTAAAGTGCTAAATATTGGAACGATATAAGAAGCTAGTGTCAATATTTCTTGTGTGTGTGTGTATGTGTGTGTTCATTTGTGTATGTGTATAGTGTACATGCCAGTATTTGCAGTGTGTATGTCTGTGTATGCAGTATGCATGCCTGTGTGTGCAGTATGCATACCTGTGTGTATGCAGTGTTTGTGTGTGTGTGTATGTGTGTGTGCGCACATGCGTGCACGTGTGCATGTGTTTGGAGGCCAGAGGACAACCTCCTGTAGAAGCCTTTACCTTGTTATTTTCAGGGACTTTTATTGACCTGAAACTCACCAGTTAGGTCAGGCTGGTTGTTAGTCAAGCCCCAGGGACCTGCCTATCTCTACCGCCCCAGCACTGGGATTGCAGTTACCTACCACCATCCCCTGATTTTTCATGTACATTTTGGGACTCAAACGTGTGTCCTTAGGATTGCACAGCAAACAATTTACCAACTGAATTCTAATTCTCGCCCCTCATTCATATTTTTTTAGGTTCCATCCATCTGTCCCTCTCTCCTCCCCTCTCTCCCTCCTCCCCAGGAGGTGAAGCACTGTTTTTCTGACATTAGAAATGTTTACCAGTCAGAATATCCTTTAGATATTCACCAGTTAGAGTCCTTGGATGGGAATATAAAGCTGATAATAGAGACAGTGTAGTAGATGTGGGCTACCTTTTGTCTGAAGGGCTTTCTCCTCCTCTCCTTAGGATGCTACAGTGATCGACTATCAAAAATACTTTGTAAAAACCTGCAGAAATACTATTACTGCACAGTTTGTGTGCTATTGCAGAACTCTGAGACATGCCAAGGTTGGAAAGTGAGTGCTGGAGAAGCACATTTGGAGAAGGATGGGGGAACTGGTCTCTCTCTTTTTATTGCCAAGAGTTAAATATTAATTCACTGTATTTTTTTTTTTTAATTCCAAAAAGCTTTGCTCTCCTTGGCCTAGAAAATCCAGCAAGGAAAGTGGTTTCATCAAGGCTGCATGTGAATGTTTGATATGTCTTGGACTTCTTATTTTGTAGTTTGGAAAGAGAAAGTGCTAAGCAAATATTTGCACACTGCACTGGAAGGAAATTAAAAACTGTATTACAAGCAGTTAGTCGGTTGGCCACATGTTGTTTGATTACAACTAATCTCTCCCGATTGCCCCGTTGGCTAGAAATACCTTTGCACTGCATCTGAGGAGGACTCTGCCATAGTCTGTATGTGGCTTCCTTTTGCTATTATAGTCCCATGGCCGTGATGGGTGCCTCTTGCACAATCCATGGGACCTGTGCTTCACATCCCACAAAAAGCATTTTTTCTGGCCTTTTTCTTCTGAGGACACATATCAAGCAAGTTTTAATCTTTCAGTGTTTTAATGTAAAAGTTTTGAGGTATATGGTTTCTCCAAAAAATTTAACACTCTGTGTTTTATTTTCTGTGGTAATTAAAATATATTAAGACATATTGTCATCACAGTCACATTAGACACCGCCAGGCAAATCGAGACATTCATAATTATCAGCTTCAGGCCTTAATTTTAATTTTTTACCTTTCACCAACATGTGAGGGACTAAATGCTTCCCTGTTGTGTTCAGAACCATGCACTCACCACCAGCCACTGTATTCCTGAGGGGTTTGCTGGAGTTTAATAGAGAAGGGGAAACTCAGTCATTCCAAGACACTGCCAGTATCAAAATGATCTGGGACTGCAAGGTGGCTCAGTGAGGGTAAGCACTTGCCCCACATGTTGGATGACCTGAGTTCAATCCCAAACCCCACAGTGGAAGGACAGAATGTACTCTGAAAATTGTCCTCTTATCTCCAACTATACCACACATGCCCCTCTCATTTATACACACATTAATAATAAAACAAATTTAAGTTAAAGTTCAAAGGAATCTCCCATAGCAGTCAATCCTGGTGCACCATGCCAATACCAATTTCATTTCAGGAAAATGTCACTACATTCAATTAATGTCTCTGATTTGAATCTTACTGTCTTCCATTTTTAACTTTCACTTATGTTAGGGTTCTGTATGCAAAGTTAGGGTACTAAGAAAATTATTCCTAGTCTTACATGAACACAGATTCGAGGAGTATCATCCAGATTTGTGTTGCACCTGATAACACTTCTCCATTATATAATTCATTTTTCTTGCTTGATGGCAAAGATAAAGCCCAGTGAGATGGACATAAACTAGAGGAGCTATGGCAGATTTTACCTGGTAGCTGCTGACATTAAGAATAAGAGCTCTGTTTGGGTTTCTGTGGGAGTGACCATGTTTTCAGGAAGATGAGCGGTCTTTTGGTTGATAGGACAACAAAGTTAGATGACTTCTAGATGTGCAGAACATTCAGTTTTCATCTCCCCAGAGGGGCTGGTCCTACCTGGGTCATCCATCTTGGTATCTCCATAGGCGACTCCATCTTGGATTTGTTTGCCTTACATTGTTGAGAGAACTTGGTATTAAAATTTTACCTATTAAAAATATGAAAGATTATGTTATTATTATGTTTCAGGGCCGAGATCTGGACGATAAAATTCAGGAATATAAAGAAGCTGGGAAAATCTTTCCTGAAAACCAGATAGTAGAATGGTTTATCCAGTTGTTGCTTGGAGTTGATTATATGCATGAAAGGTATGTTGGTTGGCTTCTGGGGACAGGGTATATTTTTTTACGCTCATGTCTGAACTTGGAAGGTGAATATTTGTGATTGATTTGAAAACAAACAGGTCCAGAAGATGAATGACCATAGTCAAACATCTGTTACATTTTATAATAGGATTTTTTTCTTGAGGAAACTGTTGAATACTTATTTACTCACATAGTATTTATTTATATCAGTTGTGTGTATGTGAGTGCAGGTGTGTGTAGGTGTGTGCATGCCACAGCGTGCGTGTGAGGACAGACTTTTTGATGTTAGTCCTTTCCTTTCACCTTGTCTGAGGTTGGATAGATGTTCTCTGCTGAATATGTCATGCCCTTTGGCCTCTGAGTCTCCTGACTCACCTCCCATTCTGCCAAGAGGGCTCAGTTTACAGACGGGGTTCCTACATTCAGCTTTTTTTTTTTATGGGTACTTGGGATTTGAACTCAGGTCCTCATGTTTGCACAGACAGCACTTTACACACTGAGTCATATCTCCAGCCTCCTGCTTTTTTTTTTTTTTTTTTAGTTTTAGAAACCAAGTTGATTTTCAATGTAGCAGAAACTGTATTGAGCATGGTGGGTGCCTGCCTTATCTAACCATCTTCTGTGAACTAAAGCTGATACTCAGACATCTTTAGCAGGTTATGACAGATAAATATTCAAACCAAAAGTCAGTTTTGCTATAAAATGTCAAATAACAGTCAAAGTGTATCCTCTGAATTTCAGTTATCTGTCATTCAAATTTATGGAATTTGCCTCAACAATACATTTTAAAACATTATATGATCTCTTCAGATGTTAAGGTGTTAAATCATTTTAGACCCATCAAATGATACAAATGAATTGGCAAGAATAGACTCTCGCAAAGTGGGCAGTCATGGTACACTTATTGCAGAGTGACCAGAACACCCAGGAACAGTGAGTGACAGTAATATTCCTAGGGCACACCAAGGCCTGGTGGTCTGGAGATATCATTGCTTAAGTGTGTCATCTGTGGTTTCTGATAGCATAAAAACTAATCAGATTCACTTGCAGTTGGCCATATATCTGCTGAAACACCTGCTTGATGACACAGATTGTGACTAATTCAGTGTGACTCTCAGCAGGTGATGTTTTGCAATAATGATCAAATAACCCAATAGAGGAGAAAGTGGGAAGTAGCCTAGAATGCATTGGCACAGGAAACCACTTCCTAAATATAACATCAGTAGCACAGACACTGAGAGCAACAATTAATACATGGGACCTCCTGAAACTGAGAAGCTTCCATAAGGCAAAGGACACAGTCAATAAGACATTAAGTCAGTCTGCAGAATGGGAAAAGATCTTCATCAACTCCATATCTGACAGAGGGATGATCTCCAAAATATATAAAGAACTCAAGAAACTAGACAGGAAATTACCAAACAATCCAATTAAAAAATGGGCTACAGATCTAAACAGAGAATTCTCAACAGAATAATCCCAAATAACTGAAAGACATTTAAGAAATTGCTTGACATCCTTAGTCATCAGGGAAATGCAAGTCAAAACAATTCTAAGATACCATTTTACAGAATGGCTGTCAGAATGGCTAAGATCAAAACCACTGATGACAGCTTATGTTGGAGAGGATGTGGAACAAGGGGAACACTCCTCCACTGTTGCAAACTTGTACAGCCACTCTGGAAATCAGTATGGCGGTTTCTCAGAAAATTGGGAATCAATCTATTTCAAGATCCAATGATACCACTGTTGGTCATATACCCAAGGAATGCTCAATCATAGCACAAGGACACTTTGCTCAACTATGTTCATAGATAATAGCCAGAACCTGGAAGCAACCTAGATGCCCCTCAACTGAAGAATGGATAAAGAAAATGAGGTACATGCACACAATGGAGTATTACTCCGCTGTAAAAAACAGTGACATCATGAAATTTGCAGACAAGTGGATGGAACTAGAAAGTATCATCTTGAGTGAGGCAAAGCCAGACTCAGAAGGACAAACATGGTATGTACTCACTCATAAGTGGATACTAGATGTAAAGCAAAGGATAACTAGACTACAACCCACAGCTCCAGAGAAGCTAGGAAACAAGGAGGAGCCTAAAAAGGATTTCATAAAAAATGAAATATCATATAATCTTTTTTATTTATTATATTTGTGTTTTAATTTTATACATCAGCCATGGGTTCCCCTGTCCTCCCCACTCCTGCCCCCGCCCACACCTTCCCTCCATCCCCTCCCCTCCATTCCCATCTACTCCAGGGCCAAGACTCCCCTGGGGATTCATTTAAACCTGATGGATTCAGTACAGGCAGGTCCAGTCCCTTCCTTCCAGGCTGAGCAAAGTGTCCCTGTGTAAGCCTAAGGTTCCAAATAGCCAGCTCATGCACTAAGGACAGGTCCCGGTCCCACAGCCTGGGTGCCTCCCAAACAGTTCAAGCTATTCAATTGTCTCACTCCAGAGTGCCTAATCCAGCTGGGGGCTCCACAGCCTTTGGTTCATAATTCATGTGCTTCCATTTGTTTGGCTATTTGTCCCTGTGCTTTTCCAATCTTGGTCTCAACAATTCACGCTCCTACAGTCCCTCCTCTTTCTTGACAATTGGACTCCTGGAGCTCCACCTGAGGCCTGGCTGAGGATCTCTGCATCCATTTCCATCAGTTATTGGATGAGAGTTCCAGCACAACTGTTAGGGTGTTTGGCCATCTGATCACCAGACTAGGTCAGATCAGGCTTTCTCTCGACCATTGCCAGCAGTCTACAGAGGATGTATCATTGTGGATTTCTGGGGACCTCTCCAGCACTCTGCCTATTCCTGTTCTCATGTGGTCATCATTTATCATGGTCTGTTATTCCTTGTTCTCCCTTTCTGTTCTTGATCCAGCTGGGATCTTCTGCTCCCCTAAGCTTTCTTTCCCTCAAATCTTGCCCTTCATTACTGTTGTCCAGGTTGTTCATGTAGATCTCATCCATTTCTCTGTCATTGGGCAATCCCTGTGTCTTTCCTAGGGTCCCGTTTTCTAGGTAGCCTTCCTGGAGTTGTGTAGCAGTCTAGTCATCTTTGTTTTACATCTAGTATCCTCCTATGAGTGAGTACATACCATGTTTGTCCTTCTGAGTCTGGGTTACCTCACTCAGGATGATTTTTTCTAGATCCATCTATTTGCCTGCAAACCTCATGATGTCATTGTTTTTCTCTGCTGAGTAGTACTCCATTGTGTATATGAACCATATTTTCTTTATCCATTCTTCAGTTGAAGGGCATCTAGGTTGTTTCCAGGTTCTGGCTATTACAAACAATGCTGCTATGAACATAGCTGAGCAAATGCCCTTGTGGTAGGATTGAGCATTCCTTGGGTATATGCCCAAGAGTGCTACAGCTGGGTCTTGGGGAGATGGATTCCCAATTTTCCAAGGAAGCACCATATTGATTTCCAAAGTGGCTGTACAAGCTTGCATTCCCACCAGCAGTGGAGGAGAGTTCCCCTTGCTCCACATCCTCTCCAGCATAAGCTGTCTTCTGTGTTTTTGAGCTTAGCCATTCTGACAGGTGTAAGGTGGTATCTCAGAGTCATTTTGATTTGCATTTCCCGGATAATTAGGGATGTTGAGCAATTCCTTAAATGTCTTTCAGCCATTTGAACTTCCTCTGCTGAGAATTCTCTGTTTAGTTCTATAGCCCATTTCTTACTTGGACTGTTGGGCATATAATCTTTAATAAGCAGCCTGAAGCTGCTGTCAGCTGCTGTGCAGGCACACTCACATTGCTATTATCATTCCTCCTTCCCCCCTCTTTTCCTTCCTCCTTCCTGTCTTTCCTGTCCCACTGCTTCTTAGCATATTATTGGCTTAGTGCATAAAGGATGTAATTATAAAACAATACCAACAAAGATGCCCACTGTGGGGAGCGTTCTGTGTGCAAAGTATACAGTTGAAATCTGGTTGACTTAAGAGCCCAAACTTGACTTGTTTTCTGTTCTTGTTTTTCAATTTTGTTATTTTAGTTTGTATTATACAGGATTACATAAGGCTATTCCCATGCCAGTATAAAATATACTCTGAGCACATTCCCCCCAATATTTTTGATGTGCTTAAGATTACTTAGTGGTAGTTAAAAATAAATGAGTTTAAAAACAACCTCCAAAGGGAGGAGTTCCATTTTCAGTCTGCCAGTATTTATGAAGAGTCATTCTACAGGGCTCCATATGTGGATGTTACTGAATCTGTGGATCTGGAATTCTAGTCTTTGTGATTCAGATGAAAAATGATGGTGTCTCTTAATCATTATATTGTAACCAATCATTATAAGCTTCTTGTGTGTGAAGCAATGCCAATTTTATGTTTGAATTCACTTTATTCATGCAATAGCAATAAACTAAAGAGAAGTTCTGAGCTCAGAGAACTGTTAGTTAACTGTGAGTGGTAAAAACTTACAGTGTCATAGCTGAAGGCAGGTGGCTATACCGAATCACTATCTTCACTGAATGCCAGACCATTACACTGGCAAACTGCTTGATGTCTCTGAGCCTTATTTCTTCATCTGCAAGACAGTAACAAGGAGGGAACGGTTGGTGCTCATTTTGTAAGACTGTAGGGCATGAACACTGGAATCTTATGCATGTAAGAAGCTTTTATAACATTATCATCTGTGGTAATAATTAAAAATAGACACAAGGGTGCTGCAGTCAGCAGACAGGTTTTTTACAATGTAACAACCACGTGTGTTGGCAAAGATGCAGAGCAACTCTACACTTGTCATTTGTGGGGTGGCCATTTGTATAAATGCTTTGGGGAACTGTGTGATGGTATTTTCTAGACTAAACATACAAATAATGGTTCTATTTTTTGTGTGTGGGGGCAGTGATGAGTGATGATTTTTTTGGATATAGATCAAAAGAATCAAAGTGAATATATGGTAGACAGACCTGTACTCATGTTCTCTCTGGCACTGAGACATGATCAAATTATGGAAGTATCACAGATACCCATCAGTGGGGTGGATGGGTAAAAAAAGCCCCATAGTATCTGTGTACATGGTGGGGCTTATCCAGACATAGCAAAGAACCATGTGTCATTTACAGGAAATTAGTTGGAATCAGAGGTAATCAAATCAGATGACACCAGACTTAGAGAAATGTCATGTTTTCTCTCACATGTAGAAACTAGATTTTATAAGACAACATGAAACTAGGAGGAGCCTATTGAGGGGGATTAGTGGGAGAGGAAGAAGAGAAAAGGGATAAGAAAGGTCAAAGTACACTAGATGCAGGTGTGGAAACGTCTTAATGAAATGCATTCTTTTGTACAAAGGATATGGACTAAGAGGAGAAATGAGGTCTGATCACCAGTAGATATACAAAAATGGCCGTAGAAGCCTTTTTTTTTGTAATGACTAATGCACTCTTAAGTCTTTGTCTACAATGGAATGATTAAATAAATTGTTGTATCATTATATAGTGAAATACTAGTCTGTAATAAAAAAAAATAACACAGTAAGCAATAGTCTGAATGAATCTCCAATATACAATGTGGGATAAAAGAAGATGGATATAGGTAGGTGCACACTGTTGTGTGATTGTTCAAATCCAAGTTCAAACAATGATGCATCCACTTGATGGTGAGTCACAATAGAGATTACCTTTGGTAGCTTACTCTAAGTGACTCAAAGAAATGATCTGGGATACTGAAACTGCTCTGTATGTAGAATAGGGTTGAGGACGACATGGGTGAGATATATGCACAAATATATTAAGTTCAGGGTTTATGCACTTCAGGGTAAGTCACAGAAAATGAGAGTATCAGGAAAAGTAGATGTATACTCTATAGGAGATCAGAAGAGTTGTCATTCCATTTGAGACAGTTAAGAAAGCATCTTGAAAGAAGTGGTGTTTAATTTGACCCAGGGAAGGTTTTGAGTGTAGTGAAAGATGGCCTAAGGACTTGTCAGGTTTAAGGAACAGAGTGAAGAGAGGCACAGGGGTTAGAAAACAATCCATTTCAAGTGAATGGTGAGTGGTTCTGTTGGGAAAGCTCTTGAAGTGAGGGTTTGAATGGAGATATGGGCAGAAGAATTTGAGGTCAAAAGGGACTTTATTTTGTAGCATGGATGGTAGATTCGGTAAGAGCCTTAGTGAAGCTGTGTGACCAGAGCTTGCTTCAGTAAGATCAGCTGATAACTTATGGAAGAGAGGTGGGATATGGGGGGGGGTCACGGAGAGACAGAGACAGAGAGACAGAGACAGAGACACACATAGAGAGCCAGAGAGCTGAGTTATTAATCACAAGCTTTTTATACTGTCCACGTGTGAGGTTATGAGGCTTGAGGCAAGGGGGCAGCAACAGAGACTTGGGGAGGATTATCATGAGATTGGTGAGCTGTACTGACTGAACTTGAAGTGAAGTAGGTATGTTAACTATGACAGGAAGGCAAAGCTAGGGGCTTGGGCTAGAGTGGCGGATACTCATCTTCCATTTTTGAGAACCCCAGGGTTGTTGGGGGTGGTTATCAAAGATGAACTTGAGGTTTGGGGTCTGGGAAGGTGAGATCAAAACCAGGTTGGAAACAATTGTGTTGAGATTAATTGTGATTATGGCAGGTCGAATATGGAGAGAGGAGGGATGAGAGAAGGGAGTTTGAAGTGAGTCTTGGGGAAGCACCAGAACTTGTGTTTGTGTATTCCTATGATATTCAAGTCCTGAATCCAAGACTAGGGTATAGTTTGCTTAGAAGTCACAGTGTGTGAATGATAGTTGCCCTCATAGGCTCATATATTTGAATGCTTGGTCCCCAGTTGGTGGAACTGTTTGGGAGTGATTATGAGGTGTGGCCTTGTTGGAAGTGGGCTCTGAGGTTTCAAAAGTCCCAGTTAACTCTCTCTGCTTCATGATTGTGAGATGTGAGCTCTCAGCTACTGGTCCAGCACCATGCTGTCCGTTATGATGGTCATGGACTCTAACCCCCTGGAACTGTGATTCCCATTTAAATGCTTTCTTTTGTAAGTTGCCTTGGTCATGGGATCTTATCACAGCAATCCGAAAGTAACTGACAGGAGGTGAGCTCGGGAAGCAGAAACCAGTGTGTAGGGAGAGAAGAGAGGGAGGGGAAAAGCATCCAGTGAACTGCTGTGCTGCTGGGGCGGTTGGTGGAGGGACACAGAGGCACCAGTGCATGGCTGAGCTGCTGGGGCAGTTGGTGGAGGGACACAAAGGTAGGACTCTTCCATGCCTGGTTTAGGTTTTGGATTCCTCTTTGTGCATTTTTCCCCCCAGGAAATTGTTCTTAAATTCTTGACTATGTGTAACTCTTATTTTTAACATTACTTATGAATTCCCTCTTGAATTATTTTATAGTTTTGGAAATTTTGATTTGAATGGGAAGGACAAATAGCTCCATCTGAATTCAGGCTCCAGAGGGCTTTGTTTCTGTGGTTTTTGGCTGTTAGTGAACTGAACACAGGGCCTTGCTAGACAAGTATTCTACCATGGAGCTACATTCTTAGTCCTTAGAATCGTTTTTGTTTGTTAGAGACTGGGTTTCCTTGTGTAGCCCAGGCTAGCCTCAACTTCCATTTCCTAAGCGCTAGGATTGTAGACATGTGCCATCATGCCTATCTTCAGTTTGGCTTTTAAATGAAGCAATGTTGTGTAAATTTTCCAGTTCATTAATATATAGTACACTCTTTTCCCTTGTTAGTTTTCAATATTTGATTAATTATAGGCCTAAGACATTTCCTTTAGAAAATAACCTTAATTGTCTTTTTAAAAAATGAGTACAATCCCAATGGACATAAACAACTAAAAATTGTGATGTTAGAAGCCAAGAAGACTCATAGTTCAGTAAAAGCTGCTTTTGGACAGTGGAGCTCAAGCTTATTCCTACTGAAGGTAGTCAGGCTGCTCATGTAATGCATCGGCAGCTGAGGGATGTGGGAGATCCTCTCTCTGCTCATCCTCACATCCAAGCCCGGGAACAGCTCCTAACTAGACCTTGCTTTGCTCCTGGCTGAGGGAAGACAAGGGTGAGTTAGGGCAGCATTCATCACTCCTCAGACAGAGTGACTGTCTGCTCATGTCCAGTGACCACAGCAAGTCACATGGCCAATTCCAGTGGCAGAGAGGTGGAGATGCCCTTACCTCCCCAAAGAGATCCTCATTGCAAGGCAGAAAACATTTGAGTATTTAGGAACATGACCACAGCACATATGTACACAATATTTTTCTCAACTTTGACCTTACTCCTTTCCAACTGTCACCAATTAAAAATGGGTCTATGGAAGTTACTCCAGCTTCACTTGTATTCTGTAGTATTTATTAGTGTATTTTGAAAAGTATGTTGATTGCTTACCTGTTAATCTGGAGGATCACATTGGAAACAATGTGATACGCACACGTGAGTGGTTAGGTAGGCATAGTGTCTTTGTAGCCAATGCCTTATAAAACAGTTCAGTGCAGATGTTGGTTAATTTTATGTCCACTGGAGTGAGCAATGGGATGTCCAGTTTAAAATGCTGCTTCTGGGTGGTCTATGAGAATCTGTCTGTGTGAAGTTGGTTTTCTTCCCCATTGTGAGTGGGCATTGTGCTACCCACTGAAGGAGGGAGGAAAGAGCCCCCCTTCCCTGCTTATGACTTTGGATGCTCACTCCCCTGGGGCTCAGGCCTTCAGATTTAGACTGACACCCGGCTTCCCTGGGCCTCTGGCCTGCTGATGCAGGTGAAGGGGTCTTGTGAGGCACAAGTGCATGAGTCAGTTCTCAGTCCTAGGTCATGAATTTGGTTTCATTTTGTGGAGAATAGTGACAAATACAGTCTTCTAGAGAAGACAAAGATAATGATAGGTGAATTAAGAGGATGGAGGGAACAGAAGAAAGGAAAAATTTGCTCCCTCCTTTGGAACATTCCTGTACTATGTTTTAATTTAGTTTTTTTTTTTTTTTAAATTTGGAACACTTGGAGTCTGTAGCATATGGCAGGTACATAAATGAAACTGTTAAAGCCTAAGAATAGTCACAGTTCACTCAGCTGTCTTTGAGAATGCTGCACAAACCTCCTTCCTGATGGGGTGTGGAGCTTATTACCCTTGTTTCTTGAGGGAAAGATGGGCAGCCTCTCATGGTGTGCACAGCCTTGGTGCTCTTGAAATATTGCTGATGCTTATGTTAGTGTGCATCCCCAGTGTGGGAGAGACAGGCTGGTACTTTCCCTGAGGTGGCTTTGGCATCACCTAGCTACCCACACATTTCTCAGCCAGCTTGCAAAATGTTGTAATAAGGTATTTAAATGGGTCTCTGTAAAGTGGTGTGGAGAACTCGTTTCCTGGGGAAGGTACCTGCTTCGGAATCCATGCCAGTGTATTTGGCTGAGGAAAGAGGTGTCCTACCCCAGTCTTGGGAATGGGAATGCTGAGGTGAGCTGTGGTGTCTGGTTTTTCTTGATCTCTCACTTTCTCTCATCCCCCCTTCTTGAAGATGTCAGGTGGTCAGTTTCTGTCAGTGCATTTCCACACCGAGTTTAGACTTCTGGTGTGTTGGCCATAGCCAGGAAGTTTTAGAAGGACCCAGTCTCCATCTCCTGGCTCCAACACAGAGGCTCATCATCAAGTCAAGATGAGGAAATTCAAGCAGGTGCCTTTGATCTCAGGATGGGGTCACATGGCAGAGGAAAGAACAGGGGCTTCCCAGGCTGAGCATCATCTGAGAGTCATTGGTTGGATGGGGGTGCGGCCTCTGGGAAGGAGAGTTTGCAGGTTACTGTGAGAGCCTGTCAGGTGTAGATAGACCCGCAGGGGAAGGAGCTAAGGTATCCAACACTATTTATTTAGGGTCTAGGGAGATTAAGACAAAGTCCTCTGTGCCTTTTCCATAAGTCTGCCTTATGCTGGTGCTCTGCCTCTGTAGGCTACTCTTCACCCCAGAAAAAGACCCAGAGGCTGGGAAAGAATAGTCTGACAGGGAGATGGTGGTGGGAATCCTAAAATGAATTTGACCACAAACAAGCAGTTCCTGAATATTTACACAGCACTTGGGGGCCATTGACCAGAAAGGAGAGGAGGGTTTCATTTTCATAGATAAGGGGTGGGGTAGTGGATGGGGAACTATTAGAGATACTTTGGGATTTCTAGAGAAAAATGTAAACAGTCTGAACTCTTTGTCACCTTGTTATTTCCTGCATTTTAAGAATATATTTTTAAAGGGATTGCTGTTAGCCCAGCATATGGTAAGACTTTTTATTATAGGATGCATTTTGCTTACTGTAACTATAAGTCAGTAAATCACAATTTTACAGTTCCCCAATAGCTTGACAGCTGACCTGTTACATAAAACTTCTTACTCCATCACAGAGACAGTCCATTGTGTTTTAAAATTGGTGTTTGGTCTTGAAATGCATAATGCTAATCTACATATTTTCATGTCGTTGTATGTGAGGGATAGTAACATATTCTTATCTGCCACTCACCTTCTGCTTGTCCAGTTGTCACCAGACAACTTTCTTATGTATGCTTTACTTATTCTAACATCACATCAGCCAGTCCTCTGGCATGTCCCCAGCTCATTATCACAAAGCTAAACCCTTAGACTCTCTGGCTCCTTCCATGCTTACAGCTCCAAGAGACAAGACTGTCTCCTTGGATCTAGAATCAATAGGGCCAGCATGAAGAGACTCAACTGAAGATTGCTTTAATTGCAAGTAACAGAAATAACTCAATCAATAGAAAGGATTCATTATTTTGCTTTCCAGGAGGTCAGTTCAAGAGTTGGTTAACTGAAGTGACCTTAGCCATGTCCTCTGGCATTCAGGTTCTTTCTGCTTCTGTTGTTTGGCTGATGTGGTCAGGCTAGTTCTCTTGCAGTTATCAGGTTGGCTGAAACACTTCCATGTGCTATACCTTGTTATAATAACCAAGGTCCAGATCTCTTCTTTCTCTCTCTTTTCTTTCATTTTTTCTTTTCTTTTCTTTTCTTTTCTTTTCTTTTCTTTTTTCTCTTCTCTTCTCTTCTCTTCTCTTCTCTTCTCTTCTCTTCTCTTCTCTTCTCTTCTCTTCTCTCTCCCTCCCTCCCTTCCTCCCCCCTCCACTATTTATCTTATATTTGATAGGAATAGAGACATATCACCTACAAGCTTCTATTGTGTGACTTCTTAGGAAGACATGAACAAATATCTATCCCAGTTAATGAACATCTGAGTTTATTGGGATTACTAACAACATCATTGGTGACTGCAAGACAGCTGCATTGTCCTAAAGCCTACTCAATGTACACATTGACTCACAAAGGCTGTATCCCTGCAGCTTGCTACACAGCTTGCAGACAGCTGCCCTGAAGGAGTCTTTCCAGCATGTGCACACTGCATTGTGTGACCTTGGGGCAGGGAGTCTTCTCTTTTTCTTATAGGTCTGTTAGCTTCCTGAATCTGGGACCTCCTTCCTTCTGTTAAGAAGGAATGTTTAAGTTTGGAGGAAATAGTTGTAAAGCAGCTTCTAGCAGCTTCCCTTGTGTCACATTGGTGTCACAAAATGTTTCAAAGGGGAAAAATATTACTAGCTTGTCTTCTGGTGCAATGCCATACTTGATTTTCCAATGTTCTAACTTTTGCACACTAATCCAATGATTTCAATAGGTCAATCATCATTCATGCATTTCCTTTTGGAGCTTTTTGCTGTTGTTCATTTTATTTTGCTTTTGGCCAGTTGGTCTTGTCACCTGATATTCCTGGTAGTTTTGAGTGACTGAAGAATATAGATGAGTTATTAAGAGATACTGGGTGATGTTATCTCCTCTACAGCTGGTGGTTACATCAGAGGCAGATCACCTTGCTCTAGTCAAAGACTGAGGTAGTTTAAAAATGGATTTAAATCTCCTGGAGGGTCAACTTCTAGTGTGTAACCCTCTCTACCTCTTTCCCTTTCCTCACCTCCTTGGTTTGGTTTCTGTTGCTATTACAAAATACCCAACAAAAGCAACTTAGGGGAGAAACGGTTTGCTTCATCTCACAGTCCCCAGGGCACATTGTCATCATAGGAAGTCAGAGTAGCAGAGCTTAAGGGAGCTGGCTAGTTACATCCATAACAAAGAACAAAGACTTCCTTCATGTCATGCTCAGACCTCTTTATCCTTGTTATTCATTCCAGGGCTAGCCTTTGAAATGATGTTACCCAAAGTCTAGCTGGGTCTTCCCCATTTAACCCAGTTAGGAAAATCCCTCACAGGCATGCCCACAGACCAACCTAATCTGGGCAGTTCCCATTTTGAGCCTCCCTTCCCTGATTGATTCTAGATTTTTGTCAAGTTGACAATTTAAACCAAGCACACCTCCCTAACTTTTTCTTAACTTTACCCTGTTCCTGTTCTATCCTTTCCTAGCCTCTCCCCTCCCCTCCCCTCCACTTTTATCTTCTCCCCTCTTCTTTTTCACACCTTCCTACACTCCCTTTCCTCATTTATCTTTTTATTTGTTGAGATGAGATCTTACACTAGATCTCTAGAATAGGCAGCTCTCTAGCTCACAGTCCTCCTGTCCCAACTTCCCAGAGTAGCTGGGTTCAGCTTCTAGTTTGATTTTATCTGTTAGGGTTTTTCATCTGCCTTGTGCCCATACCATGCATTAACAGTTTTCTGCATTCTCTGCTAGAGTGGAACATTTACTATAGCCAATGAGCCTGCATGCCATTACCACTTGTCTTAGTTCTGTTGCTGTGAAGAGACACCATGACTAAGGCAACTCTTATAAAAGAAGGCATTTAATTGTGGGCTTGCTCACAGTTGAGAAGCTTAGTCCATTATCATTATTGTAGAGAGCGTGGCAGCAGGCAGCCATGGTGCTGGAGAGGTAACTCAGCTATATCCTGACCCACAAGCAGAGAGAGAGATAGAGACTGAGAGAGAGAGAGAGAGAGAGAGAGAGAGAGAGAGAGAGAGAGAGAGAGAAAGAGAAGAGAAGAGAAGGAAAGAGGAGAGAGAGAGAGAGAGAGAGAGAGAGAGAGAGAGAGAGAGAGAGAGGAGAGAGGGAAAGAGAGAGGAGAGACTGGATCTGGGATGGGCTTCTGAAACCTAAAAGCCCACCCCCAGCAACACATTTCCTCCAACAAGGCCATAACTCCTAATCCTTCTAATCTTAACAAAGAGTTCCACTCCTCCCTGGTGACTAAGTATTCAAGTATATGAGCCTGTGGAGGCCATTTTTTATTCAAACCACTGCCCCACTCAAAGTCCATAGTTTACACAGGGCTCATTCTTGATGTTGTATAGGGATTGCAAGACATATGTTGGCATGAATTCATCAACCTGAAGCAGGTTTTGGCGCCCAAATCCTTTATCTAGGCTCTATTAACTCAGTCTTCCTTCTCCTTAGCCTCTGACAGCCACTGTTGTTTTGATCATCTTCATATTTTGACTTTTTCTCAGTGTCACATTGTTGGAATCATATGCTATATAGGCTTCTTTCACTTTGCAGTATGTATTTACTGTATGTTTCTACCAGGTTCTTTCCTAGCTTGATAGCTCATTTCTTGTTAGCACTGAATGACACCCTATTGTCCAGATGTGTCAGTTGACTTGACCATTTATTTACTGAAGAACAACTATTTTGCCTCCATGCTTTAGCAATTGTGAATACAGCTAATCATGGAAGGTGTGGTGTGGATCTAAGATTTAACCCCATTGAACACGTTATAACGTGTTCAATGGGGTTAAGCCAAGACATGATGTAATCCTCAGGTTCTAATTTCAGTGGTCACATTTTCCCTTACAAGTTCTGTTTGGCAACTTCCTTCATCAGTACCATCTCTTTGGTGTTTCTACTTCAGGTTTTCTCTTATTTCCTTTGTGATTTTAAGCATTTAAAATGCACGTAGAGTCTGTATCTCATTTGGTTGTCTGAAAAGCTCTGGCATCTGATACCATTGTCTATTTCTGCTGATTCTTAGTCTACATTTGCTTCTGCTAGATGAGCAGAGGATGTTAACAGTTGAACATTCAGTTCTGGTCTCTTGGCTCAGGGTCTCTGTGACCCCCCAGCTGTTGCATAGCTGGATCTCCAGTTTGAGTGAGTGTTGCCCCTCACTCAGATTTGAGCTTTCTTTCTGAACACACACAAGCATGCTTCTTAGGTCACCTAGTCACTGTCTGGATCGTGTGTGGCTTTCTGCTTTAATGGATGTGTACTAGCACCATCTGACCCATTACACAGACTTTATGTCTTCTGCTGTGACCATTATAGCTAGCCCACAACTTTCTGAGACCACTACATCCTCAAAGGCTGCCCAGGAGTCAACATCTACTGTCCACTCTGATTTTCAGTTTCTTTTCGTATAAAATTCCCAGGAGATTGGCTGCATCATGAGCTCAGCTCATGAGTGCCTATTTGTAAACTTTGTTTAGCATTTGGGGGCCTCTATAGGAAAAGATTTTTGTGTTATCTGGTTCTCTTAAATTTGGAAATAGAAGTCTTAATGGACATATTTCACACTGCTGGCTTATAGCAAGACTCAACAAGTATTTACCATATCATTGTCAGTATTGTTGCTTTCACAACATGTGAACAGTTTGGTAATAATATATTATAAAATTTTGTGATAACTTGCCCATCAACTGAGGGTATGGTTACTGGATGAGGTGTGACACATATTGCACTACAAAAAAGTAGACAGCCAGGCTTACATGGAGAGTTCTGGACCAACCTAAACTATGAGACCTTACCTCAACCTTATCCCAACAGCCATGAAGCAAAACCAACCAAACAGAACCCACAACACAATCTGACCCTTTGAAACACTTGTAAAAAGCAAGACTGCATGTTCCTTCCCCTTTCAAACCTCCCATTTGCGAAGTCTTCTCCTTTTCTTCCAACAGAAATGAAAACTGTTCTTGGCTTTGCAGCCTTTAAGCAATGGAAGCTGGATCTGTGGAAGGGTGTGGTTACTCCCCATATACAACCATACCCTTGATTGTAGATCTGGTTTAGTTTCCTATTTTACATGAAGTTTTATCATCTCCTCCACCCCCTCACAGGAGGATACTCCATCGCGACTTGAAATCAAAGAATATATTTCTGAAAAATAATCAACTTAAAATCGGTAAGATGTTTCAAATACCTGCTCTAAAGCTACAAGCAAGCTTATCCTAGATGCAGCCACAGCAAGCTGAAGTGCATAGTTCAAGCTAATGCTGAAGTCGTCCAGCCCTGGCTTCTTTAACCTTTGTAAATATTTGTTCTTACCTGGATGAGACCAACAAATCCCAGTTATTTTGTTTGTGATTATCTGATCTAAACTGAAGTATAAAACACTTGCTACATGGCTGGTTGATTTAAAAGGCATGCTTTGCAATCCTGCTCTTTACCAGGCACTTTGTAGGCAGTTGACTTGTTTTGCTGGCTTCATTAATTGCTGTGGGTTCCTCATCTACTTAAAAGTTTTATGATTTTTTTATGTGTATGGGTGTTATGCCTGCATATATGTTGTGCACCACATATATTCAGTACTCACCGAGGCCAGAAGGGAGCATCAGATGCCCTGAACTATAGTTGCAGCTTGGTTGTGAACTGTGAGTGCTGTGGATTGAACCTGGGTCCTCTGGAAGAGCAGCCAATGAGTGCTCTTAACTGTTGAGCTGTCTCTCCATCCCCCACCCACTTACTTTAGTACAGTCAGTGAATAGTGACCATACATAATTTAAATGCTGCTATAATGGCTTTATTAATATTTAATTCTTTGGAGCTATATCTCCATTCAAATAGTTACTCAGATGTCTTAGCATCACATAGGAAATTCTGATGGAGGAAAAGAATGCAGGTTGTGACTAACTAAAGAAGTCAGTGGATTCAAATTTTTATACGTATATTCATGAATAGTTAAAATCTTTAGAATTTTCCCTTTGTTCTAAATTAATATCAAATTCTTCTCCCTGCAGGTAAATTTTCATGTCTTCACACTCAATCCTTCTGGAATCCTTCTGTTAGTTATTATCATACTTCCAGTAGCTTAATAGCAGGTTATTCTAGTTTTTTATAATTCTAGAAATAAGGAATCTGAGGTTGTATAATTCTCTTTCCTTGTTCAGTCTTCTTCTTCCTGAAAAGCATACATGTTTAAAGCTATTGATCACAATTATGTAATTTAAAATGTCACTTTCCTTTTCCCTTAAAATAGCATGAGGCACTGCATAATATATGGTGAAGTGAAATCAATTTTAGTTCTTAATTTCCAGTGATGTTTTTTGTTTGTTTAAACTATTTACACAAATTAACCACAATTTCCCAGGGGATTTTGGAGTTTCTCGACTGCTGATGGGATCATGTGAGCTGGCTACAACTTTGGCTGGGACTCCCTATTACATGAGTCCTGAGGCCCTGAAGCACCAAGGCTATGATGCCAAGTCTGACATCTGGTGAGTAGGTGGTGGCTGGCCCCAGGGACTTCTTTAGGCATTTTGTTTTGAAGTTCATCGGCTTACTCCATTCACTCACTGTGCCCCTTTGGGCATTTGAGGTGTTCTGTGGCCAGAGGGAGATGAGGGCTTGGAGCTTGTTATACTCTGTGAAATTCATTTCAAAGATTCTCTCTATTCATAGATGAGTTGGCTGATTTGGATTCTGTCATTCCTGAACCACAGGGGAAAGTTCTTAATGTGGCAGAGGCATTAAATTTTGATGTGCTTTGGGTAGCCTATTAAATAAAGCATTTGTCATCCTAAAGACTGTGCTTCATTTTATTTTAAGGTTAACTCCCAGCTCTGTGGGGAATATGCTGCATTCCTGCATTTTTAAAGACTTTTACTAAAGATACTGGATTTACGGGTAACCTACATTTACCATTTCCTGGATTTTCAGTGACAGAGACATCTGTGATGTCTCAGTTCTATGGTGCTCTTGGGCCAGGCTGAGCCAGGTGGGAAATGCCTCAGTCTGTCCTGCTGTTAGCAGTGGGCTCTGTCCAGGGAGTGTTTCTGTACGTTGAAGAGGGCTTACATAATTTTCAGCATCCAGGGGTTGAAGGGCAATCTAGCTGAGAGCTTGTTAATTAAGTAAATAATTATTGTATGCAAATCAACATTAAGTAGTTCTGGGCTTTCAAAGATGAGCAATGTGAAAGACATGCCCACTTCTGTTTTCTAAAGATGATGAGGTAGAAAATGACCTTTTGTGTGGTTAAGGGGAAATGAACCACCACAGAGCAGCTGGCTTAGGGTCCCTTAAGAGTTTGTTTACTTTGGTGCCTCCCACGGGAAGGGAGCTGTCAAGATTTTCTCTGGCTCCACACAAACCTCATCCCTGGATTTCAGTCTCATGGTTGTTTGTTTTGGGGTTCGAGCCCTTTGTCCTGGAGGTCCATTCTAGTTCACCCATCAATCACTGTCCCTCCCCATGTGCGCCCCACACCAAGGAAAAAGAAAACTTCACCAAAAAGCAGAAAGCAAAACCTGCAAAGGAGTGCCACCTTTCTTCACATCGTTTAATGGAGCACACACTTACTCCCCAGCACCGTGCAGTGACCTGGATGGAAAAACACAAATGCTTGGCTCTTGCTTCTTGTGAAAAACCTTGCTCATTTGGTGATTCCTTTTCCAGGTCAAAGGTAACAATCCTGGGCTTTGCAATGGCTATTAGTTACCTACCCACCTCTCTCTTCATGCTTAATTTAAAAAATATTATGGATTTTAAAATAGATTCAAATAGGGTTGGAGGGAGGATGGGAGAGAGGAGCTGGGAAGGGAGGATGGGAGAAGCTATAGCTGGGATGTAAAATAAAGAGATGAATAAAAATAGATTAAAATATATAATGTTCCCATGACTTATGATTACGTTATCTTAAGTTATTGCAGCATGCCATTTGATTAAGAGCAGATAAGTTCAGAAAGCCATTGTTTAAGTCTCAGGGATGATGTGTGGCAATATACCTGATCCCTTTAGACAGGACATCCACATCTATTTGCCAGATCAGAAGGACGACTCCCAGGAAATGGAGGCAATAGAACCCTGGGAGAAACAAAGGCACTTCTTCATTTCATCTGTGCCCAGTGCACTTGTTTACAGATTGTCCTTGGATTAAGTGGGGAATTATAAGTATATCAAGCAGTATCCCTGTGGTGTTTTGTGGCTACAAAAATACCTGACACATACAAAATCTATTCAGCATTTGATCAGCTCCCCTACTGTGATTATAAACTACTCAGCAAGTATGGGCTGAGAATGTATCATCTTGACCCCAAATAACCACTTTATTATGAATTTAGTAATTACTTTGCTTGTATCTAAATCAAAACAGGCTTATCTAGTAATGAAATTTTGGCTGCCAAACTTAAAGTGGAAGGAATATTGGAGAACTATTAATTATAGTGGCAGATAGAGAAGTGTGACAAGTGATCTTAGGGAGACACTCAGGAAAATTAGATGGTATGAGCTGAGAACCCATCTCGGCTTTGGAGTGGGCAGTATCCATATACTGTGGAAAATTTTCTTGGGATTGGGAATACATATGAATAATTTATAGATGCTTTGCTTTAGCACCAATAGTGGGACATACTATATTTATAGAGCTTAAAAAGAATTAGTCTAATACTAATTACATTTTAATCTATTAACATTTGCTCATATGTGACCTTACTTTCCTTCAATAATCTGTTAGACCTTCCTGGGTTTGATTATGATAGCGTTCAAGTACAGCAAGTTGCTCTCAAAAGATGACTTGGTTCCAAAAGTTGAAAAGCAGTTATTTGGAAAGTTACAATAATAAGGGTCATCAAGGAGAGTGCTTTGAACCCAGCTGATGTGTGTGTTTGCTAAAATCCATTTTTTCCCCATGGGAGAAATATAAATATGACTTGTGGTCCTTAACTGGTTCTTGGATTCAGCTATGAATAGTTAGCACCTAGTCTTCAGAGGCAAAAGGGCAGTGTTTGGGGGGATGGTCCGGTAATGGAGCAGAGAGGAAGCACTATCTTATTGTCAGTCATTCTTTCCTTAGGAGAGTCAGCTAGGCTGCTCCCTGGTACGGGGCCCTGGGTTTGTTGGATGTTTTAAATGGGAAGAATGGTGGTAGGAATCACACTGGTGGAGTCCAGTTCATGCTTGATTATGGACCCAGGCTTTCGGGATCTCGGAAGGCAAGCTTAGCTATATAGGTGGACTGAAACATAGAGGGGTCAGCACCCCCTGTTCTGCCTGGCCCATGGACATGTCCTTGCTGGAGAACAGTAGTCACACCAGTGCCTGCTCTCCTAGAAGGCACTCCCAACCCAACAGCCTGGTTTTGAACCTCTGCAGGAACTGCTTGGGTTAAGGGCAAGTGAAATGGGCCTTTAGTACCAGAGTTTTCTTCAAAGCAGCTCATAAAGCTGGGGGATGTCAGCTGCTGCCACGGGAGCTGCTCCCGATTTAGCTTCTGTGTCTGCTTCTTTTTTATATATATAATTTTTTTATTAAAAAAATTTTCTTTCCTTTTCCATACCAACCCCTGTTTCCCCCTCCCTTCTCCTCTCCAGCCACCCCCACACCTGCTCCCATTCTACCCCCATCGCCTCCACACAGAGGGTAAGGTCTCCCTTGGGTAGTCAACACAGGCTGGCATACCAGGGTGGGGCCTTACTCAGCCTTGATGCAGTGGGGAGGGGCCAGCCCCAACTCGGGATGCTTCTGTTTCCTTCACCAGGAAACAAACGGTTCCCCTGTGGTCTGCTTTCTCTTAGAGGGGCTCCAGGTTAAAGTAGTCTCTACTTCAAGGCTCTCCCCAGTTTCAAGGTCCAGGCTGTGCCTGAGCAAAGGGTGTCATTGAATGCCAGAGAACTAAGGATCAAGGGCTACTCTGAGCTCATTCTGTATGAAAGCTTTCACTCAGTCTTTGTTACATTGGCTGAAGCAAGTCACATACCAACTCCAGTAACAACAGGGCAGGATGCACTTATGTGGAGGGAAAAGGAATATGTGGAAAGAACATTCCCCTCCCACAAAGGACCCATTTTGTAAGGATACCAGGCTGGGCTATAGGAAATATACTGGAGGGGGAAGGTTGGAACAGACTGAAGAGAAAGGTAGATTTTCTCTAACCTAGCACATCCTACTACTTCTGAAGTTCATTCCATCTTAAAAGAGTCCTGGGAGACTGCATAAAGTGAGTAAGGCAGCTGGAACCATAAGCAGTGGGAGCTGTTGCCAAATCCATCCTTAATGGGGCAGTGAAGTGGATAGCCGCTGGGAATGGAAGGATGCCCTACTGTTACTTCCAGTACCCATCTCTTCTTCACCACAGGTGGAGCGCTGTCCATGGTCTTTCCTAGACTGTGGTTTGTATAGAACGCTTAGGGCTGGCCTCAAGAATATCTGAAGATGAAAAATACTCTCTTCATCTTGCAGCCAGTTTTTCTCATACTGCTCCTCTTTCTTGTTTTGCTGTCCCATGGCTACTGACCTTGGTTTTCCATTGGTCAAATTATGAAAGAGATAGGGGTTGGGGATTTAGCTCAGTGGTAGAGCGCTCGCCTAGCAAGCACAAGGCCCTGGGTTCAATCCCCAGCTTAAAAAAAAAATTATGCAAGAGAATATTTAGAGCTTTTTCAAGCAGGAGAAAGTTCACCCAAACCCGTTTTTTTCTATAATTGTTTTTTTAAGACACATATATTGGGAGGATATGGTGGAAAGAATGGCTACTTTTTCCTGATCACAGTCACCATATTTCAAGTGCTCAGTACCTCCATGTGGCTTTTGTTTGCAGAAATGTTGAGCATTTCATCAGGGAAGGGACTTCCGTTGGGTTGTGCTGTTCTATTATTCACTCAGCTACTGTATCTCTCTCTGTTTCTCTGTCTCACTGTGTGTCTGTCCCCCCATGTCTCTCTCTCTCTCTCTCTCTCTCTCTCTCTCTCTCTCTCTCTCTCTCTCTGTCTGTGTGTGTATGTGTGTGTGTGTGTGCATGTGTATGTGTGTGTGCATGTGTATGTGTATGTGTGTGTGTGCATGTGTATGTGTGTGTATGTATATGTGTGTGTGTATATGTGTGTGTGTATATGTGTATGTGTGTGTGCATGTGTATATATATATATGTGTGTGTGTGTGTATATATGTGTGTGTGTTAGTGTGTGTGTGTGTTAGTGTGTGTGCATGTGCGTGTGTGTGTGTGTGTGTGTGTATACCAGTAAGCAACCTTAACTGTCATACCTCATGTGCCACCCACTTTGTATTTTTAGAGTAGACTGTACCAGCCTCAGGGATCTGTCTACCTCTACTTCCCCAGCATTGGTATTTCAAGCAGGCTTTTCATCACATTTGCTGTTTGTTTATTTGGTTTTGTTTCTGTTGTTTAGATGTGGGTTCTGGAGTGATTAAACTCAGGTCCTTGTATCTACAAAGAAGGCTTTCTACTGACTGAGCTTTCCCCCAGCCCAGCTGCTGGTCTTAAATGGGCTCATAGTACTCTCTGTTAGGCATCTGTTGACTGTGCTTCTGGTCTCAGGCTCTGTAGTCACCCCCTCACTGTCTTCCCTTGGCTTCTCCTCACATAGATGCCATACTCCTCAGGTATTAGCTCAATAGCTTGTCTTCATCTATTTGTACTTTGAAGTTCTAGGCTCCAAGTTTTCACTTAGGTGCTAAAAACATGGGACCTGGGATTTTTGCCTTTATTCTCTACTTTCCCTGTTTTGGGTGGAAACTTGGCAGCAGTTCAGAAACCATGCTTCCTGTCTCGCTGCATCTCCTGGATGCTCAGGGTCAGCTTTTAACCCCCCTCTCAGGTGCTTCTTACAGGCACTGGGCATTTGGGAAGCCGTCACAGGGGCTCCAGTGCCTGGTGCCCCTGGTAAACTACTGCTACAGAGCATGTGTCAAGTAGCATTTCAAGTAGCCAGTGTAGCCTGTTATGTTTCACCTTTTTTTTAGAAAAATTTATTTTTAAAATTTAATTATTTATTTTACACCCTGGTTGAAATTTCCCTTTCCTCCTCTCCTCCCATTCCCTCTTCTGAATTCCCCTATGCCCGCCCCCCAATCTGCTCCTCTTCTGTTTCTGTTCAGAAAAAGGAAGGCCTTCCATGGGTATCATCAAAACAAGACATATCAAGTTGGGGTAGGACTAAGCTCCTCCCCTTGTATTAAGGCTGGGCAAGGCAATCCAGTATGAGGAATGGGTTCTCAAGAGCCAGCCAAAGCGTTAGGGACAGCCCCAGCTTCCATTGTTAGGAGTCCCACAAGTATACCAAGCTACACAACTGTGACATATATGTAGAGGGCCTGGGTTGGTCCTATGCGGGCTCCCTGGTTGTTGGTTTAGACTGTGAGTTCCTATGAACCAGGTTAGTTGTTTCTGTGGGTTTTCTTGTGATGTCCTTGACCCCTCTGATTCCTACAATCCTTTTCCTACTCTTCAACAGAATTCCTGGAGCTTTGCCTAATATTTGGGTGTGGGTCTCGGTATCTGTTTCCATCAATTACTGGATGAAGGCCCTTTGGTGACAATTGGGATAGTTACCAATCTGATCACAGGAGATGGCCAGTTCAGGCTACATGTCACTATTGCTAGGAGTCTTAGCTGGGATCATCCTTGTAGATTTGAGTTTCCCTTGCATCAGATTTCTACCTGACCCCTAAATGCCTAACCTTTCCAGTTATCTCTTTCAGTACTTTCCCCTCCATCCACCCCACACCCAATCCTCAAGTTCCCATGCCCACCCATCCCAGGTCCACCCAGGAGATCTCTTCTATTTACCTTTCCCAGAGTGATACATGTGTCCCCTCCTTGGGTCCTCCTTATTACCTAGCCTCTCTGGGTCTGTGGATTGTAGTATGGTTATCCTTTACTTTACAGTTAATATCCACTTATGAGTGAGTACATACCATGCTTGTCTTTCTGGGTCTGGGTTACCTCACACAGAATGACTTTTTTTCTAGTTCCATTTCTTTGCTTTTCAAATTTACCAATGTCATTATTTTTAACAGCTGAGTAATACTCCATTGTGTAAATGTGCCACATTTTTTTTTTATCCATTCCTCGGCTGAGGGACATCTAGGTTATTTCCAGTTTCTCACTATTGCAAATGACACTGCTATGAACATAGTGGAGCAAGTGTCCTTATGGTATGACTGAGCATCCTTTGGGTATATGCCCCAGGGTAGTATATCTGTATCTTGAGGTAGATTGATTGCCAATTTTCTGAAAAACTGCCATATTGATTTCCAAAGTAGATGCAGAAGTTTGCACTCCCACCAGCAATGGAGGAGTGTTCCCCTTGCTCCACATCCTCTCCAGCATGGCTGTCATTTGTAGTTTTGATCTTAGCTATTCTGACAGGTGTATGATAAAATATCAGAATAATTTTGATTTGCATTTCCCTGGTGGCTAAGGATGTTGAACATTTCTTTAAGTATTTCTCTGCCATTTGAGATTCTTCTGTTGAGAATTCTCTGTTTAGATCTGTATCCCATTTTTAATTGGATTATATGGGTTTTTTTTTTTTTTTTGATGTCTAGTTTCTTGAGTTCTTTATATAATTTGGAGATCAGCCCTCTGTCAGAGGTGAGATTGGTAAGGATCTTTTCCCATTCTGTAGGCTGCTGTTTCTTCCTATTGACCATGTCCTTTGCCTTACAGAAGCTTCTCAGTTTCACAAGGTTGCATCTATTGTTAGTCTTAGTGTCTGTGCTACCTGTGTTCTATTCAGAAGTTGTCTCCTGTGCCAGTGAATTCTAGGCTATTTCCCACTTTCTCTCCTTCATGTTCAGTGTAAGTGGTTTTATGCTGAGTTCTTTGATCCACTTGGACTTGGATTTTGTGCAGGGTAATAGATGGATCTATTTGCATTCTTCTAGATGCTGGCACCCAGTTTGGCCAGCACCATTTGTTGAAGATGTTTTCTTTTTTCCATTGTATAATTTTGGCTTCTTTGTCAAAAATCAGGTGTCCATAGTTGTGTGGATTTATGACTGGGTCTTCAATTCAATTCCACTGACCCACCTGTCTGTTTTTATGCCAGTACCATGCTGTTTTTTTTTAATTACTATAGCTGTGTAGTAGAGCTGGAGATCAGGGATGGTGATATCTTTGGCAGATCTTTTATTGTACAGGATTGTTTTAGCTATCCTGGATTTTTTGTTTTTCCATATGAAGTTGAATATTTTTCTTTTAAGATCTGTAAAGAATTGTGATGGAATTTTGATGGGGATTGCATTGAATCTGTAGATTGCTTTTAGTTAGATGGGCATTTTTATTATGTTAATACTACAGATCCATGAGCATGGCAGATCTTTCCATCTTCTGATATCTTCTCCATTTTCTTTCTTCAAAGACTTGAAGTTCTTATGAAGCTACAGTTACCCTGATACCCAAACCACACAAAGACTCAACAAAGAAAGAGAATTACAGACCAGTTTCCATCATGAACATTGATGCAAAAATACTTAATAAAATACTCACAAACCAAATCCAAGAACACATCAAAAAGGATCATCCACCATGATCAAGTGTGCTTCATCTCAGAGATGTAGGGATGGTTCAACACATGAAAATCTGTCAATGTAATCCACCATAGAAACAATCAAAAAGAAAAAACACCCAACATGATCATCTCATTGGAATCTGAATCCAATACCCCTTCATGATCAAAGTCTTGTAGAGATCAGGGATACAAGAAACATACCTAAATGTAATAAAAAACAATATAGAGCAAGTTGACAGCCAACATTAAAAGGAGAGAAAGTCAATTCCACTAAAATCAGGGACAAGACAAGGCTGTTGACTCTCTCCATATGTATTCGATGTAGTATTCAAAATTTTAGCTAGAACAGTAAGAAAATAAAAGATCAGAAGATACAAATTGGAAAGAAAGAAGTCTAAGTATCACTATTTGCAGATGACATAAGCAACCCAAAAAATTCTACCAGGGAACTCCTACAGCTGATAAACACCTTTAATGAAGTGGCTGGGTGCGAGATTAACTCAGAAAAAGATCAGTAGCCCTTTCATATACAAATGATAAAATGGCTGAGAAAGAAATCAGGGAAACAACAACCTTCACAATAGCCACAAACAATATAAAATATCTTAGGGTAACGCTAACCAATCAAGTGAAAAATCTGTATGTTTTATCTTTTTAAGTTTTATTATGCCTGGGCAGTTTATGCTAATATTCAATTCTAAGAGCTATTTAGGTTATTATACACTAAAGGGAAACCTTTTCCTCTTATATTAACTTTATATTTCATTCTCTATACATTTAACTGTGGTCATTATGTATGCTTTTTTAAATTTTAGTTTTCTTTTTTGAGAATTTTATACATGAGTACTTTATTACATTTATTACATTATATTATATCCATTCTTGCTGCACCCCCTAACTCCTCCCATACATCCCTAATCCTAAGTTCATGACCTCTTCTTTTGTAATTATTATTGTTCCATTTTGTGTGTGTGTGTGTGTGTGTGTGTGTGTGTGTGTGTGTGTGTAAAACCCACTGAGCCCATTTAGTATTGCTCATACTTGGGATTGGTTAATCTATCATGAGGGTAGTCCTTGGAGAAGATGGATTCTCCCTCTCTCCATAGCCATTGACTGCTCTTCATATATACACTTTTTAATGAAAACATCCAAATGCTTCTCAATCACATCAAATGGAATAGTGCCTAAAAGATGACAAGATTTGCCAGCACACTAGATTATACATGCTGGATCTCTTCTCTGCTCAAGGGTCTGGCAGATCTTTAAAGGAGTAAATTTAGCTACACAGAGACAAGGCAGCTGTCATTTCATCTGCAGTTCATTATCAGCCCCGCTTCAGAGCCCTATCCGCAGTTCTGGCAACCTGGACAGATGGCAACTTGGGAGATTTAGGGTGGGATATGTCTCACATGTACCTGATTCCCACTTTCCCTTTCATTTCATACAGTGTGATCTCTCAGAATATATTTATTTAGCTTTACATAGTTGGATGTATTTTGAAAAAAGAAAGGAATGCAAATCTTAGACTTCTAAGTAAAATGCAGTTTGTGTGTGTGTGTGTGTGTGTGTGTGTGTGTGTGTGTGTGTGTGTTTCTTTACTTCAGCTTCCCAACACTGGTGCTTTCTATCTCCAAAAGGATGGGAATTAGGAGTTAGAAGGTGATATACTAAGTTTCATATAAAAATATCTGGTTTGGAAATTGGAGAAAATAAAAACATAGATACATGCAGTTGTAGTTATCAGAATAAACAATACAACTAGGAGATAGGTTTTAAAATATATGCCTGGATAATCAAGACATCTTTGACCTCAAGTGCCATAGAAGTGTGTTCAATCACATTGTCTCATATTTCTTTTGCTAGCACCTACTTCTTGCGTGGTGGTGCAGGTCCCTTCCTCCAAGTTCCTGGCTGATAAATGAAGCCTCTGTGCCTTCAAGCACAAGCACATAGCAGTGGATCAAAGTGACCTGAATAAATAAAAAGCAGCATGCTTGAAATGTAGCTAAGAGGATTTCCATAAACGAGTATTTACATCAACACTCTTGTGTTACTTAATCAGACTGTGGATCTAATTATTCCACCATCTGTTTAGCAAAATAATTGTACATCATTTTATAACATTAATAAATTCACCAAGCACGGCTCAGTTGGAGTTAGGTCTCCACAAAACTGGGGTTTATTTTATGATGTGTTCACAGTTCATAGACCTCCAATCTCTGTTTGCTTCTAAGCCGTGCAAAAGTAAAATCCATGCTGATGGCCCTCCTTTCCGTTCCCCACAGGGTCTCACACTATACCCCATGTTTGCCTTGATCAGATGCCCTATATGCTGTTGCCTAAGGCCTCAGCAAATATTAAAGGTGGATTATAGCTCCATACAAGACCTGAAGTAAGTTTGAAGTCAAACTCTGAAAGGCTCTGTTGGAGCCAGCCCCGATTTCTAACTCAAAAGCCTGTAATGATGTGAAATGCCTGGATAGATGCAGCACTGAAGGGCAGATTGTCACAGAGCTCAAGTCTGTGCAGGCAGGCAGGCAGGGAGGGCTGCAATCTAGTTCTATCACCTGCAGTATGGATGGAACCCTGACCCACTTACCTGACACATTGCAATTATAGTAATAGTTGTGAGATCAACTCAGTGAGTTAAAATGTGTAAGGAAGGATTGGGGCAATGGCTCAGGGGATAAAGTGCTTGTTATGCCAGCATGGGCACTCAAGTTCAGATCTCCAGAACCCATGTAAAAAGCCGGGCTATCATGGAGGCCAGCTGTAATTGCAACACTCAGAAGGCAGACACAAGGTTTCCCTGGAGCAAGCCGGCTAGCTAGTCCATCAGATCAGCGTGCTCTGGGTTCAAGTGAGAGACCCTACCTCAATAAACAAAGTGTGGAGCAATTGAGGAAGACATCCCATGTCAACTTGAGGCCTGTACAAACACACACACACACACACACACACACACACACACACACACACACCCGCTACGCAAAGACATATACACACCCATATATGGTGTGTGTGTGTGTGTGTGTGTGTGTGTGTGTGTGTGTGAAACTTTCTTTCTCTCTGTGTCTGTCTGACTGTCTCTGTCTCTGTCTCTGTCTGTCTCTCTGTCTCTCTGTCTCTCTGTCTCTCTGTCTCTCTCTCTCTCTCTCTCTCTCTCTCTCTCTGTAGATTTAGCTCATAGTGACACAATTAAGTTTTCAACTATCAGTTTCATTGGTGTCATGGTTACCATTTGTGTTATTGATAAAGACATTAACCATTCTGATTCCAAGACAGCTCAAGATGTCCTGGGTCAGAGGTTGTGGTCGTTTGAATAAGAATGTGGCCATAGACTCATATATTTGATTGCTTGGTCATCAGGAAGTGGCACTACTTGAGAGAGATTAGGAAGTGTGGCCTTGTTGGAGGAAGTGTGTCACTGGGGGTGGACTTGGGGGATTCAAATGCTCAAGTCAGGCCCAGTGTCTTTCTCTGTCTGCTGATCCAGATGTAGAACTTTCAACTACATGTCTGCCTGCATGCCCCCATGCTTCCTGCCATGCTGACAATGGACTAATCCTCTGAACTGTAAGCAAGCTTCAGTTAAATGCTTTCCTTTATAAGAGTTGTCATGGTCATGGCGTCTGTTCACAGCAATAGAACACTGACCAAGGCAGAGACTGATGTTCCCACCCAGCCCTTCTGACCTGATAGAGTGAGGTGGGGTTTGTATGGCTTAGTTCTTTCAAACTCTGTCTTTTTTTCTTAAAAACTGTTATTCCTGGCATAACAAGTACTGATTTGGTCTCAGTTTTTAGCCATTCTAGGAGCATGCAGAATTCCTACCCGGGGGTGCTTATTTGCATTTCTCTGATGTCTAATAATGTAGAACATCTGAGTTTTGATCATTTAGTATCTGTTGAAGATCTTTACCTCACCCCCTCTCTCCCTTTCTTTCTCTCCCTAGCAGCATAGTTTACTTTTGCCTTCATCAAGGAATTTGCATGTTATTAGAAAACAGTTCTTTTTTGCTTCCTTCCTTATCTTTCTTTCTTCTTTGCCAACACCACACTCTTACAAGGACAGAGTTACTAAATAAAACTGTTTTGGTAGCATTTCCATTTAAATTTAAAGCCACCCTGTCAATTCCTATGGGAGATTCTAACCACCATTGCATTTGGGTCTGTAAATAATTTTAGGAAAAAATGGTGTCTTCCTCTTAACTAAATCTTTCAGTGAGGATGCATCTACCATTCCCTCTGCCTCTCTTGGCTTTTGTCCATTAATTTCAATCATTATATCATGGCTGACACTGTAGGATCTGACACACCTCTTACTAGGTTTATTTCTAGATATTTGACATTTTGTGATGTTAGTCTAAGTGGCACAATTAATTTCATTTAAAAGGTGCTTTTTTTTTTTTTGCCAACTTAGAGACAAGAACGACCTTTCTATCTAGCAGGCTTGCTGAGTCCATTTGTTATTTCCAAAGGTTTTTAGAGTCTTCTGGGCTTTGTAAGTACTCAGTCATTTTGACATGATTAATGATAACTTAATATTCTTAGCTTATCTTTATAATTAATTTTTCTAACCTTATTGTCCTAGGTATTAATTTCCTGTAGTATAGGTAAGGTATGTTGATTCTTGTCTTGTTCCCAATCTTAGTAGGAAATTGTAAAATTTCAGTATTTCACCAATAAGTATATTTTTTACTATATATTCCAAAGCTCTAAAAACAAGACTAAGGAAGTTTCCTCCTTTGTCCATTGTGCTGTGTTCTCTTCTTTATGAAACTACAGATGAATGTTGACTCCTGAGAATGAAATGCTTTTTCCCAAAGTGTTGGAGCCTAGCTTTTAATGGCAAAGCCATCTCTTCAGCCACTTTTTTTTCTAATCTGTTAAGATGATGTTACAGTTTTTCTTTTGTTTCCTCTAATGAGGCATATTTCATTGATTGACTGTTTAAATGCTAGATCAATAAATACTATATTCTTGAAATAAAAAATCACTTGTTAATGATATGGACCTTTTAAATATATCATAACATTCTATTTGTGGTGTGTGTGTGTGTGTGTGTGTGTGTGTGTGTGTGTGTGTGTGTATTTGTATGTGTTGGGATTTTTAAATCTATAATCACGAGCAAATTTATAATTTTTATTTCTCACAAGGCATTTGTTATATTTTACTATCTGTATTTTTCTGGCTTTATAACATGAGCAGATTGAGTTAGATTAGTATGAGTTATTCAACAACTGTTTAGAATAATTTGATAGTAAGAACACCATGTTTTTTGTTTTTGTTTTTGAGTAAAGCTCAATTTCAATTTTATTATTTTAAGTAATAGGTAACAATTAAATATGAAAGGAAGTGTTTTCTCTTTCTTTTTATGTTGGTTTATTTGAGGGGACCATGTTTATAAATGCTATTCTAACACTTTCTAATATTTGGATATATGAGTACATGATGTATATGGAGGCCCAAGATGGGCATTAGGTATGTTTCTGTCATATCATATCTCCACTTTATGATTTGAGACAGGGTCTCTCACTGAAACTGGAGCTTGCCATTGACTTGACTAGTGATAATAAGCCTTAGGAATTCTTGTCTTCACTTCCCCAACACTGGAGTTACAGATGCATGATGCTATGCTCAGCTTTTACATGGGTGCTAGTGATCCAAGCTTATAGCCTCATGCTTGCGCAGCAAACACTTACTCACTGAGACACCTTCCTATGCCTCTTTCTGAAATGTGTAAAGTCCATAGTGTTATGCCTTTCTCCATTGCTATGATTGTTGATGTGTTTTTTCCTCCTTGTTTTCTGATTGGTCTTGAGATCTATTATATTTTCTTGTTTTTATACATACTATTTTATTGTCATTTTAAAAATAGAATCTTTATTTAGTCTTTGACTGTTCCATACATGTAAACAATGTAACTTGATCATATCCCCCTCCAACTTCTCTCTCCAACTTTCCTCAGGGAGCCCCCAATTTGCCCCCACTTTGGTTATCCACTGTGTCCAGTTAGTGCTGCATGTTGGAATGCTGACAGGTCTTACTGCCTTGATCTTGTGCAGGTACCTGTAGCTTTAGTGAGTTCCTGTGTGCAGTGGCCATGGCACATCCAGAAGACAGCATTCCACAGTACTCCTCCCCATCCTCCGGCTCTTATTTTTTCTGCTCCTCTCCTGTGACACTCCCTGAGCCGTGGTGGGTGGTTGACATAGAAGTCCCATTAGGGCTGAGTACTCAGTAGTCACTTATTCTCAGCACTGCATTAACTTCTGTCCACTGTAAAGAGAAGATTCTCAGGCCAAGATTGAGGGCAGTATTAGTTTACATATGTAAACATAAATATTTAGAAGACAGTTTGATAACATGACTATTTAGCTAGTTTTTGTGTTTCTTTTTCTGCTGTTGAAAATCTTTGTCTAACCTTCCTTTCATGTGATTGTCTTTTCTTTCTTTTTCTTTTGCATACAGAACATTGTTTCATTGTAACATTTTCAAATAAAATTTGTTTCGTTGATCCTGTACCCTGCTTCTTCACCCCTAGCACCTTGCCCCTATTTATATATATATATATATATATATATATATATATATATATATATATATATATATATATATATATATATATATATTTTTTTTTTAAACTATCAAGTTTGACTTAGAGCATGGATTTAAACTTTTATCTCCTTATATATCTGATGCTTTCAATTTTCTTACAGTTTCATTCAGTAAGCTTTCCTCTTTAATCCAAGGACTTTATATGTGTGTTTTCTGTTTAATCCAATAAAATAAAACAAAATTTAAAAGAAAAAACCTCATTGTGGAAGCTGTAGTGTGGCCCAGTGAGTCACACAGTATACCCTTTAGTGTAGCTGAAGTTTTCTCCAGTCCTGCCTGGCCCAAGCAAAGTCAGGACAAATCCCTCTCACCTGCCAGTCCCGCAGCCGCTCAGACCCAACCGAGTAAACACACAGAGACTTAAATGGCTTACAAACTGTATGGCTGTGGCAGACTTCTTGTTATCTACTTCTTCTATCTTAAATTAACTCATTACTATTAGTCTATACTTTGCCACGTGGCTCGTGGCTTACCAGTACTTTACATCCTGCTCCTCATCATGGCGGATGGAAGCATCTCCTCTTTTCTGCCTTCCTGTTCCCCCAATTCTCCTCTCTGCTAGTCCTGCCTATACTTCCTGCCTGGATACTGGCCAATCAGTGTTTTGTTTATCAATAAACCATAGCAACATATATTCACAACATACAGGACATCTCACAGCACTTTAGTCCATACATCTTTACTTGCAAGTGTTCATTGTAATGAGTCATTGGTCTGGCTTGATATCTGTGGCTTCTGCTACACTATCAATACTGGGCCCTCACTGGGACTCCTCTTGGATACCCTGTTGTTGTCCTGTGTCATGGAGATCCTGCAGCTTTGGATCTGCAGGCCCAGCCCCTTCACATATTTCAGCAGTTCATAGATGAGGTGGACATTAGAGTAGCCAACTCATAGCCCTAGTTCTGGGCCTGGGTGTTAGTTGGGTTGGTCAGCCCACCAGCTCTCCCTCATCCTCATCACCAAGGTGAGCTCTCCAGCATTGCCCAGGCTGGCTCACCCAGTGCAGTACATAGCAAGGAGCAGGGCCGGATCTCCTGTTCTCATGCCCTCCTGGGGCCTGACTCACCTGCACCTGCACTACCTCTCCTATCCCCCTTCTCAGTTTTAATGTCTAGCTTTCTTGCTCTGTAGCTGGAGAATATGCTCTCAAGATTTTGAGTCTTGAACTCATTGAAGCTTGTCTATGACCTTGCATATGGTCAGTTTTGATAAGTGGTTCATGAATTCATATTGAAAATAATATGAATTTTGTCATGATAGATTGCATTAATGGCAATTTGTCAACTTGGGTTAATGTGTTGTGTGTATTTTCTTCATCCTTATTGATGTTGATGTTCTGTTAGCTATTGAATGAGTATGAACCACCATGATTGAGCATTTGTTTTTCCCTTTAATTCTGTTCTCTCTCTTTCACACATACATTTGATGCATGAATATTTAAAGTTATCATATGCTCCTAATAGCTTTATTTCTTTATTAATACCTCATCTTACTCTTGATAGTGATTCTTGCCTCAAAACCTGTTTCATCTGATATGAGTATACCTACACTAGCAATATTTTGGCAAGTGCTTGCATGATATATCTTTGTCTTTTGAATTTTTATTTATTAGTGGAGAGTGGACATGTCATGATGTGAATGTGGAGGTCAGAGGAAACCACAGGAACTGGTTCTCTTCTACTGTGTAGATCACTGGGATTGAACTCAGGCCATCAGGCTTGCAGCAAGCCCCTTCACCTGCTAAGGTGTCTCATTGGCTCTGCATGTGTAACTATCAAACTTTCTTATGTTCAGATACTCAAGGTTATTTGGAGAGCAGTAATTTTTTAATCCGGTCTGATAAGCCTTTTCCAATTGAACTATTTTGCTGTTACATTTAGTGTAACTACATTTGTATCTTATCTTAATGTTTATGCTCTCTATGCCCATTTGTTTTGTTTTCATTTGATTTCCTTCCTTCCTTTTAGTTGAAAATTTTGTAGCTGATTTTTCTTTCTCCTAGCTTGTTTACTTGTGTTATCTTATCCTTCAATGATAACTTAGAAAATACAACAGGCATCCTTACCACTGTCTAGTAAAACTATCATTATGACTTCTTTCTCAGTAGCAGGAGGAACTGTCTTGTTCTTTTTTGTCTTTTGTGTTATCCTGCCATAACTTTATACACAATTTTTCAACCCAACAAAGTATTATCAATATTGTGTAGCATTAGTGTCTATTTTTATGTATTCACAGAGTACTTCTTTTAATGTTGGTTGCTTGTTCTAGCATTGTTTGTTTCTGCCCAGGATCATTTCTCTTTATTAGAAGAACTCCCTTCCAGAATGTGTTTAGGACATTCCAGCTGGCAAGGAACACTCTGGTTTTATTTTTCCAAAAATGTCATTATTTTATAATCATTTGAAGAAATTTATCATCGTGGATGCTGAAACTTAACTGTATTAAAATTCCTATATAAGATACCATTTAATACTCTTACAGATGGACACAGAATAGATCGAGTTTCAAATGCTTTCTTATTTACAGGGTTTATGCTGATGTCGGTGCTCTAGTCAGGTCTGTGTAATTGTTTCTAATATTGTCTTTCTTTCTAATTGAAATAATAGAGTGTTTGGAAGGAAAATGCTTCAATTCAAGAGTCATTTCTACTGTTTACTACTGTGTGACTTTGACCAATTTCCTTGTCTACATTGGCTCCATTTCACTGGGGAAGTCTGAGTCCCTGTTGTGATATACATGAAAGTGCTTTGTAATCAGCCAGAAAGCTTTAATGTTACTGTTGCTTACTGGAACAGAAACATCTTCAGTGTGCACATTCAGAATCCCCTTGCATGTGTACACTTCCATAAGAAACCATGGAATAAATTCTGTGTTCATGTGCTTATTTATATATACTCTCCACTTACTAAATGCTCTGTCCAAAGTTATATAACATATAGCTTATAAACACTCTATCACAAACTCATTTGTTTTTTCATCTTTCAAGCAACCACTATGAAAAGGGGAATCTGGCTGTTACATAATTCACAATGCCCCTAAGATAAAAATAGCCCATTGTTTCTTAATACTGAGCTCAGGGAAAACTTTAACGTTCATTGTCTTTATAATGTGGAACCGTTAAGAGCATGTTTCTGCCAGCTCAGAAGGTACCAGTTGGCATGGTTAACCCACCTTGGCGTCGGGCTGATCTCTGATTTTGATCTCCTGTCTCATGATCCCCCAGGGAGAGTTATACATTTTAATGTGAGCTGCAAATAGTTTCTCTCCCTTTCTACTTGCAAATGGACTCTATTCAGAAAACTAATAAATAATGGCAGCCTCCTTTTCAACATGCACAGTACACACAGAGGACAGGTCAGGCTGATAAATTAAAATTTCATTCTGCATACATAACTTGAAACACTACCTTAGGCAGGTAATATGTAGCCTCATTTTGTTTTTCTTTCATAGAAGCTAATTTGAAAATTCCTGGCTACATTAATCAAATTTTAGACTCTTCAATCTGTGCAGACATTTTGCTACTGGGCTGTTTATTTTTCCTTTGGAAAAAGTAGTGTTCAGATTTCTCTTTGTACTTCATGCCTTGATGGGTCTTGGATTTGTGTGCTGCATGCCTATATGCATATGAGTGTGCCTGTGTGTGTGTGTGCCTGTGTGTGTGTGTGTGTGTGTGTGTGTGTGTGTGTGTGTGTTCCTGTCTGTCTATTTGTCTGTCTGTCTTTTGGATCTAGGTTTTTCTTGGCAAATATGTAGTCTGTGAACGAAATAGATGTTGGTGCATTGTAGCTAATGCCCCAGTATCTCTGAGGTGGTTTTTTGTTTGTTTTGTTTTTTTTGTTTTTTTTGATGGACACATTTTACATGGGACATTTGTTCTTTGTTTTAAATGCTTTGATTTTTGTCTATAGGTCACTGGCATGCATTTTATATGAGATGTGTTGCATGGATCATGCATTTGCTGGTTCCAGTTTCTTGTCTGTAGTTTTAAATATTGTTGAAGGCGACACACCTTCACTCCCTGAGAGATACCCACGAGAACTAAACAGCATTATGGAACGGTATGGAAGCAAGTCTGAAAAAGACCATTTGAAGTTTTGTTCCTATATTTAAAATGAACTTAAGTTTTTCTTCATTTGAAAAGTAATTTTCTTTTTTAATATTACAGCATGTTGAACAAGATTCCTTCATTGAGACCATCTGCTGTAGAAGTTTTAAAAGTCCCTTACATTGACGAGCAGCTTCAGGTACTGGAAATTTGAGTGGTATCAGGGCTAACATTCTGTGCCCCGAGGTTATGCTGTGGGTCTGAGATGTGGTTAAGAATCAGCTAGAAAGGAGGAAAGCAAGATTTAAAAGAAGCCAAGAGGAACACTAGGAAAATCTCTTTGCAAAGGAGGCAAACAAACTCTGGTCACCCGATGCCACCAGACATGGGAAGTCAGAGCTTTAATTTTTCTGCCTAAAACCCTATTATCCACCCAATGTCCCTGAGATTGGCAGATGTCACCTGAACACTTTGAAGTCCATCCCTGTTGGTACAAGAATGTACTCTAATAGTATGGAAATCCGGGATTTTCATTGAGCTTTTATTGTTCCCTTCTTTAGGACATGACTTAGCATATTTAGTTTGCTTGGTGTTTCTTTTCTTTTCCTTTGAATTAGAGAGCTTGATTAGAGAGAGGACCTGCCTGGGGTGTAAGAAGCAAACTGTCCTCTCCAAGGCTTTTATTTATTTTTTTAAATGGACCTCTCAGGCTTTAGCTAACCCCTCAGCAACTCTAACAGGAACCACCAGGTCACCTGTCTTGTTAACAAGTGCCTGCTTTTCACCGGTGGACGAAGATCTAAACCCAGAGGAAGCAAAGATAAGAATGAGGTGTGCTCAGCCATGAGGCACAGTGTCTCCCCTCAGGGAGACTGAAAGCAAAGGACCAGGAATGGCCTGTTCTGCTGAAGTTTGACTGCCATCCTAAGAGTTCAGTAGCCAAGGAAAAGTAGGAAACATGGAGATTCTAGCAAGAACAAAGAGGAAAGAGACTGGTGCTGGAAAAAAAGAATGAGAGAGAGAGAAGGGCTCCTTGGTAGTCAGAGGAGTAGTGCCATCTTTACTCTGGGAGGAGGCAGCCAGGTGAGCAGTCTAAGGAGGCTTGAAGAGGCTCAGATGCCCTGGAACTAGAGTTACAGACATTTACGATATACCATGAGGGTGCAGAAAAGCAAACCAGGGTGCTCTGGAAGGGCAGCCAATGCTCTGAACTGCCAAGCCATCTCTCAAGTTATGCAATATTTTACAATCATTATCTCCTTGATAGCAAAATATAAAAATTTAAAGACACACCCCAACAAGGCCAAGAATTGTGAGATGCAAGCGGGGTGTAGTTGCTCAGATTCAGGGTTGGATCTTGTCAGTGTTTGGAATTACATTCTTCATGGGTTTGGGCACTGATTTTGATTTTACAGATGATACTGTATATTAAGAAAGTACCTCCCCTGCTTGCTGAGGTCTGTGTTACACCCTTAGCTAAGAGTCTCATTTGCCTAATGTCCATTTTGTCGGGGATGGGGTGGACATTGTCTACTAAAGGCTGAGGGGTGGGTGTTCCTAGAGTGGAGGGAAGACCTGTGTGTGTGGGGGGGAACGGGTGAAGAGAGAGAAACAAGAGCCAGGGGGAGTTAGAGAGGAAGGCAGGAGCTACTTCCAGGGAGTCTTCTCATGCAACCTGCTTATAATCCTATTTAATCCTTTGAAGAGAGAGAACCAGCTGCTGTGAGTTTTATCTTAAAGTGCTTTGCTGTGGTCAGGAAGAGTGTCAGTCAGAAAGACACATGGCACCTTCCCACCCTTCCATTGCTGACAAAGGACCTTTAAGATCGTGATGGTTTTCTTTTATTTCAGCACCTGATGTGTAAATATTCAGAAATGATGCTGGAAGACAAGAACTCAGTTTGTCAGAAGGATGCTGTTCATATAATTAATGCCATGTAAGTGATTGCTTTGTTTTTAAAAAGCCTGTCCCATGGAAATGCTAAGTATGGTCTTTAAAAATCTATTAGCACTAAGCTGACTGCGTGGGGCATCCTTGATTTCACTTAAGTCTTGCCAAGAAATTAAGAAGCTTCAGTAATGTGGCATTCCAAAACCATCTGCCCCAGCAGGCTGAAATCCTGAGCGTCTAAACTTCTGCACAGCTCACAGATCTGCAGGGCAGGCAGCACAGCAGTTGCCCTGAGTGCATAGAGAAACGAGTATCTCAGACATTTAGGAATGTTTATGCTAATGAGCCTTCTATCAGAAACCTAAATGGCTTCATATAGTGTTTGTTTAACTGACAGAGTATGTATCTAGCGAAAGAGAGTGTTGTAGGCATTTGGGGGAAAAAAAGCCAAAATTCACTCTGACACATTCCAGTGCAGACACTCTCCTCTGACACAACCCAGTGCAGACACTCTTCTTTGACACACCCCAGTGCATACACAATCCTCTGACACACCCCAGTGCATACACTCTCCTCTGACACACACCCCAGTGCAGACACTGTCCTCCGACACACACTCCAGTAGTTTCTCAACTGTGTCTTACTTGATTTTCCAGCCTACCATTCAACCTAATAAATGGGCACCTAGAAGAGATCCCTTGCGGTAAAGTTATAGACATGGCTCTAATGAGATTATTTTCTTGTGTTGCTACCCATTTTTTCAAGCAAGTCTAAGTTTATTTTTGTTTACTAACTAGAAATGTGAGAGTAGAGGTTATCATATTTTAAAAATAGTAAGTTAGTGTAGCTATCATTTTGCACAGTAGTTTTGGAACACTTGCCTGACACACTTTACAATCAATGGTGTGCTGGAATTCAGCTGTCTGGAGGGCATTTCACACTATCAAATATTGATTTCAACTAGTCCCCTTTATTTGCAGGATCTGTGACTGTGTTCAGGGGGAGTCCATAGAGTCATAAAACAGAGGGGTACATATGCCTGAGAATTGTCCCTTCCTGGCACACTCTGGTCTGGATTATATTCAATTTCTCACAGTATTTCTTAAGGAAGACGCTGAGGGCAAAGAGCCTTCTGAAGTATTTGTTCCTAATGAAGTCAGGTATGGGAGGAGAAGTCACTGGGAATGGAGCCACAGGCCTCGCCATCCTTGTTTAGTGTAAGCAGTTTCTGCAACTGAACAAAAAGAGATTCTTCAGTAAATGAAGGATTCCCCCTATAACATAGGTGTTACTATTCTCTTTTATAGTTACACGGAGACTCCATCACCTCCAATAGATAGCAGAGTGTAACCTGGGAGCTAGGCTTTGACCCAGAGAGTGTTATTAACCCTCACCATTACCCATTGGACTACACTACCATAAAATACCTATTAGAGTCAGCCCAGAATATAAGCCGTTCAAGAAAATACAGTTGTTATGATACCACCGTTGGACACTGTGCATACATTATCTCATGTGAGTGTAGCCCACTCTTTACAAAGGGAGAAACCTGGATTCACTTTCTGGCCCTTAGCTACAGAAAGAATGGGTGCTGGAGGTAGAATTCACTGCTTTTCCAAAGACTGTGACCTAATAATACACATAGATGAGTTACTCTGGTGGCCTATTTACTCTCTAATGGCCAAGATCCCAATTTGTCTTACATTATAAAAACCAGGCATAGGCAATGAAATGAGCAGAAATTTGGAAAGTACACAATTTGCTTTTAAACAGAAATCTAATTTGAAAAATAACGCTGATTAACTCCAGTCCTTGTTGGCTCATTACCCACTCGGAGTTTATTAGATTTTCCTGGCCTGCCTCGAGACGATGTTGCTCTCTCCATAGAGCAATGATACTTCTGTAAAATATTTGTTTAATTTTTTTTCTGAGCATGTTTGGTATGAGTTGCATGTTGGGGAATGTTTATTACTTATAGGCAGAGAAAGATACACCTGCAGACTCTGCAAGCCCTGTCTGAAGTGCAGAAAATGACTCCGAGAGAAAGGATGTGGTTGAGGAAGCCTCAGGCAGCTGACAAGAAAGCTAGGAAGCTGAAGTGAGCTGCCTTTCCCTGGGCTGCCCCATGCCCTGCTAACAGTGCTGTCAAACACCTCACTCATGGAAAGCAAAAGCAGAAACCAAAGCACATATGATGACTTATTTATTCATTCATCTGTTCCCAGACAAGATCACTGAGCCATAGATTGGATGTCAGGTGCTATTTACATCAGGTTTTCAGTCCTGTGAGAGCAAAGATGGAAAGGTAGGGAGATTACCAGTGATGAAAATGTGCTCAGGCTCTAAATGAAACCTCATTGTTGCTGACACTTGGACCTATCCCATCAAGGAGCTGAACAGACAGCTTAATATTTGACTCTGTATTAGCCACTTTCCCCACTGCTGTGATAAAGTACCCTTATTACCACTTCCTCTCCACCTCAGTGCTTACATATTCCTTGATATGTAGTTCCATTGTTCTTGTTTATGGGCTTGCTCATCAACATTGGGGTAGCAGTGTCTTCACAGTCAGGATGCTCAGGGGTGAGTGTTATCTTCTCATGATATCCCAGGAGTTCCAGAGTTGACGAAGGAGCCATAGTTTCCTTGTGTGTGCTTTGAAAGAAGATCACTTGAAATTTTAAAAAGTGGGGGAGTGGCGGGGGGCGGGTGCACCATGATGGCCTGGTTTCTTGATAACCTGGTCTGTCGTTAAAACAGGGATTGTGCTTATTTGTATACTGTAGATATGAACTAAGCAATTTGTACTGATTTTTATACATTCACATTAAATTTACAGAAAGATTGTGGAAGAAAAATATAAAGAAAATAACAAAAGGATGCAGGAGTCAAGATTCCAGAATTTTGAACCTCCAAGTGTCAATGTGCTCCATGTAAGCACCCCTGTTTCATGTTTACATGGAGTGTTTCTTGCTTTGGGTCCCTCAGATTCATCAGGCTAAATGTGTAGGAAAAGAATGGAAAATGAAACACCCAGAGCAACTTGGCCCAACTCCAGGGAGGTCTCTCTCCAAGTGAGCCAAGAGCTGATGGCAACCCTAATTCAAAGCAGGTTACATCTGGAAGTGGACCGATTGATTCAGCCATCACATGTGGAGTGGCTAATGTTTACCAGATAACTGAATTGTCACCAAATGCAGAGAGTATGGTTAAGATTGATTAATTGATTAATTAGTAGATTAATTAAATACACACCTCTCTGATTTTTACTTCTACCCTTTGTGTTTTGCCACTCTAGTCTGTCAGTCCTTTTTTGTCTTATTTTTATTTTTCTGTCTCCTATCTATATCATCATGCACTGTGATAATAACTTCACTCAAACTGAAGACCTACCACAGATATACGATCATGAATAAATAGAGTTGCAGGACCCCTCCCCCTGTTCTTCTGTATTTGAAATCTCTGAGTGGCAAATACTATTTTCATCCATGGTTGAGAATATCTCTCTGGGCCTTGGTGGTAGGACCTGATGCTAAGGTAGTCTATGTGAAGGGTCATTTGGGGCAGTTGACATCAATATCAACCTCATAGCTCTTCTGTTAAAAGCACATTGGGGTAGGAAATGTTTACAGTGTTCATCCAGAGGAGATCTCTGCATCTGAGATCTTTTCCTTGAATAGAGAGAACCAAGCCTTGATATTGTTGAACAATGCCCTGAACCTCAGTGTTGCCAATTCTGTGACTTAGCTTAGTCCCTATAGGCTTCCAAACCCTGGGCCATGCAGAAGCCAGAGCAAATCTTTCTCTTAGAAGAGCAAGGCCTAGGGACACTTGTTTTCTGTCCCTCTCTGAGCAAGACAAGGCTCATCTGTCTTCCTCAAGTACTTAGAGGATCAGATAACCTAAAGTTGGACCCACAGTAGATCTAGTCTCCTTTGTGACCTTATGGGTCTCTTAAGGGTTCTGCTTAGTGAGCTGGTCAACAGACACAAGAGTGCTGGTGATAAGTACTCAATCCTACCCCGTGTTCCACCTTTCTGGTACCCTTGTTTTTAGTGAAGCCATTTGTGGCATCTGTCACTTGGTCTCAGAGACTTGGGAAACTATGAGAGAGGTCTTTCCTGCTCATGGACACTGACAAGTAGAGAATTGCTGTCTGAAAGAACATGGGGTCAGCAACAGGATCAGGTCTCAACCACGAAAAAAGTCTCCATGGCACCAGTGTGGAAGAAGCAGTGCCCTCAGGAAAACCGGGTGCCTCGCCTCAGCACCCAGACACTCCAGGCACTGTGAAGGTGGCCTGTGGCAGTAGGTCTTTGTCCCTGGCTGTGCTTTCTCCAGTCAAGACTGAAAACCAAGCACTCCCAAAAGTCTAGACAAGGAAGCTGACAGATTATAAAGGTTCTGTGTTTGTGAATTGTGTTAATATTTGTTCAATCACCAAAATAAACTGGGGTGTTTATTTCTGGAATGCCAGGAACCCTTGAGATCAGAGAGATTTCTTTGCTAAGACTGGAGCTTCAGAACGGGATATATATATATATAGTTTTAATGAAGCCTAAGTGACCTCCCTCCCTCCCCCTCCCTCTCTTCTTCCTTCCCTCCCCCCCTTCTTTTCTTCCTTCCAGACAGGGTCTTACTATGTGGCCCAGACTGGCCTTAAACTCACGAGCTTCCTGCCTCAGCCTCTCAAATGCTGAGATTATAGGCATGTAAAGCCACACCAAGCTCTGCTTTTGTTTTGAAATTATCGTATGGCAAATGAAAAGTAAGGCCTTATGTATTCATAACTGATAATCTACTTTACCTCTTTACTTTTTCTTCTTTGACCCTTTAAGATCTTTGTGTCGGATGTAATTATTACCAGTAGTGTGAGGGAGCATACTGTATGACACATGGAGTTGTTGAACAACTGTGAAGGCCAAAGCCTTTTGGAAACCTGAAAATTGGGGTTTGAAGGTAATAAAGACAACCTCAAAACTACATGCCAGGCAGAAACTGAAGAGATTTTGTTATCCATATGTTATCACACAGAACATGGAGCCAGAGAAACCGTCTTTATTTTGGCACAGCTCAGATTAAGAAAGAGGGTTTTTTTTTGCTTTGTTTTTTGTATTATGTATTTTTGTATCTTGATGCTGGGACAAAGTGCCTGACAAAAGTGACTGAAGGAAGGGGTTTGCTCTGTGGAGAGTTTTGAGAACTCATAATTTGAAAGGACAGTCCACAGTGGCTGAGAAGTTGTGATGGCAAGGACATTGTATCTGCACTCAGGAAGCATGAAGAGATGAATGCCATTACCCTGTTGGCTCCCTCCTTCCTTTCAGCCTAGGACCCGGGACTGCAGGCTGATGCTGCCCACAGAGTAGGTCTTCTTCTTCAGTTCATCTTTTCTGCAAACACTTGCACAGACAAACCCAGAAATGAGTTTCCATAGTGATTCTAAATCTTGTCCAATGGACAAGTAAGATTGACCATCATGCTTTTCTTCCTCTCAGAAAGTAGTGTGTGTGTGTGTGTGTGTGTGTGTGTGTGTGTGTGTGTGTGTGTACAGTCCTGTCCTGGTTAAAGATTTTGAGTCATTCTTTGAGTTTTCTGAGGTTTAGTACCCATTGTCTCTGGTCCTGAACTTCTCAGAAGTGTTTCCTAAGTTTATATGTAGATAGGAGCATTGTTAGCATGGCAGTATAAGAACAACAGCTGATCCATTGTTTCCCGAGTTTGTATGTGGACAGGAACATTGTTAGCACTGTAGCATAGGAACAACAGCTGATCCATTGTTAACACTCTTCTCTCTCAGAGGCTACTTTGTCTTCAGGAAAACCTTCTGACCGCTCAGGTCCACAACCAGCTGGTTGTCTTCCAAATTCTGTGGCTTATCTAAATACTGTGACTTAAATTCTGTGGCTTATGGGACACTTCTCAAACTTCAGAATATGCCAGAGTATCCTGTGTCTCTTGATTCTGATTCTGGGGCAGGGCCTGGGCTGTCAGATTTCTAATAAGCTCCCCTTTGTTCTGATGTTGCTGACCAAGAATTACATCCCATTAACCAGGGGCAGAAAGGGGGGCTCCTGAACATGAGCATCCCCCTTTAGATGAAGGAAGAGCTTAAAATGACACCAGTGAACAGATCTCTTATCTCTTTAGAGGAAAAAAAAAATCATTTAATGGGAATGGAAGAAAAGGAGGTGTGACCTGAGGGGAAGGCTTTCTTGTTCACCCCAGGAGGAGGAGGGAGAGGGGCAGCCAGGCAGGTTTAATCATATTCACAGGCACAAGAGGGAGACGGGCTTAATGATATTCACAGAACAAAAGGAAGAAGCTAAACACTTTGCAGAGGCCTGAAGGGTTTTCTTCGTCCTAGGGAAAGGCATTGTTGAGCTAAAAAAGATGAAATAAAATATGACAGAAGCTGGATTAATCAGATGCAGGAGATTGAAGGAAAATTCGATAAAGGAAAAGTGCACCTGTCTTTGTATTTCCTTGTCCCCTCTTCTCCGCATGTTGATGGCTTCATTTCTTCCTAATCTCATTGAAGCTCTGCTCTCAAATCCTTCTTCTTTCTGTCTTGCCCGGTTGGAACAAACTCTTCTGTGCTTCATTGTGGAAAGTGTGTTTGCTTGATGTGTGTGCATGTTAATGTGTGTGCATGCATGTGAAGACCAGAGGTGGATACTGGGCTCCCTCTTTCTTCCTCTCTACCTTATTTTGTGAGATAATAATGTCTTTCACTCAATCTAGAGCTCATTAACCATGCTGTGCCTGCTGGCCAGCAAGCCCTGGGGAACTTACTATCTTTACCTCTTCAGCTCTGGGATTAACATCTCCTTTTTTTTTTTTTTTTTTAAATACAGATGCTAGGAATCTGAATTCAAGTCCTCATGCAAGCACTTAGCCAACTGAGCCATGTCTCCAGAACCCCCTTCATATATTTCAGAAGCAGTTGTAGAAGGGAGAGTTTTGAGAGTGAATGGAGCCAGTTTGTCATGTTATGAATTTTCCTTGAGGCATTTAGGAGAGTGGCTTGATTTGTTCTCAGACTTTAATTAACGATGTCTTTATTTTGGCAGGTGTTTTCTGCTTGGCTGAATTTGGGTTTTGAAATCTTGAAGCACAGTTGAGTGTGGAATCATGTTTGACTCCATTTCTTAAGAGGATGGTAGCTTAAAAAAACAAACCACCCAACACAGTACAGAAGGCAAGTCCAGGCTGGCCTTTTTCCTGTGGCATGTACAGCTGTGCTGGTGCTGGGCTGCTGTGAAAAGTACCCAGCAGACCAGGACTCCAGTGTGTGCTGGGGACAAGGGTCAAAGGTCAGACCAGTGCTTCTCTTTCTAAGGGAGACAGCTACAGCAGCCCTGTCCTCTTCGAAGAGAACCTCAGTGAGTCACAGTCATTTGAGAGTCCAAGAGCTTCTTTTCAAATGCCTTCTGAAGAACATGCAGCCATGGCTTCCTGCAGTCTCCCTGTTCTTCACTGATGGTTCTCTGTGTACCATCAGTGAACCTGTGCAATCTGATCCAGCTGGACCGCCTTAAACAATCATCACAGTACAGAAAGCAGACTTCTTAGCAGTACTTTCTGAATGTGTTCTCACAAATTCCTTGCTGTGGTGGGACATGGCTCCATTTGACTTTCTCATTTAATACTATTTTAGACTTTCCCTTTAATTTCTTTCTGTTTAAAAAAAAATTTTTTTGTTTTTGTTTTTTTGAGACAGGGTTTCTCTGTGTAGCTTTGGAGCCTGTTCTGGAACTTTCTCTGTAGACCAGGCTGGCCTTGAACTCACAGAGGTCTGCCTGCCTCTGCCTCCCGAGTGCTGGGATTAAAGGCGTGCGCCACCACCGCCCGGCTTTAATTTCTTTCTTAACAAAAGGCTTTCTTGGAATAGTTACCACCATGAAAGCTGCTTCTCAGAGGAAGTAAGACAATTCAGTATTAGATTTAGTTTGCAAACACACATGCATGTAGAAAAATAAAATAAAAGTGACCTTCCCATTAATAGATTTGGGCACTTTTCCTTTTATTTTCGTTACTTAGTTACTTTTGTTTGGTCGAAGTAACATCTCATGTTTCACAGGCTCACTTCAACCTCGCTGTTGGTCCAGTGTGACTTACTGCTCCCTCCCTCACCGCTGTGGTGGAGCGAGAATGCTCTCCCCACCCCCAGGTCCATATATTGGAATGCTTTAGTCATCATAGAGCGGAACAGTTTGGGAAGGATTAGAAGGATTAGGAGGTGTGGGTGTGGCCTTGCTGGAGTAGTAGTGACCTTATCGGAGGAACTGGGTTGCTGGGAGTGGACTTTGAGGTTTCAAAAGCCCATGTCAGGCCCATTTCTTTCTTTCTTTCTTTCTTTCTTTCTTTCTTTCTTTCTTTCTTTCTTTCTTTCTTTCTTTCTTTCTTTCTTTCTTTCTTTCTTCCTTCCTTCCTTCCTTCCTCTCTCTCTCTCTCTCTCTCTCTCTCTCTCTCTCTCTCTCTCTCTCTCTCTCTCTCTCTGCCTGCTTCCTGCATATCAAGATGTAAAGCTCTCAGTTACTGCTCCAGTGCCATGCCTGTCTGCTTCCTGCCATGATAATCATGGACTAACCCCCTAAAACTGTAAGCAAGCCCCTAATTAATTTGAAAAAAATAAGAGTTGCCTTGGTCATGGTGTCTTCATGGTAATAAGGCAGTAGCTAGACAGCTTCTCTAGCTAGAACTTTGGGCATGTGTCGCCCCACCTGGTTTATGTGGTGCCGGGGATTGAGCGTAGGACTTCTTTTATTCCAGGGAAGCATTCTGCAAACTAACACACATGTCCAGTCTTACCTTTTATGTTTTAAAGTGTGAATCCCTTCATCATTTCTTAGATATTTGTCTTTGAGGAAATTGAAGCTTTTAGACTCTCAGGACTTGTAAATCCAGATGAGACCTGGAAGTCATCAAGACAACACTTTTAGCTTTAAAGTGAAACTGAGAATGGATGGGGTAAGGATAAGTTAGGTGGGATACAGTGGGTGCACACTGGAGAGAGGCACCTGCTTCCAGCTGTTGTTGGAGCCTATACTTGCCTGAGCCTTTGACTTGGCTCTCTGGGTATATTGCTTGCCTCACCTAGCTATGGCCTAGAAGCTTCTACAGAGGCTAAATGCTTTGCCCAAGGCCGCTGTCTGGTTCAGGACTGTTTCTCTTATGCCAAGTTACCAACCCAAAGTTTGAAAATGCTATCAGGCTTAAGGGAGAAGAATATTGCCTCATTTGTGGCAAGGCCATTTCCTCTGTCCACTTCTCATGATTTGTTAATTCCCTTCCACAAGGAACTAGATGAACGGACTTCAGAGAACCTGCCCGAGCCTCATTCCCTTCCTTCCCTGGACCTCAATGAAGTTGAGCCAAGTTTAGACGACACCATAGTTGGCCTTGGACATTATGGTATGTGTTTGTGTCACCTATCAGCAGGGTGTTTGTCTGGTCTCTGAAAGAAGCCCTGGGTGTATGTGACTACCTGCCATTGCTGTTTGAGTTTGGCTGTGATGCTCAGGGCCTTTTGTCCTCTCTGTCTTCATGGAAATAGTGAATATGAATCAGAAACTCACTTCTGGTGAGAGACTTCTTCTGACTGGGTTAAACAATGCTGTCATTAACCTGATTAACAGTTCCCCAAAGTTCTACTCCCTTCTTTCATGAATGACTCCCCTGATCCTCTGGTACATTTAAATTGAAGGCGTGAACCAATTTTGTAAGATCCACTATTCAGATGTGCAAAACTTGCCAGAAAGTAAGAGTGTTCGGGGAGCTGTTACCCTGCTGGAGGTGCTGCATGCCATCTACAGAGGAAGGTCTTGACTACCTGGTCTTTCTGGGTCTTCCCTATCTTATCCATAGGACAGGAATAACGATCCCTCCTTTCATGACTATTATCAAGAGAAAACAAGATTGAGTATAGATGTTCTCTTAGCTTCATGCCTAGCACAATAAGAGCTGAAAAAAGAAGCAGTTACAGAAAGACCATCCCACAGCACTTCCCCTTTTCTGTCTAATCAAAAAGGAAGGTAGGCCTTTTTGTTGAATATGTGTTGCTGCTACTGGTTAATAGAGAAGCTGTTTTGGCCTATGGTAGGCAGGATAAGAGCCAGGTGGGAAATCCAGGAGAGACACAGGGAAAAGTCAGGGTAGACGTGACCCAGCTGCCCAAGGAGCAGCAAGATACCAGTAGAGCAGTAATGCCACAGCCATGTGGCAATACATAGATGAATAGAAATGGATAAATTTAAGATGTAATAGCTAGCTAGCAATAAACCTGAGCCATAAACCAAACAGTTTGTAATTAAAAAGAAGCTGTTACAATACTTTGAGGATCCTTTGAATGCAAGAGTCTCCTTGGTCACCAGTATCCCTCTTGCCTAGAATAGCACACCAGGGATATTACACTCAGTATTTCTTGAATGAATTAATTTATTAATTAATGAGTAGGTGAAGAAGTGAATGAATGATATACTAGTTTAGACCCTTAAGAAACAAATGACAAGACTAAAATGCATAACTTTTTTTCTTGGAAAATATTTGTATGAAAGGAAAAAACTAGGAGAGTGGGGCAGACCCAGCAGGCCACAATCCAGATCTTCTGCACATAAGAAGAGGGGATGCCTCGTGAAAGATGCCCCAAGTCCGACCTAGGTCAGCTGTCGGGTGCCTGCCTAGTATCACTGTGGGCGGCATTTGCCAGCAGGAGTGGTGGCTTCTGAGAGATGGGGGATGGTTCCAAGCACAGCAGCTGAGTCACTCTGTGGCTCGCACTCCCTGTAGCTGTGTGTGCCAGGCCTCTCCTCCTGGCACACAATAACAAGGTATCTCCTTGATGCCTGGGTTACAATGTTGTAAACTCTTCCATGGTAGGGAAACTGGAGGTGTCTTCATCTCAGCCCAAATTTGCACTTGAGGTCTCCTGAACTAGTGGAGTATGGGTCACCCCCTTCAGCTGTACAGAGACTAGCACCTGAAGCTCTTTAAGCTACCAGTTGCTGAGTTCAAAGTGATGCTTGGAGGCCATCGTACACTAGTCATGATGACAAGGAAGTGTTTATATCAGATTTGTGATATTTTTATATCATATTGTTTGTTTCCATTTGAGAAAAGTGGAAGGATCAAGTGTTCCAGGGTTTTCCCTTCCATGAGTAGGAAGCTGAGAAAGTTAGATCTTGTGTAGCCACTGATGTAGGTGAGCATAAGCTGGATGGCACAGTTGTTGCTGTGAGTAGGGGCGCAGGATAGGATAATAAAGTGTCATCTGAGATAGAGTAGTCAGAGTCTGTTCTGATTTCAAAGAGGAAACAGCATCTTTAAATATGTTTCTGAGAAGAGAAACCAAAGACATGAAGGCTTTCCTCAAGGATCAGGGAACTTCCTTCCATAGCAGCATCTATCTCTTCAGTCTCTCCCAGGCTGCAATACAGTTGTAAGAACAGTCAAGTGTGGAGAGTGAATGAGACTTTCCTAAGCCAGAGTCTTTGCTGTGGGTCCCTGTGCTAAGGCCATAGAAGCTGACTGACCCCTAAGTGAGCTCTCTCCATAGCAGGCCTCTTGTTTGCTTTGTTTCACTGTGGTAGTCAATATACTGATTTATCAGCCCAACTGCAACCAGTCAGCCCTACTCCTGAGCACCTCCTGCACACTTAGTCTCCATTGTAAGCTATAAAATTCAACATAGAACAAACACACACTAGCTTAAATGGGCCAGATGCCTTATAAAATACTTTGAACATTTCCCTATAAATTCTTATTTTTATAAATATTATTTCTCACAAATATTACATTAAAAACAAAAACTTAGAAGTATGTAACATTGGGGTTGACCCACTATTAGAGTGGTAAGTGACTGAGGTTAAGATTATTGGTGGGCATATTAGGTAATTGTGAAATTTTGAAATAGAATAATTTGTTGATGAAGCCTGAAGTGGTTAATTATTTTACTCAGGGTTCTTGGGTTTTTTGTTTGTTTGTTTTTTTAATTCAACACCTAGAGGAACCATTATTTATTTGTCTAGCATGTACATATAAAATTATGCAGTCATTTTTAAAGCTCCTACCCCAATTATTTAATCAGTTTTTGATAATGAACTCAAAAATTCCCCTGGGAAGTGCAGCGTTAGCTGTAGAAAGGAAGACAGGATAAGATATTAGTTACATTTGATATGCGTTTATTTGGATAGAGCTGATTTAATCTAGCTAGTCATGGATTACCATTATAATCAAATGAGAAAACACAGCTGGAATGTTAACGAGTTTATCCCTATTTAATTCCTTAGTTGTGGTGCTGATGACTTCTTGCACATTAATTTTTAATTTTTTTTTTGAGATTTTAATTACATTTCCCTCTTCCCTCCAAATCCTCATAAATACTCTTCACCCCCTTGTTCTCTTTCAAATTCATGGTCTCTTTTTCTTTAATTGTTGGTGGTGGTGGGTGGTGGAGTGTGTGTGTGTATGTATCGGCATGTGTGTGTGTGTGTGTGTATGTGTTTCTAAACACACAATTACAGCCTGCTCAGTCTGTATGTTACTTATATGTTTTCAGAGCTGACCATTTGATATTGGATAAGCAGTTGGTATGCTCTATCCTGGAGAACACTAATCTTCACTCTCAGCATTTCTTAGTTGTCCATACTTTTTGTCTAGGGTTGAGGCCTCAACTCCATGAGCTTTCTCCCTTGCACACCTTCTAGAAATGTACATGTCTTATCAACATGGCTGCCTAAACATGACCTGTATAACACAAATAGCCATGCTAATGTGCCTGTTAATTTCTTCCAGGCTCTTCTCTGCACACTAGCCTTGTTTTTCTGCAACTTGCAGCTGAATTTCAGAGCAGTGTTTCTTGAAAATTGGAATAGCCTGACTCATGAGCCTGACTCATGAGCCTGGGCTCACCCAGGCAATCTTTTGAGATATGGAGGCTGCCCATCTGCAGCCTAACCTGTTTATTTCCTTTCCAGTCACTCCTTCAGCAGATCCCAACATGGTGCTCTATCACCTATAGGAAATCCTCATGACCTTCCTCTTCTGAGAATAAGAGGCCTCTGTTGTGGTTTCAATGTCAAATATTCCCATAGGCTCATGTGTTTGGATACTTCCAGTTAGTAGCTGGACCCTATAGGAGGCAGAACCTTGCTGGAAAAAGTGGGTCACTGGAGAGAGGCAGGTTGTGGGTTTTTATAGACCAGTTCTACTTTCTGACTGCACACACAATGTGTGTGTGTGTGTGTGTGTGTGTGTGTGTGTGTGTGTGTGTGTGTCTGTCTGTCTGTCTGTCTGTCTGTCTGTCTCGGGTTCCTGCTGCCATACATTCCCTGCCATGCATTTTGAAAATGGTTTTTAAATGAATTTTAGATGCTTGTTGGGACCTTCACAAGACTGAACTCTGAAGAACATTACATTTGTGAGGAATGACCGGACATGTGGCTACATGGGCAAGAATAGTCTATTCTAGAGACTGACTGAGGCGTTGGAAGGTGTGGGCATGTAGAAGCCAGTGGAGTAAGGGCTACTTCATAGAGTTTGCTCAGGGTCATTGCAGCCCCAGTTATAGCATCCAGTGGTCATGGCCTTTTTCTAGCCACTTGTGGGAAGACAGGCCAAGTGGCCCTTCCTATGGGTATAGTGCCTCACTATATGATCATGCCACCTGAGATTAGCAAACGCATTGCTGTATTTTGAGATGGGACATCCTTATTTCCTTCATAGGCTTCTTTATGACTCATGGTATCATCTCTTTCTTTTAAATGTCCAAGTGGAAACCAGGTGATTTGAACTTAAGCATAATGTTTCCAGTATTTTATTTTTTAAAAAGACACCCTCTAGTGACTCAGCATTTCTACTGCTAGTTGCTTGGGAGAAATGAAAACAAAACCCCAAGAAGACAAAATGCAGATGTCCTTAGTTTCACTCATAAGTGTTAGAAATACAAACAAGTCCTGCAGCCGGCAGCCGGGGAGGCATCCTTGAAAGTGAAAAGTAGCATCTCCCTAAACAGAAAAAGTGGATAACTACAAAAATCAATATTCTAAGTGAAGACACCTTACACTAGAGAGTTTAGAAAGAAAGGCACATTTTCATCAACGTTAAACCCCAAGGAAACAACTCTCCAAACAAAAAGGTTTCAATTTTGAGCTATACAAAATGATAATTTCAATCCATGACACCTGTGAAGACCAGGTTGGCCCCTGTAGTGTCCAAAGAAAAAGGAAATTTGATTCTTTCCCCCTTAATAAAGACAGAGAAATCTATGTAGATTACAGAAGAAGAGCTCGTTGTCAGTTGTGCTGTGGGAAGAGCTGGCAAACGCTGGTAGGCATGTGGCAGCATTCCTTTGATAAAGCTAACACGCAGGGTTTAGTGAGCAGTTCCCTCAGCATGTTTCTAAGACAAAGGAGAACATGGTGGATTGCCAAGGCAGCCCCTGGAAAAAGTGCTTACAGCATGAACATTTCTCCATGGCCTCTCAGCTCTGTATTAGATGGGTATGGCAGCAGAGTTTCACTGGTGTGCTCCATGTCTCATGGAAGTCTAGAACCAGCAGATGTTACTGGTGGCAGAGCTGAGCTACTGGATGCCTGGAGTCCTGGTGGTGGAGACAGAAAATGGCCTGCAAAGGACACCAAAGAAACTTCTATGGTAATAGAAATATATTCTAGCTAGGATTGAGTATTTTTCAAAACTCACCCAATTCTATACTTGAAATGAGTACACTTTGTTACTGGTAAAATAGACCTCAGTAAGATTAACTAATAGAAAAAAACTGTTGGGATACATAGAGAAATAAAGGAAGTAAGAAATCATCATGTTAATTCTAGTGTCAGCGGAGTTGGGGGTCTTTGGAGGAGAACCGTCTATTTAGAGAAAAGGTAGAGGTCCTTTGATGCTCTGTCTTCAGTCTCATTGTTGGAGGGTTTGTATTGGAGTGAGAGTCGGCCCTGTAGGCAGATGTGAAAGGATCTAGTGCCCACTAAAGCAGCCCAGGGTTGCTGGATAATTTTATGTCAATTTGACACAAGCTAAAGTCACCTGAGAGAAGGGGATCACAATTAAGAAATTACTCCATAAGATTGGGCTGTATGCAAGCCTGTAGGCCATTTTCTTAATTAGTGGTTAATGGAGGTGGGCTCTGCCCATTTTTGTCTTTGTTTTTGTTTTTGTTTTTTGAGACAGGGTTTCTCTGCGTAGGTTTGGAGCCTTTCCTGGAACTCACTCTGTAGCCCAGGGTGGCCTGGAACTCATTGAGATCCACCTGCCTCTGCCTCCCTGAGTGCTGGGATTAAAGGCGTGCGTCACCACGCCTGGCTTGCCTCTGCTTCTTGAGTCTGGGGAGTATCTCAGGTAAGATACTTTCACCCAGAGAAGGTCCTGGCCAGATGAGGCTAATGACAATAATTACAGACAGGCCTGAAATTAGGGATCTTGACTTGTCTGTTGTTAGCACAGTTGGAGAAAGTTATACAAATACTTTAATTGTATAGGGGAAATTGTTGGAGAAAGTTATACAAACACTTTAATTGTATAGGGGAAATTGTGCCCGAATGATTGAACACACTATTCTAGGAATGGAAAAGCTACACTAGCACATGAGAAATTCATAGCAGGAAATGGCTAACAGTCAAAAGCCAATAGCCATAAGCCTTGGATTTATCCTCTGGAAAGGCTCTTGGCTTCTTCCAGGTATAGCTTTGTCATTGCCAGCTGAATTCCTACTTCATATTTCTGCAGCCCGCAGTGCAAACCTAGTTCATGGCAGAGAAGCCATGCCAAGGAATGCCAAGCACTGGGGTCACTTAGGCATGCCTATATTTTCCTCATTATTCTAAAACTTCACTCTCTTCAAGCATGATTTAGGAACACTGATGGTAGTTTTATTAATATTTGTCACCTATTCCATTGAGTTATGTGTGTGCTTTGTTACAGTGTTTCTTCCTACTGTAGAAATTGATTCCTAGGAATAAAGGCCCCTGCAGTCATTAATTAATTTTCTGCATTCTAGAAGATAATTAGAATGAATATAATACTGAATTTAACAATAATATGTACTCTCCACCCTGAAGCAAATTTAATAATTTAGAATGTTTCTTCTTCATGATCAGTCTCTAACTAAAATTTAAAATTATATCCAATTTGAAAAATTGAAGTGGGTACAGACTTGAGACTGACCTAGTCAGCCACTTTGCTGTAATATCCTAAGAAAGAGTCACAGAAATAGGACAGTTGAGCCCCAGAATATTAGCATTCATAGCAAAGTGGTAATCTGAAGGTAAGTTTTTCATCTGAGAAGGCTGTGATCCTCTTCTAGCAAAATAAAGACAAAACAGTCATTAAACTAAAGGCCACACTGCTAGAGAAGAGAGAACACTTAGTTACCTTGCCTGGCCCATTGTGGTTCAAGTTTGGAATGAACCAGTTAAACAGAAAATTAAACGATATCCATTGCAGCTTAAGGTTAGATGGTGAAGTCTTATATAAAATGCATTACAGTGGTCTGGACAAACCACAGACTTCTCCTTCAGCAGGTGCATTTACTCCCCATGCTTTCATATTCTACAGTTGTGCTCTGGGTTTAAGTACTTACTACTTGGAGAATATATGATGCTCAGCAGGTCCTAAGTTGTCATGGGACCAATTTAGACTTGTGTTTGAGTCTTGACTTCCTCTGTGCTAGCACTCTGATTTTAGATAAGACAGCTACTCTGATTATAGATTTTGTAAATCATTGCAGTGGAATTAGTGATGCCACTGAGTATTAAATGAGATGGAATGCACTAAATGGCACTTTGAGCACCTGGCTCAGTTTTTACCCAGTCAGCCAGAATTGCTAGATGGCACTTACTGCCTCCTGGCTGCCTGTTGGAATCCAACCCATCCATTAAGTCCTGGCTCAAAGACATCCTCTTGCTTTAGCCTCTCCTGATATTTACCATTGGGATTCCTTAACTGTTCTCGATTTTGTTCTCCTTAGGACTTACTGTATGCTGTTCTGGAGTACTGTGAGTCTGTACCTGAGTCATGCTCTCACACGAGTTCTAAAGCTGGGATATTGTGATCGATAGACCTTTTGAAAATTGCTTCTTAAGGATGTAAATTTTACTATATGTTAATTAAAAACTTGTATTAATTTTTCTTAATTTTTTTTTTGTTGTTGTTGTTTTGTTTTTTCGAGACAGAGTTTTCTTGTGTAGTTTTGGTGCCTGTCCTGAATTTTGCTCTGTAGATCAGGCAGGCCTTGAACTCATGGAGATCTGCCTGGCTCTGCCTCCCGAGTACTGGGATTAAAGGTGTGTGCCACTACCACCTGGCTATTCTTCTTTATTCTTGTGCTTGACACATGTATACAATGGAATAGGATCATATCTATTCTCATCCCTCTCCATCTCCCTCATCCAAGTCCCAATTAGTACTCCCCATATCTGTATGAATATGAGGCCGTCCACTAGAGTATGTGGAACGCACCTGTGGCCACACATTTATAAAGACTGCTATCAACTGTCAGTTACTCCTCAGTAAGGGATAGGGGGGCCTGGAGAGCACCTCCCTTTTCTATGACAGAATTTTCGCTGGCTTGTTCTTGTGCAAGTAACTACGGCTGCTGTGGGTTCATGTGTGTGACAGTCATGTCATGTCCAGTGGTTTACATGCCATACTCCTCTCCCCATCATGTATCTGTCTCCCTTCCATGATGTTCCCTGAGCCTTGGGGTAGGAGTGGTGAGAAAGATGTGTTTGACCACTTGTGCATCTCATCACTGACTGCTGCCCCTTGCAAAAGGAAGCTCCTCTGATCAATGCTGAGAGCAGCCTGCGTCTATGGACAGGGACACAAATGTTTAGAAGGCAATTAGGCAACATGGCCCTTAGCAAAATGACAATTACAGGTCCTACCTAAGGCCTCTAGCCTCCCTCATCATGGGAGTTTGCCCAGGATTCAAGTTAAATTCCCTCCAGAGGAGCAGGCTTCAGATCCAGCAGAGGCCTGGGTGTTAAAAATGTAGCATCTGTCACTGAAGAATTGCCTGTCCTTTTCAGATCTGCCCAATCAGTGACATCTTGTAACAGCAGCACAAATAGACTGAGCCTGGAAAGAGCTTGTAATGGTAACTCACTGCACGGGGCAGGGAGAGCTGATGGCCAATCAGTTTTCCCCATAAGGGCTCTCAGAATCTGGGCTGCACGACTACAGAAGCCGGAGTGCAGAGGTGTGACAAGGATATTATGTCTGTGTGCATGTCTGTGTGAGGAGTTTGAATAATTGAGTCCCGTGACATTTCAGAGTGTAAACACAATATTGCCTCTAAATGTATTTCATTATATCATGTTGAAACAGAATTTTAATTTTATCAAATTAGCAATGAATAGTGTACTCAGACATTTATCTGTTTAATTTATATTGCTAATAGTTTGATATTATAATATTCTTTTAGACTGTTATATAAATAATATTCTTTAGAAATAATATTCTTATTAGAAAATGGGGGAGAGGAGTTTCCCTATGTGTTATGTAGCTATTTCTTCCTGATTGGCACGTCCCTCCTAGAGGGGAGGGTTATGCTAAGGAAACTCACGAAACCCCATAAGCCACTGGAGGCCCCTCCCCAAGGCTACAAGAGTAGAGAACAATGCATGGATAGGGCCGAGGAGCTACAGTTGGGTGCCAGCTGTGCACAGAACTCAGTGATGTAGGCTTAAAAGTTGTCACCCACACTGGGGCGGGCCTTCCAGTGATGATGCTGTCAGAGTCACCCATGTTCCTATAAGTCACCCCTGTAAACTCACTGGTTCACCAACCCAGACCTGCCTGGAGTTGTTTCTTAGTCTGTCATTGCTCTCTCTAACTGGGGTAAATAGACATTTCTTCTTGTATGCCCAAAGAAGTATTACAGCATTATGGTTAGACCTAGTTACGGTATAATTAACAAAACTCATGTACACGATTGGTTCATCTATGGCCTGTTTTTCAGTAGTACAGACTGTTCTTCTTATGAAGTAAAATGGTCTAACTTCTTTATGTCACTAGATCTCACAAGCCTGTGAACTAAAACACCATGGCTTTTTAGTCTTTTAGATTGTCTTATTAAGCCTGAAAAGCAAAACTTTTCACTAAATGTAAAGCATTTAAGAAAGCCCTTAAATCTCTTAATTCAGTCCTTGATATGTAAAATTTTCTATTTTGTGTCAATAAAGCGCTTTGCCAAAACTTCTGGTAGACAAAGTTATATTCATAAGGGAAATATTTATAATCTACGCTTAAGTCTTCTTTTTCACCAGCTAAAAACACTGTTATGGTAGGCAGAGTGAGGACCAAAGAGGGTCACACTCCCATCCTTGGGTCTATAAGTATTAGCTTACACGACAAAGGCTATGAATTAATGTCACAAATGGAACTAAGGTTTTGAGTCAGCTAAGGTCAAGATGGGAGATTGTTTTGGCTCTTTGAACAGCCTCTATATAGTCACAAGGGTCCTTAGATAGAAAAGGGAGGACTGGAGAGATTGCTCAGTGGTTAAGGGCACTGGCTGCTCTACCAGAGGACCCGGGTTTGATCCCCAGCACCCACATGGTGGCTCACAGCCTCTGTAATTCCACTTTCAGGGGCTCCAACACCCTGTCCTGGCCTCTGCAGGTGCTGTACCCATATGAATACCCATAAAATAAAAATAAATTTTAAATTTTTTAATGGGAGAGGAAGGCAAAGAGGAGGAAGATCAGGGAAGTAGTTGAAGTATTTTGCTTTGTTTTTAGGTCAGGCACTAATCTACGTGTTTCTGATAGGCATTCAAAAATTTTGCCTCCCAATCCATGTAAAGTGAATTTTCTTTTGTGTTTTGTGATAGATGAGGGCCCCATCATACTTGACACTAATTGTTGTAGGTAGGAATGCTTCCTTGGTTGGTCATCTGTAAAATCATGTTTTTTTTTTTTTTTTTTTTTTTTTTTTTTTTTTTTTTTTTTTTTTTTTTTTTTAGTGAAATAGAACATTTTTACAGAAGGAGTGGGAAGCAAAGCACCTTTTGGCAAAGGCACCATGGGAGCAGCATCTAATGCCTTTGTCATGTGTGATGATATCACTATCCACCAACTTCTCCTTTTTCTCTCTTTCTAAAATAACTACAAAAACATAAAAATTAGAAACCTTCCAGAGGATCTGAAATAATTGTCAAGTTTCACAGGAGCAGTCTCAATATGAACACCATCATGAACTTGAGTTTTTCTAAAGTCAATCAAGTTTCCTTTGTTAATTTTAGGGCAGTATGTCTGTGAGATTGCCGGAATTGGTAGCTCACCCCTGGCATGGCCCCTGAGCTTGCAGGATTGGACCATCAAAAGTCCATCTTGTTGTTCCTGGGATTATTGAGGTACATGTGTCAATATGCTCATATCAGTGTATAGTGAATACTCATGTCCAGCACTATGGTAACATTCATCTTTCCTGCCTCCCATCGACTCATCTGTATTTCATTCTCCCTTCCTGGCTCCTTTAAATTTTTAGTGGGGGTTGTTATTGTTAAAGATTGGCCAGCAAAGCAAATATCTTAGATTTGTTTAAGATGCCTACAGTTATCTATTGCATTTTGCACCTGGGTGTTTGGGCTTGTAGAGATCAAAACAGTTTACCCTTTTTTTATGGTCTGGATTAATTTTCTCCTGTTAGTGTAGGAAGAAGGAACAAACTCCACCCCTCTGCCAGCTGAATTCAACGTGACCTGTTTTTCTGGTTTCAAATAGTCCAGAATCCCTCTCTCTGCCCCCAACCTCCTCCCAGCTTCATCTTCAGAGATAATTCAACAACTTATACAAGCAGATGCTTATGAGCATATGGTCTTTAGCTACGTATTTAGCATCCTTTTATTTCTGAGATTACAGTTTTGAGTAAGAGCAGCCTTTGTGTGCTCACAGCACTTCGAATGAGAAAATTTAGAGCATCCTCGTCAGGACAAAGCATTTCCTCTAAATGTTTTACTTGGCTGGGAGTGGTGGCACTCGGCTGGAATCCCAGCACTTTCTGGGCTGAGGACTGGGAATTCAGTGCCAGTCTGGGATCCACAGTGAGACACTGTCTAGAAGGAAGGAGGGCGAGAAGGAGGGGGAAAAGAAGAGGAGAAGGAAAGAAGGCCCCATTAGCTCTGTACCTAATGAAAAGATAAGTCAATGTCCTGACTGCTGGCATGTTTACAGGCCACATTCTTGCCTGTCCCTGAGAACTCCTTTTTTTTTTTTTTTTTTTAAGCTACCATGATGTCACTGCATGCTTCATACTCCTACAACTGTTCTAAGTTCAAAATTCCTCCAACAACCCATCACCATAAAACCATACATCTTCCCCTGTATTAGCAATATCTGTTGATTTTCATGCCAGCAATATCTGTTGGTTTTAATTCTCAGGGGTGGTACTCCTGAGCAGGGCTCAGAGACGGGGGCCTGGCATAGCATATCCGCTGACAGCTGTCAGCTAGTCCTTTGTTGCTAAGGCGTTATCTCTAGAAGAGCATCACTGGCATCCCAAGAGCTCGTTAGAAATAGAGAATCTTGACTGACTGGATCAGATGATGTGTTTTAAAGAGAATTCCAGTGATTTGTTTTCGTATTAAAGGATTTGAAGAGAACCAAGCTGAACTTTAAGCCCTGTAATGGTCTCTGTCTTGTCACCATTCCCCCTTCACAATGACTAGCTCTGAGATGATTCTTGCTCCGGATTTATTGAATAAAAGGCTAAATCTAGGTACTATAAGGAGTACTGCTTTTGGTTATAAATGATATGTCTGCATACCTTTCTTGTAAGGATTAATCTGCTTAGACAAATTTTCAAACACGTTGGCAGAATGTGTGTGTTCAGTTTCTCCTGAATTTATATACATGTCTAGGGTATACACCAGCAAGGTGGAGAGTAGTGAGTGCCTGAGACCTGGGGGACATGATCCCTCATGCATACTTCCTGGGTTCCCTGGTCAGTGCTTCTTTCTTTACAGATACAGCCACATCCAAACAATACCCCACAGACCAGCAGCAGTGTGAAATGTGTCTTTTGCTAGAATGGTCACACCTTACTATTTCTTAGAAGTGGCCATGTCACAGAGTCACCCTCCCTGGCCTCTTATGTATATTTGCCACCAAGAATTAAAGGTGTTAAAGGGGTTTAGGGAATGGTGTGTTTTAGGTGCACATTTGTCTTATTTGTATCAGTGGAATCCATAACAGTTTCCATGGCAGGATATGAGCATATACTGCTTGGTGAATTTCTCTTTATTCTTTTAAGTGGTAGACTTATGAGGGCCACTCTGAAAATACTCCTTAATGTGCTTCTGTGAGCATGTAAGACAGAGTTCGAAGCCAAGGGAAGTATTGAGAGAGTGTTGTCAGCTGAAAAAAGGGTGGCATCTGAGGTATGCAGAGAGCCTTCAAACCGTGGACAGCCTAACACTGAGAGGTGAGAGCAAAGGGAGGAGGTCTGGGAAGAAAGAGCTGCAGGCTACACTTGCCTCTCAGCCAGCCTCAGTCAGCTGCTGACCAATGGTTTCCCAGGAAATAATGCTCTGCAGGGCTGAAATTCTGTGGCCTGCTCTCCAGTGAAAGCTCAGCTGCTCATTTGATCACTAATACTGCAGATGGAGGCTCTTGACTAGCAAATTGTAGAAAGGAAATCCGTAGATACTGCGATAGTCCATTGGAATCATTTGGTATTCTTGACATGAACAGGGCGGTGTTTAGATAAAAACTCCAGTTTAGTCCAGTTATTTTCTCCAATTTGCTTTCAATATATTCAAAGTGAGAATTCCTGAAACCTAGACTACCTAGAGTTTTCTTGTGCCTTCCCTTAGACTAAAAGCTATTAGTGTTCTGAAAAGAGGTAAGGTTGAAAGCCAGATATTTTTTTCTCATTTTGTCTCTATTTATTGTTGTTAATTTTTACCATTTACAAGCTATGTGGAACATGGGAAAAAGGTTTTTTTGTTTGTTTGTTTGTTTTTAAGATTTATTTATTTAGTATACAGAAGAGGGCGCCAGATCTCATTACAAATGGTTGTGAGCCACCATGTGGTTTCTGTTTCTTGGAATTGAACTCAGAACCTCTGGAAGAGCAGCTGGTGCTCTTAACCTCCGAGCCATCTCTCCAGCCTGGGAAAAAGTTTTTTAAGGCAGTGTGTTCTCGTCTGTATAATGGGAATAATAATAATGCAAAATTTTCAGAGGTTAATGAGGACCATAAGCTAAACATAGAGCGTGAGTCATAGAAGGCACTCAGTAACCTTCCTTCAATGAAGTGTAATAAATGTTAAGGAAAGCTTCATATTTTTTCAAGTTCCACATAAAACTTTTGAGATTATCATGGATGCTTTTAATCACCCAGAAATGTTACTGTAACTCATTAACGTCTACCCTTCTTAGTAAAGTATAATCTGTAACAAAATATTTTATCTGATTTTTTTTTCACTTCTGAAAAATAGAAACTCACTTAGCATGGTTAGCTCTGCTTATCAAATTGTGGTCATAAAGATGTCCATTTGGGCCAATTAGTTTAGCACCAAGAAAAATCATTTTCTTTGTCAGAACCTTGGACAGAACCCAGGACTCACACCAGGTCCCTGCAGGTGTGTGGGGCAGAGCTGTCAGCGCAACAATCCAAGCCAGGAAAGCCTGTCTACAAAGTATGCTCCTACTCAAGGGTCAGTGATGCCCTCGTTATGGCCAGTGCAAAACTTGGAACAGAGCTCGTTAAAGGACATGCCTTTGCCAGCCATCTGGAGTCCATACACCGTCAGATAAAAATTCAGCTACTTTCTCTAAATGCATTATAAATGCAAATGTATTTTGTGCTAAGGAGTATAATAAGAGCAAGAATGTACACCAGCTTTCCCACTGGAGTCTCATTTGGGATTTAGGGCAAATCATCAGATAAAAATGCAGAGCTTGGTAGGTTCTTTGCAATGGAAATATTCAGTCAATTCATGCAATTATTTTGATGGAACTCTCTGCTCTGGGTTTATAATGCAGTTGGATGATTTGCCCTATATCTTGATATATGTTTTTCACCTCAGAGGTCATGTGCACAAGTGGCCCCCTGCCTTTAGCTATGCATCTTGGAATCTCCTCTATTATTTTCTCCTTTATTTAGAGAATGAAGAGACTTCAGAAATCTCCTCTCCCACATTATAGATTTCTAAGATAGGGAAAAGTTGATGCTCCATTCAAATGAGGATGGGATTTTGCTTCCTTTGGAAACCTGGTATTAGAATATTCTAGAAATGGTTTCATATGCATAGTTTTTGTATTTGATTCATATTACAAATCTATTGAGATAGACAAATCAGATTTATATGAAGGAAGGGCATACCCTAGAATTGATGAAAACATATTAAAAATGGTACTTTTTGTTACTGTGTATCACAAAGTTATACAGTATATTTAGATGCTTTATAATTTGTAAGAAAATTTTATTTTTTATTATAATAATTTAATTCTTTGGGCATTTGATATATTTTGATCATATACATATCCCATTCCCCACTACAACTCCTCCTGAATGCCACCACATCTTTCTCCTAACTTCATGTCCTCCCTTGAAAAAATAAGCCACTGAATCTATTAAGTGTTGCCCATGTTCACATGGTTATAAGGCTACCCACTGGAGTAGTGTCAATGTACCAGGGCTCATGCCCATGAAGAACGCTGACTCCCCCCATCTTTTAGCCACCAACTGTCAATAGCTCCTCTGCTATAGGGGTGAGGGCTTCTGTACCTTCCATCCATGCTGGAATGGAAGAGATTTTTCTTTGAAACAAATTGTAGCCAATTCTAGAGAATTTTAACTGTAATAACATAATCCCCACTCTTTAAATGGGAGAGGAAGAGATAGAATTGTGGTTAGAGTGCTGGTGTTGCTTGTGTTTTGGACTGCTCATGGAGTGGGTTAGGCCTGTGACAGCATTCATCTTATCAAGATGGAAAGTATGAAATGGCTGCTTGAAAGGAATTTGGGATAGATGGGATAGATGACCTTCTACCTTAAAGTCTAAGGCTCAGTCTTGTTGCCCAGAGGAAAATAATGAATTGGTACCTGGGCAACCTTGTTTATGTGTTTGAGTACAGGCTTTCTAACTGGGATACTACCTAAAGCTCTTGTGAAGATTTATACAATCACATGGCATCTGGTATCTTAGACTCTGGTTCTATCCTGTGCATCAGAACTGCCTTGAATGCTTGCTGAAGCACATGGATGGGCTGGTGGTATGTGGACACTGGCAGGTCCTGGTGAATACTTCTCTTTCCAATCATGTGTTAAGTGATATCACACGAGTGTCTTGAAAGCAGCTGTGGTATACTGTTGTAGTTTCTTTTCCTTTAAAAATGAGTCACTCAACATTTAGCAGCATGTCCCTGGCAGAGTCTTGTCCCCTAGACCTTCTGAATGAGTCGATATAGATAGAGCTTGGAAATTTACATTTCTAACTGATCCTCTAGTGTCTTGGTAGTAAACTACTCTTTGACAAGAGCAATTTAAGGGAGAAAAGGTTGATGCTGGCCACAGTCCAAGGGTCATTGTGGGGAAGTCAAGACAGTAGGAGCTTGAGGCAACTTGTCATGACCTATCCAGTCTGGAACAGAGCATGATGGATGCTGCTTCACAGCTCCTCTCTATGATTTACACAGTTCAGGACCAGTCTAGGGTGCCACCTACAGTGGACATGTCTTCTCATCTCAATGAAACTGATCGCAATAATCCCCATAGGCATTCCCAGAGGCCTGTCTCTCAAGTGACGTAGATTTCATCAAGTTGACATGGGGATAAATCATCACACCAGAGCCTACTAATGGTGCAGAATGAAGGAGTAGACAGGAGGAGGAAGTTGTCTAGAATGGTCCTGTATAATTCAGTAGTCACTATCTACAGATGCTTTAAAACTTCCAGTCAACGTCTCTTACTCTCTGTATGTTGACCAGTTGCAGGTCTCGGTTTGAATTGCCGTCTGCTACAGATAGAAGCTTCTCTGATTAGGGCTGCAAGATGCACTTTTTCAATTTGAAATTTTAGACTTCAAAATACTTAAAAAAACAAAACAAAAAGAGGAACAGCATTTTTCTGTATATCCCTAGTTAACATCCTTCATGGGCCTTGTATACCATCCAAACCTGACAAGTAACATCAAAGTGTTACAAACAACTCAAGTACAATGATAGATTTTTATGTAATTCTCCAGCCATGCCCCACATCTGCTATTCTAGGGTCCAGTTGAGGATTTTGCATTGTTTTCAATTGTATCCCCTTGGTCTCTTCTAATCCATGGCATTCCCTCATTGTCTTTTGTGACCTTGGCATTTTGAGTGGGAACTCACCACATATTTTGTAAATTTTCTGTAAGGCATTTTCTCATAATTATGTCTTCTGGGTAAGATGACCATGGATCTGACAGTGTCCTTCTGAGTGTCATGTGGGGGCACTTAATGTTCATGTGTGTGTTTGCTACTGATGTTGACCTGGATCCCTTGAACAAGGGTGATTCCCTTGTCCCTGGCTGTTGAATGATTTCTAGGTTAGCATTTTTCAAACATTTTGGTCCTAGAACACCTTTACACTCTTTAAAAATTATTCAGAGCACTACTGAGCTTCCTCCTTTTCCTCCTCCTTCTTCTGATATAGATATGTGCCCATGTCAGATAGGGAAATTGAGACCTCAAAAAACAAAAACAAAACAAAACAAAAAAACAAACAGTCATTCAGGGCTAGGAAGATGGCTTAGTTGGTAAATTGTTTGATCAGAAGCAAGAGAACGAGAGTTCATATCTCCAGTACCCGAATACAATGCTGGGCATGTGGCAGGCATCTGTAACCCCAGCACTGAGGCGAATGGGGTATACTGGCAGAATGGAGCCAAGCAGAGCCCTGAAGCTTGCTAACTAGCCAGACTAGCTGAACTAGTGAGCTCCAGGTTCTGTGAGAGACCCTGTCTCAGAAAATAAAGTGGAGGGTGATTGAGAAAGATATCTGATAAAGAACTCTGGCCTCCACGTGCATAAATGGGCCTGCACACCCACATGCACAACACTCATGCCCACACACACATGCATTACACATGCAAAACAGTCATTTTAAAGTAAGAGCAGTAACCCAATTACATGTTAACAGAGATAGTATATATCTTATTAAAATTAAGTGTGTTTTCCAAAATTAAAAATAAGCTGAGAATTGTTATTTTATACATTTCAAGTTCTTAATAGCTACTCGAATAGAGGGCAGCTGCTTTGTGTTTGGGCCTTTGTCATATTACAGCTGTATAGTCTCTGGGATGCTCTACTCACTCCAGAAGCTTGAAAAGGGCAGATACTATGAAATATTAAAGGCGTAGACTCCCTGCTTGAAGCATCTCAGGAACTCCCAGGGGTCTCTGGACCACTCTGTGAGAACTGCTGCTCTGGGCACAAAGTGGAGACACTAAAAGAAGCAGTATTCAATATTCCAGGGGATCATGAATAATTTCTCTACTCATGCTGCTCTGTCAAACAATTTTTAATAATCCAGAGAAGGATAATGGAGCTGTAGGAGCCCATTTTATGAACAGGGTGTTCTAAGGTAAAAGCTCTGCTTATTTAAATTTCATGGGTGTGAAATCATTAATAAGCAGAATTAATGTTGCTGATATTATTGTAATGGTCATAAAAATGTGCTGTCTTACTGTGATGCTGCACTTTATGTTCTCATTGACTTCATTGTATGTGCTAAGTAGGTAGCTGCAAGTTCTTGAAATTGTTTGAGGGGGTCTCCTACAGGGATAATTATGTGGTGAAATGGTTCCTTGACTTATCTATCTCTCCCAAAGAGTTTTGGAGTTTCTAAATCAACTACCCAAATGCCCAGCTCCAACATTTGCTAGGCACAGCACTTTTTATCCTCAAGGAATTGCATGTAAGATGCAAATTATCTGGTAATGTATTTTGTACATTACTCTTCAAATTCTCAAGTAAACAACCTTGAAGAGACATAGCATCAGCAAGTAAAACCAATACATTATAGCTGGTTTGTTTTCAGCTTTTCTCATTGTAGAGATGGACCCCTCAGATGCTTGAAGGGGTGGTGATGGTGACATGTGTCTGTCCCTTCAGAGAGTGTCTTTAGAAGCACTTTTCTAAGTCAGCATTGATAAACTGAACACACAAATATCTTTATTTTGGCTTATCCAGTAGTAGTCTTAATTGAATTCATTCCTGTTTTTTTTTTTTTTTAATTCTCTCTTGGGAAGGTATGAAATTATTTTTAGTTGAATAGCTTATGAAAAAATATGTGCATTTTAGAAAATGTGTTTAATATGCAGATGGAATAAACACAATTCTAGTTGAGTGCTCAACAAAAATAACAGTGGTCTGGAATTGATATTTCTTGTTATTCCTCTGTCTCTCCAGTGTCTAGACGTATTGGCTCCCTGGGGCTCCCTTGCTAGAACCTGGCTGACCCAGACACTGGGTCTGAATTGACCCACACCTTCTTATTTTACTGTTGCTAATATTTCTCCTCCCTATCATTCTTACTAGCCATTTCCTTATATGTTTATTGTGATTTATGTACTTGCTTACGTTTGCTCTGATTAGGATTGAACCCAGGGCCCTAAGTTTCTCAGGCCAGCTCTGAACATGTGTCCAGTCCCATTTTCATTTATCTCAATTTCAAAATAGTTTAAATAGAAGAAGCCATAGTATTTGTTAAAAAAATAATTTCTCTTTTATTTCCTTAAGAAATTTTCATCCTATTTATCATAGAGTTGCATGCATCTATCCAGCCTCAGGGGTTTTACTGTTTTTTTTTCTTTTTAATATTGTAAACATCAAGCAAAGAAAGCTATGCAATACATTGAGACTCATGACATAGGTCTAAGATCTGAGGTTGAGTCCAGCTATCCCGATACCAGCTGTGTGGCTTAAGATCAGGCCTCATCACTGCCAGTTGTAAAATGGAACCTTGTGAATAGGTGAAAGATAAAGATACATTAATATCTACAATGTCCCTTGGTTCCCCTCCCATCCTCAACTTTATCATCTCATCCCATGCCATGCAATAACTCATCCAGGTTGTGGTGGACCAGCTAGCTCAGTTTCATCACTAAGGACCAGAATGACTGTCTTGTCTAACAATCCTTATAGATGGTTCAGCCTTATCAGCTTTTCCCCTCACTCTGTGGTGTGCCCACCTCTTTCTCACTATTTAAAAGGCTTGTTCTTCTGGAAGTCTCATGATCTCACCATGTACTTATGCTTATCTACTCTCCAGCCCCCAATTTAAATGTCAGACCATTCTCCCTTGAACTACAGATTAAAAAAAAGTCCTACATGTTATTCTCACTTGTATTAGTACCACCAGGGCCACTTCTATGCCTGTTGTGTACTGCAGAACATCAGTGACCAAATAGATGATGTGAATGTACTCTCTGGAGTGGTACAGCTAGCTGATGCTGGAACTCTTTTCTTTTCCTTCATAGAACAGTTGTTGGTATACCCATAGTATGTGTAAAATATACAACATATACATGCACTATATATTTAAAATATATACATATATATTTAAGAAGTTTTATGTAGCCCATTGCCTTCGAGTTTCATGTGAGTCTCTGTGATTTGATCCTAACATGCACAATTAATGATTTATTGCTTGTGTGCCAGCAATGATTATGTACTAATGAATGTGTGAAAACAGACATTTCATATGAATTTGGTGACTTATATATGATAAGTATTGAAAGCCCTTTGCAAGATAAAATGATGATAATAACTATATCTTTATGGTAATAACTGAAATAGGAACATGATTAAAAATATGTCTAGATTCTACTGTGATATAAAACTCCTAAGTGTCTTTAAAATAGCATAAGACTCTCTAGGTAGCAATGAACCCAGATTGTGCTCAATGTGCAGATAAATTTATAATAGAAAAATGTATAGTTTTATTTAGTCAAAGAAAATGTATTTAAGTAAGTGATGTTGATAAAATGCCCTTTGAAAAGGGGTAGCTTCCTGCTTAAATAAATAAATTATAGTAAATTGAAAATGTAAAAGTATGAAACATTAAATAATGAAGTAATGTATTGGAGAATAATTTTTTAATCTTGGAATATGAAATTTCTTTATAATTATGACACAGAAAATAAATGCCAAGGGAATAAAAGTGCCTATCAGCAAATGGACTGCACAGTTTTCAAAAAGAAAAAGAAACACAAATGGACAATAACTATTGTTAAAAGTGTTCAGTATTCCCAACCATCAGGGAAATGCAAATTAAAAGTACTTGCAAATCCCGCCTCACCTTAATCAGAATAGCTATCATCAACAATTTGACAAGTGTTGGAGAGCATGTGGAGAGAAAGGGACACTTACTCAGTTTGTGGGAGTGCACACTAATACAGCCATTGTGGAAATATATTTCTATATTTTTCAAAAAATATAACTAGAACTACCATATGACCACACTATTAAACTTGTGGACATATACCCAGAGAACTCCACACCGTATTGTAGAGATATTTACAGCCCCAGGTTTATTGCTGCTTTACTCACTATACCAAAGAATTGGAATCAACCTAGTTGTTCATCAGAAGGTGAATGGGCAATGGAAAAATATATTTGAATACTACTCAGCACTAGAGCAGGAAAATGATTCAGAATGTATACTATTGAATGTTCTCCTTCATATGAAATCTAGACAATGTATTTTATGTGTAAACAAATGTACACGGTGTTGCAGTATAATATGAAGAGAGGACAAGAAAGACAGATATAGGGGTCGAAGAAGGACTGAATGCAGGTTATAGACACAAGTTAGGAAAGGACAAAAGACTGATTTTTTTCCCTAGTTCTAAATCTGTCATGGAGGGTTGTTTTTTGGTGTGGATACATAAAATATATTTAATATTGAAAGCATAAAATTTAATGTGAAGCTCTACATCTCCCACTCCAAAGGCCTACTCTAACTGTATAGGCATTCATTGAGTTATATATGCTTTGGGTCCAGTTAATTTTGGTTTATGATGTTTTTATTTATTTGTAAGATTATATAATAAAATTTACTTTGTGACACAAACTCATAAAATATAAGACATGCAGGATTGTGAATATAGATACAAAATTTTTATTATATCTATAAAGTAAAAGATGTAATAAAATGAGACATCAAGTTAAGAAAATATTTTCAATTCTTATAATTAATATACTTTGTAATATATAAAAAGTAATACTTCATATACATTTTTATAAATAAATAGAAAATTTGAGAACAATCCAACAGAAGAAGATATGAGCAAAGAAAATCACCAGTTCATGAAGAACTACCACAAATGACTAATAGTGGTTTGACCTTGCTAGTTATTTAATCAATACAAAATTTCCACATTTTGATATGTCACATTTTATAAAACAACGAATATTTATAAGACTGGGAATAAACATTGTTAGCCAAAGTGTGGAGGAAAACAGGATTATTTATACATTTTTTATAAAATGACATGATTTTAAGGAAAATCTTCATTTCAAAATAATATTTTTATTAAACTTCTTCCTTTTCCATGGAGCTACTTTGTGTTGGCTTCACTGTTATAAATGGCTGGATACCACAGGGAAGTGTTTTTCCTGAAATGCTGAGTAGTGGGTTGGTTCTTTCTCGACTTAATGATTCCTAAAGGATTGGATGTAGAGTACTGTTGTGGTTGTTGCTGTCATAGTGGTTTTAAAAAGCCCTGTCCCATATGGAATGCAGCATTATAGAAGATGAGTGGGAGGATTAATAAGAAAAACTAAACGTAAATTGAAGAAACACAGTGGGGTCCTTCTGATAGTGTAGGCTGGGGATGCAGCAGGTTTCCTCTAGACTGGACCATTCTGCAGCCAGGTTACACAGCTCCCACACATTGAAACTTTACACAACCTGTAAAGCAATAGTGTTCCTTGTATTTACATAAGCAAACAGCACAGTGCATTTTTAGAAAGCCAAAGACTATGACGATACCACACATTAGAACCATAAAGCATACAGACATTAAAGTGCAGTGTATAGAAATTTACAATCCCATAAATGAGTTTAATAGCAGGTTAAATAAAAGAAGGAGAAAGAAATGAACTGGAGATGAAAATGTGATGAGGCAATACATGAGATTTACAAAGGAAAAGGCAAAATGCATGAAGGGTATAGTGAAATTTAAATGATTGATGGAGTCTTGAGAAGAAACAGTGTTTGAAGAAGGAATAGATAAAAATTTCTAGAATTAATGGTAGATAACATTATATAAATTTAAGAGATATACAAATGCCAAGTGGAAAAAATAAATGAAAGAAAGATACATATTGTTAATCATATTAAACTTCAGACAAGCAAAGATGTCTGTATTCTTAAAAGAACCCAGAGAGAAAAATGAGAAATGATTTTCAGAGGAGTGCCAAAGCCACTGCTGACCTGTAGTGACAAAGCAAGACATCTCCAGTGTATGGGAAGAAGTCTCCAACCTGTAATCCACAGTGAGCGAACGAAGGAGCTGAACACTAAAATACACACTGAGACGTTAATATAGAATTACTAAAAATGGACAAAACCCTGAAAGCCAGAAAGTACCAACTCTCTTCAGGGGTGCAGAACTGTAAAAACAAATGCTTTCTAATGCAGAAAATCCACAGATAACCAATAAGGGACTATCTATTGAAGAATTATGTTTAGGGAAACAACTCACTAACACAGAATAAGGCAAATCCATCACAGGGTCCTGGAAGGCTGAGAGCCAGTCCTGCATTGCTTCAGTCCGTTGACCAGATTCAGTCTCCACCATCCAAGAATGTGAGAGAGAGAGAAGGAGCCTCATGTACATGCTCCTTAGATCTTAAGCTAGCTAAGAGGCCATGCTCTAGGGGATGGTACCCCCAAGGTCATAGGTGGGATGAATACCTACAGTATCTCTGCTTTTTGTCTAAATAACAAAGTTCTAAACCTAATATAAAACTATATACAATAGGAATGATTATTAAATATTGTCTAGGAAAAGGGAAAGGTAAAACATAAACAAAAATGGAAATACAACCAACAAGAACAACATCAAACAGGAAACATATACTAAATGTCCAGAAATGTCCAGACTGTAGATAAAAGGCAAATTAAAGAGATTATTCAAATAGCTGTCCTATCCTGAGGAATCTAACTCTAGTACATAACATGTTCTTAGTTAAGATATGAGAGGATTGTAACTGTAACTATCTAGTCTTCAACCCCATCAAACACCTGAGAAGGAAAATAATAATACCTGAGTAAACAGGAAGTGACAGCAAGCAAGCAAGCCAGCAAGAAAGCAAGCAACTTGCAAAAAATTTCAAGAATTGACAGAGACAGCTGGCAGTCTAGAGAGTCACTTAATGTTTCTCAGCATCATTGGGGCATCCAATTTTGGCTACAGGCCTAGAATATCTGACAGACCATTTTCAGAAGCAGGAATTTTGAAAGACCATCTTACCCTGTCTTGGCAAGGTTCAGAAGTCACTTTTCCTTGTGTCCTGCTCATCTGGATATGACATATTGCATACTGTCAGCAGCTAAGGCAAGGGCACTTCTTTGCTCATCAGGCCAATTATTTTTGCCAAGAAGACAAACTTCCATATGGAGTGTCTTCAACGCCCAACATTCTCTCGGGAATAAATCGGTGGAGCAATAGTGTCTCACATCAATAGAATTCTAAGTTATCAAAACACTTAAATGCCATATTCTCTAGATATATGAAGTGTTTGAAGATTACTTATCTGTCTGACATACATTTCTGTATATCTGAAAAACCTGACTACATGACTATGATTATTTCAAGCATGAATGACTATAAACCTGTAGTTCTTAACAACCTAAATAACTTTAAGATTAAGGCTTCACATTATAAAACTAAACAATCTATAAACAGATGTACAGTATAAGGACAGTGACCTAAAAATTGTGACAATATACAAAATATCTTAATCAGAGGTAGAAATGTATAATGCAATATGACAACAATATCCTTATTATATATCAATATATAATATATCCTAAACAGAGGTAGAATATACATACAGTATGACAATTATAATTTTATATTTGTATCAATATACAAAATATTTCAAACAGGAGTAGCAACATGTGTACAATATGACAAATATAGTTTTGTATTTGTATCAATATACAAATTATCTTAAACAGAAATAGAAAAATAATTTTATATTTTTATGAATATATAAGAATCCATACCAATGAAAATTATCTAAAGCTGATAGTTACTGATTTAGTTTATAAGTAGATACAATAATCTATCTTATTATCCTATCCGTCTATTCCCCTTTATCTTTTCCAAAGGAGAATCCTGAGTCTAAACTTTATTATTCCACCCTCAACCATATTACAACTTATAACCAACCCCTAACAGATGACAATCATCCATAACCCTGAGGGAAAAAAAAAAAAACCTTTTGGGAGAGGAGGATGTTGTTTTCTTAAAATTGCTTCCTATTGTCTAGGGGGTGACAGTATCTCTGTGGGATCTTGTCAGAAAGCTAAAACAATGGTTAAGTCATGTAAGGACTAGCTGTAACATTTGTAGCCAGTCTCAGAGTAATGGGTAAGGTTTATATGCAATTCTGGCTAGAAGTGTAATACGATGGACCATCTCATCTTGGAACGGTCCTGAAGAGTTTGCAGTCTAAAGCCAGCCATTGAGTGGTGTTTATTGGCTCAATGGCATTATTATGGACTGGGTAGAGTCATTGTTGTGGGTCCTCAACTTCTGGAGACTTCAGAGATCACTATTGGAAAAATTTATTTTTTCATGTGGGAAAACTTGAACATTATTAATACCAAAATGAAAAGTTTAAATTTTAATATGACATGATATGTAAAGAAGGGTTTTAAGGAATCAAGAATAAACTGTTCTCATTTTATTAGAGACATATTCTGGAGCATTGTCAGTCTTAATTTGTATAGGTATTCCCATGATGGCCATGACTTCTACTAGATGTGTAATTACAGAATCAGCCTTTTCAGAACTCAAAGCAGTTGCCCATTGAAATCCTGGTGTGGTGTACATATTTTAATTTTCCAAATTCTGCAAAATTAAACATATCCATTTGTCAAATTCCATTTCTTTGTACACTTTTGGGATTACTTCCTGCAGGTAATGGACTTCGGTTATAGAAGGAATAAGTAGGACTTTTTTTTTATGATTTCCTTGGCTTGTTGCCAAGTGATGGAAAAGTCTTTTTTCAAACCTTTGCTATTTATGTAGTGTTTTGTATGAAATTCTGAGTCCTCTAGCTCATTTAATATTAATAACCAACCAATCTCATCATTACCTTGTGCTACAGGACCTGGCAGACCTGTATGAGATCTGATGTGTGTTTTATATAATAGGATGTTCCCTATTTCTGATGATTTCCTGTAATTGGATAAATAGTGAAGTTAATTCTGTTTTGTCAGGAATAAATTCAGCAGTTTCAATATGTAAAACAACTCTGTGGTGATATTGTGTTCCCCGATGTATTGTGCACCCCAATAAACTTATCTGGTGTCAGAGAACAGAACAGCCACTATATAGAGAGGCCAGGAAATGGTGGCACACACAAACACCTTTAATCCTAGCATTCCGAAGGCAGAGATCCATCTGGATCTCTGTGAGTTCAAAGCCACACTGGATGACACACACCTTTAATCCCAGGAAGTGATGGCAGGAAGCAGAAAGGTATATAAGGCGTGAGGACCAGGAACTAGAGCCTAGTTAAGCTTTTAGGCTTCTGGCAGCAGTTCAGCTGAGATCCATTTGGATGAGGACACAGAAACTTCCAGTCTGAGAAAACAGGATCAGCTGAGGAATTGCTCCAGAGCAACTTAATGTAAATTTCTCATGAAATCCTGCTGCAATGGGTATAAAATAAGAAGTTAAGCACAGTTCACATTTGGAGTTCAGTCTTTTCCTACTTGCTGTGGATATTGCTCTGTGTAAATAAAGTTCTGATTGGCCAGTGGCCAGGCAGGAAGTATAGGCAGGACAAGAGAGAAGAGAATTCTGGGAAGTAGAAGGCTGAGAGAGACACTGCCAGCCGCCGCCATGAAAAGCAACATGTAAAGACACCGGTAAGCCACAAGCCATGTGGCAAAGTATAGACTAACAGAAATGGGTTAATTTAAGAGAGAAGAATTAGATAACAAGCAGCCTGTCATGGCCATACAGTTTGTAAACAATGTAAGTTTCTGTGTGCTTTCTTGGTTGGGTCTGAGTGACTGTAGGACTGGCAGGTAAGAGAGATTTGTCCTGACTGGGCCAGGCAGGAAAACTCTAGCTACACCTACTCAAGGTCCTAGATGAAAAGAAAGCTTTCTTATATCCCTGTGAATCAGTGGGTGAAGACTTCCTACCTGATCACAGGTCCAGCTAGCCTCACATAGGCTTTTGTCCTCTGTCCATGCACAGCTTCAGGGAGGTATCTGTCAATGGGAAGTATTTGGGCAGAACTTTCCTTGTTAAGCTGAGGTTGGATGCTAAAACTGTTGTCCTTCTCCTTGAGTTTGCTCTTTGGATCCAGAGTGAGTTCAGCTTTTCTCTGGGGGAAAGGCCTCAATTTCACCATGAGGAGTTTGAACTTCACTGGCCATGAAGCTGATGTAGAGACACAGCTCTCACCTCAAAGCAACAGCAGTAATTTATTCTGGAGCTGAATATGAGTTGACCAAGGCCTGAGAACACAGATTTAACTTCTCCCACATGCCATGTTCTGATGTGGTACCAATTTCATGAAGCTTTCAGTGGTAACAGGACAAAGAGCATTACAGATCAAGGCATTTTTAAAGTACTTTGGAGGAAATATTAGACAGGTGAGGTGGAACAGCGTAGGGAAACCTCTGTTATAGGCCTCAGATGTTATCTGGTGACTCTCGGTGTTGGTAGAAGCTAAATGATGATTGTACATTCCAAAAGTCTTTCCCTAATAGTCCCAAGAATGTTAGGTCACACATAAGGACAGGCAAGAAATAGTTATTTAGGGGGCTTAAATGGCCCAATATAATTCAGCTCTGGACCTGCAGCATCCTAGCTCTCTACAAATACAAACGTTATAATGAACCAGTCACCCTGTAAAATGTTTACCCAGAGGGGTGTGACATTTTGGGAGCTGAGAAAATGCTGGTATTTCCAACCTTATTATGGATGGATGATCTGGAAGCAGTCAGGGCTTCAAACAAAAGGCTGCTTCCAACTCCGTGGTTCACATACAGTAAGTAGTCCACATCAGTAGCTATTTGTTGCGTGAGGTTTGCAAGCTTCCTTACACAGTAGTAAATTTGGGGCTTTGTGACGTGCACCTCTGTCAGTTACTCAGCTTTGCTATTGCCCTTCTGGGTGGTGAGAGAAAGCAGCAGTAGATGACACATTCTGTGACTGATTTCCACAGATGTGGTGTGCAGAAGTGTGGGGTACAGAGGTGACCCGCAGGCTGCGGTTTGCTGAGCCCTAGCCTAAACTCTTTGCTGCCTGTTGCCTCTGTGTTCTGAACATATGGGTGGATGCTGACAGCCCTGGAAAATGTAAATGAGGGAAGACATTTGCTTCCAAGACGTTCTCCTTCCCGCTTCGGAAACTTGGCTTCAATGCCACTGAAATAACACCCTTTAGCACTATTAGCATGCAAATGTAAGCATATCAATTTCTCTTTACTTATTAATGAAGAAAAAATTAATTTTCTAGTGGATGACTTAGCATCACTGTTTATGAGCAAAATTTGATGCAAATCAGTAGGCATGCCCTGGGCTTTCTTGTGGTTTGTGGCGTGCAGTCAGGGGAGTGCACAAATACTCAGAGGGACTGAGTAGTAGAGTATCAGTGAGGAGGGCCTTGGAGTCTATGATGTCAACATTGATTTCAATTGTGGGTGCTGGTTTCTTGGGGAGAAATTGTCAGCTAAACATGAACTAAGATTCAGTACACACCAGCTGATCAAGTAGAGTCAATATGTAAAGAGTTGGGCCCAAATCAGGAAGGAGAGGGAAGACCAGAAGGAGGGCTGGTGAGCATTCACTGTGCTGAGCTCACTGAGATCTGGGCTGGGTAGGCTTGATGGAAAGCAAACTGAAGATTAATTTGAGCTGGGTTGAAATCCTTTGTGCAGACCAAGATGTAAATGATAGATCAGCCATGAGAGAGTTAGTCCAAGAGCCAAGATCAAGAAGCAAATGGAGATGTGGTTCTGAGTGAGAAGTTGAAGCACACTTAGGGTAGAGGGCAAGATGTTCTTAGTGGAGGTGTGTAACAGTAGTGTCAGTTGAGAAGCCAAATAAGAACAGTCTAACAAAGCTGAGCAGGAGTCCAATGTCAGGGGAAATTTCCCCTGGTACAGCAGCCCCCACCAGCCCCTGCCTGACCCAACCCCATTTATCACTTCCTTGTGCTCAGTCTCTCTGAATTGGCTCTGTGGGAGAAGGACATTCTCAAGTCACCAGAACCTGCTTTGTCAGGACTCAAGGAGAAGGAACTGCCTGTAAAACCCTCATTCCCGGTCCCTAGACCACAGAGGCCATCTCTATGAACACCTCCACTGCTCCCCTGATATTGTCTCTAAAGATCCATGCGGTTGGGCCTATGAGACTTTCCTGGGCCTTTCAGATAAGTAACTCTCCTAAAAAAATCTTCTCAGAGACATGTTCTAGAAAGCCTCATCCAAGACACTTAGCTCTCCCACAAGTTGGATGTAATTTATGGCTATTGTAAAAGATCTGCTGGAGGGAGGCTTATAGAATTTTTTGTTTTGTCTTTAGTGGTTTTATTGGTGTGCCATTTGCCCTGAGATACCTATCACTACCTCAGTAATCAATAAGCAAAGAGATTTTTAAAGTTAATTTTAAATTTCATCTTATTACTTTATGTGTATGCTTGTTTTGCCTGCATGTGTGTCTGTACACCACATATGTGCAAGGAGCCAGGAGAGGGCATCTAATCCCTTGGAACTGGAGCCCCAGAGGGTTGTGTGCCACCCTGTGGGTGCTGAGAACTGAACCCAAGTCCTCTGCAAGAGCTGCCAGTGCTCCTTTACCACTGTGCCATCTCTCCAGCCTCCCCAAAGTGCTTTTGGTCACCAAGCTTTTGTGCCAACATTTTCACCCTGGTATGACACAGCACAGGGTATCCCACCTGCCAGGTACCGGTAGGGCAGCCTGCTCACCTTGTTCTGCCCAGAGTGGACACTGGATCTCAACCTAAACGTGCTCACCAACAACACTTGAAGACACCAGAGTGAAGATAACAAGAATTTTCTAAGACCAAACGCAAAAGAGAAACCTGCCAGAGGGTTGTAGACAGGTCTCTGTGAACACTCTTCTGGAAAAAGGTTTGCAAGACAGTAGAGTGATTCTGACAGTAGATAGAGGTTTGTTAAGAACTGAGTAATCACCCTTGCCTACACATGATTACTAAGCACCAAGGTGCTTCTCACTGGAAGTAATCTGGACTTCTTCAACCTGAGAAGGTGGTCTGAGTTCTCTGATAACCCTATTTTCTAGGTCAGAACCCAAGTTGACTTCAGTAGATCCTGGAATGTTTTATTGTGAGTTCCAGTGGCAAGACTGTGATAACCGGGTTTCCTCAAACACCCATCTATATGTTGTTGTGAATATGTTTATTCAATGAAATTTAAATCATGCTGCATGCCCCCGTAGACTTTGGGACTTGTCAGCTTCCATATTGTGACAATATGGGGCAATCCTGAAACTGTATCTTTAACCAGCTCCCACTCTGTCCCTCCTGCTTCCCTTCTTCCCCTCTCCTTTATCATCTATTATCTATCATTGATTTATAAAACATGTAATGGACACTTAACTCCTGCTTATTCCCTGAGAATGTAAAAATGCAACTGTTTGCAGATTTCACAGTAGTGAAATATTTCTTCGCCCTTAATCCCTGTGAACCGATCGACAGTTCACCAAGCCACGAAAAGGCAAATACCAGCCTTATGACAGGGAATTCTAATTCAATCAGAAATATGTACCTTAATTGATGTGTGTGATAGGGAGAATTTTCCAGAGTGTCATACCCACACTCTCCATGCAGCAGGTTCCCTCTGTGTATTCCTTTGTGATCCCTGCCCATCTTGTGTGTTAAGTTTTCATATGGGTGAACTGAGAATGTCCTACACCAGCATGTCTCTTCTGGCAGTTTCTTTCTGCCTCCAGCTGGTGAGTTAGCAGAGGACCGGCCAGTGCCAGACAAGTTTTCCAGGAAACAAGTGGAAAAGAGAGAGTATGGACCCAGGGTTTCATCAAAAGGGAATCCTAGCTGGTTCACAAGGCTCTCTCTATGCCAAACACACTTCATGTATGTAAAAGAAATGGTTAATGAGTAAACACCGCCAGAGTGACCTAAGGGGGAAGCCTTAGTCAGTAACAATGCAAAATGTTAAACTTTGTGTAAGTATTTGTTATAATCCTGTTTCCAAATGTTTGTTGGCCAGGAGTAAGAAGCAGTGGTTTGTTTGCTACCCACAGTGTGGTTGGTTGGAGCAGCAGCATCTCCATCACCACAGGCATGTCAGAGATGCATGAGTCCAAATTTCACCAAGTCCCAGGTGGCTTTCTGCATACTGTTTGAAGTGAGATGCATGCTTGTATCCCCTCCTGTTCCCCAGTGGGTTCTGTTTACAGTTAGAGCTTTGGGAGGTCTAGGTCACCCTCTTGATGATATTAGTATCTTTGTAAGTAGAGACACAAGATAGCTTGCTTTCTGTCTCTCTGCTCCCTATCATGTGAGAATATAAGAGGGGAGGGCTGTTTAAAAGTGACAACTTCCCTCCCCAGATACCTGTCTGTCAGCACCTTAATCTCAGACTTCCTGGGCTCCAGGGTTGTGGCAAATAATTACTTCTGTAGTTTAAGCCACATACTCTATAGTGTTCTGCTGTAAAAGCCCAGAGGGACAGCCATGAATTATTGTACCTTGGAGCAGAAGAATGCCCTTTGATCATCTAGTTCAGACTCCAAGTTTCAGGCTGCTGAGCCCTGTGTTATAGATGAGACATCTAAGGCCCAGGAAACTTAACCCAGTTGCTTAAAGTCTCAGAAGTAAGTGTCATGCGCCAGCAAACACTCCTTTAGGGCTACTGAGAAATCTCCTGTATTTCCTCCGATAAAGTAGATATCCCAGCCCTTATTCCTTTCTCTGAATCAGATGGAGAAAAAACAAATTTTACCCAGTTATTTTGACTTCTGCTCTCCAAAGCAAAAAGAAAAGTTCAGAGAAATATTGTAGTTTTGCCTAAGGGAGAATCAGCCTGACACATAAGAATCAGACTCTAGAGCTAACAGGACACCTATTTCTAAAAAGATCATGAAGCCCCCCCTTCTCTCTCTTCCTCCCTCCTCCCTTCCATCCTTCCTGTGTGTTCAGGGAGAATGGAGAGCCCTTAGTGAACTCGATCAAATGTAGAGATGCCACTTTGAATAAAGTGGTAGAACCTGCTGTCCTATATGTGTATAAAAGGTACCATACTTTACTTAATTTAGCCCTCCGTACTGAAAGGGTCATGAATATGCATTTTGGCTAAGAAAATCATTTCTTTTCACAGTCTCATGTGTGATGCTGTAGGCTAAGCTAATCAGCGTAGTTAATTTTAGCCCTAGTTTTGAGGGTTTATTTTAGAAAAGGTCAGGGTACTCACCTATAGCTCGTTATGTGGGGGAAGAAAGCACGGAAGAGATGTGAAACCAAGCATCTGTTAGCACGCCCCCAGCCCCAGCACTGGAAAGGGACCGTCTGTGTTTGATGTTTAGTTCTGTGTGTACTTGGTGAGAGCTTGACCACTGTCATGCCATGTGGCAGGTCGCCTCCAGTGGGACTTGGACACCTTTCCCTGAGGGAGGTAGAGAAAGCATCTCAGAGGCTTGAGGGGTCCATATGGTGACTTCTTCAGTGTGGCTCTGGCCCAGGGCTGGCATGGAATGGAGCCACCATCTCCCTCCCACCAGGTCCAGTGCTGGGCCTGGGCTTTGCTATTCCTCTGCCAGGCCTGGGAACTGGTGATGGTGGGTGGTGTGCCGGCCTGGGAAAACCACAAGGTAAGAAAGTGAAGTAAACACACCCCAGTGCAAAAATAAGGGCTGTTGACCAGCAGGGGGAGCAGTAGAGACTGGACATGCTACAGCAGTGCTGTCCAGAGAATTATCCTCAGTGCTGGTGGAAATACCCTAAAATCCCGTCCTTGTGACCACTGAGCACATGGGATGTAGTTGCTGTGACTGCTTTTCCATTGAACTTAAATAATTTTAATTTAAGGAGCCACATTGGCTGGTGGCTCCCATCCTGATAGGAACGTTCTAGAAGGATCAGCTCATCTAAGGCTTGGAGTTGGGAAGCAAGAGACGAAGACAGAGAAGCACAGAGGGTCAGTTCAGGTGCAAAGTCAGGGTCCGTTTGGGAAGGGTCCGCAAGGCACTAGAAAAATAAAGATGTTGATCAGTTGATCAGTACCGCCCCTCCGCCCCACAGACACTCCCTACCCGCGCGCCTCTGCCTGGTCCCAGGGCCAACCACAAAGGCCCTTTTCACTGTGTCTGTAAAGGAAAGCTGTTAGGTTCTCTGTTAGGAGGCTGGACTGGGAAAGCAGGTTGCCACCTGACGACAGAAAGGCCGAACTGAAATTCTGTACTGTGTTCTGTTGGCAGTGAGGGGGTCAGAGAAGAGGTGGTGTTGGCCACAAGGTTTGCAGCCCACTGTGTAAGACCACAGAGGTGGGAGTGGGGGTCTTTGCAGAGCTGGGTGTTAAAGGGTATGTGGAGCATACATTTCTCCCTCAGCATACGAGCTTGTTTGTCTCACTAGGGGCTCCCCACATTCTCCACTGGACTGTACATCAGTCTAAACCATTGCTTAGCAAATGTGCTGCCACGAGCACCAGGCCCGCTAAATGTTATGGTGATTGAAAATTGCAGTCCCTTCCCACAGGCCCAGAAAAGGGCTCTTTGTAATGAAATACAGAGGCAGCAGCCATTTGGAGTGTGGAGTAACTGCCTCTCTGGGACTTCTACAATGGACTCACAGTGTCAGTAAAAGGCAGGCTCACCAAGAGAAGAAACGATGCCTGCTTTATTACACCGGGCCCTTCATTCTCTGTGGCTTCTATGCCCTGTGAGTAATTCTAATGGCCGCTATCAGGAATGAGGACACCCTGAGAACAGAATCCTATGCCCAGCTGATGACTCACCAAATAGCCTGAAGAACCATTTCATGGTTCACAGCAGGGGAGAGATGGTTTGCAAAAACTGAAAAGGAAAAATAAACCAACATTAGTGTGAAGTTTAGAAGTTGATAAAATACCTTTAGGAAATCAGCAAGGCTTGGAGTTTTTTTTTCTTCAGGTTGTGCGAGGGAAGCTGTGCATTCTCAGAGGGGTGGGACACTGAGTGCCCCACTGGCTGTGGAGAGAATGAAGGACTCGGGTTTGGGATACATTTTCACTATAGTGGAGTCCACCAGAGGTTACTTCTGTCTGGGAAATGTTTGTTTCTAGCTGTGGTGGTCTTTATTTCTTTTGGTGCTTTTCTCCACGGATAATGACTCAGCCTATGCATCAGCTAGACACCTGCCCCTGAGAGATGCCAGAAGCACCTGGAGAACTCTACAGTCTACTAGTGAGTGGAATCATATTCTAGGGTAACTTTGGCTGAGGCCCTGGACTTGGCGGGCCTGTGGGATGGGCATGTGAATTGTATATGAAAATGTGCTCAGCAGCTGGCTCTTTGCCTGAGTCAGTGTTTCAGTGTTCTGTTGCTGTGAAGAGAACCATGACCGTGGAAACCCTGAAAAGGAACACATTCAATTGGGCTGGTTTACTATTTTGGAGGTTTAGTCCATTAATGATGGCAGAGAGCGTGGCAGCATGCAATCAGGCATGGTGCTGGAGAGATAGCTGAACGTTCTGTATCCTGAGCAAGACACTGGGCCTGGTTTGAGCATTTGAAACCCCAAACCCTGCTCTCAGTGACACACTTCATACAATAAGGCCACACCCTCTCCAAGGCCATGCCTCCTAATCCCTGTCAAGTAGGCCTCTCCCTTAGGACTACACATTTAAGGATATGACCCTGCAGGGGCTGTTCCTATTCAAAGTGCCACACAACATGTTGTTGTCACAAATACTTGAGATGGTCAAGTCACAAGGACTCTTTTTTCTTTATTTTTGGCTCACAATTTTGGAAAGTTCGATCTATGGCCAGTTGTCTCTGCTATGGTTTTGAACCCATGGAGAGGCAGCACATCATTTTGGGAGCATGTGACAGGACAGAGCTATTTACCTCATGGCAATGGAATGAAAGAGGAAGGGAGAGACTGTAGAACCATTATGTCCTTGGAGAATATGCCTCCATTGACCTGAGACCTGTCACAGGATCCCACACATTAGAAATTACACTGCTTTCCATGAGCTTTATGGGCTGGGGACCAAGCCTCCAACACATGAACCTTGGAGGAACATTTAATATCGAAACTGTAACATCTGACAAATGCAGAACATGCCAAAGAAGAAGAGATGGAGTGTATGTGGGGCTCTAGCATTTCCTTCCTCCTCTGTTACCCCCTCTTACCCCACTCCAACAAAGATTCTGAAAGCCTTTGAGTGTGATGCTACAGTGTAGTTCATAAGCCCATACCCTTTTGAGATCTCTGGACTTCTTTATTCAAGAAGTTTTGAGTGTCTTTCTTGAGCCATGTGTTGGGAGTTGTCATAGTTAAGATGACAGGCATGGACTCTGCCCTTCTGGGCTCATGGAATTTAGGGAAATTATTTTCATTTGAGCAAACATTAAGTGACAGTTTGTGCTGAATTAAGTGTGCATTAGGCTCACCTGGGGGACCTGTTAAAATAAATTATTTTTTATGGTACTGGGGATTGAACCCAGAACTCTACATGTACGTGCTGTACCATTGAGCTATATTCCAGTACACATTGTCCTAATTCAATAGGCCAGTATTGGAGACCTTAGAACTTTTATTTCTGTTAAGATCTAAGGTGATGCTATAGATTCTGTTCTAGGGCCTACTCTTTGATAGCCATTCTGGAAAGTCTGCCACATAAATTTGTTGAGGGCATACCAGTGGTTTGAGTCATTTGGGATAATGAGAGGTGAGCAGACAGAGATTGTCCTTCTAAATATCTGTACTTAGGCTGGTGAGGTGGTTCAGAGAGTAAAATATTCACTTAGCAAGGGTGAGGACTGGAGTTTGGATCTCCAGCACTCATAAAAGCCAAACAGGCTTGATGGAGACAAGTTAGACTAGCCGAGTCAGCCAGCTCCAGGTTCAGCAAGACTGTCTCAGAAAGGAAGCAGGATGCCATCAAGGAAGACAACTGAGCCCAACCCTTCACTTCCACATGCATCTGCACAATGTGAGCCCACACATAAACACTCTACATGCACACACATGTGTGAGTATGCATGCACACACTCCCCCATACATAACCAAGCTTTTAAGAAGACCCTTCCTTGATTTAGCCTGAAACAACAATCGGGAAAACTGGATCTTTAAGAGAAAATAAAATAAAAATTCTATAATGCAGTGGTTCTCAACCTGTGGGTCATGACCCCCCAATGACCATTGGAAAGCACAGATATTTACATTATGATTCTTAACAGTAGCATGATTAAAGTTATGAAGTAGCAATGAAAATAATTTTATGGTTGGGGGGTCACCACAACATGTGGGTTATTAAAGGGTCTTAGCATTAGGGAGGTTGAGAACTATGGCTATAATGTCTATCTGATCACTTTGTAAGTGTAAAGATCTGGTCTAATAATGAATGAAATGACAGAGCAGCTTGTATTTAACACATCACCTTGGTGCCAGTTTCTCCTCCAGAGCCCAGGGTGACAGTCTTTCTTCTCTGCATTGGCGGCATCATCACCAGTGCAGAATTTTAGGCCTTACCCTGGGGCTGCTGCATTTCCAATTCAGCAGCCCCAGGGCTGTTTTAACAAGATCTCTAGATGGTTCTGATGCACATCCAAATCTGAGCTTGTCCGACATAACCAAGTGAGAGCTGGGTTGAGTCTGAATGAGGCTCTGGCACTCACTCTTCTCTGCTCCTGTGAAACCGCCTGCTGGCATATGTAAGAGCCAGGTTCTTTCTCTCAAGCCCAGTGTCTTACAGAGCTTCTGGGGTACAGTCATGACTTTAAAGTGGGTTGAGCAGCAAAGATGAAAATTCCTTATTCATTGTAAAATGGCAGTAACCCAGAAATGGGGTTAAGGTTATTTACATTCTAATTTCATGTTCATGGTACATGCATCTATCTGTGTGACCTTTCTCTGGTTACTAGCCTGTCTGAGCCCTCACTTTCCTTATCTGAGCAATGGTCAAAAAACATCATTTGGTCTCATGTGAATGCAATGTTGGAGTAGTAGTTGTGAGCATGCCTTTAAAACTGCAGTGTTTGACATAAAGACTAACTTTGGGCTGCTCACCATTTGATTCTGTGTCTCTGTTAACAATGTCAGGACAGTCTCATTGTTTATATCACCATAGAGATTGTAAGCAACTGAGACCACTAACAGCCCAGTTTTAGCTCTTCTAAAGTAGTTTGTTTCTGTTCATGTTTTGTATTTAACATACAAAGACGAGAAGATGTAGAGCTAGTATAGATCAAAGTGATTCTGTGCAGCATAAGATACAACTTTTATTTGAGTGGTGGTTCTTGGGTGTATCCACATCAGCTTGGAATTTCTTAGAAATGTAAATTGTGGGGCTGGAGAAATGGTTCAGTGGTTAAGAGTGTTTGTTCATCTTGCCGAGTTCCAGAGTTCAGTTCCTAGCACCCATGTTGTGTGACACACAGCCAACTATTAACTCCTTCTCCAAGGCACCCAGCAGCTTCTGGTCTTGGAAGTTACCTGCACATGTGTGCATGTGTGCAGGCGCGCGCATGCGCGCGCGCACACACACACACACACACACACACACATGTGCGCTCATACACACTGAATAAATAAATAAACACTCTCAGGTGCTACCCAGAACTACCAAATCAGCATTTTGGGGGGTTGGGACCTAGTGCTGCTGTGTGTTAATTAGCGAGTTCTGTAGGTGACTTCAGTACTCAGTCATCTTAGGGGTTTATCTGGGTCTTGACTGAAGGATCTGACAAAGGCCACCCTTTCTGTGGAACTAGGTAATAACTTCTCTTTCCCTCCAGTATGGATTTGTAACACTGGTGTCCAAGCTTGGGCAGCCATTATTGGATTCCTTCATAAGTATGCCCTGTTACTGCCCACCCAGCATAGACGAAATCTGGAATGCCATTCCAGTTGCATCTGTTATAAGGCTGACTTTGGGGTGTGAGGAAATTAAAGCTATTTATCACAGTCTGTTTTTCCCTCAGTGACAGGAGAAATGAGCCTTAGCTGAACAAGGCTTCAAATTGGGCTCACTACAAAAAAACACGCAGCTTGACAAACACAGTTGAAGCAGGCTTACATTTGTTTTGATTTTTTCTTCTGAAAACAATTTCGTTTTTAAGCAGCACCAAAGCAGTGCAGTGTACTCAAGAGACACTGCAGATGGAGCCATCCCAGTCTGTCCCACAAATCACACACAGGAAGCATAAAAGCTGGCCCTATGATCATTCTTTTCCTTCTTAGACCAGAGGTTTGAGAGGGTAAGGAACCAGGGCTCTTGGTGTTATGGGAAGAGGGAAATGTTTTGGTTTTTTTTTTGCAAGAGAAAAATGTCTGGGTGGTACAGATATGACCTGGCCAGGTTTATGGAAACACAGCCACACTCTTCATTTGAATATTGATATAAAATATTTGATATTGCAGTCAATACTTATAAGTGCAATAAAGACCATATAACCTGTAAAGCCTACAATTTAACTAGATGACCTTTCACTGTAGACTCCATGTCTTCCTGAGCTGTTTGAAGAGAACTTAGAGGCCCTTGTGGACCAGGCAAATGATGGGAAGAAATAAAGTACCCTTGTTTCCCTGTGGAGGCCAGCAGAAAGAGAGCCAATGGGACATCATCATTCCTTACTGTGCCTTTGAGTCAGTTCTGAAAATCCATACTGACTGATTATATTTAAAATAATGAACATTTCACATTTGGTATATAATTATGATTGCCTGATATATTTCTTCCTGGTGTTGGGTATTAATAGGCAAAATCAAGATGTTTGCCACACTATACAGCTTCTGATAGCAGCTGATGTTTATTGGTTCAAGTACCATAACATGGTGCATAATACCTTGTTTCTGTTATACTATTGATTGTTCACAATAATCCCAGAAGCAGATCATTGTCTGTTTTATAGATGAGGAAACCTAAATGCACAAGGTTAAGTTAGTACCCAGTTGTGGAACTAACCACTGTGAGTGCTGACAGACATGCGGATCTTTTGATGCAGAAGCCACCATTCTAAACCAGTCTGCTTCAAGCTGTGAAATGAGAAGTCACTTTTTGTGAGTTGCAAACAGCATTTTGAAATACTGACTAGAATGGAAAATACTAGAGTGCCACGTGTAGTTTGAGTAGATAAGTCTTTATTCCTGGAAACTCTGTTTTAATCCTAAAGATTTTAAGTATGTACATGATATAAGCACACTCCTGTGAACTGGACCATGATGCAAATATGCTTTACTGTGTCATATTCAAGTTTGAAAGCAAAGGAGGTAAAGGAGAGATGAGAAAAGACAAATATGAAAAAGTGAATGAATAAATAACCATAAAGGAGGTGGAGAGACTTGGGAAGGAGGGGAAGGAGGAGGCAATGAGCGAGCAGACAGTTCTGACAGGGAGATGGGGTTCAGGGTGTGGTGGGGGAAGGAGCAAAGGGGGTTATGTGGGAAGCATGTGGTTCTGTCCACCAGTCTCTCAGCACAGGCTACTTGGTGGTGAAGCTGAGATCCTTTGGCAGGTTTTCATTCTCATGTGTGTCTCATGCTGTGGTACAGCTCACCCTGGCGGGGTTGAGGCGACAGAGCGTCTAAGTCCTGCCCTAAGAACCGTCAAAGGCTGTTGGGAATATATAGAATTTTTGCCACTGAGCTAACTTTGATCTCATTTTGTAGCCTTTTGCTTTTTGCAGAGAAAGTATAGATAACAAGAAGATTGTAAAGTCTTCCTTTGGGAACTGGCCTGATGGCTCAGCAGGGGAGCCTGATGATGGGCTTTGACCCCTAGGCCCCACATGGTGGATGGAGAGAGCTGACCCCCATACATTGTCATCTCACCTCCACATGCATACAGCAGTGTGCCAAAAACTCCCAAAAGATGCAGTGTAATTTTAAAATTTTAAGTTTTCTTTTGCTGGTAAATCTACAGCTAGTTTTCTATTTCAAAAGATCCTAGAGTCATTTAATGAAAATCCCATTTTTTTTTAACAGATATAGAAATTGGGTGGAAGGTCTGTGACATTTTCGTGTGTACAGATGTTTTCATAAGTAGCTTATGATGGGGTCTGCAAGTTGCATGGCTAGAGTACCCTTATGTTAGTTTTACTGAGGAAACCTGAGCTCAGTAAATGTAAGCATCTTGCCCAGAGTTTTACATACAAGTTGGCAGAGGTTGAGACTGCAATCCTCTGACCCTGAATGCCACACTTCCCCACCAGATGGAAGACTGTAACAATGGATTAAAAAACAGTACTCTGTGTTACAGTAAGAACAGTAATTCTGTTTATAAGTCAGAGTGGTACAATGCCTAACCCGGCTTGCAGTAGAGTATCATTATGTCATTTCCTCCCCCTCCAAGGTATTTGTCTATTGCTAGTCCTCATTGGTGGATTAGAGTTTAGGATGTTGTGCCCCTTAACTGTGGCCTTTCTTTGTTGTTATTCTTATAGACACCAGCTCTGTTTTAGTCACTAGTGATGCCCTGCCAAGTAACTTGGGTTATTGGAATCTGTTTACATGGATAACCTTCTCTTTCCTTTTTTCTTTTAAATAAATGCTAGATATGGATATGAATATAGCCAACCATAGCAAACTCCATTTGAAAACCTAAATCCATAGCCTGTTAGAGAGGAGTTGTGGTATCTTCCTCAGTCTAGCTAAATGCCATCGTTGACCATCCTATCCATCTTATTTTGTCTCACCGCTGCCATTTCTCCCTTTCCTTTCCTTTTTCTTTCTTTCTTAAAAGAAACTTCCAGAAGAATATTAACACATTCTCCTTCCCACTGTCTCAGCTATAAAGTTTTGAGTATTGCATAACAAGGCCTTGATGTGGTATCTCATCTTTATTTTTCTCCTGACACCTTAGTTTTTAATAAGGACTCATGTAAAAGCTACAAAGGAGCTCATTTACTCTTGTCCCATGGTTTTGTTCTCCTAACTTCAAAGGTTAGTGTCCTCTTTCTGCTGGGTTAATTTTGCCAAGTGCTGATTCTATCTAGCGGACACTTTCTGGAAGCTAAGAGTCAGCACCGTGCTGCAAGGAAGCTTTGTCAATGCTAGTCTCTGAGGACACACAGGGCCCCAGCTCACAGTGTTAGGACTTCAATGACTGCAGTTGTTGCTTATTCTCTATTTCAGGGATCCCTGAAGACCCGCTTGTTGCTGAAGAGTATTATGCTGATGTATTTGATTCCTGTTCTGAGGAGAGTGAGGAGCAGGAGGAAGAAATGGTGTTCTCAGAAGCAGAGCGAGAAATAAGGGACAGGGGAGCCCCACCTGCTTACAGAGCAAACCAACAGGTACCTCCTGCTCCAGCCAGAGGGATGCTGCTGTCCAAGATGCTGACTGGACTTGGGCTAAGAGCGAGCAGAGGATGTCTTGAACCTGGAGTTGGTATCAGGGAGCTTAGGAGTACTAGAAACTCTCTACTGGCTCCATGAAATAAGTCTTTAATTTAAAGGAGTAGGGACAGGTAGACCCCATGAAATGAGCAGGCTCTGATCAGGGAAAGGGCTAGCATACTCACTGCAGAAGGGCAGGCTATGATGCACACTGCAGCGTCTGCCCACTGAGGAGTTCTTCTGTACACTGCCCAGTAAGTGCTGCGGGTGTCTCTTTCACAGGGACAGGATATTTTATCACTTTCCTGCCTGTAATCATATTTTTAGTCTGTTTTACAAATTTAATGGAAGTACAAATGTATAAAGATTGATTCCATTTTGGAGTTAAGACTTGGAGATTGAAATTGGAGAATGCTCTTTCTAGCTTCTTGAAACAGCCTCCAAGGGGCCATCTTTTCATGCAGGGCTGGGTCTCTCTGCATAGATGCGTCAGTAGTAGAGCTCCTTAATTAGAAAGCCTCAGCTAGTGTATGATAGGCTAAGAAATGGCCCTGGCTTGTGCATTTTTCTTTTGATTTTTGTAGTGGACAGAAAGTTGTACACAAGCTACTCAACTTTTTTACTGAAACAGTTTCACACTGTGTATCTCAGCCTAGGCTTGAACTTTCAACTTTCTAACTTACTTCCAGAGTGCTGGGATTTCAGGAATGTGCCACCATGGCTAACCACAGAGACATTCTTAATAAACACTAAGCAATCTACCGTAATATTAAATAAAATCCATAAGAAATGTCTCTCAAATTCTGTAGACAGGAGAGGGATGGAGGGAGATGACCACCAGGATGGGGTAAGAGTAAACCCAAGCTGAGGCTGGAGAGATGGCTTAGTGGTAAAGTGTTTGCTGCTGTTGCAGAGGACCTGGGTTTTTGCCCAGTACCAACATGCAGGCAAAAACTTACACATATAAAATAAAATGAGCAAATACTTTTAAAGAGCAGAGTTAAGCCAAGGAAAAGGTTAAGAGAGAGAGAAATCACGGGAGAATGTAAATGACAAAGTGGAGAGGGACGTAAAATCATTTGCAAAAATGCAGGACAAAAGAGAGGTGGGATCCCAAATGCCACAATAAAAGTGTCCCTTATACCCATTCCTCTTTCTCCCTGGGGGACCCTGGGGAAAACGTACCTACTACCACAATTAAAAATACAATTTTCCATTTGCTCCTGAGCCACCACTACGAACAGTTGAAACAAATATCATAATATTGCATTAACATCAACCCATACCTGTGGTTGGAAAACATGACATACAAAACACATACCCAGTCTTTTCTCAGATCATCAGAGGGCAAACTTGGATTTACTAATATTATAACTTTACATCATTCTAAATAAAACAAAGCCAATTCAGAAACACACATGAATCAAACCTGTTACAAATACCCCCTGAGTCAAGAAATAGAACTTTGGCAGCCCCAGAGGTCCCATCTCTGGCTAGCTTTTACTACAATGTATTTTGGGAAGTCAGGTTGCCTGTAAATAGGTGTAGGTCTTGCCGCTTCGATGGGCTATTGTTACCTGGTACAGATTATTGGGCTTCATTGGGTTTCAGTGTCCTGATCTGTGCAATGGGAGAGAAATAGTTCCTTGACATAGAAGAGTAGACAGGGTGATCAGCTCAAAGCATTCAAATAATGCCCCATCAGATATGAATTACTGGATGAGATCATGCATCAGATCTTAACTGCACACTTAATAAATACTTAGTAATTTAACCATTATTATAAAAATGACTTAATTTTGTTGCTTTTAAAAATGTTCTGCCTTAAGTCCTTAAAGTGAGCTGTTAGAGTTGTAATATTAAAAAAAAAAAATCCTTCCTTCTTCTTTCTCAGTGCAGATGATAAACAGAAGGACAGGGATTGTGCTCTCTGGGGTGTGTATCTGCCACATGTTAGATGACCAGTTGTGAATGATTTTGAATCTGTTGTGGCAAAATGCTGAGACATTTCACATGCATGGTCTTTTGTCTCTCAGAGTTGTGTTATCTTATTCCCATTTTTAGGTGAAGATGCTGCGTCCCTAAGAGGAAAATGGCTCACCCACAGTGACAGATAGGGAGGGATCAGTCCTGTGATTTTGAATCAGAATGGTCACAGTTTCAGGCCAAGCCTTTTGCTACTCTGCATGGTCTGACAGAGATAGAAGCAGCAGGGGCGCGGCAGGGTGAACTACAATAGGGACAGGTAACCACAGCTGCATTTTAAACTCACATTAGTTTGATATGGTTTCTCTTTCTCCAGAGGTGGTGGGGGTGGCTGTGCTGGGCACCCTCCCATTCTTGTGGGATCCTTGTGTCAGCAATATACAAGATGCACTTGTGAGTTCTGTGCTGGTAACCTGTCGCCATTCACCTTGTGATGTGAAGCTTGCAGCCATCTCTGGAGTTGCCTCTTTTCTTCCTGGCTTTGCCCTTGAACCCTGAACATGCTAGGGTCTAAAGTAGCAGCACACCCATGGACTCTGTGTGCATAACCAGATCCAAGCTGATTCCTCTTTCATATTTTAATGGGGGAAGTGCTTTCGGAAAGAAAATGAGCCCCGGGCTTCATTGTGAAGTTCTTTGAGCCAACCTTGCTGCTCTTTAAGCAGCAATGCTTCCAAAGCAGTTTTACAGAACACCTAATTACTGTTGATTCTCACAGTGCTAAGCAAAGCATCAATAATGCCTTTACCACAAGCCATTATAGTGCTGATGGTGCCTCTGTGAAGCCTGTGGTCACCACGTTGGAACCATCTTCTTAGCTCTTAGGAGAGTGGAGTTCTCAGCCGTCATCACAACAGGTTCACTACAGCAGCTGCGAGACCTGTCACTGAGCAGCCCACGTGCTCCAATAGACATGCCTTAGGGCTGCGGACTGGTGCACGTTGTCATTAATTCCGAATGCCCCTTACTGCCTGGACTGTCATTCCCTCTCCAAGACTAATAAACGACCCAAGACACTGGTAAAACCACACTAGATAGAAGATAATGACTTGACCCACGGCTCTCTCAGGAAAGACAGTTTAACGAAGGCTCTCGCTGAAGCTCCCCTTAAAAGGTTCCTCAAGCCCCTGGTGTTCTCTTTCTGAAATAAGGGGTGGCAGAGGTTGTAGCAGGAATCTTAACAGGTCTTATTAATAAAATCAAACCCAGGAGCCAGGTATTGGGGTGAACACTGGAAGATCAGAGAAGCAGAACAAGCCACAGCTTCCTCACCTAGCCAATTCCTCAGGTGCTCCTGTTTCCTCAGGCTGAAGCCTCTGTGTCCTCATCCAAATGAATCTCAGCTGAACTGCTTCTCCAAAGCCTGAAAGCTCAACCAGCTAAAAGCTTCTACTTTCTGGTCCTCACGCCTTATATACCTTTCTGCCTTCTGCCATCACTGCCTGGGATTAAAGGTGTGAATCACCATGCTTGGCTGTATCCTTGAACACACAGAGATCCAGGTAGATTTCTGCCTCTGGAATGCTAGGATTAAAGGCTGTGCTACCACTGTCTAACCTCTATGTTTAATATTGTGGCTGTTCTCTTCTCTGACCCCAGATAAGTTTATTAGAGTGCACAATATTTCAGGGAACACAATACCACCACAAGAGGCCTGCTTTTCCAAGCAAATATAGAAGTCCTCCAGACTTTCGGGGTTTGACATTCTCCCAGCACACAGTGACACTAGGAAAAGCAGATGTGCTGTTGTGCTTAGATGCAGGGTGGTAAAGCCTGAGGTTCCTCTGAGGACACTGGGGTCAAGCCATCCTGAGGGTTGCTATCATAAGCTCCTGCTGTAGGGAGACGCAGTGGTTTAATCAGCTGGTGCTTTTTACAGTAGTTACAGGTCATTCCTGGGATTTTCCTTTTATGGAAAGGGAGGGAGGGAGGGAGAGAGAGAAGCATGGATTGCACAATTTGGAAAAGCCTTGGTCAGGCAGGTAGGCGATATAGGACAAAAGCCGCTGTTGGCAGGGTAGCAAGAGTCTTGTGTTGGGCAGGAATGGCCTGGCTCTAGCACCCTCCCTGAACCCTCATTGGCTGGAAGCTCCTGGTTAGAGTTCCATGTCCTTTGACCTCTTTGATGAATCCCAGTCTTTCTGTGACCAGGGTGTAAGTAAGCTCACCACACTCACAGGGAATCATTTCACTCTTAGGACTAATTTCATACAAGGAAACTGAGGCTTGATGGGTGACAGCTAAATGTCCTATTGCAGGTAGGTCACTGTTTCCACAGACTGTGCTCTGCATGGCTGTGGTCATCCCTATTCCACCACTCAGGTAGAGGAAATAGGGGAAGGGCAACCAAGACTTGCTTTACTATATAGACTTACTGAGCTATATACAAGGCTAACCTTCTGCCAATTCTAGAGGAAATGCAGAATTGTGAAAAGTAAATAAGCCCCAACTCTCTCCTGCTAAGGGATGGAAGATTATTTACTGGTGTGATTTTATAATAGAAGATGCTAGAACTTTGGAGCCTCAACAGGGACACTGCTTTACTATTTTAAAATCATTCCAATAATGACCTAATTTAGTAAACTGCATACATAGAAGGCAACACTTTTTGTCCTGCATTGACCTTAGAAGTCACTGTCATTTCTAAGTGGCCTTTCCTGAGATTTCAGGCAGGTGAGCTATTTCTTCCCCAGTAACTGCACCAGTGTGCCACAGGCTATTAAGCAGCCATATCCACCAAGATGTCATAGACACTTCCAGCTTGGTGTGCTGCTCCTGCAGGGCGACTGGTCTCTATAGCCTCGGTGAGTGCTGTTCAAAGGAGTGACTTTGATGCCCCAGTTTCCACTCCTGCCTTGTTCTAGCCTCCACGTCATGGTTCTTCTTTTTCACCCCTTGTTCCTCATCCAGCATGAAGTACACCTCACCGCTGGCCACTCTGGGATCCCCAAACCTCACTGTGAGAGACTGCTCTGTAGAGCTGGGGGGATTACTGGAGAGGTTAGTAAATGGAAAGGAAAGGAGATGCTTAGCACCTGAAGACAGCACCAGAATGTATGAAAATGGATATTGGTGTGATAACTTCAAGTCATGGTTCAAAGACAAGACCAAGTTGCTGCATGCTCTGTGGGGTTTAAGTGAGAACTCATCTCAACTGGACTTGAGACTCTCCATCTGCCATAAATAAATGTATATCACAAGGACTTCCTTAAGGGATTTGGAAGGCCTTTCACTTTTTGTCCCAATAACCTCCCTTAAGTTGCTGGTCTGCCTTCCTGAGACTATTGGGCATGTGTTGGGTAAAAAGACTAAGCCATTTAAAGAGCAGGCAGAGGAATGACTTGAAGGACCTTCCACTGCTGAACCTCCAGGAATGGGCTGCAGCAGGGAGAGTCAAGTCTCAGCGGCTCCTAGAAAACCCGTCACTCTGTCTTGGGTAGATGTGATGCCATCAGTCCCTCAGCCCCACTTCGTTGCTCCTCCTCACCTTTTACATTTCCAAACTGCAACCTGTAGCTGTACCATGAAGGGCTCCTGAACTCTGGAAGAGAGTGGGTTTTAAATGAGAGGCTAATTCAGTGAAGAGTAACTGAGCCCAAGTGTACCTTAGGGTTAGAGCATGTGCCTAGTGTGAGCAAGACCCTGTGTGTGAGTCCCACCACTACAAAACGGGGGCCATGGTGGGTAAAAAAAAAAAAAGGAAGGGAAGGGAAGGGAAGGGGGAAAGGAGAGGCAGGGAGGAGGAGGAGAGAGAGAAATCTGTGGTGACAGAAATCATGAGGACTGTGTGGGGTAAGAGCATCTTCACTTTGGTTGATTAGTGTCTGTACAGGCACATCCATTCTTAAGAAGTCATTATTGCACACTTGAGATCCAAGTGCCTCCATCTCTGCTGAGCTTGTCTCACTGAAGGCAGTGCTGAGTCAACACTGCCCTTAAGAGGGGATCTAGATCTAGAACTGGGGCTGATTGCACTATTCATAATCGTGAGCCACATCTATCCTCCGCTGCCTCCTTGCTGCAGCTGGCCAGTCAGAATGTTATAGAGTTGGGCAGATGTAGTCTCTCTGGAAGAGGTGGGTCAAGAATGGCTTTGGCTTAGTAGGAAAGAGGATATGGGTTAGTTTTCCCAGATGGGTGGCATGGACTCTGAGCAGACAATAACAGGTAAAAGAAACTGTTTCCTCACACTCCACATACCCACTGACATCAAGGACCAGTGAGTATACAACATGCTGGGGTCTCCCAAAGACAGAGCCATCATGAAGGGTATATCTGTTTTGTGCATAGATCTACAGAGCTGAGCTTGCTTGGGGTTGTTCAACAGATGGAGAACAGAGTGTCATGCCTGGTGTTGTACAGCAAAGGCATCTACACATCCCTTTGAGCAGCTTTCAGCCACTGGAATGAATATATAAGTTACCCTTCTGTAACTGGGAATATCTCTCTCTCTCTCTCTCTCTCTCTCTCTCTCTCTCTCTCTCTCTCTCTGTGTGTGTGTGTGTGTGTGTGTGTGTGTGTGTGTGTGTGAACAGCTACAAGCTATCAGCCTTCTTTGGATTGATATGCCTTTGGGAGTTGACATAGTCCACCAGCCATGAGTATAGAGGATGCTGCATGTAGACAGATGGTTGCATTTTCACTGCCTCCAGGTAAAGGATCAGTGAGCACAATAACCCTCTAGGAAGCTCTTAAGAGCATCTAAAGATAGATACACAGCCTCCAAGGGACTGTTGGAGTCTGCCCAAGATACCCTCATCCTAAACTAAATTCTTATGGCAGCTGGGTTCTGTTTGTTCATTCACTCAAATAATCCCCCTTTTGTTGTTTGGTTTTGCTCTTTTATGGGGGGCCCACCACCCAGCTCCCAAATAACTTCACACACAGGCTTATTATTACTTATGAATGTTCGGCCTTATCTTGGCTTGTTTCTGACATTATCCTGTCTACTTTTTGCCTCTCGGCCTTTCTCATTCTCTTACTTCTGTAAATCTTACTCCCACTCTGTGGCTTGATGTGTAGCTGGGTGGCTGGACGCTGGAGTCCTCCTCCTTCTCTGGCTCCTCGCTCTCTCTTCCCAGGTTTCTCCTTCTATATATTCTCTCTGCCTGCCAGCCCTGCCTGTCCTTTCTCTTGCCTTGCTATTGGCCGTTCAGATCTTTATTAGACCATCAGGTGTTTTAGATAGGCACAGTAACACAGCTTCACAGAGTTAAAAGCAACACACCTTAAAATAATATTCCCCAACACCCTTTAGTTGACCCAAGATACAATATTGTATATAGTTATCGTTTTACAGAAAGAAATGCCTAGATCTATCTCTCCCTTCTTCACCCATATATTCAGCTTCAACAAGAAACTGATTGTTTTTATTTACATAATTTTAAAATAAAGCTTCTTCCCTTAGTTTATCATTTCCGACTCTTAAGTTTCAAAGTTGCTCAGTGTTCCTCTTAGCCACATGCACTTTAGCCAGCCTGCAGGTGAGTTTCCCTTCATTCCAGAGGAGGAAGCTCTTTAGGGATGATGGAAAAGGGGCGGCAGAACACCCTTGGCTCACGCCCCCCTTCCTTGGTTGCCTCTGCATCTTCATCCACACACTGATCTCATTTGAACAGACAAACCTTTGGGCCCTGGGTTCTCCTACAGTGGGGTCATACTGCTTTGTTCTCTGCTAGGTGTGGCAAAGCCTCTTTACCTCCACTACTTCACCTTTCCCACTGAGGTTCATTGTAGCTTCAATGGATCAAGCATGAATGGAGTCTCTTGGGTGAACAACAGCTTGGGAAGCAGACTGCCTTGGAATGACATTTCTTCAGTTGCCCTTATCCATCCCACCAGTTTGAGCAGAAGTCTGGGCTGGGTTCTCTTCTAGATGTTGCAGTGATAATTATGCACTCAGCATCATTTTTGAACCTTTTAGCATACACATATTCTAGTCCATGTATACCAGGTATGGACCTGTGGGCTTTATAAATGCTACTATATCTGAGTCTTCTCTCAACCTATTTTATAGGTAGGGGAATGGAGGCGTGATACATTAAGCAATTTGCTCAAAACACGAGACTGAAAATGGCAAGGTGGGATTTAAACTCGAGCATGCTGGCTTCAAAGTCCATGTCCTCTCTAGTCTTGATGCTGTTTGTCTGAATCCCAGCTTTGTGCCAATGCTCAACTTTTTCTTGTAGTTTTGGAGGAAACACAATTTATTCTATGTAGTCTAGCTCTCATATTCCACCTCCCAGGGGTTGGTTTATGAATAATATCCAGTTTGAGCCAGAAAATGACAGGATATGATTTCTTGAGAAAGAAGAGGCTGTGGGAATGCTTGAAAGATAATGTAAAAGTGTCTACTCAAGCTTAGTGCATGTATTGCTGGTTACATGTAGCTGAAAATGTCTACTATGACCTAGAAACTAAATAAAGCTATATATTCTAGAAGGAATATTGATATAGCAATATTATTCCCTGATTGTTAGATAATCATTTGAAAATAGCATCCTGTCCATGTTCAGCTGTAAATTTGACTAAAACAATACTTGAAATATGTACAAATGGCCATATTTGGGGCTTACCTCTAAGTAGCGGGCTTATCCCTGTACCCTCAGCAGTCTGGAGGTCTGTCTGAGTTGTAGACAGCCTGGGCTATAGAGTGAGACCCTGCTTTAAACAAAACAAGAAAGCCAAGAATGAGCAGAACAAAAGATGGAATGTGTTATGTCGGGAGTTCTTGGGACACTACATTAGGTTTGGTGTTGCTTTTTAATTCCTATGTGTGCTTTCTGGCATCTGCATGTGAATATTCTTAGGAATCTGGCCCATTATGTCTGTTGGAGGGTTATATTCCAACAGTAATGCTCATAGACAAATATCCCTGGGTTAGAAACTCCTTTTTACATCAATGAGACTGCCCTATTGAAGAGGATTTTGTGTTCTTCAGAAATCTTCTCTAGTTGTATCAATAATAAGCTAATGAGGAAAACGATTGAATTGCTTAATGTTACATGCTTTTTTAAATCCTCCAAATAGAGCTTTTAAAGAATTAACAAAGTGCTGATTCAAAGCCAGTGTTTGGTCTGAACTTCTCATGTCCAGTGTGTGTAGGTTTTGCAGTAAATACCACAGTGACTGACCCAGAAAACTTCAAGGGAAATGTGGTCAGTTTTATTGAATTTTGTCATCTTTTAATTTGCCACATGCCTCTAACACCACATTTTATAAAACCAGGTTTTTCAAATATTTCTTCAATAGCAGCAGGAACAAGGGCAGGCTTTGCTATCATTTAAAATATATTATAAATTATTTATATTTTATATAATATTATAAATTTATATTAGTATAATATATAGTATTATATAGTATATTATGTTAATATTCAGGGTACCAATGTACATCATATTATTAAAGCTCCCTACCATATATAAACACTCTATATATGTGTATATGTGTGTTTATATATATATATATATATATATTAAACACATGAATATATGTGTTCATGCATGCACACATGTATACTTGCATATTTGTGTATATGAGTGCAGATGCACTTGGTCCACAGTGCCAATATGGAGGTCAGAGGTCACCTTGGGGGTTGGTCCTTGTCTCCCACCTCTTTTTAGACAGGATCTCTCTTTTATTTTTTAAAGATTTATTTATTTATTATGTATATAGCATGTATGACTGTAGGCCAGAAGAGGGCACCAGATCTCATTACAGATGGTTGTGAGCCACCATGTGGTTGCTGGAAATTGAACTCAGGAGCTCTGGAAGAGCAGTCAGTGCTCTTAACCTCTGAGCCATTTCTCCAGTCCCCAGGATCTCTCTTTTTGTTGTTTGCTGCTGTGCATGGAAGGCTGGCTGGCCTGCAAGCTTCCAGGGACTCTCTTGTCTCTGCCTCCCATCTCACTGTTAAAGTCCTGGGATTATAGACACATGCTCCTGTGTCTAGTCCTGGGATTACAGACATACACTCCTGTGTCCAGCCCTGGGATTACAGACATACACTCCTGTGTCCAGCCCTGGGATTACAGACACACACTCCTGTGTCCAGCCCTGGGATTACAGGCACATGCTCCTGTGTCCAGCCCTGGGATTACAGACACACACTCCTGTGTCCAGCCCTGGGATTACAGGCACATGCTCCTGTGTCCAGCCCTGGGATTACAGACACACATATCTGTGTCCAGCCCTGGGATTACAGACACATGCTCCTGTGTCCAGCCCTGGGGTTACACACACACACACACACACACACACACACACACACACACACACACACATATGTGTCTAGCCCTGGGGTTACAGACACACATATCAGTGTCCAGTCCTGGGTTACAGAACACACTCCTATGTCCAGCCCTTGGATTACAGACATACATTCCTGTGTCCAGCCCTGGGGTTACAGACACATCCTCCTGTGTCCAGCCCTGAGATTACAGACACATGCTCCTTTGTTCAGTCCTAGGATTACACACACACACTCCTGTGTCCAGCCCTGGGATTACAGACACACATATCTGTATCCAGCCCTGGGGTTACAGAATACACTCCTGTGTCCTGTGTCCAGCCTTACATGGATTCTGGGAGTTTGAAATCAGGTTCTCACATTGTGTGACTAACTCTTTACCTAGTTGGCCATCTCCCCAGCCCTAAGCACATGCATGCACATGTGCCACACCACACCACACACACACACACACACACACACACACACACACACACACATACACACACACATACAGTATTTTAAAAGTAAAGCTTCACAAATAGAATCTTGTTCTTGTAGACATAAGATATGGTGAAATGCCTAAGTCTTGATCATTAAAAAACATTTTTAGGATCCATATTAGATTGCTCATGAATATAACTTTGAATTGTTGAATATACTGAAATTATATTTAATGAAGAAGAAAGGAAATATTCGAATGTTAATTTTATGTGTCAACTTGACTGAACTGCAGGGTACCCAGATAGTTGGTCAAATATTAGTGTGGGTGTTTCTAAAGAGGTATTTTGGATGAGATTAACATTTAATTTAGCAGTCTGAATAATCTTGTTGCCCTCTCTAGTTATGGGTGTACCTTAAACAATTAGCTGAAAGCCTAAATAGAACAAAGGCAGACTTTCCTTGAATAGTAAAGAATATATTTTGCCTTTAAATTAGAATTTTTTCTGCCTTTATACTTAAACTACACAATAGTTTCCTGTGTCTCTAATTTTGCAGACTCATCTTAAAGGACTCATAATCACTAAAATTCTCTCTCTCTCTCTCTCTCTCTCTCTCTCTCTTTCTCTCTCTCTCACTCCATTCTTGATAATACAGCCCAATAGCTTGTACAACTCAGAAATCTGTCTACTGATTTTAACTGGGAATTCTACAAGGTACAAGCTAAGCTCTGTTAATATATTGTCCATGAGAGATTTTCTCAGTGTTCCCAGGACTCCACATGGTAGTCTAGGTTCCTAGGCAGTTACATTTGGAAAAGTGTTGAGTAAACTTTATCTTCCTTTTCCAAAAGAAGTCTTGGAATTTCCTATATGCCTGTGAGCATTATTCATCTCCTAATTATAGTATGCAGAACATACAGGATATCTTCATTCATCCTTTAAAGAAAATCCCTTAGGCATTTTTTGATAGCTTGATCAATTCTGGCTCATACTGTTGAACAGGAAGCAGCAGTTGAGAAGGTTTTACAGGTTGAGTTGATGATAAATGATTTTTATCTGAGGCCACAGCAAAACCTATGACTGACACAGCAAAGTGTCCAAGTTCTGAAGGGTCACAGGATCTCAGGGAATAACCTCAGTGCTACCAGAATTGAAAGCAGTGAGTCATCCCTAGAATGGATCCTGAAGCTGGGAAAGTTAAGGCCAAAGAGCAAAAGTTTCTTGAAACAAGACATTATATCTGCTACTCAAACACTTCCAGAAGGTTTGATCTGCCTCCTACAGCTGTGTGGTTCACAGTTGCTATAAACCACTGTGGCCATGGAAGTGTAAAACTCTCATGTTCCATCATGAGACTGTTTATCAAGATGACTCCACAAACAGATGTGATGTAACATGGTCACCCCAAATGACCCTGACTTTGATAGAACTGTTGTCATGAACTGTCCTGGAAGTCTTGTTCTGCCTCTAGAGACACTTCTTGCTTCCAAAGCCAGCCTTCACATGTTGTGGTTTACATGAGAGCTTTACACTTGCATGGTCACAGTGGTTATAGTGACTGTGGGCCATGCAACTGTGGGGGGCAGATCAAACTTTTTGTGGAGTATGAGTAGTAGATGTAGAAAATCTGTGCATTTGATTTTGAATTTGGATATGTGGGGCAGTTTTTCAGAGCTGAGCTTTGGGGATGTTCTTCATGCCTCAAAGGCACTTTCTGTTTATGGAGAGGCCAATGGCTCTGGAAATGTGGGCTTGAAGAGCAGATAAATTCATTTAAAAGGGAGTCACTTTTGCCATTTCCTGAGCATTAGAAAGTCTGTCTTCTAAGCACTTGGCCCACATGATGAAAGGCTAGTGGCAATAGCCTTTGTCATCTACTGAGATGCAGTTGTCCCAGGCCACTTAAATCCACCAAAAGTCAATAAATTGTGAAGCAGTAAGGACATGTAAACATCTTTGTCAACAGCCAATCTCCACATTGCATAAGCCTAACAGATGTTCTCTGTGACCATGTCTCTGCTTGTGTGCCTGCAGGGCATAGAACAACAGGAAACACACACAGAAAGCCTTGGCATGCACTTCCATGTACCAGAGCCAGTTATGTCCAAATAAGTGATAATTTCCAGAATCTTAGAAATGAGCTATTTGCCCTTCCCTAATTTTTATTTATTATAAAAAATGTAGGTGCTGGTTTTATGAATTGTCTATTTTTCAAAATAGAGGAAGTTTGACTTAGCTATAAAATTACACTTGGAAGGACTATTTTTTCAAAATAAAGGAAGTTTGACGTAACTATAAAAATTACACTTGGAAAAACTTTCTTTTTTCTATTGAATAGAGTCCTTAAAAATTGAGATAAAGATGCTGACGTGTAGCTCTTCACAGTTGATGGCTTCTAGCGGGGATGGGAAAGGACTCAGTTTTCTTTAAGGGATAGACACTGGGAGTTTGACCACACTCCATTGAGTGCATGGGCAACACAAATTGGACTTGGCATATTTTTCTTTGGGGGGGTCACAAGAGTGGGAGGATAGACCTGGGAAGAAAGGGAAGCAAATGTGATCAGGGTGCATTGTATGAAATTCCCAAATAAGAAAAGTATTATGTTGGGGGAAAACAAGTACACTTGGAATCTATTGCAAGCCTTTTCTTGAGGTAGATTAGGCAATGTCAACCCCCTCCTTCTAAGGTCCCAATGACAAACCAAAGTTCAGTTCCACCAAATCTAGCTGCTCCTAGGGAGCCAAAAGAGCATGGGTGAGGGGTCCTTTGGGTCAGGCATATGGGTGTCTCTAAAGCACCCACACTCTCAGGTCAGCACCTAGCACAGATGATGACTTCCTCATGACTGCATAAATGGAGCCCTTTCCTCCCCTCGTCATCCCCAGCCTATGTACTCTGTCCCCACCTCAAGACCCCAAAGCTACTTTCAATTAGGACAGAATTGCATACAGCAGGTTAGGAGAAGTAGTTTATATGGTTAATTTTTGTCATTTGGAAATAGTCATTTGGAAAGAGAAGAACTTTATTGAGGGAGTGCCTTCACCAGATTGCTTATAGTCAAGTCTGAGGGATAATTATTAAAATTACTATTATTATTATTATTATTATTATTATTATTATTAATGATTGATGTGGCAAGACCCAGCTCGCTGTGGGCAGTGATATCCCTAGGCAAGTGGTCCAGGGTGTATAATAAAGCCAGCTGAGCAGGCCACAGGGAGCAAGCCAATAAGCAAAGTTCTTCAGTAGTTCTGCTTCAGTTCCTGCCTCCAGGTTCCTACCCTAGCTTCAGTGGTGGACTATGAATGGTAAGCTGATCAAACCCTTTCCCCCCCTAAATTGCTTTTGGTCATGGTGTTTATAACAATGACAGAAACCTGACTGGGATGGTTAGATAACTCCAGTGAGGATCCCCTGACCACCCTTCTCACCCCTGTGAGGGAAGGTCAACAGTAAAGAAACCCAACTGTGATGAGCTTTTGCAAGTAGGCACAGACAGACTCCTGAAGAGGCTGTTTGGCTTGGAAGATGCTGCTGTATTTTTTCCTGATCCTCAAATTATTTGAGATTTGGCCAGCAGGGGGAAAACAACTAAATATGTCAAAATATAGATAGATAGGTAGATCAATCGAGTGAACGATTAGTTGGCTAATTGATTAATAGACCTCAACCAGGACAGATTTTGTCCCATATGGAGGAAGTTTACAGTGCCTTATGCTATTTTAGGTCTTTACAATGCATGTTAGGGAGGGAGGTGTTATAACAAAATCCTACTGACTTTTTTTGGTTTGAGGCCACAGGTGCTGCTGAACATCATACAGTATATTAGAATTATCTGGTCCCAAATATCAGTAGTACTGAGCTTGAGGAATGTCTTTGTGAATACTTAGATGGGGGAGTGATAAAGTACACATAAGAAAATATCGGCACTGGGACGAAGGATACGTGGGTGTTTTCAGGGAGACTTTGAAACTCTTCTATAAAATCTGAAGTACAATCAGTGGCTGCTGAGATGAGGAAATCGGTTTTCTCCAGGGATGGGCTCCCTGATAGCTTATCTAATCCCTATGTGATAAGTTCTAAACACATGCACATATGAGCCACATTGAATGGGTTCAATGCGTGGCTATCCAGCGCTAGCAGACTTTGAGTGGTGGGAGCCCTGGTATCTATCTGGAGATAGGTGTCTACCCCAGGGTTGATGCCATCCCCTCCTTGTGCATCGCAGAATCAGGAGAAGTGCACCGATGTGCACTTGATAGTTTTCATGAGCCAGGGGCTGTGATACGTTTTAGGGATTTAAAAATGTAAAGCACTTGATCAGTTAACCTCAGTTGTTCAGCATGTCAATGATTCTTTTCTATGTAAAATAGCAACACCAAAAATTAGTGGATTAAAGCAATGGTTTATTATTTCTCAAAATGTGTGTGTGTGTGTGTGTGTGTGTGTGTGTGTGTGTGTGTGTACATGTGCTTGTGGAGGCCAGATGTTGACATTGAGTGTTTTCCTTGAACTTTCCACCTCTTTTTTTTTTTTTTTTGATACAGAATCTCTCCCTGAACCTGGATCTCACCAGTTTAGCTAGATTAGATGGATGGCAGCCCAGGCATCTCCTCATTTCTGCCTCCACAGCACTGAGATTACAGGTGCACATTGCTGCACCTTCCTTTTCTATGCTGGGACTCCAAATTCAGGTCCCCATATTTATAGTGCAAGCCCTTTACCACTGTGATATCTCTCCAGGTTGATTTTGTGTGTCTTCTGTGCTCATTGAATAGTTCTACTCTGTGTGCTGTTCAGTCACCCACATTGTTGCTGCCAGCTGGGAGTTTAACTGGTCCAAGGTAGTATGACTCACAATTCTTGCTGTTGGCTGGGGCCATTGTTTTCTTCCATGACTTCTCATGCTCTGGAGCCTCTGGCCACGAGATCCTCTGACAGCAGAGCATGGTTGCTGACCTTCTATGGTGTATGGTTTCTCAAGGTCCAGTCCTAAGTCATCCATCGCCACTTCTGTTATGTTCTGTGGGGAGAAGCAAGCTCCAGGGCCAATTTAGATCCAGAGGCAGGGAAAGAGCCCCCACCTGTTGGTGTGAGGAACAGTGTGGGAACACAGGGATGGAAGGGACTCTTGCAGCAATGTTTGTAAAATGGCCTATTCTCCTCACTGTCCATCTTTAGTCAGAAGAACAGAGGTTTTGAGCTGGGAGGCTCCTTGACTGTCAGTTGACTCAGGCTGTGGTCTGCATATTTGGGTCTCCCTCAGATATAATCACCAAAGAGATGGTTTTAGGTATTAGCCGTGGGGGTTGATTATGTCCTGAGGTTCTGCCTTCATAAGTAGATTATGACCTTATAAAGTAAACTCAAGGAAAGTCTATCCCTTTGTGTGAATACACAAGGTGTTATCTATGAACCAGAAATAGGACCACTCTAGCAACCAAATCCATCAGTGCCACAATCTTGAATTTCCTGGCCTACACACACACACACACACACACACACACACACACACACACACACCACATCAGTCCAAATGGACCACAACCCCCCCTAATTTCCACAGATGCAAAAACTAAGAACTGTAGGTCTGGAGAGATGGCTCAGTGGTTAAGAGCACTGGCTGTTCTTGTGGAGGACCCAGGTTCAGCCCCCACATGATGGCTACAACAATGTGTGACTCCAGTCTTGGGATCCACTACCCTCAGGCACCAGGCACACATGTGCAGGCAAAACACTCATATATATTTAAAACAAATAAGCTAATCACTGGGAAGTCAAGCCCCTGGCTGGGGCCAGTACATCTGGTAGAGGGACCAGGCTTAGAACCCCAACTTCCTTGGTTGATATCATCATCAGCATATGCAAATAGTGCCCCCTCTAGCAAAGGATGCCTCCCTGGAGAGTCTATGACTCAAGGTTGTTCCCCAAGGGTACAGAAGGAAGGATCTGTTTGGCCTTCTTTGATTTCTGTGCCTGAAACTTCCCTCCCTATTCCTGGGCCAGTGAGCGAGGATCTTAGGTATTTGACCTCACTGACCAGCACTGACCAGGCAATCCCTCCTCACTGCCTTTTCTATACATTCCGAGCAGGAGATGCTGCTGAGTTTTACAACATGCATGAAAAGTAGCTGCATGCACTCCATAGAATGTTAGAAGATGAAATCCTACATGCTTAAGGAATGTGTTAGAATAGCCCACCACACTTTTGTGGCTTTTCCTAGGATCTACAGACAATTGCTACAAAAGGAAGTGTTTGCTTGACTTGAAATGGAGGAGCAGGTGATCCATAAATGATTAATTCCCCTCAAAGTAGCCATAAACCTGGAAATAATTAAGAGGTTCCATTTTCCCAGATTGTTAGATGCTATTTTGGATTATTTGCAGCCTGCTGGGTGGAGAACACATATTTATTTTGCATCAAAGACAATATTTGTTATCCAGTATAGTACTGAAATCTCCCCAACCCTCGTGGGAGATAGCTGGCTTTCCTTGAGGACTGAGGTAAATGAGGAGGATAATTATTTGATGTATGACTCCTTGAAGGTCACAGATTTCCAAAGATGTAGAAAAAAATTCCCTTGATTCCTGCTGTACTATTGATTAATAAAATCTTGGTTTTGATTATTGTAGCATTTAATGTATTGGAAGATTTAAATAATATTTGATTAGTATGGAGAATTTGGAAAGCACAAAACAAAAGATGAAATCAGAGCTCTCATATACTTGCATTTGGGTTGAAACCACTGGTATGGTTTGGGTATAAGCTCAGTGTGGAGCACTTGCCTCACACCCCCAAAACCAAACACACCAAGGCCCACTGCTGACAGCGTTAGCATCCATTCTTCCCATCAGCGAGAACAAGAAAGTAATATACAGACTAGTGGACGTACATTTACACAGATACAAAGGCTTAGGTATATATATATATATATATATATATATATATATATATATATATATATATATAGACACTGGTCACTTTCTTTAAAAAGTAGAGCCACCTTGTAAAATAACTTTGCAAATGATTCAATGTATGTACTGTGTCTAAATGTAGTGTAAACATGTTTCTGTCATTAAACATTCTTCTTGCATTGACAGGACAGTGATATTGAAGCCCTGGTTGGGTGTTTGGAAAACGTCCTGGGTTGTACCTCTCAAGGTAAGCCAGCTTCTTCAGATTCCAAACTGTAGTGATCTTTATGCTTCTACTAGCATAGCCAAGGAGTAGAAAGCTGTGGAGGAACCTCACGGATATTCTGATCACTTTCTGCATTTTACAGAGAAGGAGGCTGAGGCCAATAGAGACCAAAGGGTCTAGCATAAGAGCTAGGACACTCGAGGAAGAACCCTTTATTATTATTACAAGTGACTTCCAGTCTCCAAGGATGAAGTCAATGACATTTGGTAGTCCTTTATGATCAAAATGGTAGCCTGGCAGTGCATAATAGGTTTAGAGTCCCTGGAAAAGGAATCTCCCTGTCCAGCTGAACCTACCAAAGCAGATTACACTCAGTGAAGCTGAAAGGCCTGTCACTCTGAAGGTCAGTCAGTTATTGGAAGAGATTTGGTCTGAAAAACAAAGCTGAAATGTCTTTAGCGTTGTCAGTCTCGATAAATAGGATTGCTGTGCTTCAGTGATAAAACCCTATTTTTTTTTGCTTCTTTTATTTTTTTTTAATTCAAAAAGCCCAGCTGTGATAACTTTCAGCATTCAACAATAGATTTTCCACAAAGAGTTCTTTAAGATCCTAGATGAAAACCACTGAGGTTTTTTCCTTTCAAATTTTGAGTTAGTGTTTTAGGGATTTTAATTATAAAAACAAAAGCAGTATCTTCAAAGGAGATGGCAAGAATATAGAGATCAACAATGACATTTTTCTGTAGGGAAACAGTCACCACTATTGGTTAGGAGCTTTCTGCATAATATATAACCTTTTTTAGCTTTAGCTCCATCTCTAGGCACAAAGCCATAGCTACAAACAACTCTTTGACCTTTCCTTCCTGGCCACCACCCTGTGATCTGATTTCCTGCATGTCAGCAATACTTGTTAAGGGGACCTCACTCCTGGGAATGGTCTAGAGGAACAGGGAGGCTGCCCTTGGCCAAATCATTTTTCCTCTGTATCTCAGTTAGATGAGAAATCTTCAAATCAGATTTCTCAGGCAGGTTTTGGCAAAGGGGTGTGCACTGAGCTGCGTGGCTTAGAGGCTACATTTCTCCTGTGTTTTTCCAGAAACTCATACTGTGTCTGGTTAAAAGGAGGCCCTAGCAAGCATTTTCAGTTATTTTAGGAGCAATCAGATGCAAACCTTGTTAGTTTACCCGCTGCAACCAAAAGAGTTCCACTCTTACCTGTTTTACAATTTGGCTTTTCTACCTAAAATTGTGTCTTGAAAAAGACAGACCCCTCTACAAAAACGTAACCTGGATTGTGTAGGTGATGTCTAATTTCAATTCTAGGCTATATAATTTTATAGAAACAAGCATGGGGAGTGTGTAAGATCTCTGCCTGGAGCCCCACTAAGATGACACATGTCAAGAGATAAAGCTGACATGAACCTAGAGGGAAAAAAAAAGTAGAAGAAAGGTGTTGGTGAATTTGAGAAGTTAGAAAGTAAATGGATGAGTGGTGACTGATTTAGAAAGCAAGGAACTCTGAAAGCTAAGCTCCTAAAATGTGTGTGAGAGGGAGGGGGAATACCTTTAGTGTGGAGAAGCAAGCCAGCTGATCCCGAAGAAGCCCAGGAAGACTCAGGATTTAGCCTCAGTTACTCTGAGAGCAGGATGTGGGCAGAGAGGATTGGTTGACAGTGTAAATGAAGAACAATAGACTCCAGGTCCTCTTCCCCCTCCCCCCACCCATTAAAACTGCCAGGAACTCCTTCCCACAGTAAGGCACTAGATTTTATGGGGGCATTAAGTGACAGCAGCTCTGAATTTAGGGACACAAAAAGCATACATCATTTACCCGCATCACAGATGTGATGAAACAGAGGCAAGCTCAGTGCTGATTATTGAAAACCTCAAACACCGCTTCACTTACCTCCTTCCAACACTGGCAGAGCACAATGGATCCATTCCGAGGACATCACTCAGAGCACTTACTGGACTAAGGTTCTTCTGAATGTGGATATCCTCTCAACAAAATGGCAACAAGCAGACCTGCCAGTTGACAAGCCCAAATTTACAGAAAGAGCTTAACATGGCTTGTGATGTTTAGCACTTAGATTCGAATACACAGTCAGGTGGAATATGTGCGTTCCTTATATCCCACATATATAATGCTCCTCATATCTACCAAACAGGAGAAACATCAAGACAAAACACACAAAATCCTCAGCAAACAATGTAAGGAAGAAAGGAAAATTATCCTATCACTAAATTTTTAAAAGATGTTAGAGGACCCTATAGAAACAAACAGAAAGGAATATCCACAAAATAATAAAAATCTATTAAAATTATAATTCAAAAGCAGGAAGGAAAATTCACTAGAATTAAGAATAATTTACAGAATGAAATAAGCAATAAGAAAAAAATCAATCAAAGTGATTTAGAATTTAATTAAAGAAATTTCAGGAAGAATAGAAAAGAACAAATTGATAGGTCTAGAGAGAATAAGACAGATCATGTATAGAATATCAGAAAAATAATGGTTTCTCAATTTTTCAATAATACCAGAGGCTAGAAGATAATTTGAGCCTAGAATTTTTTTATCTTCTCAACCACTAATCAAGTATAGATCTAAAAAAAAAAAAAAATCTATCCAAACCACTGCCATCATGCATGAGAGAGGAATAGAGCCACTTCCAAACATACAACTTCAAAACATGTCTCAAAAATATCTATGTCTCATGACTTTTTAAAGGAAGTTCCTAGAAATCACGCTATATGAAAATATAGAGGTTGATCAAGAAAGAGTAAGGCAGGAGCTACAGGTGATAGGGGGGCAACACAAAAGAACACAGGGCTTCAGGGGGTGATAGTAAAGGAAGGTCTCCAGATGGCAACCAAGCAACAGACCTGGAGAACAAGGCATTCAACTGGCCTGGGCCAGAGGACTTCAAGGCGGAATGGGCATGTGCCGAAGAGATGTGGAACTAATGATAACCCACTGAATCTGGCTATTATGAGAGTTTGGAGATGGATTAGAGAGAAGTAGCCAGAAAACAAAGCAATGTAAAAATACCAAGACAATTATTAACTCCTGGAAAAACAAAACAAACAAAAAACTTAGAAAGGAAATATAACCTACAAACATTGTGTGTATGACATTTATTTGGTCATAATGATTTAAAATTTTGATTATTTAAAATTTTTGGTATAACTTTATTGGCAATGTAGAGGAAAGAGAGAGAAAAAAGAAGGGGGGAGAGAGAGAATGGAACAGAGAGACAAAGATGGACAAAGAAAAAGCAAAATTCAAATTCCCCAATGAAGAGTAGAAGGTTCATAGATCGTATAAAACAGGAAACTAAAATAAACATGTGATACAGAAAAAAAGAGCAAACAATAAGAAGCAGAGATGTTGAATATAGCTGATTTGAAGGAGTAGAACTCACACGTTAGTTAGAAAATTGTTTTCTTCAAATTGTTAATTTTGACTTTTAAAAGTACTATATACATGAATTCATATAAGTTAACTTAAATTTTTAAATCATTTTATGTATATGGATGTTTGGCCTGCATGTATGTCTGTGTACCATGTGTGTGCTGGTGCCTACCAAGGCCAGAAAAGGTGTCAGATCACTCAGAACTAGAGTTAGGGATGGTGTGAGCAGCCATATGAGTGCTATGAATGAAACCCTGGTCCTCTGCAAGAGCAGCCCGTGCTCTAAACCATGGAGCCATCTCTCCAGCCCCATGTCACTTTTCAAATGAACATAGGAATAAACATGAGCTTGCAGGTATTCCTTTGATACACTGATTGCATTTCCTTTGGATATACACCCAGAAGTGAAATAGCTGGATCATAACCATTTTTAGTTTTTTGAGGTGCTTGCATACTATTCCCTGTAGCAGCTATAGTAATTTACATAAATATGTACAATTAAAATCATCATCAAAGCATTGGAATGTGGAGACCAATTCTGTTTCTTTCCTCTAGTGAACTTGCTCTTAAGCCTGGAATAAGACATTTGGACACCTTGATTACTAAAATTATAGTAAACTTAAATGTTTGTTTGTTTGAGACAGGGTCTCTCTATGTAGCCCTGGTTGTCCTGGAACTTGCTATGTAGACCAGGCAAGCCTCGAGATCATTTAAACTTCTTGTTTAAATTAGATTGTCAGAGAAAAGTTACATACACTCCAAAGTTCTAATAGCCTATCTCCAAGTTCTCTAATTGCAAGGCTGATTAAGTTCATCAAAGCTGGGTGTTCCTGCATTAGAGTGCCCTAGCATCTGCAGAAAGTAGTTATAAGGCATTTCAGAGTTCGATACAAATAAACTGCTAAACTGTTTGCTGTATAAAATTACTTCTCATCACTGGTAAATTCCTGTGTGTTTGCTTATGGTGTGTCTCTGCTGTTGTGGTAAAACAACCTGGGGAGGAAAGGGTGTATTTGGCTCACCCATTCTGATCACAGTCCACCATTGAGGGAAGCCAGTCAGGAACTCAAGCAAGAATAGTCAGGAACCATGGATAAAAGCTATTTATTGGCTAGATTCCACATTCATGGTCATCGACCTTTCTCTTTTTTAATAAAAAAGCATTTAAAATGTAATTACATAATTTTCCCTCTTCCCTTCCTCCCTCCAGTGCCTATATACACACCCCTGCTCTCCCTCAAATTCATGGTCACTTTTTCTTTGTTAGTTACATGTAAGTATAAACATGTAAATATATAAATACAAGCTGCTGAGTCTGATTAGGGTTGCTTGCACGTATGTTTTAAGTCAGACCACTTGGTGTTGGATAACCAATTAAGGGGTGCAGTAAAAATAAGCCCCTTTCACGTTATCATGTCTATTGATATTGCCATTGTTCAGGTCTTGTTTAGGCAGATGTATGATATTATAGATGCAGCTTCCCTGTCATGTTATGAGACATTCTAGACTTTCTAGTCCTCTGGTCTTACAGTCTTTCTCCCAGGATCACCTGCCCCAGGTGGCACTGCCCTGAGTGAGCTGGACCCTCCCACATCAATCCACAATCAAGAAAATGCCACACAAACATGCCTACAAGCCAATCTGACACAGGCATGTTCTCAATTGGGTTTCCTTTTTGCCAGGTGTGTCACATTGACAATGGAGATTATCCATCACAGTGTATGTGTATGTGGTATATGAACACACATGCATGTGAGGTCAGAGGAGGATGTCAGGTGCCTTGCACTATCAACCTTTGCCCTATTCTTTTGAGCCAGGGTTTCTCACTAAATCTCCATCTGGGCTGGCAACCAACGAGCCCCTAACAATTCTTGTCTCTTACCCCGAGAGCTGTGAATTTCAGGTCCTCGTGCTTACACAATAAGCACTCTTATGCACTGAGAAATATCTCTACCCCACACCTAGAAACAAACAACACCTTAGTCTGTTCAGTGGATGTTACTCATAAGGGAGGAGCTTTGATTTATAGCTATAGGCATTACGATGATGGAAGCATGTGCTTCTGAAATAACCAGTCCATCGAGGGAACTCACAAAACCATCCTCATTATATATAAGAAACTGACTACTTTCGGCACTTTGGGTTCTTCTCTGTCATTAAAGAAACAATGAAAGTAATCTCTTCTTTAGTCCAGGGAGGTCTGGCAGGTTCAAGGATTGTATAATGCACTAGATTTGGGGTAATTTACAACAGTACAAACCTTATAGCAATACCAGAGAACACCCAGCAGGTCCTTCTTCTTACACGAAACACCAGTAAGTGTCCAGAGAGCACCTAGCCGGTCCTTACATGGAACACCAGTGTTTCTTCAGACACGGAAGACGAATTATTACCCTCAATGAAAGTACCCACACGACCCAGATTGTCCTCAGTTTTTTCCACAGGGAAAGGGAAGCAAGTCTCATCTGTGACCTGGAGACTGAATGAATCTAGGTGGGATTAGGAAAGAGGAAGAGGAACAGAAAGAGCAGAAAATGAGGCACAGCCCCAAGTATAAGCAGTGGCCATTTTCCCGAGTGCAATCACTTAAAAAAACAAAAACAAAAACAAAACCTCTGCAGTTGGAATGTGTGTGCTGCAAATGCTTGTGAACTTTGTCCCGATAATCATGATGCTGCAGAGTAAATGGAGGAAGCACAATCCCTATCTAGATGGCTCAGGGACAGGGGACAGGCAGCCTGTGTCATGACCAGAGAACAGTCCTGTTTGTTCTTTTGCCAGAATCATCAAGCCTGTGACTATCATGGGAAATCCAGGTAGAGAATCTTCATTCTTTTAAAAATGTATTTCTTGCTATTGCATGGGTGGGCACATGCCACAGAGCACATGTGGGGGACCAAGGGTAATTTGTGGACAGTTTTTTCCCCTCCACCTTTACTTGAGTTCTGTGGATCAAACTCGGGTCTCCAGGCTTGTGTGGTAGTAAGTGCCTTCATCCTTTGAGCCATCTTGCTGAATTAGCTTAATTTATTCCCTAAAGTAATAGTGTCTTCCTTCCCTAAGCCACTGTTGGGGAATAATGTGAAGCCAAAAATGTCAAGTATTTGCTACAGCGAGGACTTTTGTTGTTGACAAGAGAGAACTTAGAAAATAGCAAAGAATCTCGGTAGGAAGACTGGGAGAAACCTTGCATTATTTTATGGTAGCTTGTGCTCTTCTGGCTTCTGCAGAAACCAAGGCCAATGTGATGCTAGCTAGTTTCTTGTGTACTTCCCATGCTGCTGGCTGTAGAGGGAGCAGGTGCTTCATGCAGTAATAGCAGATTGACACAATGAAGTGAGTGTCCATGCTAGGTTCTCTCTCACACAGGGGACCACAGCAGTGGCAGGGGCATGCCCAACATGGAGTGCCTGCCAGCAGAACCAAAGCCAAAGCTCCAGGGTCTGCCCAGCTAAGTGCTCAGCTGAGACTGGATGTCCACAGCATCCAGCTTAGGAGAGGAGTTGGAATACAGATCGCCTGGCATCCATCTCAGCCCTGGAGGTGGTCCAGTGATGCCTCTGGGTCATCTGACTGTGGCAGTTCCTGACTCACAGTTACCCTTGTGAATCAGGAGGTTAACCTGGCCAATTGGGCTGTGCTGGCTCTCAAGGGAGAACAGTAAGCTCTTCTTCTAGTAGTTATGAGTCACCAGACCAATTGCTTTGTTCTTGAGACCATTTGTGGTTCAGTCAGCAAAACAAATGTATCCAGTTATTTAAAAGTACTATGCATTAGGGTCCTTCAGAGGAATGGAACAAATAGAAAATGCACATACATATATACAGACAGACAGACAGATATGTGTATACATACATACATGCGTACATGTGTACACATACATACATGCATACATGTGTACATACATACACACATATACATACATACAAACATACATACATGGGTTTATTGGATTGGTTTACATGATTTGAGGCTGGATAGCTGAACAATGACTATCGACTGAGAACTGAGTAGTTTTTCAGTGAAGAAACCAGAAACCTCAGAATAAGGGAGGTGGGGTGATGACCTAGCACCAGTCTGAAGTGAAGGCTGTGAGCAGCTCAACAGTTGTTGGTGCAAATCTGTATGGAAAGGCTGACGATGATGCTGGAGTCTATATTGTGAGAACAACAGTAGACGCCCCTGTTCAGGAGTGGAACGTGTATGTGCTGGCTGATATGCTTCTCCGCTCATTCCACCCAGGTTCCCAGCACGTTGGAGGTTGCTGCTCACACTCAGGGACAACTTACTCCTTCCCTGGAAGTCCTTGTTCTCTCACTTATCCGTCCTTTCTGGAAACGCCATGCCAGACGCACCTAGAAGTGTGCTTTCTGATCCTCCTCCTCCTCCTCTCAATTCAGTCACATTGGCTATCGAGATTTAACCATCACAGTGTTGAACTGTTTAGTGCAAAAACTTAGAAGTATGCAGAAAGGTACCCTCAACTAAAAATCGCTTGATTTTGAAGCATGTTTGGACTAGTTGTTAGCACAGAATCATTCTAGGGTGCATATGGGGGCATCAGATGTGCCTGATGTTTGTGTTTTCAGGGAGCTTGAAGATGGGTAGATATGTTGCCATATCCAAACAGAACACAGTGAACCCACCATGAGAGGGTAATGGGAAGTGCCAGTATGCTTCTCACAGTGCTAAGGAGAGCATCAGATCCATTAGACAGCTATCCCACACCCTCCCCTGAGAGGTTCTGACCCAGTAGGAGCCCAGGAGATTGTGTTATTATTAACTAGTCTTGGTGTTGCTAGTCCAGGGACCACACTTCAGGAACAACCAGGATTCAGAACCAGGGACAGACACCCTGTCACTGCTATCTAAGACCTTCAAAAACACTCATGTTGGATACATTTTAGTAAATTGAACAAAGTTTTGATAAAAGTACCTCAACTTCAAATTTTTATATTCACAACCTTAGAAATATATTTTTCTTTCCACATATACATTATACTAACTTGGAAGAATTAAGTATTTTGACCTAGAAAACCTTTATTTAAAAACTTAAATTTATCTCAGATTCATGTGTAAAAAAATAAACACATGCAAGAACACTTACCACAGAGTTACATATAATAGCAGAGAACTGGAGTCACAATAAATGCTTAGCAACTGTGGCTAATACACATTCAACAAAAGCTCTGTGTAGAATGATGGGGTAGCTACATACTCATTGCTAAGAAAGGTGTCACAAAAACAATTAAGTGTGCAAAGCCATATTTGATGCAAGCACACACAGACACATGTGCCCTAGATGTACAAAGTGTTTATTTTTTTCTCTGAATTTCTTGCTGTCTCTGTGTTTTCCAACTTGTTTTCAGTGAACATGGATGACTTGAGTGATTCTTTTCAACTGAGAGGGAGATAGTGGCATGATTTTTGTGTTCGTCTTCAAGCTAATCCAACCCAGTGCTCCAGAAAAGCAGGGTTTGTTTTCAAAGCTAAGTGTCTCCACACTGGCAGAATAGAATGCTGAACTCACACATTAGCTGTTGTCTGAGGAAGAAGTTACAGTCTGGCTTCCTCATCTCTCTCTGACTTGTACCCACCTTGATTACAAGACGTTAATCTAAAGCCAGGAATTTTCTCTCCTCTTTTTTATCGATGCAGGCTAGTCCTAGAAGTCACTTCTAATACATTCAAGAGGAAAGGAGATTTTTCCAGAGCCCTGGCTAGTGCTGTTTTCTTTTCAATCTTCTATAAGATTCAGTCGAAAGTTTATAGTGGGAAACATCCATGCAAAAACTAGACGGTTTATGCATTTTCTGTCTTCTGGTATTTACCGTCGCCCCCGTGAGGGGACAGGTGAGTTTACTTTTCCAAGCTGACCTACCTTCCCCCGACAACTTGGTGTTGGTACGGACACTGGGGTGCTATTTGTTTTTGAGAAGGTGCCTGGTGGCCGGTGCCCTGGGATGAGGGAAGCCGTGTCAATTTTTCTTTGGCCTTCACCAACAATAATGCACACACATGGACACACAAAGAGGGACTTCGGTTGCATTTTTATCATAATCCTAACAGGTAGCTTTATGTGTGCAGATGAGTCAGGATTCAACCTGCAGCCCTCTGACCCCGTTCACTCGTCTGTTATGTCCCGGGTCCCTCCTAGTAGAAGGCACTGGGGGGGTTGCCACCCAGCTCATCTTTTCTCCTTCCTTCCTGTTGGCTCCCCCCCCCCCCCCGGACTCCTAATGTGGCTTGGTTTGACATGGTCGCTGTATCAGGGCTGCCATGGACTTCTTATTTGGTGGCTTCTATTCTGTGTCAATATGCATAATTCTCTGAAAGAGCTGGAATGGGTGCAGGGTGATAGGAATGGTCATACCATCCTCTCTACCATTGCTTTTCATCTCAACACAACCATCTCCATTCCCCACCCCATCCCACTTCCTTCAACCCAAGTTGCCATGCTTAGGGGGCTAGCTTCTGCAGGAAGCAACCTCTGACACAAAATGGGCTGTGTAGGACATCCATGTGTAATTGATCCTTGAAGCCACAAGTGGAAGGGACACAGGATGAGGCAAACGAGAAGCTAAGCAGTGTTGCAACCCTGACAAACCCTAGCCAGACTCACAGCGAGCTCAGATCCCTATTTGCCCTAAAAGACCCCAGGACTAGCTTTCCGTTCCGCCACAGTCATTAAATGTGGACCACCTGGGGCAGCTTTACGCTCTTCTAGAAAGGACCCCAATTGGAGGCTGTCTACAGCTGAGGTGGCACATCCATTCTTCCTCAAAGGTAGCTCTAGGCAATGCATTCTCTCTTTGGGGTGTTGGGGTGACGCAGCAAAGCAAGGCAGCAGCCTACTTTGCCAAGTTTAGGCAATTTTATTGCTATCCTAAATTCACTAGCATCACAGGAGAAGCTCAAGAAGAATATCTTCCCAGAGGTTGAGCCAGCTAATCCTCTTAGCAGAGTGAACAGCTTCCATGGTGCCCCACTGACACATGGGCCTTCTGGTAAGAAGTTCTTGGCTCGCCACCAGGGAGGGCAGGAGTGAGGTGGCAGGTGTAATGTTTTGCCCACATTTCAGCCTTTGGAGGAGGGTTTTTATTGGATGATCTGAATTTGTTTAAATCAGTACGTCAAAATCCATATGTGGGGAATTAGAAGGAGTACTCTTTGGGGGTCTGACAAACGTAGTTCTAGCCCAAACTCTTCCCCTTCTGACTTGGCAACTTTGGGCCAAGTCTCAGAGGTTCTCCTTACCTCAGTCTCCCCATTGGTAAAATGAAGTGTTTGTCTTGAGGAGTTCTACAGCCTCTAACATGCGGTTTCTCCATCACTGAGGTTAGAGGTCAGAGGTCAGCAAACTGTGGCCAGCAGGCCAAACCTAGCTTACTGCCTGTTCTTGTGAGTAAAATTTCCCTGGAACACAGCCATGTTCATTCTTTTACTTGTACCTATGGCTGAATTCATGCTAGGACAATAGAGTTGAACAAATATGACAGCGAGTGTATGGCCTGCAAGTTCTAGAATGGTAATTAACTGTCCTTTTCCAGAAAAAAAGACTCCTGGTCTATGAATATTCCATCATTTCCCATTCCAAAGAGGAGAAGAAATAGGGGCCATGAGGACATGATTTCACAAACATTTGGACAAAATGTTGATGCCTATCAAGCAACTGCTAATTTCTGGATGTGCCTTGGGAACTTAAAGGGAAAAGAGGAGGGTTAAGTGAAGTTAGGTGGAAGTGTTCTAAGAGACCAGCACCCAAAAGGCAGCGTCTGCAAGGATTCCTGAGTAAGCAATGTCCTGGGCACTTCAGTGAGACCACAGCCAGAATTCCCACCTCTGTAGTGCCGGCATCAGCTCTTCCCCACCCACGTGCAGGATGGTTAGTGGGGGGCGGGGGGCAAGGCACAGGCTTCTGTTTTATGATCAAGGTCACTTGTCCAGCCAAGGAAATGAGTAGAGGGAAATCTCAGAAGGAGACTGAGAGAGGAACCTTTCTCTTCTGGTAAAATGTCAGCACCATCAAGCTGTTGCCTCTACTGGTAAGATATCCCTGCCGGGGAGCATCCACAGGAGTGGGAGGAATCCTGATAATATTGTTATGAACTGAGCTTTGCAAGCACAGCTTCTGCTTGCTAAATGCTTCTCCCTATCATTGTATTTTCACCTCATTGTCAAAACATCTCCGTGGGGTGTGGCAGGTGTTATAATCCTCATCATTTCGGATTTCGCAGGAGAGAAAAGAGACTTCACGATGCTTTTGCCTACAGTCATGCAATGCTCAGGACACTTGTTACTCTCAGCCACTTGTCTCCACACACTGGTTCCTGCCGCTGCTCAGAGTCTCTTCTGTAATAAGCTCTGTGACTGTACCCAAGTCCTACACCTGTTCACAGAAGTGAGGGAAGGCTCTCAGCTAATGAAATCACTTAAATAGAAAGCGAGGAGGCTGAGGCTCAGGGAGGCAGCCTGAGGGCAGTGTAGCTGGGGAGAGCAGAGCTGGAGTAGCAGCTGTGGTCGTTACAGGTGAGCATTTTTCCACGACACTCATTATACTTCTCTACGTCCCCGTGTCTTACAGCGTCATCTATATTATATACAAACATTGTACTTTAGAAAAACGGAGAAGGTGAAGCCAAAACCAAGGTCAGTCTAAGCAAGGAAGTCTGTTATTCCTGATCAATGATGCAAGACCCCTGAGAGAAGGGAGAGGCTCTAGCTATCCCTAGAAACTCTTGACATTGCAACTGCATCTGACACTTCTATTTGTCTCACACATACTATTTTCTTCTTGTATGAAACTTCTCTTAAAAATCTATTAAGAGAAAATTAATTTAAAAACCAACATAGACAATAAAGAATCTTCCGGTTTTCAAAAAACATTTAAGAAAGAACTCCACTATTAGGGCCCTGTTTGTGTGTGTTTGTGGGGGGTGGGGTACATGCAGTTACACAGGACCCCAGGTTTAGGTGGGAGCCACACATTAATGACATTTTATCTTTGGATGTGTGTTTTGTGAGTGAAATCTGGTGGGACCATGAAACATATGGCAGAGTTTTAAAAGTCCTGCTTATGCGCTATCTCTCCTCAGTCTACCTTCCTGGGAGGACGCGTCTGCCACCACCCACTCCCTGAACCCAGTCTCATGATTGCTGTCACCATCTTCAGAGGACTTGAGTGTGGACAGAACAGAGTCAGGACCAGAGGGACTCCCCGACTTCTCTGAATGTCACTGATTCCCGAGAAAAGGGGACATTAAATATTGAGCTAAAAGAAGTAAAAGAAAATTTTAATAGAAAAATACACAAATAAAATACCATGATAGGCCCAGAGGGTGCGGCAGAAGGGAGAAAACCATTCTAGCTTGCTTTCTGAATAAGGAGTCCTGTGTTGCCCTGTTGCCCTGGACCCCAAATCATGTAGCTTAGTCTAAGAGCCTTGCTACTCAGAATGTACCCCATGACCAGTAGCATTAGCATCACATGGATACTTATTAGAAATACGGAATCCCCAGCTCTATCCAGACCTATTCCTTATAAATGTGCATTTTAAAACAGGAGCTCTGGGCAAGTCACATCAAATTAGTGTTTAGGGTTCAGTGACTGGTTATAGGATATCTAGATTATTTCTGCCATGATTGTTAAATGTGTCATCCTTTTAATTTGACATAAAACTACCACTGTTCCTGTCAGAGAGCAGGGTGGAGGGGAGGAAAAGACTGCCCAGTAAGAAGCATGGAGAAGGATTTGTTTACAGAGAACCATGTTTTGCCCACCCTGCAGCTTGAAATCATTTTGTCCCCTTCTCTGCCTCTGGACTTGAAAGCTCGCATCCCTCCCAGCAGCGCCGAGAGTGGTCAGCTTGAAATAACCCATAGAGCTCCTGGAAATTGCTTTGACCTTTAGCTACATAAGCCTTCAGGACTTGCTAGCCCTCCCCTGAAGAGGGGAAAGGAGCTTACCTCTTACTTTTGGCAGAACTGATTTTTGAGCTCACCTGGAACAAACTTGTGACATGTTTAGTAACTTTTCAGGTGCAAGCAAGTCCTATACTTTTGTGAAGTGAACCCCTAAGCCTTCCTCTTTCCCATCCCTAGCTTTTCCTGGGGACAAATGTCTGTCCTGGCCAGGGCTGGTGGAAAGATGAGAGCTGGCAGGAAGCTGCTGTGGCCGAGGAAAAAGAGAGGGCAGCCATCAGTTGATGTTGCTTGTGACTGTAACGTGAAGGCACGTGAAGGCACGTGGTCAGGGACTAGGAAGGGCAGAGAGGCTGTTTCATTAGTTGGAATGTGCCCTCTTCAAAGTTCATGCCTGGAGAGCCAATAATTTTGTATCCAGGGATCTATCCTGAGGAAAGAGCTGAGGCTCACAAAGTTATGCAGGATAAATGTCATCTCAACAAAATCTATAAGAGCAAGAAGGGCAGAGCAGAGCCTGTGCCCTCGGGGGTCTATCCAAAAGGAGGATATAGGCGGAGTACATCCTAGCACAACTAGTTTCTTTTTACACTTTAAAATATGGACAAAAATAGTTGTACTATTATGTAAAATGGCAGTTGGTCCTTGCTTCATTGAGTTGCTGTCAAATCAGTCATATTTATGTAAGTTTCGCTGAGAAAAGAGCAGGAATTTCATAGCCTAGGTCTTTCCATGGATGTACCTGGTAAGTGAGTATGAGTACACAGAGTTTTACCAATGGGTGAGCAACATCCTAAGGAAACAGAATTTCTCCCCTAGCTCCATGGAGACAAAGCAATGTGGCTGACTGTGGAGCCCCACTCTATGGATGGACATAGCCCTCCCCTATGAGCCAGGTCCAACTACTTCACTTTTCATCTTTATTTTATGTGTGTGGGTGTTTTGTGTGCCCCACTTTCTTGCCTTCATGCCCATAGATACTAGAAGAGGGTGTCACACTGGAACTGGAGTCACACATGGATGGTTGTGAGCCTCCACGTGGGTGCTAGGAACTGAGCTTAGTTCTCGGTAAGAGTAGCTAGTGCTCTTTCCCACTGAGCCATCTCCCCAGTCCAAGCTCAGCTTCTCAGTGGGAAGGTGTGCTGTTCCAGGGTCTCTCATTGCTAAAGTGTTTTGTAGGGGCCTCTGGGGTCTCTCAGGAAGAAGTGTCCCAGCAGAGTTTGTCCTTTCTCACCTTTCCTTAACAGTTCTTTACCTCTGCACCAGCTCTGACCCACTCCGTTCTGCTGGATCCAGGGCTGCAGGTGACCCCAATCAACATTCTGCTTTTCATTGCAACAAAGAGCTAATGGCCAAGTGTGAGGCTGAGCTACGGGGAAAGGTGTGTTTATTAGCAGACATCCCTGTTAGCTAAATGGATAGTACAACTGTTAAGAGAGACTGACCCAAAGCTCCCCAGAATTTTAGCTCTATGGATAGTTCCTGTGTGTGTGTGTGTGTGTGTGTGTGTGTGTGTGTGTGTGTGTGTGTGTTTTAATTTTACACACCAGCCATGGGTTCCCCTGCCCTCCCCCGTCCTGCTCCTACCCCTACCTTCCCCCCCTCCCCTCCATTCCCATCTCCTCCAGGGCCAAGACTCCCCTGGAGATTCATTTCCTGAGTTTTCTAATATAAAAACTCATCCTTTAAATAACAATACTGAGTTGAAACAGATTTCTGAGAGAGGGTTGGTGGTTGAAATCTTCGTTCAGCTCAAAACTGTAAAAACTCATATCATTTGAAATAAATCTCATTAATTTGCATGTGATAATTGAATTACTCTCTAATTAATGTAGCATTACCTGTGGCAAAGGTGGATTAGCTTCTCTTCTCTGATTGCCCTTGAATGTCACCTTGAGGTTATAGGAGTGCTGATGCAGTCAGTAAGGGATGTGCATTGCTGTTTCAGACACAAGGACCATTACCAGTGTGGCTGTGGACATGTGCCCCAGACCATCCGTTTTCTACAGTGCAATGGCCAGGACCAAGATGAAGCACATGAAGGAGTGAGTAGTGTGCTGCCTGTCCCCAGAGGATGCAGCACTAAAGCACAACCACCAAGTGTGTGATCCAGCTGTGTGATGTTGTCTTAGCTCCTTTGGGTGTTAGAACAAAATGCCTGAAACTAGGTAACTCTGGGGACCGGGAGGACAAAGGTCAAGGTGCCAGCAGTTCCCTTTTCTGGTGACGATTGGACATCTCTGCTTCCAAGATGGTACCTATCACTTCATCCTCTCGTGGTGACTGGCAGAGGGCAGAAGCACTACATGGCACATCTTTTATAAAGACCTTAATCTCATTCACCACAGGAACCCCTGTGGCCCTGTCTCTTCCAGTCCTGGCACCGTGAAAGTAAGAGAATGAAGTGCTTCCAAAACAGTGGTGCAGCAGGGCTGTGAGAGACCTTCCCATCTCAGGAGGAAAGAATGCCGAAGAGGTCAGCGTAACTGGCCCCAAGTAGGTCCCAAATCCAACCAGACCAAAGAGTCAAACCCACTGAGCCCATTAGTGTTGCTCCTCCAGCACCGTCTGCCATCTTTTTTGAGGTAGGCATCTCCTTGGCCCGGGACTCACTGTGTGGGCTAAGCTACTTGAACATCAAGTCCTAGGGATCCCCCTGTCTCCACCTCCCCAATGCCGGGATTATAAACACATACCATCACACCTGGATTTTTTAACATGTGTCCTGGAGGTTGGGTTTTGAGATCCTTGTGTGTGCAAAGTGACCTGATGACTAATTGATCTATTTTCTCAGTCCAATAAAAGTAAATCTTGAGGCTTAAGGATAATCTATGACTCCAACTCTCATTTTTTAGAGACAGAAGGGTGGAAAGGCCTGTACTACAGCTTTCAGAAGCTGGAGTCTCATACCTCCAACTTTCCCAGACTTGTTTCACATGCTGTTAGTGCTAGCGTGGCCTTAGCCCCACAGTTCCACTAGGTTCTGCCTTAGTGGGTGCCACATGTAGCAGACAGTTCTCTCCCTGGACTCGGAGGCTCTTCAGATCATACTTTGAATCTAGGTGGAGGTAGCTATTTCTCCTTTCCATAGGTCTACACTCTGTGTACCTGAAGCGTTAGCATTGCACAGATGTGCCAGAGGTTATAGCGTGTTCCCACCTGAGCAGTGGCCTAAGCTATGGCCTAAGCTACAGCTGGGTCCACTTGAGCCAAGAAACAATGTGCCAAAATACATGAAGCAGAAACTTGAGTCAGTACTGGGCAGCAAGCCTGAAGTTCTGTGAGGTCTGGCTTCTCCTAAGAACCCATTATCCCTCAAGGCCCTGGTAGCCTGTGATGGGGATAAACCTTGGAAGATATGTATGATGCCTTTGGGATCATTCTTCCATTGTTTTGGTGAGTCACATTCAGCTTCCTAGTATTCAAACAAACATAATCAAATATTTGGTTGGTTATGCCATTGGTATTCTCTTCCAAACATACTTTTTTCCCCCCAAGATAGGGTTTCTCTGTGTAGCTTTGCGCCTTTCCTGGAAATCGCTTTGGAGACCAGGCTGGCCTTGAACTCGCAGAGATTTGCCTGCCTCTGCCTCCTGAGTGCTGGGATTATAGGCGTGTGCCACCACCGCCTGGCTTCCAAACATACTTTTTTATTGTTTATGTGATCGGGCTCAGAAATATCATTTTTAGTTAACTTTTCTCTTCTCATGTTTTCCTATAAGCAGTCCCGAGAAAGCATCCCTCCATCATCACACTTTGTTGAGAAATTTCTTCTTCCAATATGCTTGTTCATCACCAGCAAAAGTTCTTTCTTCTAATGTGCTTGAACATGGATACAATTTATCCAAGGGTTTTGCCACTTTATAATGAGAGTAGCATTTCCTCTAGTTTCCAATAGCAGCTTCCTTCTGGGCTGGCATCAGAGCAGTCCTTAGCATCCATCTCCTGCTCAGTACTCTGTTCATGACCACTTAAACAATCTCTGAGAAGCCCGAGGCTCTCTGCAGCTTTCTTCTCTGGTCCTTCATCAGAATTGCACTTTGCCGTCTATCATGTCCTAAAGCTGCATCCACATGTTTGGATAGCTGTTCCTGACACATCTGGGAAATAAATTCTGTCTCAGTCCTTTTGTGTTTCTATAGAAGAATACCTAAAATTTGATCTTTTGTAAACATATAAATTTATTGTGAGTGTGGAAGTCTAAGATTGAGACACTAGCTGTTCAGTGACTGGTGAGGGTCAGTTTCTGCTTCCCAGATGGCACCTTCAGTGCAGTGTACTCATATGGCAGAAGGAACAGAATGGCAAAAAGGGTCAGAGCCAGATCCCTCCAGACATTTTATCAACTTGGTAAACCTCTTCATGACAGTTGAATTTCTATAACCTGATCAGATCCCAGATGGGCCCAGTTCTCCATACGATGGCACTGGGGGTTAACTTTCACTGTGTGTTTTGGGAGACACAATGTTCAAACAGGTGACACTTCAGTTGGCCTCTACTACAAAACTGTGTGCAGTGGTAGTTGGGATCAGGAACACTGGCCAGAAAATGCCCAGATATGCACCCCAAGCTCCTGTGACAGATTTTGTGACATGAGATGCTTAGCTTCCTAGTCTAACTCCTCCCATCCAGTCCATGTCTGTAGGTTGGAGCCCCACACCTTTTCCCTCCAATGGAATATGTAGTAAATGTTTTTAGGCTTTGTAAACCTACAGTTTCTACAAGTTCTCAGCTCTTACAGCATAAAAGCAAGCTTGGGCGATATGTCAATAATTGTGCATGCTGTATTTCTAGGCACATTATTTTGAGGCTGAAATGTTAATTTTGTATAATTTTCAGGCCTCACAATGATTATTCTTTCCTTTATTTTTTTCTTTTTATGGTGCTGATGATTGAATCCAGGGCCTGAGCATGTTAAGAGCAAGGCCTCCAGTGAGCTATGTCTCCAGTTCAGTTTGTTTTTCCAACCACTAAAAATATAATGACAATTCCCAACTCATAGGATGCATGAAAATGAGAGGGGGTGGATTTGGCCTTTGAACTGTGTGTTTTGCTGGCCCATACTACCAATATTCTAACTCAGGAATTGCCCTCTGAAACTTATTACCTAAATGAATAATAATTAGGGAAGGTGAGGGAGAATCATTTCCCAGTCATATTGCTTATGAATTGTCCCTGAAATATATTGTATCATCCAGACCACTGTTTGAAAGAAAACTTGATGAATTTTTCCAAACAGAAAGCTATAAGCATGCTTAGATGCTCATTGCTTGTGAGTTCTTCCTACAACAAGATGCTCACAGGGTAACACAGTTACCATGACAACAACTGAGTCCCGGGAACTGGAAATGGGAGACTTGGGACTCATTTTCCAATATCTTCCTAGCTCCATCTCTCCTCATGAGGAAGATGTAAGAGAAAGATTTACTAATCTCTCAATTGATGATCTTTAAAGAAAAGAACAATAGCGGACTTATTTCACTCTTGAACATTAATATGGCCATGAGGATTTTTGTTATTTAAGGCTTCATTACTTTTTGCAATGTACACAATGTCCCATTACCTAACATATTAAAAGATGCTTCAAATAAATGAAACCAAAGAGGCTTTGTCAGACTGAACTGACCAAAGTACATTCTAGTTATTTTATTACTGATTAATTATTAGACTTTTAAAAAATTTTGCATACAATATATTTTGATTGTATTCTTTCCTCTCCCCCAACTCCTTCCAGAGCCTCCCCTCTTTCCTACCCACCCAACTTCATATTCCCTCTCTCTCTCTCTCTCTCTTAAAAAAGACCCTAAAATAAAACCAAAACAAACAAAACACAAAAGTACACACACACACACACACACACACACACACACACACACACACACACTCACACACTCACTCACACAAACAACAAACCATGGAGTCAGTGTTGTGTTGGTCAGCCACTCCTGGGCACAGAGCTTACTCTGGAATGTGGTTGATATGCCCGATGACACTCCATTGGAGAAAACTGATTTTCCCTCTCCCAGAGCTGACCTTCGTCAACCTGTGCAGATCTGTCTGGGAGATGTGGGATTTGAGGACCTAAAAGAATGGGGTCGACTACAGTTAAATGCTACAGACTTTACTTCAGTTTCAGTGGACTTTTATACACGAATGTAACAAAGAAAGCAATGATCCAAGAAAGGTTCTTTGAGTTCAAGAAAACATGATCAGAAAAACATGTAAACAAACTCCAGTGAGCACTTACTAAATATTAACAGAGCCTCCTTTCCCAGAACTTTCTCAGGTCAGACCAATTCAAACACAGTTGCCTGGCACACACTGTAAATTACTCTGGGAAAGCGTAAAAGCAAGCCAGATGGCCCTATCCAGAGTCAGGGTACTGTTCTGACATCCAACAAGAATAAGTATGTCTTATAAATTGAATATAAATGTTTGTCACAGGGGGCCCCAAATCACATCCAAGAACAATCCAGGGAACAAAACGCACCTGAGGGAAAAGGGCCTCCACCTGTTTTCCTGAAGGCTCTCTCACAGTTCCCCAAGGCAGTGTTTACCAAGCACCTTTCTTCTGCCACCCAGCAGGCTTCATTTGCAGATAGCTTTTTGGTTAAAGGAGGACCTTGTGAGCACTTCCCTCCCTGTGCTGGGATTTGGTCTTCCTTAGTTCTTGACTGAATGTGACTAGTAATTTTGTGGCTTGCCTTTTAATATGGACCAGTGCAGTTCAAGCCTCTGCCACTTGGATGGAGCTGCTCCTTTGGAGGAGAAACCTACTGTCCCCTTATACTCCATGTCATAAGGTCCTATATCATTCTAGAAAAAAAGGAAGAAAGGAGAAAGGGAAGAACGAGGCCTAGACAGACAGACAGAAAGAAATTGAGGCTGCAGAGCAGTATGTCTTCTGAAAAGGCTGTATTTACCCAGATTCTCAGACTTAGAACCCAGTCAGAGAGGGGAGCCCTGCTGTCCCTTCACTGTACAGTGACGCACATGCTCATACAGGTGTCAGCTGTGAAAACCCAGAAGAGATCAAGGAGTGATGTATGTCCTCAGAGAGGTCATAGTGTTTATAAAGTGTCAAACGGCAAGTCAAAGGCTGGACAGCAACACGGGGGTGCTATAACACAGGCGATGGTTAGGAGCAGTCTGCTGGGACGGAGAGCAGGTGCTACACATGGTCAGCAAGGAAAGTTAGGAGGCTTCAGAGAGAAGTGGAAACCTGCTGTGGCTTTCACAGAGGAGTGGGGTTTAGAGAGGTGAAGAGAAGGGTGGTTTTCTGACCTTTGCTGAGTGAGTTTCTTTCTTTGCTCTGTTAGGTTTTGATTTGTTTTGAGACAGGGTCTTAGCTCATAGCCCAAGTTGGCCTGAAACTCACTATCCTCCTGCCTCCGTCTCCTGAATAATGAATGGGATTATAGGTGTGAACCACCATGCTGCCTCTAGAAAGTATTTTCTAAGATTCAGCGTCCTGGTCTGCAAAGTGGTAGCATTATTTCTACAGCTGAATCCTTAGGATGCTGACTCAGGGTGGAGATTAATGTTCTGGTTTTGGGGGGTATGCTCTTGAGATGGACATGTGTACTTTATAAAGAGAAGTAAGCAGGCTGGCTGTGGAGAAACACACACGCACATACATGTACATGAGCAAATTTTGTGTGTGTGTGTGTGTGTGTGTGTGTGTGTGTGTGTGCGCGCGCGCGCAGGTCCACAGATGCCATCTTTTGTATGTGGAATTCAGGAAACAACTCTTGTTTTCCACATTATTGAGGCGGGGGCTTTCTTGTTTCTGCCAAGCTTTGTACTCATGGTGAGCTGGCCTTCCAGGGGGTTCTCCTGTCCCTGCTTCCCATCTTCTCTGGTGCTGGGATGACAGATGTGCCACATCCAGCTGTATCCCTGGGTTCTGGGGAGCACTCAGGCCACCAGGCTGTACAGCAAATACTTTCACCCACTAAGCCATCATCTCCCCAGCTCCTGGTTTACTGTTGATCTGGAATACAAGCCAGGATCACACATGACACTCAGTTGTCACTACTTCATTTATGATAGAGCTGTTCTTCACCCATTCATTGTCCTCATGACATGGCCATTTTGAGAGTGTAAGACAGTTTTGTAAGATGACCCTCACTCATCTCGTTTGTTTCATGATTATTTGACCCAGGCTAGACATTTTGGTGGCATCCGACACACTCAATTCTGTGTACCCATGTGAAATTTTAACATTTTAATCCCAGAAAATTGAAGACTATATAAAAATACCCAGTATAATCAATCCCTTCACCAAGACTCATCAACCTTACCAGTGCAGTGATTGGCAACTCATGGCCAATTTTGTTTTTCTGTATTTCACCAATTTCTGTATTTCACCAATTCCATGTTACATTAAAGGTTTGTTACAACTTTTATTTATTCGTTATGTTTTTATCCATTTAGTGTTTCAGTAAATATATACAAATTCACAGTCTTCAACATTTTCTCTTTCATATCCATTAATCATCTCAAAGTCTAGATGTTCAAAACTCAACTGGATTTTTCTGCCACTGTCCTAAGAAAGATCTAGGTTCCACCTAGACAGCTCCAGTGCAGTTATCAGTTCCTCCAAAGGCCTACAGTGATGCCGTTGTCTATTGTGAGTGTGCAAAGCTCTCTGCGGAAGCTGAGGAACAGGACACGTGGGGTCCCATTGCCAACCTTCAAATTCTCTCAGCTGCGGGATCCTGGGCCTATGTGACTTAGCCTATTCAGTGTTTGGCACAAAGTCAACCCTAGCACAGCTGTCAAGGGAGGGCAAGGTGACTCGGCGATTAGATTCATGTTCCCGTTCACCACTTGTCCTAGTTAGCTTTATTGTCAACTTGAGTCTCAGTTGAGGGATGGCTCAAATTCAGATTTGCCTGAAGGGGATTGCCTTGACTGTCTTGATTTGATGTAGAAGGGCCCACTGTGGGCAGCACCATTCCCAGAGCAAGTAGTCCCTAGGGTTTATAAGCAAGTTATCTTAGCAAGAGCTGAGTGTGGGGGCAAACCAGCAAACGAGCAAGCAGCATTCATTGTCCATGGGTTCAAGTTCTGCTTGAGTTCCCGTCCTGACTTTCCTCAGTGATGGACTGTGACCTAGAAGCTTAAGCCAAACAAACCCCTTCCTATCCTAAGTTACTTTAGGTCAGAGTGTTTGATTACAGCAGCAGAACTGTAACATATAACATCAGTGATGAGCGTGTGTCCTTGGAAGGGTTGCGCAGCATCTCAGATTTCTCTCCTGCAAAGTAAGATTTCCTCATAGGTATTGCTTACAAACTGTATGGCTGTGGTAGGCTTCTTGCTATCCAGTTCTTCTATCTTAAATTAACCCATTTCTATTAATCTATAAGTTGCCACATGGCTCGTGGCTTACCGGTTCCTTACATCTCCCTTGTCATGGCGGCAGCTGGTAGTGTCTCTCTGCCTCAGCCTTCCACTTCCCAGAATTCTCCTCTCTGCTTGTCCCACCTATACTTCCTGCCTGGCTACTGGCCAGTCAGTGTTTTATTTACTAACCAATTAGAGCAACACATTTGACATACAGAACATCCCACAGCACTTCCCCTTTTCTTTTTTTTTTTTTCAAAAAGGAAGATTTTAATTTTCACATAATAAAATTACAGATAACAAAACAATTATCAGGCAAGAATTACAGTTTAAAAATCTAGTCTTGGTTTTAAGGTGCTCTGCAATGACATGACTGTGCACTAAACACAGTTTATTATCATGTTCAGCTCAGCTCCAGGGGTGGACCCATCTGGGGCATCAAGGGAATAAAGAAAAGAGAGTGCACAGACACACAGAAATGCTGGGTCTGCTGGTCTGGGCTCTCTGGTGGAGAAACTGCAGTGCCTAGGATGATCAGGATGTTGATTGCATAGATTTGAACAGAGAGGCAGATTGTTGTACAGCTGAGAGAAGGAGGTAGGCTTTGCTAATGTAAGTAGGAGCAGTCTCTGTAGGGGACAGTCTCCAGGCCATAAATATCCCAGAGGAGAAAGCTGTGATGGACATTTTCTAGACACGCTATCAGCATCCACATTGGGATCCCCATTTCTGGAGCATCACCCTGGGGCAAGGCTTTGCTGTTCATCGATGTGTCTGGGGATAGGGTCCTCAGCATGGCCATGCCATATCAACAGTGCACATTCCCTGAGGACTTGACTCTCTTGGGGCTTTCTTCCCTCCCCATGGTTTATGGAATTTCACAAACATTTAATAGCTGTTGACTGCTTATAATGAACTCCTGATACATGTACGTTTGCTTCCCAAGCCAAGTATCTGAAGAGTTGTCAAGGGTTGGTCTGCTGAGAGATGTTTTTAACCTGAGGGCATCTGGCTGTGAGGGAACTATTTGTAAAGGCACAAATAGCTTGAAACAAAGCACTAATGCCAGCTTGGTAGAAAAGTATCAGGAAGTCACTAACTATATAACCCATTTTTTTCATCCTCCAACACCTTACTTTCTGCCATGGCTACTTCTTACTCCTGTAGGGAAGACCACTCCAAAAATGAGTGTCCTGTGTTGGGCATAGTCAGTATGCAGCTCTCCACATTTATTAACTGGTGCCTTCAAAGCCATTGGAAAGTAGGAAGGATGACAAGAAATTAGTATGGACTTTTTTTTTTTGCTGAGCAAGTTCCATGTATATTCAAAGATAATGTTATTTATGGATGGATGCATGTATATTTATCCACCTCCTAAAATCTCTATGCCAGGGCAAGGTTTCTAAATGCTAATTGAGAAGAACCTTTTTACCACCATAAGCTAGATTGAGTCCATGCCTGGGTCTAGGCTATGTTCTGGAGGTGAAGAAAAAGACACCATGGAATGACATCTGGGCAGCATTCACCTCTGCAGAGATTGACACTCTGTCACCAACAGATGGCTCCTTTGACTACATAGGCCACCGAAAAAAGAGCTCACTCCTGCATACTTTTCTTGTAGATTCAGCTTTCCACATCCAGTGGTCTCATTAGTGTCTCAGACCTCATAAAAGCATGAGCATCACCTGGAAGCTGTGACAAATGCAGGCTGTCTGGAATTGCCACTCCTGAGTCAGAACTCGCCTTGTAACAAACTGTCTGGAGAGTCATGTCACATCCAAGTTGGGGACATTTTTTGCCAATGACAAGTCATAATAAAAGTCAAATGACATGTAAAATATGTATTCTTATTAATATATTTGTTATGACACTCAAATTTTTAGGGCTTAAAATATACTTGTTTTGCATTCATTTTAATAAGGAAGACGTATAATTGATATACAGTGGAACTTCTGGACCCTTTTCAGCATCCAGTTCTATGAGTTTGGACAATAGCACTGCTTTTACTTATGTAAAATATAAAATCCCATTGCCATTCATACTTCTAAGTTCATAGTTCCGTCAGTTTTGACAGCACAATCAAGATTAAGGGACAGTGTGGTCTTCTCCCAAGTTCCCTCCTGGTGTCTCCTTGTGGGTTGGGTCCTTCCAGCATATTGTGTCCCTGGCAGCATCCATCTGTGTCTGTATTTCCTTTTCTAAAACATCATCTAGATGGCATTACCATTACATCATAGACTGTGACTAGGACGGTGGATAGGGATCGAGATGAAGAGTTTGACACGTGCTGGAACCTGTGCGTCTGAATCCCTTTGCCCCTGAATTATCATGAGGAGATGCAGGCTTTGGAGTTAGAGCCTGGTACCTCATGAGTGTTTGTTCTCAAGCATCTAGTTCTGAGTGTTCTGTTAAAGCGACCTGCCACCGAGGAAATTCTGAGGCTACCCTGGCTTTACTGCTAGGCTTTGCCAAGCTCTTAGAGTTGTCAAGAGCTCTTAGTGCCTAGACATGGTAGGTAGAAGCAGCCTCCACTACCATACAAGTGAGATTTTGAGGGATTAGAGCTACTCTGCCAAGACTCAACCTGATAATGAGAAGCCCTAAAGGTCTGAGCTAGGCAGAGACCACCTTGTTTTCTGAGACAAGATCTCTCACTGAACCTGGAGCTCATCGATATGGCTAGACTGAATGGCCAGAAAGCGCTAGGGCCCAGCTTGTCTCTGAGTCCCCAGCACTAGGTTTCCAAGTGACTTTTTACGTCAGTGTTGGTGATGGGAACGCAGTTCCTCATGTTTGCACAAGCACTACACTGCCTGAGCCATCTCCCCAGTGCCTCCTATATAGTCGTTGTTGAAGAGGAGAGGCTACCTAGCACTCTGATGTGTGAGCAAGCACAGCTGGAACAGTGTGTGCACTTCCCAATGCCCCACACTGGTTCATTTTCTCTCCAGTAGACCACGCTGCAGGGCCTTCCTTCCCTAAGTGGCGTGTGAAGGCACCTGGGAGAGAGGGAAGGAGAAAATATTCATACATTTCTGGTGCTTTCGTTGTTGAACTTGCCTGTCAACTGTTTGAGATATCTTACCAAGGTCAGAAAACAGCCTGGCAGAGAGGGCTGAGGTCAACTCTTTAGAGGCTGTAGAAGGCATGAGAAGATTCCACAGGCAACACTGAGGTCAAATGCAGTAAGTGGTTTAGCATCCAGTAGCTGATTCACATATTGTTGAAACTGTTCCCTCACTTTCAATCACAATAAGACCTTAGCAGAGGAAGGTCACACTGAAAATGAGAAGCCCATGGCCTTTACTGTCCTCAGTAGCTTGGTACATGGTGCCTGGTCTTAGCAATGGCTTGTAAAGCATCTTGGTTGAGCAGTACACTTGTTAAGGAAATGTTTGCCCCAAGGAGGACACAGGGTTTGTCCTGGTGTCTGTTCGGGTTCTGAGCCAAACCAAAGCTGTGGCAGTGTGATGTGGAATGAGGCTTGCTCTTGACATTTTCCTCTGTACAGGGAGTGCACGAAACCAGACATCTGCTATTGCATGTCACTCACACCTTCTACATATGAAGTGGGCAGGCCACCCTGTCTTATCAGTAATTAGGTGGTACTTGCAAAGTTCTAAAACTTTCCCACTGTCTGACATCTCAGAAGTGGCAGGCTGCATATCAAGATGCCCGAGAGCCTGGTTAAATCTGGTTTAACCCCAATGCTGGTAAGCACTGCCAAGGGGAGATGGGAAGAGAGCTGGGTGACAGGGAAGGCGAGGGCCGTCCGGAATTCTAGGGAGCCTTGTTGTTTCCATGAGAATTTTATGTACCCGGAAACTGCTCTGGAGCCTGGTCACTCTGACTTGGTAGTTGTCAGCACATGGCAACCCCACTGGGTTGGTGATGAGAATGGGGAAGGTGGAACATCATCTTAAGCTGACCAGCAGGGCTGGCTCTGCTCTCACACTCTGTCCTCGCCCCATGTTTTCCTGGGTCAGTATGTATTTTGATAGCATCTCATTTGTGCAGGGCTCTCTCTCTCTCTCTCTCTCTCTCTCTCTCTCTCTCTCTCTCTCTCTCTCTCTCGTGTGTGTGTGTGTGTGTGTGTGTGTGTGTGTGTGTGTGAAGAACTTAATATTTCAACATTTCCAATGCCTTATAAATAAAGCCAGTTGTCTCACTGATTGAAATAACCCTTCAGTAGAGAAACAGTCAAAGCTATGGTTCTTTTCATCGGGGTTCAAATCTGATCGAGAGATGTTAGGTTCACCTTCAGCATTCACTTTCTTTAATAAAAGGCAGGTGTCATGGGGCAACTCTGAGGGGACAACTGATTGAAACTAGCACTTCAATGTTAAAACAACAAAGCTTACACATAACACTTGGTAACCAGCAAATGAGGGCTCCTTGTTTAAAGAGAGAGTGTTGAATATGCATGAAGGGCAAAAAACCCTTCCAGGAGCCTGTCAGACCTCTTTGTCTTGTCTTAAGGGCCAGGACCAATTAATTCCTCTTTTCTTGAGAGTTTGTTGGGTGTGAGGCATTAGCTATGGACAAACAGCAGACGACTTATGATCTGTGAAGGCAAGTGGATAATTGAAAGTGTGGTTCAAAGGTTGGAAGTAAGTGTGGACTGGAGAGGTGGCCAAGTTAGTAAAAAAAAAAGTCATTTTTTCTTGTTTTTGTTTGTTGTTTTAAAAGGTGAGCATGGTGGTGTGTTCTTGCAAGCCAGTGCTGGAGAAGTAGACATGGGAGAATCCCCAGAGTGTATTGGTCAACTAGCCTAGCCTACTTGGTGAGGTATATGCCAGTGAGAGAGGCTGTCATTATAAAAAAAAAAGGTAAATGGCACCCAAAGTCAAGGTTAACACATGTGTGAGCACACACACATGTGCATATATACACACACAGAATACACACATGTGCACACATATACACATAGATCACACGTGTGCACATATATACACATTGAACACATACATGTGCACATACATACACATAGAACATACCCACATGTTCACATATATACACATACACAGATCAGCAATGAATGTCATATGCCTTGTGAGTGGTGCAGGTGCTCCTGAAATTCAAAGAAGGAGCCCATCTCCTCCAAAGGGATGGGCTCATCCATGTCCTACCTACTGTGTCTATTTCCCCTGTTCAGGAATGAGTTGACCTTTCCTATGGAGGCAAGGTTCAGCACATACAACCGGTTCCTACCATTCCAGTGTAGGCAACTTCAGTTGGAACCTCAGCCCATGCCTGTGGTCATTCAAAGCTTAGATTCCTGAGTGCTATGAAGATCTTGTACTCTGGACTTCTGTCTGTTTCATCCCTATTCTGTAACACAATCACTTAGTGTGACAATCTAACCTATATATCGATTTTCCCTACTGCGGGTCAGCCAAATCTTCAGCAAGGCCAGTTACCTCTTCAGAAGACTGGGAGCTGATGAGGAGGGCTTATGTCCTAAGGATGTAAACAAGTTCAGACTGATCCTTCTGTTTAATGGCTACTCTGACTCTTCAGTAGTAGGGGGGCTCACCAGAAAGCCAGGCCTGAGATCACTCACACAGAGCCTCTCCTGGGCACTCTCTGGATTTACACATAGGTGCAGGGAAGGGAGCAGGAACAACCAAGGGCAAAGAGAGCTGTGGTACAACCTCAGGAAGGCCTGGTCCCTAGCATAAAAGCCACTGACTCTGGGATGGGCTTGCATTTGCCCCACAGTGACATGTGGGACTAAACTTAGAACACAGTGGACACCAGTCACTGACTGCAGCATGCAGGTTGGGTATAAGTTGAGTACAGACTGAGGCCTGGGCTGAGCTGAAAACAATTTCCCAGAGCCCTGGTGGCTGTAGGCTGCCAGCCAGTGCCACTTTGAGCAGCTTGAAAATGAGGTTTCTTCATTCTGGAGGGTGCTCTCCACCCAGGTTCCTGTCATCTCCTGGATCATTTCATCACCTCCTATTGGGGCCTCGGCCTCCCACTTTCTTCCTTAAAGTCTTCTCTAGGGATGTTTCTAGATGGAGGTGCACATGTGTAGATGTGCCAGCTGAAGCCAAATGCCTTCACACCATAATTCCACTTCTTTGGTCTAAATGTCAGGAGCCTCTTGGGCACTGCTGTGAGAAGAATGTGGCTTTCCAGAAGCCTAACAGCCCTTCCCACTGTGGGTTTAGACAGATCCCTGTGCCTCCCCGAGCCTCGGGTTCTTCCCCTTTGAGAAGCAGGAATACTCAGCATCTGAGTGTTCAGTTGTACTCTGTGGAATGTGGAGAAGGCACCCAGTAAGTGCTGGAGGCCCCTTCTCTCACCGGCTGCTTGACTTTTTCAGTTACCATTCATCAGCCCAGGTGTTTATAGGTTGGTGTCTGATTATAAATACTTTTTCATTATTTTTTTCACTATTCAAATTTGAAATCAAGCAGAAAATCCACAAGAAGGTCCTGTAGTTAGGATCAGCTCCCAGACAGAGGTACAGGGATGGAGAGTGGAGAAGAGTTGGCTGCCATCTTAGTGTCCCCTACTTGTTCATAGTTAAATTAATGTGTTTTTTCTTATTATTTTCATATCTGAGAGCAACAGGTACCATTTTGAGATAGCTAATCATAACTATGATAAAATTACAATAAACTGATATAGCTGTTCCAATATTATTTGAAATACTCATATCTGTTTGATGCTCAAAACCCCGAACTGGGCACCACATAAGGAGAAGGAAGTCTGATGTTTATGGCTCTGTTCACTGAGTTTTGACAGTTTCTAACTTGCCACATCTGGGCCCCTAGTTCACGGGACCTTGGTAACGAGGCTGAGAGCTTCTGCCAGGCAGTAAGGTTTATAGATACTGGCAAAAAGTAACTCCCCAAATCCACATTATTTGGGGTTATTGATGATATGGGGTAGAGTCTGGGCATCAGAGCTGTCCTTCATCAGGCTCTTGTAGGTGTGGAATATCCAGAAGAACTCTTAGTTAAGTCCAGAATAATGAACAAACCTTAGACAAACTGGACGGATATTAGGGTTGTATGGAAGCTCGTGTGGAAGCACAGGTGTTTTCTGGCTAGGTGGAGGGGTGACCTGGTAGTGGGTACACCCCTTTTTATGTGGCCAGGAGTGTTCAGCCGATGCAGAGATCCTTGCCACTGGGACCCAAGAGTCAACTGCCATTTGAGAAAGGCTGTAAGTTTGCTTACTTGAACTGCTACAAGGACGTTCCTGAGAATCTTTTTTTTTTTTTTTTGAGATCAACTCCATCTAAGAAGCTTTAGATAAGTACATTGTTACTTCTTTATTAAAGGGGTTTTGCTTGATTGGTAGATAACCTGCCCTGAGAACACAAAGACCAGAGTTTCATCCTCAGAGCCCATGTGAGAATGCTGGATGTAAGGTCTAAGAGATGACTTGAGGGGACATGAGCTAAATTCTCCAAAACCTATGTTAAAAAAAACAAAAACAAAAACAAAAACTGGGCGTGGAGGTGTTTCTGTAACTCTAGCACTGTGAAGAGACAGGGGACAAGGCCACCAGCCTAGCTCCAGATTCAGTGAGAAACCTTGTCTCAAAGGGATAAAGCCAAGAGTGATAGAGGACACCTGACATCCTCCTCTGGCCTCTGCATGTGTGCATGCACTCACGTACATCTGCCACCACACACACACACACACACACACACACACACACACACACACACACACACATGCCAGCACTTGTTATAGCTGTGCTGGAGAGGTAGAGACAGGAGGATCCCTACGGCTGCCTCTTCAGCCAGTCTAGCTTCCTTGGTGGGCTTCAGACCATTGGAGGCTGTATTTCAAAGGAGATGGACAGCCTCCCTAAGGATGAAACCTAGAATTGTCCTCTGGGCTACACATGTGCATGAACATCTGTACATGTGTGTACCCATGCACATGAATGCACATACACACATGCATGAAATAAATTCAAATAAATAAGCAAAGTGATAAGTAATGCCTAAATTTTAAGACTATCAACTGGGTTGGGGAGATAGCTCAGTTGGTAAAGTGTTTGCTGTGTAAGATGAGGGCTTGAGATGGGTCCCCAGAACCCATCCAATATAGCCGAATATGGTGGAAGGTTGTGATCCTGGTGCAGGCAGGTCCTGGGGTGTGGTGATATTTTATTTGTACTGAAATGTGATTTTATTTGTATATTAATAAAGTTGCCTTGGGGTCAGAGCAAGCCATAGCAGAAGCTGGGTGGTGGTAATGCATGCCTTTAATCCCAGCACTTGGGAGGCAGAGCTAGGCAGGATTTCTGTGTGTTCAAAGATACAGCCAGCATGGAGACACACACCTTTAATCTCAATACCAACCATAGAAGACCTGGAGGTCTGTACAGAGAGGCAGTGACGAGGAGTCATGTGGCTGGGTTTACAACCAATGAGAAGGCAGAATAGAAAGTCTATATAAAAGACAGGACACAGGAAGTAGGTCTCGCGGAGAGGAAAGACAGAGCAGCAGTGAAGGGTAAGGTTTTCATCTCTCAGCTATTGCTCAGACCTCTTGGCTTTTAACTCTGCGATTGGCTCTGTGTTTCTTATTTAACAAGACAGTTACATCTACACTGGGGTGTGGTGGTATTGTGTTCCCCAAAATATTGTGCACTCTAATAAACTTATCTGGGGTCAGAGAACAGAATGGACACAATATTAAACATAGAGGTTAGACAGTGGTAGCACACGTCTTTTATGCTAGCATTCCAGAGGCAGAGATCTACCTGGATCTCTGTGAGTTCAAGGCCACACTAGAAACAGCCAAGCATGATGACTCATGCCTTTAATCCCAAGAAGTGAGCCTTTAGTCCCAGGGAGTGATGGCAGAAAGCAGAAAGGTATATAAGGCGTGAAGACCAGAAACTAGAAGCTTTTAGCTGGTTAAGCTTTCAGGCTTTGGAGCAGCAGTTCAGCTGAGATTCATTCTGGATAAGGACTCAGAAGCATCCAGTCTGAGGAAACAGGATCATCTGAGGAATTGGCGAGGTGAGGTAGCTGTGGCTTGTTCTGCTTCTCTGATCTTCCAGCATTCACCACAATACTTGGCTCCGGGTTTATTTTATTAATAAGACTCTTTAAGATTCATGTTACACTGGGGCTCCCTGACAGGGCAGTGTAGGTTCTATGGAAATTTCTAGGCCAGTGAGAGACTCTGTCTCAAAAACAAGGTGGATGGGTCCCGAAGGATGCCAAGGGTGACCTTTTGATTCCACAAGAAAATGTACACACACACACACACACACACACACACACACACACACACACACGTGTATAAACATGCACAGACATACAGATACAGTCTGGTATACAAAGAACAGTAAGTGATATATCTTCCTACCAAGCTAGAGAGCGCTGTGGATTGGATTCACTGCAAGCCTTTCAACTGTCCAGACACCAAGCAGAGCTGCCCACCTGTATTTAGCTCTATTTTATGTATTCAGTGCCATGAAATTTCCCATAAGCATTGCTTTTGCTAGATCTCACAACACTGTGGGGCTCTCCAAAATGTGGTCCCTCTGGAAGGGTGACCCACACTGAGCAGTCGTGAATTACAGTACGTGTTGCTCTACCTGGACACTGGTTCGCATGGTGGCTTCCACTCAGGAGGATGCTCTGACAAGCCCTAGCTCCATGCATTCTCCTGTCTGTCTGTCCAGATCATGTGGTCTGTGTTTGCCCTGTGTCCAGCCTCTTTATGAAATCTACAAGAGCTGTCGATTTTCTACCCAGCCTTTGGATAGAATGCAACTCCTTTCACGGTGACCCAGAGACCAGAAGTCTTCTCTCCACTTTATCTAGCACCTCCTAGATTTAAAAAAAAAAAAAAAAAAAGCTTCCCAGAATGAACCAAACTCCCAATAAGAGAGAGCTGTGGGTGAGTGTGTCTCCAAAGGAATTCTCTGTTGCAAGCTTAGTCCCTAGTGTGGTGATGCTGAGGGATGATGGAGCCTTTGGGAGGAACCTAGGATAAGATGGTTAGTCATTCAGATGGACTAGGAAAGCAAAGGAGAGGACTCTGTTTCTGGCTCTGGCTTTTTATCTCTGTCTGTCTATGTCTCTCCCTCTCTGTCCCCCTCTCCTCTCCTCTCCCTCCCTCCCTTTGTCTCTCTGTCTCTGTGTCTGTCTGAAAGTGCAAGTTTCTGTCCTGCCAGCAACTCCCAAATACGCAGCAGCTGCTTCCCAGATCACCACCCAGAGGCTTATATTAATTATAAATGCTGGGCCAGTAGCTCAGGATTATTATTAACTAACTTTTACACTTAACTCATAATTCTTTTATATGTTTAGTCATGTGGCTTCGGACCTTTTCTCAGTACAGCATTCTCATCTTGCTTCCTCTGTCTTTGGATGGTGACTCCTGACTCAGCCCTTCCTCTTCCCAGCATTCTTAGTTTGCTCGCCCCGCCTATACTTCCTGCCTGGCTATTGGCCAGTCAGCATTTTATTAAACCAATTTGAGTGACAAACCTTTACAGTGTACAGAGGATTATTCCACAGCTCCCCCACATCCCTCTTTCTCCACTCCCTTCTCAGTGTATCCTCCCTCCTAAACATTTGTACTTGAGACTTCCCCCAGAGCCAAGCAAAGCTGGTGCTATGCTCTTGAGCCTCTTGAACTCTTAAGCTCTGTGCTCGGCAACCCTTACCCTTCATAAACCACACAGCCTCAAATCTTTTATAGAACAACGGGGAACAACAATACAGCAAGTGTTATCTCTTGTTTAATTCAGTAGCATTTATTGACTCCTACTGTTTGTAGAGACTAGTGCTTGCTACTATAAGGAGCATAGAGAAATAAATTTATGATATTTGCCTTTGAGGGACTGAAAGCCAACCTCACTTAAGGATATATTTATGTTCTAATACTTCATCAGGATCATTTTAAAAAATGACTCACAGTTAGCACATCTGAATAGCATATTTTGCTGATCTGGGATTAACACTTATACCTGAGAACAATTTTTCAGTCTGTGTTAGCATCACGAAAAAGACAATAAACCTAGTTGAATAGCACAGAGGGAGAACATTAGGAAGTCAGCGTACTGACTATCACTGCCTGGCCATGTGTGTCACTTGGTTCTGAGTTTCTACAAACCCAGGTCAAATGGGCATCAAGAAGGTATAGTTGTAACACTCATCATCAAGAATGCCAACACATTAGCAGTTCTTCAAGCAGGACCAAGCTTTTTGCATGGTGTTTGATGTAGAGCATGCTGACTGAAATATTAGCCCAGGTAGTTTCACAGAAACACACTTGGGAATTTCACAATTTGACTCACTGCTGATGAAAAGCCACCCAATGATGAACTAAGCCCTGAACTATCTTAGGGGCTTAGCTATGTATGTTCGCTTCTCAGTTCTCAAACTAAAAATATGTAACCCTTGTAGAGAAGATAGGCACAAAACTGAAGGCAGAGTTTGATTTAAGTCTTTTGGGGAATAAGTAACAGGGGTGCTCTTGGCTGGTTGGATGGCTATATTCTCTACTATAGACTTATTTTCTTTTATGTGTATGGGTGTTTTACCTGCAGTATGTATATGAGCTATGTGAATGTTGGTACCCATGGAGGTCAGAAGAGGGTGTCAGATCCCCCCTAGGAGTAGAGTAACAGATGGTTTGTTAACCACCATGTGTGTGCTGGGAATTGAACCTGGGTCCACTAGGAGCAACGGTCTAGCCCCCATATGTTCTACTCTCATTAATTAATAGGAGTGTTCTGACTTTCTAGTTTTTTTTTTTTTTTCCAAGACAGGGTTTCTCTGTGTAGTCCTTGCCATCCTGAAATTCACTCTGTAACCCAGGCTGGCCTTGAACTCACAGAGACTCGCTTGCCTCTGCCTCCTGAGTACTGGGATTAAAGGCAGCACCGCCACCACCTGACTTCCTATTTTTATGGTCACGTCCCAGTCAAAGAACATCAAGGTATGGCTATTACTGCTGATGTTCTGAAAGGAAAAATTGAGATGACGTTAGAGGGTCAAGGAGAGCCTCATCACTCTTCAGCTACACTTCTGTGATGCTTGGCCCATTCTTTCACAATACCATCTTACCTGCAGGGACCTGGTAATGAGGCACGGAAGGATTTAATGCAGCTGTCTAAAACCTGTCAAGGATTTCGTGTGTTTAACCAACTCTACACTACATCCTAAAAATTTCTGAATACAAAATATGCCAATAAATTCTAGTGACTAAACAAACTGGACAAGGTGCCAGGAGACACTTTATCCCCACTGTACTGTTCTTTACCTGACCTGCAGTTTTCTCTAGTGTTGGAACTCCTGTTCTCCCTGCCAGGAGGGGTCTGCCTACCACAGTGCTGAGAAATGCATTGGCGTATATACGTTTTCCTAACTGATCCTTTGGGAAAACCACAAATCTATACTAGTTAGACTCTCCAGTTGTTATTTGGATTATTAAAAATAATTGACATTAAAATAATGTACTGGGCCTGCGCTTAGATGGGTTGTTCTTTGTCAGAAGCCTGAATACTATAAACCAGCCTCCTGTCCACTGCCTGCAAGACTCAGGAAGCTGGCCTTGTGTTTGGTGAGGTTCTGTTCCCACTGCTCTATGATCACACCAAGGTCTTCATGGTCTGCAGCCTACATGTAGAAGAAAAGATGCTTTCCAATTTCATTTTTCCATAAAACCATTTTTTTTAATGTTTGAGAACCTTGTGCATGTATAAAACAAAAGAAGATCATATCTATTCCCAGTTCCCCACCTCAAGCTCTTCTCATATTCTCCCGACATGCCCCCGCTAACTTTAGGGGTTTCCCCAACAACCCACTAAGTCCAGGTAGAACTTATCTTCATGCACATGGAAGTGAGGCCATGCACTGGAACATGGGATGTGGGGCTCTGTGCTGGAACATGGGATGTGAGGCTCTGTGCTGGAACATGGGATGTTGGGCCCTGTGCTGGAACATGAGTTACCAGATGGTGTGAGAAATGAACACCCCTTTCATTCAGGAATGTGACCTATTTCTGGAGGCATATAGGACATGATTTCCTTACTGCATTTTTTTCCAAAGGGAAAGAGACGTTTAGTATAGTTCAGGCAGACATATCTTCTGGTTTTTCACTGACTCTTCAGCACACAAGAGATGCTCAGGAAGTGTGTGAGTGAATGGGTGAAGGTGTGGAACATATGATCCCATAAAAACAAGTTATGCCCTTTATTGTACTTGTGGGTTTCCAAAAGGTTGTTATCTGTAGCAATGGAACAGATCTTTGGTTATCCTAAATAGATTCTGAATAAAGGCTAGGCTCATTCTCAACTAGACAGGGAGTTATAGACAACCTCAGTGATGGATAGCTTAGCTATTACTTTTCTGGCAATCTTATTTTTAAAAATCTCTTGAATCTCAGCTCCCCCCATTTCCTCTTACTTTGTACATAGCACATATCTCAAAGTGAAAAGTGGTGCCAAAGGTGCTGTGATTCACACTTTCTGAGTGCCAGCTGCAGTGGGGGTGCTTGGGGGGCTGCCTCTGAACATCTGTAGGAAGAGTTACCATCTATATCTGTACAAAAAATGACAAGTAGAGGGAAAGACAGAGTTGTATAACAGCATACTATTATATCTCTCCATAGTTTGCAGCACCCAAACTCTGCTCTAAATGGAGAATGTTCCATGTTTTGAACACAGCTGTTGGCCACACCCAGGATAGATCATTGTACTTGGGCAGCATCTTGCTGGCTTCCAGCACCAGCATCACCATCACCAACTCCTTCCTGGGCTGGGGGTATGGGGGATAATAGGTAAACTCTTCCATAGGACCCCAGAATCTTTCATCTTTTAATTACAGGCATCCAGAACTGTGTCTGTCTGGTGGGGTGGTGGTGGGGCATGTTTAGAAGCCAAGACATGTGAATCACCTTTGTGACTTACCAGCTTTGAAAAGATCATTTAAGCTTTCTGAGCCACCCCTTTTTTTTTGCCCCATACGATGGGAACAATGTCACCTTTTCCCATTTGCTTGTTGTGGATGCTGAATTGCATAAGCAATGCAAAGAATTGGCATTGCCAGCTGGCCTTGATCAAACCAAATTATCCACAAAACAGAACCCGAAGTCATGAATCTGGGAAAGGAACTGGGCAGGATGAAGTGTGGGTGGGGGCTGACAGGGATGGGGGAGAGTCGAGAGGCTGGGGATGGGACAGTTGTCAGAATACATGATATGCATGCTTGGAATTGTCAAATGACAAGATGAATCCATGGAAAGAAACATGTTGTTGTTTTCTGTGTGTTGTCTGACTTGATTGGTAAGTTATGTGGGGAGTGTGGATGCCTGTGGAGGAGTAGAAATATGGCAGGCCTGCTGAGTAGGTAGCTGAGGCCGGCCACTCAGATGTGAGACTCCTGACTAGCACTGAGAAGGTTATGACTGAAGAATACAGCCCTTGCAAAGTTGGGTGTATGAAAGTGAGTATGGCCTTGAGAAAAACATCCTGGAGAATGTGAAGATTAAATGGAAGTTTAAGCTACTGGCTCTTGTTTCAGGGAACTAATGGATGGTTTGATGGAAGCCCATAAAAGCTACAGCTAGCCAGGCAGTGGTGGCGCACACCTTTAATCCCAGCACTTGGGAGGCAGGGGCAGGTGGATCTCTGTGAATTCAAGGCCAGCCTGGTCTACCGAGCGACACAAAGCTACACAGAGAAACCCTGTCTCGAAAAACCAAAGCTACAGCTATTGGAACTGATCGTTGTTTTCTAGCAGAGCTGGGAATTAAACTAAGGACATTGCTAAGGATGTGACCTTCCCCTGAGCCACGCCCCTGTCTCTTGTTCTTTTTAAATGAAGTGGTCGGTCGAACACACTTTAGGGAAATATTAGAACCTGGACATCTCTGGAGATAACTGGGCTACAGTCAGCTGGGAGGCCATGGATTTGGCTTTAATAAGTTTTAATCACCGAGGAGAGAGCCCCCCCAGAGCCCAAGCACGAAATGGTGAGATTTGCTGGTGTGTGACTGCCGAGATGCCAGGGCCTGAAGTCAAGCAGTTCTGAGCCCAAACTCTAGTACATTTTTTAACCCCTGAACACCTCTGTGGAACTGAGCAAGCTTTCCTTGCCTCACTGAGATTTTTGTCTGGGAGTCTAGGAAAATATGGATTGTGGGGCCTGTTTCCTGGGGTTGTATAATTAGGTCCCACGTGTGAAGTGAATATGCAGTGCCCAGAGCATGGGAAAAGCTGTCACCATCCATGACCTTTATTACATCACCACTGCCTTCCTCCTGCGGGTCAGAGTCACGGCCTGGGATACTGCTTCTGGGTCCAGCTGATGGTTTTAATCCTAGTATCTGACCAAAATAGACTGACTGTGAGTGTACAGTGCCCACACTGGAGATTATAAGAGTTCTCTGGCTTTGGAGATGCTGCAGTATCTACCTAGCTCGCTGACCCTGGGGACAGTGGGTACAAGTAGTGTGGTTATGAGACTACTTTATAGGTGAAAGTGTGATGTTTCAGCTCCCACCATGTATAGAGCTCACTTAGAAGCCAGGTCTTCCAAGAATAAATCCTGGTAATTATGTGTTAAGTGAGTCTCAGGGGTGACTGTTTCCTTGGAATTGAAAACATTCCCTCCTAGTGGGAGGAGGGAGGCTCAAGACAGAAGAAGGCAAAGCTCAGATGGAACTGCCTGTAAGCTGTACAAGAGGCTCCAGGGATGCAGATGGGGGCCAGGGTTGCAGAGGAGCTCCAGGGATGCAGATGGGGGCCAGGGTTGCAGAGGCGGTCGGGGGATGGAGAGGGGGTCGGGAGATGCAGAGGGGGTCCTGGGATGCAGTTTTGGGGAGGCTTTTGGGTATGCAGCTGCCTTTGATCACCCATGCTCCTCTAAGTAAACCCTCACCTCTAGACTTTCATGGAGTAGTTTCTTTGGTCTGTCATTGGTGGCCTTTCTAGGGTGAATAAATATTTGTTTTATAGTCTCCTCAGAAAGGTCCCAGGGATCCAAAGAACCTTTTAAAATATCTGTTCCTAATTGATGTTGTTTGTTTAGAAGACACTTACTTTGTACTGAATGAGCATTTAGCCAACTCTTTTATTACTATAGCATCTTCACCTGTAACAAGTAGCAAAGACTCAAGTTGAGCCCTCCCAATCTGGAGTGAGGTAAGGATAATTCAATCAAACTCTTAGGACCTCTAACATGCCCACCAGTGTCTACTTCAGAGTAATTAAAACAGGAAAGCCATGGATCAGAGGCAGAGGAGGCAGACAAGTCATAGGAAGGCTTTAGAATTGTGTGGATTAGTTTTTAACTTCCAACTTGACACACCCTAGCATCACCTGGGAAGAGAACATCAATTGAATTAACTAGATAGGTAAGATTGGCCTATGGACATGGCTGTGGGAGACTTTTTTGATGGTTAATTAACCTAGTCCAAAATGGGTGGCACATTCCCTAGGCTGGGCCATGACCTATATCAGAGAGAAGACTTACTCTATTTTTATAACTACAACTCAGCTGTCTTTAATTTGAATTTTCTACCACCCCAGCCATTCTATTTCTATATATTTAGTTTGATTATGTAAATTAGACCATACAGAATGTATGTGTGCCTAGATAATTTCATCTAGCATAATTATTCTAGATATCTGTGTCATTGCAAGTGGAAGAATCACCACTTTTAGCACACATGCACACACACATACTGCTATTTCTTTATTCACGCATATGATGATAAACATTTGAGTTGTCCTGTATCTTGTCATTCTCTTTTATTTTTTTTAGTTCTCAACACAAAGGTATGAAGACATTGACAACTCTAAGAAGTGGGTACATACATATATGCAGAAGCAGTTCTCAAAAGACTTTCCTTTGTCACATAGTCAGGGAGACAACTATTCTGTGATTATTATAAACGGACCATTCAGACAGCCTGGTTTCCTGAAAGGGGAGAGAAACGGTAAGCCCCTCTGATTTTGTACTCAAAACTTTTTACTTCCAGTGAAAGCCCAAATCAAACATTAAAAACACCCTAATTGCTAATCACCATATTTTCAAGTGATCCATAATTAGAGGAAAATTTAAAGCAAATACAAGCATATTAGAATGTTTTTGCATGGATCCTCCATTTGTCTCTATCACACATAAATCCAGGCCCACACCTTCTCCTTGGTTTCAGAGAATCACATCAATTTTCTCACAATGGACCTGTTTCTCAAATGCAAACACCTTCTTTGGGTGTAGTCAGAAGGTGCCTTCAACAGTCACAACAATTTTCTCACAATGGACCTGTTTCTCAAATGCAAATACCTTCTTTGTGTATAGTCAGAAGGTGCCTTCAACAGCTTCACTGGCTGAGAAAGTTCTGAAGATGCACTAGTCTGTGTTTTGTCTTTTTAAAAAAAAATCACATTTGCAAGAAGCATTCTTCGGTCTTGAAGAGTGATGCTCATCACCTTCACCACTTGTGCTGAGGCTCCACAGTGTGAGCACGTCTGTCTCCTGGTGAAGGTCGTGAAGGAGAGATTTCTCCTCTCACTGGATAAAATAATAAGGCAGAAGAGAGGAACAAAGAAAAGAAAATAGGGAAGAGAAGAGGAAGAAAGGAGGGGACAAAAGAAAGCAGAGAGGAGGTCTCACTCACCTGCATTGAGATCCAACCTCCCTTCCCTTCATTTTTTAAAGTTGGTCTTTGTTTTTTGACAATCCTGTCTATGTACGCGATAAATTTTTGTCATCATTACCCCCATTCTCCTCCCTGAAATCTGACTTCTTCACAAGGGTTCTCTCTCCTATGTTCATGTTTTCTTATCCTGTGTGACCACCTGAGTTTAATTAGAGTTTCTTGCATGGGTGTGTGTAGGAGGTTGTTTACTGGAGCATGGCAATTTGTCAGCCACAACACCATTGAAGAAAATGGCAGCCCCTCCCCCCAAGAACCTACTTGCTGCTAATAGATCCTCAGAGAGTGGTGTCCTCTTCACTGCCCTGCCTATGAGGAAACGTTTGCAGGCCCAGGCCTGTGCAGGTAACTGCTGTGCAGTGAGTTCATGAATGCAATGACCGTGCCTTATTCAGAAGATAGCTCTCACAAGACTGACAGTGGTTTGTTGCTAATATTGATTTCTGAGAGGTGCTATGTCACAGGCTGGCCTTGAACTCTTTTCCTGGGCTCAGAGAAGTCCCCTACCTCTGCCTCTTGAGTATCTGGCACTACAGGCACATGCCATTACAGCCAGACTGTAGGACTGTTTCCAGAGCAAGCAGCTCTAAATGTTCTAATGTAGAAATATTTTGAAAAGGCAATATATAGCTCTGCAAAGAGATAGCATCATGGCAAAAAGAGGGACGGAGACCTGAGTGTGCTTATGTGGTGAGCTCTCTAGACAGCTCCTTTGCCTGAACAAAGGAAATTTGAGAAGAATAGCTGTGCTATGACTCCATCCATGTTAATTTCAAAGCTGTGTCAATCTACAGTACAGCCAGTGCATTGCTCAACAGCCGTTATGAAGATTGTGGATTTATTTTGTATAATTTAGAACATTCTTTTTATTTTTAATTTGGAACATTCTTAAGATGTAATGCAAATTTTTTAAAAGCAGAATATTGGTTTCTTACTCACCTTTCTTGAGTATTTTCCAAAGTTATTAAATGTTTCAAAATATAATTAATTTCTCTATAATGTAATATACTTCTGGGTTGTTTTCAGCTTTTCCCACTCATATATAATGTTGACATAAACTTTTTTTAGCCTAATTTATTTTCAGAATCAGGCTTTTTCCTTTGATAAATGTCTTATAATTACTGGTTTAGAAAAGGTGACCTTTTATTATAATTACTGATTCATAGGGTGTGACCCTTGATGTGTTCTGCCAAATTGGTTTCCATAATCCACCAAGATTTATGTGTGACTTCAAAATTCGATAGTATTCTTGGTTATTTTTCAAGTTCTAATTTATTCAACAAACTTTTAAATTCAAAATAAAACAATTATTAATGCCTTCTGGTACTAATTCCCAGCTTCCTTAAAGGCTCTAAGCACACCATTATGGGAAGACACAATTCCTACCTTGCTGCTCACTGCCTCGCCTCAGCCTGACATTGGAGAAACAGACATTTAGAAGCCAATGCAGTATGATGTGAGCTGTTAGGGTCATGACTGAGTGCCATGGGAATTCAGCACACTAGCTGCATAATTGTGCTGATGAACCAAATGGGCTAGATAATACACTTCTCATCAGATCACCCTCTCCCACCTTCCCATGGTGGTATTAACTTGAGGCAGGTCTGCAGGAGAAGGAGCTGCTCTTCTTATCCCATCCGTCCGAGTTCAAGTATGAACTGTACCTGACGGGGACAAAGAAGTGAAATTTACTGTGGTGGTTAGTGGTAGCTGTCAATTTGATATTATCTAGAATCCCCGGGGGACTGTGCCTGTGGGGGATTAGCTTTCTCATATTAATTGAGGCCAGAAGACTCAACCACTGTGGGCAGTGTTATTCCAGGGTGGGATCCCAGAGTGTGTAGAGTGAGAAAGGGAGCCCAGCAGAGGGCATTCATCTCTGCTGTCGCCTGAGTCTGGCTGCAGTGTCAGCGGCTGCTTCAAGATCAGCCCCTTTGCCTTCCCCGCCAAGGTGCACTAGAGCTTTGAACTGTGAACCAGAAGGAAACTTTTACCCCTGAAATTGCTTTTGTCAGAATATTTTAACAGAGCGACAGGAAGAGAAACTTAGACGTGTACTCTAGTGTATTGTCGAGGTCTGGCACCATTTATGTATTCCTCTCACAGATCCAAAAATAAGCTTCCTTCCAGGGACACATACACTCATCCTGAATCTGTAACCAGGCCTGGTTTCCCAACACCTCCACCTCCCTCACTACATAGACTAGAAGATAGGTACCAAGATGCTGAAAGCATTTCCTCCAACCTGGAAATGCAGATTTCCAAGGAAGATAAAACCTAAGATGCCACAGATATCAGTCTATACTCTGCGTTTTTCTTTTCCTTTCCCATTGTGTTTGTGAGTGTGTGTGTGTGTGTGTGTGTGTGTGTGCGTGCGCGTGCATGTGTGTGCGTGTGTGTATGTGTGTGTGTCTGTGTGTGTGCGCGTGCGTGTGTGTGTGTGTGTGTGTGTGTGTGTGTGTGTGTGTATGTGTGTGTGTCTGTGTGTCTGTGTGTCTGTGTGTGTGTGTCTGTGTGTGTGTGTCTGTGTGTGTGTGTCTGTGTGCGTCTGTGTGTGTGTGTGTGTGTGTGTGTGTGTGTGTGTGTGTGTGTTCATGTGCTTACTTTTGGGAAAGGTTCTCTCCCTAGCCTGAAGATTATCACTTAGTCTAGGCCCGCTGACCAGTGAGCTCCAAGGATCCTCTCATCTCTGCCTGCCTCCCATTGGAATTACAAGCATGCGCCACCATGACTGGCTTTTTTTTTTTTTTCTTTTTTTCTTTGAACACGGATTCTGGGATAGAACTCAGGTTCTCCTGCTTGAAAGCAAGCACTTTACTGAGCTATCTTCCCAACCCCCACTTCCATATACATTATGTATGTATATATAGTATATTTATGAAATATATATTTCAGGAATTCCTACCCCATTGACTATATGCAGCTGCCAATATTTTATTGTTTTGAACCTGTAAAAATAATTCCATATGGTTCAATATAAAACCTGTGATTTAATTCTTTCCAATACTATCTGTATGATATATCCAATCAAAACTTTGTTTCACACCAAGTGATTTCTGCAATTCTTGCCCCAGACAAAAATAAAAGAAGAAAAAACGTCATTAGCACAGGCTTGTGCTTGTTTCACACCTCCCGGTCAGATCATCAGGAAAATGGAGTTAGGATGCAGTATTTCCAGACATGAAGCGGAAAGGTTCACTGCTTAGTCAGCAGCAGAGACGGTTCTACTCTATACAGCATAAAAATGTAGGAGCCCATGTGGCAAGCAGACCCAGGAACCTTCTAAACAAGCCCATGCCAGGCCGCAGTTCTATTCTGATACTGGCCTGGAACCAGATTGATCCTGATCAAATAATGCTTTTACCTTTTCATCATTTTATTTTTGCCTGGTACTTAGTAATAGTGAATACTGATGGAGTACAGTGTGACATTTCAGTACATGTACACAATGTATAATGACTAGATTGGGTCATAGGCAGACGCATTATTCAGTATTCATCATTTCCTGAAATTATTAGTAAATGAAACTCTGCAGGCACCAGAGAAAGGCGGCTGAATCAGTCTGAATCAGATAGTTATAAAAATGTAGGTGGAGTGCTTCGGCAGAGGAAACTGGCAGTCAGCAGTCAATGAGCCTAGAAAGCTATCTGCTCTATAAAAGCGTTAGCATTCTCTGCCATAGTTCATTCACAGTGTGAATTGTATGTGTGTGCACATTCATACATGCATAAACATGTATGAATGGTATGTCTGGGTACTGATGCACATACTAGGGAATAATACACCAGAAGACTAGAGGTCAACTCTGGGTGATGTTCCAATACATCACAATAGCTACAAATCCTAAGGCTCAGATTCACTTAGGAAACTCCACCTTCATGAGGGTTCTCTCTTTGGCTGTAGGAAAAAATCAGAAACATGAAACTAGCAATTCTCCTGTTTGGTCCCCTCCTGGTGGTGGGTTCTAAAGCACAGCTCAGTCTCCTGTGGCCTCCTCTGCCGAGAGCAAGTGCCAAATCCAGCATCCTCTTTTAAAGTCATCTCAGTCCTTTGGGGTTACTCCCCACTTCCCCATCCCCCTCTTCCTCTTCCTGTCTCACACTCCTTGTCCTATTTCTAGCAAGTATTGAGAATAACCTACCTATCAAAGGAGAGGTTTATCTACACAGTGTCCTGTGGATGAGTTTGAGAGAGCCCAGGATCTTCCTTACTCATGGTGAAAGGGAATGGTCCTAATATTTTCTTCATGATATTGCATAGAACTGTGTTTAAAGTTCAGCCGGTTTTCTTAAAAACAAACAAGCAAACAACAACAAGAACAAAAACTTCTTTCATCTTGCCTATGGGTATTTTTCCTGCATATATGTCTATGCAACAAGTGCATGCCTAGGGCAGTAGATCCTTGCGACTGGAGTTACAGCCAGTTGTGAGCTACCATGTGGTTGTTGAGAACTGAACCTGAGTCCTCTGGAAGAGCAGCCAGTGCTTGTAAGCACTGAGCCATCTCTCCAGCCTTGAACAAGTCTTCATCTTTATGAACACTTCCAGCCAGTGAATTCCACAATGCAAGAGAGCACATGTGATGTAGGTGCAAACCAAAACACTTAGAATAGGACAGATAATCACCCAGGAATCCTGAATCTGGCATGCACTGGGGCTAGTCCAGGTTAGCACACATGCAGAGCCATTCCAGTTCCAGGTGTTTTGTGATGTGAAGCACAGTAAGATGTCTGTCTGCCGAAGAATAATGCGCCAAACAAAAGAGGCTAGGATGGCTACTTTGGAGAACAGTGCAGTAGGAAACAGGTACATAAACTGAGTGAGGTGGGGACAGATGGGATTTACTGCCAATGGCCCTGTTGAGGGGGTGAGATGTGGTGGATAGTTTTAATTGTCAACTTGACACGGTTGAGAATCACCTGGAACAGTCTGAGTGAGGAAGTTTCTAGATCAGACTGGCCTGTTGGGGAGTGGTGTTGATTGTCTTATGTGGAAAGAGCCAGCCTCTAAGTGGGTAACACCGTCTCCTGGTTTGGGACCCTGGACTGTATAAAACAGTAGGAGAAGCTTGCTGAGTACTAAGCATGCATGCATTTATTTCTCTCTACCCTTGACTGATATGACTAACTGCTTCAGGTTCAGCATTGACTTTCCTGCTGTTATGAACGATAACTGGAATTGAGTTCAAAGAAACCTTGTCTCCCCTAGATTGCTTTTAGTCAAGGTATTTTATCACAGCAACAGAAATGGCATGAGACATTAAATTGGAAAATTGCTTGAAAAGAACTTGGTTAGGATCAAGGGTGGAGATGTTTTGCCAAGCTGGGCTGAATAAGTGGAGCCTATTAAAGTTTGGTTAAGGAGAAGATCCTTGACAAATCTTACCAAATGCAAGAGAGCTTTAAATCAGCCATGTCCAAGGACACCCTACAGTTTCCAATCAAAAAGACATATCCTTAGCAGGGCATGGTGGTGCACACATGTAATCTCAGCATTCAGAGGGCTAAAGCAGGAGCTTTGTGATATTGAGGTCAACCTGGACCACATAGCAAAACTCTAAGGGGTGGGGCAAAGACAAGAGAAGCTGGGGAATGGCTCTGGACCACAGATCTTGCTGTACAAGCATGAGGAACTGAGTTGGAATCCTGGCACCCATGTTAACCCATGTGGTGGTGTGTATTTGCAACTCCCAACCCTGAGGAGTGAGGAGACGGGTGGATCCTAGTGAGAACTGTGTCAGAAAATAAGGTGAGATAGTAATTGAGGGGGACACTCCAACATCAACTTTTGGTCTTCACACATGCCTGCACAGGTGAGGGCACCCATGTAGACAGACACACAGTCACACAGACACATAGACACAGGGACAGAAGGGGCAGAGAGAGAGAGAGAGAGAGAGAGAGAGAGAGAGAGAGAGAGAGAGAGAGAGAGAGAGAGAACAATCTCCAAATTAAACAAATCTATAGGTCTTCCAAAGCTAGGATGTTCTCATTTCTTTACCCTGGTATAGCTATTTATTTACTCATTTATTTATTCATTTGTTTGTTTGTTTGTTTGTCTGTCTGTCTATCTATTAATAAAACTTTGCTTTGCAAACCTAATCATCCCCATTCTGTTTATTAGGAAATCTGTTTTATCTTTGGATCCTTGTTTTTATTTCTGGAAAGCTGGATGGCATTAGTTTTCCAAAACAAGAACTTAGGGGACTTAATTGATAAAAGGAAGCATAATTGTAAATCAACCAAGAAGGACTTTGCATGGCCCTTGATTTGCGGCTAATTATTTAGTGGGGTTAAGAGCACAGGGAAGATATAGGGATTGTCTGTATAGTTCACATGTCCATCCGTTGTCATGGGGGCTCTGTGAAGTGTCCACTGACCTCTGAACTTCAAGAGCTTTCCTCTGGGAACCACTTTGCCTATGTTAAGCAGCCTCTTACCTATACCTTGTCTATACAACCTACAACATGGAGGTATTCTATTAGGTGGTATTATTAATAAGTTTATAGAACTTTTGGAAGAATTTGTGGGGGGGGTGTGCACATGGGGGGCTGCTTTCCCATGCAGGTGAGTATAGAGACCAGTGGATAATACAAAGGATCCTTTTTAATCACTTTCCAACTTTTGTTTTGTTTTGTTTTTGTTTGTTTGATTTTTTTTGTTTTTTGAGACAGGGTTTCTCTGTGTAGTTTTGCGCCTTTCTTGGAGTTCACTTGGTAGCCCAGGCTGGCCCTGAACTCACAGAGATCCGCCTGCTTCTGCCCTCCAAGTTCTGGGATTAAAGGCATGTGCACCAATGCCCAGCCCCAACCTTTTTTTTGAGGCAGGCTCTCTCACTGAGCCTGGAGCTTGCCTTTGGGCTAGGGTGGATGGCCACCAAGTCCCAGGAATCCACCCATCTCTGCTGCCACCCCAGCTCTGGGATCACAGACTGGCATCACTGTGCCCAGCTTTTATGTGAATGTCAGGGGTCCAAACTCGGGTCCTCATGCTTATGCAACAGGTACTTTGCCCACCAAGTCATCTCTCCAGCTCCTGATTTATTTTTTCTAGGATACTAAGGATTGGCCAGGGCCTCACTAGGCATCTGCTTCACCAATGAGCTACACCCCCAATCTGAAAGTCTGAGTTTTAAAGTTTCTCTATTATACCCTGCATCATGCTATTGTAAAAATATCCATCTGGAGGTCATTATGAAGGGTTGGATAAGCATGACAGCAAATCAATATGAAAATAATGAGTTAATGTGGAACTTGTGTCTGAAAAGTTAAGTTTTCTGTGCGTTTATTTTTCTTGTCTTAAGGTAATTGCATCCAAGGAGATGTGTGCAAGAATGGTCACAACAACCTCTTCTATTAGCAGTGCGTGTGTTTGGCAGGCTGCACGTGTGTGCTGGAGGATGGTAGAAACAGCCAGAGTTGTGTCAGCAGGAGAATGAGGAGGAAGTGCTGAGGGGTGACATGGTGAAAATCAGTGAGCTGCTGAATCAAAGGGGACTAAGCATTAACAATTTTGAGGGAGACAAGAAAAATTAATACCATCTACTAAAAGTGTAAAAATACCTAAAACAGTACTACTTCTTTCTAAGGGATATGTGCCGCATGTATACAATTAAAGTGTTTTTAAATCCTTGGTGTTGATAAACCCCACTCAGGACAGAGGTTAGATCTGAGAACTGGAAGGAGGTATGGTGAGGGAAGGGCTTCATTTGTTTGTTATAATGCTTCATTTCTGAAGGGATTTAGAGATGCATCTATTGTACCATACTCTGCACTTCACTGTATGTCTTAAGTGTCCTCATGCTAAAGTTGGGATGACCATGGGAAGACATTGCACACATTGGTCTGCTGAAGAAGCACAGGCTCCATGAAGTGCCACAGTTTTGTAGTGACAAGGGCTAGCATGGACTTAAATGCTTGCTAACTGCAGCACAATTACAGTAATGCCAGTGCAGGAGCAGAACAAGCAGGACCCCCCCCATCCCCCCCCCCCCCCCCCCCCCCCCCCCCCCGCCGCCGCCATGAGTCATTGCTTAAAGAGCTACTGCTCGGGTGTCAGGTTGTTAGATGTGGAACTCCTCTCATTGTTTACCTAGATGATGTGTACTCTTTGGGAAATGCTTATGAAAACATGGGTAGTTAGACATGACCTTGAGATTGGATGCCAGATTGATAAGCACAGACTGAGCTGTGAGGTTCAGGTGGCCCCATGAGAAGAGAAACCCCATGAGTCACAGAAGCCAGCTCAGCAGGAGAGTGGCACTCATTATGGCTTTAAAGTCAGGTGGGGAATCAGTCACAGGGACCTGGATGAGAGAAAAGCACTGAGGCATTGTGAGGGAACAGCTCTCAATTTCTTATAGGTGGTGGCTCCTTGTTCCACTGCACACAGCACAGAGTCTTGTTAGGACACAGCTCAGACCGTGTCAGCCCATTGCACCTGGGGTTAAGGCACCACCCCTCACAGAGGCCCCAAGGCCTGCCTGGCCATCTCTCATCATCTCTGCTTTTTGAAGTTCCTTATAAATGTTATTTATTATGACATTTTCATGCATATATATCATTTTATTTTGTTCACATTCATCTGACAGCTACATCTCCCACCCCTGTTCCCCAGCTCTCCCTGGTCCACTTCCCCCAAGAGTTCCCCTTTCTGCTTCCATGTGTGTATATGTGTGTACAATTCTACATATAGATCACACATGTGTAGAAAACATGGAGTGTTTTCCCTTCTCTCCGCTTATTATCTTCTGTTGTTCTCTTCATTCTTCAATGGACATAGGCTCCTTTTGTTCTTATGACATGAAGGTAGCATATCTATATTCTGTATACGCCTTAGGGTTTCTATTGCTGTGAAGAGACACTATGACCACAACAACTCTTATAAGGAAAACATTTAATTGGGCTGGTTTATAGTATCAGAGGTTCAGTCTATTATCATCATGGTGGGGAGCATGGCAGCATGCAGGAAGACATGGTGCTGGAGAAGGAGCTGAGAGTTCTGTTTTGCAGGCAACAGCAAGTCGACTGAGACACTGGGTGGTATCATAAGCATAGGAAACCTCAAAGCCCACCTCGACAGTGACACACTTCCTCTCACAAGGCTATACTCACTCCAACGAAGCCACACATCCTAATAGTGCCACTCCTTATGAGCTTATGGAGGTACATTCAAACTACCACATTCCAGGTCCTGATCTCTATATACGTGTAACAATATCATAATGCAATATGTGTTTAGTCCAACTTCAGAAGTCCCCATATTAGAACATAGTCTCAACAATGTTTTTAAGTCCAAAGTTAAAAGTGTCTTCTGAGATTCATGTAATCTCTTAACAGTAATCTGTGGTGATATTGTATTCCCCACAATATTGTGCACCCTAATAAATTTGTCTGGGGTCAGAGAAGAGACAGCCACTAGAACAAAGCCAAAAATGGTGGCTAGAAAATGGGTCAGAGCAAGCCATAGCAGAAGTTGAGCAGTGGTGGTGCACGCCTTTAATCCCAGCACTTGGGAGGCAGAGCTAGGTGGATCTCTGAGTTCAAGGCCACTTTAGAAATAGCTTGGTATGGTGACACAGGCCTTTAATCCCAGAAATCCAGCCTTTAATCCCAGGGAGTGATAGCAGAAAGCAGAAAGGTATATAAGGCCTGAGGACCAGGAACTAAGTTAAGCATTTGGTTGGTTAAGCATTTGGCTGGTTAAGCATTCAGGCTTTGGAGCAGCACAGTTCAGCTGAGATTCATGTGGAGGAGGACTCAGAAGCTTCTAGCCTGAGGAAACAGGATCACCTGAGGAACTAGCAAGGTGAGGAAGCTGTGCCTTGTTCTGCTTCTCTGATCTTCCAGCATTCATCCCAATAACTGGCCTCAGGTTTGATCTTATTAATAAGACCTGTTAAGATTCCTGCTATGGTAATCCCCTATAAAATCAAAATAAAAAAACCAGATCACATACTTCCAACATATGATGGCACAGGATATATATTACCATTCCAAAATTGAGGGAAGGAAGCATAGTAAGGAAATACTGGACCAAAACAAGACCAAAAACCAGCTGGGCAAACTCCAAACTGCATCCCCATGTCTAATGTCAAAGCACACTTCAGATTTCCAACTCCTTTCAGCTTTGTTGACTGCAACACACTTCTTTCTCTTGAGCTGGTTCCACTCCCTGTTAGCAGCTTTCCTCAGCAGGTATCCCACAGCTCTGGCATCTCTAACATCTTTGATTCTCCAAGGTAACCCAGGCTTCAACCCCACAGCTTCATGCAATGGCCTCTCCATTCCTCCATTCAGGGACACCTCTGACACATGCCTGGCCTCAGTAGCTTTCCTTAGGCACTGAGGCAAATTCCATGACCTATTTCCTCTATCCTTAAGTCTAAAGCTAGAACCATGTGGCCAAAGCAGTTCTGCTGCTTGCTGAGGCTGGAACATGGCTTCCTTGTTCAATTACATCTTCACCAGCTTTCTGTTTTTGATTGTTACCTTTACTGCCTAAGCCTGGCTGTCCTTGCACTCTCTCTGTAGACCAGGCTGGCCTCAAACTCAGAAGTCCACCAGTCTCTGCCTTCCCAGTGCTAGGATTAAAGATATGCACCACCACACCCGGCTCTAAACTTTTCTTTAATTCCTTTTCACAAGTTGGAAACTTAGCTGGATGGGATCTTGCCCTGAGGTCACCATTCTCTTAATTCCATTTCTTAATCTGTTTATCTCTTTGAACACAGGATTTAGCTCCATTCCACTTCCTGGTGCTCCTTTTCTCCTTAAATATTTTTCCTTGCTCAGCTTGCTCCTTTTTATTATAAAACATCATCAGAGTTAACACTAATAACCACACAACAGAGTCTATGCTAGGCTGTTTTGAGATTTCCTTTGCCAATGGAATTAATCCAAAACTCTTTACTTTAGCCTCAGGCAGACTCTGTGGACAAAGGCGAAAAGCAGCCACTTTCTTCACTAAAATATCAGACCAGTCTCTAGGCCACATACTAACATTCTTCTCTGAAACCTCTTTATCCCCACAGTTCATCAAATCACACTCAGCACCACTGTCTGCCATGCTTCTGCTGGCATGGCCCATTAAGCAGCACTTAAAGCATTCCATTGCTTTCATAACTCAAACTCCCAAAATCCATACTACTCCAAAGAAAACCAAAGTCAGGCCTATCATAGAAATACCCCACTCTTGGTACCAACTTCTGTCTTAATTAGGGTTTCTATTGCTATGAAGAGACACCATAAGGGAAACATTTGATTGGGGTGGCTTGCTTACAGTTTCAGAGGTTCAGTCCATTATCAACGTGGTGGGGAGCATGGCAGTGTACAGGCAGACATGATGCTGGAGAAGTAGTTGAGAGTCCTAAACCTTATAGACAATAGGAAGTTGACTGAGACACTGGGTGGTATCCTGAGCATAAGACCTCAAAGCCCACCCTGACAGTGACACATTTCCTCTCACAAGGCCATACCCACTCCAACAAAGCCACACCTCCTAATCCCTGTGAGATTATGGGGGCCAATTACATTTCAAACTACCGCAGTATACAAATAAAAATGTGCAATATTTTGGCTTATTTTGCTTACCACAATGGTCTCCAGTTCCATCTATTTTCCTATAAATGTCATAATTTCATTATTTTTCAGTTATTTTGTGATGTGTGTGAATGTTGTGATGTTTGCACTTGTTCATGAGGGTGTGTACATGAGTGTGTGCTGAGTGGGTGCACAAGTGTGAAGACCAGAAGTCAGGGCCATGTGTCTTCTTTGATCACTCTCCACCTTCTTTTATTATTATTGTGTAGAATGTTTGTGTACTGTCTCATGCACACACATGCAGTGGTACACAAGTGGTGGTCAGACTTTTGGGGTCAGTTCCCTCTTTCCACCATCGGTTCAGAGGATCAAACTCAGGTCATCAGGCTTGCATGGCAAGGACTTTTACCCACTTAGCCATTACATCAGGCTACAACTGTATTTTTTTGAGACAAGGTCTCTTATTGAACCAGGAGCTCATTGATTTGGCTAGGCTGCTGGCCAATGAGTTCCAGAGGTCTATCTATCTGTGCCAGCCTCCTGCCCAACATTGGGGTTTCACACATGCACCACTCTGCCTAGCTTTTACATGGGTGCTGGGATCTGAACTTGGATCATTATACTTTATCAACTGTGCCATCTCTCCAGCCTCAGTTAATGCTTTAAAATTGAAAAAAATATCATTGTGTATGTGTATAACATTTTCTTCATCCAGTCATGGTTGGAGGGCACCTGAGCTGGCTCCCTTTCCTAGCTGTTATAGATAGAGGTGCATAAAATACACATGTGCAAAGATTCCTGTGGCATGTTAGAGTCCTTCCAGTAAATACCCTGGAGTGCTAGCTCTGGAGCCTTTGCCTTGCTTTTCAAAGCTCCATATTGATCCCCAGGGTAGGTAGCTGCGGCTAGCTCGCATTCCCACCAGCAGTGTGTAAATGTGCCTTTCTCCGCGTTCTCACGGGCATTTGTTGTCTTTGTTGTTTGTTTTTGATGATGTCATTCTGACTGTAGTGAGAGGGAATCTTAGTGTAGTTCTGATCTGCATCTCCCTGATGGCTAAGGATGTTTTCCAACATATTTATTGGCCGCTTATGTCTCTTCTTTTCATGATTATCTGTTCCGTTCACTTGCCTATGTATTATTGACTGGATGACTTGATTTTTTTCCGGAGCCAAGGGGGGCTAGTTCTTTAGTGGTTATAGATATTAGTCCCCTGTCAAATGTTAATAGTAGACAAAGATTCTCTACCATTCTTCAGGCTGTCTCTGAACGCTGTAGCTTGTTTCCCTTGCTATGCAGAAGCCTTTTTATTTTGATGCAATTCCATTTGTCCATTGTCATGATTATTTCCTGAGCCACTAGAACCTTCTTCAGAAAGTTTTTTTAGCCTTCCCTGTGTCTTCCCTTAGCACTTTAGTGTTTGAGTCTTATTTAAGGTCTTTGACCCACTTTTCAATGGACTTTTTTTTACAGGGTGAAAGATAGGGATGGATATCTTCATTCTTCTGCGGGCGAAGGTCCAGTTTCCCAGACATCTGTCCAAGAGACTGGTTCTTTCCTATATAAGTTTTTGCAGTGAGGATTTGACCCCTTGGTCAAAAACTAGGTGGCTGTAGATATATATGTTTATTTCTGGGTCCTCTGCTCTGTCCCACATGTCTGCCTGTGCCACTGCCACACTGTTTGTGTCACGGCGGCTCTGTGGCTAGTTTGAAGACAAATGCCCACACTGTCTCTGCCATGGCGGCTCTGTGGTTAGTTTGAGGACAGATGCCCACACTGTCTCTGCCATGGTGGCTCTGTGGCTAGTTTGAAGACAAATGCCCACACTGTCTCTGCCATGGCGGCTCTGTGGCTAGTTTGAAGACAAATGCCCACACTGTCTCTGCCATGGCGGCTCTGTGGTTAGTTTGAGGACAGATGCCCACACTGTCTCTGCCATGGCGGCTCTGTGGTTAGTTTGAGGACAGATGCCCACACTGTCTCTGCCATGGCGGCTCTGTGGCTAGTTTGAGGACAGATGCCCACACTGTCTCTGCCATGGCGGCTCTGTGGTTAGTTTGAGGACAAATGCCCACACTGTCTCTGCCATGGCGGCTCTGTGGTTAGTTTGAGGACAGATGCCCACACTGTCTCTGCCATGGCGGCTCTGTGGCTAGTTTGAGGACAAATGCCCACACTGTATCATGGTGGCTCTGTGGTTAGTTTGAGGACAGATGTCTTGCTGTCTTCAGCATTATTCTTTCTGCTGAGACTGGTTTAGTTATTTGGGTTTCATCTGTGTGTTTCCATATGAATTTTGGTTTTATTTCTAATTCAGTTAATAGTGTCATTGGAGTTGCAGTGAGGATTTTGTTACATCTTTAGATCACTTATGGTAATATTAGATCACAATGGTAAAGTTGTCAACCCATGGAGGTCGTTCTGTCTTCTAGAGTCTCCTCTAATTTTTCTTTCCCTGGGGTGTTTGTTTTCATCAAAAGGCCAGTGAGATGCTCAGTGGGTAAAGGCACTTGCCATCAACCTCATGACCTCAGTTTGATCCCCAGGACACCCATGGTAGAAGGAGAGAACCAATTCTAGAAAGTTGTCCTCTGACCTTCACATATGATACCATTGTCCACGTGTACCCCCAATACACACACACACACACACACACACACACACACACACACACAGAGAGAGAGATACACACACACACACACACATACACACACACACACACGACTTTGTAGCAAAAAAAAAAGCTTTCATACTAGAGGCTTTGCACCTCCTTAGCTAGGTGTAGTCCTAAATTTTTGTTTGATGTTTGTTTATATAAGGTTATTGTGAATGGAATTTTCTTTTAATAACCTTCTTATTAAGTTTGTTATTGGTATATTGATTTTACATCCTGCTACTTTGCTGTAAGCTGTTACATCTTGGAATTTTCTGGTAAAAAAATTTAGGTTATTCTAAATGTGTGTGTGTGTGTGTGTGTGTGTGTGTGTGTAAGTGTGAATAAAATTAGGACAATAATGACAAGGAATGATGGGAGTGGATAAAATGACACAGGGGCATAAAAGGGGAAGAGAGTGGGGAGGCCGGGGGGGGGGGATGGGTAGGAGGAGGGTGAGGGTGGGAAACTGCTACAACACACTGTGTAAAACAAAGAAGAAATTTAAAAACATAATATAATATAAATAAAAAATAAAGAGCATAGTCAGGGCTCTTTAAGATAATCTCAAGATAATGGGAGGCTAGGCCTGAACTCATCCTCAGGATAATATAAAAGAAGAGATAGTCACAGGATAAGAGTGGGTGCAGGCGCTCCAAGCGCAGAGTCCAAACCACTGAAGAGACCAAATCCACGCCATCCTGTGGCCTTTGTTACATGGCAGTGCTTTGGGCAGTGGGAGAGTCGACGGACGACAGCAAGCCACTGGTGTCATTTCCTGATGTGGGGCTGCTCTTCATGTGAGTGTTTATGAATGAAAACCAAAACATTTATGGGGGAAGTGTCTAGTTAATTACTCATTCTCAAAAGCCTCAAGTACCAAAAGGTGTTCATTCTTCTGGAACTTTTCTGTAAATATGAAATTGTTTAAAAATAAAACAAAAATTTCAAGTGTGAGAATATTTTACCATCTGTTACCCTTACAGAGCCAAAGGACACATGTGGCCTTTTTTTTTTCTTTCTTTCTTTTTTTTATAACCTCTGGGATAGAGATAAATAGGCCAGAAAGAATGGTCAATACTTGTGTCAGCACAAGACTCAGGAGATGGAGGCAGGAGGATCAGGAGTTCAAGGTCAGCCTCAACTACATAGAGTCTGAAGCCATCCTGAGCTACATAAGATTGTTTCAAAACAAAAAGAACAAAAATAATTGCCAATACTAAATAAGGTTAGAAAGTATAACAAAGGCTAAGTGAAGAGATCTTGACTTGGGTCTTTACTCGGGTGGAGAAGAGAGACTGGGTTTGGAGGTCAGACAAGGAAGGGGAAGTGCCCACTGGGAGTTAAGGGAGTTTCGGGTCTGAGTCAGCCAAGCACACAGGCTTTGGAAACTGGGCAGCCTTGCTGCTGGTCTCAGTGTTCAGGTGCCATTATCCAGCCTGCAGAATCAGTGCCTGGTAAGCCTGGTAACTGGGTCCCTGGTCCTTGCTTGTCCCCAATGCCTGCCCAACCTTGGGCTGTTCAACCTGTAAATGAATTGGGGCAAAAACTGATATTGAAGAGTTCCTAAAGGAACTTTAGAGATGATTGACTTCTTTTTTGAAAAAGGAAATGGGACATAAGTGAGTGGGAAATTAAAATGGAATTTCTTTCCATTTGAGAGCTGTGACTAATGGTAATGATAGCCCTCCACCAGCCACACCCCACTTGGTTTCCTTTAAGACAGTCATTCTAAATTAACAGAATAAAGGATGCTGCCCCCTTTTTCCAAATCACAAATAACAGTGACAGCACTCTTCAATGGAAGTTTCTATGTCATGACTCTTGAGCACCCCAGTGCATCATTGTAGAAATATCAAATGTCCTGACTCTAAGCATACATTACCACAGTGCGGCAGTGTGGGAGCCCCAGCCTGCCCACTTCCTCCTGGCCTCACCTGAGTTTATGGCATGGCTGGCTTTTTTTCTAAAATGGTTTAAATTGGCTTACATGTATAAATGTTGTTGAGACTTGAGTTGTCCACTAGATGATTCCTTGCTGCAAATGTTTCCTAAGAGTCAGAGAGGAATCTGTGTCCCCTAATGGCAGTGGGGGCTGTGCTCTGAGTGTGTCTAAGTTCAGTAACTATGCTCTTCAGGTCTCCTGTGCCATTGCTAATATTTTGTTTTAAATTTTTGTTTTTATTTTGTGTATGAGTATTTTGCTGTGTGTATGTCTGTGCAAGATGTTTATGCAGTGCCTATAGAGGCCAGAAGAGGGCATCAGATTCCCTAGAAATGGAGTTACAGATGGTTATGAGATGCCTTGTGGGTTCCAGGAATCAAATCTACATCATCTGGAAGAGCAGCCATGCTCTTAACCACTGAACCTTTCCTCCAGCCCCATTACTAAAACTTTGAATTTTCTACTTACTAATGATAGAGACAGTTATATTTAAATCCCGTGTTCGGAAGACATATCCAGTAGTTTATCTCAGTATTGCTTTGTATACTTCTAGTTAGTAGCTACATACTAATTGAAGATTTTTATTTTTCCTTGCTGTTTGAAGTGTTATCATTATATAGTAACTCTTTGTCCTAATAATGGGCTTTTAAAGGACTTTTTATTTATTTGTGTGTGACAGTGTATACACATATGTATACAAACGTGCACACATATGTTTTTGTTCATGGAGGCCAGAAGAGAGCATCAGACATCTTCCTCTATGGTTCCTTACCCTTGAGGCAAGATCCCTTCCTAAACCTGGGACTCATATTTTATTGGCCATACTGAAAGCCACCAAAGCACAGTCATCTTGCTGTCTCTAACCTCCTGGGGCTGCTGCACCCAGCTTGTTACTTGGGTACTGAAGTCCAAACTCTGGTTCTCATGATTGTTCAGCAACTGCTCTTAACCCCACCCCACCCCACCTCCAGCAATGATTTTTAACTTAAAATCTGGCTTTTATTAATATGGCTACCTCAGATTTCATTTGGTTATAATTTTACTGGTGTTTCCCTTTAGTACTTCTTTTTTTTTCAAACTTCATGTTTTGGGTGTTTCTCTAGCAGTACCTAGCTGGACCTTGCTCTGTAGTTTTACTGTGATTAGAGTAATGGATGGAGTTTCAGTCACAAATAAGAGAACCCTACAAGGAATACTAGCTCAACAGGGAGTCATGCCAACAGCTGCATTCAAGAGTCTATCTGAGCAAAAAGGATGCAATATTGGAGGGGAAAAAGACCCTAAAGTCAAATGTCCAGTGAGGGATGCTTCGTGCTACTGAACTGCATGCTTGTTTGTACAGAGCTCTTCTGTCTTTACCCCATCCCTGTCGGTAGACAGCTGCTTGAGATACTAGACCAACAGAGGACAGCTACTATTCATTCCTAATGACTCCTGATGCTTGTCATCCCCAGATGAGTCAAGATGGCAGTGTTAAAGAGTGTGTGACATTCTGTCTGTGTGACTCTACACCTGATGTGCAGGGATGCCCTACAGCACATAAATCACTCCCAGGACTTTTAAAAAAATGTGTATGGGGGCTGGGGATTTAGCTCAGTGGTAGAGTGCTTGCCAAGCAAGCACAAGGCCCTGGATTCGATTCTCAGCTAAAAAAAAAAAAAAAAAAAAAAAAAAAAAAAAAAAAAAAAAAAAAAAAAAAAAAAGTGTATGAATGCTTTGTCTGTGTGCATGTAAAGGGTTTCTTATATTATGCCTGAAGAATTGCTCATATCCTCTTTATTTTTTTACTTTAATTCTATGAAATTCCATGTTTTTGCCACTTACTGGCTGGCCTCTCTGTGTCTTTCTACCCCAAAACAATTTGTCTAGAGAAGATGAAAGATATATATTTTTTAAATAGTGTCAAAACGAAGGGTGGGGATGTAGCCACTTAGCCATGTAGCTGCCTGTGTATTTGTACACTTTTACCATTAATTACTGTTCAGATCAAGGAGAAGGCTTCAGTACAGGGCAGTTGTGCTATGCTGCTTAGATTTTAGACTTCCCAGTATATGTACTATATAATCTCCTCTTTCATCACAAGTAGCCTTTCTTGGGTTATTATCATGATGAAACACCAACAGATCCATTATGTGTACAAACACATGAATCAAGGCAAGAATGTACCTCAGGTGTATATATGTGATCATGGATTCTGAAAGAGAACTTGGGACACAGTCAACCACACCCAAGCATTGCTCGCTGACCACTGTTAAATGCTGAGGGTGAGATATGTTATCTTACCTTCCTCTTTTCCCTCCCAAGTGACAGGGTTGCAGTGTTGTTTGTATAACCACGGATTTTAAAGTGTATTTTCTTGCAGGAGATCTCTCTGGGGGGCTTGTAATCTTTCCTACCTTTCTTGGCAGATCAGCCATGCAGAAGCTAGGAACAGAAGTGTTTGAGGAGGTCTACAATTACCTCAAGAGAGCAAGGCACCAGAATGCCTGTGAAGCAGAGATCCGGGAGCACCTGGAGACGGTGGTTCCTCGGGCCAGTGACTGCTTTGAAGTTGACCAGCTCCTCTACTTTGAGGAGCAGCTGCTGACCACAGAAGGAAAAGTGCCCACTCCCAAGAACCTTCACTGTGAAGCTGATCCCGAAGAAGCACATTCAGTTCTGTGAAAATCCATGAGATTTCCACTCTGGACTACATCGCAGGATACTAGCGCACAACTGGAGCCGCCATCTTACCTTCGGCTCCCGGTCGGAAGTTAGGATGTCTATGGAGATGTCTGTGAGTATTCACTCAGCTGGCTGCTGGTGCTTGGAGTCACAGGTCAAGGCATCATCACCGTCTGGCATCCTGAAAGGCTTTCCTTCATGCCTGCAGCCCTCAGGGTTTCCAATGGGGTAGAAGCACTCTAACGACACAGGTGCTCTGTACTGTGTCGATCCAGGGCATGCTCAGTGCCCAACCACCACGATCTCCAGGAACTATGGCCAACTTGCTTATGATAGACACAGGACACTCACTGGCCTGGGCATTGACCTGCTAATCTCCAGTGATGTTTGTGATCAACATTTTTTTCTTTCTATGACTAACATGCAAACAGTGTGTAAATAATGGGCTTGGACTGAAAAATCCCAAAACACTCCCTTCTGTGATTTATTCCCAAAACTTACTCATGGAGCAATAAAGGCTTTTATTCATAATAAATACAGATTTCATCATTATAGGACAAATCACCTATTTTATCGTTTTCTTTTCATTTACTTATGTATTTTTAATGAGTTCTCTGTCTGCATGTACACTTGCATGCCAGAAGAGGGCATCAGATCCCAATATAGATGGTTTGTGAGCCACCATGTAGTTGCTGGGATTTGAACTCAGGACCTTTGGAATAGCAGCCAATGCTCTTAACTGCTGAGCCGTCTCTCCAGCCCCCTATCTTTTTCTTATAACAATGTATTGTTAAATGTAACACATTTTGTAAAGGTAATGTTTGCTTTGTTTTGTTTGCTGTTTGTTACTACTAAAAACATTTAAAAATTTACACATGGATGAGATATTAGTTGGTGTTTTAAAGATTTACTTATTTTTATGATATGTATATTTGAGTGTTTTGTCTGGATATATGTGTGTGTACCATATGTGTCTTAGTTAAGGTTACTATTGCTGTGATGAAACACCATGACCAAGTACAAGTTGGGGAGGAAAGTGTTCATTTGGCTTACACTTCCACATGGTAGTTCATCACTGAAGGAAGCCAGGACAGGAAATCAGACAGGGCAGGAACTTGGAGGCAGGAGCTGATGTAGAGGCCATGAAGGAGTGCTGCTTACTGACTTGCTCATCTTAGCCTGCTTTCTTATAGAACCCAGGACCACCAGCCCAGGGATGGCACCACCCACAATGGACTTGGCCCCCTGACATCAATCACTAATTAAGGAAATACTCTACAGGCTTGCCTACCACCTGGCCTTATGGAGTCATTTTCTCAGTTGAGTCCTCCTCCTCTGATGACTCTAGCTTGTGTCAAGTTGACATAAAAGTTAGCCGGTATAATATGCAATCCTGGGGCCTACAGAGGTCAGAAGAGGTCGTTGGATCCTGGAACTAGAGTTATAGATGATTGTGAGCCTTCACATGGGTGCTGAGACCCGAACCTCTGCAAAAGCAGCAGGTGCTCTTAACCACTGAGCCCTCTCTCCAGCCCCAATATGTGTGTGTGTGTGTGTGTGTGTGTGTGTGTGTGTGTGTGTGTGCCAATATTATACTTAAGTCACATAAGCTGTCTCCTCAGGCATCAGTTATTTCTTATATTTTTATTTATTCTTTGAAAAACTTCAGACATTTATACAATGTGTGTTTATATCAACTTGACACAAAGTAGTCATCTGGAAAGAAGGAATCTTAGTCAAGAACTGCCTCCATAAGACTGGCCTGTTGGGCTGGAGAGATGGCTCAGAGGGTAAGAGCACTGGCTGTTCTTCCAGAGGTCCTGAGTTTGATTCCCAGTACCCACATGGTAGCTCACAACCATCTGTAATGAGATCTGGCTCCCCCTTCTGGCCTGCAGAGATACATGCAAACAACACTGTATATATAATAAATAAATAAAATAAATAAATAAATAAATAAATAAATCTTTTTTTTTTTTTAAAGTCCCTTCTTTTAAAAAAAAAAATGCTACAAGAAGGCTGGCCTGTAGACAAGTCTATGGTGCATTTTCTTGATTGGTGATTATTATGGGAAGGCCCAGCCCACTGTGGGCAATGCCACCCCTGGGCAGGTGGTTCTGGGATGTATACTAAAACAAACTGAGCAATCCAGGAAGAGCAATCCAGCAAGCAGCACTCCCCTGTGGTCTCTTCATCAGCCCCTGCCTCCAAGTGCCTGCCCTGTTTGAGTTCCTCCCCACCTCCCTCGGTGACAGACTGTGTTGTAAGCCGAAATAAATCCATTCCTCCTGGAGTTGATTTTGGTTTACCCTGGCTGAAACAACATCCATCCCACACTACCTTCCTCCAGCTCCCCCTTGTTCACCCACCCCATCACTACCCCGACTTCACGTCCTCCTTTTTTGTTGTTGTTTGTAAGTTTTACTCAGAGGAGAGAAAAGGACAGTTTGTGTGGTGACAAGGAGGAGGCCTCACCTCAGGAAGTCCTCTGGACACCCCCAGCCCTTTGGTGATTGATCAGATGGCAAACTGGTCAGAGGAGGAGGGGCTGTAAAGAAGCCAAGTTAATGAATGTGTGTAGTCTCCTTGATGATGGTCATTATGTTATTAGGACAGAATAATGCTTGTGTGAGTTGCTAGGTCTGAAGAGGAATTCATAATATGCCCAGAGAACAATGTCTTGCATTTTAGAACATGTTTCTAAGAAGACAGGTGCAGAGGGATAATATCCTACTCTCCAGAGACTGGGGTTGTGTGCTGCATCAGGCTTAGAAGAAAGGAGAGCCACAGTAAAGGGCTTTGGGAACATTGCCTCTTAAGATCACTGGAGTTTTCCTTCCCTTTAGCTCACTGGTGTGGGAGTGAGGAGTAAGATTTGACCTGACTTGAAAAAGTCATTTTCATTACATCTTACTCCTTCAGCAATATAGTCTTAATGTGGGGCTACTTCAGTGTGGATGTTAATAACTAATCAATGGAAGATGACAGAAATTGGAGACGGAGGGGCTTTGTGCTTTGCTGTTCTCTCTCTCTCTCTCTCTCTCTCTCTCTCTCTCTCTCTCTCACACACACACACACACACACACACACACACACACACACACACACACCACATTCTGCCTTCCAGGTATACAGAAGAAATGCCACAGCTCTTTTGGGTGATGCAGAGATAAAGCTCACAGGGAGAAGGATGAAAGTTTATTATTTAATGGCTGGGGCTGGAACAAATGTCCTAGGTCTTATAAGAGTCCAGCCATCGCCCTGGGCTCAGCATAAAAGAGGCCGACAGATTAAACTATAGCTCATGGGTGAAGACATTGCAATCTTCCTTAAAATGAGACATTAATTAGGCTGTGAAGAGAAAGGAGGACCAGGCTACTGGGAGAGGAAAAAAGAAATGAAGTGAAGAGAAGAAACAGGTGTCTGTGTGCCTATATGCATGCGTGTGTGTGTATGTGTGTGTGTGTGTGTGTGTGTGTGTGTGTGTGTGTGTGTGTGTTGGTGAAGCAGGGTTAGATACACAGTAAAGAAGCAATGTTTGAAAATAGTTCTGCCTGCCACAATCTGTATGAGGGAGAAGTTGAACACCAGATGGTGTGGCTCCTAGACCTTCTCCTGACATTATTGTGATCTACAACAATTCATTTCCTCTGAATCTGTTTCTTGCCTACCTCTGACTACCACTGAGAAAAATGCAGTTACTAGATGGAATCATGGGAAATTGCCATCCTGGTGTGTAGCAGCGCTTCAGATGGCTGTAAATGCTCTTGGTGTTGAAGGAAGCATCACTGACTTTATGGTTAGCCTACTTGAAAGCTCTGTCATTGGACCTTCATCCACGAGCACCCCTTCACTTCTAAGGTTCTACCATTACCACTACAAACACATCCCAAAAGATAATCACTTTCAGACACTTTGGCCCTTGATGGCTGCTCTGCAGATATGTATGAGTGGCTGGCTCCTAAGACTGGCTTTGCCTTCCAGACCATCTCCACCCACTTCACCCTGATAAGCTGCTATGATAGCCTCAAAATAATCATCACAGGGCTCTTCAGTGGAAGAGTGATCCTAGTTAGTCTTGACAATAAAAAACCTGAGTCAGATATCGAGGGTGAAAGCTGAAAGATCAGAGAAGCAGAGCAGCCACCAGTGACTTCTTACCTCTCCAGATCCTTAGACTGAGTTGAGGGGAGGGTGCTTTCCTGTCTCTACAAATCCTCAGACTGAATGGGTGACAGAGATCCTGTCTCCACCAGCATTATAGTCCTATCTCCACCTCCCTAGTGCTGGGATTAAAGGCATCAGCCTCCTATGTGCTGGGATCAGACACGATCTTCCCAATCCAAGTGTGGGATTATAGGTGTATGCCACAACCAACTGACCTCTATGGTTAACTAGTGGCTAGCTCTACCCTCTGATCTCCAGGCAAGCTTTATTTGTCAGAACACAAAATTTCATACAACACTCAGTTCTTCCCTAATTTCAGAAAACAGTTCATAAGTATGGCTCAACAAATTCTTAGTATATTGATAAATATTTACTAAGAATTCAGTGGTCATTAGAATTTATGTAGGACTGCAGCAAAACCTGTTGAAATTTAATCCTTGTTGTGAGACAGTAAACAGTGAGACTAGGTGGGACCTTTAAGAGGTGATTGGGCCAAAAATTTCTACCTGTCTGGATGATGTAGTCATTGGTTCAAGGATCATCTGTCTGTTACAAACCATGGCTCCTCTGGTCATTGGATGGCTGTGCCACCTGGGGATTCTTCAGAGGCTCCATCATCAAGTAGGTTATCACTAGATGTGGCCCCTTGACCTTTGACCCTGTAGTCTGTAGAACTGTATGTAGTATGAGCAATTTTTTGTTCTGTCTAAATGAGTTGGTTTGTGGGTACTAATGCAGTCTGTTATAACAACAGGAGACAGACTAAGACGTGCTGAATGGACAGTTTGACTCCAAGCTAGTCTGGCAGTCAGTCCTTCAGCAGCTAGAAACATTTTTGTTGATTGGAAATGTGATTTTTACTGTTCTGATAGATGGGGTTGTCTGGGTTACTTCCCCCCTCCCTGCTGTCCCTGAGCGTGACTCAGTTTCACTTTGGAGCCTGGTTTGGCTGGTCCCCTGATGTGTTCTGTCACTCTGCTGTCATCTCCAGCCTGTCCACCTATCCCATGACATATGAGCATGGGAAATGGAGCAGAGTCCTCCTGGGGCATCCCAGCCTCTGTACAATAAAGCCCAGGCATTCATACAATCCACAAACTCCAATGTTTATTACTGTATGCTCCTTGGAGTTTGAGCTTGATCATCACATGTCACCGTGGCAATAGACTAACCTTCTGTCCTTTCCCTGACACTCAAATTCCCAGACTTTATTTGGGGCAGGAGCACTGATTTTTACAAATGGGGAGGGACATCTCAAATAGACTGTGCTCTTTACAAAAAACAGAGATACTCTTTTTCAAAATAGCCTAGGCAAAGCATGAGCGCTGTCTTTGTGGCTTTCACAGTGTCTCAAGAGAGGAAATGGAACACACTGGAGCCATGTCTTCTATAGATGGGGTCCACTTCTTTGTATTCCAGCTGAATACACCTTGAGTTTACATGTTATACTAGGTGCTAAGTTCAGGCACACATTGGTGTGTGTGTCAGGGGCGACTGTCACTCTGTAGTCCACATGGCTCTGGAATTCTCCATGTCCAGGCTGACCTCAAACTCTCAGCAGTCCTCCTGCCTCAGGCTCCCAAGTCCTGGATGGTGGGTTTGAAGCACCATTTTTTGGCTTCGCGCCTTTTAAAAATTAATGACAAGAGTCCTTAGCAGTGACTATTGCTGAAGACAGCACTGGAGCTGGATGATTTACTTCCGATAGGACAACTGCAGAGAAGCTCAACTGCGCAAAGGCACACGGGCAAACGACAGAACTAGAGGAAGTGTGTGTCTAAGGTCAGGGAATGCTACAATGGTAAAGCCAAACTGTACCCATTTTTAAGAAATACAAATGAATATGTTTGCAAGGCAGAGGGAGAGACCAGAATGGTCCATGTTGTGGTGGATCAGCATTGGAAACAAGAGTGTGAAATCTTGTTCGGCTTAATATAGATGCAGATGTTTACATGTGGAAATATTTACATAGACAGAGGGAAGTGAGAGAGATGCAGTCATTGAACACACATAATTCCTTCTTCCAGCTGATGGGGGTCCTAGAGCTTACAACACAGTCACATCCTACCTAGACAATCTTGGTGTCCTGCACAGTTAATTCTCTTGTAAGAACTGTCAAGCCCTGAGGTAGGAAATATGCATGATGAAGTCAGGAAGAGCATGAAGCCGCTTGTTAGGCACAGGAGTGGGGGAGAGGACAAGCAGGGCAGGAGCCGAGGAATTAGGTTAATGGGGGGACACAGGAAGCCTGGGGAGGAGCTGATGCAGTACCAAACTACAGCAGTGTTGAAGCTGCCGTCACAGAAGCAGCACTTTCATCTAGAGAAGTTGGGTCCCCTTTGTGGAATGACCTGTACCAGCCACATCTACCTCCACCATCACTGGATGCTTGGAAACACAAATCCAAACGGGTCCCAGAGAAGGCAGCTTGAGATATGGCGCGAAGAGGTGGAAACCATGTGTGTGTCTCTGCCCTCCCCCGCCCCCGTGCGTGCGTGCGTGCGTGCGTGCGTGCGTGTGTGTGTGTGTGTGTGTGTGTGTATGTGTGTGTGAGTGTGTGTATGAGAAAGAGAGAGAGAGAGGAGAGAGGAGGAGGAGGAGGAGGAGGAGGAGAAGGAGAGAGGGAGGGAGGGAGGGAGGGAGGGAGGGAGCTAGCGAGAGCGAGCGAGGGAGCCGGGTAGCTCTACCTGTGGCTGTAGGTCTCCAAGTCTCGAAGGCTGTTTCCTTAGTCCGCCACCACTGCTGCAAACAAGTGCCTTAGACTGGAAGAGCCAACAACTAGGGTTTCTTTCTCCTAGTTCTGGGAATTGGCAAGATCAAGATCAAGAGGCAGGCAGGCAGGTCCTGTTCTATTGGGAACCCTCGTGTTGTTCACACTTCACACATCAGAAGAGGCCAGGGAACTCTCTGGGTCTCTTTTATAAGATCACAAATCCTACTTATGCTTCCCACACCAACTCCGACCCACATTCTCTGGTTCTATCAAAATCAAACCTGAGGTGGCTTTCTCAACTGCCTGTTCCTTCAGCTCTCAACACTCCTTGGTAACCTGATCTTGCCCAACATGGAAAAGCTGAGACACACGGCTTTGCAGGCCTCCTAACTATGACTTAGGACACCAGCCACACCTTTAGCCACGCCCTGATCCAGGGTCCAACCCCGAGGAAGCTTTCAGCTTTCCCAAGGGCCTTCTCCACTGCCTGGCCTAAAAGCCCCAGCCTGATTGGCTGTCGTTCCCCAAGCAAAGCCTGCACTGGTGTCTCTCATTCTGCTCATGGACCCGGCAGTCATTGGTGGTCTGGGGTGAGACCCTCCTGCTGAACCACGGGAGTGGACGAAAGCAAAGATCCATGGCCACATCCAATAAGGTGGAACTGGCAGAAGCCCTGGCCCTGGGCGCCCCCTGGCGACATCTTTGTTACGTGATGCTGTATGCACCCAATCCAAAGGTGCTCTTTGGGGGCCGCATCCCTCTACGCTATGCTGTGCTGGTGAGGAATAGCCACTTCTGTCTTAGCTCTTGTACCCTACCTAGGAGCCACCTTTCCATCTCCCAGCTAATCCCCACTCCCTCCTCTCCCAGATGTACCTGCGCTTTGATGGACGACTGGGCTTCCCTGGTGGTTTTGTGGATGATCACAGCCCCAGCCTAGAGGACGGGCTGGCTAAGGAACTGCTGAAGAAGCTGGGTGAGGGTGTGTCCAGTTTCCGCGTGGAACACACTGACTACCGAAGCTCCCTCAGAGATTTCAAATCAAACGTGGTGGCCCACTTCTACGTCAAGTGTCTGACCCTAGAACAGCTCCAGGACGTGGAAGCCAAGGCACCTCTAGCCAAGGACTATGGGCTGGAGGTGGGGCCAGCCTGGAACCTCTTACCCCACCTCTCTTTTCTGTGGTCCCTTTCCAAGGAAAAGCCCCTTGGGAAGTGTTGGTCTTCAGATCTTGTGCCCTTTCCAGTGTCCAGGACTAGTCCAAACCCTGAACATCTCCAGGCTAGATAACATTGCTAGTGTGTTCGCCTATGAAAGTTTTACACACACACACACACACACACACACACACAAACACACACACACACACACACACAACTGGCCTCTGCAGAGATTTTTCTAGAACACACTCACCCAAGTATGATAACTTGGTCAGGCATGATGCTACAATAGTAGGTTGACTTTGGACCCAGTAGTTTGACTTTTGAATGAGTGTATACATGATTCCCCAATTCTGGCAAATACCAAACTCATGGGGAGGAGAGGTGTAGAAAAAGTGACTACTGAATTCACACTGGCAGTTCCCTAGTGAGAAAGCGATTTCTAGACTTCCCTCCCACAACCTCCTTAGGAAGGCCTGTGAATTTGCGGTTGTCTTGAGTTCCCCAGCGAGGTCTACACAGCTGGAATAGATCTACTGATATGCAGGACTGTGCCTGCATATGCAATGCCTGGTCTCAGGCCACAGGAAAGTGCTGTAGGAAGGATTAGCCTGGAGATGGACACTGAATGTCTTGAGGGCCAATTGCCTGTACAGGGTTAGGCCCACTGGGCCTCTCTGAAGTATGGAGCCTTGGGACTTGTCCTGCAGTGGTATCTGCCCTAGAACGCTTACTGTAGTGAGAACCATGTCTTGTCCTGTTTCCTCCCCTTCACAGGTCTTGGGCCTGGTGCGTGTGCCCCTGTATACCTTGCATGATGGAGTGGGAGGCTTGCCTGCCTTCCTAGGGAATTCCTTCATTGGTGCTTCCAGGGAGCAGCTACTGGAAACCCTCAAGGACATGGGGATTCTGACTCCTGAAACTGTCTCAATCCTCAAGGAACGAATTTTGATCCATGGAAGCAGATCTTAGGGCTGACTGGATTCTGAGAAGGGGACGTTGCCTAGCAGGAGGGCTGGGAAGAGTGTTTTCCAGGCCTGAGAGATGACTGCTAATACCAGAATAAAAGGCAGACATGTAATGCAGTATGTTTTGAACAAAGGACCTTGCCCTATAGCACCAGAGACAAAAATCCACAGCCATTTGCAGGGGCCTGGCCATTTTGAGTCCCTCTCTATACATGTGCACACCCAGGAAGCCCTAGACAATCTGTGATGACATGTGGCCTAGACACTCACCCTCATGTCCACTTTAACCAGGAACCGTAGTCCCCTCCCCTCCTTGCTAAGCAGGGGAGAGTCCTTCCCTTTCCTGTAAGGCTGTCTTCTAGTATCCAGCTCCATGTTCGCTGGAGGAGCAGAGGCAGGGGAAGTCTCCTAGAAAACGGCTTCACCTGAGACTCAATCAAACCCACAGGTTGCATAAAGTTCGAGGAGGCCTTAACCAGCTCCATACCTTCCTTCCCTTTCTTCCCCCTGACCTGAACATAAAGGGTCAGGAGGTGGAGATGGCTTCTTGGCCTGACCTTGGTTGGACCTAAGAGCTCTGAATGTTTTGTCCTCTCTGGAGAATTCAGAAGGGAATTGACCCAGCCTGTCTTGCCTGCCCTGCCAAAAAGCCTTCTAGGAAAAAAGGCTGTGAGCGAGGCTTCTGGGCTCTTCAACTTTCTCTACTGATGCTTGCGACCTGGTCTAGTAAAAAGGCAGACCCTCAGCCTTGCTGCTAAAGACTCCACAGTGTGGTCAGCAAACTTTTACTGAAGGGCCAGACAATGACTCTTGAGGCTCTGGGAACCACACATTTCCCCACATATATTTGTAGCTGACAGGGTGTTTTAAAAGACTATATATATTTTCATGTACAGCATGGTTAAAGTTTGTGTGGCTAAAGTGTGTCAATGAACACATTTCTTTAATTCTTGGGATAGTCTTGTTTGTATTGTATCTGATTGGCAACCTTTGCCACTCTTAGTTGAGTTTCTCCTAGAATGGATAGGTATAAGATATTATGGTAGACTACCATATACATTAGTAAACAAATTTAATAAAATACCAGCCTTAGATAATTTGTACTGTTATTAATTCTTATATGTTGATACAAATATAAACTTTTTATATTCCTATCTAAGATAATTTGTATATTGATACAAATACAGAACTATGTTTGTTATATTGTACACATATTTTTACTCTTATTTGAAATATTTGTATATTGATACAAGTGTAAATTTATATCTGTCATATTGTATGTATGTTCTACTTCTGTTAAGATAATCTGTATACTGATATATATTTAGGATTATTATCATATTGCACTATACATTCCTACCTCTGTAAGATATTTTGTGTATTGTCACAATTTAAAGTCATTGTCCTTTTACTGTACATTTGCTTACAGACTGTTTGCCTTATTTATAGGAAGCCTTAGTCCTTAGGTTGTTTAGGTAGATAAGACTTACAGAGTTATTGTCACCTATGCTTGTCATCTCTTAATTATGTTAGTTAGGTTATCCAGATTTATAAATACATAGGTCAGGTGGACAGGTAATCTTCAAACACTTCATGAACCTAGAGAATATGGCATTTAAATAACTTAGAATTCTTTTGACGTGAGACACAATTGCTCCTGGCAGCACCAATTTGATCCTGAGAGAATGTTGGGCTTCTAAGACATTTCCATTTGGAAGTTTATCTTCTTGGCACAAAATGGCCTACTGGGCAAAGAACTGCCCTTGCCTCAACTGCTGACAGTACAAATACTGTCCTTTCTGGACAAGCGGGACACAAGGAAAGCGACCACTATACTTTGCCAAGACAGGGTAAGATGGTCTTTCAGAATTCCTGCTTCTGAAAATGGTCTGTTAAATATTCGAGGCCTGTAGCCAATTTGAATGCACCAACGATGCTGAGAAACATTAGGTGACTGTCCAGGCTGCCAGCTGTCTCTGTCTACTTTTGCAAGACTCCCAAAAGTTGCTTGCATCCTTCTCCCATTTCTCAGGTATTATTATATTCCTTCTCAGGTCTTTGATGAGGTTGAAGATTAGCAGTTATAGTTACAACTTAGTATATATACATATAGAATATCTTAGATAGAATATATTAAGTATTAGACTCAGGTTCTTTAGGATAGAACACCTTTTGGAATGATCTTTGTAACATGCCACCTACCCATGCTCTAGACTTCCCTGGATTTCACTATGTGTTTTTTGCTTGATATTGTTTGCACTTATTGTAATTCCAACTTATCTAGGTCATTATCCCTCATTACTCCTGGACAATATTTGATAACCATCTCTTTATATATAGTCTTGTATTAGGTTAGAACTTTCTTATTTAGACAAAAGGGGAGATGTAGTGGATAGCCATCCCAGCATTGGCCTGGAAGTTCCAACCCCCATTGAGGCTTCAGTAATGGTCACGCCCACAAAGTGGGGCGGAGGAGGAAGCAGAAGACCCAAGATAGAGAGGAGGGGCGCGCTCTCTTGGTTGGGGACGCTGGACGCAGGAGGTAGACTGAGCAGAGTTCTCCAGAGAACACCGCCAGACTGCACCATACCTTTGCTAGACCCTACAACCTATCCCTTCATTTGTAAGTTACCCCACAAAATAAACCTCCCTTTTAACTACATGGAGTGGCCTTAATAATTTAACCAATAGTAATGGTACTGAGGGATGGTACATTTTGTCCTAGAGAGGGATTCGTGCAGTTCTCCTGGACCATGAAGAGTTACTACAGCATGAGTTGGTATAAAGTGTAGACACTTCTAGAAGTCTGTGTCTCTTCTTGGCGTGATTGCTTGCCCCATTGCTTCCTGGCATGTGCTGATGCAGCAGAAGCTGCTAACCTGGGGCTGAGCAGAAATGGGGTGCCATTCCTTCTGGACTTTGCAATCTCTAGAGCCATGGGCCCAAACAGACTTCTTTAGGTTCCCTAGTATTCTATGTGACAAAAGTAAGTGGGCTGAGACAGCGCTGCTTCATCTTGCATGTCACACATTGTGTTTTATAGCCCTAGAATTGGAAAGCATTTTAGTCATGTTAATCTCTGTTCAAATGCTACTTTAATCATGTACTGTTTTCCTGACGTTTTAGAATTGTGTGGGGGTTGTTGTTTGTTTGTTGATGCTGAGTTTCCTTAAAACAATAGTTTCCTCTGTTCAGCAATTCATAAATCTTCACATCTTTAGACTTGGTTATGATGCTTTGTCTTTTTGTTTTGATGGGATAGTGTTTTTCTTGGCTTTTATGGTGATTCAAAGCTGCCGGAGAATATTTGAGGAGACCATGGTGGAAACTTTCAGGCCCCAGATCTGGCCTTGGACATTAACAGTGTAACTTTTCAAGTTATTCCAGGCCAGCCAAGACTCAAGGTTAAGTAGATTGAAAGCCATTTGTTGATGGTGGGGTGTGATGGCTAGTTTTATATCAACATAGGCTAGAGTCATCAGAGAGAAGGGAGCCTCAACTGAGAAAATGCCTCCATAAGATCTGGATGTGAGACATTTTCTTAATCAGTGGTTGATGGGGGAGGGGCCCAGCCTGGGCTGGTGGTCCTGGGTTCTATAAGAAAGGGGGCTGAGCAAGCCATGGGAGCAAACCAGTAAGCAGCACCCCTCCACGGCCTCTGCATCAGCTCCTGCTTCCAGCTTCCATTCTGTTTCATTCAGTTCCTGTCCTGACTTCTGCCCATGATGAACAGTGATATAGAAGTGGAAGCCAAAGAAACCCTTTCCTCTCCAAGTTGCTTTGGTCATGTTGTTTCATCATAACAATGGAAACCCTAACTAGAACATGGGGTAAGTGGTGGGCCAGAGAACTAGCAACAGATCTGTAGCCAGACATGACTAGAGCAAGATCTAGAAGTAGATAAATTCTAGTATTATTAGACATCAGTAACAAAGGAAAGATTGAGAGGATGCCAGGGATGCAGCCATCTTAGAGAAGGGTCAAACAGAGACAGCAGGCCCTTGGACAAATTGTTCTTAAAAAAAAAAAAAAAAAAAAAAAAAAAAACCCATCAGAGGATGCGCTGCCCCTTCACCCCCAGACCCAGACAATTAGGAGCTGTACACCAGACAATTCCCATTATAACCTAAAGGATATGATACAACATAACTGGCATAATAAACAAAGCATCAGATATGTCCTTTGGATGTTTTTTGCTGTTATAGATTGTGTACCATAGCTGTCAGAGGGAATGAATTTCCTTCAGATAAAAATGGGAAGTCTGACTGTCAGAGGAAATGGGTCTGCTGTCAAAATAGATACAATAACATAGATTGCTAGAGGATGTGGCAATTCCCTTGCAGCTGCAACTCTCCAATCAATTCAAACCAAGCGTCTCTAACCTGAAGTAAGCACCAGTCCTGAGCTTGTAACTGTATAGAGTTGGAATTTCCCTAGATCTCTTACCCTCACCATTATAAAAACCCTGCTGGATTGCTACTCATGGTCTCTCCTGCTTTGCTGCTGCATCAGACAGATGGAGAGACCCGAGTTAACTCAAAACAATAAAAAGACTCTGCTTTTACATTGGATTTGGTCTCTTGCTGGTCTTTGGGGGACTCTGGGTACAACAAAGGTAATGTTATAAAACTATGCAGGATCCCTATGGTACAGGACTATGGTAATTTGAATGAAAACGGTCCCCAAAGACTCATATGTTTAAATGCTTGGTCCTAAGTTAGTGGAACTGTTTGAGAAGGATAAGGAGGTGTGGCCTTATTGGAGAAGGCAAGGCCTTTTTAGAGGAGATGTGTCACTGGGGATGAGCATTGAGGTTTCAAAAGCCCAAATCAGCCAGGTCCAGTCTCTCTCTCTCTCTCTCTCTCTCTCTCTCTCTCTCTCTCTCTCTCTCTCTCTCTCTGTCTCTCTCTCTCTGGTTTTTTGAGACTCACTATGTAGCCCTGGCTGTCCTGGAAGTTGTTATGAACACCAGGCTGGCCTCGAACTCACAGAGATCTGTCTTCCTCTGCCTCCCAGCTATTGGAATAAAATGTGAGTGCCACTGTGCCCAGACTGATCCTACTTCTTAATACCTCACATGAGAATTCCTTTCAACATGAATTTTGTTTAAAGCATTCAAAATTTAACATTGTGATTTGACTGCATAAAAATTGCACAAAACATTTGTAAAGTTGGCTGAAATTATTGGCCAGGACTTGCCCACTGACAGTTTGTGTCCTAGAGACTTAACCCTCATTAAGGCAGCTTTGAAATAGTAGGAGCTTTAAGAAGTGAAGCCGAGTGGGAACAGTTAGGTTATGCAGGGGAGAGATTATAATGATGGATGATAGAGTCACCAGCTCCTTGTCGGTAACATGGGAAGAGAGAACAGTTAACTTTGTGAAGTAGCTTGGCAACTGGAGATCTTGATGACGTGGGCAGTTGAGCATGGAAAGGGCATAGTGGAAGGTGGGTTTGAAAGCCAGATGGTAGTGGCGCACACCTTTAATCCCAGCACTCAGGAGACAGAGGCAGGTGGATCTCTGTGAGTTTGAGGCCAGCCTGGTCTACAGAGTGAGTTCCAGGACAGTCAGTACTGCTTCACAGAGAAACCCTGTCTTGAAAAAACAATAACAACAACAACAAACAAACAAACAAACCACAACAACAACAAAAAAAACGAAAGAGAGGAATATTTGGTTATGGAGAACCAGGAAGAAGATCTTAGAGAGTCCAGGTCCACATGAGGACACAGCATGGCTGGCCAAAGCCTGGGAATTGCTGTAAAAGTGTTAGATTCAGGGATGGGGAGGCAGAAGGGAAGTGAGCAGCCAAGTGGATAATGAGGCCAGAAACTGACCCATGTTGGAGAGGTAATGTGAACCAGCCAATATCCTCAGTGGGCAGAGGGCAGAGTGGCCATACCAAGACATGCCCTCCCAGGGCAGGATCTCTTGAGGGAAGGAGGGTGGAAGGAGCCCTGCAAGAGTAATGCAGGGTCATGTGGACTCTGGCAGGGCCTCAGCTTTTGGCCTTTCAAAACTGGGTAGGTGGTCAGTGCCCACGCCTAGAAGCTTCAATTGCTGTGTCTTCTCTCCCGATCTAACCCAGATCTAAGGGTTATATGTCAGCTGGAAACTCTCGGGTGGCTAGTCAAAGGGAAGTAACACACGTGTGCATGTGTGTGTGCGTGAGTGAGTGAGTGTGTGTGCGCATGCGTGTGCGCGTGCGTGCGTGCGTGTGTGTGTGTGTGTGTGTGTGTGTGTGTGTCCCTCCAGGGCCCCGGCCTGTGCCAACTGCAAATGCATCTAGGTTAATACTACAGGACCTCTGTCATTTCTGAGGAGGTAAGGATCCTTGGGCAAGGGACATAAAACCACTAGCTACCCCAGCTCAGGTTATGGTTCTATACAGAACATTGAATCCACAGCCCATCCTTGGATGTTGCCCATGATTTTTTTCTAGCTTCCATGATGTTCCACTGTGGTAGGGTTAAATGTTCTAGTAATGATGCTCCCCAACCTTCTTGGAAGGTTATATTTTCACTGGGGGGGGGGGGGTTCAAGACAGGGTTTCTCTGTGTTGCTTTGTGCCTTTCCTGAAACTCACTCTGTAGCCCAGGCTGGCCTCAAACTCACAGAGATCCACCTGCCTCTGTCTCCTGAGTGCTGGGATTAAAGGCATGTGCCACTGCTGCCCAGCTTTATTTCCACTTTTTAATTGTGTGACACTGACTTTGTTTCTGAGCTCTCTGGTGCAGGTGAGGGGCAGGTGTCTATACTTCCCCTGCCCTATCTAAGAAGCATCCCTCCCAGGCAGTGGGGTCCTTCACCATCAGCCATCACACACTTCCCTGGCCTGGTCCTAGGAGCCTGCCTGCCTGGCAGGAGGGAGAGAGGCAGGCTGGACTGTGCATGTCTCCTCTCACCCACTCCCATCCTGCTGGGGGACAGGCAGCCAGGGTGGAAAGTACACAGGACTCCCTGGGTCCCTTTAAGCACAGTGCTCTGGGGAGGGAAAGAGATGGGAGCACATCCAACCTCCAGCCCTGCTCCTGGCAGCAAGGACCTGCAGCTGAGCACTGGACCTCCTTATCTCAAGCTTGAGGTTGTGATTCCTGGGGAGAGGGTTAATGGAGGGGGCACTTGGCATTAGCTTTGGGCAGATCAGCCAGCACTGTCAGCAGAGGCTGCTGCTGCTCCTTCCTGGGGAGCAGAGGGGCCCTGGTCACCCCCACATCCCCGCTCCACGCTAACACACATTGATGGCTCTCTCAGCAGAATCAGCAAGAAGTTTCTTGTTTTCAACATTGCATGTTCCCTGTTCGCAGAAGTCACTTTCAGACTTCATTTTGTCCTCAGCCCAAGGCCTTGTCAGTTTCCAGGTTTGAGGCAGAGGAAGCTGCTGTTTCCTGGCAGGGCCATGTGGGGAATGAGGGCAGTCTCCTGCCAGTGAACTAGAGAGCTGGGGGAGCCTACAGCTGAGGCAGTGAAACAGTGGGAGCGAAGTAGGAAGGGAGGTCTATTGCACAGAAATATTTAAATCCTGTACCCCAAATATTCTGGTGAACAGAAAAGCAAAAGTGGATAGGGACATTTCACCCTTGAAAACATTTGCTAAGAGCATCAGAGTTGAGCTGTGTGGAAGAGAGGCTGAGTGTGGCTCATTTTGCAGGAGGAGAAGAAAAAGTGGAGTATTTTGTTAAACACATCTGAGGTAGAGAGGTATTGGCAGTGAAGGGGAAAGGGGGTTGTGCCACACATGGCCTTTGGGCCACAGAATGCCTACCAAAGAGAAACAGCTCTCTCCCAAGGCCCTCCAGGTCCCATCTGCTTGGCTTAATCCATGTGGCAGTTCCCATTCCTCGAAGTCTGTCAGAGACCCCATTAGAGGATGAGAACTACCAGCATGCCCCTGCTGGCATATATGCCTTCCTTCACTTTCAGACTCAGAAACAAGAAGTAGTGGAGGAGCACGGGGCCCTGAAGGTACAAGCAGGCTCCTCCACCAGCAGCCCCTGGGCTGGAGGAAATCTACATTCCAGACTCCTCCCCAAAGTCTAGCGTTCACCCTGGTCACTGGAGCAGAACCAGGGCTATCCAGACCCAACCTCAACCCTTCTCCATGGACCACTGGCAAAGATCTTGTCTTCCCCTCAGTGTGGCAAACTCCACATGGGACTCAGCAAGTGTAAGCAGGAGCTGTGAATGCAAATGGGAAGTTCTAGGCAGGAACGCTGTTCCAAGCCTCGAATTCTCCTCCCTCTAGGGCTTCTGAAGGTCTCACCTGAGATTTACAACATCCCAGACACCCAGCAATAGTTGCAGGGTGTGGATGGAGACAAAGGTCTACTGAACAGGAGTGGGGGGGGGGCTGAATGACCTTGTGTTTGAGGGACAAGGAGTGCACCCCAATTACTAGAAACTGACTCCTGTGCAACTGCACCATTAATTCTTGATCGTGCAGGTGTACCACTTCCACCCACAAAACATCCAAGGTGGGGGCATCTGATTAGCCGGTTCACCATCAGTCTCCATTTTGGTCTGAAGGGACAGAGAGGGAACATCTGCTTGCTCTTAGCTTTCATGGGAGACCTGGGCTATTTGTAGCCTCTATAATAGACTTGTGCTGGCTAGTTTATGTCAACTTGATACAAGGTAGAGTCATCTGAGAGGAGGGAACCTGAAACCAGAAACTTCCTACTAAGACTGGGCCATAGGCAAGCCTGCAGAGGCATACTGATTGATGTGGGAGCACCAACCTTGGCCTGGTGGTTGTGAATTCTATAAGAAGGTCTTAGCAAGATACGAGGAGTAAGGTAGTAAGCAGCACCCCTCCATGGCCTCTGCATCAGTTCCTGCATTCAGGTTCCCACCCAATTGGAGTTCCTGCCTTGGTTTCCCTCTGGGACTATGAGTCAGGATAAGTAAGCCAAATAAACCCTTCCTCCCCAAGTTGTTTTGGTCATGGTGTTTCATCACAGCAATAGAAACCATAACGAAGATAGAAATTGGTACCAGAATTGAGGAACATGGTAAGTCCAATGGAGTCCATGACTGTGGGTTCACTGCTGCACTTCTCTGGCTGTGAAGTAAGTTCCTTGGTCAGAAGCAATGCTGTGTGGAATACCATGATTGTGGATAAGGCATTCTGTAAGTCCATGAATGGTAGTTTTGGCAGAATCATTACACACAAAAAAGGTGAATCTATAACCAGAAAAAGTACCTATTCCAGTAAGGACAAAGTATTGTCCTTTCTATGAAGGAAATGGCCCAGTGTAGCCAACCTGCTACCAGGTCAGTGGCTGGTCATCCTGCAGAATGGTGCCATATCTAGGGCTTGGTGTTGGCCTCTGCTGCTGGCATAGCTGGCACTCAACAGCAGCAGCTGTAGCCAGGTCAGCCCTGGCCAGTGGAAGTCCCATCTCTGCCACCATGGCCAAACTGGAAACAATTACAATGTCCCTCCAGAAGCGAGGGCTAGTTCAGTTGCAATGCTTGCCTTGCAAGCACAAGGGCCTGAGTACCATTCCAAAAATTCAGGTGAAAAAGCTGGGCATGGTGGCACATACCTATCATCCTAACCTTGGGGAGATGGAGACAGGGGAGTCCTGGGGGCTAGCTGGCAAGTCTTACACCAATGAGAGACTGTCTCCAAAGAAAAATGGGCAGTGATTAAGGAATAACACCCAAGAATGTTCTCTGACTTCTTCCCACAAATGTGCATGCATATACACACACACACATACACACACACACACACACATATACACACACACACACACACACACACACAGAGGTCCTCCTAGCTCTCTCTGGCAGCATTCCCTTATCCCCTCATATTTTGTTTTGTTTTTTTAAATCTGTAGTTTGCAACACTGACTTTTCATTAAATCACAGTGGGACAATCCAGTGAGGACTGTGTGAGTTGGTCTGACATGTGAAGGCAGGTGGCAGGTGTCGGCCATCTTTGGCCACCTTCATCTTCTAGACTTGGTCTTGATGCTTTATGAGGTGAGACTGGAGCCTCATTTCCTTTCCTGTTCCTTGACCAGGAGGGAGCCTGTCTGCTAAAGGGTTTTGTGAAATGCAAACACTTCATTCAAATGTAAATTATAACCTTTACCTTCAACTTCAGGAGAAGCCAAAGATTTTTCTACTTTTAACTTTTTGCTATAGGAAACATCAAACTATGTTATTAAAAAAAAAAAAGAAAGAAAGAAAGAAAAGAACATAATAAGCCCTTAATGGTCCCCAGAAATCCAGCTTCTAAAATTGTATTCATACCCTCAGCCTCTGTCTCCTGGAGGATTATTTTTAGTGTGTGGTTCATACATATTTCAGTATGTAGCTGTAAAAGGCAAGGAATTCTTAAAAATATAACCACATTACTCTCCTACCTCAAATAATTGTTATTCCTATACATCAAGTACCTGATCCCCATTTATAGATACAGAATGAAATGTTTTTGTAATGAATGAACAAAAGCAACATTCTAACATTTTAGCAAGTAGGCCTTGACCTTTCGGAGTCTGACCCCTAGTGACCCATGATGCCTCACACGGATATGTAGAGCCTAACCCCTCCTACCTCAGGAAACTTTGCACAAGTGGTAGCTCTCAAGAAAACTGATATGTAAACCTTGTTACTCAATGAGATTAATGGGAGCTCTATCTGCCCCCTGGGATATGGTTCCAGGCTGGAGGCTGTCAGCTCCACTAGGTTAAGACCACAACTGCAACTTCTGAACCAAATTGGGAGGAAGCTACATTAAATACAGGCCAAGATCATACCTGGGATTCCCAGACTATGATGGTGAATTACACTGGTCAGGGGCTTATAAAAGCAAAAACCACAAGGCTATCTGTACTTCCCACTTTTGTCCAATCAGGGGCAAGCAAACATCTTGATGTACTTCCTGCCTATTCACCTCCTGCCTACCTGTGACCAAGCATACTTCCTGTGCAGTTGGAACAACCAAGCTTGTTTACAGAAGTAAAATTGCATGGCTTGTTATCTTACATGAACAGCCCCCAGCATTCCCAGAAGTTATCTGTCCTTGGGCAAGTGGGCCTTACAGGTTCGAGACATTTTTAAATAGATCTCCTAAGTGCAGTAACTTAAACTTAAAACCTAATTTTAGTGATCACAGAGGACATGAGGACAAGGCAGAGTAACCCCCACCCCCCAAAACACATACTCTCAACTATTATAAAAAAACAAAACCCAAAAACCTCTCGCTCCCTCTTAGTAGCAGGCTTCCTCTTTGGGCATTCACCTGCTGCTTTTTTTTTTTTTTTTTAAATTGAGTATTTCAATAAATTCTCATTTTGTGTGTTGGTGTCTTGGTGAATTCTTTTACCACCCATGTCACCAACCTTCCATGTGACATTTCTCACAGTAGTGTTCACAAGGTTCTCTATTATTATTTTTTTGGTTCAGTTTTGAACCCAAACATGGTCCAAGTCCAGTTGCTTTGTTAAACTCAACTGCTCAGGACCAGGGAGTGTCTTGATAAAAGGGCCTAGAAATTCTTTGACAGCACACTGAAGCATAACACTGGAGACTTCCCAGTCTCCAGAACGAGGAAAATCAATTTCAGTTGTTCAATTGTTGAAGAGGAAGTTACTTAGCCTTATCCTCATGGGGCTCCTGCCAAGATCCCCAAGTCCCTGTGGGCAGAGGGACCTCTCCTTGTCCTGTCGAGTAACAAGTTGTACTGGTTGGTTTTTCTTGAGCCCTGTGATTTTTACAGGGTTCTCTGAGTGTTAGGGGTTAGGCTCCAGATATCTGTGTGAGACCTCCTAATGATCACAGGTTGACTGTTAAAACTGGAAATTTTATTTTTGTTTCTATAAATAAGGATTGGATGCATGATATATAGATGTTAGCCATAAAAAAAAGAAAAGAAAAAAAAAAAAAAAGACCAGGTCCTGGAAAGGCTCTCAGAACTTCCAATAGCAGGGTTACCAGGTAGGAGTTCGAATTGTAAACTAGAACTCAGCAGTTTTAAATTAATGCTGGAAAAAGAAAGTTCTGCGTGCATTGAGACATCACCAAGAGAGGCAGGATCCTGTGACACTGGGAACGCTTGGGGACAGCAGCTTCTCTGGGCAGGGTACTTGCTGCTCCTTGATTGGTTGGGGTGTCAGCAGACAGTGATGGTGCTTACATGGCCATCATTCTGGGGCTTAAGTCGAGGATTTCAATGTAAGTTTAGGAACAAAGAGTCTCTTTGCTTGTGGGCCCCAGGCTGTAGGTTGTCTAGCTTCTTTCATCTCTGCCCCCTCCATCCTCAGGCCTTGTTACTAAGTGTAGGGCATCTATCTCATCATTTCTCCCTTACTGGCCTCAACTGATGTGTCTCCTCAGTCTCTTTCATGTTAAGAGATCTGCCTCAGTGTCTGACTCTTCCTTGTATTCAGTTATGGCAGAAACTAGGTCAATTGCCCTGTCAATTTCCCTTGACCAGTCTTCTACATGCGCCTTCCTGGTTTTTCAAATGTAAACTTAATTTTAGGCAATTTATATTCACGGAAAAATTGGGAGACTAGTACAGGACATTCTCATAGATGCCATTCAGTTTTCCTATTGATATCTTAATTTAGTATATTATAGTTCTTAAAATAATGAGCCAGTTTTAAAGCATTACTATTTACCAGTTTTATTCAGATTCCCTTGTCTGCTATTTAATGTCTTCATCTTTGCTCCGGGATTTCAGATTTCATTTGAGTCACATCTTCTGAGGCTCTTCTTTATTCTATAGGCAGTGGAAATTTCCATTTTTATTTTATGACTTCTATAGGTTAATATTTATGCTCTCTATATCTCCCCTTTAGTTCCCATGCTGAAATTCTAACACTGTGTTGGTGTTTGAGAGTGGGGGGCCTATGGGAGGGGACCAGACCTTAGGAGTGGAGCCTTCATGAGTAGCATTATTGACCTTACAGGAGACCCAGGGAGCTCTCCACAACCTTTGGAGATTTCAGCTACAAGTTGGTCTATGAACCAATAACTGGGACCTGACTAGACGCCAAGTCTGCCAGCCCCTTCATCTCAGACTTCCATGTCTCCAGAATTGTGAGAAATAAATTTTAGTTTTCTGTAAGCCCTGCAGTCTAAGCCATTTTGATCCAGCCACTCCAAAGAACTGAGATGAAGCCTTGATGGTTTTGAATTTGCCGGCCAACTACATTATGACATCCCTCTGTGGAGACTGACTTGGTGCTGTCCTCACAATTCAGAGCAGAAATCTCTCTCTTGGGGAGGAAGGCCTCAGGCCAAAGATCCATTTTCATCATATCACAGCAGTTACCCTGTGTCTGTAAGCCACTGGTGCTGATGCTGATCCTGGTTGCCAGGCTACCGTTTGTCACCTTCTCCCCAAAGCTACCAGGTGGCTCTGTGTCTTCCTTCTGTTTGTACTGTTTGCTCTTTGGAAAAAAGTCACTATTGAGCTAATAACTTCAGAATTGATCTCGAATTCTTCCACATAGAGGATTGTTTGCCTACAAGTAGCAGTTAATTCCACATGCATCTGCATTTCATATCAGTACAGGTATACGGATATTTATTTTCTACTTTACATTATAAATAAATATACAAGCAAACTAAAAGTAAAACTGCTTTAACTTGTTGTTTATATTGTTTCTGCTCTGAAAACTCTTTCTGTAGTGGCCTGTGACTTTCTTTCTCTCATAAGACAATAGTGTGTGGTTCCTTTTGTCTTTTTTGCTCTTTTTTTGGGGGGGGCGCTATGAGCTTCTTTCTGACATTACAAGATGGTTGATGCTCACTGTACACTCACTGGGAATCTTCCCAGCCTTGCAGTGGGATTTTTCTAAGGAGCATTGTTTTCTTTTGTTGGAATATGATGTCATAAGCAACATCTGGGCCCTAAGTGAGTGGTTATCCACAGGAGTCACGGCCTCTGTAGCCCTCTCAACTCACAGAACAAGAGCAAAGTAAGGTGTTTATTAACCCTTGAGTGTAGGCATTCCCACAAATGCTTCCCTATGTAGATGGCTGCAGGTCTACATAGGCCGAACAGGAACTCACAAACTCATATCAAGCTTTAGGCTGTTACTACAGAAAGTAAAATCATCATACTATCTTTGAGATGTTTTGGAGGTGGTCCTTTGTAGTTATTATAGATTGGACCAATATTCACACTTAATTTTATAGCAGTGTTGTTCAAATGCTAAATGGTCTTATTAATAAAAATCCCTGTACCAGATATTGGGGTAAAAGCTGAAAGATCAGAGATGACCCAGTCAAAATGCCCGTCTTACAAGCAGGAAGATCTAAGTCTGAATGGCCAGCACCCACACAAAAGTTGGAAGTGGTGGACATCCTGTAACCCTAGCACTGGGGTAGGAGAAGTAGAGACAAGTGGATCCCCAGGGTTCACTGACAGCCATTCTAGATTTAGTGAGCTCAGGGTTCACCATTAGACAAAAGATAAGGGAGAGTACAGTAGAGAAAGACACACAACATCCCTGGTCTCCATGTACATGTGAACATGTACCTTCATGTCTTACACACACACACACACACACACACACACACACACACACACACATACATACACTACACACATACACAAAACAACTGCGAAACCCACCTGTCCCCTTACTACCCCATGACCATTTCCTTGCAGTTGGTCTGGGGTGGGACCCTGGAATTGGAAGGCATCAAAAGTGTTTTATAAGCTTTTGGCAAGGTGATGCCAACATTAACCAGGACCATTTGCCAGTCCCTTGAACTTTAGCCAGACAATGGCAATTGTATCATACTGATTGCCTTACCATGGTGACTGTCTCAGTAAATGACCTCTCTGCCCTGCTGAGGAAAGATGCCCCCCGCCAGGCATTCCTCGATGCTGCTGCCCCTCTTCTTAGGATGCTGGCCTCAACCTTTGACATAAGACACAGCACTGAGCCTCCACCCTCAGCTCCAAGAATGGCTGCATTTACTGTGTCCAGATCTGGACTGAGGAGGACTTTCCATCTCCCCACCCTAGGTTGGTACTATCTCCATTAACAGATCTGTAGCTGGTCACCTGAGGGAGTTGAGTGACATCTACTAAAGTCGCAAGCCTGTGTCTGGGTGAGTTCTGAGCTCTACAATGAACTGTCACTTCCAGGCTATGACTTGAAACTCAGACCTTCGTCAAGAGTCACCTCTTCCCTTCGTTAAATACATACAGGTTCTTGGTATATGTTCAGGTGGGGCCACCTAACCGAAATGAAGGGTCCTGGATCCCAGGTTCTCAGCATTAGGTTCTATCCTACCATTTAATCCCATTCTTCTTCAGAATTTAAAAATGTGAGGGTATTTTAATTTACTGCCAAACTGCACACTGCTGATACCCTATCTCTAACTCCTACCGACTCTTAGTGCTCTAGTCCTACCCACAGCCAGCCACCCCTCTCCAATCTAACTGTGACTTGTGACATTTCCTATGCCACTTTCCACGTACCAGGCTCCACATCACTGCCCAGGGCCCACAGTCAATGCGGTCGCTCGTTGTAACCACACCTATCATTGGCCACTTCCCTTCCCTCCCCCCAAAGTGTTATCACCCAGGCCATAAGCTGTCCTGGCGCTTACCCCTGCTCTCCCTTATATTCAGTCAGTCAACACATTTCCGTCACTCAACACTTGTTACACCCATCTCTCTTTTCCCCCATTGCCCTAGGGTAGGCATAGTCTCAGAAGCCAGACTACCTCCCTCCGATCCCTGGTCTCCTGGCTATGTATATGATCCAGAACAAGCCAAACGCAGCTTTCCGAACACTGCGTCGTTCCTTCCACTGCCAGGACTCCTGAGTAAGTAAATTCTGCTCAGGTTCCAAAGCCTGCTCCTCCTAGCCTTCCAGAGGGCGACTTGAGCCTGTATCTCCCAAGCGTCAGCACTACAGGCTCAGCTTTTAAGGGCCAATCCTGAGGAAGCTTTCAGTTCCTCTGGTAGTCCTAGGGTATCTTCCCGGCTCCGCTTGGGAGCCCCAACCTGATTGGCTGCTGCCGAGTCTCGCGAAGCTCCGCCCCGAGGTGCTGCCCTCCGCAGGAACCCGGAAGTGCGAGCGTCGAGATGGCCGGGGATCGGAAAGTGGAGCTCAGCGAGGCCCTGGCGCTGGGGCCGGGCTGGCGCCACGCCTGCCACGCACTGCTCTACGCGCCCGACCCCCGCAAGCTCTTCGGCCGCATCCCGATACGCTTCGCGGTCCTGGTGAGGACGCGGCATGCCGGGCCGCTCCCCGCCCCGGAGCCCTCACGCCCCAGCCAACCATCGTTCCCCTCCTCCCCAGATGCAGATGCGCTTCGACGGGCGCCTAGGCTTCCCTGGCGGCTTCGTGGACGCGCAGGACTGCAGCCTGGAGGACGGGCTAAACCGTGAACTGCGCGAGGAGCTGGGCGACGCGGTGGCTGCCTTCCGCGTGGAGCGCTCCGACTACCGGAGCTCACACCTCGCGGCCAACCAGCGCGTGGTGGCCCATTTCTATGCCAAGCGCCTGACGGCCGAGCAGCTGCAGGCTGTAGAAGCCAGGGCACCTCAAGCCAAGGACCACGGACTGGAGGTGGGACCAGCCTGGGACCTACTCCATATTCTGTCTGCCCTCTCCCATGTCTCTCATCGAAGAAAGGCACGGGGTGGAGAAGACTTTGATCCTCCAACATTGTACTCTTTCAAGTGGCATAACGTAGTTGGGATCTTGGTCATTTCCAGGCTGGATAACACCACCAACTTGGTCTCCCTTGTTAGTCTTTGTAGAGAGATTTTTAGAACATACATGCAAGTCTCTCTACTGCTCCCTATGCTAATATTCATGACTTTGGGCCCATATTTTCCTATAGCAGAAAGTATGACAGTGATTCTAATGTTAGGGAAACCGTATGTGTGGAGGTGACTCCCCAACTGCGGGTATGGGCGATAAGAACAGTCTGTCGGAATCAATCCCTGGTTGGGTGAGGAGGTCAGAGGAAGACTTGGGTATTTGCATTTTTCTTGATCACACAAGTGATACTCACACAGTTGTGTAAGTTCTGTGATTGGAGATTCTGTTACAGCCATGCCCTGGAGGCGGTAGCCAGTGAGGATGAGGGAGAAGATGGAGAAGGATTAGCATGGATGGAGCTAGACACCCAGCATGGGTCTTTTGTCTGCAGAGTTGAGCTCACTAAACTTTCCTGAGGAGTGATTATTGGGCCTCCGTCTGCCTGGTTGTTACATTAGATTTCCACTCTGGAGGGCTCTGTTCCAAGGTAGGTAAGGTAAGCTAATGTGTTGAGATACTTGAAGTCCCACGTGTCACCTGTCTGCTTTTCATAGGTGCTGGGCCTGGTGCGGGTACCTCTGTACATCCTACGTGATGGTGTGGGAGGCCTGCCCACCTTTGTGGAGAATACCTTCATTGGTGATGCCCGGGAGCAGCTACTAGATGCCCTTCAGGACTTGGAACTTATGGATCCTGGCATTATTTCAAACCTCAAGATCCCAGCTTCTAAGTAGAGTCAGCCCACCACGGACCCATGGAACCCAAGATGGGGGCTTTGGTATAAGGGAAGGAGGGAGGGAGGCAGGGGCAAATGTTTTCTCTTTGGGTGCTGAGAGGTGAGAGTTGATACAAGATTAAAGACAGGTGTATATGCAAAGGGTTTTCAACAGAGGATCTTGTCTGATGGCATTAGTGTTTAAAGGCCTTGGTTGTACCTCAGAGTCCCTCCTTATACGTGGGTACACAGCCTAGAAGCTCCAGGTATACACATGTGCAGTCTGATCGCACACAGCCTGGTGCACTCTTATCTGTCCAGTTTAACTGTGATGTGGCATCAGGCATATCCCACTCCTTCCTAGTAAATGGGGTGGGGAATGGGGTTCTTTCCCATCTGCCTGTCCAGAGTCCAGCCCAGCCCATTCTTGTAAGGGAAGGAGAGAAGGGGGTTTCTCCCTGAGAATGGTCTCAGGTTACCTGAGGCTTGAGCAAAGCCATGGGTTTCAGAAAGTTGGGTAATGCCCTAACCAGCTTTGTACTATTTTCTTCCCCAACCACTGAGGGTTGGAACGTGTCAAGGGCTTCTTGGGATGAACCTAGACCTGAGACTTCAGTCCTGATACCTCTCTTCCAGTATGTTCATCTTTGAGCTCCCTTTGTCTCCGTCTAGCCTGCCCTGCCAAAAGGAGTCATCCAGGAAGGCAGGCTGATACCTAGGACTCCGAGCTCTCCAGCTCCTTCAACAGATGTAGGTTGATTAATACTTGTTCAGTGGAAGTATGGTAACAGAAATAGAGGCCCATTACTTCTGTCTTCCAGACTTCTGAGTGAGGAGTAGGCACACAGCATCATAAATAAATAGCATTACATAGTAAACACTATAAGCTTTGTCAGCCACACGGTGTTCTTGGAACCCTTAAACTCTGTCATGTCAAACTTACCTGCATGATACATAAGTGTTGTTGTTGTGTCCTAATAAAACACTAACAAAGAAGCAGGTGTCTGACTTCTGGACCATAGTTTATCAGTGACTACAGGGAAAGGTAGGTTACTGTTTGCAGTGCCTGTGTGTGTACATGTTTACAAGGAAATAAATGAAGCAATAGATATGGTTCCATTGACATTCTTTTCCTTGGGTTGGTCTGGAATGTCCCTGGTAAAGAGCATTTAAGCAGAAAGAAGAGAGCCCTGAGGTTGGGAGAATCTTCTCAGAACAGCCCCAGAACGTACTTATTAATCATGATCTTTGCGTATTTCACAGTCAGGTAACTTATTTCAAGACTGTTCTTGTGACTGATGTGAATCTTTTGAAAATTCTCAGTAGGGGCTGGGATGTAGCTCATGTAGCTTTGCCTAGCATGCATGAGACCCTGGCATTGCATAAATAACATCTATAACCCCAGTGCTCAAGCAGGTGGATCAGAAGTTCAAGATCACCTTTGGCTATATAGTTCAAGGCCAGCCTATAGTTCATGAGAGCCTGTCTTTTCTTTTTTTAAACAACAAAAGCCTAGATCATATTGAACTGGTAGATAGAGTCTGTCAGGAGTATTCAAGGTAGTTTCATTCATAGATCTGACACAGTAGAGATGGTTTAAAGGCCAGACTCACCTGGGACCAAAGCCCCTGTATGTTACCTCACCAACATGGTGATCTAGTTAGATGAGATTCCTCCATGACTCAATGCCCAGAGAAGGGTACCAAGAGACTAGGGTAGACTCTGCAAAGTGACTGATAGTCAGTCAAGCCATTTAATACTCTAGTCAAGGGTTGGGGATTAGATCCTTTGCTTGCTGTTAGTATAATAGAAGTGATAATGGATCTGCCACCAACATTGACAAGAGCCTAGTGTAGAACAGAATAGGTCCAATATAATTAGACATCAGGAATCAATGGGAGGCTGTGCTGGAGAAGTGCTAGTTTGGCATGAGATCATACAGGCCATGAGGATGGCCTAGTGCGTGTTTCAGGCGAGTCACTCCTGGTGTGGATCAGAAATTAGAAGGACATGGGAACCTGCCACAGTAGTTGCCATGGGAGAGAATGGTGACCTGGTCCAGGGCTGCACAGTGAAGATGCACACAGACAGACATTGGTAGGGGGTGGTCATGGTGGTATCTGACAACCATGGTTGTTGGTGGTAGGCAGGATGTTCAATGATGACTTTACATTTTGAAGTACAAGGTATTCATGTTGTAGATGAAGACAAAACCCAGTGAATAGGGGAACAAGATTGGAAGACATGGGGACAAAATCTGAGTTAACTCAGTAGACGGCGTGAAAACTATTCTGAGATCATCTATAGAGAAAAGAAGCAGGCAGGTCAAAGCCCTGAGGGTTAGAGGACAGGTAGAACGTGGTAAAGGAGACAATGAACAAGGAGGGGGTGGGCGGGGAGCTGGATTAATAAACTGAATAATTCTAGGTGTTTCTGAGAACTTTGGTGACTTTGGTCAGAAGAGTCCATTGGACTTAGCATTGAGGCTTTTGATGGCTTTGTTGGGAACGGTGTCAGGAATGTGAAGGTAGAGAGCAAGCAAACTGGTTGGCAGCAGACTGCCAAGGCAGGGTTGAGCTGTGAGGTGTTTCAAGGAGAAACCCAAGACTATACATTCAGAGTTCATTTCCATAGTTGGTTGCTAGAGTGGGAAGCTAGGCATTCTACTCGGGAGGGGAGATGGACACGCACCCTTGTGATGAAGAGTCTCTCTGATTGCCAGCTTGATTCGATTGTGAGATTCCTATGGATTAGTAAAAGACACCTAGGTGTGGCTGTGAGATTGTTTCCAGAAAGGTCATGATAGTCCTGACCTAATCAATGGTATCATCTGTTAATGGATTCAAAATGGAATAAACTGTTGAGAGTTAGTGGAACTATAAGAGGTGTGGCCTACTTGCAAGAAGTGGGTCATTGGAACTGGTTGTCATGGGTTGACCAACTTTTCTCTACCATACCCTTTTCCCACAGTGTCTCTGCCTTGCCATGGGCCTCAAATCAATGCAGGAAGCCAGACATGAACTGAAGCCTTTGAAAAGATGTGCTGAAATCAATCCTTCTCCTTATAAAAATGTCCAAACGGTAACAAAAAGGCTGGATACCATACCAGTCGGTGTTCAGAAACTCAGATGGAGACGCCCACCACAGAGCTGGGGTTATTCCAGGGTGGACTAAGGGGAGCAGTTAGGAACAGGTGAGGGTGCTGTGAGGCTTAAGTCTGGTCTGGGTAAGATGGACATGAAGAGACGACTTGAGAGTGACCATCAAGTCATCTTGATGAGGTGGGAACTCGGAAGTGGATCTCAGGCAGGGAGAAGCACTTGTATTTGGGGAGCTGAAGTCTGTCTGAATGATGTGTCTGCTGGTGGGGACAATTAAGGACCAAGTGGGAACACAGGATGGCTGGCCAGAGATGGGAGTCAAGCTGTTAAGGAATGGAGCTCTGGGCTGGAGAGGTCAAGAGCTGGATGAGCTGCTAAACATGTTGTGAAGCTGGAGTGGACACATGTTAGAGATGAGGTGAAATTAGGAGCCAGCATCCTTGGTGATGAAAGGATAACAAGAGCGGACAGAAGGACAGAGTGGACACGTCAACACATGGCTTCTCAGGTCAGTAGCACTTGCAAACATGGAAGCTGGATAAAGCATGCGGGAAGGCAATATGGAGTCATGCAGATGCCAACAGCCTGGACAGAGTGAATGGTGGAGAAGCAGCTGTAGAGGTCATACTATTCCTACAGAGCTGTGGCAATAACTTCCTCAGATGTGAGCAAACATCTGCTCACTCCAGACTGGGCACCAACAAAACCCCAGTACCAATCACACCCAAGTCTAGCTTTGCCAACCAATAGATCTCTTGGGCTTACTTATAGGAGCATGGAGTTTTACTTTGTCGGGATCACTAGCCCCCAAATAATGATGCAGAGACTTATTATTAATTATGAATTGGTCTCTAGCTTAGGCTTATTTTAGAAACTCATAAATTAACCTGTTTCTATTAATTTATACTCTGCCATGTGGCTTTTTTACCCCTCCATTCAGTATGTCTGCGTCATCTCTGTGGCTTCTCCTGCTATACCTCTTCTCAGCATTCCTCTCTTTTCCAGGAAGTCTCATCTATTTTTGTCCTGCCTAGCTAGCTATTCAGCGTTTTATTAAACCTATCAGAAGGTGCCTCGTACTTTGTACATCTCCACAGTGTACAAATATTCTGCAACAGGAGCATATATGAGGGATTAATTAGAGGAGAGAAAATTTGTGTGTGTGTGTGTGTGTGTGTGTGTGTGTGTGTGTGTGTGTGTGTGTGTAAGATTGTGAACTTGACTGAATGTAGAATCACCTTCAAAACAAACCTCTAGGCACACCCACGAATGATTAGATTAGGTTCTGAAGACTCACCTTTGCAGTGAGTACTGCCATTCAGAGGGCTGGACCCTGAACTGAGTAAAGTGAGTTGGGTACCAGCATTCATCTCTCTTTGCTTCCTCATTGTGCATGCAATGTGACCAGCTGCCTCAAGCTCCTGCTGCCAGAAGTTTCATGACGTCATGGACTGCACTCTCAAACTGAGCCAAAACAACCCTTTCCCCCTTCAGTTTCTTGGTCCAACAATGAGGCAAGGATCTGATCCTCCCAGACAGCCACATTGATAATCATTTTTTAAAAATCCCACCTAGCATGAGTGATTACCTCCCCATAGCTGCATAGATGGAGTCTCTCCTTCAGTCAATATTTTATCTCCTGTGTACTCAAGCACTCCTGAAGACCACCTACAGCTGGGCAAAACTTCATGCAGATGGGATGGGATTCAGGAGGGAGCAAGTGGCTGGACTTTTAAGTGAGCATGGAAGGGCCTTTCCTTCTCCCTCCTCCTATGAGGAGCTATCAACCAGCAAGCCTAAACTTGCTGAGAGTCTCCTCTCAATTATTACAATGAAAATAATGATGCCCATAACACAGATTTTGTTACCTTTGTCTTTTCTACTAACCTGACTCTGACCTTCGTGTCTATAATTTCTGTCTGAGAGTTAGATTTAACTGTCAACTTGACACACTCCAGAGTCACCTGTGAGGAGGAATTCTGGGAATGTCTGTGAGGGTTTATCTTAACCATGTTAACAGACATGGGAAGATTCCTGCCCCCACCACCCCCCACACACACTATTGAGAGCTGTTGGTAGTGAAAGTCCATGGAGTATACAGCAGTGACAACTAGAGTTCAGAAGGTCAACCTATCAGAGCTAAGGGTTCTGTTAGAGGAAACCATCATGCAAGGCATTATGGAATTACTGCCTTCTGAATGAACTGGCTGTTTCTTGTAAACTTCTTGTGCAATAACAGATATGAGTCTCCCCATTTACCATGCATCTCCCCATTTACCATGCATCTCCATGTTATGTGTACATGTAATCTCACGATGGCATCTCAATCTTGGGCACAAGTTTCCCTATACATTTGGGGTAATTGGACAACTGTCCCCAGCTGTGTTTATTTTTCATTAACATATATCTGGCCAGGGCCATTCTCTGGACAAAAGTATTTCAGCAAAGATTCCTTTTCCCAAGGACAAAACTGCACATAGATAACCATTAGCTCATCTCACTCACAGATAGAGGAAAGAACCACAAACAGTTAAGCCCTCAACTCCTTACCCTCACCCGGGTTATTTACACATTCCTGGGATGATGTTTTAGCCATTTGCTAGATACTGAGTTAAGGCAGTTACTTCCCACTGACCCAAGGAGATTGCCTACAAGGCCAGGCAGGTGACAGGTGCCAAGCTTCTTTCTTGTGCAAATTAAGTTTTTATTCCTCCTCAGCCAGGTGCTCTTCCTAGATTTTCTCCTCGGCAATTACTCTGAGTGAAAGTACTTTTACTAACCAAATTCTACACGCTCTGACATAGGTTGCTTAGCCACCTAACACATGTCCCCCTCCCTATCAGAAAGCAGCTGCAGCCGGGATGAACAGGGCCGCGGGCCGCGGGCCGCGGGGCGGCGCCAAAGACAGTTTACTTTCTTGTGACGTACTGACCTCTAACATTTTACCTAGCCATTTCTAGATTATAGTTTGAGCACATAAATTCCCTAATTGATCTTAGCCTTTAGTTGCCCCTACCAGAGAACTCCCCTTTAGTCACTCCCCTTTTGGGTTGTAATTGGAAGCTGACAATTAATTGCCTTATGTGTGGATCCTTATCACTTCTCTCTGCGACCCTGGAAACTTCAAGCCTCACACTGTTTTACCAAAGAATTACTGTGTGAGTACATAGACTGGTTCTCTGAGAGCACTGGGAGGATTGATGGAGAAGAACAGAGGTGAGGACGGAGATGGAAAGAACTAGGCAGAATGATAAGAGAACAGCAGGAGGGACTGAAAGCAGGAGGGACTGAGAGCAGGAAGAACCAAGAGGAGCTAAAAAAGAGAGCAGAAAAGAAACTGTGTAGATACAATTGCCATAGGAGAATAAAGCGAATGGACTAAAGAACTCAGTGTGCTTAGATTCATTGACTATCCCTCAGATTAGAATCCTCAGCTGGTAGGTAGACTCTTCTGCGGACCCTGGGAGCAAACCATATAGGCTGGACCTATTATTGTTTGCGTTACCCCACCCCCATCCCCCCTTGTGGATGGCACTGTTTCTTGGGCTGGGGATCCTGGAATGAATAATAGAGAAAGCTAGCCAAACACTACCATGTATCCTCTCCCTGTCTCCTGACTGCAGATAGAGTGTGGCCAGCAGCTTCCAGCCCCCAGTGCCTCGAAATTGTAAGCCAAAAGGAACCATGTCTCCACTTAGGTTGCAGCTGTTGGGGTATTTTATCACAGCAACCAAAAAAAAAAAAAAAAAAAAAAAAAAAAAAACCTAGGACAGATCCCCTGCCCTATCTAAGAAGCATCCCTCCCAGGCAGTGGGGTCCTTCACCATCAGCCATCACACACTTCCCTGGCCTGGTCCTAGGAGCCTGCCTGCCTGGCAGGAGGGAGAGAGGCAGGCTGGACTGTGCATGTCTCTTCTCACCCACTCCCATCCTGCTGGGGGACAGGCAGCCAGGGTGGAAAGCACACAGGACTCCCTGGGTCCCTTTAAGCACAGTGCTCTGGGGAGGGAAGGAGATGGGAGCACATCCAACCTCCAGCCCTGCTCCTGGCAGCAAGGACCTGCAGCTGAGCACTGGACCTCCTTATCTCAAGCTTGAGGTTGTGATTCCTGGGGAGAGGGTTAATGGAGGGGGCACTTGGCATTAGCTTTGGGCAGATCAGCCAGCACTGTCAGCAGAGGCTGCTGCTGCTCCTTCCTGGGGAGGAGAGGGGCCCTGGTCACCCCCACATCCCCGCTCCATGCTAACACACATTGATGCCTCTCTCAGCAGAATCAGCAAGAAGTTTCTTGTTTTCAACATTGCATGTTCCCTGTTCACCGAAGTCACTTTCAGACTTCATTTTGTTCTCAGCCCAAGGCCTTGTCAGTTTCCAGGTTTGAGGCAGAGGAAGCTGCTGTTTCCTGGCAGGGCCATGTGGGGAATGAGGGCAGTCTCCTGCCAGTGAACTTGGGTTTCTAAATGAAACAGACTGGGCTAGTGGGAAGGGACATTTATTGCAAAGAAAACATTCTGTACCCCAACACACAAGTGAAACAGAAGATAGGAAGATGGAAAATGGATAAGAACACTCCAGCTGTGATGAAATTTGCTGGTGACATTAGAGTTGGTGTCATGCAGAAGATGCTCAGCAATCACCCCCTCCAGAGGAAAAAAAAAATCAAGAAGCGGGGTGTTCCATCAAAACCCAGTCACTACCAAAGAGGGTATGGGCAAGCTAAAGGAAAAGAGTCTACTCCTATCCTTTAGACCTCAGAATCCCTCCAAAGAGAACCTGTGACCTTTCTCCCAATCCCATCTTCCCTGCTGGGCGTGGCAGCCTCTCTGCTATGATGGACAGCCTCTGGCAAAACCTTCCACGGTCAGAGGTGAAACTGTACACAGGCCCACACTCATCCTTGCTCTCATTCTAGCAAAGTGACAACAGCGAGCCACCACGGGGAAGGACATGAAAGGCATAAGGAGGCTCCTCCTTAACCTCTCCAAAGCTGGAGGGAGTCTGTGTTCTAGACTCTTCCCCAAAGTGTTTGGCTCTCCATAAAGTACACTGGCAAATCCAGGCCCTGGAGACTCCATCTTGGCTTTCTTTCTCTCCTTGGGCGTACCCACTGGCTCAATATTGATGGATATCTTCACCAGAGTGGCAAGCCCTGTGCACCCCTTAAGTGAAACCAAGTAGACCCTTAACTGTGAATGTCCTGTTTCCTCTCCTCTGTAGAAAAGGGGTGTTTTGGGGCCTGGATACAGAGTGGAGTGCCGAGGAGACCAAGAAGAGTGGGTGGGAAGAGGGAAGACAGGCAGTAGAAAGAGTAACTGCTGGGTGGTTATGACCAATGCCCATCACATGCGTGTGTGGATATGTCCTCACCCTGTAATATCTATCCCATGGAATAGGGAGTCGAGGCAGGATTGTAGTTCCCACCCTCACAGTCTCCACCCTCTCAGGCTCCTGAAGGTCACACCTGATAGATTTATGACATCCTGACACCCAGCAACAGTTCCAGGGTGTGGATGGAGGCAAAGGTCCCTTGAACAGGGGGAGAACAGTTGAGCAATCTCATGTTTGAGAGCTACAGAGGGGAAGAACTAACTCCAGTCAGCTTCAGGAAGTGGGACATGGCAACATCCGTCTATTCCATATTGCAACAAAGAAAGGACTGTGAACCATGGAAAGGGTGAAGGACTGGGTTAATCTTGTCACAGGAACAGCAGTTGCTCTGGGGATTTAAGGAAAGCATGGCGCTTGGAAGGGGAGGAAGAGGTGAGGCATGCAGGCAACTCCAAAGGAGGAGTTTTAGGAAATTGATCTGTTAAAAAAAATGCACAGAGCCCCAGAAGAACAGAGAGAACCCTCAATTCAGAAGCAGTTACTCTGGAGCAGACAGGAGAGGGGATGCCCTAGAATACCAGGAAAAACCACAAACCATGGCAAGTGACCAGAGAAAATGGCAGAATTGAGACTAGACAATAGAAACTGAGGATTTTTTATTGAAGCCTTTATTTAGTTATTCTTGTTTGTTTGTTTGTTTTGAGACAGGTTTTTCTCTGTGTAGCTTTGGTACATTTCCTGGAATTCACTCTGTAGCCCAGGCTGGCCTTGAACTCACAGAGATCCACCTGCCTCTGCCTCCTGAGTGCTGGGATTAAAGGTTTGTACCACTACCACGTGGCTCTAATTATTCTTTATCAATAAAAAATTGGGAGTCAGATATTTGGGTAGGAACTTGAAAGATCGGAAAAGCAGGGGAGCAGCCACCAGTGACTTCCTACCTCTTCTGTTACTTCCTTTAAAAGGGCTGAGATCCTCTTAGCACTGCCTTACTACTTCCTGTCTCCTATCTGTCCACAGTCCTCCAAACATCTATGGTTAATTTTGGTTAGCTAGTGGATATCTCCACCCTATGACTCCAAGCAAGCTTTATTTGTCAGAACACAATCAAAATATCACACAACAATTGATTATCCAATGGATGTATTCACAGACAAGCCATGTGGAAAAGAAACAATATTTTAGGGAGGAAAAAAAATCTTCCTAAACGCAGAGATTCTGCACCTACAGTTTGGCTGAATAAAAGATGAAGTTAGAAAAAAAAATCATATTTCACACCTGTCTACACCAACATCATGTACAAGAGCATAAATAGTGTCTGTGAGCTCTCTGGAAAATTCAGGAGTTTCTTAGTATGGTACAGGGAAACTCACAGGAAAGACCTGGTCGATATATATATATATATATATATATATATATATATATATATATATATGAAACCTATATATAATAAAAGCAATTTCAGCAAGCCTATAGTCACCATCAAATTAAATGGAGAGAAACTCAAAGCATTTCCACTAAAATCATGAACAAGACAAGGCTGCCCACCCTCTCCATATCTATTCAATATAGTCCTCGAAGTTTTAGCTAGAGCACTAAGACAACTCAAGGAGATCATGTGGTACAAATTGGAAAGGAAGAAAGTCCAATTATCATTATGTGCAAATAATATGATAGTATACATACATGACCTTAAAAATTCTACCAGGGAACCCCTACCACCGATAAAGACTTTCAGAAAAGTGGCTGGATACAAGGTTAACTAAAAAAAAAAAAAAATTAAAAAAAAATCAGTAGCTCTCCTATATGCAAATAACAAACAGACTGAGTGAAAAATCAGGATAACAACACCTTTCACAAATAGCACCAAAATAATATAAATATCTTGGGGTACCTCTAACAAAGCAAGTGAAAGACTTATATAATAAAAACATCAAATCTTTGAAGAAAGAAATTGAAGAAGATGGAAGGATCTCCCATGCTCATGGATCAGTAGAATTAACATAGTAAAAATGGCCATCCTACCAAAAGCAATCTACAGATTCAACACAATCCTCATCAAAATTACAACATAATTCTTTACAGACTTTGAAAGAACAATTCTCAGCTTCAAATGGAAAAACAAAAAACCCAGGATAGTTCAAACAATCCTGAATAATGAAAGAACTGTGGGAGTTGTCATCATCCCTGATTTCAAGTTGTACTATAGAGCAATAGTAATAAAAAATTCATGGTATTGGCATAACCAGAGACAGATTGATCAATGAAATTGAATCGAAGACCCAGTCATGGACACCTGATTTTTGATAAAGAAGCCAAAAATGTACACTGGAAAAAAGACAGCATCTTCAACAAATGGTGTGAGTGAAACTGGATGTCTGCATGTAGAAGGATGCCAATAGATCCATGGGCTGCCATGGCATCCTAAACATGCCTCTTGAGTAGAACATTTTGACTACTTGGGATTTTGTCTTCAAATTTCTTTGGGCCTTGTAGAAAACAACTTTATGTCCCCAGCATCTCTTACATTGCCCCAAAAGCAGACTTAATAAGCACCCAGTCAAACGCTTGTTGAATGTCTCCTTCGTGAGCGGTTTTTGCCTCTCTGGAGGTTAAGCAAGCTGCCATAGATGTTAACTGTGAATATTAATTCCCATGAAACTTTTTTTCCTAAAGGTGTTTTTTACACTGTCATTGAGCTAGGATTCCAGTCTCTTCTGCAAGCTTTGGGGGTGGGTGGCCCTGATCAACATACTCGATCGTCATCTTCTTGCCTTCTCTGAATGTCTCAGGGATGCCCTGTATGTTCTGTCATTTACAGCAGAACCCACAGAGAGTGACTTTTTCTTGTTTCTGTGACAAGATACCTTACAAGAACAACTGAACATGAAGGTTTATGTTAGCTCCTGGTTTGTGAAGGGATATAGCCGTCATGCAGGGAAGGTGTGCCTCTGAGTCAAGATTTAAGGACTCTCAGCTCCAGCACTGTGTCTGTCTGCACACTGCCATGTCTCACCATGATGATAATGGACTGAACCTCTGAAAATAAAGCCAACCCCAATTAAATGTTTTCCTTCATGAGAGTTGCTGTAGCGCGAATCTTAAACAGTCTTATTAATGAAAACAAACCCGGAGCCAGGTATTGGTGTGAACACGGAAAGATCAGGGAAACAGTACCAACCACACCTAACCACACATCGCCAATTCCTCAGCCGATCTCATTTCCTCAAACTGGAAGTCTCTGTGTCCTCATCTGAATGGATCTCAGCTGAACTGCTGCTCAAAAGCCTCAAAGCTTAACCAGCTCTAGTTCCTGGTCCTCACACCTTATATACCTTTCTGCTTTCTGCCATCACTTCCTGGGATTAAAGGCGTGCATCACCATGCCTGGCTGTTTCCAGTGTGGCTTTGAACTCACAGAGATCCGGATGGATCTCTGCCTCCAGAATGCTAAGATTAAAGGTGAGTGTGCCACCATTTTCTGGCCTCTATGTTTGTCTAGTGGCTGTTCTGTTCTCTGACCCCAGATAAGTTTATTAGGGTACACAATATATTGGGGAACACAATATCACCACTAGTTACCATGGTCATGATGTCTCTTCACAACAATAGAAACCCTTACTAAGACAGTGTGGAAGCCTCTACCATTCATTCTCTTAGTATGAAAGCCTTACGTCCTTTAACAAAACAGTACCTCTATGATTTTATCTTCAATTATGCCCAAATACAACATAAGTATCTTTCTACATTGTCTATATAGAACTTTTAAAGCTAACATGGACCAATTAAAAGGGTCAGGTTGTTTAAATTTGGAGATATCATTTTAAGGTAATTAATTGACTTAGTAATTCACTGGTCAGATCCACAAGCATCTACTGACAATTTGTCTCACTCTGGTTATGGGGGCTAGTTGACTCTAGTTATGGTAGTTAGGTGATTCTGTTTATGGTGACTAGGTGGAACCTGTAAGAACACATACTATATATAGCTAATTAATGCCATCAGGGATGCAGGAATGGATTTGTTTTCATTGCCAATTAAATAATTTAAGAACAGTCACAGACAGAAGTCCAGGACAAAGAACAGGACTCAAACAGAAGTTTAAGGACAGCTTTTTAGAGTTTAATAGACAACCCCAGGAGAGGGAACCTGCAGTCTCTCAGGTGCCTTGAAGGTTGGAGAAAAACAAAAGCCATGTTTCTCAGGGATAACCTAGCATTCAGACACCAGGTGTAGGTGTCCTCACAGTAGGGAGGGGAGTTTATAAAAGGTGTAAGGGAGCTCAAAGCCTTGCTTAGGGACTTTAAAACCTACTTGGGCTCTGGTCAACATCTGAATGAAAAGAAAGAGAAGAAAAAAATTAGACCCAAGCCCAGCTAATCCTCATGGCAGCTCCTAGGGACTGCACCAGAAGGGTAGAAATTATGGGAAAGAAAAGCACATTATTTTAGCCAGGTATGTGATGCACACTTTTAATCCCAGAACTCATGAAACAGAGGCAGGAAGATCTCTGTGAGTTCTAGGCCCGCTTGGTCTGCATAGTGAGTTCCAGGACAGTCAGGGCTACATAGAGAAACCTTGTCTCAGCAACCACCACTGATTCACCCCAAAAGTGAAGCACATTATCCTAAGGTGAGCCCTTCTTCCTAGTGGTACTTATCTAGCCAGGCCCCTGACCTGCTCCACTGGATTAAACCTTTAGGGGGAGACAAGGGCTCATCTTCACCTAGAGGGAGCATCCATCCTTTGCAATTACTGGAGCAAGGAAAGCAAGAGTGTGAGAGAGCAGGAGGAGCAAGAGAGAGGAAGGAAGAAGGGGAGAAGGAGGAGGAAAGACATTTAGATATGTCTAAGGATTCCTTGATTCCATTAGCACTTAGATGACCACGATCACAACACTATGGGACAGCCTGAAACCTCAGCATAAGCATGTATTTAGTTCACACATCTGCATCCCTGAAGTCCACTTGTGCTGAGCCATTCAGGGCAGGGCCTCCTCTTCACTGCTACCTCCATGTTCTAGCTGGCCCACTAGCTTCAAGTATTCTGTTTCTACCACCCATCTTTCAATAGAAGGTATAGAAGATATAGAAGATATGTATCTGCCCTCACGTGCATCCTGGGATCTGAACTCAGGTCCTCATTCCTGTGTGCTAAGTGTTTTGCCCTCTGAGCCATCTCCCTGGGGGCCCTCTTCTGCTCTTTTGAAATGACAAACAAGAAAGAGAAATTAACCTCTCGAGGGTAGCCCAGCACAGGCTTAATTTCTACTAGTCCATTCGTTGTCTTCTAGGTGTTAAAGCTTGATGCTTGATGATTGTGTCCCTGATGTCAGCTCACTCAGGCAAGTGTCAGACTTCATTCCGGTTCTGTGTTAGTTTCAGGGCTTGTACACCACTACCACCACCACCACCTCCACCACTACCTCCTCCTCCTCCTCCTCCTCCTCCTTCCCCTCCTCCTCCTTCCCCTCCTCCTCCTCTTCCTCCTCCTCCTCCTTCTCCTCTTCCTCCTCCTTCTCCTCCTCCTCCCCCCTTCCCCTCCTCCTCTTCCTCCTCCTTCCCCTCCTCCTCCTCCTTCTCCTTCCCCTCCTCCTCCTCTTCCTCCTCCTTCTCCTCCTCCTCCCCCCTTCCCCTCCTCCTCCTCCTTCTCCTTCCCCTCCTCCTCCTCCTCCTCCTTCTCCTCTTCCTCCTCCTTCCCCTCCTTCTCCTCCTCCTCCTCCTTCTCCTCTTCCTCCTCCTTCCCCTCCTCCTCCTCCTTCTCCTTCCCCTCCTCCTCCTCCTTCTCCTTCCCCTCCTCCTCCTCCTTCTCCTCCTCCTCCTTCCCCTCCTCCTCCTTCCCCTCCTCCTCCTCTTCCTCCTCTTCCTCCTCCTTCTCCTCTTCCTCCTCCTTCTCCTCCTCCTCCCCCCTTCCCCTCCTCCTCCCCTTCCTTCCCCTCCTCCTCCCCCTCCCCCCTTCTCCTCTTGTTCCTCCCATTCTCCTATTTTCTCATTTTCTCTCTCACGTTCCTTGCTTCTGGCAGCCAAAATTCCCTGGGAATTCCTTAGTTCAAACGACCAAGTTAAGTTGCAAATTCAGGAGTTTCATTCTACTTCAAATGTGAAAGAAAAACCATGTTTTTTGCTTAAGTGAGGCCATCTCCCTTTATTATGCATGCCACAACAGAACACTGTGGGCCTCCCTCCTCTCAGGAAGTGTAGACGGGCAGACATCATTTTGGAACTGCAAATATGTTTCCATTTGCTGATGGACATGTATTATTTATAAATAACACAAGACTCAACTTCAGCCTTTTATTAAGTTCACACCTTAGAATCTCAGAGGTACATGGCATTTAGGATTATTTGGTCAGGCTCGTTGAGTCCATTGCTCTTTCATTGGCATCTCGCATGTACAAGGACAGCTCCAAGCCAAAGCTGGTTCATCTTATTGTGTCCTTTGCACTACAATGATTGGGAGGAAGGCCCTGGGCAGATAGATTTGGGATTAAGTAACCTGAGTCAATGTGCCAGTAATTAATTCCCACTAATTAACAATAATCACACAACGCTATATAACAAACTCACCATCTCAGTGGTGTGTACTGAAGTTCCCCCAAAGAAGCAGCATCTACACTAACATTCCACAGGGCTGACTGAGGGATTAGAATTTCAGTGACTGTGGGCAGTTGGAATGTTGCAGGTCCAGAGCCTAATTATAATTTATCTTCTGCTGTCTTCACTATTTAAATAGCACTTTCTGCCCACTTCTGTTTGGGACCTAATATCTTGGTGAGTGCCAGGTAAACCCTTCTGGACTGTACAACAGACACCTCAATTCCTTCCACCTACACAAAGGCTAAGAATGTCATCAAACAGTGTACAGGGCCTATAGTAAAGGCTGTCCCACTGCAGTAGCTGAGGTACCCACCATTGTATTTGAAAGGTGCTTTGGCTTATGACTTTCTTTATTCTGTTGCTATGAAACTATTACCTGGCCACTCACATTTGCTTCCAGAATAAACTGTCTCTTACTCTGAGGTGGAAGCTGTACTTTCATGTGCAGCATAATCATGCATTTCAGTCCTGTGTCTGCAGCCTGCAGCCCACCTGGGTTCTGAGCTAGATTGTTCCATGTACTTCTCATGGCTGCTTTTCCATGAGGAGGGCACAAAAACTACCACATTCAACAGTAATAGCGCCACGAGATTGTCTCTGAATTAAACATGATTATTTCTTGTCAACTGAAGTGTAAAAGGCACAAAATGAAATGTATATCGTTTTGCCTGATTTCAAACAATTCCCCAGAATTAAAGGATTTATTTGAAATCACTGTCCTCCTTGGCAGCTCCCTCCCCCGGCCTGTATTTAATAAAAGCCTGAAATCAGAAAGGACTCCCAGGTTCCACACCATGGTAACTGATCACATGACTAACAGCGTGTCCATTGCTGTTTAAAATGCTTGGGCTGAGATGCAGAAGGCAAATGGCCTCATCTCTGTCGGCCCTGCTGGCTTTGCTTAGTGCCAGAGATCAACATTCAAGCCTCCACATCCAGATCTCAAATAGTCAATTGAAAAACCAGATTAGGCCATTTTCCAAGGATGTTTTGAAGCGTTTATTTGCTTAAGAGACTATAAAATTAGTAATGTGGTTAGGATCAAATTAATGCTCTAGTGTGGTCTTTGAATTTATCCCACGGGCTGCCCTAGGCTGGGACATTTTTGCATTGATTTGGGACATCCTTAAAACCAGCCAGACATCAAGACTCTTACAACATAGAAAGAGCATTACCTCCTCCTGGGGACCTGTAGGCATATTTATGATCATATTTAGAATCCAATGACAATTGTTAGTGCATGTTTGTATAGATGTGTGTGTCTGTGCATATATGTGTGTGAATATGTCTATGTGTTTGTGTGCATGTGTATATATATGTGCATGCATGAATGTGTATGTACATGTGTGTATGTATGTGTGTATATACATGTATACACATGTGTGTATATATATGGATGTGTGTCCATGCATGTATATGTGTGCATGTGTGTACATGTGTATGTCTGGCCATACTTACCACATGTGCTCACTGTGAAGAGACAATTAAATGTCTACTATGTACAAGATAGTAAATTGTGTAAATAGTTATATTTTAATATTTAATAATTTATAAATAAGAATATTTTATAAATATGTATGTTTTATAACTTTCCCCATCTATGCTGTTTTATTCTCATCTCTCATTTTCTTGCTTGTATATAATTCAATGATCTATAATATTGTTTGTTAAATATTATACACTGTAATTTCCAATTATTAATCTAAAGCTGTATTTGTATCCATATGCCTGTGTGGGAATGAATTCTAATATGTATATTTTTCTCCTATACATTAATCAATTTATCATCTATAATAGGTACCTACTTATCTATTTACCTATCTATCATCTATCTGGCTATCTATCCATCTATCTACCATCTATCATCTATTTGTCTGTCTATCTATCTATCTATCTATCTATCTATCTATCATATATCTATCATCTATCAGTCACCAATCTTAATTCTCTCATATTATCACCTTTCTCCTAACAAGACAAATACATTGGCTTGGTTTTATTTTATTTTATTTTATTTTATTTTATTTTATTTTATTTCTCTCTCTTCATCTACCTTATTGATATTTTTGGACAGTAGACTTTACTACACTATCTGAGTTGCTCCTTTATATTTTGACACACCCTTTTGGATTTTATTTTTGTTTCTATTTTTTAACAGTCACTGTCTGTAGTGGATAGCCATCCCAGCATTGGCTTGGAAGTTCCAAACCCCATTGAGGCTTCGGTAATGGTCACATCCACAAGGCGGGGCGGAGGAGGAAGTGGAAGACCCAGGATTGAGAGGAGGGCTTTCTCTTGGTGCTGGGATGCTGGACGCAGGAGGTAGACCAAGCAGAATTCTCCAGAGAACACCGCCAGACTGTGTGATACCTTTGCCAGACCCTGCAACCTATCCCTTCATATGTAAGTTACCCCACAAAATAAACCTCCCTTTTAACTACGTGGAGTGGCCTTAATAATTTCACCAATATCTGGCGCCCAACATGGGGCATGAACCCACAACCCTGAGATTAAGAGTCTCATGCTCTACCGACTGAGCTAGCCGGGCTAATTCTCTCCACGCTTACTCTTGCTTTCTTGGAATCCTTTCTTACATGTCATGACATCTTTAAATTCAAACCTTCCATTCTGATAAAAAATAAGTTTTTTCCAATGGCAATCTCTGAAGTCTCCAGAAGGAAGATGGGGCCCCAACAACAACAACTCTACCCAATTCAGAATGATGCCATGGTAATCATCATCATACTACACTTCTTGCCAGAATTTCAGACAATCTTACCCATTACTCTGAGAGTTGCTGCAGAATCTACAGTTAGTCTAACTGAGATTTAACTATCTGAGCTTTCTCACAATACCCACCAGAGATACCATCACCCCCTAAACAGCAGGAAGCAATTCTAAGAAAACGACACCCCTTACCCCTAAGGTTTCATATTTCTCAGGGTTATGGATAATGGTTCTAGGGTTGGGGGTGGAAGAAACTGTTAAACTCAGTACTCTCCTTAAGGAAAGAAAATATGTCTCAAAAAAAAGGGAAAAGAAGAAATGGAATGGATAGGTATAAGATATTATGGTAGACTACCATATACATTAGTAAACAAATTTAGTAATATAGCAGCCTTTGCACTATTATGAATTCTTATATATTGATACAAATATAAACTTTTTATATTCCTATTTAAGATAATTTGTATATTGATACAAATACAGAACTGTGTTTGTTATATTGTACACATATTTTTACTCTTATTTGAAATATTTGTATATTGATACAAATGTGAATTTATATCTGTCATACTGTATGTATGTTCTACTTCTGTTAAGATATTCTGTATACTGATATATATTTAGGTTATTATCATATTGCATATTGCACTATACATTCCTATCTCTGTTAAAGATATTTTGTGTATTGTCACAATTTGAAGTCATTGTCCTTTTACTGTACATTTGCTTACAGACTGTTTGCCTTATTTATAGGAAGCCTTAGTCCTTAGGTTGTTTAGGTAGATAAGACTTATAGAGTTATTGTCACCTATGCTTGTCATCTCTATAATTATGTTAGTTATGTTATCCAGATTTATAAATACATAGGTCAGATGGACAGGTAATCTTCAAACACTTCATGGACCTAAAGAATATGGCATTTAAATAACTTAGAATTCTGTTGATGTGAGACACAATTGCTCCTGGCAGCACCAATTTGATCCTGAGAGAATGTTGGGCTTCTAAGACATTTCCATTTGGAAGTTTGTCTTCTTGGCACAAAATGGCCTACTGGGCAAAGAACTGCCCTTGCCTCAACTGCTGACAGTACAAATGCTGTCCTTTCTGGACAAGTGGGACACAAGGAAAGCGACCACTATACTTTGCCAAGACAGGGTAAGATGGTCTTTCAGAATTCCTGCTTCTGAAAATGGTCTGTCAGATACTCTAGGCCTGTAGCCAATTTGAATGTACCAATGATGCTGAGAAACATTAGGTGACTGTCCAGGCTGCCAGCTGTCTCTGTCTACTCTTGCAAGACTCCCGAAAGTTGCTTGCATCCTTCGCCCATTTCTCAGGTATTATTATATTCCTTCTCAGGTCTTTGATGAGGTTGAAGATTAGCAGTTATAGTTACAACTTAGTATATATACATATAGAATATCTTAGATAGACTATATTAAGTATTAGACTCAGGTTCTTTAGGATAGGACACCTTTTGGAATGATCTTTGTAACATGCCACCTACCCATGCTCTAGACTTCCCTGGATTTCACTATGTGTTTTTTGCTTGATATTGTTTGCACTTATTGTAATTCCAACTTATCTAGGTCATTATCCCTCATTACTCCTGGACAATATTTGATAACCATCTCTTTGTATATAGTCTTGTATTAGGTTAGAACTTTCTTATTTAGGCAAAAGGGGGAGATGTAGTGGATAGCCATCCCAGCATTGGCCTGGAAGTTCCAACCCACATTGATGCTTCGGTAATGGTCACACCCACAAGGCAGGGCAGAGGAGGAGGCAGAAGACCCAGGATGGAGAGGAGGGCTCTCTCTTGGTGCTGGGATGCTGGATGCAGGAGGTAGACCGAGCAGAGTTCTCCAGAGAACATTGCCAGACTGCATGATACCTTTGCCAGACCCTACAACCTATCCCTTCATTTGTAAGTTACCCCACAAAATAAACCTCCCTTTTAACTACGTGGAGTGGCCTTAATAATGTCACCAATAACTGTCTGGATGGCAAATATGAGCACCTGTCTATCTAGGACAATTTTATTGCACTCTCACACTTAAAAGACATTTTAATCAGCTATAAAAAAGTCTAGATGCAAAGTATTTCTCTGTATAATTAAGAGTCTGTTGAATCCAGCACTGCTCTTAGGACATCTGGTTTCAAATTAATTGTTACTCCCTTGTGGAATTTCTTTCAATTCTTGAAAGTATTTATACTCTGTCTTTTACCTGATATTATTCAATTTCACCACAATACTTTGCTTTTTCAATTTTCTTTTCTCTCCTCTTTCTTTCTGGTGATGGAATCCAGGACTTCATGTGTTCTAGGCAACTCTCTATCACTGGCTTAGAGCTCATTCTTTTTTTTTTTTTTTTTAACAGGGCCTCATGGAGCCTAGACTGGACTCAAACTCATCGTAACCTTTAAATTCCAAATCCTCCTGCTTTTGCCTCTTAAGTTCTGGGATTACAGGTGTATAGCACTAAGCATGGCTCTTTTTATTTTGAAAACTTGCCCAGGCAGGCTTTGAACTTGTCTGTCATTCTCCTACATCAGCCTCCCAAGGACTGAGCCTATAGGCATGAGCCACCAGACCCAGCCTGTGCACTGTCTTTTGTGTTTTGTTGGCACGACTGCTTCACAAGTTTGTCACCACTTGCTCTGTTTAGAAGAGCTCCTTACCTAAGGTAAGAATGGGCCTGTGGTACCCCACCCTGTCTGGAGTAATCTCTACACTATGAGCTGCTGTCCCTGGAGATGGAATAGGGGCAAATGAATGGATGGATGATAAGTGTCAGCCAGCCAGCCCTGACTTTTCATGACCTTCACCTGACAAGGCGTTTACAGATCTCTGGCCACCTTTATCCTCTGTGCTGACGCTATCTACATCAATCAGTTACTTACCTGTCACTCACCCGCAGAACTGAGACAAGGAAGATCTCTTTTGGCTCACTGTTTTAGAAGTTGTCACCCCTGGTTGCTTGGCCCCACACATTTGAATACAGTGTCATGATGACAGGAGCCTGTGGTAAAAGAGCTCTTCACTTTATGGCTGGTCAGAATCTCTGTGAGTTCAAGGCCACATTGGAAACAGCCAGGCATGGTGACACACGCCTTTAATCTCCAAGAAATGAGCCTTTAATCCCAGGGAGTGATGGCAAAAACAGAAAAATATATAAGGCGTGAGGACCGGAAACTAGAAGCATTTGGCTGGGTAAGCTTTTAGGCTTGGAGCAGCAGTTCAGCTGAGACTCATTCTGAATGAGGGCTCAGAGGCTTCCAGTCTGAGGAAACAGGATCAGCTGAAGAACTGGTGAGGTGAGATAGCTGTGGCCTGTTCTGCTTCTCTGATCTTCCAGCAATCACCCCAATACCTGGCTCTGGGTTTGTTTTTATTAATAAGAACTTTTAAGATTCCTGATACCCCTGGCTTTTTAATGTGAGTGCTGGGGTTTAAACTCAGGTACACATGTCTTCAGGCATTTTAGCAACTGAGCCATCTCCCAAGGCCCCCAAGACAAGTTCTTTTTGTTTCTTTAAGATAAAGTCTCACTATGTAGCCCAGATTGGCTTCAAAACTCCTGATTTTCCTGCCTCAGCTTCCTAAGTATTGGAATTACAGGCATGAACTACCACACATAGTTGTAACCACTTCCTTATGCTTCCCTGAACAGAAGTCAGTACACCTCTGCACTCACCTCTCTTCCAGGTATTGGAGGACCACACACAAGGAAACATGGTCTGGGACCAGGAATATTGTTTGAATAATTGTGTGTGTGTGTGTGTGTGTGTGTGTGTGTGTGTGTGTGTGTGTGTGTAAATGTTACACAGCCCTTTATTTTCGTCTCAAATTAGGCCAAATCTAAATCTTTTAGATGACTCAGTTACTCTGAGAAGGATTTAATAATAGTTCTTAATGATTCCTTTGAATATCTTATTCTGAAGTTGTTTGCCTTTGAAGAATGTTGATGTGAAACTTTGGCTCCCAGGAAGTGTGGGTGAAGATCTGTGCAGCAACTGCTTGGTGAGATGGTTTTAATAGTAATTAATAACCTGCATTTCTCTATACTCTGCCAAAGCAGTTGGGGATTACAAAACTGCTTTAGAATATAACAATAAACAGATGAGTAGCTAAAAGTCTTTAATCAAGCTTCTTAAAATAAAGTACTGTTTCGTTCCTTTTTCTGAACTTGGTGTCTACCAACCTTATAAACCAGCTCTTGAACTAACTGCTTGGGTGGATCATAGATTACAATTTGCAGTGATATATTGTTACACAGAAAACTCTGAGATTCTAAATGAATTTAGTATCCATGTTTTGGTCAGATACCAATCCCTTTCCTACATCCTACATGAAAGAACCGAGAGTGTTCTCACCCTGCCTGCCTGAGCTTGGCTGTGTGGCCTCAGGCAAGTTCCTTCTCTGTGTGTGCCTGAGTTTCCTCCTGTGTTCAATGAGTTTGCTTAAATAGATCTCTTGAAATCCCTTCCTGTTGTGGAATTCTTTAGCATCTATAGGGACACAACCCCCCCCCCCCCACTTTATAAGCTAAAAAGTCAGTTAATAGCATTTTATTGTTGTTAATGAATACTGTATTCCCCAAATTTCAAACATAGCAGAAAGATGAAATTGAAGACTGTTTATATACTCACCTCCTCAATGGTAATACTGATTTACTCCTGTGCCCTGCGACCTTTCTGTCCACCCCTCCATCCTCTTGCCCCTCCTTCATCAAATGGTATTTTGATATATTTCAAAGTAAGTCACAGATTCCAGTGTCTTACCTCAAATAGCTTCAGTATGGAGGACCTGGAGTTCAATGATGGCTTAATGCTTCATTTGTTTTTTAAAATAAAGCTACATAACAGAAATATACTAATCCTATGTGACAACTGCATATGCTGGTACAAGCTAAACGCTAAAGAAGATCAAGAATGTTGCAATCACCCCAGAACGTTCCCTTATGCCCCTCTCTAGTCAATTCCTACTTCTCCCACCTAATCCCATTGCTAAAGATGAATTTGGATGCTCGAAAACCACACAAATCAAAAATAGAATATGCCCTCTTATGACTGGCTTTCACTCAGTGTGTTTCTGGTTAAGGAGGCTAGAACTGCATGTTTTTCAGTCACCTCAGGATCAGAAGTAAACTCACATTAACTCTGTTTGTCTGTCTGTCTGTCTGTCTCTCTCTCTCTCTCTCACTCTAGCTCCCTCTCTCCCTCTAGTAACATAGGCACATATTAGGCAAGCATATCACTACTAAGATACATCCCACAGTCCCAATTTCGTTTTTAGGGTAGCCATGATGTGGAAAATGTTGAGAGACTTTATTTTCGGTCCTTCATTTCAAATCATGCGAATCACAGAGATGCTCAGATAAAGTGGCATTTCATAGATCTCAGCAGCTAGAGTTCAACATTCTATTTCACAGATAGGAAAGCCAGAATCTGGAGAGCTCAAATGACCCTTTGTAGTGAGTCTTCCTATGTCCTATATGCTCCCAAATAATGACACAAAGACTTATTACTACTTATAAAAGCTTGGCCAATAGCTTAGGCTTGTTTCTAACTAGCTCATAACTTGAAATAGCCCATTTCTATTAATTTACTTTCTCCCTTATGGTTTTATTACCTCATCTCTAGTGCCCATCCTACTTGTGCTGTGTCTCCTGGTGTCTCCCCTTCTTCTTCCCAGCTTCCTCTGTGCCTAGAAATCCTGCCTAGCTATTGGCCATTTAGCTTTTAATTAAACCAATCAGAGTGACATATCTTCACAGTGTACAAAAAGATTATTCAACAACAACCCTTAAATAGTATCCAGTGAGAATGCAGGTCTACTTAACGTTGCTATGTTAATTCCTTGTTCTCCTCTGCCTTCCCTTAGTTTGAACAGTGTTGTTAATACACTCACACACATATGTTATATGCATATGTATATGTATACATAAACATGTATAAATATGGAGTGAGTTAAAAATGGTGTGTGTTTCCATGTGAGTGCTGGGAACCAAATCCAGGTCCTCTGGAAGAACAGCTAATATCCTTAACCACTGAGCCATCTCCCCAACTCCCTAAGTCTAAACTCTTAAAGGGTATAAATAATGCTTTTACCCAATTCCTTTCCTGATACACAATTAACTGTAGACTTATATTCAAACACTATAGAAAAGTAGAAGAAAGAATACAAATAACCTTTGTCTTTTGCTTTTAAAAGACCATACTCTATAGTTGTGCCCCCAATTAGTTTCAAGTTAATTCAAATTAAATGAGTTAATGATTCACTGTTTTGGACACTCAGACCATATTTCAAGTACTTGGAAACTACTTGTGCTTCCTGGCTACTGTTTTACACAGCACAGGAAGAATATTTCTATCATTGTAGACTGTTCGAGCAGGCAGTCTGCTGGCCTTTACCATAACACCTTGGATATGTATAAACATATGCATGTATTTTTGTATACATGGAACAATATTTCACACGTTTCTCTTTATTATATTTTATCTGCAGTGTATTTTTCTCATTTTGACCCTTCTTCTGTCTTGTCTCTGAAAAACCAACTGTGTCACACTCCTATTCACAGTCCAGAAATAGAAATGAATTAAAAATAGAATCAAATTCTGAAGAAGGGTACCAAGAGGAATGACAGAAAGCCCTGGCCTGAGAGAATTCAAATGGTGGGGGCTTAGAGAAATGGCGCAGAGGGCACTTGTTGCTTTTGCAGAGGACCTGGCTTGGGTTTTGGAACCCATATCATGAGACTCATGAAGACTCACTACTCCAGGGAATCTGACACTCTCTTCTGGCCTCCATGGGCACTTACACATATATTACACACACACACACACACACACACACACACACACACACACACACACACCAAAATAAATAAATCAAATAGCAGTTTGGATACCTTGATAGTTTTCACCCAGAACTTATTCTAGAACAAGATCCAGTCAGACCAGTGTCCACAATCCAGCATCTTTGCACAAGACAACCTTTGAAAATTTTGCCAAGTGTAATAATGAAATGTAATGAGTTTTGTGGCAAAGTATTGAGATTTATCTCAAGGAGATGAAGGTATAGAAAGTGGTATAATTTACAGGATTTGTTGAGAATTTATTTCTATGAATCTTTAACAAACTAATCCTGTTATGACTTTTACTTCATATGAAAGACATTCTTCAATACTGAAGTTAATAAAAATTGATTCCTTAGTGAATAGTGAGTAAAGATACAATGACAAATCTAGTTGTTCCATTGAATACAAATGTGAATTTTTTTTGGCAAAATTGTTGACATTTGCAAAAGCTAAAGCTCAAAACAATGACTATATTGTTTCAATGCCAAGACCAGAAAAGGCCAATTTCACAATGTTTCTTTTGTTGGGGGATAGCATTTGTTTAGTTTTCCAACTTTATTTTATTAGCATGATTTACATATAATTTTGCATACAATAATAGAAGTAGCATCATCTGCAATTCTTTTCTGACCCTAGTTAGCCTTATTTTCATTTCATAACTATTACTGATTCTTTCTCAATGAGAGGAGAGCAGGTTGTTAAAAACCATAGAAAAGACTCAAATGTGTTCCTTATTTTTAAAGTAACTTTTACCCCTTATTTCTATTTATTTTTAATAATGTGCATGTGTGATACATGTATATAATGTGTGTGTGTGTAAATGTGATCAAACATGTGCCTTGGCATGCATATGGACACGAGAGGACAACTTTCAGGATGTGGCTCTTGCCTTCCTCCTTGTTTGAGGCAGGGGTCTTTCCAGTGTCTGCCACTCTGCCTCATACAGAAGGTCATCTGGTACCATGTGGGCTTCTTGGACAGTCTCTGCCTCTGCCTCTCACCTCCCTGTAAGACAGCCAGGGTTAATACATGTGCCCCAGGAGCTGAAGCCAGGTAGTCAGGTTTGCAAGACAAGCATCCACCCACTGAGCCGTCCTCTCTCCAAACAACTCCTCCTCTTCCCCTGCTCTCCTCCTCCTCCTTCTCATGTCTCCCCTCTTCCTCTTCCTCATATCCCCTTCCTCCTCCTCCCTTCCTTCCCCCCTCCTTATAACCCCTTTCTCCTCATATCCCTGTCCTCCTCCTTCTCATATCCTTATCATCCCCCTCCCCCCTCCTCTTCATCCTCCTCCTTCTTCTGGACCTTCTTTTATTTTGGGGACAGGGTTTCATGTAGCCCAGACTGGCCTCAAACTTTCTATTTAGCTAAGGATGTCCTTGAACTCCGAATCCTCCTACCTTGTCTTCCCAGTATTGGGCCTACAGGCCTGCACCACAGCATTTGACTTAGAATGATTTTCAAGGGCTGGTAAAGGCCTCTGTTGATGTCCCCTTGAAGCACTGAGCTTCACAGCAGTGACTTGAATGTTGGCATACAAAGAGTGAGACTCTGGTGGGCACACATGGGCACAGATTAGCTGCAGACCACCACTGTCATCCAAGTAAGAAGGACGAGAAACCAATGACTGATTTTATGAGCCACTTGCAGGTCCTCTGTCCCCCCCACCCCACCCCACCCTCACCCCTTAGATGTGTGGCTTCATCTATGAGACAAGTCTCTTGCTTTCCCTAGCATTTTCCTGTCACAGGGGCTGAGTCTTTTCCTGTTCTCTGGCCAGCTGCCCACATTCTAGAATTTATTCTTTCCCCTGGGGTGATATTTTGGTTGGGGATATCTTTAAAAGTAAGATAAAGTCTATGGATCTTTTTATTTATTTTCTGTCTTGAGGAAAAAAATGCTTATTTCAATTTGCACCAATATTTCTACTCAACTTGAAGGGGCTTGGGAACTGTCCCTTGCTCATATTATCGATACAGAAATTCAGGTTAATACAGGACAGACTTGATGCTCACTGTGCCTAGGTTTTCACATTCACAAAACAGGAATACCATCCTTAACCACAGAGAATCAAGGCAAGTATTAAGTAAATTAGCATTTGAACATTCTAGGCTAGAAGTTTTTAAAACACTGGAAAGTTTGACTGATGGAACCTTAACCAGAGCCCCTTCAAACAATTATTTTTCAAAGTTTAAATTAATTTCCATTGTGTAAAAATTGAGAGTTCTCACACTTGAGAAAACATTCCCACATTCCTGATTTCTAGAAAACCCTGAACTGCAGCAGCAATGGGCCATGTGGATGTAGGGGCCTAGGCTGGGGACTCTGCTTCCTCCAGGGCTCTCTAGCCCACAGATCCTGTGTGCTGCACCTCCTGGGGACCTGCTGGCTGCTGCTGGCCTCTCCCATTTGGGCCTCCTTCCTGCACTCACCACCCACTAGGCCAGGTCCATCTTTGGACTGGAGAATCCTGTGCACTCAATGATCCTCAGGGTTAGTACTAAACCTTGGCAAGGGCTGAGGTGCTTTGTTCTCTGGGAGAACACCCTGCAACTCTCTGACTGTGAAAAGTCCCAGTTACGATCTGAGAACTGGTTTTGCATTCTTGGGGGGGGGGGAATAAAGGTAAAAAAAAAAAAAAAAGCAAAAAACTAATGATAGAGTTGCTGTCACTCCACCTGTCTCCACTGTCAGGCTACTGCCACCTGCCCAGACCTTTGAAGGAGCAAATATCACTAAAATACTGTCTGGGTCCTTATTCTTTTTTTTTTTTGTTGTTGTTGTTGTTTTTCGAGACAGGGTTTCTCTGTGTAGCTTTGTGCCTTTCCTAGATCTCGCTCCATAGCCCAGGCTGGCCTCAAACTCACAGAGATCCGCCTGCCTCTGCCTCCCAAGTGCTGGGATTAAAGGCGTGCACCACCACTGCCCAGCTGGGTCCTTATTCTTTTAGAGTGTGTTCTTTTTAAATAACCCCCTGAACTTGAGAAGCAGTGGATTCACAATTGCTCACTGCTCTTGGTGGTGACTGTTCTTAAGTTGGGGATTTAATGGGAATGCAGACAAATCATTGCAGGAAGGTGGGGAGGGCTGAGTAGGCTGAGCGACAGTGATGGGAGCAGGGAGAAGTGAAGTTGTTGCCACTGACTTTTCAGTCAGGGAGAGACAGTGAGAGCACCAGGAGTGCTGGAGAGGCTCTCAGCAGGGATGCCTTAGTGTTTGGAGCTGACAGGCCTGCCTGCCACAAGGTCCTGCTGTCTGGTTGGGCAACCAATGCTAAGTGGGGAATTGTGAACTTGTAGTTTTAAAATCCAATTTCTGGAAAATCAATTCTGGATTTAACTACCACAGAGTAGAAAGATCTGTAGGGGTGGAGCTGCCCTGGGAGCACACACTTGGTTATCAGGCTGACAGAGTCCCTGCCTTGTGCCCTTACAAGGTAACACATGACTCCCTAAGCATTTTCTCCATTATATTCAGGCACTGCCTGGCCTTGGTAAAACCTGAAGGTGTCTTGTTCTGAGGCAGATTCCTACAAACTCCAAGTCTCTTAAGCATCATCGTGTCCTTAGCAACCTGCACAGTATTGTAGTGTCTCTATGCTTCTTGGAACTAGGGTTATAAAACTATATAAAGAATGGAAAGGTAATATTCGAAGATAATAGGTGTATTTGAAAATCTACACAATATAATAAATAATAAGAGTATTCAAAGACATCACATCTAGGCAAGGAGCAGTTTGGGAAGAAGTGGGGATCATTACATAAACTTTTGGGGGTCAGATGTCATTGATGAAAGAGACCAGTAAGAAGGATTGGATCAGCCCAGCATTTGGGCAGGGTTTCTAGACTGGGATTTTCACGCAAGCTGTTGTTGCTTTTGTACAAGGTTGATTGGCTTTAGATCTGGCAGATGATAGTTCTTGATATCAAGCATAAGCATATGAGCCTCTTTCCTTCATGACACTCTCATTATTTCTTTATTGCATTGGCTAGTGCATGACCAAAGACACTACAACTGAGTCTAACAACTTCAGGCTTGACAGTATGTCTGGTGCTTTTGCTGGAAATGCACAACTTAGGTCTAATTGGCTCCCTGAGTCAGAACTTTCTAGACTAGAGTGGTGGTTTGAATAGAAATGGCCTCTATAGGCTCATAGGGAGTGGCACTATTAGGAGGTGTGGTCTTGTTGGAGGAAGTGTGTCACTGGGGATGGGCTTTGAAGTTTCTGAAGCTCAAGCCAAGCCCAAGGACACACTCTCTCTTCCTACTGCCTGCCTATCCAGATGTAGAATTCTCAGCTCCTTCTTCAGCACCATGTCTGCCTGCCTGCTACCATGCTTCCCTCCATAATGACAATGGACTGAACTCCTGAACCTGTATCAGTCCCAATGAAATGTTTTTCTTTATAAGTCTTGCTGTGGTTATGGTGTCTCTTCACAGCAATAGAAACCCTAAGACAACTAGGTTCTGAGAACCAATATATTTATGCTGGTCACATTTTATGTCCACCACACTTAAAATCTACCAATGACTTCTCATGGATTTAGGGAAATGGGGGATCAACACTGTATATTTCCCTGGCTCACCTTGACTGATAACCTACCATTAGGCTGCCTTTCCACCTGTCATAACCAAATGGTCCTTTGACTGCCTCTCACAGCAGATCCTTCCTCCATAAGACCTTGCTCTGTCTCTGCCTGGAATGATTCTCTCTTCTTACTTCACTAGCTAACAGTGAGTCATCATTTAGGCCTCAGCTCAGGATCCTCTACCAGATCATAGCTCATACTACTTTTTCTCATACCACAATATTGTGAACTGAGGCAGCATGCTCCTGAATGGTGGGAAATATCTATGTTTTCTTCCACAGAACACATAAAAAAATATAACATAACCTGGCACATAATAGGTGCTCAATCCATATTAATGAATGAAAGGTGTTCTCTCACTGTGAGCTCATCTAGTGCTGTGACTTTAGGCCCCCATCTTACAGTCAGTGACCCTCAAACAAAAGCTGTTAGTTTTAACCTCATAATATTTTAAGCAAATTGAACTGGCCTTCGTGGTCCCAGAAAGTGGTGTCATCATTCACCCAGTTGCCCGAGGCCCCAAAGGTGGTGTTCTTTCTCCTTACATCTCCTTCACTGGCTCCATCAGCTACTCCCACATCTTCCTTTCAATCTCTACTCCTCACCTTGCTTCTGCATTAGCTCAATCTGTCATATCTCCAAAGGCTTACTTCTGGTGTCCTTTTAGAAGGGGGGACACTCAGATTTGTGGGATAAATGAAGGTCACAGTAATGAAAACAAATAGAAGTTTCTTATTCCGAGGTCCACACTGTAAGAGAGCAGGCCAACAGGACTTGCATTTGGTCGAGACTCAGGCAGGCAAAGAGTGGAGGCCATGGAGTCTAATTCCCTCCTTTTGCCATCGGCCACTCAATGGTGTGATTGGTACGTGGTATGTCTCCTAGGTTCAAGTGTTAGAATTGTGTCCTTAGGGCAGCAGTGTGAGAGATGATGGGCCTTTAAGAAGTGGGGAAGAGGTGGATGCTGGTCCCATAGAGTATGTTCTTTTGAGAATAAATTGATATAAAAGAATGTGATGAAATAGTATGACCAAAGGCAACTGGTAGATTAGAAAGCTTGCATTTCTGTTCCATGAATCTGGAAAACAGGAAAGACATGGCACGGCAGTAGGCGAAGGAAGCTAGCTGATCACTTCTTTATCCACAAACAGGAAGCAGAGAGCAAGAGTGTGAGTGTGATAGAGCTGGGCTATAAACTCCTGAAGCCTGGTGACACACTTTTGGTAAGTGTGCACTGTACTTGTACAGGTCACACAGTCTCCCCAAACAGCACCACCCACTGGGGACCAAGTGTTCAAATACACGAGCTTATGTGGGGCGTTTCTCATTCAAACCGCCACATTGAGATAAATTTAAGAGGGATGCCTAAAGATTAATTGTCACGTTTATTGAGAAGGAAACCGAATCCCAGAAGAGGGATTGTGTGTTAGTTAATGAGGGAGATCAGGAGTTAGACTGTAGGCTATTAGAGACCCCACCCATCCCATACTACCAGCTCCCAGCGCCTCCTTAATTTGCATAACAATCCCTATAATGCTCCCATGGGCAACTGATCTTCCTGAACACATACCATATTAAACGCTTAATTCTCTTGCTGATCCTACGAGGTAAGTGATATTTTTGTTTTCATTTTACTGAGGGAAAAGACAACTGAGGTATCGAGGGGTTAAGAAACGGGCTGGAGGCCAGTCAGGCTGAGTCAAGGTGAGAGGGTCTCTCAGCTCTGAGTCCCACTCTGTGCTCCTCTTGACCTATCCTCTCTAGGATGAGGAATTGGTGGGGCCAGGCTGCTTGAGTAATTGAAGGCTCTGTCTTTCTGATTTCCATTTGATACCATAGCCAGCTAGCCAGGACTCTTCTCCCCTGAGCCCCACACTGTGTCCAGGTCTGGTGCAGGCATCCTCTCTAGGGTCAGCTCCAGCATGACTGTTTCTGTATTCTGGGAGCATAGACAAGAAGCTGCTGTCCTCAGTCATATGGCTTGAAGTATCTGGACTGTGCAGACTAGGAATCCCTATGGAAAGGGATGGAGCTGGGGAGCTCTGGGAAGAGAAAATAGAGTGAGGCAGACTCTTCTGCCACTGACACCTAGGATGAAGAGCATCAGAACTCTAAGTCTGAGTGTGGCATTCCAGGACATTATTGTTGTGTGATAATTTGTGTTCTGACAAATAAGGCTTGTCTGGAGATCAGAAGGCAGAGCAAGCCACTAGTTAACCATAGAAGCCAGGCAGTGGTGGCACACACCTTTGATCCCAGCACTTGGGGAAGAGAAAGCAGGAAGATCAGGAGTTCAAGGCCACCTTGGGCTACAGGAGATTGAACTGATCTAAAAGAGAAACAGAGCTAGGCAGTGGTGGTGCATGCCTTTATAATTCCAGCACTCAGAAGGTGGAGACAAGAATATAAGGCAGGTAGAGATAGGATCCTGGTGCCCATTCGGTCTGAGGATTCACAGAGACAGGATTGCTCCCATTTTGTCTGAGATTTTGTAGAGGTAAGAAGTCTCTAGTGGCTGGCTGCTCTGCTTCTCTGATCTTTCAGCTTTCACCCTCGTTATCTGACTCCAGGTTTTTATTGTTAAGACTAATTAGGATTGCGCATCACATTATGAAGAACAGAAACACCCTATGTGACAGTACGATGGCATGACTTTATGTGACACATATCCAAATATTTGAAAATCATGAGTCTGTATTTATATTCTTACTTTGAGCACCATACATGTTAGTGGAGAACAGTGGCATGCTGGTAGGTTCTTAATGAGCAGCTTTGAGGGGGTGCAGGTGAGGTGAGGGCGGGTGGAGGAAGCCCGGAGTCCAGATCTCGGCTGGTTTTCTTGGCACTGTAGCTGAGAACAAGATAGCAGCCGAGTGTTTTTGCACATGGAATTGGCTCTCAGGAGCCACACACGCCAGCTGCAATACTTTGATGGTGGCGGTCCTTTCAAGGTCATCCAGCTAGCTAGAGTCAGGATCTGAACCAAAGCAACCTGGCTGCAGAATCTAGATTCTTCTTTGCTTTGCTGCTTCCTGCCTCTTTATTCCCAGGGCTGTGTCACTAGCCTCAAGAAGCTCACGAACTCGGTACACTGGGCTTAAGCAACCCTGACACACTGGTTGTTAAACTCTCTGTGGCTGTTGTAATTTGTCCTGGCTCACTGGGCTCCCAAGGCTGTAATTCCATTATGGTCTCCATTCAAGCACTCCATTCTCAGGAGTATGAGCCCCTCCCTCATTTCCATGTGGGGTATCTTATATCAAGAACGTTCTTGATTTCTATCATTCACCTTTTTCCTTCCTCTGCTCTGCAGAGCACTGTACCTGCATGCTAACTAGAGCTAAGGGGAGCACATTAAATGCATGGAGAAGTAGTGGCGTCAAAGCAAGCAGGAGTCCCAGCCAACCTCATATTGCTTGTAATTGAGATGTTATACAATCTTAATAAAAATTTGCAGACATCTAGTTTCCTTTATGACTAAACATTACTGAGCCTAGACTCATAAAACCCTTTAATATATTCCCAAATCATAATGCTAAATCTAAGGTTGCAATGGAACCCTGTGGCTTTAGAATATGATCAAGGGGAAAGAGCTTTAGACACCTAGAAAGGCCACAGGAGAGTGAGCATGTCTCTTTCTCTGAAGGAAATACATAGAGCTATTGAGCTGGGAGTTAGTTCCTCAGCCCATGGTAGTACAGTGTAGGTGCCTTTTCCACATTCCCAGGCACACTGGCAGCTAGCTGCTTAATGTGAGTTCTGTTGTCCCTGGCTGGGAGTTCTGTCTGGTCATGAAGTGTGCTTGGCCATGGACTGGGTACACAGTGAGCTAGGAATTTGTGGAGATACAGTTTGAAGTAACTGTTGTATGACTTTTCTCTGAAAGTCTGTTATAACCAGTAAAACTGTAGGTTCCTAATTTCATAAATAAACACTAAAGGGGATTCAAATAGGTTGTGATAAAATAAAAGTGAGCATATCAGTCAGAAAAAAAGGAACAGAACTGGTGGAAATATATGTAATTTATATAGCATGTATTACTATATATGACATACAATATATAAATATATATTATTTATTAGAGTGGCTTACAGGCTGTTGTTCAAGTAGTGCAATAATGCTGTGTCCTGATGGAAAGGCCATGAATCCAGTAGTTGTTTAGATCACAAGACTGGATGTCTCAGCATTCCCAGTCTGATGCTGGAGTCCTGGAGGATTCCTAGGGAGTTGGTGGTCTTCAGTCTATCCTGGAATCCTGAAGCCATAAGTTCTACCACCAGGGAAATAGTATCAATCTCAGCAACAGGAGAGATGGACTTGCCAATGAGAGTCAGGGCAAGCAGCCACAAAGCAAAAGCTTCCTTCTTGACCTTGTCATTTTTTGTGGGTGGCCTAGATTTAGGGTGGGTCTTTCACCTCAACTGATCCAATCAAGAAAGTCCCTCACAGGTGTGCCTAGCTTCTTGTGTTTTTGTTGATCCCAAATGAAGTCAGGTTGACAACCAAGAAAGCCATTACAGTGAGGAACTTCAAGGCTCCCCTCTCCTCTGTGATAGTTCCCCCCCCCAAAAAAAAAAGTCAATGTTAAACTACACCACCACCAAGTGACTTAACATGTAACATACACATTCTTTCCAGCAGCCTGTGGGGTTCGCTCTAAAATGAATTACCTGGCTCAAAGCAGGCCTTAAGAGATGGGGAAGGATGGGCCTAATTCCTCGTATCTTATCAGATCACAGCAGAGCAAAATTAGAAACCAGCATTCAAAGAAACCAGAAAGAAGCACAAATACTTGGAGACTGAGGAAGTATTTGGGGGTGGACAGAAGAAACCATGGAGAAAATGTCAGACGTTCCAGACCCAAGTGCCAATGGCTTCACAGAGCGCTGGGGCAGCTGGGGCAGCTGGGGCAGTCTCAAGAGTGAAGTTTACAGCTAACAGCGGTTCTCACCCTTCCTAAAGCTGCGACCCTTTAACACAGTTCCTCATGTGAGGACCCCCAACCAGGAAATTTTCATCACTACTTTGTAACTGCTGTGAATCATAATGTAAATATTTTGGGGGAGAGGTTTACCAACAGGGTCATGACCCACAGGTTGAGAACCACTGCTGGAAGTGCTTCCATTGAAAGAGCCTACAGAGGCTCTGTAAGCATAAGGGCCTCACTTTGAATCACCAGCACCCATGTGGAAAGATAGGGTGTGGCACACGTGTGCTTGGGACCCCTGAACTGTGGGGAGCAGAGAATCACCAGGGCTTGCTGCCTACTGGCTTAGCTCCAGGTTTGTGAGACCCTGTTCAAAGGAATATAGGTGAGGAGTGCTGGAGCAGTCCTGCTGTGCCTGCACACATGCATGCATACACATACATACATGCACACGTACATGCATGTATACACATACATAAAGACAGTTGAAGACTGGTTATTTAAAAGAACAGGGCAAGTCTACGGCCATTTTGGAGCAATTTTATAGTCGCTTTGAGATCAACATATGGCCAACCCAGCCTAAGTGAGAAAGGACAAATTGCACACTGCACCATAGGAGGAACCGTGGCTCCAGTTCTCTCCAGTTCACAGGCATTTCCCCTGTACCCCAGCTGCACACGTTCCCACCCCTTGGGAAACAGCAGAGGGAGCCACATGTTTCAGAGAGAGAGAAGTTTCCAGCTTATTTGCAGCTTTTTTTGAGTCCCATTTTCGCTGGGGGAAGCTGTGCTTGTCCCTAAGAAGTGAATTTTGCTGGGAGCCTTCTATTTTTGTCGCCCGGATCGCCTCATTTATGCTGGAAATCATTGATTTGGTATTTAGAAAATTGCCGTGTTTGGGACAGCAATGCTTTTAGTTAATGGATTAATGAGCTTTAAACTTGCTACTTAGAGAAACACATTTAAGAAAAATAAGACTCTTAGAATTTCAACTCATCCTTTACCAGGTTCGTGATAATGATAAGCAGTGACCTCACTCATGATTTATTTCAACTCTCTGTATCTAGCCAGCCTGGGAGACCACATTTACCTCATCTCCACTCATCTTGGCACTTAGAGAGTGGGTTGAATAAATCAGTCCGTAAGCAGCTGGTGCTGTCTTCCTGGATATCAGATCTTGTGGGATGGGATCATCTCTGGTAGTTGACTCTGATCCTTCACTCTGACCCTTCCTTTCTGAAAGGTGCGCTGATGGCTTTGGGAAATGGAGGCTTAAAGTGTCCTCTGTTGTGGGGGGATACCCCCACTTCTTCCCCCAAGGTACTCTTGAGCAAGGAGAAATGAGGAAAATGTAGATAGAAATATAGAGGAGAGACAGAAACACAGGATAGCCTCGGGAGGGCCTGGGTCAAAACCCAAAAGGCTTTTAAAGGAATGCCAAGGGGTGGAGCAAAAGACCTCCCCGCAGCACAGCCAAGTGCAGACCATCCCAGGCACCTGGTGACCATGCACACAGTCAAGCCATCCCCTAATGCAGCCCTGCTGTGTAAAGCAACCTCAGATCTCACTAGGAAATGTCTGTGGGCTCTCACACTCTGTGTCCATGCTGAATCTCCTGGACCCTTTCCTGGTTTAGTTAGGAGCAGGAGTGGACAGGAAGGGCTGTGAGCTGTTGTACAGCACATGGTAGTGCTCACCGGCTAGGTACCCACTCTGCTCTAGACACATTCATTTCTGATCTTCCTTCTAGAGAAGTCTCCAGTGAGCCCAGGACTTGGGGTTAGGGACAGAGGCACCAGAACGCTGCTGGTGGTGAAGACCTACCTCTCTCAGCTGGACAATGGTGGCACACACCTTTAATCCCAGCACTCCAGAGGCAGAGCCAGGCGGATCTCTTATAGTCACTGGTCTACAAAGTGAGTTTTAGGACAGCCAGGGCTACACCGTGAGACCTTGTCTCAAAATTACACACACACACACACACTCATTCACATGCACACTCACTCTTACATACTCATACACACACACTTATTCACATGCACACTCATACACACACACACTCATTCACATGCACACTCACTCTCACACACTCACACACACACTCATTCACATGCACACTCATACACACACACTCATTCACATGCACACTCACTCTCACACACTCATACACACACACACACACACACACACACACACACACACACACACACACGTGCACGCTCACCAAATCGGGCAAGCAACTGCTGAGGGGTCTTGTTTGGAACTCCTGATTGTCTTTGCCCCCAGTTACCCAACACTCAGAAAGAAAGTCACACTTTCCACTCAGAACAAAATTAGAAGGTGGGTTAGGGGTTGGGGATTTAGCTCAGTGGTAGAGCGCTTGTCTAGCAAGCGCAAGGCCCTGGGTTTGATCCTTAGCTCAAAAAAAAAAAAAAAAAAAAAAAGGTGGGTTAGGCTAGCGTTCAGTGTAAGAAACTGGAGAGGGCCTCACAGAGGCTTTTCTCCCAGCAACAGGGTGTGGGGAGAGTCAGGTGGACGGCTCTGTCTTGGTCAGGCTCCTGTCTCCACACACTCCTCTGCCAGCTGACAAGGCTATTTGGTAGAGGGGTCCCATCTTACTGGTTGACAGTTAGCTTCCCTCTGGGTGGCTTCTCAGCCAAGCTTTTCATTAGCATGCAGGGTCTAATCTCATTAAGAATTGATGCTGGCAGATTTATTTTTACTGCAGCTGGAGGAAGGAAAAGGTTAGTTCCTCACAGAGCCATTCACATGTATGACTCCCACAACCCCAGAAACCCTTGCTGGGCTCTTCCAGTCTTGGGGAACAAGGGGAGCTGGGGCTTCAGAGGAAGGGAAGGAGACTGTCTGGTGCCTTCCTGAACAGTCCTCTCCCTGCCTTCTACTCCCGCCACACACGTACACACTCATGCACACCACACACACACACATACACACTCACACTACACACACATACACACTCACACCACACACATACATACACACTCACACCACACACACACATATACACTCACACTACACACACATACACACTCACACTACACACACATACACACCCACACCACACACATACATACACTATACATACACACACACTCACACTATGTACACACTTATACTACTCACACTCATATATACTATATATACTTACATGCTACACACTCTCACACATGCTCACACCACACACACATGCTTACACTACACACAGTGCACACACATACTGCACACACACTCACACACTATACACATACACACACTACTCACACACATGTACACAACACTTATACTACACATACACACTGTACATACTCACACAGTATACACATATACACTCACACTACTTGCACATATACCTATAACACACACACACACACACACACACACACACACACACACACACATACACACACGCGCATGCACGCGACTTTCCTGGGAGGATGAAAGCAAACATCTACCTATCCCAAATAGAGAGGAAACAGACAGACCAAACAAAGATTCTATGGACTCCACCCAGTGAATTAATGAGTTTATTGTGGTTACTTACAGGAGCATGGGAGACCACTGAAAAGACCTTTCCTCAATATAAATTTCACCTTTATACTTCACGTTTCTAAGATTCTGTTCAGCTAGAAAAGGAGGGAATGGTGAGTAGACTCTCAGGAGAGGGTAGAGGAGCCTCCCTCCCCTTCTCCAGGAGGGAATGCTCACAACTTCCAAACCACAGATCCAGTACTAGCTCTGGAGTTTTGTTTGTTTTGTTGCCATGACTACCAGACAAGATCTCTTGGAGGTTACTGCAGTTGCTCTGCCTGATGATGCTTAGAGGACGCAGTTATACCACACACATGCATGCACACATGCATGCACACATGCACAGCCTTGCAGGTGACTAGGATGGGACAGGACTCTCTCTCCAACAGGATTCATTGCAGGACTGGGGAGGAGGAAGCTCAGATCCTGTGAGTCTTCAGCCCTGGCCCTGCCAGTGCAGGGAGGGTGGGCCCAAAGCAGAGGCCACCCAGTCTCTGATCTAGTACCATCATTTGTCTCAACCTCTGGCCTCCTGCATTTGGGACAGGGAGGAGAGTCTCATTTCTGCAGCCTGGCTTTCTCTAGTTTTATGGAAAGAGAACAGAAACATGGCTAAGCCTTTGCCATTGGGACACACAGCGACCCAACACTGCTTGCTCACTGTATAGCCTTTGGTAAATTATTTAAACTTGGGGTAATCATGTTCTTACTTGAAAAATGAAGACTTGGGGGCTGGGGAGATGGATGAGTTGATAGAGGGCTTGCTGTGAAGCATAAAGACCTGAGTTTGATCCCCATCCATCACATAAACCTGAGGTGCAGTGGGGCATTCCTGTAATCTTGGTACTGGGGAGGCAGGGACAGGTGGATCCCTGGGGCCTGCTGGCCAGCCAGTCTACTTGAATTGGTGGAGTCCAGCTATAGTTAGAAACCCTGTCTCCAAAAGTAAGGTGGAGAGCAATTGAGGAAGATACCCAAATCTTGTTATTCTTGCCCCCATATGCATGTATACACATACATACACACAAATACACACACAAGTAAAGCATGTATACATAAACACACACAAGTAAAGTAAAATGGAGGCATAAATGACAACCACCTTATAGGCTCCCATGGAAATTAAATAGAACAATGTATATAATTCCCAGTTTTGATGCTTAAGCATTTGATAGATAGTTCTGTTGTGGGATGGTCTTTCTATATGCTGTGGATATGTGTTGCTACCATTGGCTAATAAACAAGCTGCTTTGGCCTATGGCAAGACAGGTTATAGCCAGGTGGGAAATCCAAGCAAAGATACAGGATGAAGAAGGGCATAGTCAGAGCAGATACCAGCCTGCTGCCCAAGGAGCAACATGCCAGCAGACTGGTAACATTATGGCCATGTGGCAAAATGTAGATTAATAGGATTGGGTTCATTTAAGATGAAAGAGCTATCTAGCAAGAAGCCTAAGCCATAGACCAAATAGCTTATAATTAATATTAAACCTCTGTGTATTTATTTGGGGCTGAGCAGGTGCAGAACACATCTCAAAAAGTAAAGCTAAAGACTCAAGTAGTTTACTCAAAGTTACACCCTGGGAATCAGGTCATACTGGAATAAATGCCAGAGTCCACTCTACTCCCCAAACAAATTGAGTTTTGGAGTTCTCTCTTTCTCTCTCTCTCTCTCTCTCTCTCTCTCTCTCTCTCTCTCTCTCTCTCTCTCACACACACACACACACACACACACACACACATACATACACACGCATGCACTTTCATGAGTCTCAACAAAGCCTATTTGTACTTAGGGTCACTAGATAGCCCTTCAGTCCTCATGTTCTTTGAATTTGCTTGGTGTCTGTTGTAATGCCTCCCTTTTCATCTTTAATTCTCATTCTCTCTTTCTGAGAGACTCCTGCTGGAGTCATCTGAGTTCCAAAGCACTTGGACAACCTCAGCCCCTCTAACTAATTTCTGTAATGCATATATCCTCTTGGGCCAGTGAACTTGGCTGCGATTTTCCTCAGTGGATAGATGCCCTATGGCTCTGACATCTCCAACATCCTGTAGTCTGCATTGCAACTCAGGCTTCACCTTTCATGGGATTGGCTTTTGGGGGCTGTTTGTATGGAACTTGAGTCTTCATGACACCCACTCACACACTCTCCCATCTTTCACAAATATAAACCAACACCATGAGGATGCTGCTGCAAAATTTGCAGCCAGCTCTAGGTGTAGCCTTGCTCCCTTAGAGCACAGCTGCTGTGTGCCTTTTAGGATAACAGTGGGCCTAATATCAGCTCTCTCCTGGAACCGATATGAAGGGACATTTTATCCACAAGTGTTGAGACAGCTAGTCTTGGATCAGCATATGGCTACCTGTCCAACGGGTTTCCTCAAGGCAAGGTACCTGTGGAAACATACTCTCTTTTGGCAAGGACTACTGACTAGTTCATGGGATAGCATTGGAATTTGCAAAATTCATGCAGCCTGAAGGCTCTTTTCTCTTTCATTATATTGTTGATTCTTGGGGGTGGTTTTTAGTTTTACTTTGTCAGTCACACATGCAACAGCAGTAATTTTCCCTGGAAGTTCTGCTCTTTCTCAAATATTTTCCCCTAAAATTCCAAGGGGGGGGGGGCACTAAATGCTTCTCAAATCTCTTATCTGAAATTACTAACTACAAATCCCAATCCTGGGAACTTTTCTGACTCAATAGAGATAGTTAGGTACATATGAGAAAACAACACTTGGAACATTAACCATGTCTCACAGCTTTGGAAAAAGAGAGTAAGGTGTGCATACACAGAATAGGAAAAACACCTCAGGAATGCACATGGTGCCAACTGTTGAGAGTAAGTTCCCTAGACACCAAGCATATAGAATCAATGGTAGGATCTGTTGTACTCCAATGGGGAAAAACACAAGGTAAAATATGGTATGGAAAGATCCATCTTTGCCATACACAGGAACTTATATTGGTGGAAAAAGTATGGTACGGTGAGATGGGAAAAGAGTGCCTTATTGAAGTCTGCCTTTTACAGAGATATTGAGACATGGGACCCTCTTGTAGAAACAGGAACTGTATAAAAACATACCTTGCAGACTTGAAAGAATTGTCTGGGCTTGAATATTGTTGTCGTTATTTTTTTAACTTTGTAACAGCAAGTATCTGCCAGCTGACATTAGTGCTCTGAGAGCAGGATGAGTCTGGCTTGATATTTAGTTAAGCCTGCAAAAATGCTGAACTTGATGTCTAGAATAAGGTTATGTAGCAGGTAGGAAGGTGTATTTGGGGAAGCATAAAGGGAAACGATAAGGACTTTCATGATGATTATGATGTATTCCTTAAAATATGATGTATTTCTTAAAGGTAAAAAGTAGGAGCCAATAATAAGGCTATATATATATATATATATAGCCCTGGTAAGAAAATCACTGTTTAAGTGTATAAATAAAGATGGCTCAAGCTATTTTGGGGCCTCTTGGGTGCAATTCACTTGGGGGTCAGAAGTTTTCCTTTAGCTGACACCTCTTCCCCATTTCAAGACCTGAACCTGAGCCTAGGCTGGACCCCTAGCGCACAAGGATATCTAAACACATAAGCAAGAAGCAACCTGATAAAAAATGAAAACCACCTGGAGCAATAGGCAGCCACAGAGATGGGTCCTATTAGAGTGAGTGGCTCTTGGGAGGAATGGCTAAGAACTATGGCCTTCACTTACTCTAGCTTTCTAACAGGAAGACTGAGGCTTAACAGTAGATAGATACATTGAAGTAATTACTGTGTAACCTGCCCCCTTCCTATTACAGTCTTTATTTTATGCTTTCTATTATCATTATATAATATAAAGCTTATTTTTATGTATGTGAATATTTGCCTGCATGTACATATGTGCACTGTGTGTGTTATTGCATGCAGAAGCCCAAAGAAGACATTGGATCCCCTGGAACTTGAATTGCAGAGAGCTGTGAGATGTTTTGTGAACTTACTGAACTCTGATCTTCTGCAAGAACATCAAGTGTTCTTAACCACTGAACCAACGTTCTAGCCCCTGTAATGTTCTTATATGTTTTAATTATGAATAATGTCTATTAAAAAGTTGAAGAGGAGAGAGGGAGGCCTCCAGCTCCATTCAAATCCAGAGTCAACTGAGATGACATTAGCAAGACTCACAATACCTGGCTGAAGAAAGTGATGGATAAGAAGTTATCAGTGGGGTTAAATAATGGCATATCCAATAAATCTGATGGGGATTTGATTGTTAAATGAATCATATGAATGGTGAATGGGTGGAGATGACAGCTTGGGGGCAGTGGAGTAATGTTCAAATGCTGGCCGTACCAGGAAACACTATCACCAAGTTGGAGGCCTGGGGATGAGTTTAAATAATAGCTTCTCTGCAAGAACACATCCCTCCCTAGAGGGCTCATTTCACTGTGATGTTAGATCCGGGTTGTGTACATTTTCATATTAAAATTTTGCTAAGTGAACTCTGACAATAGTCAAAAATTATTTTTCATATGTTCTCAAAATAGGAGTAATGACTCTTTTTAAAAAATCTAAAAAAAAACAGGAAAAGGAAATTTATTTGGTGTGGCTATGTTGGAAAGAGGACAGAGAACCAGTGACCCCTCCAAACACCTTTTAATGGCTGCTTTTCTAATCTTTTCCAATGTTACTTTTCTTGGCGGAGATTATTTTCAAATTTTATGAGTTAAAACAGGAGGGTTTTTTTGTAGTAAGCTTTCTTGTTGGACCATCTTTGGACCACCAGCCTACAAATGACCCAGAGACTCACTATTAATTATAAAAGCTTGGCCTTTAGCTTAGGCTTGTCTCAACCAGCTCTTATACTTTAAATTAACCCATATTTTAAAATCTGTGTTCTGTCACATGGCATTACCTCTCTTCCATCTTGCACCTCCTTTTTCCTCTCCTCTGTCTGGTGACTGTCTTTCTTTTTCCCAGAGTCCTCTCTGTCTCGAGAGGTCCCTCCTAACCTCTTCCTGCTTAGCTGATGGCCACACAGCTCTTTATTAAACCAATCAGAAAGTGCCTTGGCAAAGATACATCTTTACAATGTAAACAAGTATTCTGCAACATTTCCCCCTTTTTGTCTAAATAAAAAGGAAAGGTTTTAACTTTAACATGGTAAAACTATATACAATAAAAACAATTGTCAGGTAAGAATTACTTTCACAATGTCCAGTCCATTTGTATTTGGCATATTTGGAGAAAATACTCTATTATCTGTCTTATCTTGACGAATTTGAAGTTTTATAACTAAACCATTTCCTTTCATAACTTGTATTACCATCCTAAAACTATATTTTTGACCTTAAAAAATCTTCTAGGATAAACAACAAACTTTTATGTCTCTCAATCTTATATACTCCTTACCTTTTTGTGAGGTTTTTAAAAAATTTGGTAACAAGGAAAACTGTAGCTATAACTGTCTCATCTTCAGCTCCATTAGAGATCCAAGAAGGATACAATATTACCAAGTAAAGAGGAAGTAAGAGCAAACAAGTTCCCAAACTATAGAATCAACAGTGAGAGCTGGCTGCCTAGACAGTCACCCAAAGTTCCTCTGCAATGTTGGGGCATCCATCTTCAGCCTACAGACCTAGAATATCTGACAGACTTTTCTGTCAAGCAGGAATTTTGAAGGACTGCCCTCCCTTGTCTTGACAAAGTTTGGCAATTGCCTTCTTTTGTGTCCTGCTTGTCTATTCTGTCAACAGTCAAGGAAGGGCAGTTTCTTTGCCTAGTGGCTAACTTTGCCAAAGAAGGCAAACCCTGTATGGAGGTTCTTCAATGTTCATGATCCTATTTTGAAGTAAATTGGTGCTGCCAGGAGCATATGTGTCTCACTGTCATGGAAGCCTTATGCTATTAAAACTTTTTAAATGCCATATTCTGTAGGACTTTGAAATGTTTGAAGATCATCTATCTATTGAAAATACATCTTGGTTTGACACTGAAAACATACCTAATATGACTATAAGTTTGATTGTTATAAATGACTAACTTGCATTTCTTTATTATATTGTTATAGATGACTAACTTGTATTTCTTTATTACCCTAAATAGCTTTCAAGGACTAAAACTTTACATTAATTTTTAAAAGAGCTGCACAGGTACAATACCTTAAACAAGAGTAGAAACATATGCACAGTATGCTAAAAAAATAACTAACATTAAATTTGCATCAAAAGTCCATACCAGTGTAAAATATATGAGACTAGCGGCTATTTAAAAGTAGACTCAACAATCTACCCCTTACCCTCTTCATTTCTATACTATATCCCCCCTTTTCCCTTCAGAAAGAGATCCCTGAAACTAATATTCTTTGTTCAGTTTTTTTCCTGACTACCAATAACAACTTGTAACCAACCTCCCTAAATGATGATGAACATCCATAACCTACTAAGTGATCAAAAAACCACCCACTCTACCTCTTGGGAATGTGGACATCATGCTCTTTATACTGCTTCCTGTATAAAGGGGAAAGGGCATCTTTAGAGGACCCTAAGAAAATTAGGATAATGGTTAAGGCTCTTAGGGAATAATAGTTGTATTATTTTTTGTTTGTTTGTTTGTTTAGTTTCTGTGTGATGGAAAAGTGTACAGCTTATTTGAAGTCCTGGCTGGATAGTCTGTGAGGCTGGACCATCTCAGTGAACAGCATTGAAGTTGTTTTGGATGCTGAATTTTGAGAAAACTGCAATAGAGGCATTCTGAGAGGCTGGATCACCTGGGCTACTTGTCTTTGTTGGTGTCTGGTTCTTTTGTTCTAAAAACACACAAACTTTTAGGGGTAACACACACACACACACACACACACACACACATATATTAACACATATATGGAAGGTACAGCATGCACAAGTCAGTTAAAGATGATTTTTTTGTTCTATGTTTGAGCAGGTAAAAGTCATCTGTCAACTTTATAAGTCTGGACTGTATAACCAAATCTCTATCATGCCATATAAAAGGATGACATAAGTCATGAGGACACTGTAGCTAATGAAACTTATCATGTCTCATCCAGTCTCAGAACTGTTCCCATAGTAGAGGGATCAGTATATATGTCACCTGTCTTGTAGTATTTCTTGGTTTCTTTTTTCATATTTGTAGTCAAGATTTTCAGGTCTCTGTCTTAGTTAGGGTTTCTATTGCTCAGATGAAACACCATGACCAAGTGACAAGATGGGGAGGAAAGGGTTTATTTGGCTTACACTTCAGCATATCTGCTCATCACTGAAGGATGTCAGAATAGGAACTCAAACAGGGTAGGATTCCAGAGGCAGGAGCTGATGCAGAGGCCATGTAGGGGAGCTGCTTACTGGCTTGCTTCCCCTGGCTTGCTCAGCCCACCTTCTTATAGAACCCAGGACCAGCAGCTTAGGGATGGCTTCACCCACCATAGGCTGGGCCCTCCCCCACTGATCACTAATTGAGAAAATACCTTACAGCTGGATCTCATCAAGGCATTTCCTTAGCTGAGGCTCCTTCCTCTAATGATTCTAACCTGTGTCAGGTTGACACATGAAACCAGATAGTACAGTTTCCCTCAATCAAATATGATCTTCATTAATTTTGAAGTGAATCATAAATTTTTATTTCCTGTGGGAACAAAGTCATAACCTCTTTTGCAAGACAACATATTTCCCAACTTCCATAAAGTATATAGGCTGGTTTAATTCATTGGTCCCTTCCATAACACAATGTCTCTCAGCAGCTGCTGTTTACTCATCAGCATTCAAAAACTTCAAAGTCAACAAAACATGATGCAGGATCCAGATGCCCTGTGTATTTTCCATTCTTTTAAAAAATATTACTTTATTCTTTCTTTAATGACTTTATTATTTTTAAACTTCTTTTTCTATGGTTGTTGATACCCATTTTCTTTTCTTTCCTTAGCATCTAAGCACATGTTTAACCATATTATATCTGCTCAGAGGTTTTCTTGGTCTGGATCTGACTTTCTGTGCTTCTGCAGCCTCTTCTGACTGTGTGAGCCAAATCTTAAAGTGCTAGGCTACTATCACATGGCTCTGCTTGGTGCATTAGTGAATGGTGTGCCAGTGGCTGGCTGTTTTTACCTAGCACAATGGCTGCTCAAGTACTCTGCTATATAGCTGTGCCTCTGTAAACCACAAGCACTGGGTTACTAGGAAGCCATGTTAGTTTTGTTTGTATGTTTTTGAAGATGTCTTAGGCTCTATGTGGGAATATGTGCCCCATGTTGTGTACCATATATAGCAAGCTTTCTTGTTGAACTGACTATCTTTGGACTGCCAGCCTGAAAATAATGACCAACAGACTTATTATTAATTATGAAAGCTTGGCCTTTAGCTTAGGCTTGTATCAACTAGCTCTTATAACTTAACCCTTAATTTTTAATCTGTGTCCTGTCACATGGCATTACCTCTCATCCATCTTGCACCTCCCATTTATTTCCTCTCCATGGTGTCTGTCTGACAACTCTGTCTTTCTTATTCCCAGAGTTCTCTCTGTCTCCAGAAGTCCCATCTAACCTCTTCCTGCCTAGCTATTGGCCATTCAGCTCTTTATTAAACCAATCAGAAGGTGCCTTGGCAAAGATCCATCTTTACAGTGTAAACAAATACTCTGCAACAGTTTCTACTGAAACTTTTAAAATATGAAGAACTGTTGGTTTAAGAAGCTGAGCATGGCTCCCACACTCTGAAAGAAGTTTTAGTTTCATTTTGTTGTTTCCTTTCCACTCACACTGCCGTGGGGAGAAGGCAGGTCTCAGGGAGCAGAAACCTGTCTGCTCACTTGAAAGCTTGGATTCCGGGCCACCTGTTGGACAACACAGGATGTGGAGGAACTCAGATCATCTCAGAAAATGGCTTCTGAAAATGTTTTAGTCCCTGGAGCTTCCAACTCCCTCCTCCCCCAAACAAACAGTCCTTCCAGAATCAATTTTCCTGGCCTCCCTTTCCTTCAGCCCCAGGCTATGATGTTTGCCTGAGGAAGTTTGCTAGGCAAAGATGGTCCCTGAGAACCTCGAAGACTCCAAGGGTAATCCCACCCCATCTAAGGAGATGCTGCTTTGTAGCTGAAGTTCTGAATTCATCTGACACCATGGAACTTGCTGCTTTCTGTGGAAAGGGTGACAGAGTGGCTGCCATCAGCCTTCCTGCTCCACATAGATGCTTGTCTTTCTGTGTCAGGACTCCCAGGAGGCTGCTCACCAGACTCCTCCAACCTTTTGACCCATTGAGCAGGTATGGGGGGGAAAGAAAGGTGAGAACCTCCCCAGGCTTGTTTTCTAGGGCTGCAATAACAAATTACACACTTGGTGGCTCAAATAACAAAAACTTGTCCTCTCAGTTCCAGGGGCACAGAAGGCCTAAGCAAGGTGTTGACAGAAGAGTGCTTTCTCTGAAATTCTCTGAGGAGGGAAGAATCAATCCCTTACTTCTTCCAGCTTCCAATATTCCTTCCATGCTGTTTTGCCTTTTCATCTGTCAGTTCTCTCTGCCTTCCTTGTAGCAGGAGACACAGGATTGCATGTAAGGTCCCCTGGAAGACTAAGGCAGGAGAATAGGACACACACTGCAGGAGTGCACATGCGTGTGTGTACACACACACACACACACACACACACACACACACACACACACAGAGAGAGAGAGAGAGAGAGAGAGAGAGAGAGAGGAGATCCTAATGGCCTTGTACAATAATTACAGAATCAGCGTAGGAAACAAGCAAGTTGGCAGACAAAGGAAAGACTGGAAACCCAGCTGGTCAAGGCAGACCATGTGCCATATTGGAAAACACAAATGCAGAGAAGTGTTTGAAGATTTAATTGAGCAACAGTTAATTATCTATTGGCCTGGTTCAATAAATTTTAGCTACTCTTATTGTCACTGGGACAATAAAGGAAGAAATGATAAGAGTCTCATCCTGGGGTAGTACTGGAATGAATCTTCCAGAAGAGAATCGAATTCTAATTAATTCCTGGAAGAGTACAGAGGGAGTGTGGTGCTGCAAGGACGTAGCTGTACAATAAATCTCCATCCAACCTGTTAATTGCATTCATTAATTCTTTTATTGGCTTCTGCGTCCTCTGTTAGTTTAACTAATGTGATAGAAATGTTAAAATTTCTTACTGTTATCATGGATTTGTGCTTTCCTTCTGTGACTCTATATAGACACTTTATGTATTTTGAAGTTAAATTATAAGTGCACATCATTTCATGACAGCTTTTCCTTTTATCATTCACTGCTTCTCTTTACCCCTAACAGTAGTTTTTGCTTTGTTTGATATAGATGGTGTTATATAGCTTTCTTTTTATTAAGAGTGTGTGGGTATATTGTTTTTCCTATCAAAAGATGTCAAATCTTTATGGTTTTAAGAGATCTGTCATCAATGACTTGTAACTAGATTCTTATCTAATCTCACAATATCTCTATTTTATAAGTAATTAATTCTAATCCACTTACACTTGGTGTAATCTGCATGACTTTCATTGTGATGGTTAGTATTGTCAAGTCAAATGCTAGGAAACAAACGTCTGGGTACACCTATTCAGATTAAGGTTAATCTTTCAGAATGTCTGTGAGGGATTATCTTGATTACTTTAATTGATGTGGTAAGACCCATTGTGGGATCCTGGACTGTGGGAAATGGAGAAGACAAGCTGAGTACTAGCATGAATGCAGTAATTACTGTTTTCTCTTGACTGCAGATGTAATGTGACCAGTTCTATCATGTTTCTGCTGCTATGACCTCCCTGCCATGATGGGCTGTAACCTAGAACTGTGAGCAAAAGCCTGGCATTTTGTCATAGCAACAGAAAAAGAAACTAGGATGATTATAGAAAGTTCATAGCAGGTAATTAATTTTTCTAGTATTTATATTAGTTCTTTATAATAATCAATTCTCATTTCCTCTCTGGCTGGTTTTATTTTGTAATTGCTTGCCACATTGAATGAAATTTATAGTTTTATCTATTTCAACATATGTGATAGTCTGTTATTCTAAAAGACATAAACTTTTATGCTTTTTGACAATTGAAAATTTTGAAGGACATATTTCTTTTCCTTTTGGGTACTACATTTCTTAGTGACTAGATGTAACTTAGGTATTCCCAAGTGGACATAAGTGATTTTCTGTCTTCAGTGTGTCATATTCGGTGAACTTTGATGGTCATCTGCCTCTCACAGATCATATTATTTTTATTATTTTGAGTTACAAATAATAAGTAATCAGTGGGGGAGACACTTTAAGACCAGATAAATATCCTAATCACCAACAAAACTGGTCTGTTCCTTTCTCTTAATTTGGTATCCACTGATAATTCTTGGTCTGGATAGTTCTTCACCGTGATGGCTGCAAAATGGTAACAAAGTTAGAAACTAAGGCTCAACTTTTCAACATTAGTGCTCCTGGTTCATTCGTTCATTCATCCATCTGTCCATCTATCCATCCCTCCATCCATCATAGTACTGGGGACTGAATGTAAAGCCTTGCCCGTGTTAGGTGTCTTAGAAGTTGGAAGAGATGTAAGCAGTCTTAGTAAGTCTGAAAAAGGAGATCATGACTTTTGTATTTTTAACTTGTTTTTTCAAATTTTCTCTAGGATTATCTTCACAATATTAAGTAAAGGTTTTCAGTCTAAAACAATCCTATTATTTTTTTGCTTTGATGTCCTTTAAGATAAAAATATGAGTTTAATTCTCTTGTGGCATAATTATGTAATAAACTTTGTGTTCTTGATTAAATTTTAAAAATAAAAAATAAATTAAAAAATCAAAATGAGTCTGTCTGTCCAATGTTCCTTACCACCTCATTGGGCAGAGATGAAATTGAGGTATTGTCTCTAGAAATCTGCAAGAGCTGTCCATTGAAGTAATTATGACTCAATACTTGTTAGTAGGAAAAATGGGTTAGCAATTTAGCTGTTATGACCTCTTTGATATTCTTGCACCTCAGGATTTGGTTTCTTAAAGACAGCCACATAGTGTTTTACTTCCTGGTGTTACTTGAAAGTGTAATCAATCTCTACTAGTCAAGACCGCGCTACAAGACCCTTGCTCATCTAGCTTGGGCTGGCTGAGTAGGTAAGAGGAATAGCCTTGATCAGCCATGTGGAAAGGGCTGGTGTTTTCAGCCTTTTTTCTAGTTACCATCCACATTAACGACTCCTCAAATAAAAACTCCAGCATCTTCCTCTGGGGATGAGAACAGCCTTGACAAAAAGAGCAATTTTATTCAACTCTAAATAGGCTGATGTCAGCCAGAGTTCACAGTCCAGTGGTGAAGCCCTCCCCAAAGCCCTGCCTTCCACTCATCCTTCCTTGGGAGTGTGAGCCCTCTCTACCTGGCATGATTCTGGAAGTGCTACACTGGGGATTTTCAAGCTCTCTGTGAGGGTCTAACCTGTGGCTAGACCAAAGAACCCTCATGCTTGGTGAAGTTGCTTTTGTGGCAACTGTGGGAGTGAACTGTTCTGGATGTGCCCCTCCTGTGTCCTCCTGTTTAGTAGACAAACTCTGAGCATGAATTCATACTGGCAAAAAAATCCTATCTCTTTCTGTTTTTTTCTCAGATTATTCAAATTTTTATTATACTTTATATTATGTAAATATCTTATTTACTTTTAATTTAAGTTCATTTTAATGAAAACATAAAGATTATAGATGCCTACAATGTACCATGAAACATTTCTTCATATGTATACATTGCAGGATATTTAAATTTGATATCAACTTCTATAATCTTACTGCTGAGTAAGAACACACTATTATGTGAGTCTAGTCAACTATATCTTAGAACCACCAACTGATCACTTCTAACCCCTCATTTCCCTACCCTCCCCACCTTATGAGACCCTCCAACATTTGAAGATTCCATACATGAATGAGAGAGTATACATTGCTTCATAGCAGAACATAATGATTCCTAATTTCACCCATGCTATGGCAAATGTCATAATGTAGTTTCCTAAGACTGAGTAGTATTCTATCATGTATCTGTAACCTATTTTATTTATGTATTCATGAGTCTATAGACATTTATACTGTTTCTATTATTGACAGAGCTATAATAGGCATTAGAATACAGACATCTCAACAGAACAGAGTAATTTCATTTCCTCTGGATATGTACTAAGCAATAGAATTACTGGATAATATAGTAGTTGTTTTGATTTTTTAAAACCCTTCCTTTATTATTTTTATCCTCCTTGATTTTTTAAAATTTATTTATTTACATTCTGACCAGTTTCCTCTCTCTCCTCTCCTCCAATTCCCTCTCCCCACTTCCCCTCTGCACCCGCCAATGTACCCCTCCTCTGTTTCTGTTCAGGAAAGGGCAGGCCTCCCATGTGTATCATCAAAGTTTGGCATATCCAGTTGTGGTAAGACTAAGCACCTTCCCTTGAATTAAGGCTGGGCAAGGCAATCCAGTATGAGGAATAGGTTCCCCAAGAGCCAGTCAAAACATTAGGGACAGCCATTGATTCCATTGTTAGGAGTCCCTCAAGTAGACCAAGCTACACAACTGTCACATGTATGTAGAGGGTCTAGGCCAGTCCCATGCAGGCCCCCTGATTGTTGGTTCACTCTGTGAGTTCCTATGAGCCAGGTTAGTTGTTTCTGTGGGTTTTCTTGTGATGTCCTTGACTCCACTGTCTCCTACAATCCTTCCTCCATCTCTTGAGCAGGATTCCATGAGCTTGGCCTAATGTTTGGCTGTGGATCTCTGCATCTGTTTCCATCGATTACTGGATGAAGGATCTCTTATGACAATTGGGGTAGTCACCAATCTGATCACAGGAGATGGCCAGTTCCGGGTACCTATCCATTATTGGCAGGAGTCTTAGCTGGGATAATGCTGTGGATATCGCTCTGTGTAAATAAAGTTCTGATTGGCCAGTGGCCAGGCAAGGAAGTATAGGCGGGACAAGAGAGAAGAGAATTCTGGGAAGTAGAAGGTTGGGGAGACACCGCGAGCCGCCGCCATGAGAAGCAACATGTAAAGACACTGGTAAGCCACGAGCCATGTGGCAAAGTATAGATTAACAGAAATGGGTTAATTTAAGATAGAAGAAGTAGAATAACAAGCAGCCTGCCACGGCCATACAATTTATAAATAATATAAGCGTCTAAGTGGTTATTTTATATGTGGGTTGTGGGACCGTGGGGGCTTGGTTACACCTGGAGAGAAGATCACCAACTACAAATGGCGCCGAACGTGTTGGCACGAATTTCCACCTAAAACCTGAAGAAAAAGATTCTAAAACAGAGCTAAAAACAGCTTCTTAGCTGTCTCTCTCAAGTTAGTGGCAGCCTGCCGGTTTGAGCTACTATGGGGGGTTTCTGGCGTGTGCGTCTGACCTGCAGTGTGGCGGGAATGAGTCTACAAGCGGCACTTTACTCTGCTGCGTGGTGGATTTAGCCTTTGCTAGTTTAAAAAAAAAAAAAAAAGGTTTCTGGGCTATGTGCTGCTTTGATAGAACTGCTTCTGATAGTTGATGGTACACATGGCTCCAGACCCAGAGCTGGCGGTAAACTGTACCACCGCCATGTTGGGAAGCTGAGGTGGGTGGAGCCAGCAGCCACAGTGGCATTTCAATCTTACAAAGATGGATATTACACAGAGAATCTGGTTTGTCTTGTCTTTGGGACTTTTAACCACAGAAAAAGATTTGATTATAAAAGCTGTTGAGTTAAACAAATATGTAAATTTTAAAGGTACCTTGACTTTGAAATTTGGATATAAGGATATGTTGCTTTGGAAAGGAGTCTCTGCTTTTGTTTCCACAGAAAGCCAGAGGCTGTGGATTTGTTCCAGACTAAGATATATCAGGTTTGATCAGCCAAGACCACCTGAAAGGTCTCCGATGACACCATGGCCCAGATGATCTGACATCCAGAATGGTTTCAAGGCAACTGGCTCAGAGATTCACCCTAATGGACTACTCTATAATCCTAAAATTTTCTTTGTATACCCATAAGATACAGCGCCCCCCTCCAGCAGGAAGTAGTAAGAGAAACTACGCCCACATTCCCAAAATTATCAAGCTGGCTTTGGAGATGGAATTGGCTCACTCCTTCTCTAAACCCAGACATATTGCTAAAAGAAAAGGTTAAGAGATTCTTGTGTCCCAAATCAGAAGAGCCCTCTGGTGTGGGACAGAGAAAAACCAATATTTTTCTTTAAAACAAGTTGATTATAAATGAGATCTCTTTCTAAAGAAGAAAGGGGAATATGATATAGATATAATAGGATGAAAGGGTAGATTAGGGAACTTACTTCTAAAGAGCAACAACTTGTTTAAAATGTTTTACATTGGTTTAGATTTTAGTCTATTGATACAAACTTAGTTAATTTTGTTATACTGTGTGTATATTTCTAATCATGTTTAAGGTATTATGTTTGTATAGCTCATTTTAAATTAAAATGGATAATTAAAAATAGATTAATAATTGGTCATCTATGATAATCATACTCGTAGCCATGTTAGTTAAGTCTTCTAGATATACATAGAGATATTTCAGATAGATAGGTAATCTTCAAATACTTCAAAGACCTACAGAATATGGCATTTAAAATATTTTTTAAAATTTAGGCTTTCTGGACAATGAGACATGTCTGCTCCTGGCAGCACCGATTTACTTCAGAGAGGAAGATGGGCATTAAAGACACTTCATATGGAGTTTAACTTCACCTTGGCAAAAATAGCCATTTGGGCAAGAAACTGTTCTTGCCTGGACTGCTCGATCAACTGGACATGCAGGACCCATAGAAAGGTGACCACTGAACTTTGCTTGACAAAATGGTCCTTCAGGTTCCTGCTTCACAGAGGAAACTGCCAGACATTCTATAGGACACTGAGAGAAGTGACCAAGAGACTCTAGCCCTGTGGGCTGAAGACAAATGCCCCAACTTTACAAAGGAACATTAGGTGACTGTCCAGACTGCCAGCTGTCTCTGTCTACCCTGCAAAACTCCCGAAAGTTGCTTGCATCCTTCTCCCGTTTCTCAGGTAATATTATATCCTTCTGAGGTCTTTGATGTGGTTGAAGACTAGATAGTCATAATTTCCTTAGTTATGGTAAAAGATAAGTTAGATATAAAACTTTATATAAGATAGATAGGATATCTTCTTTAATATTGTAACTGTAATTCTTGCTTGATAATTGTTTTGTTATATGTAATTGTACTATGTAAAAGTTAAAACCTTCCTTTAACAAAAAAGAAAAGGGAAAGTGCTGTGGATATCGCTCTGTGTAAATAAAGTTCTGATTGGCCAGTGGCCAGGCAAGGAAGTATAGGCGGGACAAGAGAGAAGAGAATTCTGGGAAGTAGAAGGTTGGGGAGACACCGCGAGCCGCCGCCATGAGAAGCAACATGTAAAGACACTGGTAAGCCACGAGCCATGTGGCAAAGTATAGATTAACAGAAATGGGTTAATTTAAGATAGAAGAAGTAGATAACAAGCAGCCTGCCACGGCCATACAGTTTCTAAACAATGTAAGATTCTGTGTGCTTTCTTGGTTGGATCTGAGCGACTATGGGACTGGCGGGTGAGAGAGATTTGTCCTGACTGGGCCAGGCAGGAAAACTCTAACTACAGGATAATCCTTGTAGATTCGTGGGAGTTTCCCTTGCATCAGATTTCTACCTGACTCTGAAATGCCCTGCCTCCCAGTCACCTTTCAGTACTCTCCTCCATCCACCCTACAACCTGATCACTCAAGTTCCTATCCCTACCCAGGGAGATCTATGTGTGCCCTATTTGGGTCTTCCCTGTTCCTAGCCTCTCTGGGTCTGTGGATTATAGCATGGCTATCCATTGCTTTACAGCTAATATCGTTTTATGAGTGAGTAATACCATGGTTGACCTTCTGAGTCTGGGTACCTCACTCAGGATGATTTTTTTCCTAGTTCCATCCATTTGCTTTCAAATTTCCTGATGTCATTTTTTTTAACAGCTGAATAATACTCTATTATGTAAATGTACCATCCATTCTTCAGTTGAGGGGCATCTAGGTTGTTTCTAGGTTCTGGCTATTAAAAATAAAGCTGCTATGAACATAGTTGAGCAAGTGTCCTTTTGGTATGATTGAGCTTCCTTTGGCATATGTCTAAGAGTGGTATACCTGGATTTTGAGGTAGATTGATTCCCAATTTTCTGAGAAGTCACCATATTGATTTCCAAAGCAGTTGTACAAGTTTGCATTCCCACCTGCTGTGGAGGAGTGTTTCCCTTGCTCCACTTCCTCTCCAACATAAGCTGTCACCTGTATTTTTTTATTTTAGCCATTCTGATGGAATCTCAGAGTTGTTTTGATTTGCATTTCCCTGATGGCTAAGGATGATGAACATTTCTTTAAGTGTTTCTCTGCCATTTGAGATTCTTCTGTTGAGAATTCTCTGTTTAAATCAGCACCCCATTTTTTAATTGTGTTGTTTAATATTTTAATGTCTACTTTCTTGAGTTCTTTATATATTTTGAAGATCAGCCCTCTGTCAGACATGGGGTTGATGAAGATCTTTTCCCATTCTGTAGACTGCCGTTTTGTCCTATTGACAGTGTCCTTTGCCTTATAGAAGCTTTTCAGTTTCATGAGGTCCCATTTATTATTAAGATCTTAGTGTCTGTACTACTGGTGTTCAGAAGTTGTCTTCTGTGCCAGTGTGTTCAAGTGTTGCAATCTTCTACATGGCGACATCCAGTTATGCTAGCACATCTCATTGAAGATGTTTTCTTTTGTTCTGTCGTATAATTTTGGCTTCTTTGTCAAAAATCAAGTGTCTATAGGTGTGTGGATTTATGTCTGGGTCTTCGATTCAAATTGAATCAAAGATTCATCTCTTTCTTTGATGAGAGGAGGTGAGAGGTTAAAGACTTAACTGGTATGACACACACCTTTCTTTCTTTCAGATACTCAAGAGCCTCCCTCCCAGATCATTGTTGCTAAGCCATGTTTACAGCCACAGCAAAGGGAAAGGGGACTCTTCCAGAGGAAGGCCTTCTTCAGTGGCTGTTCTTTAAATTTGGGTGATTGGAAGTCCAGGCTCTGCCCAGACGAGTGAGTTGGAGTACAGTGTGATTTTCATGGATTAGCTACTCACTACATTATCTCTTCTTCTCTACGTGCTTACCAGTGAAGCAGAGCTAACCACCACGGGTCGGACATGGTGGCACATTCCTATCTGCAAGCCTAGCACCAAGGATGCTGAGGGGAAGGACTGCCAGGAGTTTGAGGCCAGCCTGGGCTACATGTATAGCAAGACTCTACTGCAAAACAAAAACTAACCTAGCAGTGTGGGGGAAGAATGCCTGAGATTGTGCAAACCATCTGAAGACGTGGGTGCTCTGTAAAAGCCAAGATGTTTGTTTCTTCAGGACTGGAAGTGGACAATGCAGGCCCTAATTTCACTGACTGTCCATTTTCAGCCCACGCTGCGATTCTCCCTCTCCATACAGCTCTTCTCAACTTGTCCTGAAGTATTGGCCATAAAAAGAAAACAGCAGCATCTCCATATTCCAGTTTCCAGAAAAAGAAGCTAAATTAGGTAAACATGTCTATTTCTAATTTTTCCTTGTGTTTTTTTTCCTGACCTTTTGATTCTTGGTGCAACTATGGGACAAAAGTCAATAAAAGGGCAATAAAAACTGACACCTAGTTTCCTTTGTGATTTTTATCATGGGTCTGAGATACTGAAGTGTATTGATATATTCCTAAGACAATAAAAAAACACTATGTTTCTGTGAGACCCAATCACAGTTCCTTCTAGTGTGTGGACCTTAGTGTTCTTTCAGGAAATTGCATCTTGGGAGTGTGCAGAGAGACAAGTATCACTCTGACACAGTCCAGGCTACTTGTTTAGTGAGCCTAGGGCGAGCCCAGTCCCCTGGCTCTGCTTGCTTTGGGGTAACATGAGGTTGATGACGTCGACACTTGCAGTTCTGCAAGATGCTGTTTCCAGTGTGCTCTCACATGAGCAAACACCTTCGAAGTACACGAAACCACATACACATAAAACATTGTTATTGTTACATTTTTATGATGGTTTCTCTAGGTGAATTTACTTAAGTCAAATCTCCCAATTAACTGGCCTATCTATGTTGTATAAATCATGGCTATCTAGAAAGCATGTTGCTTTAGGTCAGTGCCTTTGGTTGTAAAATGGTGTCATCTGGTGTTTCGGGCTCTCCCCTCCCACTAAGAGTCTGGAAATGGGGAACTGAGTTTTCAAAGCTCTGTAAACTTTAACTTGGCCAGAGTGGGGAATTGCTAAGCTAGGTTAAGTGAGGCTTGCCTCCATAGCCCCTGTAAGAACTGCCCAGGGGATCCCTTCCTAGGCCCTCTCCCTCTTTCAGTGGCTGTGGGCTGCAGAACCTTTGTCTTCTCTCTCTGGGATGAAGTTGCCTAAAAGGGGTTTTGAAGCATTAAATCAATCGTGTGATTGCAGAGGTATCCCTACTCTGCAGTTAGCTGGTTAACGAACCACACAAGCAGGGAAATGCTGCCCACTTCACTGTAGGAAGTCTGAAGTTTTTATATGATGGCTCCCCCCACTCTTTGGTTTTTTTTCCTAAACATCCACCTCCCCTGCTGGTACCCTCACCTTTGTCCTGTCCTCCATGGTGGTGTTTTAGCAGCAGGCAGGCTGCTATTAGCACCTTGTCACACTTCCTAAGGGAGGAGGGTGAGTAGACCAATGAGGGAGCACATCAAAACCAACGCTTCTGCAGCTGGCAGGAGAAGTGGACAGTCACCCAGGACCCGATGCCATCTTCGCTTCATCATTTAAACAGGACTCTGCTTTAGATAAGGGAATTTATGTTGGACGCTTACAAAAGCTATTTGTTACCATTCATTTCTGACAGTCACCGTGTGTCTCTACCAGGATTATGTGTAGTATTTAGTTAGCTCCTCTGCAGACAGCACACTGCCATGGCAAGACCAAACGACGCCTTATTCTTTCTCCTGAAAACCATCAACTGTCTAAATGACAAAATGTATCTCGTACCCATATGAAGTCTGCTTTCGCTAGGAGAAATCAAGATTCACTTGCATTCTCATCAGATGCCAAGATGAGCAATCATGCCCTCCCATGCCAGGCCACCGTGGCCAGCTGAGTTCACTTACTAGCTTTTCTTGTGGTATGGGCCCATTCATTATGATTAATTTGGCTCATCTAACATGAACAGACCACCTCATCAATCAATCAAGAAAGAGAAACGTGGCACAGCTGTGGTAGATCTGACACACCGCATTTAGAAGTGGAAAAAGGCAGATGAAGGCTAGGACTCAGCTAAGACAGCAAGGTCACTTTGAGTCCTCTCTTCAGGCCGCCCTGGGAGCTGTAGGGCAGAATCTGCAGGGCATGTGGCATCATCTGTCTGGGGCAGCACACGCTGAGACCAGTCTTTTATTGCCTGATAGTGGGAGAGGCTCACAGCAGTCAACAGCACTGAAATTGAAGAGCTGTCTGTTGTCTGGGTGGGGGGAGATGCATGGAAATTCCCCAAAGCAGGAGCAACTTAACCTGCTACTCGGCAGTCTCTCATGAAGGAGACTTCTTATATAGAAAGCAGGAAGTCATGAGGACACTGAGTATAGAGTCCCTGAAGATGCCTGCAATCAGCAACATGCCTCACCTCTTCACAGGGGTATTTCACTACAGATCTGTTATCAGCACAGGATAGGGAATGCAAGTCCATTCTTCCGACACATTCCTCTCCAAGCAGTTTTGCAGAGTAGTGATACTTCAGCAAAGCAAATTTTTAGATTCATACCATACTCCCAAGAGAAAGGACTCCACCATGGAAAAGGCAATTAGGTGGCACCACGGCCTCTGCTTTAGATGAGATTCAGTGTTACTGAGCTGATGCTGCACTTCTGCTTGGACAGTGAGGAGTTACGTGTCTGAAGGCTTTTACAGACAGTATCATTTCAGAGGTTCAAAGGATGATGTGGAGTGTAACCTGAGCACCTGAATGCAGCTTTCTCCTCCCACACTGGTTTTTGCTGATGTGGCTGGCAGTGCCCCTGCAGGCAGGGGCTTCCGAGGAAGGTGCAACCTCACCGCAAGCCACAGATGCTCTCACTACGACTGACATCCTTTTCCAAGGGCTCCTTCCGACCTGCCGCAGACTGGCAGAGCTTGCTCTGCAATGAGAGCCTCAGTGCTGACTTGGCCTGTCTGTGACTGTAAACCATAAGGCTCCCGACACCAAAGAAAATATCTGGCCATTGCTCCATCAGTATTCCCATCACCATACGGAGACATCTGTCTATTCAAACTGACCTGTGGACAGCTGTAAAAGTCATTCCCATATGCCACCCCTGGTCTGCACCTCAGTATTAAAATCAACTACTGGCATGTAAGTTCTATCCCCTTACCTGTCCCATGTGAGAAATGTTCTCATAGTGTTCAGGTCATGACAACTGGCATCCTCCAATTTCCCAAGCCAGGGACACCATGGAGACAGGCTGATGTGGTGATATATTGTGTACCACAATAAAGCTTACCTGGAGATCAGAGAAGCAGAACAGCCAGCCACTAGCTTACCTCTACAAAATCCTCAGCTTCAAGACAGCAAGTTCCTGTTTCCTCATGCCTTATATATCTTTCTGTGTCTTACCATATTACTTTCTGGGATTAAAGGTGTGTGTCACCACTGCCTAGTTCTGTTTCTCTCATGTAGCCCAGTGTGGCCTTGAACTCACAGAGATCCAGACGGATCTGCCTCCTGAGTGATAGGATTAAAGGTGTGTACCACCACTGCCTGACCTCTATGTCTAATTCAGTGGCTGGCTCTGTCCTCTGATCCCTAGGTAAGCTTTACTGGGGTGCACAATATATCACCACTGGCTGATCCACATTACATTTCAGCGTTGGCTGCCTTAGCAGGGAGGCAAAAGGTCCTATAAGTCTAAAAAGTGATGCTCATACTTAGTATAACTAAGCTGGTATCCTTGATCAATTGGCTTCCTTTTTATTATTAGACAGCATGGCTGTATAGCTCTAACTGGCTCTCGACTCAAGCCCACAACCTTCTTCAGCATCTCTAGAGCTGAGATTAAGGTGTATCCCACTCTAGTCACTGACTGGTTCCCCTGAGGCTTATGTAATTGCTTAAGGCTCAGTACTATCCTATTTTACTGCTTATAACCAGTGCAAATGTTGGCATGAATGGCTAACTGGAATGTAGTTTGCCTGCAAAACTGATCCCTGATTTCAAGACAAACTGTGAAATGGCATGTCAGGTTCCAGCTGAAATTAGAAGGTCAGGAGTTCTAAGAAGTGACTTGCCTGCTGCTTACAGTGCTCGGCAGTGAGACAAGCGCTGGCCCGCCCACAGGGCGCAGGCCATTATGGGACTATGTTCCCACCCAGTCCTCATGTTAACATACAGGTTCTGTAACTTAGATTAAAAAAAAAAATCCTTTCTTCACGTTTCTAAACTCTAAAGAATGGCACACTTTCAGAGAAATGATTTCTTTGATCCAACAGGTAGCAATGTGGCTCCCCCAGGTCCTATGTTTCACAACCACACTTTGAGAGATTTTAAAATAAAAGTTGTTTATATATCCTTTAAAAACCGTTAAGATAAAGGGAAATGTGTGCAAAGAATGATGCCTACAAATGGCAAAACATTTGTTCTTTGTAAACTGTCAATTTTAACAGATCCAATCTATGTGATTGGTTTATTTAATGTAGTAATTTTGCTAGTCAGATTTAAGTGAGGGGTGAGTGATGCATCTGTGTCCTTTGATAAAAACAAGAGCACAGCATCGTCACTAAGCAGAGGGATTCCATTCCTGGTTCTATTACTGTTCTGGTTCATCAAAGTGCACAGAGCATAGGAAGTTCTGCCCCGCCAGTGCCATCAGGCAAATGTAATAGACGGTGCGCTGGGCTGCAACACGTTCTCATCATACAAGTCTTCTGGAAGTTCTTCTTCATCTCCATCAGGGAAATAAGTAGGGAATGGCAGGCTTTTACAATGATCCCTATATGCAGGCAGCGTAGAGTCTTTGATCTGAGGGAATAAAGAAAAAATTCTTACTCATAAATGATACTAACTATGGTATTTAAAGTTACCACTTGCCGGGCGGTGGTGGCGCACGCCTTTAATCCCAGCACTCGGGAGGCAGAGCCAGGCAGATCTCTGTGAGTTCGAGGCCAGCCTGGGCTACCAAGTGAGTTTCAGGAAAGGCGCAAAGCTACACAGAGAAACCCTGTCTCGGGGAAAAAAAAAGTTACCACTAAGGGGCTTAGACCTGCCTCAACTAAATGTACCAGGCTCTGCTGACTCCCCATGGGAGGCCTTACCTTGTCAGAAGAGGGAATAGAGGGTGGTTTAGGGGAGATGAGGGGGGAGGGCAGGAGAGGGAAGAGAGGGGATCTGTGATTGGTATGTAAAATGAATAAAACATTTCTTAATAAAAAAAATAAAGTTACCACTAATAAAGAGTATCTGTTCCTGTGTTTTTGAACAGGAATACAACCATTCCATGCAGAGCTGAGCAATGACTCTACCGTTGCTTTTCTTTCTAGTCTAGTAAATTTGATTAATCAATTTTCTTCAATTGAATCAGCTACCTCACAAGAATAAAACCACTAATTAACACTTTATATTTACTGTAACTTGTAAGTTTATACTTAACTGTCCAACAAGATGGATATTTTAGAATCACATCTCAATTATCTTTTATATCCACATTTATTTTTCAAATATGAAGGTCACATACTAAATCCAAATTTAATATCTAATAATTAATTATCCATTTTATTATTCACTCTTTTTGTCTGTTTTTATTACTTTATTTTCTATACTTAGAACCAAATTTTGGAGGTGAGCTTAAAAAATGCGGAGTTTACCTCATTTCTGTTAAGTGTTAACTAAGCACAAAAAGGAAAACATCACTTTTATTAAAGGAATTAGCTCACTTTGGCAAGGAGCATTTTTACTGAGAAGTTACAGACAAGGATAACATCAACAGAAAGAAAGCCATAAGCATTTACAGGAGCTCTCAGAACACTTTATGGCCTAAAATATTTCAAATTATGTCTGGATTCATAGCTGATACATTTTAGCAGAGATACTGATATGATCTAAAACCCTCTATTTTAGTTTTGGATATTACTGAGTTCCTCAAAGCTTCCGTAGCCCTCATTTGGAGAGGGAAAATACACTATGTACACAGTAAAATAGGGCATATTCATTTTAGCAATGAGCAATGAATAATTTAATCAAACGACAGCTGCTAGGAACAACTAAGTGTATCAAACAGTTCTATTTTAAATCCCTCATTACAATTGTTTCAGGAAATGATCAGGACGTTGCCCGGAAGGATGCCATCATGTTCAGTTTTTTCCAATTCACCAATCTTAGACTCAGCCTTAATCAGGAAAACACTCAATAAGAAACCTATATGCTAATTTGATAAAAAATTGTCACAAAGGGTCCAAGTAGTGAATTATCAGTTACATTTACACTTTTACATATCTGCTGTACCTGAAGGTTTCCAATAACAAAAGCATTGATGATGTTTCCAATGTGAGTGAATATATAATGCAACAGTTAAACTGAGATTTCTGTTTGTTTTTGTTGAAAATCAATGACCATGTTCTATGGAGCTGGAATCACTTCAACCACGAACCTTCTCACATTCAGAAACTACAGCTTCACCACAGCTCAGCAGAACCAGCTTCTCCCCTGCATCAGCTCAGCTCAGCAGAATCAGCTTCTCCCCTGCATCAAATCAGCTCTGCAGAATCAGCTTCTACCTTGCATCCCCACAGCTCAGCAGTCAGCTTCTACCCTGCACCACTATGGCTCAGCAGTCAGCTTCCACCCTGCACCACTATGGCTCAGCAGTCAGCTTCCACCCTGCATCACCATGGCTCAGCAGAGTCTGCATCGTGGGTTTTACTGGATAGAAACGAGTCTTTGGAAGCTCCCAGGCTCTACTTCAATCTATCTGGTCAACGTGTTAGTTATATTTACTTTCTTCCTTTCTTTGTAATTTTGAAAAGGACAGTAGGTGCTTAGGGAGGCAGGTGTGGCAGAGTGGTGCTGGCACTGAGACCTCTGGCCCCAGTCACGTTTCTGGACGACTCCCACCTAAGCACTTCCGGTTCTTTTGCCTAAAGCGGAACTCATCTATTTCTGGAAGGACAGAGGAAAACTGACGTTCTGGCACCAGCTCCTTTCTCTCCTGAAGCCCTTTCTCCCACGAGCTCTTGGGTCAGGACTCCAATGTGCAGCTTATTTTACAGTGCATCTTTTCACTGATGTGCTACTTACTACAAAGGGGACTGCAGCAGAGAGCATGCAGAGTAAGAACAGTGCTTTGGAAGCTCCACATTCAGGCCAAAAGAGAATTTAGGGACTCTATCCCTATTACCAAGTGGTAGAAGTGAATCAGTTGTACATACCTTTACTAAGCAGTTCTTGTGTCCAGGCACAGAGCCATTCACGTAGATTATGTTGTGTTTGGTGTTCACTCTCCACACCTACAACACCAAGTGAGAGAGGAAGGCTCAGAAACTAGGAAATGTGTTACTAAAAGCTGAGAATACACTCTACAAAGCGTAACCACGCCAGCAACTGAAGGCCAAGCTTGTAAGATCATCAGTGCACCTTAGTTTTGGAGTGTGGCTGTGGATGACTACTTCAACTCCATGGAGTCTGCTGACACCAAGGACGACATGTGGAAATTCAGTTCTGTTGGTTACTATTACTTTTTTTTACAACTAGCAACTGGGAATTCCTAACTCACTGAATCTAATCTCTAAAATAAGCTGGCCAAGCAGACTGCCTTCAAAAACATCTCAACATAGAGGAAACACAATGACACCCAATGGTAAAAAAGAAAAAAAGAAGACAGTAAGAAAATAAGGGGACATCAAGGACTATAACACCACACAGAAATCTGTAATGTTGTTTCACTAAGCGGGAAATAGTAATGGCGGGGAAACAGACCGGTTTGTCTGGTAACTCACTTTAGGTGTCCATGACTGGATTAAGGAGTGTGAAGAACAGGAAGTATGACTTCCGGTGTGCTTGTGACTCCGGAGTCTGTGTGGATGTCACTTGGTGGGTGAACACCATCCAACCGGCTGGGGCCAGAGTAAATGAAAGAGGCCAAGAGAAGTCCTTCGTCTGGAGCCTGGAAACCTGCCCCAGCCATCTCGGCTCCAGGCTCCAGACTTCAGACTCAGTGCCCGGCCGTGCCCGGCCAGGCCCGGCCTCGCCCGGCCAGGCCCGGCCTCATTCTCAGGACTTCTGCTTCAGACTTACAAGTCTGTCACTGGATTTCGCAATGGAGATTTGGGACTGTGTCAAGGCTACAGGCATTCCAGGGGTTCCAGCCTCTAGGTATCCTACAGTGGGACTTCTCAGCCTTCATATGTAACGACAGACTTTGTTTATCTATCACATTGTCCAGTCTAGCATCCACAGCATCCAGCCACTCATCCAAATAGTCGCCCGCTCTGGAGAAGCCTGACCTAATTATATAAACTTACACAGAATCTATACATTACATGTATGGAGAATTAAGATGGGAAGAATATGCACAAAATGCAGCAGCCACTACTGGGTGTTGTTGCTATGGGTGGCTTATTTTGTTCTTTCTGTGCTTTGAGCCATCCAAATATATACATATTTGCTGTTTTAATAAAAGTATAAGCACATAGCATCCATTATAGTACAAACTGTTTGCATTTAGCTGTTGAAGATTTTTTTCTGAGATTAGTAGATTAAATATTAACTTCCCCTTTAACACACATACACACTCTCTTTCTCTCTGAAAATGCATGCACCACAATGAAGTAATCTTATCCCCTTTGCTGGGATTGTCCCCTCCTTTCCTTACCCACATCTATTTCACTCACACACTTGACATAAAACCCAAGATAGCTCAGTATATAGCCTTCAGCTTCTCTGTGATAATATACATAATATACAGAAACATAATGTTCAGGGAGCTTTTGTTCTCTTTATAAAGGAAAATACATCTAATGCTTGGAATCCTTTCTCGCTTACAATATCTTGTGAAAATATTTCAGTTTAGATGTAAAATATAATCATGCAGCCCCCATTACAGTACAACTCAATTTCCTTTCCTTGAATGACTAATTCCTCTCCACACCTACAAGTCAACCACACACCTCATGCACCCTCCATCCTTAAGAGTCAGAAAGCACACTTGTTCAGGACACACACACACACACACACACACACACACACACACACACACACACACAATGCATGCTCTAGGTCTTTGCATATAAACTTACCAACAGTACTTTATAGACTTACTTTCAGTCCATACACTGTCCTGCTCTGGTTTCCCATCTGCCCAGGCATTTTAGTTCCAGGCCAGACTCTGGCAACATCCTGAACATCAAAAAACAAAGTTCACACTTTCAGTCCTTTTGATTTTGAGCAGTACTGATTAAATCACAGTGGACACCACAAACAAGAATAATTAAGTCCTACTCTTTCAATTCCTTTATTCAGCTCTATCAGTAAAGAATGGATGTATATCCATTTACTCCTATGTTGGAACATAGTCGAAGAATGGAGTCATGTGAGAGTTCTGAGGGCTTGTGAGAAAACTCCAAGAGTCTTGTGCCCTGAATTTCTTCAGGACACAGAATTGTTCTGGACTGTGTTTTCATGCTCCTCCTAGGTGTAGTGGATAGGAGTGAGTTTATTTCAGCTGTTGTTACTCATCTGCCTCTATGGAAAAACATGTTTGTGCCATGTGTGGCTTGTCCTGTGACTGAACACCTTACTCATGTGATTCTTCTTAATCCTCAGAGTATAAATTGTTTGATGCTCTGAATAAAACTGGCTATTGCATGAGACTTTAGTCCACTCATTTTTAGGCTCCTTTCTCCCAGGTTCATCTTTCCCAATTAGAGCTGTAAACACTCCCAGATGGGAGCTAAACACGGACTACGAAGCAGACAGGAGACAAACTCATTAGCAAGGATCCTAATTGATCTAATACAGACAGAAAGTTAAAAAAAAGAAGAAACCAAGGCAAGACAAACATGCCACATCACCATGCCAAGGAAACCAGTGGGCAGCTCTCCTGATTTCACCTAATCCTAGTTACTGGCTTCATGGGCTTCACCTACACCCCACTGCCTGAACGGGCGTCTTCCTCAGGTGTGCAGTTATTTTTCTTGGCTCATAATTATCTGCATCATTAGAATAGTGTTCGTCTAACTAGCTCCTGAGAATGGACACTGATCCCTTATCTAGAGAAATCCAGTGTAAAGTGAGGGAGCCCTCTCTGACCTCTTAGTGAGCAAATGGCTTTGTGTGGCAGGCACACCTCGCAGCAGCTGAGACTCCCAAGTAGAAGTGACAGCAGGACAGCCCCACGTTGACCGGTTAACCCCTTCTGACCTGACTGGGTTTAGCCTCACTGGGGACACACCCGTGGGCATGTCTCTGGGAGTATTTCCAGGGAGGCTTTACAGGAGGGGGGCCCTCCCTAAACATGGCTTAGGGTTCTAGGCTAAAGAAAAAGGAAGAAAAAGGAGAAAGGAAGTTGAGCAGTAGTGTCATCTCTGCAGAGGTGGACACCATGTGACCAGTTGCTCCCCATGCCCTCCATCAAAGCCAGGGCCTAGCACATTCATGCCTTCCTCTCTACCATGGGCTGGACTCCTCAGCTGTGGACCAACATCAACCCTTCCTTAAGTACCACGCCAGGTATTCTGTCACAGTCATGATGAACTAAGTAAGTCGTTTACTGTGTGCTGCGCACAGTTCAAAGAGGAGTTCTGAGTACTGCAGACTATGAGTGACTTGTATCCATTCTATACAGTGTATGTTAACAAGTCCAACCCCCCTCCCCCCCGCCGCTCAACTTAACACTGCCATTACAAGCACTCTGAGTACAGCCTGCATGACCTAATCCTTTAGTCAAGTATTTACCCAACACCTTACGTATATCTGACAACAAATAACAACCATCAATCATAAGAACAGGAAAGTTGTAAAATTCACCTGAAAACATTTCATCAATCCTAAATAGAAATTCCACACTCATTAGCTGCTCCTACCTCCAACTCTCACAGAAACAACCTTCATAGATTTGACTAGTTTGGAGAGTTACATAAACAGTCATAAAATATTCTAGCTTCTTTTTGGCTTAGCATGTTTTCAAAGTTCATCCATACTACAAGTATCAATCCCTCAGTCCATTTGACTAGATGACACTCTATTGAATGGATATATCAACTTTAGTTAGCTACATCTAAGTGATGGATATTGCCACTATGGATATTCATGTGAGTTTTAGTATGCACATAGTCATTTCTCTTGGATATATACTTATTAATTGCTAAGTCACAGGGTAACTTAACCATTTTAGAAACTGCCAAGCTGTTTTCCAAAGTGGCCATCATTTAAATTTTCTGCCATCAATGTATAAGGGTACAGTTTCTTCATGTTTTTGCCACAATGTGTTAGCACAGACTTTTTTTTTTTTTTTGGTTTTTCAAGACAGGGTTTCTCTGCAGCTTTGGAGCCTGTCCTGGACTAACTCTGTAGACCAGGCTGGCCTAGAATTCACTGAGATCCACCTGCCTCTGCCTCCCAAGTGCTGGGATTACAAGTCTGCTAGCACAGACCTTTTGATAAACTATGTACACCCAGTGCATGAAGTGCTGGCTCACAGTAGTTTTGATCTGCATTTTCCTACTGCTGAAGAGGGTGAGCACTTGCTCACTGGCCCTGACAGATACTTTCTTGGCTTCTTTGCCTGGTTTTAAAAACTGAGTTACTTTTACTATGGGTTGTAAGAGCTCTTTATTTACTGTGGGTAAAAGTCTCACGAGGTATCTGATTCATAAGTACTTCTTCCATTCTGTGAGATGTCTTTCCTTTTTCCTATGTTATTGTTTACAGCTTGAATGTTTTAAATTTTGATGACGTGTAACTCAACTCATTCTTCTACTGATTAGATGTCTGGGTCATAGCCAGGGCCTTGTCCATCTCATGGGCATGAAGATTTATTACTGTGGTTTTTGTTCTAAAATTTTAGGCTTTTCAATCTGTCTTCAATTACATCTTTCTTTTTTGGTGGGCGGTGGCAGTGCTAGAGACGGACCCCAAGACCTAGTACTTGTAAGCACCCACTGCTGATCAGCCTGATTGTGTAACCTATTTCTATATAACTGTGTGTTTTCACATTCCCAAAATGTTGCCAAAAGAACATAAAGGATTCTCAGCACTGCCAGTTGTTCAGCCTCAGCCCCATTTGCTTCCTCACTGTCTCCCCACACACCCGCTTTCCCTTCTATCACATGAAAATGGGTGGCAAACAGGATGCTCCTTTTATATTCTTGAGAATTAGAATGGTCTCATGTGTAACCATGGTTACATATGTGATAAACCTCTGAAAACTAGGTATGCCACCAACTTCTAACTTTGTCAACTGTCTGTCCCACTGAATGTCTGTAATACACCATTGTCCCCAAGTTAAGATCCACTTCAGAGTTACTAAGTGCATTCGTCACAGCTCTTTAGACTCCCTATGTCAGGAATAGCTGCAGTCTTCTCGTTTTCCAGTGCCTTGAATACGCTTGTGGGGGACAGGCCAATTCTTTTTAGAATACTGTCTACCACCTTTGTCTAACATTTGCCATGATTAAATCTGAGAGATGCATTTTTATTAAGAATCAAGGAAGAAGTGAGCACAGGTCCACTTTTCCTTTTTTCTTTTGTGGTCTTGGGAACTGAACTTAGAGCCTCACTCACGCTAGGCCAAGCACTCATCCACTAGGCGACACCCATGGCCCTGGTGGGTTCATCATGCTGTCTAACTGGTAGTGCACATTTGATCAACTAGTTAAGGATGTGAAAAAGCACATTAGTCCCTCTACTGTTAATACTTCTTCTTATGGCTAACCTGCAATTTGTTTTGAGACTAGATGTAAATCTAGTTCTCCTCAAGCTTCCATCATTTGATTTGTATCCACTGTAAATCCTGAACTGCTCACTTATGATGGTCACCAAGCATGGTATTTTATCCCTGCCACCAGGGATTAGCCAGCATTAGACCGTCAGAAAGGACATTCCATTTTCTTCCATTTTCTTATATACTCACTCATGCAATTCATTTATAGCAGCAGCAGGAACTTTATTCCATGAATCCTTTCTTTGGGGAAAGTTATTATTGCATGATTCTGAGAGAAGTCTATATAGCCCATGCTGGCCTTGAACTCTAGATTCTCTTGCTTCAGCCTCTGTTCCATGAATTCTTCACTATGACTTTTTAGTTGTAAGCCAAAATTGTCCCCAATGGGAAGTTCATTAAACTGGTTTTTGGGTCCCTCTATGTGTCCATCATCATTTAAACACGTCCTTTTTCCTGTCTAAGGCATTTTGGGCTCACTGTATCTTTCCAGTGCCAACTACTGAAGGTGTTCCCTTTGAGGGCATGATGCTGAGAAACCAAGTCTTGCAGTCTAGGAACTTCCACTACACTGGCACTTTTGTATGTCACTGCAGCAGGCAGAGAAGGTGAAAACTGGACAGACAGACAGATAAGCACACACACAGGGTGGGGCCATAGTGCTAAAACACGATTCAAGGTTCGTTCTAATGTTCCTTTCATACTGTAGCATCCTTCTCTAGTAGAGAAACTTGACTTGGCTCTAAATCATTAGTATATTTATTTTTCTGCTCAATCCTACAACTCACAGAAAATTATTTCTGAGTTGCCAGTATCTATGCAAAGGGCAAATCTAACTAGAATTTAACAATTGTGTAGTGTGTTGTGTGTGCATGTGCATGTGTGTCTGTGGGTATCATGCTTGTATGCACATGGTGTTGGATCCCTGGAGCTGGAGTCACAAGCATTTGCTGGTACCTGGCTTATTACCTGGATGCTGAGATCTGAACTCTGGATCCCGTGGTTGCTCAGCAATCCCTCATAACTGGCGAGCCATCTCCAGCCCAAAGAGTGCTTTTTGAATTTAGACTCACAGTATCTTACCAGGTGACTATTTAAAACACTGAGTTAGTTTTCCTCCTTCTTTAGTGTGGCTGTTACTCATCTGAAACACCGAAGCTCATTTTCGAATTATATTTCATGTATTTACCCCCTCAGTGTTTTTACTATGAATATGCAAAACATTAGCAAGGATCCAGGAGTAAAAAATACACATTATAAAAAGAGTATCTACCACTCCTAAGCCTTCCCACCTTGTTTCCACCCATCACTTGGGGGAAGCTCTCACTAGCTCATATGGCCCTTCTACTGGCCAGGACAAACAGAACATACCTACTTTTAGTCTGCCACAAATCACCACTGTTTCATAGAGGGCTCACTCATTTTTTTTTTTTTTTTTTTTTTTTCCTTAGAGCAACACTATTTTCTCTGCATAGACATACCACAGTTTCATCCATCCAAACTCAAGTATGGGTCTCTATCCCTGCTCATTACAAACAGCACTGCAGGACTGACTTGTGTCCTTAGAGCAAATTCCAGAAGAAGCTTTGCTGTATCAAAGGACATGCATGTGTAGTTTTACCAAGGTTCTGCCTGTTCCCTTTCATTGTGTTCCCAACACTGATTTTGACTCTTACTTCCTGGCAGTCTTGTGAACAGATTTCTTTGCAGCTCTCAGTAGACAGTATGACAAAAATTCAGCTTCTTGGTAATCCAATCTGTTAGGTGAGAACTTAGTACCTAAGAGAAGTTATAATCTGTTTCTTATTGTGAAAGAAATAGAGTATGTTACCAACTACCAACCATTAGAAGGATTCTGCATTTACTCTGAGGCTCCAAGATTTTATTTAAAAGCTCTACCTCTGGGAAAGAAACACTAAATTAGTAAAACAAAGGGTCTTTCCTTCATTTCTTAGGCTACTATTGCTTGTTTCCCCATTTATCTCAATGCCCTCCCTGACACAAATGCTATAATACTATCCTTGACAATCTCACACAATCTCCCTGGGCAAACCAAGTGTGTGAACCAGCAAATGGAGCTAGCTAGCTGCAGTTGCCACGGTGTTTCAGACAGGACACTAGGAGAGAGAGGAAAGAGAATGTTGGCGTGGGTATTTATGTACTGGAAAATGGGTGAGGCCAACCTGTGAAAACTACTGGGACCCACCGAAACCAGGTTAAAGTACTGGCTTGAGCTGACCACCAGTGAGCACTGTGTGCAGAGGCTGAGCACTTGGCACTGAACAGAACACCACTGTCCAGTCTGTGGCTGACATTCCTAGCATGCCAGAGCTGAGGGAAGATAGATACTGCAGGTTATGGGCTAGCCCAGGCTACAGAGTGAGATCCTGCCCAACTCCCACCTCCCTCAATGGGCATCACTATTTATACTCACTCCAGTTGAGATAGCTCCAGGTCTCCTGTGGGTCTTCGTTTGACCATGAGAAGCAGGTTGGCCTTTAAATCCCCATCTTTTCATGACACCCTGAAAACCTTTACCAATACTGGAAAAAAAAGTTAGAATTTACATAATGAATGGAGCATAAGATTTCTGCCTGTCCTTTCTTGACAGCACCTTGGAATTCTAACAAGACTTCCTATCTAAATAACCAGAAAAGGCCATACCAGCCAAACTGCAAATGAACATTCCTTCATCTGTCTTGGTTTGCACCTCTCCCTGGAGTCTAACTCTGTATAAAATGTTATGTCAAGACTGTGAGACAATAGCAAGCTAAGCATGGGGAATTTACCTAGGAAAGGTTCACCTTCATAATCTTGTGATATCATAGCACAGCTCTAGAAGTTTCAGCTTCCTAACAGACATAATAGGATGGACCCCCAAAGACCCCTATCTCCTTCCTAGGATTCATGCTGTACTTAATCCTCTTCCCAGAAGCCTGGGACTGATTCAGTCTAATGGAAAAAATATGCTAAGAGATGAGCTGCGAGTCTGAGGTTGGTCACAAGAGACTCTCTGGTCCTCTCTGTCCTCTTGCTTCCTAGGCCCTGTAAGAAGCATCCAGCACTACAAGCACTCCTATGAAATAGAATGCAGCAAGGCTGGTTCCAGTCAACAGCTGAGGCCCTGTCACTGCTGCCAACAATCCTGCCACTGAGCCTGGAAGCAATTTTTCTCTAGTCAGGGCCCAATGTGACCACAGCCCTGTGAGAGACCCTGAGCTAGATACTGCCAGGCAAGGTATGCTGAATTTCTAGCCACAGACACGGAGGCTGTCGAGGTTTATTTAAGCAATTGTGTGAGGGCAATGAGTCAGAGAACAACAGATAGGCACAGAACAGAGCACTGAATAAATAAACCTCTAGACTACTGGCTCTGCAATTTACAAGACCGAGCCTCTAGCACAGTGGTTTTCAACCTTCCTAATGCTGCAGCCCTTTCAGTCCCTCATGTTGTAGTGACCCCAACCATAAAATTATTTCACTGCTACTTCATAACTGGAATTTTGCTACTGTCATGAATCATAATGTAAATAAATGGCTGATATGCAACCCTGTAGGGGTCATGACCCACAGGTTGAGAACCACTGCTCCAGATGCTGGACAAATAGTTTTAGAGGACACCAGATGGATCTTGATCTGTGAATAGGAAGCTAGTGGAAAAGCAAAAGTAGAGAAAGACAGATTCTTAATAACCTAAATATTATTTTTAAATGAAAACACTTTATTACAAAGTCGTTTAGTTAAAGAAACAAGCTAATGACACCAAGGTTAGCCAAGTCCATCTCTGAATGTCAAGTGCATCCTACAAATGACCCTGTGCAGGTCTAAGGGGCTTGTAAGTCTTCTACAGGCATCATCTACATGTTCTTAAGGTGGAGATTGTCTTCATCTCTCACCAGACAGTGACAATATATTTCAGTGTAATATTGTGTGGTTTCAACAAAGCTAGTTATACTTAGACGTGCACTGTTCAGATCAAATACAAACTAGCACAAAAACCACACTATTTCCACAAGGATTCTGCTACGCGTTTATTAACAAAGAATTATCAGATAGGATAGACTGAAGAAAGCCCCCGAGTAACAGTTTTAGATAAATCAAAGTCTTAATATAAAAACAATGAGAAACTAGAAATAGAGCCCAACAGACATGCACTCTCAAATCACACATCAAGACTTGTTTAGAAATAAATTAAACGTAGCTTATACCTTTTTCTGCCAGCATATACTACTGTCTCATCCCTCAATAACTACAAAAGTAAATAGTCCTAACAAAAGGCTAAAATAGAAATGTAACATATATTTAATAGAAAAAGATTACTGTATAATTTTATAGAGATGAACACCAAAGAGAAGCTATGAGAATCAAATACTGAAATTATGCTTCGATATTATTAATATTTCCATTTAACAGTGAATGTTAGGGCATACTGGCAAAGAAGTGTAAAATGCTAAGTACTTTACAAATGAAAAGAAATAAGTGAAGAATGATTTGGAGGTATTCTATCATTTAGCAAGTAGCACCTAAGAGCAGCAGGGGAAAATGACCAGCAATACTCATCTTGGGGAAACATGCTTTAAAAATACCACACTTGCACTCCGGCTGCCTTCTGTAGACGTTCACTACTGCCTCCCGGGTTCTCAAACTGATTATCTGCCTTAAAAAGACAGCTTGAGTGCATGCACCAGGAAAACGCAAGCAGGTAAATTACAGAAGATAATTGAGCTCATTTTAGAGTAAATGATTACAAGATGAAAGTGGTATCCTCTAAGTGCTAATTATGTGTCAGCTAATTGCAGATTGTTTTCCAGTCTGGTCTGGAACACTTCATGAGTTCCACTGTGTACAACGGGAACCTCTTGAGTAAATAACCTTTAAACAAAAGGCAGAAACACAAGTGATGTGACAATTACTGGCCTGATTCAGGCTGCAGAGAACAGAGCGCACCTGTTGATCCACGGGAGGTACAGGTAGCAAGTCTCTGGCTTCTCCCAGCTGCTATCCAACTTGAGAACAAAGCAAGGAATGAGCTCATCTTTACTTAGCATGCCCTGGTGTGACTCAAATACAATACTTCTGCAAGTCACAGAAGAAAGAACTTCACAGAAATGTCTACACAACACAGATGCCTCCCTCCCTCACCCTCCATCCACTGTGGGGCTTTGCCTGCTTGTTTGTCTAAGACAGGGTCTCATGCTGCGGCCCTGGCCAGCCTGGAGCTCACTGCCTAACTCAGGCTGGCTCAGAACTGATGCCATCCCCTGTCTCTAACATGCCGGGTTTGCAGGTGTGCACTCTTCCTAGCTACCCAATGCAGTTCTTAACTAATGGCTGCAGAAATAAATCAAATAAAAATTCAAATCCGGGAGAATGCAATTTTAGACATTCCAATTTTAGTGAGGCTTATGTGAAAACAAGAAAAACAAAAATGAATGTATTTAGGATACTTACACTGTTTAAAAAGTCATTTAAAAACAAGAAACACCTCAGAGGTCTCATTTAATTTAGATGACTACTACTACTGCCCTGATCCTGGGCCCATGCCCCCCATATGGGTTGCACACAGGGCAGAGATAACACCTTACTTAGCTCAGAATCCAGCCTAAAGAAGTGAGCCTAACGCCATCACTACTACTACTATGTTGTCAGAAGAAGGAGAGAAAAAAGGTTTAGAGGCCTACAGGAGTAACTGTAAACCCTTCCAGAAGGTAATGCATAACGTACCGTTTCCTAACGCACCCCATTATCTCTAGAGATTAATTTTATGGGAATTTTATCCCCTGGCCCTATACTGATAACAAACAGTTTTTAAACAAACCCACCAGGTATCTCTCTACCTAATGTTTCTAACTTGTCTCTGAGGCGAGGAGAGACCATATGTCTGCTCTGAACCATTTATGCCCAGTCTCCTAAGGACCCTCCTCAAGTCTTTCTTACTGAGGTAGAGCTTTCCTTTTAAATTAAACAAAAAGCAGCGACAACATGGTGATGGTAGCCAATGCTCCTGAGAGGAAATACTCAGTGCGAGGCTTGAGCCAGGTGCTACAACAATGGTTCTCAACCAGTGAGTGGCAACTCCCGGGAATCAAAAGGCCCTTCCACAGGGGTGGCCTAAGGCCATCGGAAAACACAGATGTTTACATTATGATTCATAACAGGAGTCAAATCACAGTTAGGAAGTAACAACCAAAGAAACTTTACGGTTGGGGTCCCCACACCATGAGGAACTGTGTTAAAGGTCCAGGCATTAGGAAGTTTGAGAACCACTGGGCTAGAAGCACTCAAGTTAAAGATGAGGCAGTTAGAGATCAGGGAACTTGCCTCAGTCACAGAGTGTGCACACCTTGGCCACCCATTACTAATTCTCTTGCTGACCTTGGTTTTTGCTGCTCAGTAGAGTTACATTAGGAAAATAATTAGAGATATAGATAACCACTAAAATACATTTAAACAACAAAACAAGAAAACTCTGAAACACTTCCTCCCAAACTAGCCTTCATCTCAAAACAACCATCCACCTTAACCTTCTTTCTGAGAGATGTTCTCTTTATAATCTCACTAATGTCCATAAACTTACTGTTCTGAACAGCTAGTAAATCAAATATTTTAAAAAGACTAGAAATGGATGACAAAGTAGAAAAGTCTGTCCTCACATCAGTCACAGGAGAAAGAAAATGAGAAGACAGAAACTACAGTCAAAAGGCAAGGTCTCCATTCAGGTCATGGGAAAACGATACACTCATGGGCTCTGAAGGGCTTCAATTCTGAACAGGGGAGCTGCCCTCCTCCAGAGAAGACGCACCCAGGGAAGTGCACTCAAGGACAACAATGCATGTGGGCGTCCAGACACCCCACAGCCCAGGAAGTCAGGGGCAGGCAGGGAAGAGGCTGAATGAGGACAGATCAGGATCACACAGCTAAGGAGCCCACAGAGCACTCAGAAGTTCAATCAAGGTCCATGTGAGCATCAATCAGTCTACAAGCATTTAAGAGCACCAGAGAATGCAGTGACATGCTGGCTAGAAGAAGTACAGTCCCTGGAAACACTTACCATGAGTTACGTAAGATCCAAGGCAAGCTCACCTCAGGTAAGGCCATCTACATGAAGATACACAGACCAGAATGCAGTGTGCTTTCATGGGGGCAGCCCACTGCTCATACAGAAATGAATCAAATGCAGCAGCAAGGACCCCTCCTTTCCTCCAGAGCTGACCAGCACTGTTTTAATCCTAAGGCTATTTGTGTCCCAGTGCTTACCTGCTATTTAGACTGGAGGCTGCCACATAATTTCAAATCATCTTGTTTTCTAGAAATAGGACCTTACAAAAGAAACATTTCCCTATTATACTTGATACACAAGAAGACTGGAGTTACCAAAAGGAAAAAAAACAAAGCCAAAGACACTCAACAGTAGCTTATGAACTGAAAGCATCCACTGAGCACAGGCATTTGAAAAGCTAAGCTCTACACCAGGCTGGTCACAAGTCTGGCCACAAGACAGCTGCTGACCAAGGCATCTGACTCTGTATCTTCTCAGGGTGTCCCATATGTCCTACAAGTTATGTAATGGAATTCACACAGCATCATATGTAAGTTCACAGAAGGGCATGGTAGGATTTGTAATAATTCATAAATTTCAAAGTAGAATAAGCTGCTTTGTAACCCACAGTCTTCATCGGTTAACCAAACCAAAGGTCAGGAAAGCTGACCAGTAGTCACCAAGAGGCAAGTCAGTGACCTTACTGGCTTCAGTAACTAGGGGAGAGCACGAGGGACAGGTTCAGAACCCCCTAAAGACTCTTCTTACTGTCCATCAACCCCATGTCATGTCTTCAAGGCTGGGCAAAGGTAAAGGAATCCAGCAGCTTCTCAAGTGGCCTATGTTTGACATGAGGTGGCCATGGTGTGGAAATGTATCTACCCAATTAAGGAAACTCATCAGATTTTGTTTTAAAGATACTGAGTCCAACACTCATCAGGTTTCTTTGGATAAAAGCTGCTGTTTGGTCAACGCCATCACAAGATAAAAGCAAACAAACTGCTCTTCCCAGAGTCCATGGACATCTTTATCTGTCAGAGGGCTCTTGGTGAGACTATCCTTGCAGGCACTGTCATGTGACTAATGTCATGTGACTAAGAAGAGTAAACAGACAAGGTCAGAATCCATGATGAGAGAACGAGAATTGATAACAAGTGGTGCCCTGTATTTTTGGCTGTTCTAGGTTGTGTGAGTTCCAACAGCCAACAGGAACCAGTTTCCAAACAGCTACACCGGCTTGGGTACTCTGTACTACAGCAGTAACTCCCCTAAGATCTAGAGTTCCTAGAATCACACAGACACCCACCATGGGCAGAAATGGTTAACAATCCAAAACACTAGCCTGGACTAAACAAATCAAGGGCAGCATTTCTGTTAGAGCCGCAGCTACCCAGCACCATCTAACACTAAGAGTCAAGCTTCATGCTCCTTACGAGACAAGACTGTGGAATTTCTTCTAGTTTCTGATCCAACAACTGCAAATGTTTCACAGTCACACGGGGACACGTGACACAACAACTGCTTTGACATATAGTAGACAATCTTAGTGCTCCTAGGAACTGAAAGAGCACACCCACTAAACTATGCTGTGGTTGCAAGAGAAGCCATCAGCATTGCTCAGGCATATTTCACAATCGAAATGTGTGTTGTCTTGGTCTTCAAAGCAGACCTAATGGAGAAAGTACTTAATTCACGTGACATTCCACTGAGGCCTATTTCTGGAAGCACACATCTCAGTCCATCTGATGTAAACTCTTTGTATGAAACTAACCCAGTGCAACTTTAAATCTAACCGCCAGTGACTTTACAGAAAGGATTAGGAGAGCACTTGTTTCTATTCACCGACCTGAGTGACTGCACGTTCACCCACCCTGTTCTTTAACACACGAAGAGAACCAAAGCAAAGGAGAAGTGCTGAAACCTACGTTTTGGCTGTGACATCCACATATTGTCCAGGACGAAAGTGAGCAGCATAAAGAGGGGTTCCTTTGTGAAAAGAAAATGAGAAACCGATGTTATCTGTCAGCACAGCAATGATTTTATTCACAGGCCATTCCCCCACACAGCATCCAGCTGTGCTTTCAAGTGCTTGTAGATCTTCGGCAGTTAGGAACATTAGAACTATCCAAACAATGGAGCCATCCACAAACAAGTTCTAGCTATCAACGAGAAGGTGAAGGACAATGGGACCCTTTTTAAGGTGCATATGCTAGAGTGAGCCACCAGATACACCTGACTAGCTAGCATCTTCATGGGGCTTATGTGGTACTGGTCAAAATGAGTGAGTCCTGTGGTAATCCAGTGCCCTTGCTGGCAAACAAATTTAATGATTTCCTGTTGCTTCAGCAAATAAGCATGCTGAATTAAAATATATTATCCATTTCACCTAAAGGGGAAAAAACAGAACATGAGAAGAACTAAGTGCATCGGAGTTTGATGCAATCTTTCCTCACCCAGTGGACTAGGAAATGTACTTCCTGGACTCAGCCTTTCCTTGGCTGGGTACTGATTACAGCGGGGATATTCACACAGTGCCTGTCATGTCAGATTACTTCTGTTCTAGGCATGTGCTGATAAAATCTTTCAGCTAGCACAGGTCTTTGGATTAGACAAAACCTGCCCTTATAGATATCTGTAAGTCTATATTAGAAACATGTATAAGTCACAGCCCTGACCTAAAAAAATTATTATTTTGGTTAAGAGTCAACACAAATCATCAATTAAGAGCCTAATTAAATATAAAAAAAATGAGAGACCAATGTAGCTGAGAACGAAATTGAAAGCCAGTTTTAGTTTGTTTAATTAGTACTAAGAGTAGGGTACAGTGGTATTTTAGAGGGCAGTTTCTTTAAGGTAAGATTACTCTAGGTTTGTAAGGGAAAAGCAAAAACCTTAAATAGGAACTTCATTCTATGTATGCCAAAACATCACATTACCCTCTATTAATAAATACAAATGATTTGTCAATCAAAAATATTAATTTAAAAAAGAAAAAGTAAAGGATTACAAGGGATCTCATTTTTGCCAGGCTGAACAACTCAAACTGCTATTTGACCATCACTGATTCACAAAAACGTAATTTAATATAGTTTGAGCTACAGCAAAAATTAATGTGGACTTGACTTTTAAAACTATACTACACATGAACAGAGGGCTTAGACAAATTAGATATGTGGATCTAATCAAAGTGGATACTTAAATTTGCTTCAGAACAAATCCTTTATATTCAAAGTGGAATATATGCTCATTATAAATCAGACTGCTATCCAATAATGCAAGTCTTACCATAATTTTTGTAATCAAATTTACTTTGCCTTAAAATTAAAAATTTAAACTTAAAAAAATTCACTATCTTCTTGTTGCAATTCAAGTTCAAAAACTGAGGGGCTCTCTTAAAGGTCAAAACACACTAAAATGTCATAATTCAATAACCATATGAATTAGTATAATTGCATGTCAAACCTTAATTTGACATCCCACAGACAGGCAAATGAATCTTTATCCCAAGAGCTATGTTGGGCTAGTCTCCTCTTGAGGCTGTATTTTCTCACTCTCCAGGAGAGTGTACTATTCCTAGCAGAATGCTAGCCTGCAAATTATGAACACATTTTAAAGCTAGAACACTTACTTGGGGAGGCTTTTGTAAAAAATGTGACACTCTACATTTGCAAACAAAAGTTCCTCCCTCTCAGGGAAAACAAAGAGGATCCTCCAGCTTTCCCACTCTTCCCAGAGACAAAGACTTGTTTGTTCCTGGTGATTAAATAAGATAGGTTTTGTATTTAAAAATAGGTGTTTGGGACTTGGTATTTTGTGTAGCTTTATTGAAAGGGCTGACATTAAACAAAGCACATATTTGGGTATTTTTACCTCCCTCCTCTCCCGACCTCAGATTACCTGGCTTAATCACAGCATTATCTGTTACACGAAAGATTTTAATTGTCTGTTTTGGTGGCAATCCAAGCTCTCGGTAAAATTCCAATATAGAATCAGGTTTCTAGAGGGAAAAGTAGCACATATAAATAACATATTAAACAGTACAAGTGGACCTGAATGCAGAGACCCAAATCAAGTTACAAACAGCAAGAAAAATAAAAATCAAATTTCCCTACTTAACCAACAGCATTTAATTTCCACTGTTTAAGAGAGCTGAGATTATATCTATAATCATTATACATCTAAGAATCCTTACCACTTAGGATTCAGCCAGGCGTACAAGTTTCAGATAGAATGTATGCCCCTGCTTGTCTGAAAGCACACCTGGCACTGGCCACAGGTCCTTGGTCTACACTAGTCACTCTATTAATTTTTGGATGATTTGCCCTCTTAATTACTCAGGCCTCCTCAATTACTATCTAAAATAGAACCGTTTTTGTCACCTGCCAACCCCTCAGCCTATTTTTCTTATTCCTTAGACCATTTACCTACATCCATTCTGGTACATTTAAAAAAAATGCTTAATCATCTATACCTGCAGCTCAGTGAACTGTACCCTGAACACTGGGGACACTGCTGTTCTGATGGGCTGTACAGTGAACACTGCTGTTCTAAGGGGCTGTACAGTGAACACTGCTGTTCTGATGGGCTGTACAGTGAACACGCTGTTCTAAGGGGCTGTACAGTGAACACTGCTGTTCTGATGGGCTGTACAGTGAACACTGCTGTTCTAAGGGGCTGTACAGTGAACACTGCTGTTCTGATGGGGCTGTACAGTGAACACTGCTGTTCTAAGGGGCTGTACAGTGAACACTGCTGTTCTGATGGGCTGTACAGTGAACACTGCTGTTCTAAGGGGCTGTACAGTGAACACTGCTGTTCTGATGGGGCTGTACAGTGAACACTGCTGTTCTGATGGGGCTGTACAGTGAACACTGCTATTCTAATGGGCCTGTACAGTGAACACTGCTGCTTTGATGGGCTGTACAGTGAATACTGAGGACACTGCTGTTCTAAGGGGCTGTACAGTGAACACTGCTGTTCTGATGGGCTGTACAGTGAACACTGTTCTCTGGAGAAGCTACTGTTCCCTCCAAAAGACAATCTGTCTTCACTCTCTGCTCTTCCCCATCTCTCTTGCTGAAAATGCCAAAGCCCCCTTTTCCCACCTTCACTCACGCTTACTTCTTCAAGAGGAAACACTGAAGCCTTCCTATAAGTCTGGCTCCTTCAAATTCTTTTCCTGATGTTTCAAATTCAGATGTATTTCACTTAAAAAGTTTCAAATTTGCTTTGACATTCACATAGTTTAGCTGATTCATAAAGCATAATATTATTTTATTAATATTGAATTTGGAGTATACCAGGAAGCTTCTGAGAAAAATCCCTTATGTTTAGTACAAAATGATAGAATGAACATCACAGCCTACATTAACATTAGACTCAAGCATAAAAATGACTAAGATAACATATACATCTTAATTACTCTTCAGTTTCACTAGAAGTGAAGAACTGTTTCAACTAAAATCACAATATTATAAAACTAGGACTAAAGACGGAGGAGGAAAGTGTTTTTCTTTTTTTTTATTGTTTATTTTTATCTTTAGCTTTCTGGGGGGGGGGGAATCTTGCAATGGGAAGGGGCAAATGCAGGGGGTCCTGGGAGATGAGTAGGACTTGAGTGTATGGTGTGAGGTTCCCAAAGAATTAATAAAAAAAATTTAAAAATGGATTTAAAAACCCAACTAGGTGCTAGTCATGAGAAAAACTGAATGCTCAAATTAAGCTGAAACCAGATGCATTGTAACAGTCCAGTTGGCTCCGCCCCCTCCCCCTCTAAACTTCCAGATAAATGATTTACAAAGGCAATGTGGAGGCTGACAGCACGGCCACACTCGGGTAGCCCCATCCGCGAAGCTGTCTTTCCGCTGCAGAACTTCTCAGCAATTAGCCCTCCTACAGTGAAAGTACTGCTCTGCTCCCAAGATGACCTGATTTCATCAACTTTTAGGGCCACTTAATGTTCTTACGAAGAAACACTATGAACCACATAAATTTTTATTTATAAGATACAAAAATAACAAAAACAAACTAGTCTGGTTTCTTAAGAGGTGTAAATTCTTTGCAGTTTAAAAAACAAAAAACAGTTCTAGCCCTATTATAAATAAAAGCATTTTAATCAACTTATTTTGATTGCTCAACTATTCAGTATGTTCTATTCATAGTCTTGTACACAACAAGCAAACCAAAAGATAAAAACAAGACCTCTACATAGTCAGTCTATCTGCAGCTTCCCTAAGGGCTAAAACCTGTAAGGAACCAGAGCATCTTAGTTTGAAAAATCTCGTTTCTTTTTAAACAAAAACACTTACAAATGCCGAGTGCTTCCCACACTGGCAAAGCAACTTTTCTTTTTCTTCTTCTCACTAATGGCAGCACCCAGGATCAGAACTCAGCTCACATCCCTGTGTTCCCCATCACCTCCTGTTTATTTTAAAATATAATGTTGATTCATTTTTGATATAGGCATGAGTGCTTTGCCTGGATATATGTCTGTGCACCATGTGCATGCCTAGTGTCACAGAGGACAGAAAAGGACACCAGACAACCTGGAATTGGAGTCACAGATGGTTGCCCATTGCCATGCAGTGCTGGGAACTGAACCTGGGTCCCCTGCAAAAGCGGCTAGTATTCTTACCACTGAGCTACCTCTCCAGCCCTGTTATCTACTATGTCTGAGGAATCACTAGTCATGTATCTTTTGTAGCAGAATAAACTGTCCCAATATGGTGTTTAATTTATAGCTATCAAGGACATAAGATCATGGATTTACAAAACTAATGATGAAAATAAAAATGACAGTAGGCTCCCACACACAATCTTTCAACACCCATTGTTCTGTTTTGTTTCCTCCCTGTGGACTGCCTTGGCTTTCTCCAAGGACTGGCTGTCTCCAGTTCTGGGGCTGCTGGATTTATGGGATGGCTACCTCATTCATCCCTCTTACCAGCTTGAGGGTTACCAAGGGGGTTAATATCCCAAAAGATTTAAGTATACGAGGCTGTGGAGTCTGCCCTGCTCTTTCCAGTGTTCAATTTGTCCTGACAGTGACTTCACTCCTGTCACAGAGGCTAAAGTGATTATGCTGGGTAATGAATGAAAGAACGCAAAAGCCTTCACACACTCAGAAGAAGTTAACTGTGACAGCACATACACCTCTGAATGACACATTCCTTCCAGGAAGTGTGTGTGTGTGTGTGTGTGTGTGTGTGTGCAACCTTTCCTCAGAGGCCTCTAAGTAACCCAGCGAAGTCACTGGTTTGCCAAGCTGGGCCTTGGTTCTATTTCTTTGGTTTGTTGTGGGTTCCCTAATTGGGGTGAGTAGATGTTTATTTATTTGTGTCTCTGCAGGAAGTCACACAAGAGCATACAAGAAATATCTGCTACTTGTGACAGATAGTATGGTTACATCCTGATTTTTGCCCATGTTTATTTCATAGACAACAAAAAAAATTGTTTGTTTGGAGATAAGTGCTGTGTTCTAGTCACTGGTGACAACCATGGCAATTTCTAGGGTTCAGTCTGGGACACTGGCAGAGGGAATTAATTGGGTGCATTTTTCTAACAAGCTACACATTCAGCATTTTGTTAACATTCTACTTAGGAAACAATGCTTTGTTTACAAAAATCTGATGTGGGTTCATATGCACCTGAAAGAACTGAAAGTCCCCACTAAACTACATAATACTTTTTATGGACTTTGGGTTTTAAATGTTGAATTGATTTTCTGTAGAAGAAAAAAAGGGTAAAATGTACGAATATGCTTTTCTATACATAAAACTCATTTCAAATTTAAAAACCAAAACCAAAACCAACCAACCAAAGCCAAGATCTACTGAGCATTTATGACAGTCCAGGCACATTACAGAACTTCATCTAGTCCTTGCGACAAGCCCACTAGGTGGGTGGTACTGTTAGTCTCCTTACAGGTACACAAACACTACATCTAATAGGCTTGCAGGAGGAGGAGGAGGACTAGACCAAACCCAGAGTCTCTCAGAGTCCAGATGCCTCTGCTAGCCTGCCTCTCCCCAGACAAAGTCCTCAGGGCAAGTCTCAGGTTGTGACTACAGAACATTCTTTAAACACAAAAGCATGTAGAGCTGAAATAAAATGTGCTATTTTATGAATGGAAATAAATACTTACATAGAAGCGTGACACGGTTTTCCCACCCACAGTTAGGGCTGCTGTTTTTCCATTATAGTTTTCCTTGGGAGTGTATTTTACCACATGACAGTCTTGTACCTGAAAAAAAAAAAAGCCCATAAAACTTAAGCTTGTACCGTGATCTACCAGCTACAAGGGCCTAGGACAATTAGGATTTCAGAGTTACTTAATTCATTATCTACTCTGACAGCCAGCAACGAAATCATAGCTACAACCAGGAACTGAAAGAACTGGATGTGAAGTGATGGGCTTGAGATATTTTCTAAGAATGAACTAAGTGGCAGATCTACATTAACTCTCCCTGCCAGGGCATTGCTTCAGGTTTCCTAATCCCACTATGGAAAGACTGGTTGAGGCCAGACTCCACTTTCCCAGACCCATCAGAAGCAAAGTTCTTTGCTATTATCTGTCACATTTTCCTTTACCACATTTCGACCATTACAGCTTATGTACACAGATCTTGGCACGCACATAGATGTTTTCTTACCTGAAGTAATGTGACTGCATGCTTTTGACCATCTTTGGTCCATAACGGCATCATGCCGAGCTTGAGGGCGATAAGGCCGACTCTGGAAGAACCTAGTGATAAATACGATATATTTAAGACTATTTACAGATGTAAGTATCTTCAACTACATCAGGCATAATATACTGGTGGTTAACAAATGTTTATAAAATGAGCAAATGTAAAATAATTCTAATATTCAGTTTTAAGATAATAGTATTAATACACAGCATATAAATCCATCACTACTTTTTCCTAGTTTCAGATCCTGTCCAGCATTATCAATCAGAAAATACCTATTCAAATTCTAAGGTATTAGATGGTATTATACTATACAGATGCCACAGGCTCTCCTATTAAAATGTACTCTATTAAGAACTTTTGGGGCTGGGAATGTAGCTCAGATGGCAGAGTGCTTGCCTAGTATGGACAACGCCCTGAATATGACCTCATGAACTACATAAGCCAAGCCTGAGAGTATATGCTTATAACCCAGCAATCAGGAGGTAGAGGCTAGAAAACCCAGGAGTTCAAGGCCACCACGACTATAGTGAGAGCTCAAGCCAGGCTAGACTTGAACTTCTGTCACTAGACAATTTAAGTGCCTCAGTGACTTCAGAGACCACATGTTCACTAGAAAAGGCCCCATCCTGCTTGGGCTGGTCACACATGGGTTTACTTTCACACCAGAGATGGAGCTGACTGGGGAATTATGCTTGCCCAAACGAGTACACAACATTTCAATTAAAAACAGCTGTGTTAACACAGGACCGTTTACATGGATTTTTCCAGCCTCTTCTCCCTGGCTCTTCCATTTCATTTTACATTCTTTATACCTGAGGGGGAAGATCACATATCCAGAACAATTTTCCTCTCACCCAAAGCACCTTCCTGAGGAGGTCTTTTACTAGCAGCACACAGAGGTCTGGAAATATGCTGGCAGATCACAGCAGAACAAAACAGACACACTCAAGAAATGGAAATCCAAGATGTCAAATTTGTAAAGCAGTCACCATTTTTATGCATCTCGCCATACGGTAATTAAGGGGTCATGTCTAGACTCCCCCCAAATCACCTGGTTGCCAAGGATGTAAAGGCCACGGTTCATCTTTCAGGGGATTCAGTTTACTTGCTAATTGGGCTTTATTTTCATCAAAGACCAGTTGCTTAACAAATGAGGCATTTTCTTCAGAAAGGTGCTCATCCCACCAAGTACTGCTCTTGCTTTGGAGATTTCTAGCAAAGAACCAGATGTTCGTTCTGAAAGCAAAAACAAAAATAACACCAAGTCATTATTTCCATTTTATGCAGGGGAAGCCACAGTGGTAGGTAATGTCCTTAAGGCCTTGGGGAATGGTGTGGGTTGTGTATTTACCCTAACATGTCTTATGATAACATTGGAGCTTCCACTTTAATCAAGAAAGGTTAGTCTGAAGGCTTTTCGTACTCAATGAACAAGCCTACCTAAACACACGAGGGGCTACTAACCTAAATGAATGTGTATTCGACAGTTTTATATCCAATGAAGGTGGCAGCATGTGTTAAGCTGAATTTTTTCTAAAGTGTACCTCCTCCCTGTAATGACATGGCCTATGCTAAGAAACCAAACATACAGAGTTTTAAAAACAAAACTAAAACCCACAAAATGCACAACCTCTGACCAACTGAGCACCAAGAAGGATCTTAGCAGGTCTGAGGCCAAGAACAAGGAGTGTGCAATTCTTTCACTAAGTGGGCCAGAACCTAACTAAACCTTTGTGCAATCTACTTTGGTTGGTAGTCAGGAAGTTCCAGCTTAGAATCGCGTGTGATTTTCTACTTATTAGCTGGGTGACTTTGGACAATCTATTTTCCTTTAGTTTCAGTTTTACCTGAAAAACTTTTATGATTGTGGTCTGCTAACAGGGGGCTGGCTACAGAACACACGCTTAATACGACACATAACATAAACACGTCTAGTACAGTACACACTGGTTAGAAGATATTGCTGCTGATCATAGTCGCAGCTAAGAGCTAATTTCTTAAACATTAAAACACTACCCCTTCGAGCCTTTAGATTAAAACATGCTTTCTTAATCCGTGTCACACCCCTGGACATTTGATACTTTCCGCTTCTAACAGACCGTCTGCGCCGGGCCGAGCCTCTGTTCAAAAACACAGCTATGTGGGCTGCGCACCCCTCCACCCTCTTTCTTGCCTGTACCCACCTACTCCCTAAGCCCGGGGCAGCACCTAGGCCTTTGGCGCCACAGCCCAGCACCTGGGTGCCGGCCTGCGCTAGCAGCCTCCAGGCCGGCATGGTGTGGCCGGGCAGAACTCGGCTCGCGACACCTGCGGGAGCGCCGCCGAGGAGCTTTCAGCGAGTCCCCGAGCACGCGTTCGAAGCAGCCAGGTACAGCAGTCAAATTACTGGATCGCCAATGCCTTCCGCGGAGGAAAAGAACAGCCGAGCCATTTCCGGTCCTTTCTCAATATGCTCCGGGCAGAGACTCAATACTCTTAACTATGGTTCCGTCTCCGAATAGCCCTCTTTTGCCAAGGGATATGGTGTAGACTTCTCGTTAGCGGTGGGTAAGAAAGTATTTGGGTTTTAAACTTTAGAAGAACAAGAGAAAAAAGGATCAAACTTTCTTAGGAAGCTAAGGAAAGAGAAGTCACCCCCAAAAATTCCCACTGTGGGACAGATCGCTGTGCTAAGCAACACTTCGGCAATTTTATATTGGTTAATCCTAAGAACAGCCCTGAAGAGAAGTTATTTCTTTATTATAAACGAGGAAACATAGACTTAAAATTTATGTACATTCAAAAAACAGATGGGCAGAGCAAACACTGAAATAAGGCTGGCGTGTGTTAACGATAGAATGGGACCAAAACCAATAGAACAGCATGCAACTTTCAGGGTTGGGCATAAATAGTACCAGGCAGTTTTTCAACTCGTGAAAGATCTTGAGCTTGAATCATCCAGAGAAGAGGTTCGTGGATTTGAGATCAGGTGCGACTGCAGCAGAAAATGGTATCATCACATAGTTTCAGAGTGATTGTGATTCATTTCCCTACTTCAAAAATCCCTTTCTCGGTCAGATGAGTGTTTTTGGAAAGGCAGAAATATTAGTTTTGCCTTTTCAGCCTCTTCTCCCCTCCTCACTTTTCTTCTTTTCTTTTTGTTAAAGATCTGGGTAGCCTTAGAAGGTCCAGGGGAGAACCTGACCACTGCTTGGACTTGTATCTTTCCTTGTTCTTACATCTCACTAAAAGCACTGATGTGGGTACCTCGGCTACATCTCAGTAATATGTTAAGTCATAGAGAAAAGAGTACATCACTTCATCTTAGCCACTTGGCTTCACAGATACTTAAGATAGGCACTTTCATTGACTCTTGACATATACTATATATGAGAGTAAGAAAAATCCCCTACTATCACCAATATCTAGTATTTTTCCTATAGTGTACAAAAGTATGTGCTCAGTATTGTTTCTGTCTATTAGTCAATGATAACCAGGAGGACAATGAACCCATAGGAAGTTAAGTTTAATTAGCTTAATGCAACAAGAAGGATCACATGTCTGGGAATGTCAGTGTAGGAATGAGTCAAGAGAGGATTAATACAAGATTTAGGCGTACACTAGGTGTTTTTAAGGTACTATCAAGGAAATGAACTTCTTTTCAAATGGATGCTATGAAGAGTTAGAAACAGTTCAGCAATTAGGCTTCTTAATCTTTATTCTGGAGACAGAAAGACCAAATTGGGCACTGAGAATGAATGGCAATGTCATGAATTTGCGTGCGCTCGGGTGGAGGGGTTGGGGGTGGTGTTCTATGCATGCAGGGAAACATGTTGACATGCTGGGCAGATGCATGCCATGCAGCAGCAGCGGCCAGGAACTCACACCCCAGAAGCTGTATCCATGTGAAGAGTTTATTATAATAGAGAGATGAAGATAAAGACAGAAAGAGAGAGAAGAAGGGAGAGGTCCAGGGTGCGCACCTTGTGTGTGAAGGGGAGGTGGGAGGGAGGGAGGGGAGGTGGGAGGGAGGAAGGGGAGGTGTTTTCCCTTTTAAGTCAGGTGCGGTGCCAAGGGGCGGGATTTCAAAAGGGCGGGTCAGAATATTAACAGACAAAACTGTTGATCATTTTGTTAGCAGCCTTTAGAAATACCATGTTGATGTTCTGTTGTAAACAACAATATGGATGGTAAAAGGATTCATTTTCATTTTCTCAGTATATTTTTCCCACTTAATCTTTATAATAACCTCTATCATTATCCCAAGTGTAGGCAAAGGGAAACGATGACTTAAATAATGTTACTCATCTAATAAGTGGTAAAGCCAAGGTCTAAATTGTGGTAATGTCACCATAGAGATGTTTTCCTAGACATTTTATCTGTTTCTCTGTTGCATCTGTGTTGCCATCCCTGCCTTAGAACCCCTCTAAGGGTAGAAAGGAAAATGAATAAGTGTATCACACGCAATGGACCAGGATAAGGGAGAGAATTCATGTTAACCTTTGTTTCCAGTGCCAAGTTTTACCCGATCCATAATGAGGACGGTTTGTCAATGAAACTGATGATAGGCACCACTGCTGAAGTGACTCAAAGAAAAATCGTAATTTACTGTCCCAATTGACACCTGGAGCTAGGAGCTGTCATTATTCTTGATTTAGTCACTGCTGTGTGCTTCTAAGTGACAGTTCCAGGTCTCAAGAGACCCAGCACAGGTTTCCTTAGGGAATGCAGGCACTGATTTCAAGCTTCACGTGTGGTGCCATTCCTAAGAAACTGCCAAGATGCCAGGATCCCAGGCCACTTTGCCTCAGTAAGACTTCATTTTCTCACTGGAGCATAGAAGATCTGCCCAGTCTCTTTTTATTATGACAGTTCTGAGGTTCTTACTGCACTAATTCAGACCAGAGTTGATGAAATGAAGCTTTTTGCTTATTAAAGTAAGAATTAATACATTTCTAATTCTGAATTACTTCATCCATGCCCATAAATGAGAACCACCATAATAGTTTCAAAGCAAATCTTTATTAGATATACTGTTCCTGTGTGTTCCTACTATTTGGTTTTACCATGAAGTCTTAACAATATTTGTGATGTGTTCTGTGTGGTTGGCTTATTGCACAATAATAACAATTTCATTATCAGGCAATTATATTTTAGTGGCCATTTATGCATTATTTAATAATATACCTTATACTTGAAATTGAAAACATTTAATGAATTAGTTTAGTCCTTTAATTAAACTATCCTGACCATGTTCTATTTTTCCTAAGTTTTAGAGAATTAGAATATTTACAAATTGTTACAGCTGTGGTAAAGATGGGTCATAGCTCTGGTAGTGGAATAGACAAAATGCACTTAAAGAAATGTTGGACTTGGGGATTCCACTGATGGCTGGAATCAAAAGCCTAAGAAGCCATAGTGTAAAATCCCCAGATGCTCGTTCACCAAGAAAAGGAGCTTCATGTCAGTGCTTTCCAGAAAGATCAAGTCACATTTGCAACTTCACAGCATACTTTCAGGATACAATTGTTATTTCCACTAGATCAGGTCCCAGACTTTAGGGTTTCCAGAAACTATCAAATGCAAATATGTTTGATTTGGAGAAAGAAAAGAAGAAGTGAAGAAGGGAGTGAGTAAGAGGAAATGGAATGGAAATGGAACAAGAGGAGGAAGACACAAAAGATGAGGGTGAGGTGGAGAAAGGAAGAATGATCAGAACAACCCTAGGAAGCCACCCCCAGTGTGGCTCTAAAAAAACATGTTGTACACGTTCTTAAAGTTTCCCAGAATCCTGTCCCCTTCTGTTGTTTTTAGTGTGGTTGTGAGATTTAAAGTAGTTACTCCAATGTGCATTTCTTTAAATTTTTTTACTGTTCTAAAGATGTTAGCGACAGAAAACAGAACATCACATACCAGTGGACCACATGCCTTCATTTGAGGCCATCTGGCTTGTCTCCCTCCTGGTGCCAGGCCATTATCACAGTGATCACCACTTATAGTTGTGATTACATAGTACCTATACCAAAAGAATAGGTAACTTTCCCACTTAACTAAACAACAATTGCAGCTTTGCCACTCAGTTTCTGCTCTGAAACATTGGGATAAAAATCATCAGTACAAGAGGAGCTCATAGCAGGGAAGATGAGGGAAGCAAACAGACAAAAAAGTGCATGTCCAGGTAGAGATGTACAAACTTTTGAAAAGGATTCTCATAGAGGAGGTAATGTGAATTATTCCTTTTGGGAAGAGGAAGGTTTCCTAGGAGTAGAGAAAGGACATTATAAATAAAGGGAACACAATTCCTACAAAACAATAAACCAACCAGAGTTTTCGGGCACAGAACAACCATTGCTGTATTATCTGAATGGATTCTCTTTGCCAGGATTGTAGAAAGGACACAGTAAGGATAGCTTCTTTCTCCTGTAGTTTCTCAGTGTTGGCTGGAATGAAGATGTGGGCTGATGTCAGCAGGGAGCCAACACTACCTTTCAGGCTTATTTACTCCTTCTGTGGTGGTAGATAGGTAGACACCACTTTTGTGGCTGAAACCTGTGTCTAGTCTCTGCGCGGGCTTCCTCCCAATATGGTGGTTGGCTCATGTAAGCCAGTTTGACCTAGCCTTGTGAGACACATGGTGTGACTTTACCGTCATCACATGCTGGTGGTCCATATTCAAGGGGAATGGTCATCTTGAGAGGGCAAAAGTACACTGTAACAAGAGAATGCGGACTGGAAGACATCGCACGCATCTTCAGAGACACAGACACCATATGTCCAGGAAGATAAGTAGGGTTGGTTTTAGGTTGTTGTAGGGACTGAATGATGGCTGACTGCCATGACAGAGTGATCCAGTGAAAACTTTCAGACTAAGTCCAGATGGTTTACAAGAGAGACAATATGATTTGTTCCATATTTTTCTTGGCTCTAAAGAACTTTCTAGATATAGATCTGGTACCTCTTCCATCTAGAGAGACAAAGGCAAGGGCGAAAGGACATGATGGTCCAAAGGGTGGGAGGACATGGCAATGGGCAAGCATGAGCAACCGAGACTAGGAAAAAGGGGAATCTATCAGACAGGGCAGGCTGCTGACCTCAGGGTCATTTCCTGATAGCTGCATACTCGTGTGGCAAGCAGCTGAGGTGTGTCCAGGGGGAGTGAGCCAACTACAAAGGATGGGGAGAGGGCTGCCAAGCTGCTCAGGAGTCATGTGGTGACAGTGGTTTCTCCATCTGTGGCATTTAGACTCCAATCAGGCCTAGAAGCATCGTCATGGCAACTTGCCCATCTGCACTGCTGAGCTGAGACAGGATTCCCTTAGTAACAGAGGAGCTGGGAGAAGATGCTTAAAATAATCTTTTATGCCCAGACAGAAATGCCTTTGCAGTTTTATTAGCCATGTAGCATCATGGGGCCTGGCTTTCACTCTCACTTTATATCAAGATGGAACAAAATGGCTTTTTAAAGCAAGTTTCTGTCTCCACTGCACAAAGCATGCATTCCACTGAAGCCAATGAATATCATACCTAAGTTCCTAGAGCTGCTGGTCAGTATCACATAAATTGCCTCCAAATAGAACAGGCAGTCTCCATCTGAAATCACTGGGCTTCATCTAATCTTTTTTCTATATCCGACTGAAGTTCCAGCAGTCCTCTCTGTAGGGAAAATAGTTATGCTAAACAAGAGGTTAACACTCAGGTCATTTAGCCTGACAGTTCCTTGCATCTGTTGGCCATCCTTACTCATGCCTCCCCTCCAATTTTCCCTCAGCTGTGGCTCTGTCTCCTGCATGAACCCTCTTGTGACTGATAACCCTGGCTATTAATTCCTCTCCTCTCTTAGCATTTATCATGTGTGTATGCATGTCCTTCCATGGCTGCATCATTCTTTCACAGTGAGAAGACTCGAGTTCCTAAACCATCTCCCCTCAATGAAACTGTTGGTTCTTAGGGTAGGGGCGGTAGTTCAGAGGTTACATGCTTACTTAGCCTGCTACCAGCCCTGAGTTCAGCCCTCAGCAAATCAAATCAATTATAGTTCACCAGGAAAGCTGTAAACCCTCCCAGCCTCCTTCTCCTCTATCGTCCCTATCCCTTACAATACTCACATACTTCTTACAGTTGATGGCCTTACATGGACATGTCATCATCATCTGATGGCCAGATTTTCAAGAGCGTTCACCCAGTGTTGAAAGTCCTGTGGGTCTGCACCGCCATACAGGTATCCACCATTGAAGATGATGTGTCTGTTTAAAGCAATGTTTTAAACTGAAATAGAATTACAACATTTCCTCCTCCCCTTTTCTCCCTCCAGCCCTCCTCTGTTACCCTCCTTTGAACCTTTCCTATCTCCTGTCTCTCTCTCACTCTCCAGTTGATAGCCTCTTTTGCTTTGACTGTATTTCTCTCTCTCTCTCTCTCTCTCTCTCTCTCTCTCTCTCTCTCTCTCTCACACACACACACACACACACACACACACACACACACACACACACTCAAATATACATAAATGTGGCCGGGCGGTGGTGGCACACACCTTTAATCCCAGTACTTGGGAGGCAGAGCCAGGTGGATCTCTGTGAGTTCAAGGCCAGCCTGGGCTACCAAGTGAGTTCCAGGAAAAAGGTGCAAAACTACACAGAGAAACCCTGTCTCGAAAAACAAAAACAAACAAAATATACAATGTGTGCTCAAATATACATAAATACAATCTTCTGAGTCCATTTTTATTTGTGTGTATCTGGTGTCAGGGCTGACCATTCTTTGTTGAACAACCAATAAGGGGCTTACCTATGAAGGAGACGAGCCCTCCTCCCAGCAGTCAACAGTTACCTGTAGTCTTTTGTCTAGGGGGAGAACCCTGGGAAATCCCCCCTTTTCCAGGTTAGCATGTCCACGGACACTGCTATTGTAGTTTTGTTTATGTCTCTGTTTCTAGAAGAAACTTCTCCAGCAGACTTCCTGGTATTTTGGCTTTTACAATCTTTCCACCCCCTCTTCCACAAAAGGTATTCCAAGTGATTCCCCAAGCAATACAGATTATTGATATAGCCCTTGGTTGCCTCTCAGGGGTTGAGTCTGGCACCATATGGCTGAAGACACCACACACTTAGGACACAGGACTCTGATGATTTAAGTTAGATCTGACTTGAAAACCTCTTTCCTGATGTTTAACTTTCATGGTTCCAGAAAATACTATGAAAGCTTTCAAGAAAAGGAAGCAGTGAACAGTGCTAGACAGCTGCAACACCTATGAGCCATGGGAATTACTAGCATGGCAAGATATGCATAATGGTGCCAGAAGTGCCACTCACATGTAGGTGGAGGCCAATGTTGGACTTAAGCCACACTCAACAGGAGGGAGGTCATGCCTGGGAAACAAACTCCTCTTTAAAAGGTTGTCTGTATGAGTGTTTTGCCTGCACGTATGTGTATCACTCACATGCCTGTGCCCAAGGAGGTCAGAAGAAGGCACCAGATTCTCTGAACTGGAGTTATGATGATTGTAAGGCACCATGCAGGTGCTGGGAATTGAACCTGGGTCCTCTACAAGAACAAAAGGTTCTCTTAACCACTGAGCCATCTCTCCAGGGATACATGAAGTGGAGTCCAATGTCAATCACAAGAGAGAGAGAGATCCATCCTCCATGGTCTCCAATGCTAATGCCTGTAACAATACTGATAGCCCATTTTGTTATAAATAATGACTTACAATATCCTGTTTGATGTCTCTGTTTCACAGATGAGGAGCCTGAGTGGATAACCACATGGGGGAGGAGTCTATCTGACCTCAAAACTCTCATTGGTAACCATAATGATTCTGCTCTTTTGGAAGGTCAGGCCAGCTTGTTATCTGTTATTCTAGAATGAATCAGTGCACTTCTGAGAATGAACTGGGATCTGGAGAATGCCAGCTCAGCTAAGCTCACGTTGATCCAAAGATATTAAAGAGACCGGCAGAGCTGCAGCTATGTTTAATGATATTTTTAGTCACTTTCAATTCATTTGCTTCATATTAAACTGTAAATTAATTATAAACTAATCTGAGAGATTATGAAATTATTTTCTCAACCTAATTCAGTCCCTGTGGGCATACGTATTTTTAATGTTCCACACTCCACTTCACCCGTGTTTGACATTTGGCATTCTGATTGCTTTTCGTGATGGAAGGATTGAGATCCCAGGGGATCCTGGTGTTGCCAGCGATTTACCTTTGTGTTGTTAATATATGCAGGAAGTCCTTTGTAGCATTTTTATGTTACTTGGGGGCAGGGGGGATCATTCAATACATAGGAAGGGAGAAAATATCTTCCCTTTGAAATGTACCAAGTATTTTCATCACTGGGGAGATAAATTTCCATTTTAGGAACCTTATCCTGACCATGTAGATGGGAGCAATGATGAGGGCACTGGTGTCTGCCCATCCTAAAGGAGCCCTTCCAAATTCAGTTCTGCTTTCAACTTCACAAAAGCAAAGACCAATGGATATCTGTGCATGTATATATCCACATACATATGAAGAGAACATTATATGCTAGACAAAACCTGCATTTTTAAAAAAAAATCCTTCTTCCTTCCTTCAGATTTCAGAGATGATTCCAGAACTTGAAGCCTTATTTCCTTTCCAGGAAAAGGTTATGGATTGTTTGTTTGTTTTGTTTTGTTTTTCCCCTCAGGGAAGATACAGTTTCAGCACCCGACTCTGGTCTCAAATATCCAGTAGCTCGGTCAGACTGTAGCCTCATGCTTGTCTATGAATTTACACTGGAGCTTTAAAGTTATAGCTATTATAGGGTGTCTGGAGAGATGGCTTAGTGATTAAGCATCCAGAGGACCCAGGTTCAGCTCTCAGCATGCATGTCAGGCAGGTCACAACTCCAGGTGGCCTCTGAGGGCACCACTCCCACCCACAACCTATATGTTTACACAGACATATATAAACAAGTAAAAATAAAATAAATCTTAGAGCACCACACATTTACTTAAGTAGCATGCACTTAGAAAACCTCAGTGAACCTGGGTAAGGTTCAGAATTACATTATCCATTCTAAAGACCCTACCCCACCCCCACATCCCCACACCTGCCAAAGTAAGTTATACATTTCAAATTTTTGTGTGTGTGTGTGACGAGTTGCTTAAATACAGTAGGCTTAAGAATATTAGAGTAAAAAATCTCCTGGTCAACAGAGTAGAAACCTGGGCCTAAGTGGAGACCTAACTGGATCCATTCTTTTCCTCTAGGTAGCCACTGAGTTTTACAGCTGGTCTGTCCTGGGATACTTCTTTTAAACTCTAATAAAATTGTCCTTGAGTTTCAGTTTGTGCCCATGCTTAAATTCTTTAATTAATGAGCCTAAGAACCTTTGAACTTGAAAGGATGAAGGCGTGGTGAAGTGGGTGCCTTCGGCCGGCCCTGCCAAGGTATGCCCTTAAGGGAACACAGCACACACCACCGCGTTAGTGCAAGGGCTTCATAGGGGGAGGGGAAGAGTGAAAGACATGGAAGAGACAGACAGACAGACAGAAAACAGGCAGCAGAGGAACAAGAAGCAAGCGAGGCAGGGCTGTAATGACAGACACTTTTAAAGGGCGCACTTGTTGCACAGCTGAGGATGGAAAGGCGCCTGGCGACCTGTGATGACGTAACCACTTTGGCGTCCCAGGCCGGCTGGCCAGGGAGGCCGAAGCAGAACTAACAAAATTGCTTTCTGAAGCACACTTAGGGGACTGGAGAGATAGGTCTGTAGGTAAAAGCACTTGTTTGTTTGTTTGTTTTCAGAGGATGCAGGTTCAATTCCCAGCACCCACAAGCTGGCTCACAACCATCCCTCCAATTTCAGGGGATCCAACACCCTCTTCTGAATTCTGTGGGTACCAGGCACACACAGGATATACCTACCCACATGCAAACAAAACACTCATATGCATAAAAAACCCATTTACATCCATTTGACATTGACAAAGAAAGGAGAATAGAATTGGGGGGGGTACATGTATGTTATCAGAAAATATAAAATTTTCGTAAATATTTCATGAAGTTTTTATTTCCCTCTCAGGATTTATTGACAGTGCATATGGTGACCTATAATTCCTCACGATAAGCACACTATCCAGTTTTAAGTTTATGTTTTGACGAATCATAATTTCCTTTATTCATCTTAGGTTTTCCACTAAGCAGTCTGTTAGAGGCAGCCGGACAGGCACAACTTGATCTTATCCTTGAACAACCTAAGGAGACACCGCCTCTGCCCAGGGACTCCACTCTCGAATAGCCAGGATCTTGACTTGCACTGCAGGCAAGAATTTCAGGAGGGGTCACTGACTTGGGGTTTGTTAAGGAAATGGCAGCTGCATGTACCCCAGGGGTAGGTGTGGCACACACCCAAGTGTAGATGGCACAAGTGCTCACAGATAAACACTGGAGAAACCAGGAATGTCAATCATGCAAGGTTGTCTCCGCAATGGAGGGCATGGATACCTGTTTTCCACCCAGAAGGCCAGGAATGGATATTGTTAATGATCTGGTGACCTTTGCTATCTGGCGGGCCAGGCGTCACCCAAATCCCCCAGAATGTTTTTATCCCAGACTCTTTCTCCCTAGACCTTTATCTTTATCTTTCTTTCTCAATCAAACCATCCTTAGGGGACACGCCAAATGTACTTTATAGCCTGATTACCTCTGCACTCAGAGACCACACCAGATCCTAGGCCCTTAAGCTATAGGACCCATTTTCATGGTCACATGTACTTTGCAAAAGAGTTCCAGTGCAGTCACATCTTAAGCTCTATTGTGCACATGGGATTGATAATTGTTACTAAGAAATGTTTTTTCTTTCCAAAAGTATACTGTACTTAAATATATCTAAAATAAATTACCTGGTGTCAGACTCCAGAAATTTAAAACAACCAAACTAAGTCAGTCTGAACCGAGTTTCCTTCTTACCTCAGTGTATCATTCTCCTGCTGGCTGTGACACTTTACATGCAAGGGGTAGGTGGGGCATGCATCCAAAAGCTGCCTGAAGATGTTTCCATAGTCTGTTGAGTGATCTACAGGCTGTGCAGGGTGCTCCAGGTTCCCAGCTTTTGTGAGCTGTCACCCATGCTGGGGTGGGCCTTGGTAATGCAGCTGTCTGTGAGTCATTTCTGCTCCTATAAGTAAGCCCTCACCTATATTCCTGTAAATAACCCCAATAAAACTCTTTGGTTCACAAAGTTGGACTTTGGTGGTACCCGAACTTTGGTCTCTCATGGGCTCCATATCTGGGTGAGTAGCTGTGTGTTACATCTCTCCAGGAAAAAATTTGTCACACAACAATTTCATTAAATTTTGATCTTCACAAGTCCACGTCCTTTTAATATGCTTGGCGACAAATTGCAAATCACCCATAAAGTACTTTCATTTCATTTCCATCTGAAATGGTTCCCCCAAGGAAGAGTAAGCTCATCATTGTATTTGGAGTGGGATAGTGACTTTCTCCCACAGAACATCATGCTTCCAAAAACATTAAAAAATGATTGACAGATACATGAATGTTTGGAGATATTTTTCTTGAAGTTGAGTGAAGTGAGCCTGTCACTCCAAGAAGAACATCTGACAGGGTTTATTGCCAATGACAACATTTGAGCATTCTAGCAAAGATTAGGATTTTTAAAAAATTGAATCTGCTGCCATAATTTGACAGATTCTCAATACTTTTTGATGAGACAAGTGATATTATACAGCAATAGGTCATGTGATGTTTTGTTGTTGTTAAATCAACTGTGTAAGCATTTAGACGATCTAAAACTCTGAGTGAATAAATATTTTCTAAATGACCAATGCATGGCACTATAAAACTCTTCATAAGCAAAGAAACTACTGACAAGTGCCAGACAAGTTTCATTGCTATGATTTCATGTTCTGCATTTACAAACATTACCATAGATTGACATTGAATGAAATGGAAAAATAAAATGATTGATTAAAACCAAAAGTTAAAAATAGGGACATCAATTAAGAAATTGCCTCCATCAGTTTGTCCTGTAGGCAAATCTTTGGGGGAATTTTCTTGGTTAATGGTTGATAATGGTGGGCCTTGGGGCAGTGCCATCCCTGAACAGATGATAGTCCTGGGTTGTACAAGAAGCCAGGCTGAGCAAGCCATGGAGAGCAAGCCAGAAAGCAGCTCTCCTTCATGGTATCTACTTCAGTTCCTGCCCCCAGGTTCCTGCCAGTACACTGACTTTCTCAGTGATGGAGTGTGACTTAAGAGTTGTAATCTGAAATAAATCCCTTCTACCCCAAGGGTGTTCTATAATATCGATAGAAACTCTTAAGACACAGGTGGTTTGTGATTTTCAATGCTGTATTCCAGCTGGAGCATCATTTCCCTTGCTGACTAACCTACCTCCCCCACCTTTCTACCCCCCCCCCCCCCCCCCATCTCCCCCCACCCCCCCCTGCCGCTTCTGAGAGACACCTGTGTTAGATTCTACAGTCAGTGAGATCATGTGGCATTTGTCTTTCTGTGTCTGGCTTATGTCAATTGACATAACTTCCTCCAAATTTACCTACTTTGTCTCAAAGGACAGAATTTAATATTTTTGACCAAACACTATTCCAGTGTAGAATAAACATTCAAAGTGATGGATATGCTCATTGCTATGATTTAGTCATCCTGCAATGTATTGAAACACACACATGAATATGTTCCACTATTATGTGCTTATAAAAAATAAAAGAAAAAATTGATAAGATGAGAAAAACACTGAAGATTTGCAAAATTAGAAGACTATCATTATAGTTCTATTTTCTTTTGAAAATAGTTTTAAATAAGAATACAATTTTAACTTATTTTTCCATTTTCATATGTGTGTATGTGGTATGTGCATGTGTGCGAGCCTGGGTGTGTTTTGGGGATGCTCATACATGTGTGTGTTTGGGGAATCTGAGGTTGGTGTTACTCTTTTTTTTTTTGACACAGGGTTTCTCTGTGTAGCCTTGGCTACCCTGGAACTTGCTCTGCAGACCACACTGGCCTCAGACTCACAAAGATCTGCCTGCTGCTGCCTCCTAAATGCATGTGCCACCATTGCCTGGCTAGGAATCACTCTTGATAGCTCTTCCACTTTATTCTTTGAGGCAGAGTTTCTCAATCAAACCCAATATGGCCATCTCATTAGCCAGTTTGCTATGGGAATCCCCCATTTCCACTTACAGAGGGTGGATTTATAGGTCTGCTTCCATAGCTACCTGGCATTGAATTTGGTTCTGGGGATCTGAACTCTGGTCCTCAAATATAGTGATATTTTATTTGTATTGAAATGTGATTTTATTTGTATGTCAATAAAGTTGCCTTGAGGTCAGAGCAAGCCAGAGCAGAAGCCAAGCAGTAGTGGGGCACGCCTTTAATCCCAGCACTTGGGAGGCAGAGCTAGGAGGATCTCTGTGTGTTCAAGGACACAGCCAGCATGGCAGACACATGCCTTTAATCTCAATACCAACCATAGATGACCTGGAGCTCTGTACAAACAGGCAGTGACAAGGAGGTCATGTGGCTGGGTTTACAACCAATGAGAAAACAGAACAGAAAGTCTTTAAATAGACACCGCAGAAGCAGTGAAGGGTAAGGTTTTCCGCTTTTGCTCTGACCTCGTGGTTTTTAACTCTGTAATCGGTTCTGTGTTTCTTATTTAACAAGCTGGTTACATCTACACTCAAATTTATATAGCACTTGCTAAGCTCTTTAACCACTGAGCTATCTCTCCAGACCTTTAAACATTTATTGATGATAACATATAACAAGCTGACTACTGCTACTTCATACATTTTCAGTATCAATGCCCCCCCCCCCGCCTCCTTTTTTTAAGACCGAGTCTCATGTAGCTCAGACAGGCCTCAAACGTTCTAGAAAACCTAGAACTCTTGGTCTTCATGGGTCTGTGTCTTGACTGCTGGGATTACAGGTAGCTACCATCATGTTTGACTTCCAGTTTCAACTTCTAATATGCCAAAATCACAGACACAAACTCAGAAAAAACCCTAATGGTTCCTAAGAGTTGTAAGACCCGATGGGGAGGGGACCAGTTGACTCTGTTATGCCAAATTAGTTCCCCAGATCCATCTTAAACACAGTTATTTTTGACTGATACAATTAGGCTCCTGTATTGTTTTGAAAACTGTTAAACTGGCATGTGCTTTTAATATGCAATATTAAAGGGTTTCATGCAAAAGAACAGAGTTTTCAATTATCCTGAGAAGGTGGACAGTCCATATTTCTGCTTGGTCCCCAGAGCTGTGTAGTGGCTGCCCTCTTCTGGACACATGCTTTCCCATTGCCCTCCGTTCTTACTCTCCACTCTGGACATCCTGCATTACTCACAGGGCTTGCTCAGCTCCTGAAAGCATCCACTAACATGTACAATCTATATGGTATCCTTGGTAGGTAGACAGTGGGGAGAGCTGGTAGTATCTTGAGGGTCTACTGACACCTCCCCAACAGGGTAGGGAGCCTATGAGAGGAAGATGACACCCTCAGATGAGAGAGATATTTCCAAATTTGAGGCAATGGTCTGTTTTCTTAAAAAAAAAATCTCTGTGTGTCTGACATGTGCATATGCTTAAGTGTAAGTTCATATCTGTGAATGCAGGTGTGTGCACATAATGTTGGAAGCAACTTGGGGGGGTCAGTCTTCATCATCCACTTTGAGACAAGGTCTCCCACTGTTTGTTGAAGTGTACAGCAAGACAGCTAGCATGTGAGCTGTGAGGATTATTCCATCTCCACCTCTCATCTCACAGTAGAAGTGTGATTACAGACACAAACTGCCATGTCCGACTTCAAGTAGGTTCTGTGGATTTGAACTCACTTTACTCACTGTCTTACAGATTTCCTAATGGTCTGCTATTAACATACCCAAGAGGGTAGAGATGGGGTTTGAGTTCAGGATTCAGAGTATCCATTATTCAAATTCTGGCTTTGCTAAGGACAGCCATGAACATTTCTAGTCTGGTGACAGCATCCCTCTGTTTTGAGTTATTTTTTCCAAAATCTTGTTTCCCTGACTTCTTGCTCCTTCTCCCTTTCACTTATTTCATTTCACTATAATTTTCATCATTGTGCTGCTGCACCTGTCAGTCAAAGGAAAGTATTTTGGAACATGCTATGCTGAAAACCACGTAGGCACCGAAAGCAGAGGTAAACATGCTGCCTTGGCTTTGCTAGCAGTACACTTCCTTGCTGGATTTCTTCCTTTGACTCTGTGTATTTCACACTGTCAATGGAAATCCTTTATTTCTCCATTTGCCTCAAAGCCAAAGCTTCCATTCTGGGTGGTCAGAAACAGGTGCCTGCCAGAAGCTAGCTCATTTCAGTTAAAAGGGGGTGGGGCTCTGCTTGGAGTAAAGAATGTTGTTTTAATTAATATCAGCTTACTTATTTGATAAGGGCAGAATCCTAGGGCTAGCTTTACCTATGCCAAACAAATTACTGAAGTGTATTCAAGTATTAAATGTGTGCCCTTTCTGTTCTGGCCATACATATATTGTCAATGCCAAGCTCCTTTGGGGTCATGTTGACTCTTTTTGCACATCCTCATTTCCTCCACCCCCAAGCACATCAATGTGTGTGTAAAATATGTGCATATTTTACCTACATCATATACACATACATGTATGTTCTTTTGTTTCTTTTTGCCTGCTAAAACTAGTCATAAAAAAGAATGCTGCCTTCAATAGGTGAGGATTAAAAAGAGAGTCAGGGGGCATTAATGGTGAGGCTTTATATCTGATTTTGGACCACTTTCATAAAAGAGAACAGTAATTGGACCCCAGGATGGAGGGCTCAGCACCCCAGGCTCCTTTGTGTACTTATTCCAGCAGATGAGATATAGCCAAATTGTCATCAGGGCCTGAAGAGCTGACTCTGTCCCACCTAGTTTCAGTAGAGTCTCTGTTTGTGAGTTCTCCATATAGAAGGTATATTCTCAAAAAGACCTATACTGGGAGATGTGAGCAGGAGTGGGTAAAATGCAATTTCTACTCTTCATGGAGAAGCTGATACTATCTATCTCAGGATGCTGGAGAGATTGAATGAGATCGCACAAGATAAGAAATTCGAACAGTGTCTGTTACAGTCTCTTCTTGTTGCAGAATAGAGATTTGTGCCCTTCGACAATTCACACTGGAAGATCTGATGCCCCTATGATGCTATTCACAGGTAGAGACTTTGGGAGGTGGCTGGGTAATGAGGATGGGATTCTTACATTAGCATTAGTGTTCTTGTAAGAATAGACCAAAGAATTCTATTTTCTGTATTACAGAGGATAAAGCAAGATGATGTCTAACTGTGAGTGAGAAAGAGAGGATCCTTGGCTGGCACCTAGACTGGACTTTCTAGACTCCAAAATCATGAGAAAATATTCTGCTATTTAAGCCACTGTGTTTATGGGATCTTGTTTTAGCAACCTGAAATAAGATATCCTTAAATGATTGTTAGGTGATATTTTTATTATTCATTGGAGCTGAACTTGAGTCTGACTATGAAAAGGGAAGGAAACCATATAAAAGTTTTGGCAGGCAAATGGACTCTGTCCTTACCAACTCAGAATCCCAGGGAGTATGGATTGTGCAATGACATCACAGCAGATATCAGAGCATGGCATGGTACATCATATCATGGTGCTTGTGGACATGGTGCTCACAAACGCTCAACCTACTTATTAAATCTATTACAGGTCAGAGATCGATCAGAGGCCACATTGACAAAACTATTTGTTTATTCACTCATTTTATTGTTCACCTCTGCATGGACTAAACATCCACTAACTGCTTCCTACATACCAGGTACATAGACACAGACATTCATACACTTGTTTGGAGTTAGAAATGGTCATTAGGTAGTTCTCTAATACAGAACTTAACTCTTTCAATTTTGGGTCTGTGATGGAAGCGCCAATCTTCCTGTGATGCCACCTCAATCATGTGAAATATACACCTCACTGACAGGAAGTTGCTTTGAAAAGAGGAACAAGACCACAACGCTTAGAAAAGAAATTCTGTAAGTACCCAATTTATTCATAAAACAATACAATTTAAACATTTATGACTCTTTTTCAGTCTTACATTTTTTAAACCATTATTCCCAAAATGTTATGCATTTGGTTGACATGTATTTGCAAGATTAGGATCTATAATTGTAACTCTGGAAATTGTACAAGACATTTTATTTGCTTAATTAACTACTACTGCCCCTCTCCCCCCAAAAAATCCTGTCCCAACAAAACGTTTCTTTTGCTTTGGATGTACTTCACCATTTTTCTGACCAAAACTAAGTTTCGTTTGTGCTTTTTTGTAGTGTATAAAACATTTGTCCATTTCTCCAAGAGATGATCAGAAAAGCAAAAAAAAGTCATTGTTTTGGTCCAAGACTACCTTAGATTCAGACCAAACACTCCCGCCCTACACAGTCATTTCTACTCATGGAGGTTACACTCAGAAGTGAGAAAAGAGGCAAAAAGATGCCCCAACACTGAGCTCAAAGATCAAGTGAGTAGAACAAAAACCTGGGGAGCCATGTTGCTATTTGGCATGGACAAGATTCCATTCAAGATCCAAGGAAGAATCTTGGGAAATCATTTCTAGGAACTGGAACCATCCATGCAGTGAGCTGTGGTGCCTCTTTTAGCCAAGCAGGAGCAAGCCAGAAAGAGCACTCCTCAGTCTGGGTTGAGGAAGAGGTGTGACTATAAAGCAGTGAGACTGATATGAGGTGTTCAGCTTCTGGAATCAGTCTCATTACTTTCTAGCCTCGCCTCAGAGATGGGCCAGTCCTCTGTGCTACTGGCAGGGAAGAGGTGCCATTGGCAAGCAGGCTAAGAGCTGCCCTGTTTGGGATGATCTCTATTGTGAAAGCCTTGAAGTTCAGAACCTCACTGGTCCTTGTGCAGTGCAAGGAATGCATTAGCATTACATGGGACCTTGTGAGACATGCAGAACATCAGGCCCTGAATTAAAAAGCTCCATTAGAACAAGATTCCCAGGGAATTTGTGTATACGGTAGTGTGTAAACATGGGCACTGGGCTAAATGACCCAGATCCACTTCAAAAAGGCTACCTCTAGGTAGGTAAATTTATTTAGTAGAGAGGCCATTCTCGGCAGGGAGGGATCATAGATAACAACTGCAAAAACAATGTAGGATTATTTTTTATTATTTTAAACATGCAAAATACAGTCCATGCATCTGCCATTTGGAAAAGTCTCTCATCCTATAGGAGATTAAGCCAAATACGTTTCGGCTATCAACATTCAAGAAATGTTTCAAAATGCTTTACAGTGTAAAGATAATAAGAAATTTAGCAAAATTTCAACAAACCAGTATAAAAATGGATACATATACCATTTTAGTTCAAGGCAACATGCTGTAAAGAGTATGTTATGACTGTATTTCATTGTAAAAAGTCTTTAACAATACAGATCAGGCCTTGGGGGCTACACATGCAAAACAAAAAAAGTCAGTTAGTTAAAAATCACCGAAACGTGCTATCTTTAAATGTATGTTATCGTTATTTGTTTTTAAGTACAGGAATAGAAGTAGTGAATATTAGCGAACAGTGCTTCAGAACTCTGTAAAAGTTTGGAATTCATGGTGCCAGTGTCCTGGAAGACTCATACACTTCCGATGAACACTTTGGTTTAATCCCTTTACCATTGTAATAGTCCACGACTTGATTTGGGACTTCAGCCAATACACTCTTTGCAAGGGCAGCTGGAGATGCCTGCAGGGAAGAAGAAATGACTGTGACTTGAAGCAGATGCAGACTCTGACTCAAAGATCTGAGCCCTGCTCTCAGTGGCTAGTCTCATTCCCTAAGTCACCCCACCATTCGTCCACTCAGTGTCCTCGTTCTGGGTCCGCAAATGTAAATTCACATCTGAAGACGAATTTTTCTGCAGGTTTTTATTTTCTTTAAACTTTCACTCAGTTTTAAACATGTTCCAGTCACTATGTCAGAAGCAGTGGAACTACCAAAAGAGTAGAAATTATGTTAGAGGACTCAGCATGGCCAAAATGAACAATTCTTACAGTGTAACATGCTGTAAATGCCACCCACCAGCAATAGATATCACATTGCATTGATGCTTTCTATCAGTGTAGATGCTTAGAATGAAGCCAGTACTCCTGAATGTAGACCTGTGTTTTAACAAGATGCCCTGGTGATTCCTACTGAAATCTGAGGTGTACTGTTATAGAAAGTCACAAACATTGTGAGACAAAGTTATCTTAGAAGCATACCTCCAAGACATCTTATCTTGGACAACACACCTCCAAGAGGAAACAATATTTCACTTGGCATATATTTAAAATTCAAGGGAGAGGAGAGGGGCATTTGATGATTCTAGAGACAGTAAGGCATCTGATGGCATTGAAGGAACAGTTCATGCTCGTGTGTGTGTGTGTGTGTGTGTGTGTGTGTGTGTGTTGGACATGTATGGTAGTGGGAGTAGGTTCTGTAATCATTTTGTTAGAAAATGAGCTTGGAGTCAGGATCTTGAATGCCCCTGTAGTCCTGATTCTGAAGCAGAGAATGGTTGAGGTCAAGTACATGGTTAGACCTTGGAGTCATAGAGAGCTGGACCTGACTCCTGGGTCTGACCTTTAGTACTGACTCCACAACCCCTGGGCAAGCAGTTTCAATAGTATGAGCCTCAATGATTGCTATTGAAGGAATTGGGAGGTTGACCAGTTAACAAATACTTGTGATTCCCAAGGAAGGAAAGCTGCCCTAAGGGCCAGGGGACCGTATTCTAATCTTCTCTTTCTCAAACCATTCAACACTAGCCCCAATCTCAGAAGCAAAACAAAAAGGAAACTCTATGTAACAGAGTATGAAAATAAGATATCTGGAAGATTCAGAAACGTCATGCTGAGTTTTGAACCCTAATGGTCTGAAGGTATTGTAGCAAATCTGGTCTGCAGACACTCTTTTACTTTACAAATGATTGGTTGGGCTTAGACCATGGTCCATGCATACATGGGGGCAGAAACAAAATTCATCTCTAACCTCCCCCTGGTTAGAAAGCTTAGAAGGCCAAAGCCGACTTAATTTCCTAATTTTACCTACATCTAGGGATGGCCATGTGATCCAATTTTGCCCTATGGATATAAGCAGAAATTTCCTAGATGAATATTTAGAAGTCCTTACTTCCTGCTTGCAGGAGACAGACCTAGTTGGCTCCATTTTCCTCTTCCTTTTCCTTGAATGAGACTGTGATTCCTGCTAATGGCCCTTTTATCATCATGAGGAACCATCAAAGGAGCCTATAAAGGGCTGATTTTCACACTACTGAATCAATCAAGAAAGGAGTTGTCTGAGTCACAATCCCTAACATGTAGTTACCTAAGAATACGTGTGCTCACTCCTCATCAAAGAAGTTCCTTCCTGCAGCCTTCAGCTACAGAAAGTCATAACTGGTTAAAATATGAAGAACAGTTGGTGCCCAGCCTTAGTTGATACAATCACAACACAATCTCTATACCCAACTCTCAGGGAATGTCTTAGGAGAGGTGTTGGAAAGATTATAAGAATCAGTTGATCTGGGAGGTGGTGGTGCATTTCTTAAATCCCAGCACTTGGGAGGCAGAGCCAGGCAGATCTCTGTGAGTTCGAGGCCAGCCTGGTCTACAGAGCCAGATCTAGGACAGGCACAAAAGCTACACAGAGAAACCCTGCCTCGAAAACAAAACAAAATAAAATAAAAGAACCAGTGGACCAGAGGGTCTACTGATATATGAGAGGGGAACTGTACTACTTAAATCTCAACAATATGGTTGCCTAAACCGGAGCTGAAGGCCGATGCCAATTGACATGCCAATGAACGGGTGGAATATCAGAAGGTCCTGTCCCTAAATGAAGAACTACAGGCAATTAATGGCTGTTGAGAGGACAATTGGTTTTCTCCAGGGATGAGCTCCCCAGTAGGTTATGCAGTCCCATGTGGTCTGTCCTGAATGGATGCTAGAGATTGAACTCAGGTCCTAATGTCTGCATGGCAAGCACTTTCTGGATTGAGTCATGTCTCCAGCCCCAATTTTAATGAATCTGAATGCAAATATCCATGCGTGGTTAGTGGCACTGGTGCATTAGAAAGCACTGTTCCTAAGGGAGCTCCCCTGCCCCCGCACTCCCCTCACCTTGCATATTTGTGCTGGTGTGTGCACATAGCTGTAGGAACAAGAGTTGGGTGGGAAAAAGCCCAAAACACAAAATCCATTGTCAATATCAATAATATGGACAGTATACACTAACCATTTCCATGGACTAGGCATGGTACCTAAACTCCCCCTTCTACCATCCATGTATCTGTAGCATTTGCCTTATCTTACTGAAAGTTGGTGTCACTGAGAGGTTAAATAAGCTGCCCAGAGGCACACAGCTCAAAGCATGTGCCTATGTGCTTTAAAGCACCATGTTACTATGTAGAGCAGCAAAAGAGAGGCAACTCATGGGTTACTGGTGTGTGTGTGTGTGTGTGTGTGTGTGTGTGTGTGTGTGTGTGTGTGTGTGTAATATCATCAGCTCTTCACCTCCCTTTTATTTATGGCTTATTGAATTCTGAGTAGATTAGTTTGGATAATGAAATCCTTTTCAAAATCTAATTTGGAATCCAGGAAGATAAGGTAGGTGAAAATGCTCCCAGTGCTCTGCCGGTGTCACCCCAGAGAGGCTGGGAATGCACAGCACACTTGAGGGACACTGTGTCCTCGTCCTGATTGGGGCAATTCTCTCATGGGACAATTCTCTTGTTTCCAATCCCCCTTCAGTCTGTGAAAAATCTTCCATTTTTTTTCTGTCAATGCCTAGCTTAAGCTATAAGGCTTTCCCCATGAGTCTGTCTTTCTCTGAAGTCATTTGAAGGGTATAAGATCTGTGGAGCTGCAGGCCACATGGAACTGCATACAGCTGAGGACAGGGATGAAGGCAATCCAACTAAAATAACAAACTGACTTAAAATTAGGAGGGTTTTCCCTTGCAGTGGTTTTTGGGATTCAATGGCATGGCTCTCAGACATAAACTGTAAATCACATCATGTTACAATGTCAGAATGTTGGACAGAGGTGGGGAGATGGTTCTGTCAATAAGTGCTTGCCACACAAGCATGAGGACCTGAATTTGGGTCCCCAGCACTCATGTAAACATCAGGGTATACATACTCCTGTGCACTTCTATTGAAGTGCTGGGGCTGTGGTGTTGGGAGGGTGATAAGCAGGTCCTTGGGGTTCATTGGGTACCAGGTCATCGAGCTTGGGTTCAGTCAGGGTCTCTTATCTCAAAAAACAAGGTGGAAGTGCTAGAGGCAAACCCCTGATGTCAATACCTGTTCTCCACATACACTTACATACCTACTTAGGTATATATGCACATATGTACACATACAAACATATCACACACACACACACACACACACACACACACACACACACACACATTAGGCACAACTGTAACTTATCCTCATCCACCCATGGGTTGCTTAGCATGTGGATTTTCTGCTGCTATGCCTGTCCTAAATTGCAAGTCTCTAGAAAATTCTCCAAAGCCTGGACTCATGCTTTATTAACTCACTGGGGTCCCAGTGTGTGGGGAGCGGAGGAACCCTGAGTGTGTGAAGTCCTGAGTCAGTGTGCATTGTTGACATGCTATGTAAAGGACCCCAATACCTCAGTCCCATGGGAATGGCAAAGCCTTCCCCAGGAGAGGCTCAGAGGGATGGCAAAGCCTTCCTCAGTTATGAATGAGGATGTTGATAGTGTGTACAGAAAATGCCCGCTGTAGCTCCCCACACCATATTTACCGCCTGAAGTCGGCACCCTACTGAGGCTGCCTCTACCTTGTTTACCTAAACCTATCTTCTTGTTCAGTTGCTTCAGGGGTGGTGCTGTGGCTTCCACCAGAGAGCCAAGTCCAACCCACCCCAAATTCTCTATATGTCTGTATGTCTGTCTTTTCTTCATTCCCTTGCCGCCCTAGTCAGGCATCTCTGGGAGCCATGCTGGATGAGGAGTCAATGTGCCTGGTGTGTGCCTTGTGCAGTGAATACTCCATGAATCTGAGGATTAGTAGGAGGCTCGATAGAGGTTAACACCTTTTGTGGCTTGATGACATTGCTCTTGTGTGTGTCATATGATGGGGAGTATGATGGTTAAGGTCAACTTGGTGGTGGTGCATCTACTTTTATTTGGCCTGTGTGTGGAAGGCCAGTAAAGTCTTTAAGAACAGCCTTCCCTCTACCTCAGACACATCAGGAAGCAGAGAGTGTCACATGACACAGATGCAGCAAATTATGCCTTCCCAGCATACCCATCCACAGGAAAAATGCAAGGCCTTTCTGATGCCACACTTTGCAGACAACTTGAGAGCTTGGAAACTTTCTCCATGGAAAAGTGGAAGATGGGATGGATGCTGGGGCTGTTATCCTTCCTCCACAACATTGACTGGAGATCTCATGGTGAGATCAGCCTTTGCTGCTACTTGAAAATGCCCTCTACACTCAGCTCTGCAGCAGGGCATTGATTTCCTGCCTGCTCAATGATTTTAATTACACTGTGTCCCTCTTTAAAAAGAGAATAGTGATCACATTGCCTTATGATAATGGACGGATTCAGGGAGCTCTGGAGTGTACAGTCCCTTCTCTCAGAGGTTGGACAGGTCATGGAATCTAGGGTTCAGCTGAGGCTGTGTGGCATTTGCTAGATCTGAATGACCACTGGAAGGCTGTCACAGAAAGACAGAGGTAAAGACAGCTCTGTCTAGAGAGCACAAGAGAATATCTATGTTGCTGAGATTGCTAGTACTAGTGTGGCTAAAGTCTCAGAGCCAGCCCAAATTGTATTTGGTGTGCTTAAACACAACTGAGAAACTGGCTGTGAAGAATGTTGGAAATTCATTTGAATGAGAGTCTTTGAAGCAGAATGGCTTTTCCAAATACTCATCCAGTGGGGAGGGAGGGGAGGGGATACTACATTGGATGGTGTGGCACTGTGCCCCTCTCTCTCTGATCTTTAGCAAAGGAGCTCCACATAGGGAGAAGCTACTGTAGAAGCTAACAGGAATGTTTCCAAAAGGGACACACTCACATCTGTGCCTTCATGGTGCAGGTGACAGAGGAGAAACTGTCAAGGACACTGAAGACTTGGGATAGTTCCTCCTGCTGGGAGCTCCTCCCTAGCTCCTCCCTTTGGAATATGGCGGCAGTAAGCAGCAGAGCGGAATCCAGGGCTGCAGTGGAAAGCAGGGGCTGGGGTGTGCTCTGCTATGGGCAATGTTTACAAGGGCCTACAATGAAAGGATACAGGAGACTCTCTGTGGCTATTTACAATATTTTCGTGGTCTCCCAGACATAGTTTGGGCATCTCTGAACCCAAGAAAGACTTAATGTTGGCTTTCTCAGCTTCATTAGGGGTGGGGTTTGTGGAAATTCTAATGTACTTCTGCATCTAAAAACTTTATAACTATCCCTGAATTGGGAAGAGTGTTACGAGAACTTTCTCAACATCATACTGGAGCATTATCTAGAGCAGTGGTTCTCAACCTGTATGTAGATCATGATCCCTTTGGGGGTCAAACAACCTTTTCAGAGGTGTTGCCTAAAACCATTGGAAAACACACATATTTACATTATGATTCATAACAGCAGAATTCCAGTTATGAAGTAGCAATGAAGATAATTTTATGGTTGAGGGTTACCACATGAGGAACTGCATTAAAGGGTCACAACTTTAGAAAGGTTGAAAACCACTGATCTAGAGGGTTTGCTCCAACCATTTGGGAAATATGACTCTGTTTTACTGTTTACTATTGATAATAACACAGAACTGTACAAACCAAGGCTATGGGTGATTTCTCTCTAGCAGAGAAGTGATTCAAAGACTATAAGCTTGTACGTTCTTGATCATGAACCAGTCTTCTTTGACAAACTTATTCCAGTATTTTCTCCCCTCACTGACCACATTACACTACCTTTATATTCATTATTACTTAGCTTGATCATCTTGTTCCTGAGTGAGCAGACTAAATAACCAATGCTGTTCACTGTACAGAGATGACTTAAGTGTCTAGCCTTCTGCAAACAACAAATAGGCAATCTTCTGACAAGTAGGGCCAGGCTAAATTTCAACTTATCCTTGCTCCTTTTTCAGGTTGCTCCCTGAGCAAGCTGCCCAACTGTCTGTGGCAGCCCTGAAGGAACCAGAGGTCCTACACTTCATGAGTGAAGACAAGCATTTGCAAAATTTTGGCAACTATAGTCACCATGACTTCTTATCTCTAAATCTATGCTTCTTTCCCCAAATAGTTATGATCTGTGTATCTTTCTTACAGGATTTGTTCAGCCTAGACAGGGTCTGCTGATACTGCATCAAGAATAACAGGACACTACCAACATTGGTGGACATGTGGGAGATGTGAGGATGCCCCCATAATGTCTATGCATACGTGTTTGAAGTTCCGGAAGGGCACAAACTGGACGATGTCTCGAAGGACAGGCTCTCCCTTGGGTGACCTTAGAATTCCATCATCACCATCCAGCATCTGCATGTCACTGAAGTCAGCGTTGCCCACTCCCACGATGATGACTGACATGGGGAGGTGGGAGGCATGGACAATGGCCTCCCGGGTGTCAGCCATGTCTGTGATGACACCATCTGTGAGGATCAGCAGGATGAAGTATTGCTTCAGGAGTCAGGAGTCAGATGACAGGTGAAGATGAGGGACGAGGTGGGGGAGAAAATGACAATACAGTATCAGATATCTATATAGATATGGTCCTTGCAGAGTGACTATAGCAGGAGGGACAACAGACATTTTTGTTTGTTTCTTTAACTTTTTATAAAGAAAAATGTAATGCAAAAAACATAATAGCCTGGGCACATCTGTGGGCTCACTACTGGGCATCAACAATTATCAGCATATAGTCAATCTTGCTTTATTTATTTTCCACACTTACCTACTTTGCATTATTTTTGAAACATATTCCATATATTACAGCATTTCCACACATAATATGCACAAAGATAAAATTTTACTAATACAAATAATATCTTATATGTGAAACTAAAATTAAGAACCCAACCCATTGAAAAGAAAAAGACAGGCTATTTTTGTTTTCTGTACACAAAGCTTCTTGAGTCATTCCCTGATGGCTCACATTTCAAAATGCAGGATTCTTTCCTCAAAGGCTCTCCAAAGTAGATTCCAAACTACCCTCCACCAATCCCAAAAGTTCTGTCTCCTTTAATATGTATTCATTTCTATCCATCCCTTTGGTTACTATACCAAATAGGCTGGTGGTTTTGGCTCGGGATGACAGTTATGTCTACACTCCTGGACTGTCAAATCCTGAGCTTCACCAGGTCTGCTAACACTCACATCAACTTCACTTTGGTTTACCCTGTTCACAGCCAAACCAGAGCTGCTCATCATTCATCGCCACTCCACTCAGGACACAGTGTCTCCCAGGGTCTACCTGCTAGATAATCTCCCATATTTCCAGCCTATCTGTTCTCCCTGTGTTCCTATTAGAAAGACCTCAAGACCCTTGCTGCCTCCATATCTTTTTAGGTTCTCAGCTAATACGTATCTGATCTGGGCTTTGGAGCTTCTGTATGGTAGCCCTAAAGGCTTAAGGTCATGATGAATGGAGGCACAGCGATTGCAGCTTAATTATAATAATAATCTTTCTGATTATTACAAAGCTCAGAGTAGGTAGAAAGCAGGAGACTGAGAGTCAGGAGAACTGCCTTCTGAGCCATATTCTGTGAGACCTGGAATATTCTATATGCATTGGTCTCAGCTTCTTTATTTCTCAAAAGATGAGAAATATTGTGTATGGTCTCCTTCAGCTTGAGGGTCTTTGGACATCTACAGCTGTGCTGTCCATTGTAGTAGTCACCAACCTCATGAAAACACTGAATCTTTCAAATGTGGCCAGAGTAAGAGAGGAGTTGAATTTTAAATAAAAAATAGATATCCAATTAAGTTATTGAACATTTTTAAAAGTGTGCTTAAACAAATCAAATTAAATAATTGATATTTTTTCATCTGTCAACTTATAACAGATAAATAAAGATCAAGTGTTTGTGATAACTCAGCACCAAAATTGAGATACCATTAAATGTAAAATACACAAATATTTTAAAGTCTTAGTAAACAATCCCAAGTATTTCATTCATAGTTTTATATGAATCAGATGCTAAAGTGACAAAATATTGGCTAGTTGGGATTTTATTATTCATAAAGGACATTAAAATGGATCTCCTGGTTTCTTTTTACTTTTTAAATGTGGTTACTACAGCATTTAAAATTGTATCTAGAACTTATACTGCATGTCCTTTGGACTGTGATGCTAGGAGAGGGGCAGGGCTGGTCATGTGTCAATATGGTGGTTGTCCCAGTACTAATGTAAAAGGCATCCTGGTTCTTGGTTTACAGCCTCTTGTTCCATCTCCACATGGAGAAGCTGCCACAGGGTCAGTTGAGATGGGGATCAGAGCAAAAACTCTGTACCCACCAGTGCAGGCAGATGCACTTGGAAGTGAGTGTGGGTGTCCATTGTGAGCACACTGTGCTGGCTTCACTGTGAGATGGGAGGTAAGATGTTTAGGGAGATGAAACACAGGCCAAAAGCAAGAGAACATTCCTCACAGTCTCCACAATATTCCCAATCAGGTATTAGTTCATTGATGGAGCACTTGTCAGGCATATGAAGTCTTGGGTTTGGTCCTTGGCATTACAAAGACTAGTACATGAATAAGAATGAACATAAACAAACTCCCAACAGCAACAAAAGTTAAGAACTCTCTGGAGACCAACAGAGCGGCCAAGAGACAAGAGGATGGAATGTCTACTTTGGCAAGTGTAGTCTTCAGAGGGATGCTGGTGCAAAGAAGCTCCCACAGGTTTGTGGGGAGGAACTAGTGGGAGGAGGGATGGAGACAAGCAAAGCCACGTACTTTCAGTGAATTTGCTGTTCAGAGTTCTAACTCTAGGGACAGTTGCTAAAGGGTACAGTAGGGCCAAGGAGGCCCAGCTTTGGATTAAATGGGAGATACTACAGGAATGTCTACCTAAGGGAGGGAGTGAGGATAAAGAACAGAATCGTCACATCTGGTTCAGTCTCTGGATAACGGAGAGGATGTGTTCCAGTGCACAAAAATAGTGGCTGACATTTGGTAGAAATGTGGTCCTCAATCCAGCCTAAGACAAGGGAACACTGGTGCAGTGTGAGCAGGTCAGGGGGATTATTGCAAGATAAGGCTCGAATGTGATCTTCTTTATGCAAATGTGGCATCCTGGAAACCACACTTCAGTTACAGAGCTTTTAGACAGGTGTAGTGTCTACTCCATCTGAAAAACATCATAACACTAGATAGAAACATGCTGACATCATTAAATAACACACAGGAAAGGTAATGTAAATTTACTTCTAACATGTGAAAGGAAAGGCTCCAATTTTGTTTCGGCTTTGTAGCTGTGGTTTGCATTTTTCCTAAAAAATAAAAAACAACAACAACAAATGAACAAAAACCCAAACAACTGAAGCAAATGTTTATTGTGGTATTTTGTATTACTGTTCTTTATCACCATGAGCTTGAATCATCACTTTTTTTGTGGTGTGTGTGTGTGTGTGTGTGTGTGTGTGTGTTTCATTAGAATGTGAGGGTGCATGCACTCATGTGCACACATGTGGGTGGAGATCAGAGCAGGATATTGGGTATCTTCCCCTGGCACTCTCCACTTAATATTGTCTTGAGAGAGAGTCACTCACTGACCTGGAAGTTCAAGGTTTCAGCTAGGCTAGGAGGCCAGACAAGTCCAGGTATCAGCATGGCTCCACTCCCAAGTCAATACTGGGTTTGTAGGCATGCACAATCACACCTGGATTTTTCTATAGGTGCTGTGGGTTCAAAGTCCCTTTCCTGTGGTCACATTGTAAGCACTCTTCTACATTGTGCATTTCCCCGGCCCTTCAACTGTTGCCTTATTTATTTGTAGTCTGGCTATATTGGAGGACAAGCTTGGTTTTGGACTTAGTTTTTCATTCCTGGGATAGGAGGTGAGTCTGACACAACTCAGTGAACATAGAGGCTTCTTCTATTGAGTGCCTGGGGCAGACACTTAGGTCAACCCTAAGATTCACATCCTGGCAGATTGGGTTTAATTAACTCCATTGTTTCTCAGATGAAGAGGTTGAAGAAAGGGAAGTTAAGGCATTTAGAAAAAATAGAATTGGAACTCCATCAGAATTCCACTTTTCTGGCACAGTCTTCACCAGTGCTGACCTGCCTGCCCTCATCCCCTGGATTCTGTTCCTCCAAGACCCACTCTACTGCCCAACCCCTCCCTCCTCATCCTCCAGTAGACTCCATTGGCCCAGGCATAGTCCACACCAATTAGAAGAACAGGTGAGTGATCTCCCTCACAGCTGAGCTGCCCTACTCTCAGACCCTGATCCCCAGGGTACATCCTGTAGCCCTCCTCCTTGCCTACAGCCCCAATAGCTTTACCAGAGACCAGGCTGGTTCTAGGGATCCAAGGTAATACACTACCCACTGCCCACTAACACTCCTTAATGCTTGCCCAACAACCTTAGACTACACCCCTCCCCTGGCTCCATATTCTGGCCTATAACTTTGGAAGAAGATTTAGGACTTACTGGAGGCCAGGCAGGTATTAGGGATCCCAGGTGAGATACTACCCACTGCCTGCTAATATTCTTTAAAGCCAGCCCAACAACCCTAGACTGCACCCCCTCTGCTGGGATCCATATTCTGGTCTACAACTTCTGAAGAAGAACACTTTACTGGAGGCCAGGCAAAATCTAGGAACCCAAGGCCCATAAATCCCCAGTGGAGACACCCTACTGGGCCTGAAGACTGGCCAGTCACCAGAACCCTTGGCCACTTAGGCCAGAAGACCAAAGAAGAAACAGAAACCAAGGGACAAAAAACCCATTCAACAAAGACAAAAACAAAAATCACTACCTAAACCTATAATCATTCCAAATCCAGGTGCCTAAACACCCGTGTAAGACCATAGTTAATAACAGAAAGGGCAATATGGAACAACCAGAACCTAGCTATCCAATGACAGCAAGATTTGAGTAATCCAAATACAGTTGAAGTGCAAGATATAAAATAAATGATAATAAACTAACAAAAATAAATACTAAATCAACTTCAAAACAAAAGAAAGCTAGAATTGATTGTTAGACTATAATGGGTCTCATGACCAATATCCAAATGAGGCAGTGTAAATCCCCAGTGCAGGTGACCTGTCCCTCTCCTTACCGATGCCTCCTTGGTGTTGGTCTCCTCCGAAGCTGACTTGGCAACCTTCTGAATGATGGGAGCAATGTTGGTGGGGCCATAAAGCTGGAGCTTTGGAAGGCAACTCTGGTAGGCTTCCACGACTCCTTGAATTCCTGAAGTGAGATTTGAGAAATCATCACTTCCATAGTCCCTTCAACTGAATTTGCCTACTCACAAAAATAAAACATTAACTTTGTCCACATAGTCCTCATCCATATCACACATAGATTCTTTTCTTCTTTTTATTTGTTTTTCTCTCAAACAATACATCCCAACTGCAATTCTCCCTCCCTCGACTCCTTCCAGTTCTTTGCCCACCCTGTTCCCTATCCCCAAGATCCACTCCTCTGTTTCCCTTTAAAAAGACAGGCTTCTAGGGATATCAAGCCAACATAGCATAACAGGATATAATGAGACCAGGCACAAACACTCATACCAAGGCTGTGTGAGGCAACCCAGTAGGAGGAAAAGGCTCCCAGAAAAAGGCCAAAGAGTCAGAGGTACCCCACTCCCACAAAACCCCAAGATAACAGGCACAGGGTACAGACACATGTAGGTTCTTAAGGCAAAAGGGAATATTAGCTCAGTATATTGTTGCCGCCTCCCCTCGCCCACTGAAATCAAATCACAGAGTCAAGTCAAAAGCAACTGTTTCCTCAAACTTTGCCCCATTTAAGCCTTTATTATTAGATCACCATAGTTTAAGGAGACAGAAGCTGCATCCATTTTATAGATGAAGAAGTAGAAGCTTAGAGAAGTTATAAATCTGCCCCAGGTCCCAGAAAAAATAAGTTGCAGACTTGATATATAAAATCAGCTCTTTGAATTGAAAGAACCACTAAGCAAGTTGGATTTAGGGTCTGTTTTTTTTTATTTTAATTTTTATTTTTGGATCATGTTGCTGATTTTAGAGTAACTACTACCTAGACTGCCTGTAACTGTCACGTGCACATGTGATGATCTCTCCAGATGTCACCCTCATTGAAGGCAAGAATCACGCATGACTCACTCACTTCCATATTCCCCCAAAGAACTTGCAGCCATGTTGAGAACACACCACGTGTGTTGTGAAGAAGCAAACAGCCCAAATGCTCACAGATGGGGAGCTATGATATAACTGATGTCAATCACTCCTTTAAAGAAGGGCATTCACCCCGAGGTCACATGAGTTCAGGAAATAGAAAAAGGCTGGGATTCTTCTGGGCAAGGTAGCTCTGCCCACACTGTTATTCAAATGTGATGGGTTTTGATCATGTTTCATGCTACAGTTTTGCCCCCAGAAGACAGATAAATAAATTGCCATTATAAATCCATTTTATTCACATGGATGCCATTGGTGCCTGTGTGACTTTTGCTTTCTCATGTTTCAGCTCATCCTTCTATCCTTCTTGGTAAGAAAGCAGCACATTGCTCTTGATTTTGACTGTAGGGATTCCCAGAAGTCACTGCTGAAATTGCTCTCCGTAGTCATCATACACTGCAAATCAGCTTGGGGACGGTTTGGGTGACCGAGTTCTGTTCTGCGTTGCACTGGTTCCCAACCTTATTGAAAACACTCCACCCACCTTCCCCAGCCTGAAACACCTGTGCCTGTCATTCCAAAGGTAGATGCCAAATCATTTCACAGTGTGGAGCAGGAGTAAAGTGATGCTGAATAGGAGCTCCATCTTCCTTTTGGCACACAACCCTTTGCCTAAGATAAGGGAGTTGGATTTCCTTTCCAAAATTATCAGGCAGTTGAACTTCAAGTGTGTGAAATGATGAACACCGGAGTAGGTACTGCAGTCTCCCCTGGTGGGAAATAACCTTACTGTTTTGTGGCAGAGTCTCCCTGAACTGGAAGCTCAGGCTTTCAGCTAGGCTGGGATGTCTGGAGACTAGAGGAACCTAAACCATAATAAACTGGGGTTGAGTGACGGGGAAAGGAATACAAGATAATATAGATCATGACTTTGAGGTTACTGTGTTCAGATCCAATGACATTGATATCATAGTCTTGGACACTAAATGCCAAGTTTGTGAAAGAATTCAGAATGTTCACCCTTCACTACAATCTCAATTAACTATGGTGTAGCCCACTTCTTCCTCAATAAGGAAGAGGAGAGAAACATGGACATTTATTCTCTAAAACTGTCTACCTTCACAGCTTCAAAAGTACTTGGCTGTTTGTTACTTATTTGAAAGCGGAATGTATGATAATTATCACTGTTCTCTCAGCATCATTATCTTGTGAAATCATGTGTAGGTATTTCTGGCCAGGAGGAAACAAAGTAACATGGGCCAGACCAAGTCTTCAAGTCTTTGAGTTCTTTCTTGCACAAAACCATGAAGATATTTGTTCAAAATCACCTTAGCCAGCATGCTGGAAGGGTAAAGTGATTTCTGGGTTTCTCTCTTTCCTTAAATCTACACAGAGAGGAAACTCAGGAAAGGTTGAGAAGCAGAAAGAAGAATGTTTCATCTTGGCCCATCATGGGCCATTCTCCCATTTAAAAAATTAAAATGAATTTTTAATCAATCTATTAACTAAAGTTGATTGATTGACTTTAGTTTGGCTAGAAGCACCCAGGATTTTACTGAAAGCTTAAGCTCTCCCTGCATTCTGCATCTTCCAGGTTACATTGTCCCACTCTGCAATGTAGCTCTCTCTTCCCAGTGGAGCAGTGTGACTTACTTGGAGTCCCAGGGCCCATTTCTGAGCTGTGCACACTCACACCTGATCTGTCGCCCTAGTAGAGAGAAACTGAACCTGGAAAGGTGCACAGGGTCGGGCTCTGAGATGCTGGCTTTCTTTCCTGTTATGACTTACCTGCACACTCTGGGTTGTCCTCATTAAAGTTGATTGCAAAGTCATGAGAGACCTAGACACCAATTAAAATTTTAAAAGAGGAAGAAAGGGGAATTACAACTTGAATCCAGTGAGGAGGCACAGGGGGCTTAGGGTTTGCAAACAAATGGCATTACATTCCTTGTGAGTTAAGCAGCAGGTACAATTTTAAGCCATCATACGATCAATCTGAGGTGGAGGGTGAATCCTCAGCTCCCTGTGGAGCTGAGGTGACAGGAAGATTTTCTAGAATCTGATAAATGCTAGCAGGAGGGACAAGTAAAGCATATTAAAAAAGAAAGAAAGGAAGGAGGAAGGAAGGAAGGAGGAAGGAAGAAGGAAGGAAGGAAGGAGGAAGGAAGGAAGAAAGGAAGGAAGGAGAAAGGAAGAAGGAAGGAAGGAGGAAGGAAGGAAGGAAGGAAGAAGGAAGGAAGGAAGGAAGGAGGAAGGAAGGAGGAAGGAAGGAAGGAGGAAGGAAGGAGGAAGGAAGGAGGAAGGAAGGAAGGAAGGAGGAAGGAAGGAGGAAGGAAGGAAGGAGGAAGGAAGGAGGAAGGAAGGAAGGAAGGAAGGAAGGAAGGAGGAAGGAAGGAGGAAGGAAGGAGGAAGGAGGAAGGAAGGAGGAAGGAAGGAGGAAGGAGGAAGGAAGGAAGGAAGGAGGAAGGAAGGAGGAAGGAAGGAAGGAAGGAAGGAAGGAAGGAGGAAAGAAGGAAGGAGGAAGGAAGGAACGAGGAAGGAAGGAACGAGGAAGGAAGGAACGAGGAAGGAAGGAACGAGGAAGGAAGGAAGAAAAAGGCTTCAGAAAAAGGTAACTACAGATCATCTCTAGATTCAGCTGGCCACAGACTGAAGGGTTAAAGTTGAATGAGCTTTTACTTGTATCCACTTATTTAAAAAAATAAGAACTCAATTAACTGAAGCTGATGGATAGACATGGTATCACTCATAGAGGCACTGGCTAAGCTGTTGACATTTAAGGATTGTTCTGATACACAGAATTACAGTGCCGGGGGATCTTCATGTACACACAGGTGAAACAGACTGCCTTCTACTGCTGAAAAAATGAATAAAGTGATACAGCCTGTAATCTTCCATCACAAACTCCCCTGCCTGGCAGTGCCTAGGCATAAGGCTAGATGATACACAGATTGCTCTTTCCTTCCCTCTAAAATCTGATAAAAGAAATAGGATATTCTGGCATCTGGACAGTTTTATTAAATCACTTGGAATTTCATGGAAAATTCCATTTCAAAGGTATTTCTGACCATAGAGTCTCTTGGGTACTGAAAAATAGGTCACCTCTTTAAAAGACAGATACCTCCTTTCTGAGTGGGAGGTCACAGGTGAAACAGTTGGGGTGTACCCACCGTCCCTTTATCCTCTGCAGATTCCAGGCAAGTTGGCTGACTGCCAGCTGCCCTACTTGGTTTATTTATCTCAAATTTTTCTTTAGCTCGAAAGATCTTTCCTTGTCTACCCAAGTTATCTACTAAACACACTGGCACTGGCAATCCTTAGGAAGATCTGAATGGACAGTTTGAACCTCTGGAATGCAATGGTTTGGGCTGCATTCTCAGTTTTTCACCATATTGCTGTTGAGTTAAACCAAAGAACCCTGTAACTGGACCCTTAAATACATACCCAGAACACCAAGAATTTTTTTTTTTTGTTAGTTTGTTTTTGCCAAAGGCAGGCTCTAACAAGCATCCTACACTCTTGGGCCACCATAGTTACACAGCAAACATGAGCAAGAGTGCTGAGGTGAAATGCCAGAGCGCAGTACAAGACCCTACCTCCTCTCACTCACCGTGTACTCTGGGGGTATCCTGGCACCAAACCCAAAAGCTGGGAACATTTTGTCACTGGAATGAAATAGAAAAGAAGCCGTTTTATTTATCCATCTAAGAAAGAAGAGAAACACGAGCCTGCTTTACCTCACTAGGACATGTGGCCAAGCCAAGCTCTGACTCATACAATAGCGTAGATGATCAAAATGAAGAAACAGGCCTTACTGTTAACTGCTCATTAGCATGTATTCTCTTCCCTCAAGGTTTTGTTTTTTAACTGAACTTGATAGCCAAGAGTAAAATGAACCTGGAATTTGCACATATCCCACCCCCTAATTGTGATTTTCTGTTTCCTTGGAATAGTGAGTGATGAGGAATTTGGCAACTCCAATCATTGGCTGAATTAGGATCTTCCATAAACATAATTTAAAATTTTTTTGAAGCAAGAGATGATTATTCCTCTTTTTTTTTCATGTAGCCAGACACCTTGAAGAGAAGTACCACTCAAGATGCTGCTGCTGATTAGAGCCAGGGTTCAAACACAGACAACCCAGAATCTCAGGAGATATCAAAAGGCACAGGGGAGCTTGGTAGGCTGCTATCTGACAAGTATGGTTTCCTTTATAGGCTTCACTGTGCCCTCCATCTTAAGCATATACACAAGCAACAATAAATTATTCGCATGTCTTTTCTTACTTCCTGATCTCAAAGAGACCCTGTGTTTTGTGTTAAGATCTTTTTTTTTTTTTTTTTTTTTTTTTTTTTTTTTTGTTTATGTGTTTCTTAGGCAGAACCTCACTGTATAGACCAGACTGACCTAGAAATTGCCATGTAGTCTAGACTAGCTTCTAACACATGGCAGTCCTCTAGTTTCAGCCTTCTAAGTGTTGTGGACACGTGCCATAGTGTCCAGGTGTATTAATCTCTTTCATTCCCACTGCCATCTGACCCTGACTGCCCTGTACTCTCACCTCCATCATTGTATTTTTTCATTGACTGTCTGCTCAATCAGCAGCCAATGATAGATAATCCATGCATTTAAGTTGATAAGACATGGCTGTATGCAGCACATCTACCCTTTGTTAGTCTTGGTCTCTTCTATGATCACTAGAATTCATCACTAGTTCATTTGTGCTGTATCTTATACTAATTGAACTGCACTCTAGTTAAGAGGAAAGGAGGCATTAATATTTATTGACACATACAATGGGCTAGCACTATCCTAGGTGCTGTATTATACATACATACTACCCTGGGAGTTCTGCTTATTCCAATCTTAGGAAGACAGAGTAAATGTTATCACCAGAGAGGATTATGGGATTCCCAAGCACATGATTTTCTAATTACCATTATAATAACTATATGTAATATTAAACATCTTCTAGCAATTCCAGAACTTAGGTCCCTGAGTAGGCAACAAGCAAGACCTTTCTTAAACAAATTGTTTGCTGTAGTGGTGGTATGAAATATTGGTCCTGGGAGAAGGCATGGCCTTCTCGTGCCATGTACCTTTGCTTGTTTTCTCTCCTAGGAAGAACACAACTGAGATTTGTTCTTGCATTTTTCAGTTCTTCTTTAAGAGTTAGTCAAGGGCAAAGAAGGAATTCAGAGTAGGGCTCACCCCATCCTCTGTAGGAAAAGAGGACATTCAGACTGGGCCAAGCTCCACTTTCTGAAAAGTTACTTGAAGAAAATCAAACTAACAAAGCCAGATTTTCTTCCATCCCTTCCTGATTTAGAAGCTGTTAGCAACCCATGACAGCTCTGACAAAACCTTCCAACACAGTCAGTTCCACACAGGTGGGGCTACAGATCTAGAGAGGCCAGTGTTCTCTAAAGTGAAGGTTAAAATCCTTCATTAAACCACAAACTCCCTCGTCTCCTCATAGCCTTGTCCAGCCAGGCTCTGTTGTACATTTCGTCTACTACATAATAGAGGAAGTATTATTGCTGATAAGTAAGAGACTCACTTAGCTTATAGAGGATTAGTCACAGCTCTAAGGAGAAGAAAACACTCCTGCCTTGGAAAGATGGGAAGACTTTGCCTCAGAACTTCCTCATTAGCCCAAGAAAACAAAACAAAATAAAAAACCAGTGGTAGGCAAGGGAGGATCTTGGGGGGCTAAGTTAGAAGACTTTCTTGGGGGGTGCATGGGTCCCAGATCTTCCACAGCAGGGATTCCTCAAGAGTCAGATCCAGAAGCCTGAGAAGCATCACATCCTTTATTTTTTCTTTGATGAGTTTTCTCTCTCTTTTTTTTGGGGGGGGCATGGTGTGTGTGTGTGTGTGTGTGTGTGTGTGTGTGTGTGTGTGTGTGTGTGTGTGTATCTAATACTGTATCTATCTCCAGTCACTAATGCAGTACCCAGTGCTTTAATGATATTCCTTTTATACCTGCTAAACCACCCTTGGAGATTTGAGGTTTGCTGAGCTACATGCACTGTTATGTAATTGAGTTTCAAGAGTAAGATGGTATGAAAACACCTCACCTACAAGGAGAATAATTAATGCCCCAGAAGGGCTAAATTCTCTGAAGTCAGCCACCATAAAGCTTCTACTTAATAAACATACTGAAGAAAAAAATTCCAAGCCTAGCACAATAGATTTAAAGTCCATTCCTCCTGTTTAAAAATAAAGCCAGTCAGAAAAGAGTCTTATGCAATGACTAAAGGAAGAAAGTTTGACAAAAGAAAGCTTTAATATGAGAACACTTCAAAGAAGTCAGATCTGGATCCACCTGGTACTGAGCAAAAGGGCTATTAGCAACTGTTGCGAGAAAAACACAGGCAAACACTGCCCACCTGGAAATCTCAGAAATATGCTACCACCCTGGGAAAGGCTACATTTCTTACTATCAGAGTAAAACAAAAAACACAACAGAAGGCCTCATGTCCTTCCATGCTGATATATCAGTTGTCTTTAATTTCATAGGAAATGGTCATGTCCAATATCCAAATATCTGCTGGTGGGAAATTTGATTTTAAGCACATTTTTCACTTTCTCCATTAAGGAAACACAGAGCCAAAGCAAGACATTAATACAGGGATTAATCAAGGGATGCATATTACATGCCAATATACATGCCAATGGAGGTCAACTCAGACAAGATGGCTTTTCAGAGCTCTTGGCAGTTTGATGAAGACAATTTTCCACACAGGCATCTTAAGACTTCTGGGGATGTAAGAGTGTGGCTTTCTTATTACAAAGGGAAATTAGCATTCAATTCTCCTATTTCCACACATATCCTCTGCTGAAGTTGATCTTCTGGGAGCATCTGTGATGGTGAGGCCTGGCTGGATTCACACCTTCCCTTTCATAGCTACTCTTTTCTTTACGTCTTCTGAGTCTCAGCCTACATTCTGCATTGCTTCAGAGACCAAATCTGAATTATCAAGTAAAGGAACTATTCTACAGGATTCAGCGCCAAGTACCAAGTACCAAGATTCAATTACCAAATACAAGATTCAAATGTCAAATAAAGGACATTTTCTCCAAAGTTCAGTAGGAACCAAATCTTCTGCAACTCAGGCCATTGTCAATTTTCACTTTAAAAATTGCTTGTGGGTGTAGCTAAGTTGTAGAACACCTACCCACCACATAGATGACTTTGGGTTTAATCTCTAGCACTGTGTAAAAGAATTTAGGATGTGTTATTGTTAGTTGTTAAGTCATTAAAGTATTTTTTGGGAGCTGGCAAGATGTCTCAGTAGGTAAAGGTACTTGACACCAAGCCTGATGACTGGAGCTTGATCTCTCCCTGGGACACACGTGGTGGAAGCAGAGAATCAACACCTGATATCTGTCCTCCAACCTCCACATGTGTACCATGGCACAAATATCAGAATAATATTTTAAGATTTATTCTCTTTTTAATAATCTGTAAGTGTGTTTGTTTGTATGTGGGCATATGCATGTGAGTGCCAGTGCCTGGGGAGGCCAGAAGAAGAACTCCTCGAGCTAGAGTTATGGGTGCCTCCTGATGGGGGTTCTGGGAACCAAACTTTGGTCCTCTGCAAGAGCAGTATGTGCTCTTAATTGCTGAGCCATTGCACCAGACTCCATCCCCTAAATACTTTTTTATTATAAACTATTATGAGAACTTGAGTGGGGTGGGGAGGGTTATATCATTGAAAGAACTGAGCAATAGTGTAGGTTAAATCCTACTTTCACACATTTGTTTATAAGAACAAATTTCTTAGTGTTTATATTGACAAAGTAAAAAATGGGTTAGAATTGATGCCGGATTCTACATTTGAGCAATAGGTAGCCCTTATCCATATATATACAAACTGGACCCCCCCCCCCCCGCATACACACACTGTTTTGGTGAGAGCTGATTTCTAAAACCCTTGTACTTCTTTTATACAATAATTAAGCTCTGAAATTCTTAACACATGAATATTCTTTAGATAAATAATATTCAAATTATAACTGTTAACAAAAACTCAATCCAGAGATATTTTTAGAATAGTTTGAATCTCTTCATAATGAATAATTTTTAGATATTAAAAAATTCCATGCATGCAATATCCTTGTTTTCCTTACAGATATGTATGATACAATGACCATCAAAATAACTTCAAACTAAATTTATGATGAGACATTGAGTCCTAGAGAAAGGATTCAGAATGTGGGGTGTTTGATATGCACAAAGCTCTCTTTGGTTGATCCTCCCAAACACCATATCAAAAATGTGTTGGTTTTAAAAATGATATGCTGAAACCAAATTCTATGGATGGAAACAGAAACCGAGTTGGTGAAGAAGCACAATTCTCATTTGAAACTGAAGAGCTGGTTCAAGTATATTTGTAAAAAAAAAAAAAAAAAAAAAAAAAGAAGGAAAGAAAGAAAGAAAAAAAGAAAGAAAAGAAAAGGGGGAAAAGGCCAATAGCCAATTTGCATTTAGATTCTGTCAGGTGGTTACAAGAGTTACATGAGAGTTTATTTTTAAATGCCCATATTTATAACACTCTAGAACTTCCCATTCTTATCACTATTGAAACCTATAATGAAGAACGATGTTTTCAATGAAATAATGTGTGAGGGCTGCATATTTTTACAGAATCCTTTCAGAGGCAATGAGCAAACCGACCACCAAACAAAGGGACAAAACCCCTACAGGTCATTTGTCCAGCATGACCTGCAGACACTATAATCCTGTCTCTTTTTGTGTTCAGTTTATTTTTAAAGATTGAATTTTGAGTCTTAAAGATAACACCCTTCACCATTGATTATACCACAGGCAGAACTGCATGGGCTCTGCGAAGGAAACTAGATGCACCTTCAATTTGCAACCAAAGCTATAACTCTCATGAGAACAGAGGTTCAGAGCTGGGGTGTGAACCCAGGTTCATCTGTCATCAGGACCCTTTAAGGGGAACATCATCATACTCTTTCTACTGCTCTTGTTGACTCTGTTCACTGTAGACAAATTTCTAAACAGTCTTGTTAAATAAGAAACACAGAGACAAATACAGAGTTAAAAGCCCAAGAGATCAGAGTACCAGTGAAGAGCCTTTAGGTTACCACTTGCTACCATCATTTACCCTGAGAGAGAGTTTCTTCCTGACTGACTTGTCTTTTTATTGCCTTTCTGTTCTGCCTTCTTATTGGCTCTAAACCCAACCACATGACTTCCTCGTCACTGCCTGTCTATACAGATCTCCAGGTCTCTATGGTTGGTACTGGGATTAAAGGTTTGTGTCACCACACTTGGCTGTGTCCTTGACCACACAGAGACTCTGCCTGCCATGTGATAGGATTAAGGGTGTGGGCTATCACCACCTGACTTCTGTTCCTGGCTTGCTAATGACTCTGATCTCCAGGCAAACTTTATTTATTAACATACAATTAAAAATCACATTTCAGCATAATTAAAATATCACCACATTTCACCACAAGAGGCTGGTCTGTTCTAATGATCCAGAATAAGAACTCCATTTATGTTCTAGTAGCAAAGAGGGTATATGCCAGAATTCTGATTAGCCCAGTCACCACTGTCAAGATTCTCTCCTTGTCCACCTTTCTTCCAGCAGGGCAGAAGAGACCCGTCCTTCCTTGACACACTCTTCATCCTTACACAGGAAGGATTTTCTGGGCCATTCTGAGCTGGGACTATGTTTGTTTTTGTTGTTTTGAGGTATAGTCTCTCCAAGTATCCCAGGTTGGCCTTGAATTCCTGTTGTTCTCTAGCCTCAGCCTTGCTAGTGCCAGGCATCCAGGTATGAGTCAAGGCACCTGATTGACTGACTTATTGACACACTTCTGTGTTCCACTAGACTGTGAGCCACATGGGGAAAATTCTGCCACGTTGTTTTATGTTTTTGCTGCCCCACACAGGGGAGTGGTATTTAGGAGTTGCCGCAGGGATGCTGGCATTCTCAGTGACCCAGCACTCCTCACTTAATGGTGGATTTCAACGCTGGATAACCACCAGAACAACAATATCAAAATCCTGATTTCCAGGTGCACAGCAGATAGTGAACTCAGTCTACAGCAGGGGTGAGACCCACAAAACAGTATATTTGATGCTTCCCAAGTGTTTTTTGGTGTGCAATCAAAGATGAGAGTCCTGATGGGCTGAGGTGGGGTGTGGCAAAGGCTGTACTGAGAAGGACCCTCATCTTCTGCTGAGCAGCCCAGTGTTCTACATGTCTAAACACCTGTCAGATTGAGTTTTAGTTCTAGCATGTCTCCTAACACAGGACCTTGCACACTCCTGCCTTGCTTTCTGGTGTCTCTAATTCACTCGGAGGTGGCCACTTCTTTAGACCAGCAGTCTGTGCTTGTAGAGCAATGCATTTTGTCTCTCGGGTCTTTTGATCACAAACAAGCTGCCTTCCCTTTCTCCTTCCTTCCCCTTTTCTTTCATGGAATTAGGGACTGAACTCAGGGTCTCATGCATGCTAAGCAAGTGCCCTACCACTATTACTGTTTTTACTTTATTTAAAGCATTTTGAGACAAGGTATCACTTAAGTTGTCCAGGCTGTCTTGAACTTGCAGTCTTCTTGTCTCAGTTCCCAAAGTAGCTGAGATCACAGGCCTATGGCAAACAGATCCAGACCAGGCTTTCCATTAGAGGAAAGTTCATGTTTTCTGAGACCCAGAGCTATGCTGGCCCCAAGAAAAGCATGCCACTTTGACACTGATATGTGTTGTGGGATATCTGTATATTGTGTGAAGATACATTGCTAGAATGAGTTTAATGAAGAGCTGAATGGCCAATAACTAGGCAAAAAGTATAGGCAGGAATTCTAATCAGTGAGATAGGAAGTAGGAGATGAATCTAGATGCCATGGAGACATGGAATGAGTCAGGCACACAAAATGGGAGAGAGGCAAAACCCATGTAGTAGAAGGTAGGTTAATAAAAAAAAAAGTGGGTTAATTTAAGTTATAAGAGCTAGTGGGCCAAGCTTAAGCTAAGGCTGAGCTTTCATAATTAATAAGTTTCCATGTCAATATTTGGGGCTGGCAGTGGAAAAAGTTGTCTCTAGAGGTGTACAAGAGTGGATGCTGTGAATGAAAACTCCTGAAGAGAAGCTGTGTCTGCAGCGACCTCTAAGTTGGAACTAGCATCGGTGACTAATAGATAAAAACACTTGGAACCTGTTGGCTTAGCAGACCCACTGGCTTCCACCAACCTGAAAGCTAAGAATATTATCAGATAGAAACTTGGGCCTGTAGAAGAGCCTCCCCCCATCTTGCTGTAATTGCCTCACTGGTGTGCCCACCAATGTATTTTAAACTTGCCTTGATTCATGACTTTGTTTCTTCTGTGAAACTATAAAACTTCATGAGACTGTTTCCACATTGGAACCTGTCACTTGGGATAACCTAAATCTGTGTTCTCAGGCTGTGGTCATTCAAAACGTCTCCAGGATAAACTGTCTCTCATTCCCTTTAAGGTGGGAGCTCTTTGGTTTTTGCCTTACTGGAAGTGTGCTGCAGCAGTGGATATGTACATGTGTGTGCTTAAGGGTATATGTAAGCACATGCATGCATGCATTATGTTTTTGTGCATGTGTATGCACACACTAATTTGTGTGGGCAGTTAAGCCATATGAGCTGGGATTGTCCTTGCAGAGGGTGAGAGATAACATGGGCCAGTAACATTATCTTCTGGATTTGGGGACAGCTCTCTTGTGGATGGGGGATCCTCCCTTCAAGGCCATCTGGAGAAGAGATTTATGTCCTGTTCAAACTGTTCTACTTAATGGGTCACCTGCTAATGACCCAGTAGGGATGACTCTACAAGGCAGAGAAAACCCTCGGCTGTCAGAGGCAGAGAGGAATCGCTAAGGCTCACAGGAACTGAAAACCCCTGTGTGGTTTCAGGAGGGAGATGATGCCTTCTGTCAGGTTTTATGCAAGTGTTTCTTTCTAAGCACCAACCTTCCTGACTTTGATGCAAGAATAAATTAATTCCAGAGCCCTGACTTGAAATTTCCTGACTCTGCCTGTCGACTGTCTATCCACCCACACAAAAGAGAAACTGCCGAACCTTGTCAGCTTCCATGGGAGCCGCTTGCATGCCAAACTCTCCCAGGGAGTCTCTTAAACGAGTGCAGAGGTTTTTTCAAACCTCCTTTTCTTCTTTAGAATTTGCCCATTTTAACGTAGCGCTGCCTTCTTTAAACACAAATAAAATGTTGCTCTGCTGGGCTGCCCGAAGTTGATTTTCTTGTCCAGCTGGGCATGACTTCAGAGTTACACTATTAAAATTTAAAAGGAATTGTTTCTAATGACTCCTCATGTGACTCCTAAGGTGACATATCTTACGTTTATATGAAATCTGTGTTTGGGAGGGAATACAAAGTATCTGTCAACTTTTGTCTGGTTGGCATTCTCAAGGGATAAAAGCTTTAGATGTCCAGTCACTCTGGCTAAGGCATCTGCGTTCTGAGTGTGAGGAGACCAGTAAGTGAACACACTCTGCAGGGATTACTCAATAAATGCTTCCTCATGATGGATGAGTGTCTAGACCAGCAAATGAATGTGATCCAGGACCATGAGGCAGACTCTGGGTTTTGGCATCTCAGTTTCTGAATAACTGACCACTCCACTCTTTGGAATTGACTATTGGATGCCTTCTTCCTGCAGGTTTATAGTTCTTGTAATATATTCCATATATATTCAGTTTTTATCCAATGATTTAACTTTTACTTTACATGAGGGGTCTTATTATGTTGCTTAGGTTGGGCTTGAGCACATTGCCTACCTAGCACTCCCCTGGGAAAGTTACCTTCTATTATATGCATCTCAATGTCTAAACACTAGGGGTCCTGAAAACATTCCCTCCCTTCTTTCTTATCCCCTTATGTGTACACACAAGGTCACACTGGATTAACATGCTTGTTGTGTGAGTGAAGGAAGACAGGTGATACCTACTCCTGTGTCTTGGGGATTGGAGCCTGAAGAAACCAGAGCTGAAACTCATTATTTTCGTAAAAAGGGATTTAGTAGAGTGGTTCACATGCTCTGGTCCAGCTAGTCCAACAATGCTGTCTACCAAGGGAAAGTCCAGGAATCCAGTAGTTGTTCAGTTCTTGTTGCTGATGTCTCACTGGAATTAGTATACACTGGAATTGTGAAGAAGTTGGCTCTAATGCCAGAGAAGGAATGGACTTGCCAGTGAGAGCAAGCAGACAAAGAGCAAAAGTTTCCTTCTTCCGTGTCCTTTACATAGGCTTCCACCAGAAGATGTGGCTCACATGAAAGGTGGATCTTCCTACCTCAAAAGATCAAGATTAAAAATGTGTCCTCCCACTTTAAATGATTTAATGAAAAAAAAATCCCCCACAGGTGTGCCCAGTTGCTTGGATTTTAGTTAATTCCAGATATAGTCAAGTAAACAACCAAGAATTCAACAAGGTAATTTAAAATGATTTTTGAGGTATGCTTAAGGGGTGTAACAAGAGACACTGGAGAAGAATTTTGGGGATGTTTATTGCTCATTGATTTCATAGGACCTGCTAATCTCCTCTCTAAGTATCTCTATGGCATATTGGGGTATTGTTGCTAACCAGGCCTAATATAGAGACCTCAGCAGACAGGAGACTAATTGGGCCTTTCTTATAACCCATGCTGTGTGTTTCACAAGGGTGTGTGTGCCCTTCACTAGCCTGTGGCAGTAGCAATTTTTTTGTTTTGTTTTGTTTTAGCATGGTTGTTACCAATAATGAACTCAGGAAGAACAGAAATCGTGTTATGTGCTGAAATTTCTCTAAACCCAGAGGACAGAGTTGCCTTGTTTAGTTTCTTAGATTAAAAGGTCAGCTGTTCACAGCTCATTACTAACTAGCCTTGTTTCCCAGTCACACCAGGGGTCCTCTGAGATGTATATGTTTATGTTTACATTGGTTCTATCTCAAAAAGCCTTAAACAAATGTCTGAGTTCCTTCCCTTTATCCATTCACACTGGAGTGACAGCACAAAGCCAGCTTAAAGCAGTTTATGTTGACCACTTCCCTCAGTCTTGGTAGGAAAGGGCAGCATTTATCATTAAGAAGAAATAAATACTACTGATTGAATCTCAAGATCATCTCTGCATACATGTGAATACACACACACACACACACACACACACACACACACACACACACACACACACTTTCCTGACCACACAGATGCACAACTGGGTAGACACATATCTCTGCCAATGTTACCAATAGCTTCCAAGATCTGGAAAACAGTGATGTCGACCTCAATGTGTAGAGTGTGAAGGATTGTGGTTCAAATACCATCTCTGTCTGTGTTCTGGTATACAAGTGACCTATCTTCCCTTTAGTTTTATTCTTTTAAAAATAATGGCTATTATGTATTATGCCTAAAGTATAGAGGAGGAACACAGTAACATCCAATAAAACCAAGCTTCTAAAACTCAGGCATCTGAGACCCTCCTTAGCTTGCAATTCTAGTTCAGCAGGTCAGGGGTGATGCTGGTTCATGAACAAAATGTGAGTAGCAAGGACAGATTCACACTAAGTCCACACAATGATGTTAGGTCACTATCTAGTGATTTCACAAGCCTAAATCAAGCAGAAAGCTGAAAGAGGGATTTGTCGGTTCACTGAAGCGAGGGGGGCACCAACTCAGTTTCTCTAGATGTGGAGAGAATGAAGTATCTGGCACAAGGTTTTATTCTGTTCTCTCATGAGCCTCTAGAGGAAGACTTGCTGGAATTGATGGCCTCTTTCCTGCCATGAGTCAACCAACAGCCAGGGGACCCCACTTGAGAGATAAGAGCATGGCTGATAACCTGAAGCTTCTTACCTGTCATAGTCTTGGCAAATCTCTCCCACAGCCACCAAGGCCTTTAGGTACTCATTGGGTTGGTAAGGGTGGATATAGTGTAGGGAGCAGCTGTTCCTGGGGTCTCCGTTAGAGGCAGTGAAATCTATAGCTACCTGGAAGAGGAAAACCAGAAGAATAGATGGGGTTAAGTCAGATGAATTTAGGAACCATTACTAACCTGGAGAGAGACATGGCCTCAGACAGAGAAAAATAACTTATGTTTTAAGTCAGCATCAAAAACAATGAGTTTCCTTATGGGGTTTTTGTACATAAATGTCATCATATTTTATTCTTAATCATCCTTCTTCTGCAGTGTGCCTTGTGCCCCTCCTGCCTGGTTTCCATCCTTCCCAGACAACCCCTCTGCTCGCTATTCACTTTTATTCTATTACCCTCTTTCCTCCCATCCCTTAAGATTTCTTCTTCCTGTCATGGTCCCTTTTCTAGTTTCTCTCTCTCTCTCTCTCCTACACACACACACACACACACACACACACACACACACACACACACACACACACACACACATTTTAAATCTAAGTTCCACATATGAGAGAAAACATGATAATTTTCTTTCTAAGTTTGGTTATTTCACTTCATGTATTGTTTTCCTGCTTGCATCCCACTAGTGTTATGACTCCACTTTTCCTTATGGCTGAATAAAATCCTACTTTTTTATCCACTTATCTGTTGGAGGAGCATCTGGCTCTATCACCTGGTTACTGTAAGTAGTGCAACTATAAACATGGGACTCAACAGCTCTGTGGGGTGTGGAATTGGAGTCCTTCAGGTATAGTTCCAAGAGTGGTATAGCTTGGTTGTATGGTAGTTTTGTTTTCAGCTTTATGATGAGACTCTATACTGATTTCCATAGTGGCTACACAAGTTTACATTCTCCATCCATAGTGAATAAGGGTCCCTCTCTCCACACTTCCTCATGCACATGTGTCAGTTGTTTTCTTGATGATGGCCATTGAGATGGAATCTCAAATCAGTTTAAATTTGCATTTTCTTGATGGCCAAAGATGTTGGATAGCTTTTCAAGTATTTATTTACTACTTATATTCATTTCTTTCTGTATGATGTATGGTACATGTATGGGGGCGTATGTGTATGTGTGTGTATAGGCCCAAGGTCAATGCTGGATACTTTTCTTGATCACTCTGCACCATACATATTGAAGCATTGTCTTTTGCTAAACCCAGAGCTTGCTGTTTGGCTAGTCTGGTTAGTAGCTGGCTCCAGGGATTCTATATCTGCTTTCTACATACCAGGATCACAGCTACACCCATTTGGCTTTTACATGGATTCTGGGATCTGAACTCTGGTCCTCTCAAGTGTAAGGACCCACTGAGCTATTTCTCCAGCTCTTGATTTTCTTCTTTTGAGAACTATCAAGTTAATTCATTAGCCCATTTACTTATCAGATGATATGGTCTCTGGCATTTTATTTTTGCAGTTCTTTATGTATCACAGATATTAATCCCTTGTCTGATGTATTGTTGAGAAAGACTGTCTTCCCATTCTGTTGGTTGTCTCTTCCCTCTGGTGATTGTTTCCTCTGCTGTGCAGAAATCTTTTAATTTCCTGTAACTAGACTTGCCAGTTGCTGGGCTTACTTCTTGTGGGATGGAGTCCTTTTCAGAAACTTCTTGGCTATCTTGAAATATTTTCTCTATGTTTTACTCTAGCAGTTTCAAAGCCTTAGGTCTCATCTCACATTAAGGTGATCCATTTGGAATTTATTTTATATATAGGGTTAGTGATACATTTCATTCATCTGCATGTGGAAGCCAAGTTGTTCCAGTACCATTGTTAAAGAGGCTGTCTTCTTTCCAATGGATGTTTTTGGACTGCTTTGTCAAACATTAGGTCACTGCAACAGTGTGGGCTTATTTCTGTGTCCTCTACTCTCTTCCACTAGCCTACTTTTTTTGTCTTGGCAACAGTACCATGTTGTTATTGTTGTTTTCCTACTATGGCTCTGTAATGTAATTTGAAACCAGTGATTGTGGTACCTATTCTTTCTGTTAAGGATGGTCACCATTGGGATGCTTTGTGCTTCCATAGGAAGTTTAGTATGTTTTTTCTACTTCTGTGAGGAAAAAGGTCATAGGGATTTTTATTGCATTAGATTTATAGATCTCTCTCACTGCTTTCTTGCCATTAACAACATTAATTCTGACAATCCATTAGCATTGGGGGTTATTTCCAAATTCTGTCTTCTTAAATTTCTTTCTGAGAGCTCTTTCACCTCCTTTGTTAGATTTTTCTTAGTTATTTTATGTATTTTTAACCTGCTGTGAATGATATCCACCTGGACGCCTGATTGTTGTTATAAAGTATAGAAAAGCTATTGATTTCTGTGTGTCTGACTTTTGTATCCTGTTATCCTGCTGAAAGTGTTCATCAGGCCTAAGAGTTTTCTGGTGGAGTACATAGGGGCTCTAAGTTAAGTATAGAACCGTGTCATCTATATATGGGACAATCTGACTTCTTCCCTTCCTGTTTGTATCCCTTTCATCAATTTCCCTTGTCTCACTGCTCTAGCTAAGGTTTTGAACACTGTACCAAACAAGAGTGTGCACTTTCTCAAGAGGAAATGGTCTCAGTTTTTATCCACTTACTATAATGTTGGTTATAGGTTTGCTTTATAATAGCCTTTGGTATGTTGAATTATACTGTTTCCATTCCTAGTTTCTTCAGTACTTTTATAATGAAAGGATGCTGGGTTTGTCAATGCTTTTTGGCATAGAGTTGAACATATGATTTCTACTCCAAAGTCTATTCATTTGCGGATCATAGTTGCTGATTTGTGCTTGTCAAACCAGCATTGCTACCTTGGATTGAAACCAACTTGGTCATGGTGTGTGATCCTTTTAATGTGCTCTTGAGTTCACTTTGCAAAAATTTTATTGAGAGTTTTTACAGCAATATTCACCAGGGTCATTATCTGTAGTTGCTTTGCTGTGACCATGTCCAGTTTGGCATCAGGATGATACTGGCTTTTTAGAATGAGTTGGTAGTGATCTTTGCCTTTCTATTTCATAGAACCATTTGAGAAATATTGGTATTGGCTCGTCTTTAAAGAGCTGGCAGAATCTGGCCGTGAATCTGTCTGGTACTGGGCTTTTCTTTGTTGAGGGATCTTTCTACTACTGCTTCTGTATTGTTCATGGATCTCTTAGAACTGGAGTTACAGATGGTTGTGAGCTACCATGTAAGGTGCTGAGAATTGAATCCAGGCCCCCTAGAACAAAAGGTAATATTCTTAACCACTGAGCCACCTCTCTAGCCCTGAAGGAGAGGGCCAACTTTTTGATGGAGTCTTTGTATTGCTCTTTATCAAATACTTGTTAACAACAAACAATAGCAACGAATACTTAAAGCCAACGGTGTTAAAATAAGAGTAAACATCCCAGATTCCAACAGCATCACCATCAAAATAATCCATCCAGTGAAGACCTCTCAAAACCATCTAGCTTAGGGTGGGAGAGGTTACAAAGCAGAAGTCATGGGAGAGAGTGGAGTGTTCGTGTTGCATCATCTTTTCTTCTGTTCACACTATAATAGAATGTGCTCTATGGTTCCCTAACAATAAAAAAGCCCTATTTTTCTCATATGATCTTGGGGATTATGAGACAATAATTGTTTGGTTGTGTTATATTTGAAAAATTCTATTACAACCAGTAACTGAGATGCTCCCTGGGCTTAAAAATGGGGCATTCTGGAAGGAAAAAAGCTATAATTAAAGAGTAATGCTGGTGGGGAAATATATTACTTTGTCAGAGGTTGTAGTCCTGTAATCAATCAAAATAACAAGAATAAACTAATTGTAATGTATTCAGAACCCCTTTTGCTTTCTTTCATGGAGCTCTTTCCCCCCTTTTCTTCTTTATCTCTCCTCAGGACTTAGTTAAAAATGAATTTAGGAAGGATTCATCTCTATTTTCAGAATATCTGTTCATTTTTGACAAGGAATATCTACTGATAAAATGAAAATATAAAGTGTGTGATAAGGAAGATCTTGGAAAGGAAACTTACCACCCCAAGCATCCTGACTTTGAGTAATCATGAAAAGAGAGGAATAACGTCTGCTAAAACTGTTCTCTTTCAAAGACTGCTCTATTGGCATTATTTACTTGCACAAAACTATAAGGTAGAAATCGTTGTTTCTTTTTATTAATAACATAATGCCCAAAGGGGTTGAAGGTCAGATACATACAACAGGGTGGAGAGCTGTGTTTAAAGCTATGTCTATATGCCTCCAAAACACAATGCTTCATTATTATACTTTTATATACCTAAAACTGCATGCAAGTTTCATTTAAAATCCACCAATAGATGAATGGATAAAGAAATTGTGGTGTATATATACACATATACAATGGAGTCTTTTCTAGCCATGAAGAATGAAATTACATTGTCTGAGGAACTGGGATTCTGGTCATCATGTTAAGCAAAATAACTCAGACTCAGAAAACCACATATTTTCTCTTGCCTGTGTATCCTAGATTTTAGATAGATACATAGACTCACATACATATGATACAGGAATTGAAGCAAGACTGTCTTGGTAAAGGAACATGACTATGAGTGGAAGAGAGAGAGGAAGTCTGGTCAGTGATTTTTGCCAAAATATATGCTATTAATGAATGATAATGTTTCATAAAACTTATCACTATGTAAATAAGTATAAGACAATATTTTTAATTATAAAAATCTCTAATGGGGTATAATAGTTCCCATTTAAAAAATGGTCAGAGGTAGAAAGACTTCTAGTTAGGAGGCAGGATGCAGCTGTGACAATTCAGGGGACTGGTCTTAAATCAATCAGTTCTCTGTGACTAAACAATTGTGGAGGGAAAGGACAATCCAAATGTGTGCGGCCAATGAATAAGAGTGGAAAGACATTTTACTGAGAATGGGTGGAATTGTTCTGGAAGAACCCCCAAATACTCTGTCTTCTGAGATGGCCTTCATCCTGAAAGTGAGAACCAATCTTCACAAAGAAAGAGAAGGCAATGGAAGAAGCTCCCTTCAATTAAGCTCTGTGAGGGAAGCCAGTGATAATTAAAACCTCCATGAATTCTGAACAGGAGACAGGAAGCACCCTGGGATCCACTCATGCAGCTCTCATCAGACAAATATGATCAAAATCTATGCAGACAATTCTAGAAAAACATCTCTAAGAGGAACACACAAGAGGTACTCAGACTGGGTATGATGGTACATGCTGGTAACTCCAGCACTTGGGAAGGCAAGTTGATTCACTAGAGTTGCAAAACAAGGCCAGCCTGGGCTACAAAACAAGAGGTGATATTTTTCATACTATGGTAGACCCCTCGGTTAACTAAGTGCAGCTCAGAGATCCACCATCATCAGCTTTTTTCTCTCAGACAAATTTTGGAGGTAACAGTGCCTTGCATAAACAACCAAATTTAAAGGGTCAGTCAAGGCTAGGATGGCCAAGTATGATGTCACCCCTTTTCTTCCCACTTAGAAAAGCATTTAAAAACTCTTGGAACCCCCAGTCTTGGTGTGATGGCATACACCTGTAATTTCAGTGTTTAGAAGAGTAGGGCCAGCCTGGGCTATAGAGTAAGACCTTGTCAAATAAGAAGCCAAAACCAAACAACCATCCTTTTGGGAAATTCCAGAGTGTATTAAGACATATGTCTATTACCATGATTATATGTTATCTGAAAAATAAGTCACTGGAAAATGTTGATAGGTTTTGTTGTTGTTATTATTATTTTTTAAATAATGCTAGATCTTGAACCAAGGTCTCATGCTTGCTAAGCTACCTCATTTCTGTTCACAGTATCACAGTACTCCTTACAACAGAAGGCATCCTATCCATGCCTCCTGATCGTCAACTTATTATCATCTCAGGTCTTCATAACTCACCTGAAAATCCTGAAATCTCCAGGGTATTACGTGACAGCAAACACATACTGGTGGCATGATAGTAAACTAGGAGATGAAATCAGGTAGAATGGATGGATAAAAACCCATAAAGAAAAGCAGTGACTAGAGACAGAAATACCTCTCCTGTTCTCCCCAGGCAGGCAACATGCTCTAGTCAGGCAGCTGCCAATAGCTGGTGTCTGAGCCTGGGTATATCATCTACATGGGGGACATGATATTCAGAGGAGTATATATGTACCACATCGGGATGAACAGACACAGAATTTTAGCAAAAATACATTTAAAACTGATTTTAACACATCTTAGAGCTAAAATTGGGGTGCAGCAAAAGATGATCCTATATTGTAAAACCCTAAGGAACCCTGTTAGGCCATTCCTACAAATCCTTCATCCTCAGACTTGGAAGAGCCTCATTATTTTTAATAAACTAGGGTGGTGAGAAGGGGATTGTTACTAAACATGGAACTCAATAGGATTTAGTGACTTATATAACATGGAGTTGGATGTCCATTAGGAGAAGGAAGAAGAGGTAGATTTATTTGTGGCTGGAAGAAGGTTATACACCTGCTGGACAACAGACTAATATGAAGGCCAAAGTTAGAAGGTTAGACTTGGGCCACTTGGTTTTGGTGGCCTTAAGCCAGCCTTTGGGATTTCTTCACTTCCCATAGCATTGGTGCCTGTATCTATCTATGTCCATCAGAGGGGTTGTCCCAGTTCAGGAGGTACTGGGACAGGCTTTGAAATGTTACCAGGTGAAGAAGGGAATAAACCGGTGACCTGTACCACCTAGTATTTCCTGTAGGTGCCATAAAGATATTTTATCATGTGCTTGCACAGTCTTAAGTACATAGCAGCTTTTTTTTCCCTTCTGCCAAGCAATGGTTTCTAAAGAGTCTCTCCGGAAGCTGGAGATAAAATATCCATCTTCAGGAGGTGGCCTTGCACCAGGAGTCCTGTGCTCTTTCAAGTTAGCTGTGGTGGGAAGAGAATGCAATGAAAGGTTAGGTTTATTTTAGAAAGTGACAGGGGAGGAGGGCAGTGAAAGATGGGATTAAGTTGAGGAATAAAAGCAAGAAAATGACTGAAAATGCCAGTCTGTGGAGGTGGCTGCAGACACCGGATTCCTGAGTGCCAGCAAGCTAGCAGAACTGCCGAGTTTTCATTTTCTGATAGAAAGCACTTAAGAAAACCTGGTCTTCTGGCGTGTGCTCCAATCTTCTCAGCGGGCAGCTGAGAGCAGGCTCCTGGGAAGCTGCTCACGTTTTGAAGCAGATGTGGGGAGCGACTGCAAAACCGGGCATAGAAAGAACTCCAGGCACTCCCTGGATACTGCCGAGTCTCTGGCATGTGGCACTTCCTCTTGGGAAAGGGTTAGATGTGAAGACTGAGCGAATGCGTCTTTGGATACTTCTATGTTTTTATACCAAACAACCCTATTCTTCAGATAGCTGCCCATCACTGGACTAACTAGCCATTTGGGGGAATTTGCTGGACTTCTAAGTCACTGGGAAGCAGAATCTAGTTAGTTGCTGAATCTCTTATAACCTGGAGCCCACATGCATACTGTCACATTCTGAGGCAGTTATAAGAAATTAGACATAATTCAGACTTATGCAGTAAGCCTTATAATAGGAGATGTGGACTTTGTTCTCTGTTTCCACAAAATTCCACAAGGTGGTCATGAAATTTTTTTAAAAAATCCTATTTCCCTGAAACAACTTGGTCCATTTCTTAGAAATGGTAAAAATTTGCCTCCTGTGTTCACTGCACCCTGGCTATGTTTTCTTCAGGCAGGGCTTACTCTTCTATCTCAGTTCACCAGTATTTATCTGGCGTCTAAAATAAGGATTTATAAACTTAAGCCAGGATATCTAGTAGCCATAAGACATGTTAAATGTGCTAGAATAAGAAAATATTTCTGGAGAGGTTCTTAAATAGATAATCCAAGTTTTAAGTTTGATAGTCAGGGTGAGAGAACCCACATTCAGCTTCATATATGATACCATATTACTAAAAACATCATAAAATCAGAGGGAAGTGGGAAATAGCATCTTTAATTTTTACTACCACAAATCATACAAGTAGCCACGCAAAAATATCAATAAAAATCACCGCCCAGCATTCTACAGCTTAGTAAGTGATTTTTACTTAGTTTCTAGGTTTTTTTTTATACAATGTTTCCTCTATCCATTTTGTGATGCTCTACCAGAATACTATAGACTGTATTTATAGATGGAGATGGAGCTGAGTCCTGGTTGCAGTGGCTGAGGTATTCAAGAGCTCACCGCTAAAACCTGGTCTGGGTTATTTCACTGCTTCATCCCATTGTGGAAGGCAGAAGAACATGAGTAAGAGTGAACGCAGATGCATTCTACTTTGTAATTTGTATCATAATTAACTATATTATAATTCACCAAGAGGGTAAAACCCTTATGACCTATAAACCTCCAGAGATCCTAGGTCTCAATTCTATTCTCAATACTATTGCTTTGGGATTCATCATGCTTCATAGGGACACATTCAAACTATTTTTTTATATATATGCATTATATGTATCACACAAAGGCACATTATGTGGTGAAATCTATTACATAGTTGTGCTCACAGAGTCATTCTGGTTTTCTTTTCACTCAGTGCTATCTATCATAGACATGGATTCATGTGATTACCTAGTCCTTGAAATTATAATTTAAAATGGCTGCATCATAGTCCATTTAGATGGAGTACCGTAGTTTACACAGTTTTTATTTTACTGTTGGACATTTAAGCAGTACAAGTTCCTATCTATGAAAATCTACGTTACAATTAATGTTTTCATGCGTCTATACAAACCACTGCTTTCAAAAGAAGACTTTAATTCTCTCATCATCTCCTTTCCAAACACTGCACAGCACCTGCCTCTTCTGCACTGTCTAGAATTGTATTTTGTCTATGAAGTTCTAGTATCTAGTTTTATTTTTAGCTCCAGTGCCATGTGTCAAACCACATGCCTCTCTCTGTCATCTGTTTCACCTCCATTCACCTCCTCCAAGACTGAGACACCACAGCTGATCTTGGTCCTTATGTCTCCAGGATTCTCATGAGGCATATATGAAGCTTGTCCTTGGGGGTGCTCTCAATTTGCCATGGTTGTGTGCAAAATCAAGTGTGTGCATTTTCTATTGACATAATACAGGTCATGTATCTGGTTCTCAAATGTTCCAATGACGAAAAAGGAATCGTTGACCAAGGCTCCCTTTAATGTCATTTGTTTTGCATTGCAATACTGGGGATTGAACCCAGGGCTTTGACATTCTAGGCAAATACTTATCTCTGAGCCACACCACAGCTTCATTGGGCATCCTTGTCTTGTTTCACTTCTCTGCTTATTGCCCGACTTTAGCCCAACACTGCCCCTCTAACCCTCAAATTGTCCTCCTCCTTTCCTCTATTGTCTTCCCTTTGTTGTTGATATTCTTGTGTTCACACCTGTGATGCTCTTTACCTTCTGTTCACACACTAACCCAGGATCTCAATTACCTTATTCTGCTGAACCTGTTCTTTTGAAGATGACCCATGTCTGCTCATCACATCCCTCAGTCTTTGCCTATTCACTTTCCTTCTTTTCTTTAGCACTTGGGATTGTTGCCATAGTCTTGAAACTCTCCCACCCACTGGCCATTTGAGCTTCTGGACCTCCTGCTCCTTGGCTGTCTCTTCTCTTGCCCATGGAGGTCTTCTATGACTTCCTGTCATTGGGTCTCTTGTCTCTGTTTGTTCTTCTCTTTGTCCATCTCATCCAGATCAAGATGCATGCAATTGCACCTGTTTCTTGGAACTGAGACTTGCATTTGTAGGTGCTATCCACCAGGATACTCAAACATACTTCCAACATTCCCCAAAGCAAATTCATCCTGTTCACAGCTCTCCTGCATTTTTCCATGAACAACACCGCCATGTCTTGCCAGCCAGGTACCAAGCCCAAGTCATCCTAGACTCATTGGCTTCCAAATCTCTTCTCCGTATCTGAGAGCCAGGCTCACTGCCTTTCTTTCCACATAGCCCCTTCTCTTGCTGCCACACTGAGTCACTCTCCTATCACCTTCCTTAGGATTTGCTGCATCTGCTGTCATCTTGTGCCTCATCTTCCACACTCCTCCACTACCATCAGTTGCTTTTGATAAATAGTGTTTGGTAAACACCTTCAGATTAACTCCTCTAATACACCTGGCTGTTGTTTCCTGTCTTGTTCTCAGTCCATTTGAATATTCCATTGTGTACAAAATTACCTCAGCACTCAAATCCCCTTAATTTTGAACCAAAGATACCTCTCATCGTACTCCCAAATACACCCTGCTGTTCATACTAATACAAGTAAGCTTCCAGCATTTATCATTTGAATTCATGTACATGAATACTTAGTTCATGGAGGTGTTTTTCAAACCAAATCCCTAGGGCCATTATTTATTTATGCACCTTGTTCTTCCTGCTAAAACTGATTTTTTTTTTCTTGAAAGTTTAGGGTTAAGTGAAAGTATTTCAAGGAGCCTTGTGCTGGGAGTGTTATTTAACTCTCTTAGCTCGAACCAGAAGTCCCATGGAAGACACGAAGGCTTCTCTCAGCCCTTGCATGTCATGCCAGATGCTCAGAGTCTCTCCAGGAAACAGCTTGCTCAGAAGAGATGACTAGGGGAGTTTAGTAAAGGGACAGTCCACAAATGTGTGGAAAAGGGTATATAAAACCAATCACAAAGGGTAGGAAGAACTGTTTCTAGAACTCAGCAAGCAGAGTACAAAAGACAGGACATGTGGTAGGAACGGTGACCTTCTATGGATGAAAAAGGTCACTGTGTTTCCAACCTGGAAAGCAGACATCTAGAGAAATGAGTCTTCTGCATCACTTTTCCCCTTTGCTCTCTGACTGCTGCCCATCAATGGACAAACCCAAGCAACAAATAAAAGCAGGAGGAACTGGCTAGCACAGGTGCCTGGGATTTAGAGAGGGGTGGGGAAGGAAGAGTATACCTGCAGGATGAAGTGGAGAACACCTAGAACTTCATGTCACTTCTGATCCCTGAATATCAGTCTTCAGGACTCAGGTTTCTCATGCCTAAAGCTACTGGTCTTGCTCAGTAGCCATGGCTGCATCATGAGCCAATGAGAATCTTTGCTTCTGGGTGATACAGAGGTATAATTCCTTCCCTCCCTCTTGTCTTTTTCCTGCTATCTCCATGCCAGGGAGTCCTCCTTCTCATGCCACAGTGAAGTTACTGGGTAGAATATAAGCACTATTAGAGTGAGTTAAATTATGTGCTACTTTTAATTGACTTTATTACAGCTTAAAATTTACATTAGGTTATGCTATTTAAGCAGTAAGAAGCAAATGCCATTGGAGTGATTGGTGCATTTTCTTGGATGAGCATGCAGTACTTTCACTCTCCTTCTAGAGTCTAACCTGAAGTCTATGGAAGGAAGGGCTTTGTGGTGGAACCCTTAATAGCCCGACCCTTCTCAGCATTATTTTGCATTCTCCTCTCCTCATTTTCACTCCTGATTGCTATTCCCACTCCTGTCTCCCACAGATCTATCAAAGAAGATGAAAAACTAGGACTTGGGGTGTCATTGATGACACACACCGAGGTAGCCTCTGCCCAGCTGGGGAAGGTTAATACAGTGAGAACGTCAAGGAAAATAGAACATGAATGACAACCTTCCAAAGTCAAGTAGCCATGGGCATGTCCAAGAGTGTAAACCCTGGTAAGCCAACCAGTGAAAGGTCACACATTCAGTATAACTGGGTAGCACAAATTGGCTTTGATAGGGAAAAGGGAGATGCAAAGTTGAATGAAAAAGAAAATGGGTTGAAATTGGAAGGAATCAACAAAGGAGGGTTAAAATGATCAAAATATATTGTATGAAATTCTCAAAGAACTAACAAAATGAGTCAGGATGTGGTTTGGGAAGCCTGTGGGGTAGCTGATGTTCTTCAGCACAGCCCCAAGGGCAAAGCAAGCCTGTGAAGGTTGAATAAGGAGTTGTTCATGAGCCTAGAATCTACAGAATCTAAAACAAACTGAAATCAATAAAGCTTTCCCTTGGAAACCTAAAAATAGTTTTCTGACATCAGTCTTTTGCCTAATATCTTGGGAAACTATTTCAGTGGCTCTCCTTGACAAATTTTCTTGCTTTGCTACTGCCCTGTAGATAGATCTGGATCAGCAATAAGCCCACCACACAGGTGGTGTTGGGGATATGTGCCCACATGACACGTTCTTGTTGCCTTCATTATATACTAAGAGGGCAGGTGGGCATGCAGAAGGGCAGGTGGCTCCATCACTGGAAAATCTTAGACTTTATAGCATGACCAGATAGATCCATTACTGGAGCATTCAAATGTAAATGAGCAATGCTGAGTTTAGGAAGTATAGGTTGACTTTTCTGTCATTAAAAAAGAAAGAAGTTGTTGTCTTAGTCAGTATTCTATGGCTGTGACGAGACATCATGACCATGACAACTCTTATGATGGAAAACATTTAATTGGGGCTGGCTTTCAGGTTCAGAAGTTTAGTCCATTACTGTTATGGTTAGAAGTATGGTAGCTCACAGCAGGCATGGTGCTGGAGAAGTAGCTAGGGGTTCTACATCTTGATCAGCAGGCAGCAGGAAAAGAGAGTAACACTGGGCCTGACTTGAGCTTCTGAAACTTCAAAGCCCATCCCCATGACACCCTTCTGCTGACAAGTCTCACATACTCTAACAAGGCCACATGTTCTAATCCTTTCAAATAATGTCACTCCTTATGAGCCTATGGGGGCCATTTTCATTCAAACCACCACATGAGTCTTTTGCTAAAGAGACACTGGCCTATCAGATGGCCATCTGTCTCAATTCCTTTTTCTAGTCCTGTGACCAGCACTATCCATGGCCCTGGTAATACATGGATTTTGTCAATTTTGTTGGACTCAAACACATACAAAATTAAAACTCATTTTTCATGTTTTCTCATGTGGCTGATTTGGTCAACAGAACTAAAGAGAGCTCAACTTCACAAGTACCGTCCTGTAAGAAGATAGGTAAGTACTGTACAAATTTCATCTCTTCAATGTTGTAATCCATATTGCCTTCCTGTGTGTTCAGCACACCTATATTACTATCTGGGCATATTCTTCCTGAAAGTTAAATCTGCCTATATCTCAGAATATTTTTGTATATTGAGTGAGTAAAGACAAGTTGTTCCAGGGCAGATGGATACAATTTTTTTGTGTGCATATGTATTCCATGACAATCATATAGAGATTGGAGGCCCACTTATGTGAGCTGATTTACTCTTTCCACAGTGTGAGTCCTGGGGATCAAACTCAAGTCATCAGTCTTGGTGTCAAGTTCCTTTACCCATTAGGTCATATCACAGTCTCCTTTATTGGTACTTAAAAAAGAATCAGTTATCCTAACCAACACACATCAGTAGTGTCTAAATCCCACAAGATTATATATAGGAAATGATCCTCAATTCACCTGCTGAGACTAAATAGCCACTGTATTTCAACCTGGTTTAACTTGGTCCTCTAGTTTTTGAGATTCCTTTTTCATTGCCTGAGAAAGCACTTAGCTTTCCCTTGCTACTGATCAGTGGGTATGACATTGATACCTGCGTTCTAGTTACATTAGCACAACCAAGGCATCTGTCTTAGCTCAGTGAAATAGAACAGCATGACCCATTTCCTTTTCATCCTTCTGCCCAGCCATGGGATCTGGCAATCCACAGCCTGCCTTGTACCTCATACCTCAAGCAATTACTTTAAAAAAGGGAAACACAAGGAGGGTTTTCCATCTGAGGTTGAGGAGCAGGGATCATACTCACCAGAAGAAGCAGGAATATGAACTCATTTTAAAAACAGGGTTCCATGCCGTACTCCAGCAATAGTGCTAAAATGCTTGCCTAAGATTTTGAAAAAATCTTGTATCTGCATGCCCCCAAACCTAGCACCATTCCCATGCCTCAGTCATCAAATAAGGACAAACACAAAAACAACTTACTGTAAACTGGATTTGGCAGCCACCCATGATGTAGTCCAAGAAGGAATGCATCTTGTGGATCTGCATGGGAGAGGGCCTGGTTAGTAATAGTATGATCTGCTTTCCCTGAATACTCAATGCCTACACTTAAGAGATAGGTTGCTGTGGTGGTTTGAATAGGTCTGACAGCCCTTCCCCCACCCCCATAGACTCAAGTATTTGAATGCTTGGCCTATAGGGAGTGACACTATTAGGAGGTGTGGCCTTCTTGGAGTAGGCGTGGCCTGGTTGGAAGAAGTGTGTATCTGTGGGGGTAGGCTTTGAAGTCTCATGTGCTCAAGATATGCCCAGTGTGGAACACAGTTCACTTCCTGTTGCCTGCAAATCAAGATGTAGAACTCTCAGCTCCTTCTCCACTACCATGTCTCTCTGTACACCTCCATGAAGGAGTAAACCTCTGAAACTGTAAGCCAGCCACAAATAAAGGTTTTCCTTTATAAAAGTTGTTGTACCATGGTGTCTCTTCATAGCAATAGAAACCCTAACTAAGACAGCTGCTAAGCCAAGGAAAAGGGCAGAAAGAGGTCTGTGGTGGGTCTTCAGTGTCAGTACATCTGCAGATTCCCACCCCCTGCCCTCTTTATTTGGGTTTATGCATTGTTTTAATTGACAATTGCCTTTGGGTTGAGACATGAACCATGTTTTCAAGACTCATTACTATTTTAGAACAGGGTATGCCTCATACTTAGTCACTCTCCCCCACACAACTTGAGTATCTTCCTTGAGAATTGCTTTGTGCCTGGAAGAGATTGAGTTATGACCTGTAGTTCCTTATCCTTTGGGGCAAGACTGTCCCTGGGAAGGGGAAGGTAGAATTGGTCTGTCACAGCTTTTAGGCTATTCATAATAGCATTTCATTTCCTTTGTCTAGTGCTACATCAGTTTTATGAATTTTGTCTTAGAGAAGGTTATTCTCTTGTAAAATCTCTTTTCCTTTGATCACATGATTTGAACTCCTTCAAGACTATAGCAGTTTGCTCCTGGTAGAAAGGGGATTACACATACCTTGCACTGGTTTAGAATCACCATGCCTGAGTTCTTGTAATTCTTCTTCTTGGCCTTGTACTTGGGGTTGATGCATTCCCACTGTACCTACATCAAACAGGATCAAACATGAGTGCCTTTGCGAAGTCAAGAATTTTGATGAGTTCAAGCTTCTGGAGACACGCACATGGAACTAGATAACTGGAAAATGGTCTCTGGGTAGTAACTCTGGCATCCATAAAAACAGTAAGGGAGAGTGATTGACTGAGACAATGGACTGCCTGGTGCATATCCCATGCCTTCATGTCCCAGCTATGTGTCCCATGATGCTGCTTGACTCCTCCGTGCCTTGGATTTCTCTTCTCTAAATCTGAGCTTATGATTCCTCAGTTCTCAGCCCTTCTCTTGGCTTTGATTTCAGAGGACACTCTTTGAAGGACAGAACCAGAGCCTCAGGAAGGACTGAGAACTGAGTAACTAACCAGTAGCTATTTAGAACAGTTTTCAGCTCTTCCAGACTACAGAAGAATTCACAAGGCAGAAACAACTGAGAGCCAAACACCCCACGTTCACTGGAAATTTCTCTTTGTGACCCTGAAGGAGTCGGACCCTGAGGCTTGCACTCAGGACACAAAAGTTTACTCCTGATAATCAAAAAGAAGCAGCTTTGGAGGCAGGTGTGATCAGGCTAGACTGACACTTCAATGGCCTCCAATGGCCCCAGTGCCCATGCATTAGTTATGTGGATTGTTTTAGCCAATGGGACATTAAAAATGTTGTGAGAATAGAAGCTGGAGAAACACTAGTGTTCTGAAACTGCCTTTTCCTGCTTTGAAGTTTTATTTTATCACCTTTTAAAAAAAATTATGCATTGCAGGATAAAACCGCCACCACTGGCACCAGCACCATTGCCACCGCCGCTGCCACCACCACCACCACCACCACCACCACCACCACCACCACCACCACCACCACCATAACAACAATAAAAGACACATATGGAAAGCTTCACCAGCCATCTCTGCTGCATATGCACAAAAACATGAGAGTTTCATGGCATCATAAGGGGCAGAGAGGAGCTATCCTGAGTGAACCAGGCAAAATTGCCAAACCCCCCCAAAAAATGTGAAGTAATAATGCTGTTCTCAGGTAGGAAATTAGCACACAATTCGTTACTCAGCAGCAGGTAACAGTAATGTCTCACTACCCAGCAGGTCCTCCTATTTGGTATTGCAAGACTTCCCCTTGATCATCTCAAACTAAAGATGCTTATGGGATACTCAAGAATTAATGAAGATTAGTTAAGAAATTACCCTGTTCTGTCAGCACCAGGCAGGGAAAAGGAGTGTGAACCATGGGGCTCCTCTTTTTCCCTCTGATGAAGTATACTGGGTCCTCAGGTTCAAGGCTCCCACCCTCCCATCTGTCAGCTCTCTCTATTTACTCACATCTTCACTCAATTTTAATGTTTTCTCTTTGATAGCACCTAGAATATCCTTTTAAGTAAGCAACCCTCTATGGCAGTTCCTGCAAAACCCGATTCTCCGACTTTCTTCACAAACTGGACCTCCCACCAAACTTCCTCACCTCAGGACCATTGCATCATCCTTTTCCTCCCGCCCATTCTCCAGTCTCTCAACAAATCTTACAGTTCTTAGTTGCAACATATCTTACATCTCATACTCTTATTTCTGTCCATTGCCATTTAGTCTCGGTCATTAGCTCATCTTGTTCCACCATGGTAGTGGCTTCCTAACAGGCTGACTAGGCTCTTCCTCTTTTCTCTGTAAATGCTTACACACAAGCCAAGGCATAGTCTCTGTCTCTCTGTCTCTGTCTCTGTCTCTCTCTCTCTCTCTCTGTATGTGTGTATATGTGTCTGTCTGTCTCTGTGTGCGTGGGTGTGTGTATGTGGGTGCATATGTATGTGCAGGCCTGGCTTTCGAACATGAGCTCTGGGGATCAAACTCAGGCCTTTATGCTTATACAGTAAGCACTCTACCAACTGCCCCAGGACAGCTAACATAATCCTTCAACAAGTTCAAACCAGTTTGATCCTTTTCAACATCACCCAATGAAACTTTCTGCAATGATGGGGATATTCCATGGCCTCATCATCTAATGACAGTCACCAGCGGCATGAGGCTATTAAGCACTTGGAATGTGGCTAATATTACTGACAGGTGGATCTAAGAACACAGTCACATGTGGTTGGTGGCCCCCATACTGCAGAACACAGTTTGAATGTGTCCTTATAACATTCAGAGGATGCAATTAGGGCCAGCTCTTCTTGGCCTCTGCTCTGTCTTTGACCCCTTTCCATGCAAGGTCACCTCACCCTCTCTGCACCTGACATACTGGTCCCTTTCCAAGACCTCAAGCACACCAAGCTCTTTCCTGCCTTAGTATCTCAAAATGTTCTTCCCTCTGCCTGAATTGCTTTTCCCTTACTCAGTGCCAAATGGGCTTCTTCTCATCCTTAAAGGGTATGGAGTTAAATGTTACCTTTTACCTTGTGACTCACTTTGTAACTAAACTATTTTCATCTTATTTATTGATTTGTTTATTTTGACATACATGTGTGTGTGTTTATGTGTATGTATGTAGGTATGGACATATGAATAATCCACGCACATGTGTGGAGGTCAGAGGACAACATCCAGGAGTTGGTTCTCTTCTTCTACTTTTTGGCTCCCAGGCATCAAGCTTAGGCTTCAGGCTTGGCAGAAAGTACCTTACCAGGGGAGCCATCTTCTCAGTCTTGTCTTTTTTAAAAAAACATTGGTCACAAGCTGTAATTGTCTTTTAGGTTTTTGTTTCTTTGGTTCATGTTTAGACTCTACTTTGGCTCCCCTCAGTTTGTTAGCTTCAGGAGAGCAGAGACCATGGTGGCGTGGCTGGTCACTGCACACCTGGAGCCAGGCACAGTAGATGATGTAAAATCACTGAAGAAGAGAATTGTTCCCACCATATAAATGTGTCAGCACAGGGGTTTGAGGCAGAACTAAGTTCTCCTGGTATCTCCCAGATACAGAAGAGTACAGTGGCATGCATTTCATGGTCTCAGTGGGAATTACAGATTTATCTCTGTTTATCTGGAAGTATCTAGCCTTGGTGGTCTTCAGTCATGATGGATGTTATAGTCTTACTTTTAATGGCCTCTTGGGAACTCAAAGATGAAATGTTTCCCCTATTTATTGATTTGACTATTTCTGTTTATAGAAGAGAGCAAGCTACAACCTTACGAGACACTTCAGGATTGCAGCAGGTGGTGATGGTAAGCTGGCATTGACTTACTAGCTTGATGGGGCCTGGCTCTGTACATTGAATGCAGCAGCAGTTTCTCTAGCTGTGTTCCTTGTTATCCAGAGAGTGACTGCTTATAATTTAGTGTTGACTTTAATTGTGGCCCTTGGGAAAGCAATGCTACTTTTCCAAGATTGTGTAGCTAAAGGAAACTAGACATTTATTTTTTGAACCTCTCTATTTTTCCTATAGAGAAACTTCTATTTTGGGGTGATATCTTGACAAGGTCACAGAATGGCTTTCATTAGGATTGTTCTAGAATCAAATCCTATAATCCTCCCTTTCCATCAGACCCAATCATAAATGGAAGGTTTGCCTCTGGCACTTCCACTTTCATTTAAAGGTGCATCCTAGAGAGTGTCTGAGGCAACGCCACCTACCTGTTTCCCTTCCATGGCTCCTCTCATCTCCTTGAAGGTGGAGGTGAATTCTCCAATAAAGTCATGCTTGCCATTCGAGTCCCAGTCCCATACTATGCACTGCAAGACAAAAGGATGATTGTTTTCTCCCAAGATTTTTATCACAGCAGCTACAGGCAGAGTGAACTTTATGAGGTGGAGTATCTGAAAGATGTTTGGTCTATAAGAAAAGCTTGATGTAATATCTCTTTGGTTTCCATAGCTTTTTACTTGGATTTGTGAGCTGCAACCTCCAAACATCCCTGTGCCGCATCAGGCACTGCAATAACTTATCAGTATTTTCAGAAGAAGCCAATAAGACCCAGAGGAGAAAGCTGTGACTGGTTAGAAGGCCCATCTACTGAATGGAAGCCTGAGGCTTGAAGGTAATTGTCCATCCTGCCTCTAATTCCAATGCCTTTTCTCCCCAGTTCTGTTTTTTAATTTTTTTAAACCATCACAGATAGTCTCTGGTTTATAGCTGAAGAAGATATCTGAGTTCACATATTTATAGCTTTCAGAACAGTAGCCTGTTAGTGATTTTGATAGAATAATATTAGTCTTATTTTTTCTATTTTCTTGATGATAAAAGTAAATGCCAACAAAAGCAAATGAAAAGGTTAAAAAGTGAAAGCTTTCACGGCACCTTCAGGAGAAATGAATGGATGACAGTGACCAATAAAGCACCCTGGTAAATATCACACATCCATCACCCAGCTGTGGCTGTTCATATCTAACAAGAGAGATCCATCTACCACTGTTACAGGTAGATTTTGGTGTCCCAGCAATACTTCCTATAGTGACTAAATTAAATCAACAACAAGCTCTCTGATTGGCTGCATAACTAGGTGAAGAGGAAGGTCCTGATTGTTTTCTAGACTGAAAGTTAGACTGTGATCTTTAGAAACAATGGCATATTTATATTTTAAGCCAATGGGACATCACAAGAACCTTTAATTAGGTCAAGAGAGCAAGAATGACTTTTACTCAGAGGTACCTTATAAAACACCAGTGTCCACAAACTATCTCCGTCTTCCCCCAGACTTCAGATTCCTACTGTTCAGTCTTCCCAAGAAACCAAACTGAAGACCTCTTCCTGGATCATGTGGGATGCCTTACACATGTACAAAAGTATGCCCCAACCCCAGATACATTTTTACACATTAATTTTTTGTTACAATAAATTGCACCTACATCCATGTAGCTACTACAAACTGAAAATGGGCACCATCCCCAATATTCATATTTGTCCTCACATGTCCCACATCAGTTCTCTCCATGATCTCTGCTACACATTGCTTGACTCCATTCTTTCTCTACTTCATCTTAACCTGTTACTACAATAGCCACCTAGGTGGCCTCCTGGCCTCCCCTCTATTTTTCTACCCCCAAGATCTATTAATTATGCTAATTACCTGATTGAATAAAAAATGAATATCACCCAATAGGTCTTCCAAGATCTTCCATGATCTTATTGCCATCAGTATTTCTAAATTTACTTCTTATAATCCATGCTTAAGATATTCTAGAAACAATTTTCTAAATAACAAAAAGTGAGGTGGGTGAGAATGTAAGACACTTGTTTTGCCAAGACTTTAACTTTTCTGTTTGAGATATCTTGAAAAAACTAATTTCTCAGCTTCTCTCTCCTTAGGCATGGAGGATTTGTTAGAAATCCTTTTGCTTAGAAAACATTAACAATATTTTCTGTGAAGAAAGAATGCATCAGCACAAATCAGAATGGAAGAAGTGAGGACAAAGGGAATTAAATTACTTTGCTGAAACAGTAAGGGCAACTGTAATTTTTCTTTGATAATTAGAGACCCAGGGTTGAGAGCTGATAATAATTTGAGCAGTTTCCATGAGAAGGCTGAAGATGGGCTGCTGTGCATTGGATCTTGAATGAATTCAGAGACCCACACATTAAAGACTCATGCTTGGTTTCCATCCCGGGTCACTTATCAGAACATGGTGGAAGTTTCAGGAGATTGGACAGAGAAGAAAGTTTGGTGTGCCCTAGAAGTAGATATTAGGACCCATATTAGGGTTTTTGTTTGTTCGCTTGTTTGTTTGTCTGGTAAAATACCATGACCCCAAGTGACTTATTTTGGCTTATAGTTCCAGAGGGAGAGTGTAACGATGAAGAGACATGACAGTAGATGGGCATGGCTGTTGGAGCAGGAAGCTGAGAGGTCACATATTTATCCACACACAAGAAACAGAGAGCAAACTGAAATGGGGACAAGGCTGTATACTGTTAAAGCCGTTCCTCAATGATGTACTTCACCCGACAAGACTCCACTTTCTCAATCTTCCACAACCTCCCCCAAATAGTGTCATCAACCAGGGACCAAGTATTAAAATATGTGAGCCTATGGGAAACATTTTGCATTCAAGCAAACACAAGACTCCGGGCCCTCTTCTTCCTCTTTTTGTTTCACAGCCCCCTTCAGGTGAGCGGGTCCCCTTGGCCATATGCTCTTACTATGATATTCTGCTTTGACTTGGGCCCCAAAGCCATGGGCTTACTGACCACGTACTGCAGCTCCCAGAATTGCAAGCCAACAGAAATCTTTCCTCTTATTGAGTTGATCATCTCAGGTATTTTTGTCATAGTGACAGAATATTGACTGACAGAGTCAGCCAACAAGGCAGAAGGAGGTCAAACAAACAACAGAAACCACACAATACTTTGGAGACAATGAGTCTGATTCAATTTCCTAGCGTTGCCACCACATCCTGTCTCCTGTGAACCCTGGGATTTCTGTCAGAGTTCTGCCCGCCCCAGCATTGTGTTGATGGTTACTTGTAGAGTAAAGAGCAGGCATCATATTCATGTTCTAGGGACATACCAGAAAGCTGAATGAAGTAGAAGGGGGACCTACCAGAAATCAGTGTTGCCTGGGAACTGAGTGGAAATCAGGAGTGTGGAGCTGGGGCTGGCAGGTGAGTCTGAGGAGTAGAGCACCACAAAATTACTGTAGAGGTCACTGGCTTATGTAGTGATATGGACTCTAGTTCTTGAGTGTATCATTGTGTGCTTGTGTGTGTGCATACACATTTCTGTGTAAGTTGCAATAGATATGGGTGTGGGTGTGCATGCATGTATGTCGGCCAGAGATCAACACTGGCGTTTTCCAACAACTTTCTACCTTAATTGAGGGAGACACTCTCACTGAACTTAGGGCTTGTCAGTTTGGCTATACTGGCTGTCCAGTAAGCCCCAGGGATCTTGCTGTCTCCCCAGTACTGGGATTATAAATATACATTGCCACACCCGGCTTTATATATGTGGGTGCTAGAATCAGACTTGAGTCCGTGTGTTTATATGGCAAATACTTTATTAACTCAGCCATCTCTCCAACCCCTCAATTTCTTTTACTTAGAGTTTATTATTGAAACATATGTGCATGTAAGATATTATAATGAAATCCATAATTACTCATAATAAAATAAAAACATTTAGAGATCACCTAAATCTTATACATGACTATTATAAACAGTTAAGTATGTGACTGTTCTTTGAGAAGCCCACACCCATGCTCTGTGTGCTTTATTCTTCCTTTGAGTGCCTTCTCTATTTTTAAATAAATACCAATTCTGCTTCAAAACAAACAAACAAAAAAAAAACACCACAACACCAAAATTAGAACCCCACAATAACAAGGGAAATTCTGCTAAAATCATGTTTTGAAATCTGCTCTAATATTCTGGTTTTTCAGTTTCCTCAATTGACAAATGTTAAAAGTAAATTACTACCACAGGGAGGAAGGCTTGAAAATTCTCCTACTTATAAAAATGACCCTCTCTCATTTCTGAGTTTGCCTCTGATGCTGTGAGACTACTTGTTTTCCCTCCCAATCACAGAGTAAAGCTCCATTTCTCTGTCCCCTCAGGTTTGGGAATGGCCACAGGATCTGCACTAGGCAATGATGTGCAAGGAAGAGTTCTGAGCACTTTTGGAAGGAAGCACGAAGGACCAGAGTGTGTTTTCATGTTTTGTCTCTGTCTGTGTCTTGGTGATCAACACCATGGTAAGCTGTTGTGTTGACCTGAGGCCCTCACTGAGTTTTCTCAGTGCAGCTCCCTGATAATGCATGGTAGACATACATGCACACAGGAAACAGATCTCTGCTGCTCTTGGCCTCTGAGATTTAGTGCCCAGTCTGTTGAGAATCACTCAGAGAGTGGCCATAGGAAAAGGACTCATAAATGATTATGACTCCAAAAGCAGAAAAAACAGACATTTGAAAAGAACGAAGCAAACAAATTCTTACTAATAATTAACTTGGCTCAAAACCCAAAAATGCATTTACAAAGTATCTGTTTCATTGGTAGGGATGTCCAAGCATATTTGCAGGGAGGTTCATATACAGGATCCAGAGTGGGAAAGCCTAAATGAGGGAAGCAATGAGTGACTTTGGGGATGTCTTCGAGCTGTCATCTAACTTGGGCATGGCAAGGTTATTTCTAGTTGCAGGGCACAATTTGAAGTCAAAGAAGAGCTTTGCTCATTTTGGTTGAAATGCTGAAGAGTTTGTGTCATACAACTGGTCTGCAGTCATTTAATGATTGATGTGGGAAAGCCTAGCTCACTATAGATTGTAACGTTGCTGGGCACATGGCCATGGAATGTATAGAAAGCCAGGCTGTGAGCCATGGGGAACAAGCCAGTAAGCATCATTCCTCCCTAGTCTCTGCTTTACTTCTTGCATGCTAGAGTTCTTACTTAGTTTCCTTCCTGAATGACTGTGATAAAGACATGTAAGCCAATAAACCCTTTTCTCACCAAGTTGCTTTTGGTCATGGTATTTATCACAGCAAACTAGGACACTAAGCAATGCAATGTAGCTTTGGGAAGACTTATGAGAATCCCTTTTTAATTCCTCCAACAGACAGTGGGGAAAAGCTCAATGATTCAGTCATTCCCCAAATAGCTTATCCCCCAAATATAAGGATTGGGATCATCACACTGTGTAATACCATGGATTGAGCTCTTATAATGATCTTGATGAGATCTCTCTACTCCTTCCATCCTTCTCCCTTTATCTGTCTGTCTTTGCCAGTACCTCCTTAGTGACAATCATTTATTACATGGAACAAGAACCAGAAGAAAGCTTATCTGGCCTAGACATAAAAGAAGAGAGTCTCCTGGGACTTCTTCTGTTCAAGGCTTATAACAACTGTGTCCCACCTAATGCCTGAATCTGGCACTCAGAGACTTACTCTTGAAGTGGCTGTCCCTTCTTATAACAGGACTGACCCTAAAAGGGTCATTTTTTTCTTGTTTGTTTTTTTTTCCTCAGGGGCCAGTTTTCTAAGACTTCTGCCCCACATTACCCCACCATCCTATGTTGACTGTGTCTGGCTTCAATCAGACCCTCAGGACATACATCCAATCTAGTAGCCAATCAGGGTCCTACCCAGCCACACACAGGAACTATTCTTGCTATTTTCAGTCAAACAGATCCCTGACACTGCAAACAGACCCTTAACCACAGCTGGAATTCACCTAATCCTGCTTAAAAAGAGCCTGTGAGCTTTTCTTGGAGTGGGGGTCACCATTTTGCCACTTTGTCAGATGGTTTGACCCCAGCATGCTGGAATTTTTTTATAAAAAAAAAAAAAACAAAAAAAAAAAAACCACTCTTGCTGATTGCATACATGACTGGTGGTCTTTGATGGGACTTCTTATAGACCCTAACACTCTCTGCCTTTTGGAGGAGCTCATTAACAGGCACAGAAGACAGATGCAAATAAGAGAAAAGAAATGTAGGGAACCTTTTAAGCATTGCTTGCACAGGCAAAGAGAACTGAAGCCCCCTTGTTTATTGGAAGTAGTACAAACATATTACTTTGATTTCCTGTCATGCTTGGGTTGGTTGCCCCTCCTTCACATGCCAATCATAGCATCCCAGATGTTTGTAAAGTGCTCTCTAGCTTGTGAAGAAAGTGAGGACCACTGAACCCTCCTAGGGAGGATGAGTGGAGCTTGAGAAATTTCCTGTCAGGGTCTCCAGGAGCAGGTACACAACCTTTGATGTGGCTGTGTGTGTGTGTGTGTGTGTGTGTGTGTGTGTGTGTGTGTGTGTGTTGTTTTCCAAGCCAGGGTTTCACTGTGTATCCCTGGTTATCCTGGAACTAGCTCTGTAGACCAGGCTGGCCTCTAACTCACAAAGCCTGTCTCTGCCTCCCAAGTGCTGTTGGGATTAAAAGCATGCTAGGCCTGGTCCTGCTTTTTAAGGTATCAAGTTTCTCTTAATGTAGCTGTTATAAAATTTTGTGTTGAAAATTCTCAGAAGGTGTCCCAAAGGAAGGAAGATACTGAGGCAGATGGATTTTTAAAAATCCTGTTGTCAATTACTTTCTGCCACAGAGCTCTGGTGTGGCTGAGAAGGAAATGCATCTTGGTGAAAGCAAACAGATTAAACTTCCTCAGAAAAATGGAGACAGAGGTGAGATGCCTTGGTGTTACTCAATGAGGAAGTCTTGACACATCTGGGAGAGCTCAGCCTTGCAAAGCTCCTGTAAGCAAAAAGTTCTCACAGCTCTCAGAGGAGCTGAGGCTAGAATCAGAAAACATGTAAGCTTGGCAGATGGTTTGATCAATATTCTTCTTACAGACAAGGGAATTGATTGCATTAGTTCCTTTTCCTATTGCTGTGATAAAGTGGTCTGAGAAAAGTAACTTAAGGGAGAAAAGGTTTCTTCTGGCTTAGTTCAAGGGCATAGTCAGTCCATCATGGTGGGGAGGTACTAGGGGAGGAACTTGAAGTAGCTAGTCACATCCCATCCATGGCCAGGAAATTGAGACCAAGAAGATGCATGCTGATTGGGTCCTTTTCTTTACTTGTACAGACCAGGACCCCAGCCAAAAACTGCAGAAGTGGGCCTTCCCATCTGAGTTAACACAATCATAATAACACCCCACAGACATGCTCTGAAGCCTATTTCTCAGGTGAGTCTAGATTTTTTTTTGTCAAGTTGACAAATCTAACAATCACGATGGTCTAGACATGGCTTCTACAAATCTATTCAGTGTAGTGGGGATCAAAACTCAGTCTTTCTAGAATCTCACCAATTTCATCAATACTACACAAATAGCAAAGATTTCATGATTAAAAAGTATAGAATGGTTATCCGAGCTTATACCCCCATGTTGAAGAATGAAGCTGGATTCTTATCTCATGCAAGAACAGAAAACAACTTTTGGATGAATGACTTAAACATGAGAACCAAACCATGCACACCAAGATGAAATCAGAGAAAATTTTCAGGATATTTGTCTCAGCAATGACTTCTTGGATATTATGCCAATACAGCAATAAAAGCAAAAGCAGACAGACAAAAATATAGCATACTAAAGACCTATACAACAAAGGGACTAATTAATAGAATGGGGGAAATATTTGCCAACTATGTATCTCATAAATGGTTCACTTCATAAGAGAGGAACTCATTCACAACAATAGGAAAATAAATAAACAAAAACAATAACAAATCAGAAAACAACAGTAGCATCACATCTCTGGGTTTTAGCCTTTTCATGGAAAGCAAATGCTTCTGCCCATCTGCCTGCATTGTTCATATAGAATTGTTGAGAACATCAAAATGAGACAAGATTTGTGGCAGCAGTAGAATGACTATAAATGACCTCACAAAAGAAATTGTTAGCCAGGTCAGTAAGATGTCTCTGAGCTAAGAGAAGAAGCAATGGACATATTCTGTGGTGTTGGTTTAAGTGATTTTCCTTTCATGCTTTTAATTCCTTTATTTTTAAAATTAGAAATTCAGAGTGAAATGATTTGCAAATTATGACTGAGCATAGGATACTAAAAATTTTATGACCAACTTGAGGCAAGGCATAGTTTCCTTATAATAAATCAAATAATGCAGATTCCTTGGGGCACTCATGTGAATAGTGCAGTTTTTATAAATCTGTATCACACAAGAACAAAGTATGTGAAATACCTTGTCTTCTGTGCTGTGTAACAATCAATGTGTTGGCAGCATCTCTGTAGCTCTCATTATGCCTGGTAGACCTAAACAATGCCTAAAGTCCTAAAGCCTTACGGAAGTTGGCCAGGCAAATTATTTATGTAGCTCACCAAAGGCTTTGTGGTGAGGGCTGATCCCCCAGACTCTCACTCTCCTTTCTCTTTTATGCTCTCTATGTTCCTTATTTTCTTGGGGTTTTATGCACCTTTAGTTCTGGTGAATTCAAAGCTGTGCATAGTTTACCTGCCTGACCTATCAGTTGTGAGGTATCAGAAGGGCAAAGAGAGAAAAACTGTCCCAATTCTGCCCATAAGGAGTCTGAGCACAGAGATCCAAAGTGAAGATAGAAGAAGAAAGATACTGAGCTGCACTCACCACCTGTCAGATCTGCAGCTGGGGCCTTTTCTAAGTGGTTTGTAGTGGTTAAGTTATTTTTATTCCAATGGATTTGTATTATCTTCAGTTTGCGAAGTTTAGGTTAAAAAAATTACCCGGGGGAAATGGTGAAGATGGGAATTTTGCCACACTGCCTCAGCTCCAGGAACATTTGAATAGGCCAAGTATTAGCAGAGCTTATAAAGTACTTAACCCTAAGAACCATTTAGAATTCAAAGAATCCCTAGCAAGTGAGTCATCTGGTCAACCTCCCAAGCAGCAAGGAGTTCTCCTATTCCGCTATTCTGACAAGTCAGCTAGTCACTCTGTCACCCTGTGCTCTTCAGGCCCCACTGTTATAACCAATTACTCCATTTGTTTCCATATAATTTCCATTTTCCATGATGAATGATGTTCTATACCAAGTCACTGCATAGTCTCACGGCCAACCTTCCATCTTGGCTATCCTAAGGTAAACTGCCCACTTCTTATATTTTTTTTAAATAAAATACAATATATATTTATTCCTTGAAAAATTCATACACATATGCAATGTATTTTGATCATATGCACCATCTACTACATTTCTGTAGCTTCCCCTAGGAGCTCCCAGGCCATCACTATTTCAATTTCATGTCAGTTAAAAAAATAATAACTATTATTATTATTACCCTATGAATCCAATTAGTGCTGACCACATGTGCATGGATATGAAAATCCATTGTAGTATGGGCAACCTACTAGGGACTGCACCCCTAAGGAAAATTGACGCTCCTTCCTTCATTAGACCCTCTGCTAGGAATTGTGCCTCCAAAGCCCCTGCTTCTATCCATGCTGGAATTCTGATAGGCTTGATCTAGTGGAGGTCTTGTGAAGGCAACCACAGCCACACCATGCCTTTTTATCTGCTCTCAAATAAGCATGGGTACAAGACACCAATGGTAACTTTCAAATAGGGAACACTTTGAAAAGCTGTGAATATAAAGTGTTCTGAAACTCCAACTGTCTAGTAAAGGATACAAAGTCAATACCCTAGCAGAGCCTGAGATCCCAATTAAAATCAAACTGCTTTCCTGTAGAAAACTACAATCAATGAACATAAATTCTACCTTCAAAACACCTAAGCAAAGGTTTCAAGAGCTCCTTTATATACCATTTCATTCTTTTATTTATTCATCCTATGTTATTTTACTCTTCTTTAGTGAAGGGCTTTTTAAATGGAGTTTCTGATGTGTTAAAAGACAACAAAATCTTCCTTTTTAAATTTGTATTGAAAATAGATTTTCCCCTCATATAATAGATACCAATGATAGTTTCCCCTTCCTCCCTTTCTCCCAGCTCTCCCCACCTCCTCTCTCCCCTAGATCTACTCCCCACCTCTCCATTTCTTCTTTAGAAAAGAACAGGCTTCCAAGAGGTGATAGCCAAACAGGACAAAACAAGGTACAACAAGACAAGTCAAAAACACTCCTATCAAAGCTGGACAAAGCAACCCAACAGTAGGAAAGTGGTCTCAAGAGCAGACAAAAGAGTCAGGCACACCTGCTCCCATTGTTAGGGGGTCTCACAGGAACACAAAGTTAGTAGCTGTAACAGATATGCAGAGGACTTGGTGCAGACCAATGCAGGCCCCGTGCTTGCCCTTTCAGTCTCTGTGAGCCCATGTTGGAAGAGGAGGAGGAAAGACTGTAAGAATCACAGGGGATTGGGGACACCACGAGAACATGATCCACTGAATCAACAATAAAATCTTTTAAAGTTCAGTAGTTATATCAATTCTAGAGATAATCTATTGGACAGAATGAGTACATAATTCCAATATTGCACTTTGTTTAGCTAGTAATATTGCTATAGTATTATCTTTCTGTGAATATTTATTATAGCACTGAGAACTTTGAGTATATTTCAGATGGCCTGAGCTTATATGATAAACTGAAGACCTAAACTCTATTTATAATACTGTTGCATCAAGAAAAAAGAATATTCTAAGTGCATGTAAGTTAACAAAAGGAACACCTGGAATATTATCATTCATAAACTGAAAATAAGTGAAATTTTATTCCAAGGTTCTTCTTATCACCTGGCATCAGCATATTTGATGACTTCATGGTAATATACCTCAGAAAATAAGCTTAGAAGTAGAAAATAGTTATTTTGGTTCATGGTCTCAGTCCATGGTCATTTGGTCTTTAAGTCTGTGGGAGGGTATAGCACAGTATAGCAGAAGCATATGGGGCAGGGGGTTGGGGGATGAGGACTCACTGCATGTTTCACAGGAAGCAAAGAAAAGAGAAGAAAAAGAGAGGAAGGAGCTGGGATCCTAACATAACTTTCAAGAACATGTCCTCAGTGACATCCTTCCTTCAAGCTGGCTCCACCCAGTGCCTCCCAAAGATACCATCATCTGAGTACCACACCTTCAACACATAATGTTTGGCAGAGGGACACACTTAGGATCTAAACCATAACAGCATATAATGTTTTCTTTGTCATCCATCCTTTGATGGACACCTAGGTTGCTTCCATATCTTGACAATGTAGGTAATGTTGCAATAGACATATGAATGTAGATGTCTCTTTAACACATGGAATTTGTTTTGTTTTGTTTTAGTTATATACCCCCATAGTGGAATTGCTGGTAGTTAATCATAAATCTTAGTTTGTTTTAGTGTCTTTGGTTGTGTGGAAGTTTGGACTTTTACATTTCATGGAATTCTGACTCAGGATCTCAATTCATGAGGTTACAAAGAGTTGCCAAATAAATGATTTGTGCATGGCAAGAGAGACCCAGACGAGAGTGATAGTCTGTTTAGCAATGATTGTGTTCTCAAAACTTTAGCAGCTACCTAGTGTTACTTACAAATTCCTTTGTGAGTCACATACCAAAGCAATCAAAGCAATACTCTGTTTACAGAGCATAAGAGCATATCCCCGCCCATGAAGGTGACTTTGCAAATTTCTACAATGCTATGCAAGGTTCATGCAAGGCTCCTTTCCATAGATCAAAGATCCAGAGAGCCCTTTCTTTCTTTCTTTCTTTCTTTCTTTCTTTCTTTCTTTCTTTCTTTCTTTCTTTCTTTCTCTTTCTCTTCCTTCCTTCCTTCCTTCCTTCCTTCCTTCCTTCCTTCTTTCCTTCCTTCCTTCTTCCCTCCCTCGCCTCCTTCCTTCCTTTCTTCCTTCCTTCCTTCCTTTCTCTTTCTTTCTTTCTTTCTTTCTTTCTTTCTTTCTTTCTTTCTTTCTTTCTTTCTTTCTTTCTCTTTCCTTCTTTCTCTTTTTCTTTTTTCTATAGCCCAAGGTAGTCTGGACCTCACTGTGTAGTCTGCTTGGCTTCAAACTCATGGTCATCCTATCTCAGGTTTCCAAATGCTGTGTACAGAAATAATTCATCTTACCCAGATGCAGAGAACACCCTAAAAGCAAAACTTTTAGCTAGGTAAGATGGTACATGACTGTAGTCCAGCACTTGGGATGTTTAGGCAGGAGAATAATGAGTGCAAGCCAAGCTTGGTCTACTTACAAGGACCCCATATTAAAACATTTCTTAAGCTTCTAGCTAAAGACAGAAATAGAAGGCAGGTAGATCTCTATGGCTTTTTAGAAACTTATACCAAGGCAATTTAGATCTGGGGTGCAGGGTCCTTGTATCATGAGGAAACCTTAGTATTTGCCTCCTAATCATCTGGCTATAGTAATACATAAAACTAGAAAAACTTGCTATAGAAAATGCACGACTTTGTTAAAAGAAAAGAAAAGGAAATAAAAGGGAGCAAGAAGAAAAGAGCCAGCAGGGCAATTCTGTGAAGAAAGTAGTTTCTTGCTGTCTAATTATGAGTTCTTGACAGTCTCAGAAAGGCATATAAAAGGAAAGCCACCATCTTGAATAAAAGAACACCCAAGGTGACTAGTAGCAGGAAGGCTCTCAGAACGAGAGAAAGTTACCAGACTGTGGGACCTAGACCTGCTAATTAGCAACCTCAGGTGTGTTTTATTTTCACAGTAATCCAGCTCCCCAGTTAAATGACCCAACTTTAGACTCTGCTGGTACTCTACGGCCCAGTTATGACAGGCTTGAAATGGAAACCCAAACCACTAAGTTACCAGAGAGAACAAGGACAAATCAACCCAAGAGCAGCACAAAGCTAAAATGACCTGATTTACAAGGGAGGCTCATTCTCCATCCTTACCATTCTGCACCAGTATATAAGGTGATGCCATGCAGGTAGTTCTTTCCTTCTTAGTGCCCACCCTACTGTCAGTGTGTCTGTGGCAGGCATGTATCCCGACTCATTGGACTCAAAATCAGTAAGAGAAAACTACTTTTATCTTTTATTACAACTCTGATCAATAGACAATGCTTGACTAGGACTCTGAATCTAAGAGGCAGAGAGTTGATTTATCATTGAGGAAAGGGTATGCTTTCTTGGTAGCACTTGCAAGGGAGAAGGTAAGGGAATGCACGGGAGGAAGTGTGTGGAAGGGGAGAGTAGCGGTAATTCCACAAGGCATTTTGCATTGTAGCTAAACCTAGTTCAGACTGTGGGTCTCTCTCATAGCTCTGAGGACTTGGTTTCTCTTTTATGAGGGATAAGTAAAAATAATTTCTCCTTACTTCAAAGAAAACACACACACACACACACACACACACACACACACACACACACCCTAATCAAAGGGGCCCAATAAGTGAGAGTATTGGATAGTAGCCTCACAGAAGGGTCTTAAACTAATAAGGACATGATTTTTCTCTCTCAAGTGAATTACAGACATTGCTTCAGCCTTCCTTGTGACTATATAGTACTTGGATGATTCTGAAGATATAAGTTGCTATCCTGGGCAGAGCAGATTATCCTTATAGGTCACTGTAAATTTTACAAAACAGTCCATGAGAGGAAAGGTCTGGGTTGGTCTCATCCACCCTTGCTCATGGTGAAAATTATTAATAAGCATTTATCATCCCTTGTCACCTACAAGAGAAGCATTAGCCACAAGGAGGCGTGGGAATGGTTACAGAGGGTCATAAACTGCTCATGGGATGAAGTGAAAACAGGGTCTGGTGGCCCAAGGAAAAGTTCATGAATCATGAAAACCCACAGAGAAAGCTGCTCTAGACAAAGAGGAACTGGGGATATATGTCACCCCCACAGAAGACCTAAGTAAAAGACCAAGATAAACAGCAAGGCAGACTGGATACCAAGATGCTACAACCAACTTAGACCTATATATAAAGTCTCTATGACTCCTGGTCTCATAAAAGCTCAGAGTCACTATCTAGGCAGAAAGTGCTGAAACATCTCAAGTCACCCCTTGCCTCCCACATGTACCCAGTGACATGTGTTTAAACAATATGATTGATTACTCTGCATTTTGCCTTGTCAGTCACCACAGAGTTAATTACACATTATTCTTGAGCATTATTATATATAATGGTATGGCAAACCATGCTAAATTTAATGGCCCTTAGCATTCAGCTATTAATTTGACAACATGACCACATCAGCACTGATGTGTTGGTATGGGCCTTCCTTATCAAGGATAATTTATATCACTGAGCATACTGGCTGTCTCATTCTTCTTCTTGCTGACTCATTATTCACTCTGATATAGGCGATGACTCAGTCAATAAAGAAGAAATAAGTGTAGTTTGATTTTCCTTAATCTTTTATAAATGCTGATCATGAAACATTATGGATTTTATAGCACTAAGATACAGTCTAAAATAAATGTGGGCTCATTGTAAAACTTGCCAAAATGGAAAGAGAAGACAGATGTTGGAGGTCACTTGTACCCAACTGTGGTCTCTCTAAAAGGATACCAGCTAGGTAGTCCACCAACCCTGAAACACTCTTATTTCCACCACTCAAAGTACCCAAGTGGCCATTCACCTGTCTAAGTGTATCTTCTGAGAAGTCTTCCCTGGTTATTGTACTTGGTGAGGCACCTGTACTGTGCTGGGTCCTCCAGAAGACAACTCAAGACAATGATACATGTGAAGGTGCTTCTGGAAGCAACTTCCTTAGGAGTGGAGATTTAGGTCAGAGCAGGAGAGGAGACAAACAAATCTTAGAAAAGAGTTTTGACTCCAACTCTCAAGTATATCCCCAAAATGTGAATTCTCCCCCTGGAATTGAACTTTTTTGGGGGATGGGGATGGGGATGAAACATAGTCTCACTCTGTAGCCCAGCTGGCCACAAGCTTACCATAATCCTCCTGCTTCAGTCACTCAAGTGCTAGGAAACACCAGTTCTACTTCAGGATTGGACACTTAAGCCCCACTGTGTGTCATTCACTGATAAAGGGATACTCCAAGCCTTTTAATTCAACACATGCTGTGAAGCTGTCTTGGCAGCCTTAGAGCAGTCCTCCAGCTGAGATATTGGTGCTAAGTGTTAAACAGAAATAATGTAGGGGCAAGGGTGCCATTACATTCCAAAGGAATCCAGTGTGAAATAGGTGAGGCATATTGATAGTATCTGTCTCAATGACACTGAAAACATTCTTAGAGTACTTGAAGATGATCTATGATAAAATCTATCACATTGTTTTATAATTGCTTAATCATCTCTCTTTCCTATAGATTTTAAGTCTCACCATGGTATAAACCATAGTTTGTTCATAATTTATCAACAGTAACAAACCTAGTACCTGGCACATGGTTAGCCTTCACAGTCTTCAAAAAATATCTGTGAAATCTCAAACAGGGAGAAGAATGGTGTGTGTGTGTGTGTGTGTGTGTGTGTGTGTGTGTGTGTATGAAGAAATGAGGCAAGAGGTTAATTAAAATGGATGGAATATAAATAAGCCCCTTGGAAATCTACTGTTTAATAACTCAATTTAAAAACAGAAAAGAGAGCTTGAAGGCAGATTCCCCTGAAGATTACACAACACCAGTCATAAGTAATAGGTTACAAGAGAAACAAAACAAAATAAAAACCTAGTGCCAGGTGCAGGATATCTCCATAGGAATTGTTGATGAGAGAGACCCAAGGGAACCTCCAAGCAATGCAGGTCCTTGCTTTTTCTTGGTTCCCCACAAGAACTAGTTGATAAGACCCTAATGCAGAAGACTCCTCACACTTTGGATACAAGATAGAGAGAAATTAAGCAGGTACTCAGCTTAAAGCTTCTGCTTTGCTGGCTAGTTTTCAAGGTGCTGGATGGTGCTATGCTGAGGTAATAAATAAATCAATGGTCTTACCCAGCTATAACCATAATACCAACATGCCTGGCCAAATATACCTAGTATTGCAACAGTGGCATGATTGTTATAAGGTAACCAACTGTTCTATGATTGAATTTGAGGTCTGCTTCACAAGAACAACACTACACTACACCAAAAGAATATACATGTCAGTGGAATAGCTAACAACCCTACTATTCAATATTATCAGTCAGGAGGCAGAGGCAAAAAGATCAAGAGTTAAAAGTCATTTTCAGCTATATAGTGAGTTGATGGCCAGCCTGGGCTAAGTGAGACCCTGATTTAAAAAAAAAAGTTAAAATATTAAGCACCTAAGATACATAAAATTCTATATTAGTGGTTATACATAAAATTATAGGTGAAATGGAAGTGTTTGCTGCCTCGTGGAAATAAACATTTTCAAAGGAGATAGGAATTTGTTGAGCAATCATGAAAGGTTTATCATCCTTTCATAGTTCAGGCCCCATTGCAACCTTTATCCTAAACTGAGCTTTCCTAATCAGCTCTCTTGGAGGATATTCAATCACACTGTGAACCTGGAGTTAGCATTTGCATTAAGGAGGCTGAGTTAGTTAGCAACTAGTTGACAGAAAGTAATCATTGAGCATCAGAGGGCATCTGAAAGAGACAGAGAGACACATCAGAAGTAGTAAGGAGGGATTTTGAGTGGCACAGCTTTTTGATTGTTTGTTTTGGCAGAGCAAAGGAATGGGCTTTTGGTGAGTCGCCAGCAAGGAGAGAAGGTTAGCTAGGTGCTACTCAGCCCCTCTGAGCTAGCAGGTTTTCACCTTAGCCTTTGACTCTCGAGTTTTATTTATAAATAGAATGACAGAGATTTAGTTAAAGCTACCTTTATTGGCAGTGACAGGGCTGATGCCTGGGGGAACAAAATTCTCACTAGGCTTGGCCTGAGCAGCTGGGCTGCTGTCAGAGAAACAGGCTGGTAACTGCAGAGTCACAATTGCTGGCTGAAATAGCAATAGATTAAGGTTCAGCCACTGCGCTGAACATAAAACAACAGCTCTATTACAGACACCTCGCATGTTTCCTCAAACTCCTAGATGAACCAGATGGTGTCTATTCCAATCCCACAATACTCTGTGTTAAATGCACATTCTGGCATTGCACCTACTAGACAGTATGCTTTGTTTATTTGGGCTAATTCAAAGAGATACCTTCATTTTCATATCCCAATACTATGTCATTTTTTTCTACATAGCAGACGCTCAATAATATTAATTGAATAAACAAAAAAGTGAAATCTGATGGCCAGTTTCATCTAAATGCAAATATACATATACAAGCTCCTTCGTTAAATAATATGGGGGAAGATAATGTATTATTATGCCCCAAACAAAAAAAAAATATTCACAGTGTACCTTAGTAGGAACTGGCCAGAGTAAAACAAATAGATAAACAGGGTGAGAAACTGAAGGAATGGTTACCCTTAGCTTCCTGCATGTGCCAATCCTGTACTTAGAGCATCCTGAGAGTGAGTTGCTACTTAAGTTGGCAGTTGGGATACCTCATCCTATTAATATGCTCTGCACATTTACATGTCAAAATCTCTGAGTCCCTGAAAGAGTCAAAATGGTTTGACTTCTGTCCTAAAGCAACTCAGATGTATTTGAAGATGCAGTCCTTTGGTTATTAATACCTAATAACCTCCTATAGAATTGGCACTTTGTGAAATAAAATTTAAAATGCATTTCTGCTAAGTAAGTGAATACATTCTGATTTTTTTTTACATTTGCAAGTAGTAGCCTTGATGTAGAGAATGGATTTTTGATGGAAATGTAGGTCCATTTCTCAAAAGCTACCTTTGAAAACATACTGAATGTTATGACAGTGTCTAATTAAGTTTCCACACTTTTGCTGGCATCTCAAAGTAGTTATTAGAGGAATGGATACAGGGAAGGCCATTCCCATTGATGAATAGATGGTTTTTAAGCTCTGGGAAAACTAGATGTGTTACATATCCTCAAAGACAAATAAAGCTATTGGTGTGTCTACTAATAGGAATTGGATGAGAAGAAAAGTTCAATTACTGGGGTAATAGGCTGATGAGATAGGTCAGTGACCCTACTTAACACTGTCAAAAGCTTGTTCTCTACGTGTCCATCTTACAAATACATGTCTGACTTTATCTCAGTGGAAGGAATGGGTGTCATCCTGGCTGGTTCATGGACTAAAATCCTATCTCTTAGCGAAGTGTTCTTCAGGGACTGCTTGTAATAAGAGGGGAATTGATTCTTTTTGACAAATAGAGAGTCCCTGGTAGAAATTGTAGGCTTAACAACTGAGTGTAAATTTTTAGTTTTCTCATGTCATGTGGGACTTCCAAACTGTCTTACACACACAAGCTAAGGAAGCAACATAATTCAGTGAAGTTGCCCATGAATAGCTGAACCAAGATAGGAAGGCTATTGGGATGAAAAGACACCATCTCAGTAAATAAATAAATAAACCTTCTTTGAAAAGAATATTAAGGGTTAGGGAGACAGTTAAGTTAGTAAAGCACTAACTTAAAACATGAAAACCTGAGTTCAATCCACAGATCCCACATTAAAGAGAGAGGAAAAAAGAAGCAAAAACAAAAAAAACAAAGCTAGCCAGGTGTGGTGTTGCACACTCACTTCAACACTGGGCAGACTGACACACTGGGTCCCCAGAGCTTGCTGACCAGCCAGCCAAGTCTACTTGGTGAGCTTCAGACCTATGAGATTCCTGCCTCAAAATATAGAGGGATGGTTGCTGAGGGACAGCAGCCGAGGTTGACTCTGGTCTCTGCACACAAACACACAGGCACACAAGTTCATCTGCATAAAAATGCACACCCATACACATAATATACCCTTCCACAAGAATATTATTGGATTATCCTAGACTTTGTTTTCTATTATTTAGAGAGTGGTCGGAGTAAGCCTACACAAAGCTCCAGTCAGTCATTCTCAATTAGACCCAAGGATTCAGATCTGATCAGGTACAACTGCTACCCTACAAAAAGCACAAGTGAGAGAATCCCAAAGGTTAATTGGGCCCTGGAAAGTCCTGGACATCAAGGGTTTAGAGCTATTGTGCTCACTGATAAATAAGATGTGCAGTCCAAGCAAGTCAGTGAAACATTACAGACACTAGTCCTGGGCAGGGATCAAGATAAATACCAGTGATGAAATGAGGTTTACAACCAGGCTTGGACCTGGTCCTTACAAAACTGTTCTGTGTGGTCATTTTGTGTGATTGGATAGAACTAGTAAGTTTCCTGTGCTTTTAGGATCTGTTTTCCCCCTTTATTGAGAACCTCCAATTCTCAAATACCTATGGTAGTTGTATTGACACTAATTAAATGGGAGAAGTGAATAAATGAGCTTATGTCAGAAAGACACAGTAATCAACTTGCCTGACTATGCCAAGATTTCCTCCTGGCTATTAGGGAATGTCATATTGCCAGCTTGTGGTTTCCACACTGATTAAGCCATACAAATGAAGTCATCTGTTCTTTCTTGGCCTTATAGTGCCTTTTCCCCTTCAGGGACCCAATAGGAGGTTGTATCCAGGCATCAAATTATAGCAATCAATAAACCTTCCACAGCATGGCTCATTTAGAGTAAGAGACATGGGCATTTTGCTAGAAGAAACAATGATTACCTGTCATGGGATTCAAGAATCATTGTGTTTATTAGAGGTCAAGAGTACGGGCTCTCTGTGGCCACATGCTAAATTGCCCTTGGGTCCTCAGTCTATCCTCTGTGGAGTCTCAATTTGTGAATGGTGCACTCAGTTATACAAGCTAGTTGTTTCAGGACCATCTTCTGTTGCATCTTCCTTCTTTTCTTCTCCCACTGCCCCAGCACTTGCTCAGATATTGAGACCTCTAGCTTCTATTTCCTTGGCCCTTTCATAGTCTTTCCAGGGCCATGTATTTCCCTTCAGTCCTCAGTGGGCTTCTGTTCCCTTCAATCCCTTCTTCAATCTTCATTTAAGAGGAAGAACAAACTTTCTAAGTTTGCTATCTTAATATGTAACTCCTGTATTTTAAATGTTTTTTTCTCTCTAAATTGTCTACACACAGAGATAATCCAACAACAAATTCTATTGAATACTCCAGCACTTGAAAAATACTGACATAAAGTGATTTTGTAAAAATATAAGTAAAATACATGAAGAGATGTGTTAGCAATTTAGAGTGTTCAATGTGCTTACCAAGGACTGGAATTCAATTCCTAGCACTTGGCTCAATTAGCATGTAAGAATGCCCTCAAAGTTACATAAAACATGGCAGATCCTCAACAAAAATGCATTCAGTGGTGAATAAACAGGCCATGTGTACAGGGAAAAATAACAGTGTTTCATCAGAGGCTGAAAATAGTGTGCCTTGCACCCCAGCAATCAACTGGATTGTCCTATATTCTTCGATACCTCTACGCTGGCTAGGAACTGTATTTACTTGGACATTCTCTCAGTCCAACTACCTGTCAGGTCTCAGATCAAATATGAGGTTCTCAAATAGGCCTTATATCTATAAACTTTCTAGGAGACGGTGGCACAGTCTGAGCCAGGGCATAGTGACTGGTAATGAAGATCGACAAACCTTGCCTCCTTGCTTTGCCCACACAGCCATGGGAGTTTCAATCTTCCTAAAGAGCACTGAAGTATAAAGTTGCAAAGGTTTAGACAAGTATTATGGAGCCCTTGATGATTATCTGAACCAGCCAACCCTCCCAGGGTCATAAATCTCCAAGAAAGATTCTAAGAATGACACACTTCACTGTGAAATATCCCGTAGCATGCCTACAATCTACCCAAAAACCATGTGTGTGACCTAGCCTAATAAAGTCAACACCCCCACTATTTTTTACTTTGGATACCAATGTCTTTGATGAGTAAAAATTTTAGGATACCATTTGCCCAATTATAGCCTTGCTCCACTGAACAATCACTAAGGACTCAAGATGGTCTGTGAATGTTGTTTTCTGTCTGAAGTTAGGACTTTTATTAAATTGAAGACTTTGTGAGTATAAGCCAGAATATAATGGTAACTCCCGCCTTCATATCATATACCATAGAACCCTGGGTCTTCTGACCAGCAAACACATGCAACAAAAATGGCAACATGTTTACTTCAAGTGTGACTCTTGTGCTCCACTCCACACAACAGAATCAGAGCCTTTAGAGGCAGGGACTAGAAATCTGAAATTTAGCAATCTCTTCTTTGGGAATTCTAAATTCCTGCAGGTGAAGAATTTTTATCATTGTCCCTACAATGCAAACCAATCATGTTGCCGATGAAGGCTGAGACCTAGAGAGGTGAGAAATCCTGCTCAATCAATGTCTTGTAGTCAGCTAACATCAAATGCTCTATGGAGACATGAGTCTGTGGTTCCCAAGGTCTGTCCTGGAGTCACAGAATCCTCCTCCTCTTTTGAGGCACTCACGGTGGCACAGCACAAGGTCCAGAGGAGATTGCTTCAAGGCTCATGAGCATCGCCAAGGTACAAGATCTTAAGGCAAAGGACTCAGCTGGACAAATTACATTCCAGTTCCATGCAGGATGTAGATAAGATCAAGGAGAAAGTACATTTGCATAATCTAGTTGTCCCCTTCAGACACTGGATGCTCTTTTACTCGGTCCTCACATTACGCTTAGGAGAGACTCTGATATTAGTCATTTGTTCTTCTGTGTAGATAAAGAAGTGTTTTACTTGCATATGCCATGTACTGGGTGCTATTTTATTATTTGCTCTCAGAAGGATGCCTTTCTTGACTGTCCGTAGTAGAAACTCCTAGACAACCTTTTGTTTCCATTTTTGGCATTTGTGCTCTGTGTGACTCTTATTTATTTGAACATCTGTCTGTCCCCTGCACTCAGTTATCAGCATTTAGAAGGAAGAAGCTAAGTCTTTCACTTTTCCATCCTGATTGCCAGCATAATTCCCCATCTGCTGCTGTTGATGAACTCAAGGGGGTGGGGTGAGGAGAGGGGAATCTAAAGTGTGCTGTGATCAAGGACCAGACAGGAAGCCCCTTCAAGGAAGAGATGGTCACAATTCACAGTCCTTCATTTCAAGGCCTGGAGATGGGACCTGTCCATTGTAGCAAGTGTCTGCTTGTTGACACCTTACTGGATAGCTGGTTTTCTCCTTTCCCCTTTTCATTCAGTCCACCGGATGTGCTACCCAAAGCCATGGCATGTCTTTCTTCCTTAGTTACCCTCTCTAGAATGATTTCCACAGACAGAGCAATGCTGTGCTTCACCAAGGCTCCCTGTCTAGGCATCTCTTAATTAAATCAAGCTGAAAATCAAAACTGACCATCACAAATATCATTCTGACTTTTGCAATGAATTAGATGGGTAGATAGAGGCAAGCTAAAATGCAGCTGACTAGTCAGTGAAAGGGGGACTTGAATGGCATTCTGAATGATTCCAAGAGCTGTTGCTGTCTGCAGCAGGTCCCCAAGTTCTCTTTCACCATCAAAATGTTCCCTTCCTGCAGGTTGCTGGTATTTTTAACCAACTCTCTAATTCTGGGAAAGGAAGTTCTGCCCCATTACTGCAAATGCAGTGAGAGAAATGAAAAGACAAATTGAGAGCAGATTTAAAGGAAAAGGTACTGAAAGCCACAGCCAGGAAGCCTAGAATCTATAGATGGAGCAAGATATTGGAACAAGTTGATGTAAGTGGTGCTGACCCTACCCTGAAAATAGCTCACTATTCAAGATCCTATGTATTCAAGATACCATGTATTCAAGTTACTATGCTACTATACAGATCTAAGTTTCAGGACTAGAGAAAGCTCCATCAATTTGAACACATGGCATTGGTTATAGAACATGACATAACTTCAAGATAGCAGATGAGCTGTCCATACATCACTGGTATTCATGCCCTAGATTCCTTGTGTTTCCTCTAGAGGCATATATCAGCATATGAGGACTGGCCAGGGAGAGACAATGGGTGGTGAGTGATGGTGGACAAACTCACTAACAAGGTCTGCCCTGGGAATTAAACAGTGATGTCACATCCAATATTTACAAGTTTTTGAAGCAGATGCTTGTGGCAGAACCTCCCCTACCCCCTTTTTTTAAAAGACAGGTCTTACTATGTAGCCCTGGCTGCTCTAGAACTCATTATAAATATTAGACTTGCCTCAAACTCACAGGGATTCACCTGCCTCTGCCTCTGCCTCTGCCTCCTGAGTGCTGGAATAAATGGCATAGGCCACCACACCATGCCCAAAGGCTTCTCTTAGATGCTAGAATTTGTTCATGACCATGAGGCCATTCACTTACTCATTTACATTTACACACACACACACACACACATACACACACACACACACACACACACACACACTTTCCTGTGTAACTACTATTGTCAGGTATGGTGTTAAATAATGAATTGTGGTACTTTTTCCCAGTATAAGTTGGGTAGTGAGATCAGGGAATGGGAGGTGCCACTTTCAAAGTAGGTACAAGGTAACTATAGGAGATGAATAGATATTCTTAAGGGATCCAAGTGGGTGAGCAGCTCGAGGGTGTGAGAATGAGTACTGATGTGGTTTGGGAGGGCAGAGGCAACATTGATCACAATGAAGATGCATGAATTCATTTCTAAAACTTGTTTCTAATTGAAAAATAATTGTATATATTCATAAGATACAATGTGATAGTTGATCTACATATTCATTGTAGAGTCAATCAAGATAATTAGCATATTTGTCATCTTATGCATAGGAGTTTTTGCAGTGAGAATTAAGAAAAAAATCTGTTCTTTTCACAGTTTAAAATGTCCAAGTCACTCATTTCCTTGCTTATTACATGTTTCTTTTAGAAAACTGCATTGGTCCTTCAGTTCTTCACCTGCATGCTCTAAAGGTCTGGGATTTCTTTCTTTTTTTCAGTTTTTTGAGACAGGGTTTCTCAGTGTAGCTTTGTGCCTTTCCTGGAACTCACTCTGTAGACCAGGCTGGCCTTGAACTCACAGAGATCCGCCTGGCTCTGCCTTCAGAGTGCTGGGATTAAAGGCATGCACCACCACCTCCTGGCAGGCCTGTGATTTCTAAGAGCATGGAAAGAAGGTGTAGTTGGGAGAGTAGGAATGCTCCTATACGGTCTAAGGCTAGGCAGCAGCATTCTAAGCTGGGGACATATGGTGAGTTGATGAGTTTCAGGAGATGGCTGATAGACTGGGGATGGCTGTAGTGCAGCAACTCTCAAACCAAAATGTGTCTGGATCTTTTAAGGTTTTTGGAAATTAATTCTTTTATTTCTTCAGATTATAATATAATTATATCATCCTCACCCCTTCCTGTTCTCCCTCAAAACCATCTCACATACCTCTCCTTGCTTTCTTTGAAATTCATGGCCTCTTTTTCATTAATTGTTGTTATGTGCACACATCCATACCACATCCCCATATATATATATCCCTAAATATTTAAGTCCATTCCTAGAATTTCTGGTCAGTATGTCTGAGACATGGCCCTGGAGTCTGCAGTTTTTATAACTCTTTAAGTACTGCAGGTGGTCTGGGGAGAACACACTGACACTTGCCTACAGTGTCAGGAATGGGAGAAGAGAGTCACAGTGGTTAGGTCCCTGTGAGCCTGCCACTTTAAGAAGAGGACAACACACACACACAAGTGAAATACACTCTCAAGATTCTTTCTAGTTACTAAGTACAGACTGGCTTTCTAATTTTTGCTGACCCTAAAGCTCCCATCGGGCCAATAAAGGTGGTCTTTAAAAGTCTACCCAATGTCCCAGCAAATGCAAAATGTATATCCAAATTGAATACATCATGTGATTCCCATGGTGACCCTACTATTGGTAGACACAAGACCTTGCATGTGATGACAGGGGACTCTAAGAGCTTCTACCCCAAATCTATTTGTAATCTTACCTGGTTGGGTAGCAAACCTGGCTTGCTTTTTTTCCCCTACAGAATAAAAGGCAATCAGTGCCTGGATACTGCCTGAAACAATGGCTGCCACAGCTGTGCCCCAAATTAGCTTTCTTTGTGCAGCTGGGTACTCTAAAAAGAGGGGAATCACTGTGAACAATTCTTTGTGACTATGGGGAAGCTGTGTGGAAGAGAGCACTGAAGGGCCATGTATTTCAATGATGAAGTTGGCAAATCAGTGGATAGGAAAGGGCCTGGCAGAAGAATTAACTAAATGTTGCTAGTTGTCACTGTATGACATTTACAAAGTCAGTAGACATTGCTCTGCTGTGAAAGTCACAATATGACAGGTATCATAGGAAGAGACATGGGGGGGGAAGGGAGGGAGAGGAGGAGGATGGAGGGATGGAGGGAGGGAGGGAGAGAACACTGATATCCGGAAATGATAAACTGCAGATTCTTTATATCCAGCCAAATATCTACACCATCTTATTCAGCTCTCCAACAACCTATACATTTTCGTTGTATAGGATCAGAGTAACTGAGGAACTTGCCAGCCTCCACCAGCTTGAAATGTATTCAAAGGTGTGCCAAATTTCCAAGGCCCTCTAATCCCATCATGTTAAATGCTGTCAGTCCTTCTCACCCTTGTCTGATACTAAGAATCATAGAGAGTGTTTGTTATTCAAGTAGATAACAAGATCCCTGCAAAGACTGAGGAAATCAGAATTTCCGAGGGAGGATCCTGAGTACCTGCCTGCTGAATATGTACTCTAGGTGGCTCTTCTTCTCAGACCATTTAGAGGGCACCATGCAATGCATCCCAGTGTCTTGACAGGTGGCAGGAGACTGAGAATCAGGTAGGAGGGATGAGAGATTAAGGAAGTGGACTTGACAAGACTGTGGTTGCATGGAAGACAGCCTTTCGTTCTAGCAGTTTCTGTCCAAAGTTATGCAGGTTATAAACTACAGCCTTGCATCAGTTCCCTTGTTTGCAAAAGCAGTGAATGGCCACTCTACCACATTCCCTTGGGTTTGAGAACCACAGAAAGCTTTTGCTGGGGCCCAGCTGCATGGAGTTGTTCTGCTCCGGTTACATAATTTGTAGGAGATGATTTTCCTTATACTCATAGGTGAAAAGGAATGCAGAGGGTTCCTGGGAGAGCAGCCAACTAGCATGTCCCTGTTTTCAGAACACAGAAATTACTGTAATTGTCTAGCTGATTAAAAACATAATGATGATGATGGATATGATTTTAAGAGAGCTTATTGGAATAAGAAATTATATAAGAGTTTTTAAAGGCTTCAAATTGACAAAATTGTAGTAGGGTAAATCAGGTTTCTCTCTGCACAGCAGGCTACTTTTCCTGAGATGTTCAGGTCCTCAGCTGCTTGCCACTTCCAGGGCTGAGGTATGCTTTTCCTTCTTCTTCTTTCTTTCAATCTTCAGTGAAGATAGCATCTATGGTGCAGCTCCTCAAATATGCTCACATCCTAATCTCTGGAACTGCAACAAGTGATTTGTTGCCTTACATAGCTGATGTACTTGGATAGGAAGATTATCTGGATTATCCAAGTGGGCCTAATGTAATCAAAAGAATCCTTTTGGAGGAGGAAGGTGGGTCAGAACCAGAGATGGAGAAGCTGAGGTCAACTGATGTGAATGATACATGTGGGTCAGAAGATAAGGACAATGCCCCCAAGTCTAGAAATCAGCTGAGTCTCCTACAGCCACTTGAAGAAAAGAAGCAACATCATCATTTACTCTAGCCTAGACTCATTTTGGATTCTGACCTGCAGAGCTGCAAGACAGAACATTTGTGTTGTTTTTAAGAGCCACCTTTGTGGTAATTTACTACAGAAGCAATATGAAAATAATATACCGTCACCCAGTGGCTTCCTATGCTAAGAAGGAGGGCTTTCATGATCCAGTGGGATCCAGGATCAAGTTTGATGGTGGCCACCATCACTTAGGATAAACACCAAGAGGATGAACCCTGAGCTCTTTCCTGGACTGTGGGAGCTGTAGTTTGTGTTTCTTACAATTGCAGATGACAAAGGTGCATCTTGGTGCCTCTCCTGGGATCCCTTCCACACCTGTCTCGAGGGAGGCAACCCAAGTGTCTTCTAAGCTATCATGTCTAGCAGACAGCACTTCCACAGTGAGCTTCAGGGACTGTTCTCCACCAATTGCTCTAGCCTGTAGACCTTATGGAAAATCAGCACAGATATCCCATTAGTGGCATGTGTCTGTGGCTCATATTCCATCTGTGCTTTTCTGATGTCAGTCAAATGGCTTCCTATACTGAGGTTTATGCCTCGTAACTCTCTGTACCTCAGAGAAGCAGTTTGTAAGTGTGCAGGCAGTGGTCTGGTTGTAGCTTCTTTTCTAGCTTCATTACTCTTAAAAGTCTCCTTCAACCTTATCTATTTCCTTCCAGGTTTCCTTTGCTTTAGAGAGTGTAGGCAGCCTCTGACCATGAAGGCAATTTACTCATGCTCCACACCAGGAAGAGTGGCAGCTTAGGATTTCTCAGTAGGTAAATAAATGAGAGTATTCAACACCCATAATGCTCTAATGACAGTGGTTCCGTGAAGTAGTATATCATGGATCAAATCCAAAAGTGAGACTCATTTGAAAGCCATGAAGGCTAATTCCTAGACCTACAGACATGAGCAGGTGTGAGCTTATAGTCAATAGCTAAGACAGACGCACCAAATCAGGGAGGCTGACCAGTGCAAAACAGTCTTAGAAGTAAAGATCCTCTTTCGTAACTTCTTTCATACATAGATCTTTAATCCTAAACTATGGTGATGCTGACCCATGGGAAACAGTACACTGGTTTGTACACATAACCACAGCAAGGAACCGTTATATAACACAACCAGAAGAAATGTCATTGTCTAGAGGGGATGAGCACTTTACATGATATGTCAGAAATGATTGTCCCCTGCTCAGTAACTACTGGAGCGAAGCCCACATTGGAAAACTAGATCTGCCTTCACAGAGGTGGGCTTCTGTCCTTGGTGCTGAGGTGTCTCAGATCAAGCAGTATCACCTTTGGTCACTTTGTGTTCATTTGCTGTCACTGGTTTGTCTGTTGCTTGGTAGCCACACTGATAGATGTAGAGAGGAGACTGGAAAAAGTGGTCTTTAAGTCCAGACCACTTGTAGCCTTTAACAGAGGTCAAAAGATCCAAAGATAGAGCCAGGTATTCAACAGGCAACTATAAAGAGTTGATGTAGCAATTTTGTCTGTAATGTCTATAGAACCTGCTATTTCTACACTTTTGCCACACAATTAACTCTATTTTTAAACTAGCCTTTTGTGTCACTAAACTCTACTGTAGTGATTTACTTCAAGAAAATAAATGTAAACCTGAACTTCTTTATATGCAACAAGATGGAGTGTACAGAGAAGAAACCAATTATTGGGTGATGTTTTTTGCTCAGGTTATGAAGAGTTGTGATGGGAAAATGGCTCCGTGGGTAAAGTGTTTGTCACATAAGCATGAGGACCAGAGTTTGACTCTCTAGCACCCACACAAAAGCTAGGAAGGTAAGGCAGCCTGCCTGCAACCCCAGTGCTTGGAAGTGAGGGAGAGTAGACCTTTGGGCAAGCTAGCTTAGCTGATGACAGCTGAAGAGCTTACTTGCATGCTACACACAGCTTACTTGCATGCTACACACAGCGACACTCAACTAAATTAAAAACATGTAAGTGAAAAGTTGTGAAGGCTGTGATGAGTAGCAATTAAACAAAATTCTTCTCCCCATTTCTGAATTGCATCTGTGATTTCAGTTACCAAATCTCCCCTTGCTGGGCTTGGGATTGCAAAAGAGAAAATGCCTTCAATTACACCTCTTGAGAGCTTACACTCTTGCCCCAGGTCATTTTACAACCCTGTGAGTTCTTTATAACCATGAAAGTTCTCCCTTTAGTCCTCTCTATTGAAATAGATTTATGCCTTTTCAAAGCTGGTACAGTCTGCTGAGTCAAGGCCATGGTTGCTTAGAGTGTGGTATGGACCAGTGAGACCATGAATCAACGGCACTGTGGTCACCAGGAAGTCAGAAATTTGATCTCAGTCCCCACTCAGGCCTATGGAATCAGATCTGCTTGAAAGAGGCCCCTGATGATCTGTATGTACACTGAGAAGCAATGGGTTAAGCTGTTGGCTGAATTGGAGACCCATTTTCAGTAGTCTGAATGTGTTCGCTGGTCCTATTCATTTAGAAGTATCCATCATCTCCCTTGCATTTGCCTGTCCTCAGCTATGTGAATAAAAGGCAAAAAGGGTTTAGCTTGTTTTCTTTTTGCCATGGTGTCCCTCTACCAACCTGTTCTATTATTTCACTCTCACCGACCTCCCCCTTCCTCACTCCCCTTCTTAATTTGGGGTACTGGGCGTGGCTTTGCCACACTTGTTTCTGAGTTTTGCCTGTTATTTCGGGTGTTCCTCCCTCATGTGGATTTCGAGTGTTTGTGACCACTGCTGCCGTTTCACGGGTCACTGTTGAGGCTGCTCAGATGCTGGCTCTCCTCCCTGAGTGTATGCGCCACTGCCTTGCCTCCCTCGGAACACACCTTTCTAGTGTTAGCATGGAGAGCATTTCTGATCGTAGCTGCTACCAAGGTCATTTCTTGGGCAGAATTCATCTGACCTTGCAGAAAATAATATCTCTCTTTTTTATCACACAAAATGGCTCCTTCCTCACAGCTTGTTTCTGTACATTTCCAATTTAACTTCCTGTCTCTGTCTCTCTCTCTTTCTCTGTCTGTCTCTGTCTCTGTCTGTGTGTGTGTGTTTGTTTGTGTGGCAGTAAGTGGCTGATGTCCCTGTCTTCTTCAATTGCCTCTCACTTTATTCTTTAAGTCAGGAGCTCTCACTGAGCCTGGAGCTCACTGATGTGTCTATATCAGCTGGCCAGCAAATCTCAGGCATCTTCCTGTCTCAGTCTCCCAGCACTGGGATTGCAAGCATCTGAATAAAGTCCTCATGCTTGTGCCCCAAACATGTCACTGACTGAGCCATCTCCTCAGCCCTCTTTCTTTTTAATAGCATAGCAATGAATTTCAATTAGGGAAACAAAACTGTTTTGTAGAAAGCCTGCTAACATCCTGTATCTACCCCCATTCTCTTTCATCACTCATAGAACTTGCTATACATTTAATGGACTACCAACTCTAAGCAGGTTTAATGAAGTTCAGAAATTGCAGTAGAAACCATCACTCTTTCTCTGCAGTACTTTTAAAGAATACAGCATCATGTGTGCTTTCTCTTCTCTTGAATGGAACACTGCATCCTCTCAGGCTGACTCCATGTGAAAATTTTCTTTCTCTTGACATTTATATCACACTTTATGAGGCTTTATCTTTATGTAATGCTATAGAAATCCTGTCACAGGCTGGGGGGATAGATCAGTGAGTAAGAGAACATGCTGTGACTATAAAGGAACCTGAATTAGAATTCCCAGCACTCATGTATAAGCTGGGCATGTATGTGTGTGCCTATAACCCCTGTGTTGGAGGCAGAGACAGGTAGATCTTGATAGCTTGCTGGTCAGCCAGTCCAGCTGAAATGTCAAGCTTCAGGTTCAGTGAGAGAGTCTGTCTCAAAAAGTATGGTAAAAAGTGGTAGATATATTTGACATCCCTCCTATACATGTGTGCACATGTGGACATATATACCTGCATACACTTGTGAACATATTGCGCACACACATATATACAGTGATATAGACAACTCTGGGGTAAAAAAAAAAAAAAAAAAAAAAACACCATAAAATCTTATCCCCCATACCGTGAAATCATGCAAGAGATGTGGGAGAAAATGAAGTATTGGAAGCAGTGCCATCAGGCTCCTGCTCCTCCTCCCCAAACTGCACGGCACATTCAAGTCCCACATTCCAGTGAAGCTGGAAGATGAAAATGGTGCCTGCTGCCCTGTACCATGCCAGGCAGAGAAACCAGAGGAATTGGCACATGCCTCAACCTGACCCAGAAGTCAATTAAATAAACTGTAAATTGAATTTACAACTGTTTCCGACTAGATTTTTCTGGTTTTTAGCTCTCATCCCACTTATCATCAGTGGCACAATTCCAAGTGAGGATGTGCAAAGAGTTGCTTTGTTCAACAGTGTGCACAGAAGGGGGCTCTGACGATGTGCTGCCTTCATGGTCAGCTTCGAGAGCAAGAGTGCCCTGTCCTCCAGCAGCCAGCCACATGGTCTCTTTGTCCCAGTGTCCATCACACTCCTGGCCAAATCCCTGAAGTCAGTCAGTGTCACGTGCATTCAGCATGCTAAGTTTATTTACTTAAATATGCGAAGCTCCCCCCGCCCCCAGCAGAAGTGCTAGGATTGTGCTCCAATTGTCTTGGTTGCCCAATTTCATGTAGAGCAGCAGAGGGCAATCTGCTGCACCTTGCCCAGGTCAGTCAGCAGCTGCTTAATACAGTGCTTGAGCTGTGGAAGCCTGGCCAGTGGCTCTGGGGGCTCCAGTTCCCCAATGTAGTCCAGCCAGCTCTCCAGTACACAGCGATATAGATATAGATGATAGATAGATAGACAAATAGACAGACATACACATCCAGGCAGACAGGTAGATTCTGTGACATTTCAGCAGTGTGTCTTTGTTACCTGGACTCTAGAACCACACTTGTGCATGGAAACCCATGAAGACACTCAAAATAGGTCCTTATGGTCTATACCCTGTACCAATACATGTCTATTCCAAGTCAAGATTCTGCTTTAATTACCTATTGTGGAATATTACTTTAACTATGTAAAGATGTGTTACATTTGTATGCTACATTTGTTTAACTATGTAAAGATGTGTTGCTGTTTTACCTTGCCTGCCTAAGGCACCTGACTGGTCTAATAAAAAGTTGAATGGTCAATAGCTAGGCAGTAGAGAAAGGGGCAAGGCTGGCAGGCAGAGAGGATAAGTAGGAGGAGGAATCTAGACTCAAGTGAACAAGAGAAGAGAGAATGAGGGAGAAAGAGAAGAAGATGCCAGGGCCAGCCAGCGAAGCAGCTGCCAGCAAGCCAGACATGAAGCAGAAAAGTAGGACATACAGAAGGAAAGAAAGGTAAAAAGGCCCTGAGGAAAATGTAGATGAAGGGAAGCAGATTAAATTAAGTTATAAGAGCTAGTGGGACAAGCATAAGATAAGGCCGAGCATTCACAACTAATAATCATCTCCATATCTTGATTTGCGAGCTGATTGGTGGCCCAAAAGAAAGCCTGCTACAATTACTTGTAGTTTTAATCTTTCTCGCCATGATTTTATATAATCTATTTCCAATCCTTTGTTTCTTCCAATCAAGCAGAAGTTAACAGTGTACCTGGAGCCCTCAAACACTAGAGCCCTTCACTCTCTTCTCATGCTTTCACTAAAATGTTTATCAGACTTCTATTATGCAGCAGAAATCATATCACCATTGTGCTGGTTAGTTTTTATGTCAATTTGACATAAGCTAGAGTCATCAGAGATGAGGGAACCTCAATTGAGAAAACGCCTCCATAAAACTGAGCTGCAGGCAAGTCTGTAGGGCATTTTCTAAGTTAGTAATTGATGGGCAGGAGCACAGCTCACTGTGGGTGGTGTCACCTCTGGGCTGGTGGTCCTGTGCTGTACAAGAAAGCAAGCTGAGCAAACCATGAGGAAGGGGCAAGCTGGTGAGCAGCACTCCTCTATGGCTTCTGTACCAGTTTCTTCCTCCAGGTCCTTGCCCCTGCCTGAGTTCCTGTCCTGACTTCCTGCTGTGATGGGCTATTACCTAGAAGTGAGTGCAAAATAACCCTTCCCCTCCAATTTGTTTTTGTCATGGTGTCTTATCACAGCACTAAAACCTGAAAATAAGACAGACAACCATATTGCACATCATTCTTGGCTAAAGGAAGCTCTGTTATTTTGGGTTTCAATATAAAAGTAAAATCATGCAGATGGGGAGTTCAACAGAGATCTCTCCTATGCCATAAAACATTAACGGTTTTATTTATTTATTTACTGTGTATGTGTGCACATTCATGTGTGCAGGTATGCATGCTTTATGACATGCATGGAGAACTCAGAGAAGAACTTTTTGGGAATCATTTCTGGTGCTATAAACCTGGTCAAAAATCCATGACTGGAGAAATCACAAGTCCCAGAGAGGTATTTTACTAAATGGTCATGTTGTCAAATTACCATCCAGTTGTTTATGTTTATACCTATGGATTTGTGCTGCTCTCAGCCTTGGCCAGAGAAGCTTCCTTTTGCAGTGGGTGGTGGTTAATGCAGAGACTCCTAGAGAGTCAAAGTGCTGAGATTAAGTGACTGTCAGTACCCAGGTATAGATGGGTCATCTACAGGTCATCTCTATCAACCTTCCCCAACCCAAGGCTCAGGGAATGTCATAGAAGAGGAACTAGGAAGGGTGTAAGAGGTAGAGATTAAGAAGATCTATGTTTTAAACATGATATAGCTGGTACACACATCAACTCACAGCAGGTGTGGTTGCCCATATAAGACCTAGCCTTCTATGTCTTATATTTAACCTAGTTAAAATTCCACCATGGATGGGGGAAGGGCTTCTGGAGGCATTATTGGCTGTTGGTGGCACCTAGGGAAGGTACAATCACTTTTCTTTGGGGATGTGGCTATTGGTAGGTTACCCAGGCCCCTGTGGAGTCTCATACCCATGGTCATATGGTCAAAACTAATAGGCTTTCAGGAAGTTGTTAATGGTAATAACTTAAAATGAGAGCATGGAATTGGAAATGAAATGGGCGGATGGATTCCAGGGGGGAGTTGAAAGGAGGTAGTGAGGGGTGGATATAACCAAAATACATTATACACATGTATGCAACTTTCAAATAATAAATAAAAATACTATTTTAAAAAGATGAACATCAGAAACTGTTCTTTTGAATGTTACCACCAACAGCAATAGTCATATTTACTATAAGATGTTGCTTTATCTTTGAGATTCAAAAATGTGAGAAATGCATGTGCCTTAGACTTGATGAACCAGCAGGTGTGGAGGTGGAGAGACAGTAATGGCTGGGGATGCAGCAGGTGTGAGAATGAGGCTGGGAAAGTGTCTCAGGTCTGAGTGGAAGCAAGCACAAGCTCTAAGCCATGAATCCTTCCCCCTGAGAGAGACCAGAGCTGACAGGAGCCACATGGGCTCAGTATACTGTGTGTGTGACTAACTGGGGATTAGCACAGAAATCTCATTACCTGTATGACCTCCTAGGCCCCTTGTCCTGTGGAAATTAGAACTGAGCATAGAATGACACAGTTTTTGATATCTTTCACCCACAATATAGCTACCTTTAACCTTTTGAAATTAAATTCATTTTTATAACGTTACTGTGTAATCATTAGAGTAATAAAATCATTTTCTGAGTCTCTCAAGAATACAAAACCAGCAGGAGATGCCCAAACAAAGAGTTTTAAAGGCAATTTTCTGTGTGTCTAGTTCTCCCCAGCCTCATTCTTTGACGTATATCTCTGATGATTTCTTATGATTGATATTTTTGGGGTATAATAGTTTTCTGTAGGGAATTATGCGGAGCTACAGTAGGCCTCGATGTGGTCCCAGTTTGACTTTACACAGTTTTAAAACTTTAGAAAAACAATACATAGTTCAATGTTTTTTCTTTTCTTTTTTCATTATTATTATTATTATTATTATTATTAGTTTTAATTTTATACATCAGCCATGGGTTCCCCTGTCCTCCCCCCTCCCGCACCCAACCCCACCTTCACCCCAGCCCCTCCCCTCCATTCCCATGTCCTCCAGGACCAAGATACCCCTGGGGAGATGGCTCAGCCTTTAAAGGCTAGGCTCACAACCAAAAATACATAGTTCAATTTAATAATGGAATATTTAGCTTCATGAGAAATTACTGGGAGACTTATATTTTTAATCATTTTATGCAGAAAATGAAAATTATTAACACTTTTGCTTTGGTTCATAATGAGAAGTAATTTGAGAATGATCCCCATCATGAATTCATCTTAATGAAAGAATCATCTCCCATAGTGATAAATAACTGTTACAATGGGACAAAATTGTAAAATAGCAGTGTTCGCTGGGGGCTGAGGTGGGATGGATTTTCATGGTAGATGTGGTAGAGTTGTGGATGGAGACCTCAGATAACTATTGAATACTGGCTATGCATCAATTCTGTGCTGGGGGTTACATTCCTTCTTCCCATTCTCCAGTTCAACTCTGTGGAGTATATTTTTATCTTTTAAATCCCCAAAGTCAATTTTCAGCAAGCAACAGAGCCATCCAATACCACTTCATGGAATTGCTCTTGTCACAGAGACGGTCTTATCAGTGACCTCAGGATGAAAAGTCCACCGGGAAGTTTTCAGTCCTTATCTGTTTTGTCTCTCTGCAGTATTTGAGGATGTTGATCACTTCCTTCTCTTTAATAGACTATCTCTACTTGGCTTCTAAGGCAAAATCTCTTCTAGAATTTTGCTACACACAGAGTTCTTCAGTGGTTCTATTTCCTTCGACCACAGTAGGGTGTGTCCCAGACCTGAGCCCTTGAATATCTTCCCTTCTCTGGTGAGGCTCATACTTCCAGTCTAGGTTTCTCGTCCTCAGGGATATTGACATTGTAGGTCTGGTAATGCTTTTGGGTGGGACTACCCTGTACATCATAGTATGATGGTTCATTTTCACAGTTAATTTTTCTGGATTTAGATTCACCTAGAAGACACACCCCTGATTTCTGTGAGGTCATTTCCAGAGTAGAGATCATCACCCAACTGGTGGCTTGAGTGTAGACAGGTCTGAGGAGGAAGCAGGACGCACCTGCCTTTGCTGCTTCTTCCTGAGAGCCCCTGGCTGCTGTTGCTAATGCACGTCTGCTAACATCAGATCCTCCTCCTTTGAGCTTCCAACATGAACTCTGCAGGGATTCCAGGCCTTTGGCACCAGAACGGGCCTGCTGAGACACCTGGTGAAGTGGCCTGAGCAGCTGTTGCGTTTTCTACCTCTACAACATTCAGATGGCTAATGTTAGACTACCCATCCTTTACCAGTCTAATAAATCTCCATATATATTACAAATAATTTATAAATATACGTTTATACACACATATATACACCTATTCTTTTTCCATTGATTCTGTTAATCTACTTAATGTAATAGATTATTTAGCAGTGTCCATGGCAATATCCCAGCAGATGACAGTAACATCTATTCCAATCATTCCAGTTGAGATGCACCACCCATACATGATCTAATCTAGTCCCCAGTTCCCAAGTTTCTATCCTAAGTTTGTGTCCTTGGCACAGACCCTTCTCCTTGACTGATGCCCACTTAACCTCTCCACTTTAGGAATCTAATACTTGGGTCTCCATTTGTGTTTTCTTCCCAAAAAAATTTATTTGGCTTCAATCTGTCTGTCCCCACTAAAGGTATCACCACCTTCTAGCTGATCAAGTTAGGACTTCTCTTTCTCCCCTATTCCACACACAGTCCTTTAGAAAATCTCATTTATTTTTACCTTACTGGTATTCCATCCAGTTCAGGGTCATTTCAGCATTTCTCTCATGGCCTGGTCCCACTTCCCACCATCTCTTGCGTCATGGTTGCCGCAGCTTCCTATCTTGTCTCTTTGCCTTTGCCTCTACAGAGCTTCATTCGTGACCCACATCCCTACTTTACCCCAGCTACGGTGTTCTTGAGTGAACAGCCACTCAAATGATGGTTGTGTGGAAGGCAGAGGTGTTAGGGTGGAGTGATGACCAGAGCAAACCTTTCGTCATCTAATTCCAGCCCTCTCCCTTTCCCTCAAAACATCTGTTTGCCTCTAACACACAGGTCATCAATATGAAATCTGGCTTCTGTCTTAGGCTAGACTGTAAAGTAAATCTTAAAGCCAAAAACATTGGTAGGGTGTGAACTTTGTTGTATGATGGCACTATTACGTTAAATGTTTATTGAAAAAAGTGACAAATCATCCAAATATCTAAGCACTAAACTATTTCACTACATTCATGTGTTTATTTTTTCATGTATTTATTTACTGTGTGTTGGAGCATGTGTGTGGAGGTCAGAGGAAATCCTGCAGAAGCTGGTTCTTACCCTCCGCCATTGGTTCCTGGGAGTCCAACTCAGACTGCCAGGCTTGGTGGTAGGAGCTCTTACCTGCTGAGCCATCTCTGCCCCTCTAAGTCTTTTCCTATACAATCCACAGATCTTTGGATTTATGAATTAAAACAGGATCCATGCTTTCAAACATGAGTATCTAAAAAGGGAGATGATAATGGGCACTAAAATCTACTTGGACTGGATTGGAAATAAAGGGGACAAATACTAGAATTTACATGATATTATTTAAATAATCCCTCAATCAAATTTAAGACTGAAATGTTTATATTAGCAACAAAGAGTAAAGCTGATGATAAATGTTCAAATTAACTTGGGTTGGGGATTTAGCTCAGTGATAGAGCGCTTGCCTAGCAAGCACAAGGTCCTGGGTTCGATCCTCAGCTCAAAAAAAAAAAAAAAAAAAAACCAACAAACAACAAATTAACTTAAAAAAAACTTCAAATTGTGGAATAACAGAAAGAAGCAGGTGAGTTTGAGTTCTTTCTCTTCCATTTGTGCATCAAGAACACCATAAAGGTCACATGTACTATGTTTCCACTATTGTAGTTACTATTCAGTCATGCCAGCCATTTATCACTGTAAAATCTACAATTAAGCTCATGAAAAGGTTAAAAATAGAATTATGAGACCAAAAGTGTCCTCACACTTAAGGCCTTTACTCTGTTTGGGCACTGGGACATGTAGCCACTCTTGTTTGGCTACATGCTGAAATTATGTTAGCACCCTTGGTACAATCAACCCCTGATCCTGATCTTGCTCTCTGTGTGGTATACCAGTGTATGCTCATGAGTAATGCACATGTTCACCTCTCAGATACTGGAACTGGTTTAATAGAAGGAACTTTTCATACTCTGAGCACTCATTAACTGACTGCATTTAGAATCTAGGGATACCAAGAGTGGCAAAACAATTTGTCAAAGCTTTAGCAATATGAAATCTTGGGGAGAAGGAGTTCTTTGTTTGGAATCATTTCCCCGGGTGTAGCTGTCAGAATCAATAAAGAAAGTAAGTAATCAAACTCTCATATTATTACAATCCAATTTTGCAGACTTCTGGCCAGTAAAGCAACCTTAAGGATGCATAAGCTTGGGTCTCCAGTTAAGGGGCCAGTAATAGCCAATAATTTCATAATCACTTCTTATTTGCTTATCTCCAATCTTGAGGCAAGTGTTTTAGATTGAGTAAATGTGATCACCTCTATGTTAAGTATTAAGCCTTCAATAATGTTCGTCTTGATCCTGATAATACATTTTAGCTGGAGGGGGAAGCAATCAGAAACAAAGGTAGATCAGTGATCTTTCTGATTCCCTATGAGAAACCATCAGTTTAGAGAATTCTGAGCCATGGTTTAGGAGAGACTACACCCTGGTTTTCTATTATTACACCCAAGGCTGAAAGCAAGGCTGGGGAGATGGCTCATTCAGTAAAGTTCAGGCTAGACAAGTAAGAGGACCTAAGTTCGATCCCCAGAACCCAGGTGAAAAAGCCAGACATGCTGGCACATGCTTTCAATACCAGTTTGGGAGAGATAGAGTCAGAGAGATCTCTGGGGCTGGCTCGCTGGCCATTAGCCTAGCATAATCAGTCAATTATAGGCCAATGAGAGACTCTGTCTAAAAACAAGAGGGGCAGCATCCAAGGTTGATCACTGGTCCCCACATACATGTGCACATATAGGTATGTCTACTTGCACAAACATAAACACTCCCTTGAACACACACATATACATGCATACACACATATACATGCATATACACACATGCACAGGCACACACACACACAAACACACACATTTGAAATCATTCTGAGTGAAGAACAAGTGAACTGGTTTCTTCTTTTCTGGCTTAGAAGGTGGCTGGACACAACACATTGGGTACTCATCAACACATGAGCTTTTAAGGCTCATATTCTTTTGTGGGCAACTTATCCTTTGAAACACTTGCTTAAGATGGCTCTTCAGTGGGTGACTCATTGCTCAGTCACAAAGATCAAAAGTGAGTTTTGATTTCTGTGACTCTGTTGAAGAACTGTTGTTTGCAGATTCCATTATTTCCACCTAATTTGTATCCAGTGACTTTTCCCCATGAACAACAGATTATCAAAGCGCTGATGCCATGAACAGTTTCAGAAAACCTACTGGTCCTATAATGAGTATGGATGGAAGGCTTTTAATTTTCTCAAACTACCCTAGTTGTGGATTAAGACATAAACACATTTAACTGGCTCCAAAGGTACCTCATTAACTATTTTAATTGTGTGGTAACCTTATTTATATAGACATTTGAGAAGGTAAAAGGTTGATGTTGGGATGGCTTCCTTAACATTTCTCCACCTTTTCTTTGACATAAGGTCTCATTGAAAGTAGAGAGCTTGCCATTGGAAAAGCTGATTGCTAGCAGGCCCCCAGGATCCACCTGTCTTTATCCTCCAGTGTTGTGGTTACAGCTGCACCGTCACATCTCCTCTGTGGGGTCTAGGGAAGTGAACTCAGATCTTCATGCTTGCTCAGCAAGCAATTTACCCTGTGATCCATCTCTCTAGCTCAAGTGTTTTGATATTTAATCAGCCTATGTTAATTGTACACAGGGGCTTCATTATGACATCTCCACACATGCATGCAGTGTACCTTGAACATATTTTCTCTCTCAATACTCTTTCTTTTCCTTTCTCCTCTTCTCTTCCCCTTTTATATCCTACTAAAGTCTTCACAAATGGCCTGTTCTAGGCTATCAACTTGTAAGCTTTCAAAGTACTCTTCAAAAATGTACAATCATCTTTCCATTTGATAAATGTAGTGTGAGATATTAGTCGAACGTATCAAGCATTAAATATGCCCAACATCATTTAAATGTAAACTCATTAAAATTAAATGAAATGTAACTGTTCCTTTCTTGCCACTGGCTGCATTAGCACTAGATAGCAACACCAGTTTTGATGCTTACCCTGCAGCATCAATCCTGAACATTCTCTGAATGTTTGTAAACATTAGAAAACATTCTATTGACCCATTACCTGGGATGCATCTAACATGCTTCATAAAGACTAAATGGCATTTAGAATAGGAAGAAATCTCAAAACTCTTCAGAGGCCAGGAAGACAACAATGATATGCAAAGTAATATGGCATTTAGGAAAGCGGCTGTCTCTGTGGAACTGGACTTTAAGGAGCACTACAGTCGGCAGCATTTTTTTCTCAAATGTGCCGCTGCATCAGGATCATTGACAGGCTTTAGTTTCTGCGTTGGTATAGTGGGCAAAGCCTGAGATATGACATTTCTCATATGCTTCAAGGTGATACCAATACTGCTTGCTAGTGAAGGGATTGCACCTTGAGAAATCCTAGTTCATGTAATTACTCTTCATTCTTTTCAGTTTGGGTCACTTTCTGTGTTCACAGGTTAGCTATAAACCACGTTTGTGCTTCTGGGAGAAAAGACTGCATGTGCTGGAAATGAAAGATCCCAAAGTCAGTGTCATCTTCTGAGCCTAGGAGAGTAGAAAAGGTCCAAGGGTACTTAGGATGCCAGAGAAAAGTAACAGGAATATATGAGGGCATGACCAAGGAAGTGTGAAGGAAGGCTGGGTACAATCCAAGCCACCGTGGTGTCTTTTCAGTAATGGCACACAGCCTTTTCTGTTTTAGATAATCCAACTGCAGCTCATTAAAAACTAGTTTTCAAATGAAGAATAAAAGACCAAGAGTAATGGCACACTAACAAAACACCTCTGAAGAACTAGGGCTGGAAATTGATTGCAAGGACAGATTCTGGATGCCTCAAACCATGGCTGCCTTAAGGGGGAAAAGGAAAGCAAGATTGAAGTCATTCTGGAGAGACATTCTCAACAATGAAAGGACCAAGGATGTATTAGATTATGTTTGTGCTATTGCCATTATCTATCTGTGTTGTTCAAATGGACATCACCCCAGACTAAAGAGACTAGGCTTCACAACTAAGTGCAGGGACCTGCAAGTCAGAAGACCTCTTACTTGCTAATTTTTAAGAATATCTTTTTAGCAGCTGGCATCTGGTTGCCTGGAATGAAGTCGTATTTGTGCAGATCTAATGAAATGGAAGCTACAGAAAGTGTTCATCACCAAAGTGTACTGCCTTAGGTAAGAACTTAACCTGGTTTCTATTAACTGAAAACGTATGTTGGTCTAGAGCTAAAGGAGAGGGGATAATGTGTAGTCATTTTGGTCACTGTGAGGTGTGTCCTATGTGTCTAGTTTTGATTTGTTTTCCAAATAGCCTGATGCAAGGAGTTCTGTTTTTAAATAATCCTTGAATAATGAATGAAGAATGTTCTAACAACTTAAAATACTCAACAGAAAGCAGAATTTTGATAAAATAAAGTTTCTACATTTGAACAACAAAACAAACAAACAAAAAAAGAATATCTTTTTAATCTTCTAGAGTTAGCACCCTCCCCCAAAGCCTGATACCAACAGTGGTTTTTGTACTCAGTGATTTTGTACTACTATAAATTAGAGAACTTGCTTATACTGCAGCTTATTTGGTGTCTGGCCACAAAGAATCTTAATGAATGATCTGTCACAATGTCAAATACAAGTATCAGCACATACATCCTGACCACCCAATGCTTTCATTTCTCTCTGTTAATTCTTACACCTCCATGAAGCAGGTGTTCTTTTATTATATTTTCATTTTATTAATATGGAGATTCAGAGATATATTTTAACTAGACTCAGCAAGATTTAGGCAGCACCTCAAGTTTCAAATTATACTCTCTTTGTTAAGCTAACAATGAGCCAGATTTTCATTCTTTGAGATCTAAATGTTGTACCTGCCTAGTTGCCCTATGAAGTTCTGACTGCTAAGAAGGTATTTTGAAAATGGTGGTGTCCTTAGGCAAATCCAAAGTGCTTGTTAGTCTCTCTCACTGACTAAAATAATGTCACTGAGAAGTGGGCAGGGGCAATTTAAGCACAGGAAGGTTATTCCTCTAGACTCTCAGAGAGGAGTTCGTGAATTGTGAGTAGAACTCGCAGACTGATCAGAAGCCTGCTCAGACAGGGCATTTTTTTTTTCAACAGCTCCAGGGTTGCTTTGGGCAGAAAGTCTTTCACATCCTGATTTGTGATTCACTTAGGACACAGAGTCTATGTGGTAATGTTACAAACAGCAAAGGAAACAAACAGGAAATTTTCAGCTTATCAGTCCAGAGTACTAAAGGTTTTTGTTTACACTTTTTTAAAAAACATACAGTGCCTCAAGTATGAAGAGTCAGGCCAAAGTGGTTTTCACACTTCACATAAATATATTTCTTATTGTAAAGTGAATCAACAGGAAAATAGAGTTTGCTTTTTGTGATAGCTTTCATTGAAATCCTGCCCTTTCTAGACAGGTGACTTGGGTTTGAATCTTGCTTGTTATTTCTGGTTGTGTGATCTTAGGGGTTCTTGGAGTTTTTTAAAAAAATGATGAAAACATCTTACCATGCATTGAGGAGAGAAAAAAACTTTCAAGGTAGAAATTAGAGAGACCTCTTGATTCCCTACTCCGCACCTCACCCCCAACTGCCCTATCAGGAATCAAGAGGATCATATCTACCCCCCCACAAGTGGGGGGAAGGGGGTCTACTAGCCAAATAGACTTCCAAAAATGTTCCTTTCCTTTCTTATCCTCAGTGTCACTGGACTTCAAGGTCTCATCATCTCAGTGCCATCATTATTTCCCTGCCCTACTCTGCAAGTCTGAAGAACCAGATCACAAATATGGTTCTGACCTCACCCTTATTGTCCCACCCTTCTTTCCTTGGTATTTCTGAGCTTAGAAAATCACACATCTGCTTATAAATGGGCACATGTTTCCCCACAATAACTGAATTGTTCTGCAATAACTGAATTGTTCTGATATAGAGACAATCATCTTTGTAAACCCAGAACCCAGCATAGTGCTTCACACAGAGCAGGTCTTCAGTGGAGTTTTATATGGGGCTGAATGAATGGTCAGACTTACTTCCTTCTTCCTTCCTTCCTTCCTTCCTTCCTTCCTTCCTTCCTTCCTTCCTTTTTAGGATTTATTTATTTATTTATTATGTATACATATTCTGTCTGCATGTATCCCTGCAGGCCAGAAGAGGGCACCAGATCTCATTACAGATGGTTGTGAGCCACCATGTGGTTTCTGGGAATTGAACTCAGGACCTCTGGAAGAACAGCCAGTGCTCTTAACCACTGAGCCATCTCTCCAGTCCGAATGGTCAGACTTTCAATGGACTCAAGAGGGCTGGGATTCAAAGATACTTTGTGAATGTTCATTATTTTTAAGGAATGAATACTTTGTAAACATTTTAATGTTTATTCATTTGTGTATACACACACACACACACACACACACACACACACACACACACACACAGACACACTCATATATAAGCCAGAGGACAACTTGGGGGAGTTGCCTCTTTCTTTCCGTCATGTACATATTAGGAACTGACCTCAGATCATCATGCTTGGCAGCAAGGATGTTTACCTGCTGAACCATCTCACTGGCTCTGAACAAATGTTTAAAATACTTGAAACTGAGGTGGAAGTGGAATTCTGGCTTTGATCTTTGACCATCATTCTTTCAAGCACATTATCAATTGTCTCAGAAAACAGCAGGCAATTCAAGATTGGTGGAATTAAGGGTGAATCAGCCCCACAAAACAAGGGGAGACACTGTTGTCTCTGTCTGATGAAGGCATAAGATGAAGCCTAAGTTATGTGGTACTATGTTTGGCTCAGTTGCCTGTAAGGAGGCGGATGAGCCAGAAGGCAAGTCTGAAGTTCCTCTCATGTAGCCGTACAGCAGGTGGTCCACTCAACAAAGGAAACTGAGCATTTCCCTCCTTCACTACATACATTGCTGGGTCTGATTAGAGATGGGCTAACAAGTCTGGAAATAGGGAAACAGATGGAAAACAGCTCCCAGGTTAGCTGTATCTGGGGGGGGGGAAGGAGTCGATTTACAGAAGGCAGTAGCTTTTGGCACACTGTGCTGCAGTAGAGTGAAGGGAAAGCTATATCAAACTCCTCCAGTTCATATGGGATCATTCAACTGTTTGAACTCTGTATCCTTGGCTGTCCTGGAGCTCATTCTATAGAACAGGCTGGCCTCAAACTCAGAGATTGTCCTGTCTTTGCCTTCCAAGTTTTGGGGTTAAAAGCATGTACCACCACTGCCCAGCTGAGAGGTGGCTCTTATATGGACTCCCTCTCATGTGTAACAACTACATCCAGATTCTACTGCTATCACTGAAGAGATGCCATCAAATACACCTACCTGTCTTGGAATAGCATCAGTCTCTGGGTGTAGAAGACATCAGCTGAAACTTATAGAAAGTTTGCTCTCATGTTGAGAGTCACTAGCAGGGAGGGAAGTGTTGAGGTTAATTTTATGTCCTGGCATACTGCATAGCCAGTTGATTGTAAAGAATAGAAAGATAGAACTGGCTTTATGCTCAGGCCCATACTAGGGTTCAAGTCCCTTCCCTTTCAGGTCCATCTGAGAGACCTAAGGGAAATTGCTATTCTTCAAATAAGGAACAAAATCACCAAGACTTCCAGGGCTGGGGGGAGTGTTCCACCCTCTGTAGGTCATCAAATTGCTCCATTAGCAAATAAAGCACACAAGCTGAGTATAGTGGCAGAGGCATGCCATCCCAGCTACTTGGGAGGCTGAAGCAGGAGGATTTCAAGTTGAAGACATGCTTGGTCTGTAGAGTGAATTCAAGGCTAGCCTGGACAATGCAGTAAGTAAGACCCCATCTCAAAAATAAAATAAAATAAAATAAAATAAAATAAAATAAAATAAAATAAAATAAAATAAAATAAAAGTGAGGCTGGGAATGTCACTCCATGGTGGAACACTTGCCTAGAATATATAAAGTCCTAGGGTCAATGACCTAATGTGCCGGAATGTAGAACCACCTATCTTGAATGTCACCTTCCTTAATCGAAGGCAACAAGCAACCATTTACTGTGTAACACTAACTGTACATTGTTGGGTAATGATTTGCAACAAAAGAAAATTCATTTGTTACCTTACAATTTTGTGTGCCAGCATCCACTCATCTGCTTCTACCATTCTCGTTCAGGCTAGAAAGTAGGTATTGGCCTTGGCTGCATCTTCTCTTAGATAATTGACTAGGAAAGTGTTGGATTTTAGCCTCCCTGAGACTGTTGGCAGAATTTGTGTGGTTCATTACTCCTGATAGTCTAGAAGCTACCAACAGAGAGGCAGACTCTGTTTGGAGTATTTTAATCTGGGACTTCCTAAGCCCTCTTTGAAAGGGCTTCCATAATCAGCTCTTTTTTTATGTCAAAGTCAACTGATTCAAGATCTCAGCTGCACCTTTACTTTGGCCATATAATGTGACACACCCACAAGGATGACATCACCATTGTCACAGCTATTGGTTAGCAAGCAACAGGTCCTGCCCACATTTGAGGGGATGAGATTATGCAACAATATAGACGCTAGGAGACAGGAAGCATGAGGGAAATCCTATGGGAGGTGGAGCACAATTGTGGTAAAGAAAATATAATTATTAGCACTCTAATTTATGCTATTTTTGTATTACAAAATTTCTTTTATTGGGTAAAATTCAGAAAGTATTCACATAATAGTAAAAATGTGTAATTAATTAATAAACAGCTTTCCCCCACAGTCTCTTCACACCTTTGATAATCATCCATGATATTCTGTACAAATAATCAAACCTATCTTTTTATTTTGCCTCTGTAAAATGAGCATCTTAATTCTTCTACTTTTTACTGATGCTCTGAAGAGGAAACACTGAGAAGTCTTAAAAAAAGAGGAACAGTTAATACAATATAGGTAGAAATGTTCTCCTTCTTGGATTTTAGAAAAGCCAGGAAGAATTTTCAAGGAATCCCTTCCTCTCCACCCTTCCTTACATAATGTCTTCCCCATACACACAGGGTTCTTGGGTTTTACAACAAGCCTAGAGCAGCCCTTGAGGTTCCCGTTTCCTGGTTGTTTGCTGCGCCTTCACCTGAAATGTGACAGATGACATCAAGTCACAGGAAGGTCGCTGTCATTTCTCCCCTTTCCTCATCAGTCAACCACTGAGCATACATAATACGACACTTTTCCCCTCTTATGTAAGAACAGACATTGGACCTGTTCCCTTACCTTCTTTTAAACAATAGCATCAGAATGGTGGCTTTTAGGAAGGTATTGTGGCCAAACAGAAGGGCCACTAAGTCTCAGAACACTTTAGAAGATACAGAATGAACTTGGGAATCAACCAGACCTGGGCTTCAGTTTCTGTCTTTGAGAGATGTTTTTTTGGGTTATTTTAGCAGTTTACTCAACTCTCTGGACTCTGGTTTCTTTCTTTGTTAACCCTTCAGGTTTGTTGTATGGATTGAAGGGATGGCATGTGAGAAAGTACTGGCATCATTTCTGCCATACAGCAAGAGCACATCAATCAATTAATGCCCCTTTCACCTATAAATGCATATTAAGGTATTGTTTTGGCTTCTAATAAGTCATGTGGCTCCCAGCAAATCATTTCTCTTTCCTCTACCCCAAGGTTTTTGTCGTTGGGATAATACAATAGTTGGGATACCTTAAGGTTCCTAGCACTCATTTAAAGAATCTGAAACGTCACATCTTACAGCCACTGTACACAATTCCACAGGATCTGGGAGGATGCTTTGTCCCCTTTCTCACTTCAGGTGAAGACTGGTGTTGACATTCCTGACTCACTTGTTTTAAAGAATAATGACATCAATGGCCATATGCTTTGAAAAGTGCTGTGGCTATAGTCCTAAACAAATTGAAAAGGTTTTTATTTCATATATGTGTGTGCATGTTTGTATGCACATGTGTGGACCATCTGCCATGGATGCTGGGAACCACACTCTGGTGCTCTGCAATAGTAACAAGCACTATTGATTGCTGAAACACCCCTCCCCCCCAGATTATTGATCACAGAACTGTATTGGCTGTTGCTACAAAATGAACAAGACTGAAATGTATGACATAACAAATTCATTGTTTAAAACAAACAACACTTTGAAAACTGGTAGCCTTTGCTTGTTTGTATTCATATCATTATTGGTCACTTTATTGGCAGGCTACTTTGTGTTTCTACAGACACTGAATTTAAGTGGAGATTAGGGCAAATTGGATAACTTTGCATAATGTCACTATACAAAAATAGGACACACATGCTCATCATCAGGAAAACCCACTGGGACTTTAAAAATAGACACTTCAATTTTGAATTTTTAAATAGGAACTAAAAAGGTCTAAGTAAATATAACAAGTTGGCATGTGTATTAAAAATGTGTGGGGATTTTAAACAAGTGTTTTCCTTTTCCTTACTGCAAATGTAACACATTTTAAGGTAGAAAATTAAAAAGAAACCCTATATTTTCTGTAATTTAGTCACTGAGAAATATATAGTTATTATTTTTGATGTGTTTTCTTCTAGTCACATACATATATATGAGCAAATACATGTATGTTTACTGGTCTTTACATGTATGCCCAGCTTAGATCTCATCTTTAAGAGTCAAATTCATTTAGCCAATTGCCATGTTGCACAGCTGTCCTAGTTTGTTTAGGACCTTGTGGCCTCCTATAACTTTGTGGTTTCCTACACTATGTAACTTTGTGGCTTCCTACACTATGTAACTTTGTGGCTTCCTACACTGTGTGACTTTATGGCTTCCTGCACTATGTAACTTTGTGATTTCCTGTACTATGTAACTTTGTGGTTTCCTATACTATGTAACTTTGTGGTTTCCTGTACTATGTAACTTTGTGGCTTCCTGTGATATGTAACTTTGTGGCTTCCTACACTCTGTAACTTTGTGGTTTCCTACACTATGTAACTTTGTGGCTTCTTGAACTATGTAACTTTGTGGTTTCCTGAACTATGTAACTTTGTGACTTCCTACACTATGTAACCTCTAGTGATAAACTTGGAGGATTCTGGGCTATCTACTGAATGGTTCAGAAACACCTTAAACTCAGCAACTACAAACCTGAACCCATATTTCCCATCCCAAACCTGTTTTGCCAGTGTCTCATATTAAAGTATGGTCCTTTTCCCCCATATAAAAGCAAGCCAGGAATCAGAGACCCAATCTAGAGTTTCTCCTTTTCTTCTCCCTATGCACAACATGCAGTTTGGGCCTGAGTTCTGATCACTTCCTATTGCCATGACTTTAACTGGATTGCCCACCTCAACCTTATCCTCTCTCCTTCCAAGTTCCACCCAAGAACACAGACAGCATTTCATCACCTGTCCACATAGAAACACTTCCTCTCCCTTCCTGGAACCAAAGCCTAAACTTCTTAAGCTGAAACCCAGGGCTGTGTTTAATTGACTAACTGCAATCTCCTACCTGTTCTTGGAGCCTCTGGCAACACATTAAAACAATAGAGCCTCCAGCCTGTTAATTCCAAACTCCTTGGCCTTTGGGACATAGACTCATAGACACTGGATTTTCCCAGGAACCCTTGAGGCCTCTGAAGGAAACAGCACTCTTTCTTTTGCCAGTTACTTGGTAACTTACATGGCAGCAGAATCTGATGACTCATTGGCTGGGACAGTCTTAGAAAGCTTTCTGGACAACGTTGCATGACTCTGGGTGGTTGTTTTCCTCACTGATTTTAGGAACCCCACCCCCAACCAAAAAGGCAGGCATGGTGGCATAAGCATGTTGTACTGTCTACTCCAGAGGCTGAGGCAGAAGGATTGTGACTTTGAGCCCATTCTGGACAACACCGGGACTCGATCTAAGCAAACTAAAAGGGCTGTGGGCATGCTCATCAATAGAGTACCTGCTTGAAGCTCCAGGTTCATTCCTCAGCCATGAAAATAAATCCAAAAGGGGATTACAATTTTTCAGTCTATTAACTCAAGCAGTAGACCTTCACTGTACACATTAGATTTACTCTGGCAGCATCTAAGAAGGCATTCTGATGCCTTGGCTCTTTGCCTAGAAATTTTGTTTAATTGTCCTAAGGTGGGAATCAATGTTTTTCTTAAGTTCCCTAGGTGATCATAATATGTATCCAAGGTTGATTTATGCTACCAAGGTTACTGGACACCATGCGGAAAGGGAGGGTGTAGGATTTACATAGCTCTTTCTTTCCATTCTAAAATTATTTATGGCTTTTATCACTTGTTGATTTTGTTTTTTCTTATCAAGACAGGGTCTCACATAGCTGAGGAGGGCTTGGATGTTTCATCTTCTGCTTCCAACTCTGAAGAGCTGGGATTACACATGTGTGTGTCACAGTTAATCATAATCCAAAGTCTCCCAGGAGACTTTCCTACCTAGATATCAGGGACCATTTTTAGCAGGAATAACATGACATTTTCATTGTCATGTTTCTGAGTTATGTCTTTACAATTGGACCAAATTCAAGATGGGATGAAATGAATTTTCACTCTTAAATCCCCCCACAAGAGGAAGATATTGAATATACAAGTGACTGGAATAATAATTCTGAAAAGGGGACAGTCTAATCCCCTAGGAGCATCCGGCAGTCTCTGGAGGGAAGCCTCAACAACTGAGTAGAGACTCATCACACATCTTACCTTTCACAATAAGATGTTAGTAAATGTCCTAGGATGCACAACACAATTAACCAATCCAAAATGCAGGTCATAGGGAGGCTGAGAGGCCCTGACTGACAGAGAGCTCCAAAGCCTCCTTCTAGTGTTCAAATGCCTGTGTCAATGCCTAGTTGGGGGAAGGGTCTTACTTAAGCAAGTGAAATGAAGTGGACAGATGAATGCTGCTGGGGGTAGGAAAGGGGGATTGAAGGAAAGATATTATTATACTTGTGGATCATGTCTTTTATATCATTAATTCTCTAAATGTGAATGCCCAACAATATCAGCAGCACCTGGGAAGCTATTAGCCATGTACACATTTGGGCCCCAAGCCCTGCTGCATCTGAAACTCAGGAATCTGTGTTTTAACAAGCTCTCTGGGTGATTCTGATGCTGCTAAAAATTGGCAGCATTGTTTGGGATTCCATGCTGACCTCATTCGAAGGTCTGTTGTGCTTTGGTGTATCTATCATAAGCTGTTAAGAGTCGATTTCATTATTGGAAGTAGCAGAGTTGAGGGAATTGTAAGGGAGTTTATGAAAAGGGCCAGCTGGTCTGCAGGGGAGATGAGCTGGAGGTAATGCCTCCTGACAAGTCCATTTAGTGATTTTACTCTTTCATGGGATGTTTACCATAATGTGTTTTAAATGCCAGTGCAATCAGGCATGCTGGGGAGAGAACAATAATGATGCTGGGTGCAGGTTTAATTGCTAAGGGGAAAAAAGGGAGGGGAGAGGGATCGTCTGTTGTAGAAAAGTTCTGAGGATGGGAATCGGAAGGATGGCTCGTTCTCTTCTCACTCTCTTTAAGACTTTTAATTGAATCCTGTTTGTCTTACCCACCCCAGCCCCTCTCCTGATTTATTCCACTGACAACCTCATGGCTTAAAGGTAAGCCAGGATTTATCATTCTTAGCCCCAGACTTGGTTCACGCCATTTCAGAGACTGTTCAAAGGAAGCAAAATACTAACCCATGAAATATGGCTTTGAAATGAAAGGGACCTGACATTTGGAAAATCCACAAAGCTGCTTTTGTCCCCACTCCTTTTCTGAGCAGAATCTAGTCTCCATATCCTCGAAGAGCTGTGCTCTGAGAGCCGGCTCTGGCTACATACCTTTCCTATTTGTCAGACTCTCTCCCCGTAGCCCCTCATTCCCGAAGGTATGTTTCTTCTTTGCCTTCCTCCCCATCAGACCTCTCCCTCCCTGTAACCTGGGGCTGGTGTAGGGAATTATCTGGTAATGTACAAAGAAACTCTTAGAAGAGAATATGGTAATAATGTGCTTCAGTGGGGGATATTCCCAAGACACGATAAAAAAAATGTTTTCATAAGTGGCAGGATGTATACCAAGACCAAAGTAATGATATGGACACATCTCTAATGAGTGAATCAATATATATGCAAGGATAAGAACATTTCTTTTTCCTGGGATTATTTTTAAAAGGTAAACCAAATGGTAAAAACTATTAGGAATATCTTTCAAAGGCTCTATCTAATGTAACTATGGGCTTTGACATCCATCCATCCATCCATTCATCCATCCATCCATTCATCCATCCATCCATCCATCCATCCATCCACCCATCTATCCATCAGTCCCCATCCATTCATCCATCCATCCATCCATCCACCCATCTATTAAGCAGATACTTATGAAGACTCTACTGCATACATGCAAAGCACTGTGTAGGTGGATGAAGCTGGTTTCTTTCCCTTGGACCTTGCCGCTTACATTTCAGTAGAGAAGATAATTCATAAGCATGTGCATAAATGAGAAAGATGATTACAGATGGTGGTACCTGCCTTGAAGGAGATGAATGGGATGGTGAGATGTGTAAATGGAATATGAATGACACATGTGATTATATCTGAGTAGTTGAATTCTAAACTGATGCATGAGGGTTAAGAATTCACCAGTCATGCAGAGAGAGGGACTGTAAAAACACATTTAAGGGACAGATATGGATTTCAGGTTTACATTTGGCTTTAGAAATGTGGACTCAGGGGGTAATTTGAATATGTTAGGAATGTTACGCACAATATAGACAAGGGTGTGGCTGTGTGCCCTTTCAATGTAATAGGGAAGCTTTGTTAAACAGGTCCTTCCAAGGGTAATTTATTTTTCTACAAGAACATGTCACTGTCTGATTTAAAAACTTACTACTATTAATTAAGGGATCAGACTCTCTCTCTCTCTCTGTCTCTCCCTGTCTCTCTCTCTCATATATATTGAACTATATGCATGTGTGTATATTATATATATGTGCATATGTGTATGTGATGCATGTATGTGTGTGTGTATGATGCAATGACTTGTGTCTAATAACAAAGATAACCCTGACATTTGTAGTCAATTGTCCTGAGGACATTAACCCATTTCTATGTAGAAATCTTAGTTCTTCATAGGTGACATGGAAGCAAAGAGGGGATATATGGAGGCAGAAAAGTTTAAGCAGGGATGGGGTGGGCACAGGGAGTAGGGGTGAGGAATGGGGACACAAAGGGGCAGGAAGAGGGAGGTAACCAAATGAAAGGTGTGTGAAAAACTGTGTGGAATCCTGCTACATTGTAAGCAATTAAAATGAAGGTTTAAAAAAAGGAATTAGAAAGTAGTTTCCTGCATGACTGAATAATGTTACTCCTAAAAGCCACAGCATATTAAATAATTCCAGGAGCAAATATGGGCTATCTCCTTATGAGTTACTGGTCAGGGAAGTTCCAGAGAACCCCCAAACAAGACAGGATCTTACCATTCCCCGTGGTTGCCTACCAAAACTAAATGACAAGTTCTATTACTGAAGACACCAGACACGTTGATTGCAAAATATAGAGAAATTGAGCTGGAACTGAACCAAAAGCTTCCTCCTGCTGGCTTCATAATACCTGAAGATACTATGTCTGTTACTAAAGAAGAAAAAGAATCAGTGACCTTATTCAGCTATGATCCTTATGAACCAAAAGGCCAACATATCACAAAATATATGTGACTGGTGCAACAGTGGTTCACAGTTATAGAGGAAACCAACCATTCTTGAAATAGTTTTGAGGCCCACCCCATAAGAAGGATTCATGGTACTATATCCCTAGTAAAAATCCACTGCTGAGGAGGTTTCAGTCCAGGGTGAGGAGGCTTACCATTGATGTTCAGTGGAATTGACATGGCATCAAACTCCCTTTAAATAGTTATGGTCATACCCATAGACAAATGCAACTCCCAATCTTAAACAGAGAAGCTTCTCTTTGCTGAGAGTGGTGCTGAATGCAGAAACACATGGCTGATCAAGGCCCTGAGGCTAAGTGACAGCTGAGTGGGAGTTATCAGCTTTAAACAGAACATTTATACTACAGCATCTAAAATGCAGGGAGAACTCAGAAGAGGGAACAGAAAGAATGTGTGTGTGTGTGTGTGTGTGTGTGTGTGTGTGTGTGTGTGTGAGAGAGAGAGAGAGAGAGAGAGAGAGAAGATTGGGAGGAAGGCTGGGAAAGGCTATTGCAAACATGATCTCCTAGCAGCTGTGGTTGCCTGTACTGGGTCTACACATGCCTGGGCCTGTCAACAGTCAATTGGAGACTAGTGAGGGGCTCAGAGACCCTACTTTTCTCTGCTGAACTGTTGGCTATTGATGGATTCTGGAGGAGGGGATATACTCACTAAGGAGCCCAGGAGACACCAATGGACAGTTCCAAAACTATCATCACACAAATGGTCCTAATAAAAATACATGATTGGGGGAAAGGGACTTAGCAGGAAAAGGGGGGTTGCAGAGAGGTGGAGAAAGATAAGTGGATGGGAGGTAAGAGTAGTAAGAGTGCATTGTATACATCATGGAATTGTCAAAAGCCAATAAAAAAGAGAGGGGATTTAAAAAGAGAAAGATTAGTCATAGTCCTGTGTAGAGGAAAGGACAGTGTAAACTGAATTTCTGAAAAATGCTCAGTTTTATCATTTCCTTGTTTTTCTCATTAATTGATGAGTTGACTATAATGTAGTGAACATGTTCATTTGAAAGTCCAGTGAGAATATTGCTTTCTTACTTTATCAACATTCTAGCTTGAGAAGTGTCATCCACAGTCCAAGTCAGAGGACTGGAAAGTTGCCTTGAAAGATTTCAGTGTTTATTTCTGCACAGTTAGACATGTTTTTAACTTAACCTTGTCAATAGGAAGGTCTTCAGAGCTGGATTTGACTTCCTGAGAGGCATTTGACTCTGAGTCAGTTCTGTAGGGTATGGGGATGCATGCAGCCTGTCTCCTATAACATAAGCACTAAATAGGAATGTGATTTATTGAGGAGGAGGAGGAGGAGGAAGAGGAGGAGGAGGAGGAGGGGAATCACAATCCATGGTCATCCTGGGCATTTTGCTCTGGAAAGCATCTTCAACAGAATCATCAGACAAGACAGGAGGAGAGTTAGCTCTGAGGAAAAACACCAGCTTTTATAAAGACAACCCCCAAGGCTGGGTGCTCTGGTTACTGCTTTTCAGACACGAGAGAAGAGCCCTCTCTATATGGAGTATGAGGAATATAGTTTTTTTTGTCAAATCAATTTATTAATATTTTATTAATTTCTTATAAACTAGCATGTGTGAGTCAATTCTTCCAGTTCCTGTCAAGTATTTGAACAAAGATTCCTTTCACTGAAGAAGCTGGAGTCTACACCAGACTCTGGTTGGAAATTCCAAAGATGAGAAGCCTCTGTAGGAAAGGTGAGGAGGCATCTCTCCATCTCTTCCTCATTTATCTCTGACTGTATGAGGCAGAGGTGTGGCTGGCCACTGTACTATTTCCTCTCTCTCTCTCTCTCTCTCTCTCTCTCTCTCTCTCTCTCTCTCTCTCTCTCTCTCTCCCTCTCCCTTTCCCTCTCCCTCTCCCTCTTTCTCCCTGTCCCTCTCCCTCATCCCCTTCCTCTTCCTCTCTCTCTCTCTCTCTCTCTCTCTCTCTCTCTCACACACACACACACACACACACACACACACACACACACAAACACACACACAGAGTCACTCCTCTTGGTTTTTCCAAGATAGTGTTTCTCTGTGTAGCCCTGGATACCTTAGAACTTGCTCTACAGACCATGATGGCCTCAAACTCACAGAGATCTGCCTGGTTCTGCCTCCCAAGTGCTGGAATTAAAGGCATGCACTACCACTGCCCAGCTAGTCTGTTTCTTCTCTTTATTGGGATAGTCACAAAGTATTTGTGTTCCCTTTTAGATAAAAGGTCATTTAAAAAAAGGCAATCCCTTGTTCTCAGAGAGTAGATAATTAATGTCTTGCAAGGTTAGTAAGAAGTTTCTTCTTCCTTGATATTCAGTTTAAGGAATTTGTTTCATGTTCACAGACATGGCATAACCTTGACCTTCTACAGCCCACTCTGATGGCTGAAGCTGTTGCAGGCAGGTGAGATCATGGGAAGGCTGTACCTATGAGGGAAGCTGCTACCCCCTCCAGGTCTGGAGGTAGCCCTTGGGATTGCCCTGCATAGCATTCCTGAGAGGGAGGATCACTTCCCTTGGCCTCAAAGACTCTCTTCACAAAAGCTGACATGCTTCCTTAGAGATAACCCTCCTAATGTTTTATTTGAAGATTGTATTGAAAATATTTTCTGGAGAAAAACTCTAAAAAAAAGCTATAAACTGTGATTTTTCCCCCCAAACACATTGCTATTTAATGTTTAAGTCATGGGAGTCGAGCTGCATGTATACCCTGCAGAACTGACTCAGAGGCAAAGGCCTCTCAGGAAGTCAACTTCATTTTGACCTTTGTATTGACAAGGCCAGGTTTAAACATTTCCAACTGTGCAGAAACGAACACTGAAGTCTTTGGAGGCAACTTTTTCAGTGTTGTTGTTAGCAATGTAGTACAATAAATGATGGAGTAAGTGGCTTAGATTAGCAATCCAGCAAACCAACCAACCAACAAACTCAGCAATGAGTAATCACTGTGGGCAGCACACAGTGTTGTCTGAACAGAACAGCCAGTATCTGTGGTGGTATTGTGTTCCCCAAAATATTGTGTCCCCTAATAAACTTATCTGGGGTCAGAGAACAGAACAGCCACTAGATATAGAGGCCAGAAAATGGTGGTGCACACGCCTTTAATCCTATCACTTGGGAGGCAGAGATCCATCTGGATCTCTGTGAGTTTAAAACCACACTGGAAACAGCCAGGCATGGTGACTCATGCTTTTAATCCCAGGAGGTGAGGGTAGAAAGCAGAAAGGTATATAAGGCTGAAAACCAGGAACTAGGTTGGTTAAGCTTTCAGGCTTTCAAGAAGCAGTTCAGCTGAGATCCATTTGGATAAGGACTCAAAGGCTTCCAGTCTGAGAAAACAGGACCAGCCGAGGAATTGGCAAGGTGAGGTGTCTGTGGCTTGTTCTACTTCTCTGATCTTCTAGCGTTCACCTCAATACCTGGCCTCAGGTTTGTTTTTATTAATAAGACCATTTAAGATTCATGCTACAAGTCTCACAAGTTAGAATTATCCTACAGCTATATCAAGGGATTCCCCAAATTCCCATTCAGACTATTCTTTTCTACATTAGCTACTTTACTCTTCACTTTAATAAAACACCTGACAGAAACGAGAGAGTAAAGGCTTGTCTTGGCTCCTGATTTCAGAGGGCTTTAGTCCATCCCAGCATAGAAGGCACTGTGGGGTTTCTGGTGTGGGAGAAGGTGGTAGAGACTCCTCACCTGGTGGCTAACCAGGAAACACACTGGAACCAGAGCTGGGTATAACCTTCAAAGGCCTTCCCCCAGTGAACCACACCCACCAGTTAAGCACCACCCCCTCACCTAAAGATCCCAGAGCTTCAAATTAGCACTCCAAGTGGGGAAGCTTTTAGTTCACAATTCACGTGATTTCTTCAAAACATTCTTTGAACCAGTCAAGAACTGATAGGTTATCTGGACAGACATTAAAGACATGCCATGGCCTTGGACCATTTTGCTAATAAAATAGTTTGACTTCAATGTCACTTGACCTTGATATTGAAGCAGTGCCTATGGCTGACCTCATTTCCCTTCCTGTGAAGTTACTAAGTGCAGCAGGCACAGGAGGATCCTCATTAGCATGGAGGGCCATGACACATGGAGAGGCGATCTTCTACTCAATGAATGTTTGAAAGGATGATGTGTGGGGAAAAGAAAGATGTGATATTGGTGCCACCTCTCCTGTACTCTTCATTCATAATGGTTGGGCAAAGAAGACTCCTCCTCTTCCCACAAGGGTTTATGAAACAGAAGAACTTGAGTGTCAGAAGGAATCTTTGGGGAGCTGCCACACTCTCATACGAGGTGACTGACAGAGCAAGAATAGATAAGATGCAGGAAGTGTAGGCAGGAGCCAAAGGCACCACAGTACAGTGATGCCAGGTAGATGTTTCAAGTTCAGTCATGTTAACTGGAAGATGATTATTTATTTATTGTGGCAGAAGATTTATCATACTGCATTTTCCACCAAATTGTTTGTAAGTGCATAGCTGTCTAGCATTAAGTCTGACCGTATTGTGGTATAACCATTACCATTATCCATCACTGGAAATAATCTGTCTTCTTCACTAAAACTCCATGCCCATTAAACACCAACTCCAAAGACTCAGCTTTGTATATTTCCTGGACAAAACAGGACTTGATTAGGGAAGATGGTCTCAGTCTCTCTCTCCCTGATTCTCACTGATAAAATGTCACCTTGATATTGAAGCAGTACCTGCTGGTTGATCCCTTTTGCAGGAGCCCTAACTCCTCCCCCTTTGGAGGTACTAAACAAGACAGGCAGAGGAGGGCTCTCATTAGCATCAGGGGCCTGAGACATGAATAGGGGCAACATTCTACTCAGGATGGAAAGGCTGATGTTTGGGGAAAGAGGAATGGATTATTAACACAGAACAACCAAAAACAGCAAGAGGCTTAAAGATAAGGTGAAAGGCTGGAAGACAATTGGTCTGGCCAGGTGTGTATGTATACTGCTCTTCTCAACATGCAGACAGGATATATCTGTCCCTTCAGAAAGCTTAATTGTACAGCGGTGGTGTGGAATCGAGTTCAAAAGTCAAATAGACTTGGTTCTGTTCATGTCACTTTAAAACTTTGTGGATCTAGGTGTTAGAATGTTATTTTCTTCTTCTTTGCCTTAGTTTTCTCATCCACAAAATGGGTGATAAAAGTATTTCCCCATGTGAATGTCAAATAGGCGGTTACAAAAATCTCTTTGCTTTTCTTTATAGGCATCTAACTACTAGACTGCATTGCCCAGCTTGCCTTGCTGCTCAGTGTGACTGAGCAGTGTTACTGAGTTCTAGTAACTGGTTTCAGCTAAAACTTCAGGAGAACCAAAGTTTCCTCTTTCTGTTTCTTGGATGCAAATGAGTAGTAGGGTGTAGGTGAGCCACAAATACAAGGAACCTGAGCACCACCCTGAAGGCTTCTCTCCAGGGTATGATTATGCAGCTTATACTACTCTGGCACTTGCTATGTAGACCAGGGTGGCCTCAAACTCATAGAGATCTACCTACCTCCACCTCCTCTTATGGTAGGATTCAAGGCATGCACCACCACATCCAGCAGAAACCTGAGTTTTTGATCATGGAGAAGCAGGCATTGATCTGAAAGTTTTATCTGTGCTTGTTAAATAAGCAAGACATAAACTTTTGTTACTTGGCAGCTCTCTATTAGTCCAGGATTGCTTTTTTATATCTTATGTATGTGCATATGGGTGTAGACGGGCGGAAGATGCCAGAGTCATCTTGAATTGCTCTCTCCCTTATATTTGAAGACAATGTCTACCTCTGAGCCTGGAGATCATTACTGATTCAGCTAGGCTAACCAGCTAGTGGGCTGGGCAACTATCATTGCTCCTGCATTATTCCCTGGTGCTGGGATTACAGATGCATTCAGTTGTGCCCTCCTTTTAATGGGTACTAGGGACTGGAACTCAGGCCCTCATGTTTGCACAGCAACCCCACCCCACCCCCACACACAGGCATCTCCAGCCCTCTGCTGGATGGTTTAAGGTAAGATAATTACAGAGTTTAGTGAGAAAACTTAAGCCAAGTGCCTAGCACAGTTCCTGGAGCCTGGCCAGCACTCAGTAAATATTATCTGTTCTTTAGCAGAGACAATGGGGCATGAGAGACCTGGGTTTAAACTAAGACTGTGCTCATTTAGCTGTGTAATCTTAATTTTTCTACAAAGCAGAATCTCTAATTCCTCATTTGTGAAGTAGGACAATAATGAAAAGGAGGATATATGAAAGTGAAGAAGCCATGACCCTGTCTCGGTTCAGAAGCCGATTCCTGAATTATTTAACACTGCTTTCTATACCATGGTATTGATTGAAGATCTCAGGTAGGATCTGGAATCAGGGGTGCCATTTACTCAAGTGGAGTAAAAATTTCAGCACCACAGATAATTGAATCAAGAGAGATTTGGATGAGTCTTCAATCCGCATGTAAACTTCTGAACATTTAGGTAGGGTGTATGAGTGACAAGCACAAGCTCAGCAGCCCTGAGCCCTGAAGGCCATGAGGAGAGCACTTGAATTTGAACAAATTTCAAGGAAATGTAATAGGACTATGGACATCAAGTCCTCCCAACCCCCTCACAATTATAAAGCAGTAGAGGGAAGTAAAGTTTCTTTCAATTGCCCAATAATGGCAGGCTCTTAATTAACAATTTCCAATAATCCTGAGCATAGTAATGGCCTCCTCAATTCCAGTTGCCTGGAATTAAAAAAAAAGAAAGAAAAAGAAAAAAAAATCTCCCAAAACCAAAAACCAACCAAACAAACAAACACAAAAAATGTTGAAATCTAGAAAATGTACACACAGACATGTGCACTTAACTTTGTGTTAAGATGGCGGAAAAAAAGCTGATGTGCCGAAGGGAAGGACCAGCAGGAAGTTAGCTAGGCTGCAGAGTCAGAGAGAAGGAGGTGGTATCTTTTAGTGCATGTTTAACAAACGGCTGGGCCCAGCACTGAAAGGAAGATTCCAGCCTTGTTGATCTGGGATTTTGACTTAACAGATCACTCTAAGAATCATTTCGAAGTCCAGTTTTGGGGTTGTCAGGTGGCAACCTGGAAATATGGCTGTTTACAGTCAATCAGCATGGCAGCCGGCAAGAGTGGAAAGATGAGCAAAATAGACGGCGGGCACCAGTATCCCCTGGACGTTGCTTTTATGTATGTTTGGGCTTTCTTTCCCGTATTCACGGGTCCGAGTGCTTCTTTAGCTTCCACATCTTCCTATCTGTTATTCCAATTACCTGCCTATGTTTTGTCTATGCCTACCTCACCACCATCTCCCTTACCAGCCTGGACCTCTGGCCTGCCTAAGGCATGGGGGATGGGTCCCAGAAACAGTTCCTCCTCGAGGCAGCTAACTGTCATCATCACTGACTCCAAGGATGTCACATGAACTCTATGGAGGGGAGTCTCCAAGTCATCTTTGTGACTGAGGTATTAGAAGAGCAGACAGAATCTGACTCTTTAGTGGGGGTGATTCAAAGTTCTCACTGTGAGCATGTGGAGTTTGTCAAGATTGCTCTGATGTGGTATTTCTCCTCAGTACCAAGCACACTGTTGTGTCAATAAACGTTTGCTGATGGTGCTCCCCAGTCCTGTAGTTCTCTAAGAGCCCCCCATCTGGAAGAATCCTTGGTGAACACTACACTGTCTCTGAAACATGACTTATGTAGGAGCAGTGTGTTGTTCAAATCAAAGGAAATGATGAATACTACATTTCATTGAATTGTTTTTTGGGAGAGTATTTTTCCCTTAATGGAACATGGAATGATTCAGGGTCTCAGACCTCATAAAATAACTTACATGTAGACATTTTTCTTGTTAAATGTTACAATGACAGAAAATGATGCATTTTGTTTTAGTAGAAAAATATGATTATCATGGTGATTTATTTTTTAATAAATCAAATACAGGAGGGGTGGATTCAAGAGATATTTAACAACTTGACATTCACATAAAGATATATTAAGAAATAAGAAATTATAGAACCTTAAAATTCATGATTTCAAAGCTTTGGTCTAGAAAGCAAGGAAATTATTAAGCACCCGATGCATGAGGTTTGTGTTAGAAGAATTCAAGGCTGATTCAAAGGAGCTTTCTTTGCTCAAATATGGAATGATGCAATATGTTAAAGGATTAATAATAGCTGAAACAAACTGAAACACTCATATGAAAACCCATGAATTCTTAATAATAACAAGAGCATTCTTGTCAGAGGAAACAGAACTTGAATGTGTTCAGGCCCCAATGACCAATTTGTAGGCAACAGAGAATATAGGAAACACTCCAGGAGAAACCATACTGGTTTTTCTTTAAGAAAACTGCACAGAAAACAAATCTAAAAACACAAAGGAACAAAAACTAATTCATTAAAAGAGTCTTATTCGCATCCCGGGCTTTGTTTAAAGTATAATATAAAACCAGGAAAACTGGGGCTGGTAAGACATCTCAGTGGTGAGAGAGCTTGCTGCATAGGCAAGTGCAAATCCCCAGCACTCAAGTAAAAGTTATGTGTGGCCTCATGTGCATATGCCAGTAAACCCAGCACTTCATGTGGGTGGGGCAGAGAAAGGATTAGTGGGGCTTGCTGGCTGTCAGCCTAGCTGCAGATTCAGCGACCTTGTCTCAAGAGAACAAGATGGAAAGTGATAGAGCAGGGCACCCACCCACACATTCTCCTCTAGTCCCAGCACTCGTTGGGTATATACATCTACACACATGTATACAAAACACACATGCATACATATGCACACATTAGAAAACAGAAAATCCAACTGTTTAATAAGTTAGCAAATCATGAGGAGAGAGGCAAATATACACAGGTGACAGGGTATCTGATAGCATGAAGCACCTGCAGTTAATATTCTTGGGCATGAGATACTTTCATGGTTGTGTTTATTGGAAGGTCCTTTATCCTTCAGTAGTACACACCCTGGAGTATTTTCAGGTCAGGAAATATGGTGGCTAAGATAGGGCCATGGCAGAGTATTGTTTGACCCCAGGCTCTTTTTCCTTTATGGCTTTCCATAGTAGACTCCCACAGGCCCTTAAACCACCATCATTTTATGATGCAGCAAAACATGTAAATATTTCATCCAATTTGAAATATTATTTTCCCTGCTAATTTAAAAAAAATAAGAACTTGGTGGTGGTGATGGTGGGTATCCCTGAGAGCACTATATGCCTTCTGTTTGCTTACCAGGCTTCACAGGCATTGAGCCTGCTCTGGATTTGTCTCAAAATGGCCCACAGGTATGACTGGGACAGGGAACTTCAGGGAGTGGATGACATAAAGTTGGCCATATTAATGACTGCTTAAGCTGTGTGATGGTATAAGGAGCACTTTTTAAACTGCCTATGTATTTAAATACTTTCATATTAAATAAATAAATTTTGTAAAAGTCATTTAGTCACTATTTTGACTTTTATCATGGATAGGAGTTCCAAACAAAACAACACATAAACAAACAAATGGATAAGCAAGCCAATAGATAGATATTCGTGTAGATGCTGCATAAAGAAGGAAGGCATTTAAATGATGCATTGGGACAAAATCTTCATTGTTAAGCTAGGATTTAAAAATCTAACCTGACAGATGGTTTAAGAAATTCACTTTTTTTAATTGTGGGCAGACTAACACCCATGTGATCAGAGCTCCTGTCTAGCAGTATGGTACTGCTGCATTTGGAGAAGGACATATTAGAATGTCATGGTCACTCTTGAAGCAAAATAACCAATAAATATAAATAAAATGTATTGTAGAATATTATTTTCAGGTGTGCTACATTTGTTTATACTGTGGAACATTTGTTTTAATGATGTAAAGATGTGCTGCATTCTTTTATGTTACATTTGTTTAACTCTGTGAACCTGTGTTACTGTGCCTGTCTAAAACACCTGACTGGTCTAATAAAGAGCTGAACGGCCAATAGCAAGGCAGGAGAAAGGATAGGTGGGGCTGACAGGCAGAGCAAATAAATACCAAGGGAAATCTGGGAAGAAAGATCAAGAAGCAAGAAAAGAAGGGGACTGTCACACAGCCACACACAGAACAAGAAGGAAAGAAAAGATATACAGAAACAGAGAAAGCTGAAAGCCCAGAGGCAAAAGGTTAACTTAAAAAAAAAAAAGGATGATTTAAGAAAAGCTGGCTAGAAACAAGCTAAGCTAAGGCCAGGCACTCATAAGAAATAATAAGCCTCTGTGTGATTTATTTGGGAGCTGGGTGGCAGGCCCCCAAAGGACAAAGAGTAAAGAGTAAAAATCAACCAACAGCAGAAAGGCTGCACAAGAATCCACCCTGCCTTTCACAAGAGCCTATGTTATAGTGAGCAGACGAGTGCCACTGGAGGCCAGCATGCCAGTGGGGGTTGGGCCCCTCACAAGGAAGCTTAGGTCTATCCCACCAATCTCTGCACTACCTTCACTCTTTCACAGTTCAATGCCAGAAACAGTTACTGCATACGAACTCTGGGCAAGGCCTGGATGTGCTAGGTGTCTGCATGCACTTCTCCTATGTGGAGAAGCAACATCAGCCAGGGAGACAGAGACAGCTGCAGACATCTGCAGGAAGACTGAGAACTAGTGAGAGTGCATTCTGCAAAGAGCTTGCTTGTCAGACATGAGGACTGGAGGTTGATCCCTAGAGTCCACATTAAGTAAAAGAGCCAGGGGGTAATAGTGCATGTTTAAGCCCATCACTGTGACAGTGGAGACAAGCAGACTTCTAGGGCCCACTGGCAAGCTGGCTTAGGCTATGTTGTGAGTCCATGGCCAGTGAGAGACCCTGTTTTGTTTGCTGAAAGTGGACATCACCTAAGGAAAAATACCAAGTTGTCCTCTGGCCTTCATATATATGTATATACATGTATAAGAACATAAACACACACACACACACACACACACACACACACACACATGTGCATACTCTCATTCCTACAAGGGTTAAGGAAGTATTGGTAAGTGAGGCTAGAAAGCATCCCATAGAGTCTCCAGGAAGGTCTTCTATGTGTAGGGGAAGAGATTGAAGAGACTCAAATGCAGGCAGTATGCTCTAGGAAAAACAGAAGAATGAGGAGAGCAATCCTTGGTCAGAGAGCTGACTCTGGTTAATCCTGCATGCATGTGGAGAGAGGACAGCCTGGGCCTGAGAACTGCTCAGAGAGAGTGTGGCAGAGAGGAGGGCAGGAAGAGGAAGTGCACCATGGAAACTAAAGAATGCCGCCAACGCTTAATCTCAAAGTCAATGGAACAGGAGCATGAATTCCATCAGGAAACCTGACAGAAATGCAAATTCTTATGCCCATGCTATACCTCCTGAATCATAAACTGGGGTTTGGGGTGAGCCTCAGCCATTGCTATTTTAATAAGCCCTGTAGGGATTACAGATACATCAGGAGTTTGAGAACATTGGTCTGTACCAGCAATTCTTAATTAAAAGTGATTTTACCCTCTAGGGAACATTTTTCAATGTCTAAATATATTTTGGGTTACCAAAATGATGAGAGAGGGAGGGATGGAGAGAGGGAGGGAGGGAAAGAGAAAGAGACCAACACTAAGCACTGTAGAATACACACCACAGCCCCCAGAACAGTACCCAATATATCAGCTGTGAGGATGCTAAGAAACTGAGCCTTCTTCCATGTTTCACTTCTGCATCTTTTCCTCTTTCTTCCTTTATTCTTCCAGCTCTCCCTCATTCCTTATTTCTGCCTCTTTCTGCTTTCTATCAGATTATCTCCATATCTATTTCTTATGAGTTCTTGTTCCTACAGAGACCTCAGAGCTCTCAACAACCCACAAAGTCCTCCTTATTTACATTTTTTTCATTCAACTGTATTAAATACTCCTTTTTACCCATTCAGTAACTCCCAGTGACAAAACACCAAAGGAGGTGTTATTTTATTCGCAGCCCAAGGAAGACATTTATCTTCCTGGAATGGGTGAGCACTGTTCAGAGCAGAGTTGGTGATTGCCTCCCATACCCGAACTGTAGCTCTTGAGCATCTTGAAAAGGAGTTTCTACCAAGAAACCCAGTCAGAAGTCCCAATTTTTGGCATGAATGAGTTTCCAGAGGTTTTCCCAAAATAACTTTGTTTTTCATAAGAGACAGAGATAAAACTTGGACTTGTCACTAGCAACATTGTAGTCAGCGAGTGAATTCACTGACAATTCAACACTGAGTGGGGTTAAGCAAAGATATACAACATTAACGTGATTAGGACTAACCAAACAGATGGGATTCTAACCTGAATAATAACACTGAGACTAAAAGAGCATTATCCATCTGAACAAAGTCTTCAGAGTGAATGGGATGAGGGGAATGCAGTCACAAAGGCAAATGGTGGAAGTGTCTATGATGGCACTGTTAACTGTCAACTGGACAAAAGTGAGAATCTCCAGGGAGATGATCCCCTGGGCCTGCCTTCGGCCAGTTATCTTGATCATGTTAATAGATGTGGGAAGACCCATTTGGATTGTGGGTGGGGCCTGAACTGTATAAGAGTGCAGAACTGAGCTGAGCACTAGCATGCATAACTCATTGCTCTCTTCTGGCTGCAGATACAACATGACCAGCAGCTGCTTTGAGTGCCTGATGCCTTCACTCCCCCACCATGATGGACTGTAGCCTGGACCTGGGAGCTGAAATAAACATGATTTCCCTTAAGTTGCTTTTGTTAAAGTATTTCTATCACAACAACAGGAAAGATACCATAATAGTGCCCATCTCACAATTTTATGAGAATGTGTTCCCTAAAAGGCAAACATGAATGTTTATTTTGAGTGGTGAGTGGACCATTCCTTTTGCCCACTTGTGGAAGAGGATGCTCTTGACTTTCAGCATCTGAAGGCTAATGTCTGAGTTACCCAGCACTCTTTCCTATGCCCTCAGACTCCATTTACCATTTACTTTCTAATAACTGTCTTCCTTGTTTGCTCACAATATAATGCTCTAGAGAAACTGATGGGACCCTGAATCTACTTGATAATCATGTTTCTCACTGAACATTAATCAACTGGACTTCTGGCTTACAGGCACTTTGTGTCCAATGAGTTAGTTAGTAATCCTGAATCAATAGAATCAGTTCTGTGGTATTAACAAGGGAATACCTTTGTAAGCTTCCAAGGTCAAGGGCAGGCCAGCGCATTGACCACAGCAGGTGTCCATATAAACCAATTTCTGGTATACAGTCTGTTGTCTCCCTCTCATGATTCCCCATTTCTGCATTCCCCATAGTGCTCAAAGCATTTATGGTAGATTTAAAAATGGTCCTAAAACTTTGCAATTCTTCCCATGGAGAGGTAGAATTTATTGTGTCTAAATTTGGAGTAGTCAAGTTACATACTTTGGCTTCTAGGCTGTGGAGGAAGTAACTAAGTTCTTAGCCTTGCATTCAGAGGCCTTGCAGCTTCTGTTTGAGGCTCTTGGAACCCACAGTTATTAGATATAAAAGTTTAAGATAGTGTGTATGATGATGAGATCTAAGGCTCAACCTCCCTCCCACCCCCACTGCATACAACAGTCAGCATACCTCCAGAGTTGTCAACATGTTCATGGGCATTGGAACACAAATGCCGAATAGAGACCAAGCCAGCTCAGTCTAAAAACCACCTAGACCAGGCCAGTTTGCCAACGCACAAAGTTATAAGCTAAACATGTGTACTATTTCAAACTACCACACTGGTGGATGTGGGAGTGGGGAGTAACACATTATATAACCATAGATATTTAATGAAGAAATATTTTCCTTCCAGAAACTTCCAATTATACTCTGAAGTTATTACCACATTTTGTTTCTGAGAAGCCCCAGGTGCTGTCTTTTGACACAATACATTAGGATTTATTTTGAGCTATTGTCTAAGCATCGATAGCTCTGGCAGAAGAAACAGCCTGCCTTTCTTCCATTAAGATTCTACAAGGTGAGAGGGTTGAAAAAAAGCGACAGAAAATTCTAGGTGCCAATGTTCATGTGAAAAGAAGAGGGAGGATTCAGTGCATTTTCAAATTCACATCTCTTGGATATGGGTCTAACCTTCAGGCGGCGGTCTGGATCTCCACTGCACAGAGAATTTACTGATACTTTGAACGACTTCCAAGCTGGGCTTAAGTTGTTCATCACAACCTGGGAAGAGAAAGACATGAATAGTGATTTGAAGAGGGAAGGCTTGACAGTTTCGTACTTCAACATAGAAACTACTTGAGAAGACACAGCGGTGCTTATGAAAGGGCAAGTGTTTGGAACTTACAGCTTAATGAAACTTGAGAGTAGTGAGTATTTTAAGAGTGGCCACAAAGTACATCATTGTGGGTGGAACTCCTGTGGTCACTGTCCCAGATGTTGTTTCATGACTAATGATAGTGACTTTGACTACGATGTGGATATAGGAGGTGACCTCTTCTACAGCAAAAGGCCTGGAGTTGGGGCAAGGCTGCCTCTGGCCACTGATAAAGGATTCCCCAGTCCCGTAGATCTTATGGCATAAATTCTTTCCCATTGGAGTCAGCAGAGGAAAGGTATTTGGCAAGGGTGGAGGGGTACGATTAAAGAATCACCACCCCTAACTGAGGAGTTATGAGCAGTTCATGGTTGTTGGAGCCAGGGAGTCTTTTAGTATCATGGTGTATCCTCTAGTGAGTTGTCCATGCCCCAGCAGGCAAACCCACAACCATGCTCATGCAAGCAGTCTTGGTTAAATTCAGTGGGTCACACAAACACACAAAAAAATCAAAGTAGGAGGCAAACTTGTTGATTAGAAGGCATCCAGTAGAGGTGAAAGAAGGTTAAGAGAGAGTAAAGGGTGGCAAATGACCACAATACACTAATACATGTATGTATGACACATACATATACATATACATATACATATACATATACATATACATATGCATATACATATACATATACATATACATATACATATACATATGGGAGAGCTTTGGTAAGCTGTGACAGAGAGCCAGAGAATTTTCTAGATGAAGAATACTAACAGCAGTTTTACATTAGCTGATCACCATCTATCTCAATTGGAATATTTAGAAAGATATAACATGAAAATTCTTCAGATTATAAACTAAATCAATAATATAGCAAAATCTGTTTATAATTAGCTTACTAATCACGATCTTGGCTGAATATTGCCTAAGGCTCCATGAGACTTAGTCTGTCTTTTGACAGTTTGAATAATTCAGCTTGGTTCAGTGTGAACAATAAGTACCAAGCATGTATTCTAGGGCAGAGACTACCAAATTACGGTTCCTGAACTAGTAGGTGCTATGTTACTGGGGACTTCTTACAAACACAAATTCTGGGCTCTATCCAGTCCCATAAACAGTTTTAAGGGAGGCCTTCCAGGTTATCTGGTGAATGAAGCCTAAAAACTATTGCTTTTGGGGACACAGAAATAAAGGTAAAAATTGTTAAATTGAACTCTGCCATGTTAATCTTTCTTCATATGAAGTTTTAGGTGGATATCTTTGTGGATTTTAAAAAAATAAGTCTGTCTCCAAATAATGTAATTTGTAATTATTCATAAATGATTCCCACTTCTACTGAATTTATTACTATAACTATGAATTATTGATTAGATCCCAGATCCATTATTAAATTTACTTTAATGTGTTAAAATACAGAAACAAGGTTCCTTTGTGACTTTGTCTTGTCTCCAGATATCCTGGGCATGATCAAATTCTTGTGAGAAGGAAAACTGGATAATATGGCCTGTGTTCATTCTAATTCCTTACAGTTACTAGCATTTTTGGAAAATTCAATAGCAAATCAAATTTTAACTAAAAATTTCAAAAATGTATGTGCATGCATGTATGCATGAGTATGTGTGTGTGTGTGTGTGTGTGTGTGTGTGTGTGTATGTATATGTTTATATATGTGTGTGTATCTACCCCAAGAGAATAACACTGTGTACTTATTTTGGAACTACTGAGTAAGCAAGAGGAACTATTGATGCTATGCTGTTTGATCTGTTAGAAAACTTTGTAATCACCAATATTATGAAATTCCAAAATTCCCCAGCACTGGGCTTGGGTCAGAAATTGCATAGTTTCTTGGGAACAGAAAAAAATTCCCAGTATCAACAATTGGAGAACACCTGACAAGAATCATGGAAAAAAGGGTCTTAGGAGAGAAGAATCCAACAATATTAATTTGTATCTCTTCTCCTTTCTTCTGTTCACTTCCTTCCCCAAAGTTGATTTTTACCATAGGAATCTTTATATCAGCAGAAAAACATTTGGTGATAGTGAGAGAGGAGCACTCAGGGAACCTGTACTTTCTACTTGTTAGTCAAATTTTCAGGGACTGGAGTCCAGACACTCATATTATTCTTCAGCATACACAAGACACCCCATTTATACAGCCAACTCTAAACACTTATCTATTGTTTAATTAAGCACATAGTTTGGTGCAAGCCACATGCCAGATCACATCTACTAGTGGCCCATTTGAGACTGTTTAATTCTTGTCAACTTTAAGAATAACAGAATTCCCCTTTGTTGGTTCAGGAAAATAGATTGACAAAGTGACATGGTAGGAATATGGTGCCCCCACTGTTACCCATGAAAATCATGGGCATTCCCACTCTCTTTCCTTTGACATTGACACAGGCTCTTCTCTGAGTGTCAGGTCATTTAGCACCATTATTCTATTTTCTTCTTAGAGAATTCCCCATGCTCTGGTTTGCAAATCTAATAAAACAATAGAGGTTGGAGTTGGTTGCTGTATTAATTTCTTCCCTTATTATGTTGACAAAATGCCTGACTAAAGCAACTAACATGGGAAGGGTACAGTTTGTCATCATAACAGGGAGAGCATGGCAGAGGGTGCATGAGGTCACACTGCGTGAGCAGTCAGAAAGCAGACAGAGATGAATATTGGCACTCTGCCTGCTTTCTCCCTTCTATTCATTCTGAGACTCCAGTCCACAGGAAAGGGTGCTCACTTCCACCATGGGCTTTTCCTGACATAGTTAATCCTCTCTGGAAATGTCCTCATACACCCCTGTGGTGGTTTGAAAGAAAATGGCCCCCAAAGGGAGTGACATTATTAGGAGATGTGGCTTTGTTGAAGTAGGTGTGGCCTTATTGGGGGAAGTGTGTCAGTGTGGGGGTGGGCTTTGAGGTCTCATATATGCTCAGGCCACTCCCAGTGTCACAGACCATTTTCTGTTGCCTCCTGATCATGATGTAGCCAGCACCATGTCTGCCTGCATGCTCCCCACCATGATGATAATGGACTAAACCTCTGAAACTATAAGCCATCACCTCAATTATAAGAGGTGCCATGGTCATGGTGTCTCTTCACAGAAATAGAAACCCTAATTAAGTTCTCTTCCCATTTTCTTCCCAGGAGGTGCACACCCTCAACCTTCCTCTCTCTTCTTCTTCATCTTCTTCTTCTTCTTCTTCTTCTTCTTCTTCTTCTTCTTCTTCTTCTTCTTCTTCTTCTTCTTCTTCTTCTCCTCCTCCTCCTCCTCCTCCTCCTCCTCCTCCTCCTCCTCCTCTTCTTCCTTCTCCTCCTCTTCCTCCTCCTCCTCCTCCTTCTTCTCTCTTTCTCTCCATCTCTCTCCTATCTTTCTTTTCATCTCCCTATTATAAACTCTCCACATGGAAAAAAAAGAAACCCTAATCAAGACAACCCCCTTGGTATTTTTTGTCTGTTTGTTGTTGTTGTTTTTGTTGTTTCCTCTCTAGGTGATTCTAAATCCTATCAAGTTGACAATGGAGGCTAACCACCATAGGCACTGATTATAAATATGAGGTAGTAACACCAGGGACTTAGGGTAGGGAAGGATAAGGGTTAGGACCTGTTATAGTGTGGCTCTGAAAGGTCTCCTACAGACTTACATATTTGAACACTTGTTCCTAGTTCATTCAGCTTTTGAATGCCTGTGGAAACTTTGGGAAACACTCACTGCCTTGCTGGGAGACATTAACCACAAGGGCCCTATTTCTGGTCCTGTCTCTGCTTCCTGATTCTCAATGGTGTAGTTAAGCCCCATTGCAAGTTTCTATACCTTGGACAGTGCCACCCCAGCTACTCTGTCTCCTCTCCCACAGTAGGCTGTATTCTTTGACAACAAGAGCAAAAACAAAGCTTTCAGCCTTTATGTTGCTTCGGCCAGGTATTTGGGGACAGTGATAACAAAAGCAGTGGACAGGGGGCTGTTGGGAGAGAGAATGAGTGAGAAGGAGCACTGTTTGACCCAGTGGCTGTTGTAGCAGGGCTTCAGCTGCCATGACAGCTCCAGGATAAATACTTCCCTGAGGAAACATATTGCCTTACAAAATCGTGAAGCTGACTCAAATAACCTTGATGTAAATCTCAGCCCCACCCATTGCCAACTGTGAAACATGGGAAATGGTGTAACTGCCCCAAAGCCCAGTTCCTTCGACTGAAAAGTGGGGATAACTGTATTACCAAGGAATAAGAAGTAAAATACTGCATGTAAATCATTTCAGATGATGCTTCATTCCCAACTGTCTCATCAAATGTTAGCTCATATCATAGTTAATGTGTTCCATGTTTACTTCGTGTGTGCATACACACATGCATGTAGACGTGCAGTGGCCTATTCATTGCAGTGCATGGATGGAGGTCAGAGAACAAATTTTCGGGGTCAGTTTTTTCCTTTCACATGTAGGTGCTGGGTATCAAACTCGGGTCACCAGACTGAGAGCTTCCTTGCTGGTCCTAGCATTCCTAATTTATTATAATCAAATTGCTGGTTGACTATATTGAAAGTCAGCTGTGTGAGAATGGATCTAGAAGGGAAGGAAAGGGGTCTTTTCTTCAAATTTATAAAACTAGAGTAAAAACCCAAGCCTAAAACATGAGGATTATTTTGAGGAGAGAGGGGGCCTAGGTCTTTGTCTACGGGCAGTAAACTAACATGGAGGAGGAAATGTTATGGCCCCAACCCTAGACAAAGAACCACAGACAACAGAGGAATGGTGAGAACAGGACAAACCGCCTTCCCCAGAGAAGACCCCTTAACTCTTGTTCCAATACCAAGTGGTCAGCTCTAAAACCATACAAGCAACATTTTATGGACTATGCAGGCTGTATTTCTATTTGTAGGAACACCACACTCCCCAATTAAAGAAACAGAGGTCATGAATTTGAGGGAGAGCAAAGGGGTACATGGGAGGGGTTAGAGAGAGGACAGTGAAGGGGGAAATAGTATGATTATATTTTAACTTAAAAACTGAAAATTATTTACAAAAAAGGGAAAGGAGTATGGACACTTCTCAAGCTGATCTCCTCAGATGGGGACTCAGGCCTCTTACCTCTGTCCGGTGCACAAGCTGCTGAGTTGCATCATCATTCATTCTGAAAATTTCCAGAAATGGGTCGGATTTACTGAAGAAATCCTAAAATGGACAAACAGAATTAAGTTTTTTTTTTTTTTCCTTTTCTTTCTCTTTTGAACTTGATCTAGCAGTGAACACTGGTAGGCTTAATTATCATCATCTACCCCGTGACTTCCTGTGCAGTGGAGGCCAGCTTGGCATTTCTCTTTGGAAGGTCAGCCTCAGCTTCATCACCTTCTCCTCCTTGCCCCGAGGTAGTGCACACCACCCTTCTTAGCTGTGTCCCTGTCCCTCTAATCCACTCCCTGACCTGGAACTAGCTGCAACTGAACTCCAAGGTCTTTGTAAAGTATTTGCTGGGCTGAACTCTGAAGGACTCTTCACAGATGGATTCAAATGCCAGTTTGTTGAGAAGTGAGACATCTGTTGTCTCAAATACGTTGATCATGACTATTGCAGAGCCAATATCTGACCACTGTGTTGTCTGGGTCACTTAAGCATCCATCTCTATTATCTGTTTCTTGGTTCTGCTTCTTGGTATGTTTGTTAATTTTGATAAAATAAACACTATATGGGGAAGATTACAAAAGTTTCAAATTCATCCTCAGCATCTACAAAAGAGTCAGAATGGGGGCAGTGCCTTGAATCTAATCAGGATTAAGCTATTCAAAAGTTGGGTTTCTTCAGAAGTCTTTAATAAAAAGAAGCCATCTATATTGGAGTTCTTCCCTCCTTGGGTGCGGTCCTTGGAGTGATCTAGCTGAAAGCCAGAGCATCTATGGAGCAGGTTCTCCCCAGTGAGGACTCAAGGCTCCCTTCATCTCTGTGTCTCCTCTATCCTCTTTTGGCTTTAGGTCTGTGTTCATGTTCTCTGTTGCTGTCTGTTAAATAGTGAAGGCCTTGAGAGGCAAAGCCCATCCCTGCACTTCTCTGCAGCATCCCTGTTCTCTTAGTGACCCTGAAATTCCAGCTTTTCTTTCCTTATCCCATAAGTCTATTAAAGTTTGTGCTCAGTTCTGACAGGCTTTGAAGGCTCTATATCCATGCTGTTTAAGGAACTAGGCTTGCATGGGAAACCTGCTCAGAATATCTCAATTATCTTGCTGAATTTCTTCTCTGCTTAGTTCTGGTTCCCTTCATCTTCATCTGGACCCCTTCTCTGCCTGAAAACCCACAGACAGATGTCACTTGTATCTTTTCTAGTGCTTATGGATGCTTCTAGTGTGTGTGTGGAGCCTATACAAATAGGTGCTTCATTACTGGCATCAGAAACTACAAAATCTACATCCTCCTTATAATTTTTTATACAATAGTTGGCAAATTCTCAGAAAGGAGGAACTATGCTTTGTTTCCACTTACACATTTACTGTTTACTTTCTCAGTATTTTACCATGTATACACTTTAGTAGTACCTGGTGTTTATTGAAGGAATACATGCATGAATGAACATAGAAAAGAATGAATGAATAAACAAGTCCTTGGTATAGAATAGGAAGCCATCTATCCCACAGCTTTACTCACACACTCTTACCAGTCCCACCCCCATCTAAACTGTAACAAAACAGAATTAAATCTATATTTGCCCTAATAGTCATCAAGTTAACAATCTGTAACTGGACATTATTTTATTTTCCTTTGGCTTCTACTTGTAAGATTTTCTTCTCTATCAGTGTTTTTTTACCAGCCATCCTCATCTTGAGCTCAGCAAAGGGTTTTCAGGGTGCGCAAAGGCCTTAAAGTTAATGTTAAAGTCAAAGGAACACTAGTACCTAGTTACACTTTCTAAGTATCATCAAGTTTGGTGAGAAGTATAAGAGTTGACCTGACTTATGCTGATGAAAGAAGGAATACATATCCAGGGGTTCTTAGAGAGGAGGAATATAATAAATGTGACTGTAGAAAGTGGCTGGGGAGAGGCTGTATCTGTAGAGCTGGAATTCTGTGAAGGAACAAACATGGAGAGGAGTAGAGGAAGCAATTATTTACTGTGTGTGTGGTCAAGGCAATGCTAGCAAAGTTGGCTCCATAGTAAAGGCCACTAATGCTCATTAGGTCTTTGCTATCCTGGAGAGAAAACACAGAGCTACCAAGGGACAGTGAGCAGGGAAACAGCACAATTAGCTGTCACGAGTATCAGTCTAAACAGGACTGATGTATATATGAACAGTGTAGTGGTTTAAATAGGCATGGCTCCCATAGACTCATGTGTTTGAATGCTTGGCCTCCAGGGAGTGGCACTACTGAGAGGTGTGCCACCTGTTGGAGTAGGTGTGGCCTTGTTGGAGGAAGTGTGTCACTGTGGAGGCCAGCTTTGATGTCTCTCTACACCCAGTGTGGGACACAGTTCACTTCCTGTTGCCTGTGGATCAAGATGTAGAACTCTCAGCTTCTTCTCCAGCACCATGTCTGCCTGCATGTTGCCATGCTTCTTACCACAATGATAATGGACTAAACCTCTGAAACTGTAAGCCAACCCCAACTAAATGTTTCCCTTCCTAAGAGTTGCCATGGTCATGGTGTCTCTTCACAGCAATAGAAACCCTAACTAAGACAAACACATAGAGACTGTAGAAGCCCACAGAACACCTACACAGGTTCAAACCAGGTAGAGTCCCAACACAGAGAGGGCTGAATAGAGACAGGGTCCCACACCCAACCAAGAAGCTATTTGCAATAGATACCTGTTGACAAAGAGAAAAATCAATCAATTTTTTTCAGTGAGTGTCGTTGGGTATATCAACCAACTACACTCTAGGGTGGACCACTAGTTGCCTAGGAGCAGCTGGCCAACACATGTGCAACAGACATGGTTTATGTTGGTGTGTGTGTGTGTGTGTGTGTGTGTGTGTGTGTGTGTTTCATCTTGTTTAAGCATATTTTTATCTTTTTTGTTTTTTCTGGAGCCGAGGACCGAACCCAGGGCCTTGTGGTTGCTTATCAAGGGCTCTACCACTGAGCTAAATCCCCAACCCCTATTTTTATCTTTTTTATTTGTTTGCCTTGATTTTAATTTTTAATGATTGTTTGGTTTATTTATTCATTTATTTTGAGAAAGAAAGCACATGAATTTCAGTGAGTTTGGAGGTGGGGAGGATCTGGGAAGGTTGGGGCATGGAAAAACACAATCAAAATATATTTTATGAAAAAATTATTTAAATACAAATGTTTGAAAAAGAATACTAGCCTAGAAAATTTGTAGAATATCCTAGAAAGAAAAGAGATGGACAGTGGGGAACTCCCTTCTCTGTTGCACCCTTCCCTATTCAGCCTGAGACTCAAACACCATCCCTTTCACTCAATATCTGAAAGTATGAGAATACGACAGCCTTCCTCTTAGCAAGAACCCACAGTGTCTACTTTCTTCATTAGCCTAACCCACAAACTTTGTCTCGTCCCTCAATGGCCCATTTATCTTTCCAACACACTCTGATTTGCATACACCTGTCAAGGCATTTGCATCTCAGCCTATTTCTGTTTTTATGCATCTAACAATACAGTTGACACCCTCTCTTTGCCCTTCCCTTATGGATGTGGGCCACATTATCTTGTTCCTGTGTGCCATGGACTCCTGCTTTGCCTCCATAAATAGATAACTGTCCCCTCAGGGATGATTATGAGTTATACTTAAAAACTGCTGACCACAGTGGAAGAATTCTATCAATTATTTTTCCTTTTCCTCTTTATTGAAAATTTTAAACTTTTCTTATCATCATTTTTACTTAAAAATGGAGAAAAATATAAAATAAAAGTAGAAATATGGGGGGAGGGAATCACAACTCCCATCTATAACTGGGTGCATAGAACATGAAATTTGTATTGTTCATTTCTCCTCTGAAAAACAAGAAGACAGAAGTTGGTGGTAGGCCTCATGGAACTACATAGCTCTCAGACATCATCAGAGAAGTTTCTTTGTGCAGTAGATGATGGTTAATATGGAATTCATAACTAGCCAGAGTGCAGAGAATAAATGTCTGTGAGTGCCCAGTCACCAATGGGGCATCTGAATCCTACTCTTATCCACAAGGTTCAGGGACCATTGTGGAAGGGAGGTGGTAAGAGCCAGGGACAACCAGATTAAACAACATCTTCTGGACACAACAGGACCTCTGCACTAAAGAACTCTCAGAAGGTGTGGTTGCTTGCACAAAGCCTGCAGAACAACAAGCCAGTCAATATTCCAGCAAGGGTAGGGGAGGAGCTTATGAACTCTCATGCTGAGCTAAGGATCTATTGACAGTTGAAGGCTTGGGGAGCAGGGAGCAGAGATTAATTTTCTTTTGGGAGTGGTCCTATGTTCCAAACAGACATATAGTTGGGAGGGGTTGGGATCGGTAGATCTAGGAGCAATTAGGGGGTGAATATGATAAAAATATATTGTATGCATGAGTGCAATTCTCAAAGATAAAAAAATTGGTGGGAGGAACAGGTGTATTCAAGACTTCAGAGTTTCAAATCTATCTCAGTGGTCCAGGGTGGTGTACAAATGTTTCTTCCCAGATTAAAATCTTCCATCTTAGAGGGAAGCTCATTAAGACACGATGTTAAAAGGGAGGTTAAACAATGAGATATCTTAAGACAACATGTTTACAGGGGGGTGAAAAAATAGGATGTTTGAAGTGGAGGTGAAATAACCCATCCTTCAGGGAAGATTGTTAAGCTCAGGAAGTAAACAATTCAAAATCGCCTCAGGAAGTTCCCAAAATTGACCAGATTCACTAAACCCCTCACTTCCCAAGAGTATTTATAAATATTAAGGTTTGCTAAGAGGCGGGCCCAGGCAAACTGAGCTGCTAAGAAGAGGCTCAGGTTTGATAAGCAGTCTGGCAGAGACAAGCAGAGACCAACAGAGACCAGCAGAGACCAGCAGAGACCAGCAGAGACCAGCAGAGACCAGCAGAGACCAGCAGAGCTGTCTGCACGAGAGTCAGACCAGCCAAGCCACCTGGAAAGGACACCCCACCCCCCGTTGAGCTTCCTGCAGGTTGCACAGTACAGTGCTCTCCAGGTTTCCAGCTTTTCTGAGCTGTCACTCATTCTGGGGTGGGCTTTGGTGATGCAGCTGTCTTTGAGTCATTTCTTTTCTTGCAAATAACCCCTCATCCATATTCCTGTAAGTGACCCCAATAAATCTCACTGGTCCACCAAGTCAGACTTTAGTATTATCTATACTTTGGTCTGTAATGGTTCCTTATCTGAGATGAGCAGATGCCTTATCATGTCTCCCCAGGAACAAATGTCTCACAACACAGAGGGTAAAGGTCTTATGGGACATAGAAGGGTTCCACTGAGACAATGGGTGGGATTCACTGGGTTGAGGAAAGGTCCTTCTCTCTAGAGGACCATTTCCTTATTCTCTTCTTGTAAGTCACTCACAGCTTGAGCTCTTGAAAATGGGTCTGCATTTTCTTTTTAGAAAAATGCATTACTCTCCAGTGAGTCAGTTCATATGAATAGATGGGGATGCTGGAGATGAGAGGTCTTACAAGGGATGCCTTGTGAAAAGGATGGACCCTTAAAAGATCAGGGGAAGGATTGAGAGGAGGCAATAGATAAAGCCACAAATTCATCTCCTTGTATCACCATTCTTCTCCTCAAAACACCCAACTAAATGGAGGGTGAGATGTCTCAGTGGGTGAGGGTGCCTGTCACCAAGTCAAACATCTTTTTGGTTTCCAGGACTCAAAATGTAGTAGGAAATGGCAGACTTCTGAAAGTTATCTACACACACACACACACACACACACACACACACACACACACACAGAGAGAGAGAGAGAGAGAGACAGACAGACAGACAGACAGAGAGAAAGAGGTAGAAAGAGAAAGAGAGAGAGAGAAAAAGAGAGAGAGAGAGAGAGAGAGAGAGAGAGAGAGAGAGAGAGAGAGAGGGAGGCAGAGAGAAAGTGAATGAAGACATAATAACCAACTTAAGTATTTAAGTATTCTGGACATTTCATTTTCTATGGTACAACTGAAATGAATACTTACAATTTGCCCAAATATCAACAGTATTTTGGTAAATCTAGATATACTTCATGTATAATTCAGTATTCTCTCACTTTCCACTTGGTCATATGCTAAAATGCTCTATTTCATTTCACATTTAAAAAAATATTTATTTGTTTATTTTATGTATATGAGTGCTCTGTCTGCATGCACACCAGAGAAGGACATTAGTTCTCTCTATAGATGGTTGTGAGCCACCATGTAGTTTCTGGGAATTGAACTCAGGACCTCTGGAAGAGCAGCCAGTGCTCTTACTTCTGAGCCATCTATCCAGCCCCTCATTTTTTTACATTGTTTAAAAACACTGTTGAGGGTATGAATGAGAATTCCTGGAAGGAAGCTGTGTCTGTCAAGGCTGATTGACTAATTAGAACTTCAATGATGTGGGAAGGTTAGAATGTAGCAAATCCAGAGCAAATTATCCTAGAGGGGACTTTTGCTCTTTTAGTAGCCACCTATTGCTCTCTCTGTACATGACCTAACATCTCTTGTGACCATTGGATAGATCCTTTGGAATCTATGAACAGACCCACAGTTCCACTAACCAAAGGGCCAAGACTGCTGCCAGACAGAATTGGAGGCCAAGAGCAGCGGTCCTCCTGCTTTGCTATAACTACCTACCTGAGGTAACTGTCAATGGAGTTGAAAAATGATTTTCTTTCATGCCTGTTTAAATTCTGTTGCTATAAAAAGTTTAGGAAATGGCTCCCTCATTGAAGCATGGTGTTTGGAGAAAAACCTAAATCTGTGTTCCAGGCCATGGTCCCTCATACTTGGCTCCAGAATGAACCATATCTTTCATTCCTATGGTATGGGACTGTTTCTTTAATTGATAAAGGTTAGCACAAAGATGCTGTGAGGGTATCAGAGTGTGAAAGGAAGAAAGGAGAGTTATATGCAGTCTCCAACTTCATATATGTGAAAATCTAAAATGCTTTAGCATTACTCTCAAATCCAAACTCTCCCACATCTACTCTGGCTGATCCTGGGCACAGGTTTAATGTCACATGGTCTCAGTTTCCCATCCACAGTGAGGAGCATCACTCTTGCTCTACAGCAGTGTGGGGAGAGTAGATGAGTTGTCCACACACATCTGGTTCCTGTCACATGTTACTCTCATAAATGCTGGCTTCTGGGACTTAGCAGTGGGAGAGAAGTCACATAGACACTATGAAGAACTATTCAAATATGGAGATGATGATCATTTGGTTCCTGGAAACAAAACCACTGAAAAGCAATCCAAAAAAGTATCTATGCTGATAAGCATTATCTTCAAAATCACGACTCTGGGACTCTGGGCACAGTTGTTCGGTCACCTTAATGTGGACTCTTTAGTTTTCTATGCATCAAAGCAGCCTTTGGGACAGTTCACTGTTGTGAAGGTGAGTGATTCAGGCCTTTTACTCAAGTTCTGCTATAGTGGATTATTTAATACCCTGTAGGCCACATTACTTTGGTCTGTAATCCAGTATGAAAGAAATTTGCTTAAGTGAGAGGGTAGAATAATGGTCACTAAAGACTGGGAAGGAGGGAGAAGTGGGTAGAAAGAGGTAGAGAAAAGAAAATAGAGAGAGAGGCCAGCCCTAGTGTTCTAGAGCAATGTGGGGTGACTAGAAAATTTGTGGTATTTTCAAGAACTATAAAAGAAGACTGAAAAAGTTACCAACAAATAGCAACAATGAATGTTTGAGGGGTTGAAAATGTTAATTTTCATAATATGCTCATTACACATTGAATATGTATATCAGATTATCACACAGTTATAAGAAAAAGAAAAGAAAACAAGATGCTCTATATCCTTTAACAGAGATATGCAACACATCCACATTTCTATTGTTCTTTTCACAATAGCCAGGAAATCAAATCAGCCCAGATGTATCAACTGATGGATAGATAATGAAAACGAGGCACAAGGGAGTTCTCTTCAGCCATAAACAAACATGAAGTTGTGGAATGTGAAGGAAACTGGATGGAACTGGGAAAACAGCATATTTAACCCAAACAACCCAGGCTCAGGAAGACAAATACCATACATTCTCTTCCATACATGGCTCCTAGCTTCTGACTAATTAAATGTGTGTGTATCATGGTGGGAATAAACGTGGATAAAGGCCAAGAAACTATAAAGGATCCATGGAAAATGGGAGGAGGCAGAGAGATAATAGGATAAAGTGGAAGGGAGGATACTGGGGATGAAAAGACCACAGAGGAGCAGGGAGAATAGGGAAATACGTGTGCATGAGAGAGGGCAGTCAGCCCAAACCAAACATGCATGGAAAAAATCATGTGGAAACCTGCTCCTTAGCAAGCAAATTTAAAAGTATAGTTTCTATAAAGAAACACAGAAAAATGAGCAGTGCATATCTCCAGCAGCAGTCTTTGAACTGGAACCCTAGTTTGTTGAGGAACTGGGAGAAAGAGGCTGCCATATCCAGACTCCATGACTGGTTTGCTTTGTGACTGTAGGCAAAATTTTAATCCCCGTGTTCTGTCTGTAAGTTAGAAATAAAAATACCTACCTTTGGAAATAGAGTTAGTACCTTAGGGATGATGTGGGTTAGACACTTGACCCCTGGTACATTGGGGCTGTGCTTTGTAACTATAACTTTTCCATCATTTATGCAGACTAGACCACAGTTCCCAGGCAGCCATATACAAACACAATAAAACACAGGGCAGTGAGCAAAGATTTCACATCACTGTAAAGCAGGAGTCAGCCAGCTGCAACATAAGAGACAAATCTAGTCATTGTTTTTATGAATAAAGTTTTATTGGACCACTGCTACACCCATTCATTTATGTTTCATTTATGGCTGTCTTCATGCTTCAAGACACAGCTGAGTGATAGGTACAAAGACCATATGGCTTGTAAAACCTACCATACTCGCCATCTGGCCCTTCATAGGAAAAGTTTGATAACCTCTATTTTAGAGACAGATCTGCTTAGTCATCTACCACTCCATCAAGCTAGCTTCATGGGGGTATTAGAATACAGTCTATAATGACATCCTTTACAGATGTGGAGGCCAATGGAAGACGCAGTTTCTCTACCCCAGCATGGATACTTTCTCAGGGAAGGGAGGAGAAGGAACATCCTATTAGCTTTCATGAGTGGTTACTAGATGCATCTGTGTGCTTTATTGTTAGGCTAATTGCCAGCTGCCTACTAACATAATAAATGCATGCTAATATGACAAAAGAAGTTATAAAGGCTCTCCCTCCATTAAGTGAGCTACATTAACATTAGATAAATAAGTTACTCTTCACAAATGTAATTTATTTTATGTGTTGGCTCTTAATGACAAATACTTGTCAGGTTTCAAAGATGTCCAACTTGGGTAGATGGATGCTTGTTTGTTGAGCAGGATGAAGCAAGCTAAAAAACATTACTTCCTGCCAAGAAGAGTGGACATATTTCTTTATCACTGTGGTTTGCAAAAGCACTTAGCACTCCCTGGTGAATCCTACAACAACAGTTCTCAGACTTTTTTTCTTAATATTTCTTTGCATTTTTAAAAATTGTTAGGGACTCCCAAACTTTTTATGTGGATTGTATTAGTTAATACATAAAACATAAAGCTTATACATTTAAAATTATTCATTTGCAATATTATTTTTTAAATGACAAAACCTAAGACGTAACAAAATAGCATTTTATCAGGAAAATAATGTATTTTCTAAATTCAAGAAGGTAGTGAGGAGCGTGTTAATTAACATTTGTACACATCAGTTTAGTGACCTCAATAGGAAGGAGAGGAAGTTGAGTTCTCATATCTGCTCCTGTACTCAGCGTGGTTTATTCGCCCTTGGGAAAACATTGTTCATGAGTGAGAGAGTGAGAATCAAATGAGAAAAGATGGCATAGTGTTACTATGGAAACAGGTTTAACTTTGGGGATTTCTGTGGAAGGGCGCACAGATACTAGACCTTCCTTTGACAACCACTGACCTCCAGCATACCCTCACCTTCCCTCTCCCAGCTCCCTGTTCCTCTGAACCAAGTGTCCTACCTCCCTCCTGAAAGCATCCCAAGCTTTGGCTGGGAATCGGAAGATTCACTGGGTCACTCTCTGTCCTTGATTTTTGCTTTTTGTTTTTGAGTTTATTCATGTAGCTTTAGGTAAATCATTTCACATCTCAGAATCTCAATTTGCCATCTATAAAAGAAGGCAGATGGATAGAGCAGTGCTTTTTTTCAACCTGTAGTGTTTAAATACTTGGATACCAGACTAACCAGGAGATGGGATTCTGATGTTCTGTGACTGATATGAACTGGATACAGCCCATTTCCCCAGAGATTCATGCCTCAATTTTAGATGCATATGGAAATCAGTTACTTTAATGTTACTCACTAATATAATAAAACCCAAGAACTTGTTTGTATCACAGCAGCTTTGGCTTTTAGTCATTGATTTCTAGCCAGTGACTATATCTGCTGACCATGTAAGTGGTTGCAAAATTATTTAAAGCTAAAAGACTAGAAAGGAATTTTCCTTGAGAATTTCCAGAAACAATTATTTTTTCTACTCATGAAAGGAAAAAAATTGTACTGTGTTATTCTGATCTAGCAAAAAAAAAAAAAAAATATTATGGGAGTTCCAGATTTTCCAATGATGGCTTCCACAATGTTTGGGGTATACATTCTTCTATAACTTGAGTTTTGCCATTTTCCCATAGGCCTGAGATCTACTTCCCTGCTCAAACATCTGGTGTATGACTTCTAAGACTGAGTCAGCAAATTGTCTGAAGTTCCTACATGGTTCTTGAGAGGCCCTTTCTGGGAGAGGCCAGGCATGCTACAGGATATCTATCATGTAGGTACTCTGTTGACTATTCTGCTGAGCCCAGCCTCTGGCCAGTCCAAGTGCCAGGTACCAGCTACCTTTTAGAACCATGTGAAATGTGACAGCGGCTCTTTCCGATGAACAAAAGGGAAACTGTTCCAGTTCTGTAGAGCCCACAGAGCTGCTAACAAAGCTCCAGCCCCTTGCGCCGTAATGTTAGTTACTGAGACCCAATTGGAGGCACTAAGAGGATAGCCGAGGATGAGAAGCGGCTGCAAGTCACGACATGAGCTACCTCCGACTATTATGCTCGCCGCAAAGAGACCACAGGGCATTTCTGGGAACTCTTCTGAGACTGGGGAAGACACTGGAAGAGGAGGAGCTTAATAGTCATGATAGGGCAAGGATTTAAAGCCTATCCCCCAGTCCACTGGGTGCACGGCAGATCCTGCACTCAGCTCTGAACACCAACAGAGACCACTTTGTAAACGTTTCACATCAGCTCCTTAAGACATAAAACAACACAAAACAAAACACTGGATGGTACATAGTTTGTGGGGCTGAAGGAATAACTCAGTTGATAAATGCTTAGTAAGCGTGAGGACTGTGTTCAATCTGTAGAACATGTGTAAAAAGCTGGGTGTGAGAACTTGATGGTAAGACTCTCCTGCTGAAGACACCACCCACTTTGACAGCAAAACGTAGAGAAGCCAGTGGTGAACTGGTCAGAAAATTCTCTACCTGACAGCTAGCTAGCTCTCACAGTGCTGACATGTGCTATGCAGGCTGCTGGGGAAGAAAAGACATCGATGATGGTCTTATCCAGGACTGGACCCTCAGTGCTACAAAACCAATCTATTAGACAAGATGTGCCCACTTGTGTAATAGTGGCAAAATTATTTATGGGGTAACCAACTGCTCTCTTGACTGGATCTGAGGGCTATTCCACAAAAGAGGATTCATGTCTGGTTTTATAAATAAGGTTAAAACCCATGGCTACTGAAGTCATAAACCTAAGAGGAAGACTCTTGGTGTTATTTGGCTAAATGGGTGTCAAACTGCCTTCTAAGCATTCCTGCCTATATCCATAGATTTGTGTTGATCTCAACCTTGACCAGAAGCGTCTTATCGCCATGAGTGATGGGTAATGCAGAGACTCAAAACTGGTCAAAGCGTTGGGATTGACTGAGGGTGCCCAGCCACAGATGAGATATCTTTATCAACCCTTCCCCCAGTGTTTAGAGAATCTGTAGAAGGTGAGATGGAAAAGCTGTAAGAGCTGGAGGATGTGGAGGAGAGCTGGGAAATGCTGTCTTCTGGACGTGACATGGCCACTGCACATGAACTCACAGTGGCTGTGGTTATCTTCACAAGACCTGCACACAATCAAGCCAGTTAAAAATTCCAATGTTGAGTGCAGAAGGGCCCCCATACCTCACTCCTAGCTGAGGTACTGGCAATTGATGGCTTCTTGGGGGAGTGTTGGTTTTGCAGATGAAGAGGGTTGGTTACTGGGACATGCCCGTACCCCAGTGGACAGCTCCACACCTATGTGCATATAGGCAGTATTAACTGGACTCAACGGGTTACAGTTTTTTTAATTAAAAAAAAAAACACATGAAGTTGGGAGAGAAATGTGTGGGCAGGGGCCTTGAAGGGATATGATCAAGATACACGTGTGCAAAAATTTCAAAGAATAAGTAGAAGAAAAATATCTAGATTTGGTAATGCAGGTTTGTAGTTTCCATGCTGGGGACACAGAAATGTGTAGCTCTCTGAGGTTTTCTGGCCAGGCAGTCCAGCATAATCAGTATGTTCAAAGTCCCAGTGAGAGTGAGAGACTTTGTTTTACAAAAGATGAATGGCTCCTGAGGAACAATATTCAAAGACACACACACACACACACACACACACACACACACACACACACACGCACACACGCACACACATGCACACACACACACACACACACACACACACACACACACACAGAGATGCATACACTTAGTTTATAAGGTTTAAAGTTTCTCCTGACATTGCCAAGCAGAATGAGCAGCCACCCTTCCCAGACACTCATCTTCATATACCAATTATCATATCTTGCACATCATTATAACATATGTCATGTAGTTTTTTGATTTACATCTAACTTAGATGATGAAGTGTAGGCTGTGGTGTGAGAGTGGTGTGTCTCCTTCTTAGCACTTTGTTGCTAACAAGCAACCAACGCAGTTTGGGAAGTGAATGATGAATGAAGGAATAAACTGACAAATGAGAGAGTATATGAAAAAAATCGATTCTTAGGAAGATGGAGTCCTGTGTAAATAATTACAGATGCAACATGGTTTTTGACTTAAGGATATATTTGAAGGGAAATCATTGGTATGATATGGTTAAATTGTAGGTCTAAGCTTTGTACGGTGTAGGGCCTACACACACACACACACACACACACACACACACACACACACACAAACACATACACCATCACTCAGGACTAACTGGGTGACTGGGTGGATGTTACCATGGAAAGAGCATGATGGAAAATAGACTGACATGGGGTTGGATCTTCAGTTTTATCACTTACTATCAGGATGTGGTAGCCATGGAAACATACCTTGCACACTCTTGCTCTGGGAAATGGAACTGACCAAGGATTATAGGTTTCTGAGCTCTGATGTCCATTCTTGCATTTGTACTATGGCCAGAATGCCTAGGGCTGCTCTGTCCAATAACTAAGTACATAAGGGACATCAAGGCAGGCTCTCGGGTGGGAGACACAGTTCTCAGTGGCCAACTTTGACTCTGGAACTTCCTAATGGCTTTACTGACCCTCTCTTGATCTGGGAGCATTCTGGGGGACTTCTATCCATATTCACTCATCTCTTTTTCATTTGGGGTCAGAATTTCCTCACAACCTGTTCATTTGCTCCCAGCTTTCCCCTTCTGCAACCCATAGGCATTTCCATAGATACAATCCTTGTGGCCTTCATTCTGTCTTGGTGTCTGTTACTCAGTGGCTCTGGACTGTGACATGGAGGAAGCTTGGACTAGTAATTTCATCTTTTAATCTCTTTCTTCATCTGCATTAATACTACCACTCACATGAGGACTGTACAAAGGACTAAATGAGACAGTGTATGTGAAGCTCTTAACTGAAATTGGCAGACACCGATGCTTACTGATACGTCGTCAGACTCCCCCTTCAAGGCTTCTCTTTTTCTTTGGAATGATCCTAGTGATGGGGGAAAGTCATATTTTCCTGGGCACAGCTGACCTCAGGCATTTGGAAACAAAAGATGACTTAGTATTACCCAATTGTCTTATCAAATACTTCTCCATTTGGGGAAAACCTCGCCTTCCAGACCTCTATGATGTCTTTGATGTGTTTAATAATGTGGATTGAAAGGGAAAAATAGCTGTGAGGAGGAATCTGATTAAACTGTGTGTCTTAGCTTTATTACTTCCTTCAATGAGGTCAATGCGAGACGTTTTACCTTATCATCCAATTTCCGTGCATTGAATGCAAGCTCCACATAGTCATCATTGCCTGATAATTCTTCAGCAATCACCTAAGGGAAAAGGCACACATCAGCTGCTGTAGAGTGGACCCTCCAGTCCAGGAATTTTGGTCTCAAAATAAACAAACACAGGCATTGGGCAAGAAGTTTCTCCACACTCCTTATGCATGTGGTATACCATTTTCAGCTCTGGAAGGGAGCTCACTAGAATACAGAGCAGTGTGTGACTAGCTTTCATATGAGGGGTGTGAAACATGAGATGGAGCCATCAGGAGCATCAATTAAGAAAAGCTTTCTTTCTGGGTATGGAGATGCATGCTTTTAATTCTAACATTTAGGAGGCAGAAGTAGCACTCACTATCTCTGTGAGTTTGAGTCTAGCCTGGTCTACATAACAAGTTCCAGGCCACCCAGGGCTACATAGTGAGATCCTGTCTCAAAAAACAAAACAAAACAACAATTAAAGTACCTGCCTTTTTTTTTTTTAACAAGTCTCTAGACTCACTAACTATTGAGCAATTCATCCATTGCTAGTATCAAAAAGGGACTGAATTTGGGCATTTATTTCATTTTAAATAAAGAATAAATTCACTTAAATAACTACTGTTTATGGAACCAAGCAACAGAGCTCCATTCTATTACTAACTGAAAAATATTAAGGTTGGCCTCTCCTTGGGAAGCAAACCAAACTTTGAACTAAATGCTTTTAAAATAAAATTATTGGGGGGGGCAGTGGGTGGCACTTTGCCAATCTGAAAACGCCAGTCAATTCTATATTCTTACTGTGTCCAATAAAGTCCACTTTCTTCTCTTTCCTACTCTGTCTTGTGATTTCTAGCATGATTGCAGGAGCTCTCAGCAGAAGTGAATGACCCCACTTTCAAATCTACTTTCCTTCCCATTCTCCCTAAGGGTAGAAGGATCAAAATGGTTTTAACACGAAAGAAAAAGACAGTGGGGGAGGGTGGGGGGGGGTGGAGAAGCCTTGGGTATTTCAGTCAGCTTCCTGCAGGCAGAGGAGTTCATCATCCTAGCTTCTTTTTTGGATCAGCGAGTACACGGGGTCTGACACCTGTTGCCACTGCAGGGCCAGCTTACCGTGATGGAGGATTTTCCGGCTGTGTTCCCGTGCTTCAGCAAGGACTTGGAAAGCTTTCTCTGGGATACAATCTGCAAGAGGAAACAAAAGGAAAATGCTACATAGGCAACTACAGACCTGTTTTAAAACATTCTCCTCTGCCAGATGCTTCACTGACAGCTCCACCTGAAATGATGTCCATTTATGAGTCCTGTTTTGTCCCTGGGCCTCTCTGAAAATGAATTAGCCCCCTATTTCCTCCCTCCTTGTGTGCTGTGAGAAAGGGGGGTGAGGAATTTAAATAGCTCATTTGGGCCACGGTGGTGTAACTGTTGCTGAGGCATTTACATCAGAATTAGGAGGGCAGTGTTGGACACGTACATCAAGCTAACGGAAAGGAGGCTTCACAGTCATCTGAAATTAGCTTCAAATCTTGACAAAGTAGGTGCAGGGAGGGGAATGTGTAAATATGTAACTTTCTGGGTCTGTAACCTCTGGAATTGTATTTTTAATATATTCATCAGGGAGCTATATGTCTCATCAGGAAACCAATGCTCAGACAAGCCCACAGGAGTAACTGGGGTGCTTTTCATGACCCAGTGTCAGAGCATGCACACGGGGACAGCTATATCATCATATTGGAAGTTATTCTTAGAAGAACTTGCTTCTCTTCCTGATTTTCCCCTGCTTTTTTTTTTTTTCTTCTTATTTGTGAAAGGTAAGCTTGGCAAAGCATTGTGGTTGGGATGGCTACATAAGCTATGTCTAAAGGGGAATGGAGTGAAGAGAATCAAGGTGATGCTGTGCCTGTACTTAAGGAAAACATCCCTCTCTTTGGCGGGGCAGCTTCTGTCTAACATGGTCTTAGTGATGCCAGCTTCCTGGTGTGGTGCTATTGTGTGAGCCTCTCTCTTGAGTATGGGGTGGTACAGTGACTGCTTCTAGTCATTAGGGAACCTGAGGCATCCATACTCCTGTCTCTCCCATTATTCTGGGGGACAGCAAACAACTGCACTGTAAGTCAGCCCAGTACAAAGCCTCACATGGAAAAGAGCTGGTGGCTCCTTTTTAACAGTAGTGTTCATGAGCCTGGGAGGAAACCCCCCCACCCACAAGCTGAGCCCAGGGACAGCAGCACCCTGATTACACTTTTGACGGGCCCTTGTCTAGAAGACTTAGAAAAGTCATACCCTGATTCTGGAAACAAGGAATGGTGAGGGAATAAATGCTTTTTTTTTTTTTTTTCCAAAATCCATCACATTTGGAGGAAGTTGCTTTGGTTTTTTTGTTTTGTTTTGTTTTGTTTTGTTTTGTTTTGTTTTTTTTTGATAATCACAGAAGGATAGGAGAAGTCACTGAGAAAGGCAAGTGAGACAAACCCATTCTCTGAAATTCTCATACTGTGTGTTTTCTGTCTCTCAGTTAGAGTAGTGAAAATACAGAGGATTCTGGCCAGAGGGAAGATGTCTGTAAGACATTCCTAGGCTGAACAGAATGACAGATCCACCAGGATCATATTCTCAAGATGCTCACCATGCTGTGGTCTGAAGAGCAGAGAGTATTCCCAACATAAAGCTATCTGATGCTCACACCAATGATGCTGGTAACACTGATGATAACTGTGACAACCTCAATGACATCTGCAACAAAGCTTCCCTCGTAAGGAGCACATCACTGTGTCAGATGCCTTAACTCTGCAGACTTGCATCCTGTGCCCACTGCATGCTGCAAGACTTTGTGAATAGACACAGAAGCAAGACCAGATGTCACACCTGACTTCACGAAGCAGCAGGAGAGTGGGGAGGACATCATGAGTAAATGAGAAAACAGTTATTATCTGTAAGCAGAAACTAGGCAGCATCTGACTCAAGGCATTTTCCATTTTCCAAGTTTACTTGTTATCCTGAGGCATTTCCTTCTATTTCCCTCCTGCTTCATCCACACTGCCTACCTGCCCCTGGGTCCAGCTGATCCTAACAACCTTAGGCTGACAGGTTTTGAGACAGGGTTTCTCACAGGCCTGGTACACCAGTTTAGCTAGGCTGACTGGCAAGTAAGTACTAGAAAGGCACCTTCTCTCTTTTCCCAGCACTGGGGTTACTAGTGCACACCACCATTCTTGACTTTTATTTATTTATTTTATTCACATGGGTTCTGGAGATGAAACATGGATCCTCACGCTTGTGAGGCAAGCACTTTCCCTGTTGAGTCCTTTCCCCATGCATCATCATCACTGTTATCTGGACATACCAACACTTCATTTGCAGGGCATGGATTGCCTGTTCCTATGTGCTCACTCCTGCCTTCATGTTAGGAAGTGAGCATTTGGGGTGCAAGTGGCTAACCAAACAGGCAATAACAACCTGCTTTAGAGTCTCCAGGCCTCCAACTCAGCTTCAAAGAATGAGTAATAATTAAGGTTTCAACGCTTTTATGGTAACAATGATAGACATGCGGTGGGCTGTCACTGATGCTGCCGTTCTTGGGGTTCTTGGGCTAAAATAGCATGGATGCCCAGCTGGGGTGTTGATTTGTAGAGAAGTCTGTTCACTGCAAACCCTACTTATCACACATGCTCTGTTGCCTTTGAAATGACTGCAGCAGGCTGGGGGAGACCTTAGGTCATGCCCTGGAATGAGGAAGGCAGAGTGACAAGGACTCACCCTGGCTGCAGCTGACATTTGAGGCCAACAAATAATAAGGTTTGCATGGCTTCAAGGCTAAAGGGGATGTACCTGTCAAAAGTCCTCTAATTTGATTCTTTTCACCCTGTGGCAGGGTCACAGCTGCAGACCTTAGCACACAACAAAAGGGTGACGGAGAGAGAAGATATGGAAGTGGAAGGCCTCTGGGTTAGCGAAGTTGGAGCAGAGGGACATTCTTGCACCCCTGGGAATCTGGTCTGCATCTTCCCCTGGTCAACGGGGAGGGCAGGCTCCTCCAATGAGGATGAAAGTGGTGTCTAACAGCATGTGTCTTCATTTTCAGTGAAGCCCAGGGTTTCATTTAAACGAATAGGAACAAAGCCAGGAAAATAAACATTTAAGCCCATGTCATAGCAACTGTATAATCAGTTATATTTCAAAACAGTCATTTGGTGACTAGACACACATTTGTCATGAGGCTGTTTTTAGTGAAAATATTCTCAGGATTCTTTTTATAAATTGCTACAGTAGCAGATATTTATTGACTAGACTCTATGTGTCAAACATTGGCTCATAGGCTACAAGGGTGGAGAAAAATCAGTCAAAATATATTTATAATATTTTTAATTTAAATAGAATACATAATTTTCCCTGATCTTTTTCTCTCCTCTAGCCCCTCCCAGCTACCATCCCTCAAACTCCTCTTATGTCCTCCTTTCAAGTTGATAGCTCTTTTTCTTTTATTATTGTTATAGTGTTGATGTTTATATGTATGTATATATGTATGTGTATGCATATTTATATATATGTATACACCCATATATATACATACATACATACATACATACATACATACATACATACATACATAGACACATATACACATAGATACTTAGCAGACTGTACACACACACACACACACACACACACACACACACAATTTGCTGAGTCAGTTTTTGCATACATGGAATCAAGGTTGGCCACTCTGCATTGGACAACCTGTAAAGAGGGATCATCCCAGGGAGAAACTAATTCTCCTTCTCCTAGCAGTCATGAGTTGACTGTAGTTGTTTGCATAAAGGTGCAGTAAGCGGTACTCACATGTTGGTGTCAATCAACAGCTGTCTAATTGGACTTAAGATCCATTCACAGGAAGGAAATCATGTATGGTATTGGAAACCTGGACAAGTGGAGTCTTATAAAAGAATCCATGACCAACACTGGACTAGCACAGCACCATTCCTTACCACTTCTAAATCTTATCCTTGTACCACAGATAAGTGTAGCTACCACCTCTCATTAAAGAAACTTCTCTTTGCACCAATCACAGAAAAACCACAACTGGACACAAGGCAGAGCTCAACATTGTGGGGAGCCCAGCTCCAATGGATACATCTATATCGCTGCTCCTGCATCTGTGGCGCAGGGAACACCTCAGAAAAGGAAGAAAGATTGCCAGAGTCAGAATACCAGAAGTCTGCTGTGAAACAGTCTCTCCTAGAAACGGCTGCATAAACAAGACCAGAACAAGGTATATCAATGGACCATGTTAACACGGAAGGGGGGGATGTTTATAATATTTTTTATTGCTTCCCTATTAGCCTGACTGTTAATCTCTAAAGCATGTATTCTAAGACTTGTCACTATTTAAAGACAAGTGCGTGGTAAATACACTTGTGAAATATAACTAGGAGTCACTGATTAAAGCAGGTTTAACATGTCAGCCTCAGGAAAACTCAGAGCTTTAGCTGTGAGTCCTTGAGGATGAGCACGTATTTTGTTTTGCATGTAAAACACTACACACAGGTTCAGGGAGGAGAGCATGGATACTGGGGAGCAGAGTGGATATTGTCAGGGATCAGGCAGGGGGTTCGGCAGGAATCCATATTGAGTGTCTTCTTTTATCACTCTTCACCTTATTTGGGGGGACAGGATCCTTCTGAACCCAGAGCTCTATGTCTCCCCTCGACTAGCTAGCTCATCTGCTCCAGGGACCCACCTTTCTCTGCTTCCTCAGCACTGGGATTTCTGGCCTGTGGTGCTGGGCCCAGCTTTGACTATGTGGGTGCTAGCTGTGAAAGTCAGTTCCTCATGCTTGTTCAGGAAGCACTTTACCAGCTGAGTTCTCCCTCCATCCCTGGGTACTGTCATTTGTTTGTTCGGCTCCCCCTTCTTAAGTGTTTGCTATTATAATTTCTAGACCCACATCTACAGAAAAAACAAACAAACAAAAACCCAAAATATGGCATCCTGGCAGTTTCCTGCAGCACAGAGGGAACTTGCTAAGAACCTCAAGGGCTTTCCTCTTGTAGAGAAGGGTCAACCTGCCTATAGCCACACTGGCCATCTCTATGCTTTGAGTGGGACTCATGCCTCCTATCCATAGACACAAGAAACAGGAAGTGGGAAGAACTAATACTTTTAGGGAGCAGCATTCAACCAAGGATGGGTAGACTTGGTATATAAACACCCCACCTCCTTTCTGTGAACTAGAAAGTGAGAACACAAAAAGACAAATTACTTCAGTGCACAATGTGATCAGATTTTAAAGATGTATTTAAAGGGGGTTTTAAACTAATTTATTCTGTTGGAGTTTCACCAGGGAGGAAAAGTTGTAGGAGTTAAAAAAGGCACAACCCATCTCCCCCACCTTAGATTCTGGGGATTAAAGCTAAGGTTTTACCACTGAGTTACATCTCTCTACCCCATTTTTACTTTTTATCTTGAGATAGGTTCTCAGTAAGTGGCCCAGGTTGTCCTTGAACTCACTCTGTAGCTCAAGCAGGCTTTGGACTTGTGAATCTCTTGCTTCAGCCTCTCAAGTAGCTGGGATTAGAAGAGTGGTTCTCAACCTTCTTAATGCTGCAACCCTTTAATACAATTCCTCATGTTGTGGTGACCTTCAACCATATAATTAATTTCATTGCTACTTCATAACTGTGATTTTTGCTCCTGTTATGAATCATAATGTAAAGATCTGTCTTTTCTGATGGTCTTAGGCAACTCCTATGAAAAGATTGTTTGACCACCGAGGGGTCGCAACTCACAGGTTGAGAACCACTGTATTAGAGACTGGTACCACTAAGACCAGGCTAGACAGATACAATTCTGAAGCTTTGTTAGGCATGTAGGAGAGAGGATGGCAGTGTGCCTGTGTAGTTACATTTTACACAAACTAAGTACAGTCCTTGGCCTTTAAGTGGAGCCCACCAAAGGTCCACCCTGGGGAGAACAATTCAGAAGGGTAGAGAGGGTGATGGTCTCAATGACTGATCTATTAATTTGGGCTTCCTGCCTTAAGCTTTCTATTAAGTAGGATTCTAATTACTTCAGTGTGATTACAGGCTTTCACCCATTCTCTGACTTCATTAGCAGAGTTGGAGAGGAGGGAAAGTTTCAGAGAGGGAGAGGGATTAAGGTTTAAATCCTTCTGTGCACTAATTACTCACCTTTGCCTTGTCACTTGTGTAAGGCCACATGACCATCACAAATGACTCAGTTTAGTGACTACTCAGCAGTCACTTATCCCTCATCCCAGCCCTGCCTGCCACACCATAGGCAATCAGAAGAAAGAAGAAAGGGTTGTTCACCCAGCTCAGGATCCAGGCCAGAGCATTCTATCAGGACAAGGACACATACCAGCTTTTCAACCCCCATCTTTGGCAGGTTGTAGATTGTCCATCCCAAGGCTGGCAGTCAAGCATCAGCAATCCATAGAGCAGGACTCAATGGCCTTTGCATTTTTTAAATGAAAGATGTTAACCCATTTGGGGGTAGACTGTGTCCTTCCTTATTGTTACCAGTTAAAGGTCACATGACTAAGAGTTGTTATAAATACTACCTAGAAAGCTCTGACAGTGTGGTAGCTGCTGCTGTAGAGGACTTCTGGGTACCGATGGCCTCGATTCTCAGAGCAGCCATGAAGCACAGCCATATGCTCACCCACAGAGGAGAAAACTAAGGTGTGGAGAGCCTGTGGTTGGCCAAGGCTGAGAGAACAAAGAACTACAGACTTGCAGCTTAAAGCAAACCAATTAATTCTGTCCTGGGGCTCCAGAAGTTCAAAACCAAGACGTTGGCAGGACCTAGCTTCCTCAGAGGATCTGGGGGGCATTTTGAATCTTGTTCCTTCAGCTTCTGGTGGCTGCCCTGGTCTTCTGCTTGTGGCTGAGTCACTGTATCTCCTTTTTCTTTAGATGGCTCACCTGGCTCACCTAAGACCTCCTCATCTTGAGACTGTTCACTTCAGACTATAAAATCTTTTGCTAATTGGGGCATGCTCATAGGACATGGACACAATTTTTGAGGGCTATCGTTTAGCCCACAACAAAAAGGTAACTTACTCAAACTTTCGCAGCCAGGAAGTAATCTGTGATCTGAATCCAGACAGTCTGGTTACAGAGTCCACATTCATTACTACAGACTGTAACAATTCCCAGGGATGACAGAGGCAGGGCCAAAGGGTCTCTGGTCATCTCAAGTGTGGCAAGCATGGTTCTGGCAGTCCTTTCCCTTCTCCCCCAATCCCTCTGCTTTACTAAAAAACCATTAGATTACATTCCTAAAGCTAGCCACCAAGGTCTATTCCCTTATTTGGCCATTTCCTCCTTCAAAGGCTGACTATGAAAGTCCAACTGCCATATTATCTATGGCATGAATTTCTCATGTATATAATGACCATTAACAAGATTACAGAACCAGGCAATAGGTGCTTAGAAAATGCTATTTCTTTCTTCCCTCCTCTCCTGTCCAATCAGTCTCCACTTAGAGATAATTATAGTCACCTATTGGCTTGGACTGGGGCCTGGAGGTAGAAGGAAAGATGGGCTGATAGAGGCACGGAACACACTGGATTGATCAGGCCTCCTGATCAGATGATAGGAAGGGTAGGGCGTGAGAGGTAAGGAAAGGCTCCCAGACTCATTTCTTCAGCATCTGGGAAGATGAAGGTGCCACTCACTTCCTGGGCCCCTCTAAAGGAAAACCCATTTTTATTAATCTGCATTCTGCCATATGGCTCTCTCTGCTCAGTACCTTGTGTCCCACTTCCTCTGTGTCTAGCTGGTGAATCCTGCCTCTTTTCTTCCCATAGTTCCTCTCTCTCTGGTCTATCCTCTCCTGCCTAGCTATTGGCTGTTCAGCTCTTTATTAAACCATTCAGAAGGTGCCTTGGCAGCGATATATCTTCATGGTGTAGAAAAAGGTTATTCCACAGCACCCTTGAACAAACCCATTAGTGGGGAACTAACCTCTAGGATGGAGGGATGGCATTCAGCCCTTTGTGTTCTCCCTGCTCATCTGGGAGTAGAGAAAGGTCTGTGTGTGAGGAGGGAGCATCTAATTCAGAACAGGGTCTGTTTTCTCATTTGTGTAGTGATAAAAGCTTGAAGAGAGACTCATTCAAAAATAAGAAGTTGGAGGTGATGCAGTTGAGGGGACCTTTGTGCACCAAGAAGGGATGTGTGTAAGTTCTGCAAAGTTTCTGTGTGGATCATCAGCAATTTGTGTCAATGGTCTTAAAATTGGTATCCAAACATTCCTGTTAAGTTGTTCTAGAGGAAAAGCAGTATCTAGGGGGATTGAAAGGTTCATAGAGTATAATGTTCACCCAGCTGTTGTACAGAATGACAAAGGACTGGAAACAGCTTTAATGTTTATAACAGAGAACATGCTGCATCAATTTTGCCACATATCTTTTAAAATTAATGAAGCAAAAGCATGCACATTCATACTGACAGGTTTGCTGTATGTTTGTTGTAAACAGTCAAGCAACAAGGCTAGGGATGTGTCTTAGGTAGCAGAAGACAAATCTAGCATGCATAAAGCCCTTAGTTCAATCATCAGAACTATAAAGTTCAAGATTATCTGCAGAATAGAGAATTCAGGACCAGCCAGGGACACATAACTCCTCATCAAAACAAAACAGAACAATAAAAATGAAACAAAACACAGAAATAAAAACAAAGAAAACATAGCAATAAAAAGCATTTGTAAGTGAACAAGTATTTATTTAGAAAAAGAACTGTGTGTACATGCATAATGGAAGAAAATCTGTATCTCTCAGTAGTAAAAGGAAAAGTGAGTTTTGAGCAGGTTAATCCCTTACATGCAGTAAAACAATAAATCCATTTTCTACAAATACTGCTGTTGATGGACAGACAGTCTTTCTTGATAGATGCCACGTGGAAGATCTTGGGTGTTTGTAGAAAGAGTCTAGGGTTCAGAAAACCTCAGAGAGAGCTGAGGGTGGGACTGGGGAACAAAAGATTCAGTAATTGTCACAGTTCATTGTCCCATGCACTCAAGGACCTGGAGATTTGAAGACTTTATCCTATGGACCCACAGATGAGTCAGGCTATGTAGTTGTTCTTTCTCGGGGATCAGCCCATCTCTAGAGCTTGTACTACTTGTACTAAAAGTGCTGCCAAGGAGGGAAAAAGATCTGTGTCAGGTACAGAACTGCTCTGTCGTTGAAACACAGATCTGCTCTAAGAGTCAGAAAGCCTGGGCTAAAATCATGGCCCCGGCACTTGTACAGCAAGTTACTTCAAGGTTCAAGTGTGTCTCAGACAGACCAGAAAGTCATGGTATCTTCTGGAGTTTCAGGAAGACTAATGAAGTAACCGGTGAACTATTTCAGCACCGAGTCTGGTGGCAGTATCACATCTCAGTTTTTATCTTTAGGATTCAGTTAGCATATTATCCAATATGAGATGAATTAACATATGAGTATAAAAGATCCTCACCAAGGGCAAAACAGGGTGAAAATGTTCCAAGTTGCCTAAACTCCCTGGGCCTGGAGTATTTCTGATAAATATTCACGGATGGGGGTGCTGATGAGCTCCTGACATTGTTTTTTTCAGACACAGGAGTCAATTTATCAGTTTGTGGAGAAGAATGTCCCATGCTTGACATGTGTGGCCAGTTTCACAGTGGTGGTATTTAGGAAGAACTGCATACTATGCTTCAAATTTACAAAGGATTGAGCTGGAGAGATGACTCAGCAGCTAAAAGCACTTGTTGCTCTTCAGAGGACTGGGTTTTCATTCCCAGCACCCACATGGAGACTCATAAGCATCTGCAATCCCAGTTCCACAGGCTCCAACAGGCATACACCTGGTTCACACACATGCGTGCAGACAGAACATTCATACACATAAATTAAATAAACCCAAAGGTATTTCCAAAGGGTTGTAGAAGTTGCCTTCCATTTGGTAAGCGAAATGATATAATGGAAGGCTCCTGTGGAAATCAGCTCAGCTTAGTTTTGAATTGGTGTTATGCAAATTGCTTTCAGTATGATCTTGGATGAAGGAGCTGAGCTCCCACAGCTGACAATGGTGCTTTCATTTCATTTCATTCTGTGATAGAACAAGGTTTCATGAAAATTGGTCTTTTTTTCTTCTAATAACCACTCATGGGAAGACCTGGGAAATTTTAGAGTTTTCAAATTTTTCTTATTAAGGATGTAAAACAAGAGGCCAGAGGTCACATAGCTTACTTAGGAACAGGAGAGAGGCAGCTTAGAATTCTGTGAATCCAAATGTCTGATGTTAACTTTTTGCTGTGCCAATTTGGAGGCTTGTATTCTTTCCCAAGTTATGATGATGGTGATGGTGGTTGCAATGATGGTTTGATCATTATGGTGGTGCTGGGGATGGTGATGATGGAGAGGTGTCGATGATGATGATTAATGGTGCTGGTGACAGTCGTGGTAGTGGGGATGGGGTGATAATGAAGGTGATGGCAGTGATAATTACTGATGATGTCAGTGATGGCACTGATGGTGATGATAATGGTTGTGTTGGTGGTGATGTGATGACTATGATGATGATAACTAATGGTGGTGAAGGTGATGAAGACGGTGGCCATGGTATTAGTGATGATGATGATGATATCATTAACACACCAAGGTCACAAATACCAGCCAGACCTAAGATCAGCCCTTTGAAATGGCCAGTTATGAAAATGATTTATTACTATAAAGTAATCATAGGAGTATATTACTCCAGGGCCAAGACTGAGATGGGAGTGAAGGGGAGGGGCAAGGGGGAAGGTGGGGACGGGGGTGGGCGGAGGGGGGAGGACAGGGGAACCCATGGCTGATGTGTAAAATTAAAACACAAATATAATAAATAAAAAAAGGAGAAAAAAGAATATATTACTCAAATTGGGGCATTTTTTAAAAAATTAATGAGATGTGATTAATTAAAACAAAATAATGTGCTTAAGTTAGAATGGCCTGGGCACATGGGGCCACAGTCTACACTCTCAGTATGTGGTGATCTCATGAGAGAGGTACACTCCTCCACAGAAATGTTATCAAGAGGCTAGGAGCACCAGGCAAAAGAGAGCCTGCTCTGTTGTGGGGCTAAACTCAGCTGTGCCGTCTCCTCAGTTCTCAGCTGTCTGATTTCACTGGGGCCCTGTCAGCAAATTAACTGTAACAGCAGATTTCTTGCTTTGAACTTTAACAGAGGGGATAGAAGTTGGCAGGATTTCTGCTCCTTTGTTCCCCTGACTAGTGAGGTCAAGGGAACTGTCCTGAGCAGCCAGGTGGGCAGATGCTTCGGAGGCAGGAGTTAGGACTGTAGTCAGCTTACTCTGGGCCTCTGGGAGCTGGGACTCAGGAGTGTGCACCTTGGCTGACCTGTGCTAGTGTACAGAGAAGCCCCAGAGGGCTATGTTGCAAGCAAAACAAAGCTAATTAATTCATACCTGGCCTCATTTCGTCCTTGGATCTGAATCTAAGACTCATGGGAATGACTTTGTAAACCAAGCAGGTATTTTTTTTTTCTCCCCCTAAATTTTATTAGATTAATTCAAAATACAAATATTATGTTTCTCAAATTTGGCTTGAATCAGCTCTGGGAGACTCTCACAACCACTTTGCAGATCTAAGGGTGGTTCCTTAACTTATTTGTTGGTAGTGCCCCAGGCCCTCCCAGGTCTCTTTGGTAACCAAAAGTAATATAACAAAAGATCAGAATCAGATTAGCCAGGCCAATTCTGCTTCCCATGGACAGAGGGTTGGGAACCAAGGTTTTCTCAAAAGCATCTGATGATGAATTTGCAGAAACCTTACAAATACTCCACTATAAAGGCTTTTCCTACTGACATCCCGGGCTGAAATTCTTCATATTTGTAAAAGTTCATCAGTGGGTTAAGAAACTCTTGCTCTGTTTTGTGTGTGTGTGTGTGTGTGTGTGTGTATTGGGGGTAGGTTTAAGAATCTTTAAAATGTATGCTACTTCCTCTTTTGCTTATTTATGAGTGTTTGTGATGATGTTTTTACTAAAACTCATTATTTCTTTGTATGTGTGAATGTATGTGTATGTATGTGTATGTGTACAGGTGCACATCTCTGTGTGTGTGTGCTCACACATGGATGTGGAAGCCAGAGGTTAATGTCAGGTGTCTTCTTTAATTGATCCCTATGGTAATTTTTTTTTTTTTTTTTTGAGACAAGGTCTCTTACTGAACCTGGGGATCTCTGTGGGGTTGGGCTGGCTGGCCAGTGAGCTTAAGAGTATTGTTTGTTTATATCTCCCTTGTGCTGAGATTATAGACACACACTGGTTAACCTGGATTTTGTCTGTGCAGGGAGCCACAAGCACAGTCCTTACGCTTTTGTGGCAAATACTTTACTGACTCCTGAGCTCCTTTGTTGTATTTTGTATTGTAATTATGATATATATTCATTGTAGGAAATATAGGAAAATACAGCTGCAACATTACAAACCAACCATAATCCCACAACCTAGACACCATCACTGTCAGCACTTAGACATGCGTCCTCCCAAGTCTTTCTCCTTTGAAGAAGTGGGAAGCATAATGACTATCACCATATTTACCTACCATTTTGGAAGAAAACACAAGAGATGATTTAGTCCTCTTATGATTATGTTTGGTATTCAGAAAAGTTCACCATCAACACTAACTAAATTTCATGTATAGCCTGAAGAAGAAATCAGAAATAGTCACAAGTTTTAAGATAAATGTAGTAAACTTTATAAGATAAAACGTTTTAATTTTGTTGAGAATGGTTTTGGGGAAACTAACTTTTTGGTTACTGAGGTTCAGCCAATTGGTGATTTGGCATATTGATAATTCTGTTCATGGTGATACAGTGTCTTCTGGCTCCATGCTGTGACAAGGACAGGGTATTCTTATCTGATACTCAGGAGGCTAATATTTGATAAGGGCATCAAGAAAGCATTTTCAGAGGACAGGCAAGTGGCAGGTGGTAGGAAGAGTGTGCTACATGTTATGGAAACAGGGCCAGCCTGCATGGGCAGTCAGTTCTGAGCTGGGTGGACTTAAGAATCTAAGGAAAGCTGGTTTGGAATGAAAATGCAGAAGCTGAGGTGCACCATCTTGCTCCTTGTCTGGGTAAGCTGGTCTGGGTGCTGAGTGCCTTGTACTAGCCTGAATTAAAGGGCTATGACCAGTACAAACGTCTAGAGCTGTCTTTAACACAGAGGTGGAAGTCTGCCAATTCTCATTCAGTCCCAGCTATCTCACCCTCCTCCTCTGAATCAGATAAGGCTAAGACAAGTATCAAAGAGCTGAATAGATGTGAAATAGGACCATAAACACAAGCTCATTTAAACTGTTACTGAATGTATCTTTTTAAATATTATCTTTGAAATTGAATGGGCACAGGATTGTTTTCTCTGGGGAAGGGGGGTGCTAAGGTAGAACAATGCCATCTGTTACTCAATGGCATCTAATACTTAGCACCAGGGAAATGCTGAGTCACAGATGGGAGGAAGGGGGTGCATGTGGGCTATGTGGTGGAGACTCGGGAGACCATTTTTCAAATGAATGAGTACAGAAAAGAATGCTTAATTTCTGAGAGATGGAAGGGAAGAAAGGAGTGACAGTCATTGACTCAGAATGTGGAAGAACTTAGAAGGAAATTGACCCAGAATCTTCTATAAAGACAGATGAAGTCTATGACCCATATGCCACACAGTTAGTTATTAAACAACTTGTCAGAGGTAACATGGGGACTTGGTGGCAGTCCTCAGACGTAATGCATAACTCCAATTGTAGATCCTCTAATGGAGGTGTAGAGCTGTGACAGGAGACTTCCAGAGGAAGCAGAGAGTTTCCTATGAAAGAGCTAGCAAAGAAAAAGGAAAGAAGGGATTTTATTCTCTTTGGAGACATGGGAACTTGCTTGCCTGCAAGCCTCCTGAATCCTGCCTGTCTGTGAGCAGAGCATCAACAGTAGGGGGCAGCACTGTTTTACAGGGTTCCACACCTAGTCCAGGGGAGCTGACAGGAGGCTGTTAACCTGTGACATCATCATTCATCACTTACACAGTTGCCACTGCAGTGATTCTGTAAAATTTGGGAAAGCTTTTTCTCAGAGAAACAAAGGGGAAATGGGTTGCTTGCTATAATATGTAAATTTACTTTCCTAGCCATCAATTTTAAGGCACAAAAGCACTAGATATTATAGAACAAAATGCTGACATTGGGATCTTGCTCTGGGCATTACAGTGAGTTTGGATGGCACATTTGGTGTTCATAAATGGGGCCATTCTGACCCTAAACCAAATTCCCACAGATCACGACAACTTGAGGTCTATTGGTCTTTTCAAGCGTTAGCTGATATAATCTGGACTTCTATCTGTGTCCAGAAGGAAATGCATTGTCTGGATAATAGGTCCATTTGACTGTATTTAATGGAGAGCAGAAGCCAACAGTGGCAGCCAAGATCTCCATCAAGGGCTGATGGGATAGACAGCTCAGTTGGTTAAGGGCAAGCCCAAGGACCTTAATTTGTTCCTAGAACCCACATTTTAAAAAGGCAATGATGGGCTGGGGAGATGGCTCAGTGGTTAAAGAGCTCACCATGCAAGTATCTGGAGCAGAGTGTAGATCATAAGAAACCCAGTTAAACATGGGGTGGGCATGGCACCCTACCCTGTAATTACAGTTTCAGAAGGCAGAGACAGGGGATCCCATGAGCAAGCTGGCTAGGGAGACTAATCAAGTGGGTGAGCTCCAAGTTTGACTGAGTGAATAAGGTGGAAGAGCCAGTAACAATGCTTCTAACATCACTGCCTTGGCCTCCATATGCAGATGCATGAAGGTGCCCAGACCCCTCTACACACACACACACACACACACACACACACACACACACACACACACACACACACACACACACACACACACACACACACACACACGCAAAGACACATGACACATATGACAAATAAAAAAAGGAGGAGGGGAGGGAAGAAAGAAAAGCCAGTGTGTATTTGTAATCCAAACACCAGGAAAAGGAGACAGGGGCTCACTCACTGGCCAGATGACCTGGCCTACCTGAAGAGTTCCAGGGCAATAGGAGATGTTAGCTCACAAAGCAAGGTAGATAGCACCCTAGGAATGATATCCAAGATTATATTATCCTCTGGCCTCTACATTCACACATTTACACATGCACAGCTCCCCAAACACACACACACACACACACACACACACACACACACACACACATTCTGTCTCTCTCCCTCAAGAACATAACCCATGAACCATGCTGTAGAAATATAAACTTTATGTTCTTGCTTCATGGTCCTTAATTTCTTATATTACTACTTTCTTTGATCGCTAAAGCTAGTGATATAGAGTCTGGCCCTTTAGCAGGTGCAGGGTTCTCAGAGTGTAGTCTCTGGTCCATCACAATGGGCATCACCAGGGGACTTGGAAATTCTCATTATGGGGTCTCACACTAGACCCTCTGAATCAGATGCTCTGGGATAGGCCCAGCAGGCTGCATTTTCATAAGGTTCTGGATCATTGGCTAGAGAAATGGACCAGTGGTTGAGAGAACTGGCTACTCCTGTAGGGTAGGGTTCAATCTCTAGCACTCACATGGTGCCTATAACTCCAGTTCCAGGGGATCAGGTGCCCTCTTCACAGGCACCAGGCATGCATGCGGTACACAGACATACATAGAAGATGGTTTGCCATCCATCTCCTATGAACAGGAACCAAAATACTCCATGACACTGAGTCTAGTCCCCTTCAATGGCTCACAGATTGAGTTCTCGGTTATTCTGGAGAAGAAAACACATTGAGAAGCAGCCACGTGGCAATGAAGAAGAGGGATTTGTATGGCTGTAAATGTTGCTGAAGCATAGAAAAGAGAAAATGCCTGCAAGAACTTAGGCAATGAGTGGTCAACATGGCTAGGCAAGGAAGGAGTTCTGGCTAGGTGGGGATGCCTGGATGCCGGCTTTGTAAGATTCTGGCTTGAGGGGCCTGGCAGTCACACCAACAGTTTTCAAGAAGCCACATTGCAGTCTTTCCATTTTAAGACTTATTTTGTTTTTAATTATGTGTATTGTGTATCTGTGCTGCTGGGTACAGGCACCCGTGGTTGACAGAACAGGATGTTGGATCCCCCAGAAATGGAGTTACAAGAGGTTGTGAGCTGCCCAACATGGGCTCTGGGAAATGAACTCAGGTCCTCTACAAGAGCAGCAAGTGTACTTACTTACTGAGTCTTCTCTCCAGCCCCTACATTTTAATCCTAAAGCAAATGTCCTTCTTGACAGAAGATAACATGTCGTACTTTAGCAAAAGTGTTTACAGATCATCTCTGTTCCTTCTGTATAAATCATAAACAAATTTAACTGAAAAAAAAAATGCTCCACCAAACACCACCAAGGTCAACTTTCTAATTAATCCTGGTTAGTGTTGAACTAGAGTAAATGGAAAGGACCATAAAAAGCCATGTGATGCAATGCACCTGTGTTATTTGGTCCTATTTTTCTCAACTGTTTAATGACAATACCTGTAGTGGGTAGTGTCTCTCTCCTGGGTGCTGGAATAGTAAGTGACATTGACGTGCAATATGGCAACTCCCTAGCCCAGCAGCTGGGGAAGTCATGTTTATTAGTGAAATTATTAAGGCCACTCCACGTAGTTAAAAGGGAGGTTTATTTTGTGGGGTAACTTACAAATGAAGGGATAGGTTGCAGGGTCTGGCAAAGGTATGGCACAGTCCGGCGGTGTTCTCTGGAGAACTCTGCTTGGTCTACCTCCAGCGTTCAGGGTCCCAGAACCAAGCAAGACCTCTCCTTTCCATCCTGGGTCTTCAGCTTCCTCCCTCAGCCCCACCTTGTGGGCGTGACCATTAACGAAGCCTCAATGGGGGTTGGAACTTCCAGGCCAATGCTGGGATGGCTACCCACTACACATGTTTGTTACTTATGACCACTGTCTTTGGTGGGTGAAGAAAGATGGACATAGAAGGACAAGTGAACAAGTTAATAAGCAATGAAAGAGGACAAGAATGCCAGAGGAAGGGGCATCTTGCTCTTCCATGTGCGGAGGGATGCTATCTTTCCTGGTGAGTCCTCTGTAAGGTGTAGTAGGATATGGGCTTAGCTGTGTGTCTAGTTTGGGGCAGGATGATCTCCAAGCTCCCCGAGAAGGAAAACAGAGCTCTCTGGCCACTCTGTGTCCTCACGACTTGCCACCCTCTTCCATCTGCTGAGAATGTACAGTTCTGCCAGGAGTCCTCTCTGAGGACACAAACCTTCCTTGGCTTCACTTGGCATTTTTGTTCAATGCGGAGCCTCTTGCTGTGCTTGGCCCAAACTGCACAGTCAATGCCAGTTTCTAGCCTGCTGAATGCTGCAGCTTTTTCCTAAACCAAAAGTCAGGCTGTTCGTGGCAGAGTAGGAAACCGCAAACTCAGCAACCACCTCAAGCACCTGTGGAAGCCTGAGGGGACAGGCTCCACATGTGTGACTCCCTGTGTGGTTTTGGTGAATTCACTCCATCTCTATTAGTGGACCTTAGTTGTAGCAAGGTAAGTGTTGAAATACCTGACTATTTCAACTTTCTATTTTAAAACCATTTTTTTGGGATAGGGCATGCATTCACATGAGCCAATGTGTGCCTTGAATCTTTGGACTGAATGAGATTACAAATGAGGCAAAATTATACATTTAATATATGCTCAGGACATGGGAACTCATCCTTTATAACTTTCCCTTCCCGCTGACAATGCTACTCCTTCTCATCTTTCCCTAGATCCTCACTACATGAACAATACCCCAAGTGCTTCCACTATACCAGGGACTCTGCCTAGCATTTTATAAACATTGTCTCACTAATGTGAAGTTAATCATGTGTGAGCATGTATGTCTATAGGTAGATGTTTGTGTGTACAGGTGCATGTATAGGTACTCACATTCGTGTTCATATGTACATGAGTATGTGTGTGTATGTGTGGTATATATATATATATATATATATATATATATATATATATATATATATATATATATATATATATATATATATATATATACCAGAGCCAGATATTGGGGTGAAAGCTGAAAGATCAGAGAAGCAAAGATTCATGTTACACAATAAAGAAAGGCAGTCTTAAGATTCGGTGAACTTTGAAGAATCTATTGATTCATTCAAATATGACACGTTCAATGGACTTCTTCCACAAATGCATCATCCTGCTTGCTAACCGCTTCCTTCCATGCTACCTGCTATCCTCTTTCAGGAATTATTTCCTAAGGCTACATCATGTATTCTAGACTCAGTGGGTAGAAGCCACTGGCAATACCTCTGGTTTTTGCGACAAATGCCCTGAGGTTAATTACAGGAAGGTCTCATGCTGGACTCCCCACCCCTTCCTTGAATGATTACCCTCAAGGACTGTCAAAGCACTCCTCTAGTTATCTGGTAGACACACCCTCCCTCACTTAGTCCTCCCAGGCTTGCAGACTGCAGACTCTCCCCTGGGCATCCTCCTCTGGGTCTCCTTCACTGTGGTCCTCCTTGCTCCTTGGCTACTGCACTGATCTCCTACGTGCTCTCTCCTTGCCTCCACATCTCTCTGCTCCTGTGCATCCTTCGCGAGCATGCCAAAGTGCTCTTTCTAATACATGCATTCAGTCTTGTCCTTCCCCTCCTTACCAAGGCCTTGGTGTGTCAAGTTGAAACTCTTTCAGTTTTAGAAAAATCAAAACAAACAAGACAAAGCTGCTTGGCCTGCCTCTTCCCCTCATGTTAGCATCTTTATCCCCTTCCCATCCTCATTTGACCATCCAGCTATGTCCAGTCTCTTCAGATCTCTCTGCCATCATCCTGACACCCCATCCCACTGTGTCTCTGTTTGGAAAGTCTTGTTTTTCTTTTTCTGCATGAGGGAACTGGTATTAACTTCAAGTTTCAAGTTCAGAGTCATCTTTCCTATGAGTTCTCTTTGATGCTCTTTGGGCAGGTAAGTCTTTGTCCTACAACCCCTGGAACACATTTTCATTGTAGCATTTAACCATGTGTACTTGATTTATCTACAGGTGGATGTCTCCCAGCTAATTATCACTTTTCTTGGGCAGAGTCCCTGCTTCCTTGATCTTTGTATCTCTAGCACCAAGCATAGTATCTGACATATCCAGGGAACCTCGGTATATTGCCTCCCCCAAACCAATCACTCCAGCCATAAAAAAATTGGATGCTTTGATTGACTGAAGCCAAGCAGTGCTGAATGGAAATGTGTGGGGGAAGCCAACCCTACCAATCACATGGCCAATAGGATGAGGTGATTATGAAGGACAGAGGCCAGCATGTCATCTGGAGTTGGCTTCAGGGGCAGCAGGACAAGTCTGTGTCTCCATAGCTAATTTTAGCTTCTGGCCCCCTGTGGGGTTGGCTATACATACCCCTAGCCTTGCTGAAAGACCACTGCAGTGTTCCAGGAATCTCAGGCAAAGTGAAATGGTCTTTATTTGTATCTCTATTCTAGGAGGTTTTAAATAGGACTCTCAGGATTTACTAGTTAGTACTGGCTACAGGCATAGTCCTAAGCCAAACTCTAGCAAGTGGAGGGGTGAGATCTATGGCTGAGCTTAGCCAGGATTCCCTTTTGAGTTAAGGATGGAGCTATTTCTACATGGCCAGATGGCAAAAAGTAATGATCCAAAATTGATCCAGGTATGACTGCTAAGAGAATGGGTGAGTGGGTATTGAACAGACAAGCTATATAATAAGAAACAAAGAACAAGCATACCTGCATCCTGTTTCAATCACCAGGCCCATGAAATGAGCATACATACTGACTTCTGACCACAGACATTGAACTTCTTTGCTTGAAGCTTCTACCAATCCTTAAAACCTCCTCTGCTACCCAGGCAGCCAGCTAAGAATGCTGGGAGCCCGATGTTCCCGGCCTAGGAACAGACCTCCCATTATGCACTATGGCAGCTGGCTTGACCATACATGCTTGAGGGCTGCTTTTCTTTCATTGGATCACATTTTTAGACCATTATGGTAGCTCAACTCTTTTGATTTCTTAATTCAGAGCTAGTGTTTTGGCAATATCAAGGGTGCTCTCTACCATATGGCCAACTCCTCTTTGAGTCCAGAGGCACATACATTGTTTTTCCATCTGTGGGGAACATACTTCTACCTCACCATTTCAGTGTGAATGTCACTTTCCTTGGGAAGCTTTCTCCCTTTCCCCTCCCCCCTGTTCCTCTGATCCCCCTATCACATACACCTAATGCTTCCCAGTGCCCAGTTATTATTATTATTATTATTATTATTATTATTATTATTATTATAGTTATACTCTATAATTTCTCATAATGGTTATAATTTTACTGTTTAACCCTTTGCCTCCTGCCTTTAGACTTGACTGGCTTGCAGGCAGGGATGCTGTATTTGCTTGACTTTATATCATTGGCATCTAGTACTCCAGGCTCCTCCTACCCCATACTCCTGGCACAGTAATGTGACCTTCATGACTTGTTTACACAGCTTTCTTACTGACAGAATCTCCCCCTCCTTTGCTAATCCTGAACCATGTTTTTGTTTTTGTTTTTTCCTAGAGAGTTTGGCCACACAGCATCTTCTGTGACTCTTTCTTGTACAAAGGTCTCCTTTTCATTGTGAAGGCCCACAACACTGGAGAAGGGGCCCAAAAGATGACATAAATTAATACATTTGAGTACATAGATCACACTTTCTCTCTCTACACTCAGAACAGGTTTTGCATCTTGATTCCACTCATCATTAAAGGAAACCCCTTAATCAAGGGCCATAAAATAGATGCCAGGCTTTGAGAAACTTGCCACCATGAAATTCTCGAAAGCAGCCAACCCCTGTCATATGCACTGGGGCCCTGTGGTCACAAAATCAGATAACCTGACTTACATCTCCAGAAAAGCTAGGAGAAGCCAGGCCCTCCCCATCCCTTTCTCACTGCTAAAAACAAACAAACAAACAAACAACACAAAACAAACAAAAAACTTGATTCTCAGACCCTGCACAGTTGGCCCATTCTCCTGCACCTTCTAGTACCTAGTCTCAGGGTTTTAGGACATTAATCTCTTAGACCAATAATAATCAACACTTGGCATTTTGAGGTTGAACTGAGTGTATTTCATTTTCCTCCACTGATTCATTTCTTACAAACATTCCGCTATATTCTAGGTACAGCAGAAAGAGGAAAATACATAGGAATATCCATGGAAGCAAGGTGATGAGCTTGGGGTCAGCCCTGGTTCTGCCATTTACAGGGGTGAGCCTTTAGCACAGTGGTTGTCAACCTTTCTAATGCTGCAACCCTTTAATATAGTTTCTCATGTTGTGGTGACCCCCAACCATAAAATTATTTCATTGATATTCATAACTATAATTTTGCTACTGTTATGAATTGTAATGTAAATATATGATATGCAGGATATCTCATATGCAACTATAAAGGGGTTGTGACCCACAGGTTGAGAACCACGGCCAGGTCACTTAACCAATCTGAGTCTGATTTTTGTTTGATCAAAAGGACAGAATGATATTTGTTTCACATTCCAACTAGGATTAAATTAAAGCATCTAATCACCAAGCATTTAGTCCCTTTCTTGGGTCATTTTATTTTTTTGTCTCCAGAGACTTGGAATACATTTGAATGAGGAGCACTCTCTATGTGTGAGTCTTACAGTTCAGTTGAGAGATGGGAAATCTGTGAAGGGACAGGACACTACAGCTCTAACAGATACAAGAATAGAGGATGGAGCCCATTCTGTAACAAGTGCCCAACATACAGTTGTTGCATAAATGACCAACATGATGAGGACATTCAGAAAGGAAGATGGTGAACTCTGTAAAATAAGTAACTTCACATATTTGTATGATCATTCTCTTGTAAGTATAATCAATACGACAGTAGCTAGGAAACATTGGAAAATGCAATAGTTTAAAAAAAGGAAACTAAAGGGAGAGAAGAGCAGAGATCAGATGAGAGGAGGAAGGCTCAGTGGCAAAGCCTGTGGGTGGGAAGGTGCAGGGGGCAGCTCCTGCCTACCTGGCCAAGTGTGCACTCCATGCCACCCAGGAAGTCAGCCTCCTTCAGCCCATTGTGGTTGCTGCTGATGTCATGGACTTCAAACCGGAGACGCTGAACCTCTTCAAAGTAAAAGTCCACCGTAAACAGTTTGGAGTACACTGGGTTTATGCAGGTACGGATCACCTCTGTCCTGTCCACCTGGAAGGAAAAAGAAAAAAACAAACAGGGATTAGGACTTTTATTATTAACCTTCAAGAGAATTAATCTTGTGGTGCATCTCCTTGTTCCAAACTATAAATACCCTCCTGAGAGTCACCAGGGATGGCAAATTAAAACTACAAGCTACTCCAGAGAAAGAACTAAGCGTTGGTCCAGACAACTTTACTAGATGTAACAAACAGTCTAAGATTCTGTATCTGGAGGGTTCAATCATGGTATAGGGACTGGCTGACAGAACAAGATGAGATCATCAGTAGTGAAGGAACGTCTGAGAGAACATCTGGGCTCAGCAGGAAAGACATCTGTGATCAATTAGTGATGCTGAGCACAGTGATGGAAAATGATAGGTTAGCCATCTCATTTTAGCCAAGTCTATCCTAATAAAAGTTTCCAACTCAAGATTCCCAGGAGCACAAAGAGAAATACCATGAGAATGAAGATCAAGCTGCCTTTGTTTTCAAGTGTGCTCTTCATTAGGTAGGCATTCACCCGTTCACTACTAACATAACACCAATTAGAAGAGTAGAGGTTGAGAGGCATTTATGAGTTCTAATACACCATGAGCGGTCCTTCTTTCTGCCTCCTGCTTGTCCCCTTCTCCCAGATCCAAGTCTACAACATTCTGTCCTACTAGGTGAAGAGGCTGAACTCTATACATTGAATTTTTGGGGCTCCCTTCTAGGAGGGGTCTACCAGAGGAAGGAGGGCTGGGCAGGCAATAAGGGAGGGGGAGAAAAGAGAGACTTTGGCCTGCCCTACATGTGCAGATGTTGTCATAGACTCTTCTCCTCCATCTAGAGAGCTTGTGCTGGTGCTTGGTGACCTGAGCACTCATCTTATCCTGCCCCCCCCATCTCAGGTTTTGTTATTGTTTTGTTTTGAAGATTTTAAAAATTATTATTTTAATACATGTATAAGTGTGTCTTTGTATGCATGCGTATATACACATGTGGGCAGGTGCTTGCCGGCTCTAGAAGGCAGTGTTGCATCCTTTGGAGCTTGAGTAGTTATGAATCATCTGATGCAGGTGCTGGGAACTAAACTCAGGTCTTCCACTGAGTCCTCTCTTTAGGCCCCATTTTTCATTTTTGAGACAAGGTCTTTCTGTGCAAGTCAGCCTGGCCAGGAATTAACTATGCATCCAAGCAGGCCTGAAATTTATGGCAGTTCTCCTGTCTCAGGTTTTCTAAGTGCTGGGATTACATGCATGCAGTGTCATATCTAGTCTTTCGTTTCCATCTCTCATCCAGTCAGATGTACGTGTAGGGTGGAAATGAGATTCTGCTGTGACTCCCCTCCTGTCTTATCTTCCTGTGTCAGCTCTTTGCTCTTGTCCTAGGAGAGTTTGATTCTCTAGAGGTTCAGTTTTATGGGCTGGGCTCTCTCTGGTTCTGTTATCTGTTTCCTATCTGAATCTGGGCCACTATGTTTCTTTCCCTTTGCATTTGTCACAAGGGAAAGCATACACAGCCATTTAGGTTTCTGGAAGCCTGGGAAAAATATCTGTCAGCATCATCCAATGGGAGAAACTGATTCTTCATACTCCACAAGTCGACAGGAGCCTGCTTGTTCCTACAGCATGTTGGCTCTCAAGTAGAGACATGGTCTGCTGACTGCCTCTCAAGTGCTGGTTCTTAGCACAAATTATACCACCACTTCCTTTACTTTCACACAGGTAAGGGAAAATAATATCCCTTTCCTGTTCAATGTATAAAGGCTTATTTCTATTCTCCATTTGGAAAAATATATTGGAACAGCTGGTAACCTTCCAGCAATTCTACATGGCCAAGGATTGCCACACTAAGAAAGGGCATCTACTCCACAGGCCCCATACATCCTTCCAGGCCCTTCTCCCTCATGGATTGGCTCCAACTGGCCCTGAGAAACCTGTTTTATTTTAACACCTGATCCAAATGCATAAAATAATGAATCACAAAATGAATGGCTTGAGTATCTTTTGACAGGTAGATCTGACATCTCCAAGACAGAGAAAATATATTCTCTCCTTATTATTGAACAGAGTGTCGCAGACAGGCTCAAATGATGAGAGACACGAGATGGAGAGACTCTGGTCTTTGTTACTTATTTTAGACACTTCAATTGACACAAATGGGTCACTCTTTAATTTTCAAGTGTAATTTTTGTATCAAAATATGGTTCATGTTGGCATCAAGCTACACATCTCAGACAGGCTAGCCAAAACGAGCCATCAGTATGCAACCCTATTCCCTGGAAATGAGACAACGGAAAGAAACAAAGTAATAATATTGACTTTATGAAGACTATGATCTTCAATAATAATCTCCAGCCACTCAGAACCCCAAGATCAGAAGTGCTCAGACACAGAGGGAAGGCAGCAAGGAGAGTGCTCATGATGGTTTTAAGTTTTCTGCATTTCCAGTCATTATGAGAGACGCATCATCCTTCTGGAGGTTGAAGACAAGGTTCCCCAGGGCAGTATCCTCAAGCACCACATGTTCCTTGATGAGAGATGTCAAGTTCAAGGCAAGTGTCTCTAAAGATCTACTGCCATCTCCCTCGAAGGAACAGTCCTTAAAACCTTGACCGATTCAGTGAGTAGATCATAGGCCCCTGCAATCCGGAGTCTTAGAAACTATCCCAGGCAGTGCTATACTTGGGTTAGGATTTCAGGTGTGCCCACCACTCTGCATGTCCTAGGCAATTGTGCTGTGGGCTTGCCAGTCTTGGTGAAACAAGCTGCTCCCCCGTGAGGTGAGGTTCTTATTGTTGTTGGTAAAGTGTGGTTTAATCTTGGTTGCTCTCTATTACCCAGTTTGCATTGTCAGCAATGCTCATCTCGCCCCTCTCTACCACTGTCACCATGACTGGTATATTCATATTGCTCTAGACCTCTCAGGACATGCTCATAACCATTTAAATAATTTATCACATCCATTTATTATGTGAGTGTGTCTACACATGAGGACACTTGTGTGGAGATCAGAGGACACCTTGTAGGAGCCAATTCTCTCCTCCCATCATGTGGATCTGAAGAACTGAACTTAGCCACAGGCGCCTTTCCCATTGAGCCACCTCTCCAGCCCTCACTCAGATCCATCTGTTAGCTTTGGTTTTCGCAGCAATCATGTGGGATGGCATTATACTCTTTTCTACCTGAGACAATTCCTGGCCATAGATGTAAGATGCTAGATGATAGTGTAGGCTCTTGAACTCAGCCTGCTGACTGACTTCATCACTTGGTCCTTATGTGTTTATTCATGTACATCATGGAAAGGCAAATGTAGCTGGACTATGGTGAGAGAACCCAGCCTCAAATGGCCACAGCTTATATGATGCTCTTTGAAAACATTTCATCTCAAATGTTTTTTTAATACAGTGACTTTCCAGTAACTAATATTTTCAGAGTATTTGCCATATCATTGACACTCATTTAAAATGCCACCAGTGTTATTGAGTCTAATAATTGACACTAAAGAAAGTCAACACTTTTATAAAGTTTATTTTATGTGTGTGCTCAAGTACATGTATGTGCACAATATGCATGCAGTGCCGAGGGAAGCCAGAAGAAGGTGCAAGATCCCCTATCTAGAACTGGTGTTTGTTGTAGAATATTATTTTCAGATGTATTACATTTGTTTATGTTGTGGAACATTTGCTTTAATGATGCAGAGATGTGTTGCATTCTTTTGTGTTGCATTTGTTTAACTATGTGAAGCTGTGTTACTTTGCCTACCTAAAACACCTGATTAGTCTAATAAAAGAGCTGAATCTCCAATAGTGAAGCACTAGAAAAGGTATGCGGGGCTGGCAGGCAGAGAGAATAAGTAGAAGAAGAAATCTGGGAGAAAAAGATCAAGGAGTGAGAAAAGAAGGGGCCAGCTACCAAGCTGTATAGCCAGACACAGAATAAGAAGGAAAGAAAAGAGATAGAGAAATAGAGAAAAATAATTTAAGCTAAGAAAAGCTGGTTATAAATAAGCCAAGCTAAGGCTGGGCACTCACAAGAAAGAATAAGACTCCATGTATATTTATTTGGGATCTGAGTAGTGCCCCCCCCCAAGAGTAAAGCATAATAAAACAACCAACAACAGGTGTTACAGGTGGTTGTGAGTGCTGGGAACCAAACCCAGGTCATCTACAAGAATGACAAATACTCAACCTCTGAGCCAGCTCTCCAGCCCCAGGAACTCATTTTTAAGTGTGTAATTCAATGTTTTTATATGTGTTCATATTTCCAAAACTATGGCCATGAGCAAGGCCATGAATGATGTATCTCCATCTCTCCAAGTGTTCTCATTTTAACCTCCTCTTAGTTCTCTACCCCATTCCCAGGAAACTGGCATTTGCTTTCTGTCTGTAGAGATTGTTTGTAACCCCTGTCTCATTACATAAACTCTGTATAACATGCATATCAACATGTACGTGCCACGTATCTTTTTTTCCTTTCAGTCAGCACATTTATTTCGTGTTTTGTCCATTGTTGTCATATAGATCATTCATCTGGGAGTTGGAGATAGCTCAGTTGGAAAATTCTCACTGTGCAAGCATCAGGACCTGAATTTGCTACCTAGAACCCACATAAAAAGCTGGGTGTGGTGGCATGCATGTACAATCCCAGTGCTGTGGGGAAGGTGGAAACAGGCAGCTCCTTGGACTTGCTGGCCAGCCTAGTCTAATAAACAATCTCCAGTCCAATCAGATTTCCTGTCTCAAAAACAAGGTGAATGGCATCTGGGGAACAAGGCACAGGGCTGATTTCTGGCTCTTACATGCATGTGATCCTCACACAAGTGTACCCACATGAACATACACTCCGCAAAAAAAGGAGGTTCATCTGAGTAGTATTCCACTATTGGTTATTTGGAGTGTTTCCAGTTTTTGATTATCACACATAAACCTGCAAGTCCCTTTATGTGCAAACCTTTGCATAGACATACAGTTTTGTTTTGTTTTGTTTTGTTGTAGATATATGCCTAGGAGTGGAAGAGGTGTGTTTAACTTTCAAGCTTGAGTAGGTAGGCAGTGTTTTTATTATGGGTTTAACTTGCATTTTTCCTAAACCAATGATGCTTATAATCTTTTCATAACTGATTTGCCATCTGAGTACGCACCTTGGAAATAGCCATTCAAATCTTCGGCAAGTAGTCACTTGGCTATTCATTCTTATGATAACAAGACAACACACTCAATAGGAGAAAGAGAGCCATAATGTTCCTGTTTACACACAGCTTATGAGTAACAGAGGTGGATTGGAACCCAGGCAGTTGAGCTTATGTGTTTAAACTTGTTTATGTTAACCACTGGTCTTGCACACCTGAAGCTGTTCCTCATAACGGCTCTCCCACCAAGCCTCAGGACCTGAGTTCTAGCCCTGGGACCTACACAGAAGAAAGAGAGAACTGATGCTTACAGGTCATCCTTTGACCTCTGTGTGCACACTCTGATATGTGTGCTCCCCAATAAATAAATGTAAATTTAAATACTCATTGGTGTGAATGGGGAGGAGGTAAAAGTGGGCACCTGACACTGAGGCCAGTCAAAGATGCTCTGGAATTCCAGGAGAATATAGACCCTTGTTCCCAACAGACCCTGGTGAAGAATGACATCATAGACCAGAGGACTTGACCAGGGCCCCAAGGCAAGCTCAAAACTAGATACTTCCTGAGAGTGATATTCCTTAAGTACTCTTTTTCCATATTTATTACGGGTGGATAGAGAGAAACTAATTTTCTCTGAATGAAGAACAGATAAGCTTATGTGCAGAAAAGAAAGGGCTTATTGCAGGCAATTTTTCAAACCATATTAACTTCCAAGAGGGTATATTAAACCACATAAAGTTCTGATAATAAAACAGATGGCTGGCTAGCAGAAAAAGCACTGCTCTGTCGCCCAGCATGTGAGAATTCATGTCTCCTTGAAGCCACCCACCCAGTGGCACTTAGAGCAAACCTGGAAAATGAATGCACCCTTCTTTCTAGAAACATCCAGCCAGGTGACTCTCAGAGGTTCCTCTCCAAACGGGCACTCTTCATCTACCATGTGTAAAACCTCCCAGCCCTGTAGAACAGACGGAGCAGGGTAGCAAGGGGCTTTCCCCGACTAGCAGTTCATTGATCCCTCCCTTCCTGTCCTCTGCGGTAAACTCGGTCAGCTCTCAATATCAGAGCCTCTGGTGCTAGAGAGGTTCTGTTTTAGGGTCCTGGAGTCAACCTGCTGTTGAACACAAAGCTGGATGTTGCTGTCACAAGGGACACCACCTGGGGCTCTGATGTTGTTTGAAGAAGCCAGCAGAATTACACCACCTTGCCTGGAAGTGTGGTTCAGAAGTCAGGGACATGAATGCCACTTGGCTGGTGCCTTCAGAGAAGTCTACAGTGTCAGTGATGGGCCTCAGGTTTCCACTCCCTTTATTACCAGTCCTGCAGGCTACTGGCTCTATGCATTTGGAATATCCAATCGTGCAACAGCCTGGCATATACATGCGGCCTCAAATATGTCTTTAGGTGCTGAATGCATCCGTCCTTCACGGTTTACTTCTTCCCGTCATGGATGCTCAATTTGTGAAACTCAAGCTTCCTGATTCCTGTCCCAAGACTTATTGCTTTGAGCCTCTGCTCAGTTGGAGGTCCTGCACTGTCTTAGAGTTGCTTGATAGAACTTTCCATGATGTTCAAATATGGTTCAAATGGCTGCGACTAGCCACAGGCATCTTTTTAAACTTGAAATACAGCCAGTGGGATGTAGGAACGAATTTTTAAAACTTACCTGAATGTAATTATCTTAGATTTAAATACTCAGGGGTGGACAGCACCATTCCGGCTTGTGTCAGCTCTATCTCCCCGTGGCTTAATGAAAGCCTGTCTGCATGCACTTGCATAATGAGGCTGGGGATTCCCAGCTGGTTTCGATGTCGGGCAGTAATTCTCAAGCTTTGCTATATCTTAAAGCCACTTGGGGATCTCCAGACCAATTAAATTAATAAATTAAGATTCTCTAGGGGTGAAACGTAGTCACCAGCAGTTCACAAATCCTCCCAGGTGATGCTAGTGTGTAGTTAAGTTTTAGAACCAATAACATTACCAGCTGTGTTGATTCAGCTCCGAAGTCAGAGAGTCTGAACCAGACCTACTGCGTGTGTAAACTACTGTGTGCACCACACTGTTTACACTACGACAGTCCTACATCCTTGGAAATAGTCAGGCTGGTGAATTTTGCTTGCTCCCTCTTTTCTCTGTGCAGCAAAATTGGCAGTGATGATGTCCCCATCCCACCACCAAGCCCTGCTAGCTGCCATTCTAGCAGTTTCAAGAATAACAACACCTTCCCCACCTCCCCCATGTGCCATGTCACAATGAGAGAAGCTCCTCAGTATTGCCATTCTAGGGCACCCAACATCTCCTGATGATTCCTTCAATCTCACCTGCAAAGCTCAACAAGGACATTCCCCTGACTTTTTTTTTTTTTTTTTTTTTGCCAGAACAATGGTTAGTTCTATGATTTTTACATTTTGCTGTCCATTCACAAGAATTTAAATTTCTAGGGCTCAAACATTCCATAAAAGTCTTGTGAATGTCAACACAGGTAAAACTGTATGACTGGTGGCGCCTAATCAATTTTATTGGCTTTAAGATTTGGAACCCCTAGCTGTGATTCCCACAGTCACTTCCCTTTAGCAGCAGAACCCTGGTCCCTAACCAAGATCAGTACGGGTCAGAAAACACATCAGCAGGTCACTTAGTGGGCACCACAGTTGCTCTAACCACCAGGCATATTTCCCCCCAGGCAGCCATCCCAACAACATAAATCAGCACCATCCATCCCTGTTTTACATGTGAGGAAACAGGTCGGAAAGGTTAACTGTGCAATTGACCCAACTCTTAAGTGATGGGATGTAACTAGAATTTCCCTGAGAGCTCTTTCTTGAGGCTTGACTCCACTCCCAGAGAAGACAAATCTATTCACGTCCTGTCTCCCCACAGCTGTTTCAGGCAAGGCCATTTTGATAAATCAATATTCCACATGTTCTCTGAGAGAGAAACATTCTTTCCTCTCCAACTCCAGCTGGACAGTTGTCCCTTAAAAGTCTTTTCAATGTGACTGCTGGGTGTTCAGCAAGACCATTTTGGGTCTTGGGTCTTAAGTTTTCTCATCCTTCTTCCTCCTCCTGTTGCATTTTGCTCAAGTTCTTTGTGTGTGTGTGTGTGTGTGTGTGTGTGTGTGTGTGTGTGTGTGTGTGCGCGCGCACACGCGCAGGTGCACTCACCCTTGGGAGTGCACATGGAAGCCAGAGGTTGACATCAGGATGTCTCATTATGATCTGACTGGTTGCCTAGCAAGCCTTTGGGATCCTCCTGTCTCCTCACCCTCTCTCCACTCAGGTGCTACTACTAACCAATCTTTTTATATAGGAGCTATGAGGCCTGATCTTAGGTCCATGTGCTTGGACAGCAAGCACTTTACCTCCAAGTCATCTCCCCAGCTTGACTCCTTAAGTTCTTCCCATTTAGACGGGGATCTCTCTCCAACAGCTCAGGAGGCATGCAGATACTCCAGGCCCAGTGTGCTTAAGAAAATTCTATCGCAAAAGGAAGAGTCCTTTTTTTTCAGTCTTAAATCAGCTGTCTTTGTCTACTCACTGCAAAGAGTGGACAGAATGTTCCAGGATCAAGTGCAGGAAGGTGCTGGACTGTGGTCACACCAAGTAGAGCAAGGGTCAGATTCTGAGCACAAGGGTGCATGGGGCTAACCCCACTCACGTGTAAAGCAATGCTCACTTCATTCAGGATGTTGGCTATTAATAGGATGTTCCCATCATATGGACTCTGCCACAGCTGCAGAGTCCTCCAGAGAGGTCATCCAAAGCTGGAGAGCCCTGGTTTTCTTAGTAATTGGTATTTGAAAAATAGTGCAGCTACTCCTCTGCAGGACGATGTGCATACATCTCAAGGCCAGCACACTCCTCAGACAGGTGTGAAGGTGAGATGGCTGGGGTCCCCTCAGGCCCTTCACCATGGGTGTCCTATGCAAGGGTGAAGTTCTGGAGCTATCTCTCCTATAGCTTACTCCTCTACCCTAACTTCTTTAGAGTAATCATCCATTCTGCTTATGAGCCAATTCCTATCTGTGCTGATTGTGAATCAACCACAATACTCAAATGGACCATTCAGGGTGCACAGGGTAAGGAAAAACAGGTAAGTTGTATGCCCACTGCCCTTCCCCACAGTACTCCATATCTGTCACCTTTTCCTGATGGAGAAGCAGGTCATATACATACATACATACATACATACATACATACATACATACATACATACATATATATGACATATAAAAACACCAAAATAAACCACTACAAAGTATAATGTAATAGTTTATTTTGTTGTTTGTGTTTTTGAGATAAGATCTCACTATGCAGTAGTCTAGTCTGGGCTGGCCTCAAACTCACACGTTTCCCTTGCCTTTCTAATGCCTGAATTACAGGCATGGACCACAACAACCTGCTTAGCCATTAAAAATTATTATTTATTATTTTAGTTTGTGTGTATGGGTGTTTTTCCTGCATGTGTGTCCATGCACCACATAGACGCCTGGTGCCTGAAGGGGCCAGAAGAAGGCGTTGGAACTGAAACTAGAGTTATAGATGGCTGTGAGCTGCCATGTGGGTGCTGGGAATGAAACCTAGGTCCTCTGGGAAAGATCCAGAGGCCTTAACTACTGAGCCATCTCTACACCTCCTCAGGTTTTGAATGTATGCCACTGGTAACAGCAGTCATTTGAGGTGTGTTATAGAATCTGAGAACAGCAGTGGGTTTATCCTGCCCCTTAATTCTGAGCAATCAGTGGGAACATAGAGTCCGGAAGATACTTCCCACTCTCTAAACATTGTGAGGATAATCTCTCTGCAATGTAATCAGGAGGTGGTTAAGTGGCTCCCACGCCACATATATGTCATTCCCGGGTCTTCTTATGATTCCATTTTCAGTAGAGGAAACTGTAACCTACAAAAATTGAAATGATGTTCTTAAATCCCTCTACCTACACATTGACAGTGTAGCTGGCTCCCTGACCTCCCCAACCCTCTTAGTCCATGACTTTCTAGACAACATGCCCACAGGTTCTGACATCCAGCACTAATGCTAAACACAAATGCATACATGCATACATTCAGCCTTTTGTGGGTTTTGTCAGTGAAAGCCAATCCCCTATTACAACTGAAACAATTAAAAAAAAAAGATTCCTTGAAGAAAGCAACACTGTGGAAACTGGCAGTGCCAGGCGCAGGGTCCCCCACAATGGGCCAGGTTGGTCAACTTTACTACATGAACAGCAGGGGGAGAGGAACTCCACCTACCTCAGACTGGGATGGCCAGCTGACAGAGTACATGAGTGGGTGTCGTGAGTGTCCTCAAGAAGGATGCTTAGTAAGTCAAAGTCTCACTGACTCTCATTCAAACACTAACCCTGCAAGCAGCTGTCAGGAAAGGCTTCTTCTGTTAAATACACTGAAAACATTTTCCGCTGTGCACAGATTTTAGATTGCCATCAGGCAGGATATGTGTGCACTCTAAAGTGAACACACATTCTGCCTTTTCTAACATTTCCTCCTTTTTCTTCTTATGACATATACATGTTGATATCAAGATACAGTTTAAGGGGCTTGCATCCATGCCTTAGTAAACTAGATATCTTTGTTAAATATCTTAGGTGTTTTCTGGGTAAACATGTCAAAAAAAAGTGAGGCCAGTTAATTTATGTACCTTTCACATACTGTCAAAAACCATAGTTTGCTCAATATTTTCATATCAAAGCAATAAACAAATGATTATTAGTTCATGAATACATCCAATATTTTGTATGATCCTGTAGCCTTTAGTATTTCCTGCTGTTTTTCTAACCAGGTTCTTCCCCCATCTCCTCCCTAAACTCCTATCTGTAGCCACACTCTGGTTATGGGTTACCACAATTTCTTATTTTCATGACACTCTAGCTCATAGGTTAGAGGACAGTTTGGCAGAGATCCCCAGGTTTCTGAAGAATGGGACCTGGATTCCAGTGTGTGTACAGAGCCTCCTGCCTTCTCTCTGTGCCCGGTGAGGTCATACAGCTTTGCAAGTGTGTGTCACATGACTTGCCCAAATGGCAAATCTAAGAGACACCCATGTAGCGGTCACTAACTGTGCACCTGGACTTTGTCACCACAGTGGCTCAGTAACCCACCCCAATCCCCTTTCAAGTTCACCTGTGACTCTTTCTTTACTAGTTTCTGAAACACTTGCCCTGGAAGTTAGGAAACGTACACGTTTGCACCGTCGCTACTTTGAAAGCTGCAGCTGTCTGTGAAAAGGCTGAGAGGAGGCACAGTGGGGTGCACACCTAGAGTTTAGGAGTTGCAATCTCTTTCTTAAATAGTAGACTGTTCTAGACTTTGACAGATGATAATTCCCTCTTCACTCGGGTGATTTAAGCTGTTTCACATATTACAAAAATCTCCAAATATCCCATTTTTAAACACCAGAGATGATCCCTGGTGGACAAATAGGGTTGGTAATCATAAGATTAATTTCAATGAAGTATCAATTCATGGGTAGATAAAATGAATCTTCATGCCAACGACCCCAAAGTTGTCATCAATAATGTCTTAATTAGAAGAGGTAAACATGTGGTTTTCCTTTTCCTATTTTTAATTATAGCACCCAAAGGTTGAAATACATACATATATCTAGTTACAGATCTGTTGTTTTGAAGTCTTGCCTCTCTCCTAGAGACTTCTCTCATGCATCTATCCTGCTCATCTTTCATTGTTCTGTTGGTACACCAAAGAGCTTTGTTTGCAGGGCCCTTCATAATCAACACTGTCGGTGAGCCAGACCAGGTCTCTAATTGGTGATTCTGCTGATTACACCATCATCACCAACAGCATGACTGAGATGATCATCAATTACCAATCCTTACCACACATGCACACTGCACAGGCATGGACCTGGCAATCTTGTGCTAAAGACGCATCAGCACATCAAGCTACTGCTTTGTAGCAAATTTTTCAAGTAATATCTGGAGTTCTCTGAAGGCCCAGTACAGGCTCTGTGCTACATTTCTGGCATTCATTAGCTCTGTGGAACTATGAAATAGGCTTCAGTTTGCCTCTTGCTCACAGGGTTAGGGATTTCCAGAAATGTAATTCAAAATGCCTTTGTTAGAGTGTCAATGGTTTCAGGGCCTACGTGTGGCCTTCTGGAAACTGCTTTTCCCTTTTGATAACAACTAAACCATTTATTTCTTACATCTTTAAAAAAATTCATTATATTATTATTATTATTATTATTATTATTATTATATTTGTGTTATAATTTTATACATCAGCCATGGGTTCCCCTGTCCTCCCCACTCCCACCCCCACCCCCACCTTCTCCCAATCCCCTCCCCTCCATTCCCATCTCCTCCAGGGCCAAGACTCCCCTGGGTATTCATTTAAATCTGGTGGATTCAGTACAGGCAGGTCCAGTTCCCTCCTTCCAGGCTGAGCAAAGTGTCCCTGGGTAAGCCCAAGGTTCCAAACAGCCAGCTCATGCATTAAGGACAGGTCCCAGTCCCATAGCCTGGATGCTTCCCAAACAGTCCAAGCTATTCAATTGTCTCACTTATCCAGAGGGCCTGATTCAGCTGGGGGCTCCACAGCCTTTGGTTCATAATTCATGTGCTTCCATTCGTTTTGCTATTTGTCCCTGTGCTTTTTCCAATCTTGGGCTCAACAATTCAAGCTCTTTCTTTCTCATTGGACACCTGGAGCTCCACCTAGGGCCTGGCCGAGGATCTCTGCATCCACTTTCATCAGTTATTGGATGAGAGTTCCAGCTTGACTGTTAGGGTGTTTGGCCATCTGATCACCAGACTAAGTCAGATCAGGCTTTCTCTTGACCATTGCCAGCAGTCTACAGAGGATGTATCATTGTGGATTTCAGGGAACCTCTCCAGCACTCTGCCTATTCCTGTTCTCATGTGGTCTTCATTTATCGTATTTCTTACATCTTATTTATTTATCTATAGTGAATTCTTTGTAAAACATTTCTGATTGGCAATTTGTATTAATTTCCATGCATTTACTCAAGGGAAACTTAATGAGTATATGTGATGTTGTTTTCAGGTCTGGATGTTCAGCTAAGAGTTCAGCTTTACACTCGGCATTTAACAATCCATCTCATAGCATAGTCCGAAGTGTGGTAGAAGTTCTGCTCAGAGTAGAAAGCCTGAGACACACAGGAAGACATTCTGTGTGGTGGTTGCTGGGCCCTATGGAGTTCTGCAGTGGACGTTCTCCAGCTACAACTCAGAGAAAGAGAGAAAAAAACCACAATGTGCTCATAATTAGTATCTTCAGATGAACAGTGCATATGCTAAATGTGAGTGGCTTTTCACTGTGGTCATAAACAGTTCTTCTAACTCAATATAGACAATTTGTTTGATCTGGCACCTATTCAGATAAATGGCTGACTGTTTCTTGTATATGTACAAAAAGACATCAAACTTTTAGGAGTTAGCAGGCATAGACCAGAATGAAGCCATTTTGGTCCCATGAAGGGAAGATCTTCCAGTTAGAAAGATTAAGTAAAAATAATCAAATAAAGACCAAGTGGGCAGGGAGCAGAGACTTTTTTTTTAAAGAATAGACTCGAGGTAGGAGGGGAAACAGCATAAAATGCATGCAGTTCATCCCGACTTGAAATATATTTTTAATGATCTATTTCTATTTTATGTTTATTGATGTTTTGCTTGTAGGTATGCCTGTGTGAGAGTGTCAGACCCCCTGGAACTGGAGTTGTGGACAGTTGCAAGCTGCCGTGTGTGTGCTGGGAATTGCACTTTGGAAGAGCAGCCAGCGCTCTGAACTGCCGAGCCATCTCTCCATCCCCCAAACTTGGCGTTTTAATTCCACACTGGATCTAAATTTGGACTTTTCAGACACTGGCTTTGGTTGCAGGAAAGAGGTTAGTTTTCAGCCCTTCTAAAATCTATACACTTTTTGGAATGTCTCTGGCTCATCTCTGGCCTGCTACAAAGCATGTACACAAACACATTTACATAGCAAAGGGACTGAATTAACAACCATGCTTTCACGTCTCATGTTTTATATTCTGACTGCTTGGAGCCTTGCTGACCCTAGAGTATTACCCTTCCCAGACAAAGTTAGTTCTTAGAGACAGACCAGTCTGTCTATCCACCCCTGAGTACTCTTTCCTATGCAAACTGACCAACCAGGAGCCCATTTTCCAAGCACCTCCTCAACCACATCCCCTTGCTCTAATTACCCCAAGGCTAAGTATCAGACCAACAGACTTGGCTCTTTTGACCTATAGCCCTTGTGTAATTTAAACTATTTACCCCATCAGGACTGTTCTTCCCACAGAAACTATAATATAGACACCTGGCCAGTGGAACAACTCATCCTGCTTAGCCCTCCTACCCTGCTTCCCCTTTCTATCTATGGGATGGAAAAGTGAGGATTTTTCCCTCCAGTAATAGTCATTTCCATGTCTACATGCCTTGCCATACCAGATTAAAACAAGTCAGGAAATGCTTTATAGACAATGCAACCATGGGAAGGTTGTAAGTGTAATAGAGAATGATTGAAAATTTGGGGATCGTGGTACGGATTTAAATTGCCTTTCACATGGTGGGTGACTGAGTTCAACAGAACCCAACCACCCACCATGTGAAATACTGTGTAATCACCCACCATGTGAAATAATGTGAAATCTCCCACCACATGAAATTGGAAATAGTGACACAAGCCTTTAATCCTAGCACTTGGGAGGCAAAAGAAGGCCGAGTTCAAGGCCAGCCTGGACTACAGAGTGAGTTCCAGGACTGTCACAGCTACACAGAGAAACCCTACTTTGAAAAACTAGAAAAGAAAGAAAGGAAGAAAGGAAGGAAGGAAGGAAGGAAGGAAGGAAGGAAGAGAAAGGGAGAAAGGGGGAGGGAGGGAGGAAGGGGAGGGGAGGAAGGAATGAAGAAAGAAAGGAAGGAAGAGAGAGAGACAGAGACAGAGAGAGGGGGAGGGAGGGAGCAAGGAAAGAAGAGAGGAAAAAAAAAGTTATTCCCAAGCATTGGCAAAGCTCTGGTTTTGATCCCCTGTGGTGATGATATATTGTGTACCCTCATAAAATTTGCCTGAGGATCAGAGAGCAGAACAAGCCTCTAGACTAAACATAGAAGCCAGGCAGTAGTGGCACACACCTTTAATCCCAGCACTTGAGATCTCATGCCTTTGCTTGGGAAGCACACACGCCTTTAATTCCAGCACTAGGAAGGAAGTAATATGACTGGGCAGAGAAAGGTATATAAGGTGTGAGGAGACAGCAGCTGAAGTTTTTTGGCTGAGGAAGCCCTTTTCAGGCTGAGGAGTCCTAGAGGTGAGAGGTAGCTGTGGCTTGTTCCTTTGTCTCTCTGATCTTTCAGCATTTACCCCAATATCTGGTTCGTTTTTTTTTCTTTTTGTTTTGTTTTGTTTTTTTATTTTTATTAAAAGACCATTTTAAAATTTGTGTTACAATCCCCAGCACCATATAAAGCTGGGCATGGTAGCAGAAAGATCAGGAATTTCAAAGTTGTCCTTGGCTATATACAACGTTCAAAGGTAGCCTGGACTATATGAGACCCAGTCTCAATTTTTTTTTCTTCATCCTCTGTGAACAGAAAATACCTGCCATTTATTGAGCCTCTACTGCACACTGTCTTAATTACTTCATTCCACTTGCATTCTAGAACCAAACATCATTGCAAGGTAGACAGAAGAAACAACTTCACTCTAAGAGTGAAAAAAAGTGACACATCAAGAAGTTAAGAGATTTGCCAAGGTCACCCACTCTGGTCTTCATAGTATTGAACATGAATCAGACTTTCATTCCCAAGCTTGTTTGCTTGTCTGCCTGTATTTACTCCCTTCCTCCATTCATTCCATCTTTCTATTTATCATATTTTATGTTTAGCTCTCTTCGTACTAATTATGATTGTCAAAATGGTATCCTTGATTCTGCTCCATTGCAAAAAACACAGTTTGAATGGGAAAGGATGTATCAATCTCTTATTCACAGAAATGGATAAGTTCTTTGGGACAGGCATGTGCTAGAACTGATAGTTGGAAATTTAAAACCAAGTTTGGGAGCATAGCATAAGATACTGAAGTTTACATTGTTACTGCTCCTTTGAGATGGCCCATGGATTGCATAGGCAGATGTTCCTGACTTGGTCTCAGGCAGGAACTTTATAATATAGAGCTATAATTTAGCTCTAGAATCTGAGCTAAAGGCTTGGCTCAGATCTAGGGGTTGGCATCATCCATGGATTAATTCTTAGGCTTTGATTTTCTTTCTGTACTGACTTTCTAGGTCATTATCCCATCTCACATGATCTAGACAATCTAACCTGATATCTCAGACCCAGGCATCTTCCTTGAACATCAGCCACATGCACCATAACAGAACTGCTCCAACCCTGCTCTGTGTAGAGGCACAGAGATTCTACCCAAAAGGAAGGGACAAAGGTATACAGGGAAGGACTGGTAATCCTTATCTCAAAGCCTGGAGACCTCCTTATCTAAAAGCCTTGTCAACACCTGGGAGATCTTGGTGAAGAGCAATTTGAAAAAAAAAAAAAAAAAAAAAAAACTCCATTTGACTGATGGAACCAGGAAAAAGCTTCTTAGCTCTAGGGCTCTGAAATGCTGTGTGTGTAGCCCGTGCTGCGTGTACTCAGGAAGAATTAAAGTGGAACTGGGGATAGCATTCTCCAAGGCACATACAGATGCACCCACCCAACAGGGAAACCTTCATAGCTCAACTAACTGAAGTGCATTAAGCAAAATCTTGAGCCAAACATGGGATGACCCATAAAATAATGTGCCCCAGGGACAACTCCTAGAAGCCAGGCTTTGCCACTAAAATCACATCCATACTTGATAGAAGGCGGCCTCCTGCCATCAGGACTGACCACAGAGAGAGCTTCAAAGCCACTTCTATGCTGCTGAACACACATGCAATAGTGAAATCTGAAAATATCTTTTTTAGGAGGTTTAAGGAAGCTGGATGGGAAACTTTCTAAAGGATCAACCAATGTGAGTATATTGTTATGAACCTGCCAAATAGTACATGTTGTAGAATATTAGTTAAAGAAGTATTAAAATTCTTTTATGCAGTGGAAAAGTTGTTTAAAGATGCAAAGATGTGTTGCATTCTTTTATGTTGCATTTGTTTAACTCTGTGAAGCTGTGTTACTTTGTCTATCTAAAACACCTGATTGGCCTAATAAAGAGCCAAATGGCCAATAGCTAGACAGGAGAATGGATAGGTGGGGCTGGCAGACAGAGAATAAATAGAAAGAGAAATCTGGGACGAAATGATGGGGAACAAAAAAGGGAGAAGGAGAGGAGGACATTGGGGGCCAGCCACCCAGCTACACAGCAAACCATGGAAAAAGAATTAAAAGAAAGGTATATGGAATATAGAAAGATAAAAGCCCAGAGTGTTAGTTATTATGGCGCTCTTACCCGTGAGGAACATGTCCCAAACACGACAAGACCACAGAAGAGTTTTTATTAAAGAGGACAGAAATGTAACAGGCCTGTGTGAAACACATGTGGGTGAGGAGATAAGGGGGGCTCATGCAAGATGGCACCGGCTTTATAAAGGTTGGGCCGTGCATGCATACAGGAACTTGTGTGGGTACTCCAAGCATGCGCGTAGATTACATGGCTGCGTGCGCTTTACGCAACCACATAAAGCCACAGAGTCCCGGTCCCACAAGATGTCTGACCCAGAGATGGCTATTTTGAACCGGAAATAGTTAGGCGGTCCGCCGGGCAAAGCCAACCATGTGGACATGTAATTTTCTATCACAGAGGCAAGAGGTAAACAGGATAATTTAAGTTAAGAAAAGCTGGCTAGAAATAAGCCAAGCTAAGGCCGGGCATTCTTAAGTAAAAATAAGACTCACTGTATTTATTTAGGAGCTGGGCAGCAGGCCCCCAAAGAGCAAAGAGTATAAAACAACCAACAACAAGTAGATCAATAGTAACAGCAGAAAAGGCTAATCATTAATAGAAAATGCTAATAGTAGGGTGGAAACAAACTATCCCATAATTCCCATGTGAATAAGAAGAGCAAAATAGAATTTCTCAGAAAATCTCTTTATTGGGGATATAGGTGACCTGGAGAGCATGTTGCCATGAGAAAACATTTGTAATTCATCAAATATTAGAGATACGTGTCTGAGTAGAAAGGTAAGTGTGGTATGGTGCTCATAGACTCATGTGTTTGAGTGCTCAGTCACACAGAATAGTACTATTAGATATGGCCTTGTTGGAGTGGGTGTGGCCTTGCTAGAGGAAGTGTGTCACTTTGAGATTTTAAATGCTCAACTCAGGCCCAGTGTCTTGCTCTTCCTGCTGCCCGTAGATCTGGATGTAGAACTCTCAGCTACATCTTCAACCATGCCTGCCTGCTTGTGCACTGCCATGCTTTCCACCGTGATTAGTGAACTAAGCCTCTGAAACTGTAAGCCAGCTTCAATTAAATGTTTTCCATTATAAGAATTGCCATTGTCGTGGTGTCTTCTCAAAGCAATGGAACATTTACTAAGGCAGAAGTTGGTACCAGGGATGGGGGTATTGCTGTGATAGGCCTGACCATGCTATTATATTATAGAGATTAAGCTGTGTATTAAAGCTATACTTTGATTGGCCAAGGGTCTGTCAAATGGGAAGCCATTTATCATGGAGTATTTGGTGTTATCCAGTTTTTAATATTTCAGCTGTCTTCTGCTATAAAATTCTGGTGTGCCCCAATACTTCCAAACTGTTTTGGCCAACAGCTAAACTTCTTAGACACTGTTCCACTAGGTACTAACTCCCCTGCTAACCCTAGGAGACAAGCAGGCTCCTAGATGCATAGCTTTGTTTCTTGTGCAAATGAAACTCAAGCAGTCCCTTTCCTTCATTCCTATGGGCATAGCAAAGAGATTGACTGAGGACAATAGGGCCTTTTGCATAACCAGGTGCAGTAAGAACTAGAATGGAATTCCAGAGGAGACACACAACCATATGGCCAGAGAGAGGAGAGGAAGACAGAGGTTCTGTAGAGGGTAAAACAAATCTCTTGTAGAGTTTATCAGGGCCAGGGGTAAGGAGCCAGGAAGAATGAAGATCAGGACAAAGGCATAGGAGCTTACTAAAACTATGAGGACAGGAAACCTGGGCACAGAGAGGAGCTGAATGTGAGGACAGGGCTGAAGCTGTATAAGTAGAATTTTGTCATAGAAGAATAAAGTTTACCGACAAAAGAGCAAAGTGTACATAGATTCCTTTTCCTCAGATACCCCACGCCGTATGTAGCATCTTCCCCCAACTCTGGGAGGAATTTTCTCAGGGCAGGAACTTGGGAAAATTCCATTATCCATAATTCTGCTTGTTGGCAGAATGTGGACTTTGGAGTGGGAAAGCAGTTGAATGCTTTAAGCTGGGTTTAATGGGACATCCTAGGAGGAGCCCAGGAAACAGTGGTGCTGAGAGCAATGCAGATTATGAGTGTCTGGCTCAAGAGGTTTCAGAGGAGAATTATATTAGTAGGTGGCCTAGAGATTATTCTTGTGATACTTTGGTGAAGAATGTGGCTACTTTCTGGCCTTGTCTGAAGAATCTGCCTGATGCTAAGTTGAAGAATTTTGGATTAATAGTGTTGCTGGAGAAGATTTCAAAACAGTCTTGTGTCTCATGGACAAGGAGCAAGGTGAACAAAGAAAAATACAAAATGTACAAGTTAAGGAGAAAAGGGGCACTGGGAAGTGTAATGGAGTTAAGTCCTGTGTTCAAGAAGATAAATAGATTAAAGAAAAGTCTGACGCTAAATGGAATAAAGGAAGTGGTGACCTCAGAGCAATAGCCTACCCAGCTGAGTTTCCAACTTGTGGAAAAGAATTAAAGAGAAACTTAGGGCCAAGCTTGATAGCACATGCCTTCAATTCCAGCACTTAAGAGACAGAGGCTGGTAGGTTTTTGAGTTCAAGGCTGGCCTGATCTACAGAATGAGTTCCAGGACGCCCAAGCGTAGGCAGTGAAGAAAACTGAGAACAGCAAACTGGTGAAAATGTTTTGGAATGAGGGGACCATGTTCAATCCCTGCAAGTAGAACTTGGCATCTTCATCCACATGGTTTTAGCTTTAGAGTCAAGGACACAAATGGGTTGTGGCATCTCCCTCTATGGCTAAGGAAAGCTGCTGAGTTCAGATGTGTGTTAGGAGTGTTCCTGCATGGAGGGCCAGAGAAGCCATTGTGTGAAGTCTGGATTTCACTGGAGCCCCCAGGATGCTAGAGATGCCAGAATAATGGGACACCTGCCAAGGAAAGCTATTAACATGGAGTGGAACCAGACCAAGAGAGAGAAGTATGTTAGAGTCAAAGCTGAAAGCAGATGGACATCTGAAGAGAGCTTTTATATCGGGTAAGGAGACGCAGAGTTTAGAGTTTGCACAGATGTTTTTTGGTCTTGCTTTGGTCCAGTATTTCCTCAATATGATCCCCTTCTTTCTTTTTTGGAATGGTAATGTATCTCCTATGCCATTGTATTTTGGAAGCATGTGATCTGGTTTTTCATTTTTATTTTACAGGGGGTTACAGTTCAGAGTTTGCCATGGGTCTCCAGAGAGACTTTGAACTTTAGACTTTTAAACATGGTTGAGACTATTACAGACTATGGGGACTTTTAAGTTGGAATTAATACATTTCAAGTTGGACTATGCTATGACTACAAGTCTATGGGGGCCAGGGAGTAGAATGTGGTGGTTTGGATAGATATGACCACCACAGATTCATGTGTTTGAATGCTTGGCCATATGGAGTGGCACTATTAGGAGGTGTAGCCTTGTTGTAGTAGGTGTGGTCTTGTTGGGAGAAGTATGTCACTGTAGAGGCGGGCTTTGGAGTCTTATGTATGTTCAAGCCACACCCAATGGGACAGACTCCTGCTGCCTGTAGATAAAGACTAGAACTCTCAGCTTCTTTCCAACATCATGTCTGCCTGCACCCCACCATATCTCACCATGAAGATAATGGACTGAACTTCTGAAACTGTAAGCCAATTTTCCTTTATAAGAGTTGCTGTGGCCGGGCAGTAGTGTCTCATGCCTTTAATCCCAGCACTCGGCAGGCAGAGGCAGGTGGATCTTTGTGAGTTCAAGGACATCCTGGGCTACAGAGTGAGTTCTAGGAAAGGCACAAAGCTACACAGAGAATCCCTATCTCAAAAAGAGCAAAAAAACAAAACAAAGAGTTGCTGTGGTCATGGTGTCTCTTTACAGCAATAGAAACCCTCACAAAGACAGGAGGGATGAGGTTTGGCAGACACTCTTTACTGTAGGCCCAATAGTTATTTTCTTATCATCTTTCTTACTGTTGATCCCACCTCCCACTGCCAAGAGTGTGAACTTCAGATGTTCCACAACATTATCCTGCTTCCTTTGTAGCCAGAGCCTCGTTTTCAAGCCTGTGCTGAGCAGACCAGCAGGATTGGAGAAGTTAGCCATTGGGGGAATCTTAGAATATATATTCTCTCCCTTGATAAAAATACATATGCACAGAGAGATCTTTTCAATTACTTTCTTTGTTGAATGAGGATATGAGTTTGAAGGTGAAGTCATCCACTTGCAACTATAAGGGATGTGATGGTTAATTTTCTGTGTTACTTCTGGGACTTTGGATACCCAGGTATATGTACTTGCTTATACACACCACACACACACTACATCACACACACATACACATACATACACACCACACACTTACACACACACCACATCACACACACACAAATAAACACACATATACATACATGCAAAGGAAACCCAAGGAAAGTCCTTTGGAAAACAAATGAATTAGATCAGTACCCTGCAATCTGATTAAGAGAGAAAGAACAATGGCAGATACAGCAAAGGTTAAAAGAATATGTATAAACTATTTCCCAAAGAGAAATGACTTTTTAAATGAAATATAAACTACTTAAATGTATCTAAGAAGAAGTGGAAAACTGAAGTAGACCAGCAATTGTAGATGAGCCTGTGAAGGTGGTAAGATTCATTGCAGAAAAGGGCACTGGGGCCAGATGGGTTCACAGCTGAGATTTATCTAACCTTTACCAAATGGGTAATTATGATGTTACTCCAACAGTTCTGGGCCAGAGAGAAAGTCAGGCGGCTCACCAATTAATTTCATGGCACAAGCAAAAGTTTAATAGCAAAGCTTGATAAAGAACAGGAGGAAACAGGAAATATGATCAGTATATACCAGTCCTGTTGGGAATATTGGGGCAAAACTATGGTAAAAGGGAGCTGGGTTCCAGTAAGAGAACTGGGTTAAGCACCGTATGACTACACCTGCAGCTGTGAAAATGAGACTGAGCAAAATATAGAGGGCTGGAAATCACTTCAAATAACCAGAGGCAGATCACAGCTAAAAAGAACAAGTAAAGCGATGCAACTATTACAATTAAAATGGGCAATTAATAGGAACACTCATCATTGTTGTTATTATTGTCTAGACCATCATTTGAAAGCAACACGACAAGACAATTTTAACATAGGCAGACCCTTACAAAAATAGAGCCAAAATGATTCCTTGTTGCCGATTATAGGACTGCACATCCATTAAGAGCCAAGATACTCAGTACAGGCAGGTACAGTCCCCTCCTACCAGGTTGAGCTGAATCCCCAGGGGAGTCTTTGCCCTGGAGGAGATGGGAATGGGGTGGAGGGGCTGGGGGGAAGGTGGAGGCAGGGGCGGGAGGAGGGAGGACAGGGGAACCCATGGCTGATATGTAAAATTAAAACACAAATATCCGTATGAAAAAAATAAAATAAATATATTTAAAAAAAAAAAGAGCCAAGATACTCAATAAGTCTGTTAGGATTCATAAAAGGTTTTGTTGGGCCAGACCTCAGAGATGGACATGGGAATGCTAGTACATTTATTAACATCAATAGAAAAACTTTAAATCTCACAAATATATTTTAATTTATATTTATTTAATGCCAAATTTGCATCCAAAAATTGCAAGAAATAATAATAGAAAAACCCCCTGTCCTCTTTACCCAGTTTCCCCCAACAGTCACCCCCTGCCAGACCGTGATTCCATGTTATAAACAGTGTAGTGAGTTAACACTCAGCACTCCTAAGCCTTTCATCTGCCATTCTATGGCCACTTCACTCTTTTCCACCTTCTGCTTTCACGTGTGAGTGTGTGTGTGTGTGTGTGTGTGTGTGTGTGTGTGTGTGTGTGTGTTTGCATGTCTGTGTGCACATGCTTAGTTCCATTCTTCCTCAGGCACCATCCACCTTGTGACAGTGTCTTTCATTGGCTTGGACCTTGTGGACTAGGCTAAGCTGGCTGGTCAACAAGCCTCAGAGCTCCCTGTCTCTCTACCTCCTTAGCCACTAGATTTGCAAACCCACTGCACCATACCCAGCTCTTTAAACAAGGGTTCTGGGGATCAAACTTCTATCCTCAGTTTGCAGGATAAACACTTTGTGGGCTATCTCTCCCTCCTGTTCACCGTAAATGCCGGCACCTCTAACTTGCTCTCCACTTCTTTATTGTTGTTCATTAGAAATGTTATTTAAGTAGACTCATACAGCGTGTAAGCTTTGGAGACTGCCTTTCTTCACGACATACAATTCTCTAGAGACATCCAGGTTGTTGTCTGCATTGGCCATGTGTCCTCTATTACAAGGAACAATGGCACTATGTACACAGCATAGTTTAACCATTCACCTGTTGAGGAACATCTGTTTCCAGTTTGGAGCTATTAGGGATAACGCGCTATAAACACTCATATACAGGTTTTCATTTGAGTGCAAATCTTAATTTCTCTGGGACAAATGCCCAGGAGTGTAATTGCTGAGTCACGTGGTAGTTGCGTGTTAATTTTTCCAGAAACTGACAAATTGTTTTTGAGAATGTCTGTCCTACTTTATGTTTCCAGCGGCAGTGTCGGCATGATTCAGCTTCCCCCAAACCCCCTACATAATTTGTTTTCACATTTTAGCCAGTCTGATAGAAATATTCTTGTGGTTTTTATTCTAATTTCCCTAATTGCTAACACTTTTTCATGTGCTTAATTCCCATCTGTACATCTTTGGTAAAATGTTTCTTCATGTTTTCTCATTTTCTAGCTAGATTGCTGTTTACTACTGAGCTTTGAAATTTTAATTAAAAACTGTTTTACATGTATGGATGTTTTGCCTACATGTATGGCTATGCATCACATGGTAGTCTGGTGCCAGTGGAGGTCAGAGGCATCAGATCCTTGGGACTGGAGTTACAGACAGTTGTGAGCCCCTGGGTGGGTCCTGGGAATCAAACCCAGGTCCTCTGGAAGAGTGCCCAATGCTCTTAACCACTGAGCCATCTCTCTCTCCAGCCCTGGCATTTTTTCTTTAAGGAACCATAATTAATATTGCCCTTAAAGCTTTGCTTTCCATACATCATCTGCTGTTAGATGCAACGGAGCATTGAGGCTTTGATGAACTCACATTTAATTATAGGAATTTCTTTGCGGATTCCTTGTGACTATTTACACATTCATGTTCTCTATAAATAGGACACTTTCACTTCCTGCTTTCTTACTTATGTTCTTTGGTCATTCCCTTGCCTTAAAGTCCTGGCTCAGTCTTCAGCACCATGACATATACAGGCTGTGGGAATGGATAGCTTTGCTTTGTTCTTTTCTTTGGGGAAAATTCTCAGCTTCCCATCATTGAATACTATGTTAGCTATAGTACTTCTGACATGCTCTCCATCAAGTTCAGATGTTCTTATCTATCTTGATCTTCCTGATTTGGGAGGTGGGGTGGGTAGTCAGGATGGGTGTTGAATTTGTTATCCCATGACTCTTCTTCTTTTGCAATTTAATGTGATGATATATCATGTCATGGTTTGATTGGATTTTTCAACTTTTAACCAATCTTGCATCTCTGGAATAAACCTTACTTGGTTCTGGCAGACCACTTTTGGCTATATAATAAGTTCTATTTGCTAATTGTAAAGGTTTTCTCTGTGCACTTTTCTAGTTTCATTCCCAATGCTGTGACAAAATGTGCACACAGTAGCAAGTTTAATGGGGCAAGGGTTTATCTGGGTACAGTTCTGGATACAGCCTGTCATTGTGGGGGAAGTCTTGGCAGGAACCCGAAGCAGCTGTTACAGCCACAGTTAAGAGCAGAGAGAGAATGAGTATGTAAGTGTCTACACCCAGCCTGCTTTCTCTGTTGCCCTTACACTGGGTTTGTCACCATAACAACATGGGGAGACGCTATTGCTGAAGACACTACACACTACCACTACAGGATATATAGAAAGCAATTCCAAAACAATCGGGATCTTTCTCCCTGCTTGCTAGCTGTCTTAGAACTGGAAAATATTCTGCAGGCTGCTGGGGAAAAAGACATCAGTGGTCTTACCTAGCATTGGACACTACAGGCTGCAATGTACCAGGCAAGTGTGACTGTTATAGGATAAGCAAGTTCTTTCTGATTATCCACAGGAGGAAAATTCATGCATGGTCCTGTAATCCTAGTCAAAAGCCCATGGCTTTGGAGATTATAGGCCCCACGGTAGAACCTGTTACTGTATTTGCCAAATGGTTATGGTGTCAAATTACCTTCTAAGTATTTTTACTTATACCCTTAGAACTGAGCATCTATGAACCTTGGCCAGGGAAGCTTCTTTTAGCAGTGGGTAGTAGTCAATGGAGAGATGCAGAGCTAGTCAAAGCTCTGACAACAAGAGAGTCAGTGCTCAGCTGTGGTGGTATTGTGTGCCCCAAAATATTGTGCACCCTAATAAACTTATCTGGGGTCAGAGAACAGAACAGTCACTAGATACAGAGCCAGAAAATGGTGGCACTCCCGCCTTTAATCCTAGCATTCCAAAGGCAGAGATCCCTCTGTATCTCTGTGAGTTCAAAGCCACATTGGAAACAGCCAGGCATGGTGACTCACACCTTTAATCCCAGGAAGTGATGGCAGAAAGCAGAAAGGTATATAAGGTGTGAGGACCAGGAACTAAACCTGGTTAAGCTTTTAGGCATTTGAACAGCAATTCAGCTGAGATCCATTTAGATAAGGACTCAGAGGCTTCCAGTCTAAGAAAACAGGTTCAGCTGAGGAATTGGTGAGGCGAGGTGGCTGTGGCTTGTTTTGCTTCTCTGATCTTCCAGCATTCACCCCAATACTTGGCTTCAGGTTTGTTTTTATTAATAAGACCTTTTAAGATTCATGCTACACTCAGCCCTGAGCCGGACATGAGTATTAACAACACCCCCCCAACACCCCCCCCCCACATACACTGGCACCACCAAGGTTCAAGAAACACTGGAAGAGGGGGTTAGAAAGAATGTTGAGAACCAGAGGATGGGAGTAGTACTTTGAAATGCTGCCTTCTGGACATGACATCACTAATGCATATTGATAATGCAACCATGAATTCATGGCAGTGTGCCTACATGCACAAGATCTATACAAGATCAAGTGAGCCAAATCGTCAGCCTGACAGTCATCTCCAGGACCCACACCTTACTGAGGAGCTATTGGTAGTAGATAGCTCCTGGGGGAGAGAGAATCATTCATTTTCTGAGGATCTGGTGATACATAGGCTTCCTGTGTTGCAGTGGGTGGCTCCCTGCCCATACACGTGTGAGCCAGTAGCTGGACTCAGTGGATAGAAAATAAAGACATGAAGTTGAGAGTGGGACATGTTGGGAGGGTGAATGAATACAATTTGAGGGGATGGGGGGCTTAGGTATGTAGGAGGAATCTTAAAGAGTCTTATTTATAAAAATCAAACCCGAGGCCAATTATTGGGGTGAATGCTGGAAGATCAGAGAAGCAGAACAAGCCACAGCTACCTCACCTTGCTAGTTCCTCAGGTGATTCTGTTTCCTCAGGCTGGAAGCTTCTGAGCCCTCATCCCAATGGCTCTCAGCTGAACTGTGGTGCTCCAAAAACTAAATGCTTATCCAGCCAAAATGCTTAACTAAATGCTTAACTAACTACATGCTTTACTCACTCTGGTGCCTGGTTTTCATGTCTTATATATCTTTCTACTTTCTGCATTACTCCCCGGGATTAAAGGCTGGGTTTCTGGGATTAAAGGCATGGGTCGCCATGCTTAGCTGTTTCTAAAGTGGCCTTGAACACCCAGAGATCCACCTGGCTCTGCCTCCCAAGTGCTGGGATTAAAGGCGTGCACCACCACCGCCCAACTTCTGCTATGGCTTGCTCTGACCCGTTTTCTAGCCACCATTTCTGGCTCTGTTCTAGTGGCTGTCTGTTCTCTGACCCCAGATAAGTTTATTTTGGGGGACACACAATATTTTGGGGAACACAATACCACCTCATTTCCCCTGTTTTTTATCTAAAATTAAAAGGTTATAACTAATACAAGAAAAATCATATCCAATAAGTATATATAATATACACAGGTAAGATTACATTAATGATGTCTAGTCCATTAACATTTGACAGATTCAGATAAACTCCATTAATATATAACAATGTCCAGTCCAGTAACATTTGATAAACTCAGACAAAAAAAATTTCATTACTTATCCTATTTAAAACAAGTAGTTCCTTGTTTAAAAGTAGATTCCATAATCTCCCTTTTTATCTTATCATATCCATATACTCTCTCTTTTCTTTTCATAAAGATTCAATAATCTACCTTTTGTCATCTTCCTCTTTCTCTTTTTAGAGTAGATTCAATGATCTACCCATTTATCCTATTATTTCTTTATCTTTTTCCTCAGAGTAGATTCATTGATCTACCTCATATCTACATTCTCCTTTTTCTTTTTTAAACAAAAACTCTATTTTTGGGTTAATTGTCAAGTCCTGTATCATTTGTCCAGCTGCTGCATAATGAGAAATTGCAGAGCTTGTTTCAAGTCCTTGTTCAAGTAGTCTGTCAGGCTGGATCATCTCAGCCAGTCATCTCGAAATTGTCCTGAGCAGTTTGTAGTCCAAAGTCGATATTTCCATGGTGTTAATGGCTTTATCATAGTCCATATGAATTCATCTTTGTTGGGTCCCATCATTCTTTTGAAGATTTCAAAGTTGCTGTTAGGCATGTTCAATGGTTCTCTGAAGACTTTTTCTTTTTTTTTTTTTTTTTTTTTTGTGCCTCCTCTGTGGTTTGGAGCAATCACAATCTCATGTCTGTCTGTCTTTCGAAACTATGAGTATTCTTCCCTAGAAGAGAGTATCTTCACAACAATTTCTCCCCACCATTTGTCTTGCCAAACTTTTCCAAATTGACCTTTGCTGATGCTTTCTTGTAACGCGATGGTCCTGGCAATTCTTTTCTGAACAAGTGGTAGTAAACACTTCGTCCTAGGTAGCAGCATCACCGCAGTCACCAACACAATGAGAAGCAGTCACTGCCTCCATGGTTCTACCACTGTTTGTGGCTTGGCCCCAGCCAAAGCTTCTCCTAGGCTGGCCTCAAACTCGGGATCCTCCTGCCTCTGCCTTCTTCAGTAAATCCTACCAGCATGTGCCACCACAGCCGGCCAAGTGTAACTCGGGCCTGAGCTGGGGCTCACAAGGCCACAGGCAAGAGGCTTTGTCATGAATTCGTACCACTAACATTGGGCGCCAGATGTAGGAGGAATCTTAAAGAGTCTTATTTATAAAAATCCAACCTGAGGCCAATTATTGGGGTGAATGCTTGAAGATCAGAGAAGTAGAACAAGCCACAGCTATCTCACCTTTTTTGGGGGGAACACAATACCACCTCATAGGTATGATCATATTTCATTGTACATGTATGAAATTCTTGAAAATAAAAAAAAATTAAAAAGTTAAAAATGTAATTGCCTTTTTATCTAAGAACTATTTTTCAGCCCTTCTCTTGGTGTAACTCGGCTAGCGATGCTGTCTTGACTTTTGCCTCAGCTGGGAGTGTCTTTATTACCCCTTCTTGTATGAAGGATGCTTGTTTTTAACCAAGGATAGAATTCTCGGTTGACTGGTCTTTTCTTTTAGAAGTTGGACGCCATTGTCATTTCATTCTCTCATGTATGTCATTTCATGTGAAGTTTGTTGTTAGGGAAAGCACTACTTTTCTTCAGCCGCTGAAGATTTTTCTTTTCTCTTTTTCCTAGCTTTCCAGAGATAAGTGACATCTCTTGGCACTGTTTACTTGTGGTTTACTGAGCTTAGAATTCACTTAACTTCAGAATTGGTAGTTTTTTCACCTCCCCAAACTTGGAAAACTTCCTGTCACCTTGTCAAATGTAATTTTCAACTCTGCCAATGTTTCCTCTCCTTTGACCCCTACAATGTCATGGTGACACCTTTGGTAGACATCCACTCATTATTTCTCCAGTCTGTTTTCCTCTTTATTGATCAGATTGATTAATTCTCTATTAGATCTTCCAATTCACTGAGTCATTCACCCAAGCCTTCTGTCCTGCTGGGGAGTTTTATCTCTCCCATCCAATCTTTCAGCTCCAAAGTTCCCATTTTGTTCCTCATTACATCTTCTCTTCTTCTAGTTAGGCTTTCCAGTTTTTCATTTGGGTATAATTGCTTTTTCAAGCAGTTTAATTACAGCTGTTTTAAATCTTTGTCAGATAAATTTAACATCACTGTCATCTTGATAGTGACATCCATTAATTACCTTTTCTTTTTAAATTGGTTTTGAGTTTTTTACAGGTTTGGGGATGACAAATAAAATTTAGGCATTTTTATGTTACAAGATTCCAGATCTTGTTTAAATTTTTAGTTTTAGTCGTGGTTTTGTTTTTTACTCCGATATTGCTCTGATAAGTAGAGATGGGACATGAGCTCACTGTTACTGGGTGAAAACTGAAGTCCAGGTTTTCCACTGGCTTCTGTAAATGCCCCAAAGGGGGTTCCTTGTGACTACTGTCCAGGAATGGTGTTGTGGGTCTCCTTCAGTCTTCCTTGTCCAGTGGGCGATAGTTTCAGCCCTGAAACCACACTAAGCTTCTTCTGATACAATCCGGTGGGGAGGGGAGAGGTGCCTATCCACTTCCTAGCCTGCAGTGGGGAGACCTGCATTTATCATGTGGTCTCCAATCCCACAGCAGATTGAAAAACTGGTATAATTAAGGAGGGTGTAGTACAGACTCCAGTCCCCAATTAGAATTTTCTGACACCAGCCTACAGGGTGGGGGGGGGGGGGTATTGCAAGCCTGCTACAACCTTTGCTGGCACAAAAGGAATGGAGGCATGTTTTATCTGGGACACCTGGTTTAAGCATTTCTTTGCAGCCTCTCTCTCCTTGTCCTGTGGCTTTTGCTGAGTGTGTACAGTTTACTGTTTCTAGGTCACAGGATTTTTGCTATTTTTTCATATGGTTTATTGTTTTTTCAGCTCTAGTGTGTCTTACTCTTTCCAGTTTTTAAGTATATTTTATGTTTACTTAATATTTAATATTCAAGGTTTATTTTTTTATATAATTAGGAAAAAACAGGACAAAGTCCATCTCTCCATCCTGAAAGAGGAAGTGCTTTTTTTCAACTAAGTTTGACTCAAAAGAAACAGTATCTGAGTAAAGAAAGTGATGGATTCTAATCAGAAGAGCAAAATCTGTCCACACTGCTGTGCACATTTATAGTTTGGGGATAAGGAATTTTTACGTCATTCCTGAGTCTACATAAGAAAAACATGAATACAAAACATCAGTGAGGAGAAAGTTCTTCACCAGACATTGAGGCATATTACAAAACTGACACTGATCAAACAAATAAGGTTTCAGCATAGCAACTAACAAACAGATCAACTTAGCATCACTAAGTTGTCGTAAAAATTTTCCAATGTTTGTAAGAATTTACACATAATAGAATCCACTTCATCAGAGAGCAACATATTATGTTTTAAACTCTCAATTGTCTAATAACTTAAGAAGCCTGTCTCATTTTATATGAAGATTTAAAGCACGCCTAGAGACGTTAAAATGCTTAGCTATAATAAAAAAATAAATAAAACAACACTATTTGAAGAAAGTCAATGTAACTACACATGTCTAACTTAGTGGAAAAGAAAACATTCTTGGTTAAGTGTATAAACACAGAGGTTTATAAAAGTGTACAAGGGTATCATTGTGTGAAAGGAGGTGGGGAAACTGTAAGAGCCAGAGGTACAAGAAGTTTGTTGTGGGAGTGTGTCTCCTAGAAATGTCAGAAGCTATCCTCAGAGTCTCAGCAACACGGTTACCTGAACAAGCCCTGGACTGAGCAGATTATACTCATGTTCTTAGGAATGCACACACACACACACACACACACACACACACACACACCACACGCACGCACGCACGCACGCACGCACACATGCACATGCGTGTTTTTATATGTATAACAACAGTTAAAGACAAAGAGGTCATGAATTTTGGAGAGATGGGAGGGAGGAAAGAAAAGGGAGAAATGATGTAATAATATTCCAATTTTAAAAGATAAAATATTATTAAAATAAATAATATTGATGTATTGATGGTTTAAAAAGTATACATATTAGAAGCTGGAAGATGGTTCAGTGACAGTCAAGAATACATACACATTGCTTTTGCAGAGTACTTGAGTTTAGTTCTGAATACCCATGACCTGCTGTTCACAACTGCCTGTGACTTCAGGGTCAGAGGATTCAAAGCTGCCTTCTGGTCTCCACTGCACATGCAGTCACATGCATGCACCCTCACACAGACATGTTCCCCTAATTAAAAATAAAAACTATCCTTTTTAAAAGTGTATATATATATTTGATGGCACAAAATATTTTTTAAGATTTATTTATCTATTATGTATACAGTGATATGCCTGCATGTTTGCCTGCATGCCAGAAGAGGGCACAGATCTCATTACAGATGGTTGTGAACTACCATGAGGTTGCTGGGAATTGAACTCAAGACCTCTGGAAGAGCAGCTAGTGCTCTTAACCTCTGAGCCTTCTCTCCAGCCCCAGTACAAAATGTGGTGATATTTTGTTTGTGCTCTAGCAAATAAAGCTTGCCTGAAGATCAGATGATGGAGCTAGCCACTAGTGAACCATAAAGGTCTGGAGGTCTGTACAGACAGGAGACAGGAAATGATATGGCTAGGCAGAGAGAGAAATATAAGGTAGGTGGAGATAGGATCTTGTGTAGCACAAATCTCTAAAGTTCTTATTAATAAAGACAAACCTGAAGCCAGGTATTGGGGCGTTCACTGGAAGATCAGAGAAGTAGAACTAGCTACAGCCACCTCACCTTGCCAGTTCCTCAGCTGATCCTGTTTCCACAGATTGGAAGCCTCTGAGTCCTCATCAAAATGGATCTCAGCTGAACTGCTGCTCAAAAGCCTAAACCTTAACAAAACTCTAGTTCCTGGTTTCACGTCTTATATACCTTTCTGCTTCCTGCCATCACTTCCTAGGATTAAAGGCGTGTGTCGCCATGCCTGGCTGTTTCTAGTGTAGCTTTGAACTCATAGAGATCCAGATAGATCTCTGACTTCAGAATGATAGGATTAAAGGTGTGTGTGTCACCATTTTCTGACCTCTATGTCTGTCTAGTGGCTGTTCTGTTATCTGACCCCAGATAAGTTTATTAGGGTGTACTATATATTGGGGAACACAATATCACCACAATCTCACCCTTTTTGGTCTGAGGAATCATGGAGGTAAGAAGTGACTTTGGCTGCACCTTTACTTCTCTGATTTTTCAACATTCACCCCAATATCTGACTCCAGATTTTTTTATTAAGACCAATTAGAACTCATGATATTTTTCAAGATTTATTTTATTTTAGATTGCATGTATATATGTGGGCATAAGTGCAGATACCCACAGAGACCAGAGGTGTTGGATCCCCCAGAGCTGGACGTACAGGTGATTGTGAACCTACCAATATGGGCACTGGGGACTGAACTTGGGTCCTTTAAAGGAGCAGTTGTACTTAACTGCTGAGCAATCTCTCCAGCCCTATTATGAAATATTTAAAAAATTATATAACAAAAGCATCATTACAAAGTCAATAAACAAATACATTTAGAAGAAATTTAGGTGCCACAATAATTTAGATGGCAAAAGTTAATACCAGCAATACAATAAAAACTTGTAAATTGTTGAAAGGCAAATAACCATGTAGAAAATTGGAAAATGGGAATAAGAAGGTAACTCAGAGGAATGAAAATTGATGTCCAACATATTTAAGAATTTTCAAACTCACTAGGGCTCAATAACTAGGAACTAAACCAACAACAACAAAATCAGTTGATATTCACTAAACCCATTAAAATTCTAGGGTGTTATTACCTATTTGTTTGAGATGGGGGACCAAAAGCACATGCGCAGTATTGGTCAGGGAGGTAGATGTGGTAGGCTTTTGGGGAAAGCTCTGTAAATGGCATCAATTTAAGACAGTTTAAATGGTGACTGTAGAGAGGGCTCAGGGATTCGAAGCACATGATGCTTTTGCAGAGGATCTAAGTTCAGTTCTCAGCACTCACACCAGGCAGCTTACAATATAGCTACAGAAGGTCTGATACCTCTGGCCTCCATGAGCATCTGCACTCATGTACACATACCTCCACATCAACACACATTCATACACAGAATTTAAAATAACAACAAAAATTTAAATGTAAATGTATCCCTGTAGCCCACCATTCTGTATATGAGAGTATATCTCTGGTAAGCAATACCACTGGCATGTAAGAAAGTATTGGTATTGACAGCACCATTATTTTCAGTGCCAGAAAAACTAGAAACATCTTGATGCCTTTAACCAAGGGTGTTCAACAGGAGGATGAGCTGCGTTCACCCAAGCCATGTTTTAGCACACTGTTACACTACCATTTGAAATGAGTTAGAGATAAACCACTTGTATTGCAGAAGTGATGTATGTGTCTTTATCCTGTGAATCAATGACCGGTGTCCATATTGTTCATATCAACATCTGTATGGGATTACGTGAACACAGAACAAATATGGAATGTTATATTCTAAGTTACATTATGGAATGAGGATATGAATCATGATAGGAAGATCAATAGAACCAAGCAAAATAACTGGGGGGAAAAAGTGTTCCTAACATGCATGATGATAGAATCATGCACATAGTTGTACAACACAATGTGTGTGCATGTGTCTGTTGTGTATTTGAAGATGTTTAAAATTTAAATATATATCTTAACTCACCACAAAATACAAACACACCTATAGTCCAAAACACCAACTTCTTCCATGCCAAAACCAATGCTGATTCTTCATATGGAACCAAAACCAAATGACTTGAGAGACACTTGAGACTACGGTGCATAAAAGTCTGTGACTGGAGATAATAATGGCTGCCAGCAGTGAGAAGGTAGGAAAGCTCTCCCAAGTGAGTTGCTGCTATGACACAATGTCATGGCTCCCAACTTGTTCACAAAGCTACTCTAGGGTTTCACAGTGAACCCTGGAGCAGCACCAGAAATTTTGAAGAGAAAAGAAGACACATTTGGTGTTTAGTGATGCCTTGGTAACTGCCAGCCTGAAGTAAAGTACATTTTCAGATAAGACTGAGCATGTTTGGGTGTATAGGTGTAAACAGAAGTAGAGCCCGGGCTTGCCTTGAACTTCTGTACATTGAAGTGTTTCTGCTACACTCATTTCAGTGGCATGCTACCACTGTGGGATTAGATTTTGGTACTTGCTTCACTGTGGGACAAGAAACGAGGCTGCTGGTGGTGGGTGCAGGATTGACTCCAGGGCTTGAGAGGCTTTATGGTGACCCACAAATACACACATTCAAAGAAGAGATAAATATGATTATGAAGGGGTAAAATGCATTTTTCTTTACATTTATATGCCTAAGTTATAAATGACGTGGCCAGCAATTTGGACTCAACTACTTAATAAATGGAGTAGTTAGACATTTTGTTTAGACTAGACTCTTATGAGGACAATCCCTGAGCAGCTAAGAGAGCCGAGAATAACATTTGCTAAAGAATGCCACAAACTAAGCCATTGACTGAGGGGTAGAGACCCATGCAGACTCCCATAGGGATGGAGGCAATGGTTATAGCTTCTACAGAAACAGCTATGTGGGTCTGTGACTGATGGCCTTTGGCCAGTGATGTATTTCTTCCTCTATTATGCATAAAACAAATGAAAATCCTACAAATGCCACTGACACCTGTATTCCTATTGACCACAGTAGCTAATTGATATTCCACCCACTGCCTCCATGACAACCTGCAGGGATGAAAGACATCAGAACAATTACAAATCAATTACTATTACACTGGGGCTTCCCAGAGCCATAAATCGGAGAGCTGCTTTGCCAGGAGACAAAGTAAGTTTGACAAGTTTCTTAATATTCAGAAGCCAGCCATCAGATAGAGTCAGAATTTGCACATTCTAGTGTTGATTACTTCCTTCATGTGTTTTGTGATGGGAATAGTCAAATACAAAGGCCACTTGTGGTAACTTATTATATTATCATTAAATAAATCACATTAGGATCATCTGTCCCACGGCATTCGTCATTCCTAGGCCAGAGACTGGCAGGTTTGCGAGGATTTCCATGCATCTTTCATGGAGATGCCCCTGAACCAATTTCAAAATGTGAAGCTTCCCTGGGTCAGTTAAGAGCATTTCTGGATGCCACGCTTATGTGGAGTCTCCATTCCCTTCTTAGGAATGCCAATGTGCTCATCCAACTCCTCATCATCCAATTATCTCACTGCCAGCCAGGCACCCTAGGGCAGTGCAGTTTGCCAAGTGTTATGCCAGGCTATTATGGGTAGCTATGAACACGGTACAAAGTGACAAAAAGCTGTGGCATTTGAAACACTCTCAGCTGCCAACTCAAGGAGTATTGCTATAGTCTTGGTCATTAGGCCTCACATCTTCCTTAGTACTTCAGCATCAGTGAACTCAGAACATTAACAGCCTAGGCTTCACTCGTTCGCTGTCCCAACACCCTGTGCTGAGAAAAGCCTGTGTTTCTCTGAAGACACTTATTCTTAGCTTAGGCTCCTTGTCCTTGCCCTCCCCTTCCCTTTCTTTCCCTCTCCCTCCTCCTTCTCTTTCCTTCCCCTCCCCTCCATTCCCCTTCTCTCGCTTTCCCTCCCTTTCCTTCAGTTTTTTCTTCCCTTTATTTTATTTTTTTTCTTTTTCTGGACAGGTTCTTATATAGCTTGGGCAGGCCTTAAACTCAATATGTAGCTCAGGTTGACCTTGAACTCATGATCCTCCTGCTTCCAGGTTGCAGGTGTTGTGATTTCAGGCATGTGCCACCTTATTCAGTATTCAGATTCTCATTTTCATTTCATGAATTTTAAAGCTTTCATGTTCATCATCTCCATAAAGGACTCTGCTTAGAAGGAAAACTCACAATGTAGAATCAGAATCTTCCAGGACTACCAAATAGTGTTTTGTTGCCACATTTACGCCAAGATGCCTTTGCCTAGAAACGTGAGTTTCACCATCATTCACCCCTGCCCAGCCTTAGGGTGGAAAAAACAAATGACACAAGGCAGCTGGTCAGCCTCGTTGGACATCTTGGGACAGGATGGCAAAGGAAGTTCATCTCAGTGGAAAGGGCCACCCTTAATGGAGCCCATCTGCCTCTAGACCATTGGTAGTTCTTCTCAGGGGGTTAGTAGGTCCTGAGTGTGCCAACAGCTGAAACATGCATAATTCAAAGAGGTGGTGATGGGTTTGGGCTGCCAATGGGAATCTGTTCATATGAATGGAATGCCAGAAAGTAGTAGGGGGCCAATAAGAAGGAAGAAATAGTCTTGACAGGACTGATAGCCTTAACCCAAGTCACTGGGCAACAGGGAATAAGTCAGATGTTTGCTAAAAGCCACTGGGCTTGGTGGAGTGTGGAGATGGCCTGGTGGTTTGGGAGCCACTGTTAGACAGACTGTAACTTGTATGTTTGGGTAGGCTTGATAGCCACTAACTCTTTTTCAAGGTGGCTCCCTCATGCTTCACCATGATCAGTCTACTCCACTGAACTCATAAGTAAAAGCCAAGAGAGTTAAGTCCTTGAAAGCTCCTTCCATCCCCTTAGTTGCTACAGGCACTGTTTCCTTCACCTTCATCAAATCTGAACTCTTAGTTTGCAAAGTAGAGTTTTAAACACTTAGCCAATGGGAGAGCCAACCATCCCCACCTTGCCACTCAGACAAGTGGGCAAGCATGGAACTCTTACTAATTTTTTCTTGGTGCTTCCTCTTTTTTAATTCTCTCACATAGTACATCCCAACAACAGTTTCCTTTTCCTCCCCTCCCTCACCTACTGTTTCCCCCCAGATTCCCCCCTGACTCTGTCTTCCCTCAGAAAAGACCAGGCCCCCAGGGACATCAACCAGACACGGCAAATATAAGATCAGCCACATATTATCAAATCAAAGCTGGACGATACAACCCAGTGGGAGGAAAGGGGTCTCCTAAGTAGGTAAAAGAGTCAACAACTGCCTCTGCTCCCACTGTTAGGAATCCGACAAGAACACCAAGCTACTCAGCTATAATATATATGCAGAGGACCCCAACAGGCTCCCTGATCTTTGAGAGCCCCCGTGAGTCCTAGATAATTGGTTCTGTAGGCCCCATTCTTGTGGTGTTCCTGACCTCTATGGTTCCCCCGGTCCTTCCTCCCCATCCTCTACAGGACTCCCCAAGCCCTATCTAATGTTTGGCTATGGAGCTCTGTATCTGTTCCCATCAATTGCCAGATAGAATCTCTCTGGTCTCTTCAATGAGGATTATGCTAGATTCTAGTCCCAGACACTTCTTTTTCTTAATTATTTTTATGTTTGTGTGTATGTGTTCATGAAGATGACTGAGAAGGCTAGAAGAAGGTGCCAGACCCCCTGGAGGTAGAATTAAAAGTGGTTATGGAGCACTGATGTGGGTACCAGAACCAAATTCTAGTCTTCTGAAGGAACAGCAAATGATCCCAACCACTGAGCAATCTCAGCTGTCCCCAGTATGAAACTTTTAACTCAAGCAAGAAAAATGACAGACTGTCTACCTAAGAAGATACAAGGGGAGGAAAAGGTCCAGTGGGGTAGAAATTGTGTACACAATTGGATCTTGGGTGTTGTATTTATCAAGCTACACCAACTGCTTCATTATTGATGGGATAATGAATAGAAAGTTAAATGATGACATAAAGAAAGTTTGGAAGTGATTCAAAGCAGTAGACTTGCAGAGAAGTTCTTCTGAAGAAATGATTAACATTAACGAGAAATGAAAAAAAATTCAGGACTATCTCTCTGGAGACTGTGAATAAATCTGTGAGACTCCTCACAGGGCATCCTGAAGTCAGCACTTTAATATGCCTTAAGTGCTGTGAAGGCCAGGAGGTCATTAATCTCTGACATCATCAAGCATCATTTTATAGGACAAACCCCAAATCGCTTTGTCACTTTTGAAATAGTGCTTTCTTCATCACAAGGAAAGTGCCCTGGTCTGTATGATGCACCATGATATGCACTTAACTAATAATCTTACTGATAGCTTTGATACATTGGGTCAGAGTGCAAATAGTGTGAATATTTTCAAAGGAGGGTCAGCTCTGTCCATACTGGCACTGTCTGTGTTGCTATTAAGAATGATTTTATTGAAATGAAAATGTCTGCCTACCAGCCCCACCTCAGTTAGGATGATATAGACTTGTCTGAAGGATACAAAGACTTGTGTCGAGACCTTATTATGCATTTGTATATGCTGCCTTCATATCGCCTCTGTGAAGTGGGCATCTTCACCCTGGTCGTCTAGGCCCAGGAATGAGACCCACTAAGAGTTTAGAACTGACTGAGGCTGCATAACCATCAAACTGTAGATCCAGTGTTTGCACAAAGTAGTTTGCAAAAACAACAGGCTGGCCAACCAATAAGCAAACACGATGCCAGTTCCTCAGTCACTGTCATTAACCCCAGCTCTGATGTGATGTGTGATCCTATGCTACAGTTGAGGTAGCCCTCTTGAGCATGAGATATAGTGGAAATCCTGATCTTTATGCCTTTTGTTTCCCTAGATCACTTGATTCACCTTCTACATGTCTACATACGTATTTCATGGGAAGAGGTAAAATGTATCTCTTTGCCTCCAAGGAAATTTTGATGAGCAAAGCTTTGGACATTATCACTTATATTCTGAACAGCCAGATACGTCATTCCCAAGAAAGCTCAAGTATGTAACATTTTAAAAGTTACAAAATAGTAGCCTCTTTTCACAAAACGAAACCAGCATTTCACCCTATTCTCATGTCCTGAGGTAGTGATTGTGTCAAAAGAAGAGCAAATGAGATTGGAGTGTTACCTTGATTAAGCAAAGACAAGAGAGTTAACAAGACAATTTAAACGTCTTTCTTTCTTTCTTTCTTTCTTTCTTTCTTTCTTTCTTTCTTTCTTTCTTCCTTCCTTCCTTCCTTCCTTCCTTCCTTCTCTCTTTCTTTCTGAAAGAACAGACTTAATTTTCCTCATATAAAAACCCTATATGGTAAGTCTTCTAGGACATGTGCCCTCTGCTCTGAGACAAAGGTGTGGGTTTTCACAAGGTGGCCTGGGAATTCCTGATAGGGAGAACTGGATGATTTAGTTTTCTTAGCTGATGGATGGATAACTCTGAAGGAAGAAACAGGTCCTTTAAGAGGGAATTCTGGCTATTCAATGGTCTCACTTATCCAGAGGGCCTGATCCAGCTGGGGGCTCCACAGCCTTTGGTTCATAATTATCCAGTCTGTGGGACTAGGATCTGTCCTTAGTGCATGAGCTGGCTGTTTGAAACCTTGGGCTGACACAGGGACACTTTGCTCAGTCTGGAAGGAGGTAACAGGACATGCCTGTACTGAATCCACCAGGTTTAAATGAATCCCCAGGGGTGCCTTGGCCCTGGAGGAGATGGGAATGGAGGGGAGGGGCTGGGGGGAAGGTGGGGGTGGGGGCGGGAGTGGGGAGGACAGGGGAACCCATGGCTGATGTATAAAATTTAAAACACATAATAATAAAGAAAAATTATTTATTAAAAAAAGAGGGAATTCTGGGTAATTTCTCTCTTGCTGAGGCTTTGGGACTTGAATGAGGGTGGAACTATTTACCCTGAAACTTGGGGTAAGATTTGTTTCTTTCTTAAAAAAAAAAAAAAGAATGGCTGGGCAGTGGTGGTACACGCCTTTAATCTCAGCACTTGGGAGGCAGAGGCAGGTGGATCTTTGTGAGTTTGAGGCCAGCCTGGTCTATAGAGTGAGATCCAGGAAAGGTGCAAAGCTACACAGAGAAACCTTGTCTCAAAAAACCAAAACCAAAACCAAAACAACCAACCAACCAATCAACCAAACAAAAAAGAACGGGAGGGAGGGAGGGAGGGAGGGAGGAAGGAAGGAAGGAAGGAAGGACAGCCAGGTGGGGTAAATGGGAGAACAGGGCATAGTGTGTGAAACTAGTAGAGGATTCTTTCACACTTCTCATCCAATTGTTAACTTGTTACCAAAGCTACAAAATAAGAGAGAAAATGAATTTTTCTTATGGAAAATCATAGTGTATTGTCTGGAAAGGCACACACTGCTGATACAGGAGAAAGACTGGCCACAGGGGCAAAGCTGCAGAAGACACACTTCTAAGAACTGAGTCACTTGGTAGGGAGCAGGGATATCTCTAGGCTCCCATAGGCCACAAGTAGCCTATGTCCAAGGGGACACTGAGAGAATACCACCTGTATTCATGCCATCGTGATCCTGTGCTCTTGCTGGTCTGGGCCCTTTTGATTCTCATCTCTAGGATTTCCCCCCAGGAAATCTTAGGTTGACTCTCAATAACACCATGAAGAGCCAGAGCAGAGGGTAGAAATGGGAGCAGGTAGGATGCCTGGTGATTCCCCCACCTGAGGGTAAATAAAAATCTATATTTGTACTGCCCACACAAACAAATCAGGATGTCTTCTGTGTAAAAACAAATGACTGGGTGCTATTTCTAGACAATTAGTAAAGAAGCACACGCGAGCAGTTAGAAGAGGTTTACTGTGTTGTAAGATACAAACAGCGATCCATCCTGATACCCACTGTATTAAGGATCTTTCTAGCAACTTCACCTTAAAAGGAAAGTCAGTTTAAAAATAAACGATTCCTGCACGTGTTTCCCTCTCCCTCCAGCAAAGTTTACTTATAAGTTAAAAAGCCTTAGCTGTCCCTTTTCTCCATACATCACAGTATGCCTAAAATGATCACATCCATATAGACCTTATGTTTTTGTTCATTCATTTGTGAAACAGGGCTCACATAGTCCAGACAGGCTTCACACCCACTATGTAGATAATGATGGCTTTAACACAGAATCCATTTCCTTTTATCCCCAAGTATGAGGATTACAGGCATGTGTGGCACCATGCCTATGACTATGTTATGACTTTTCTGAAATTGATTTGTGTACACAGAGGACACTCAAATTAACAGGAATTCATTCTTTTCCAGGTTCCATCCTACATATCCTATACACCTCATCTCATTCAGGCTCAAGAGCTCTAGAGTGAAGGGAGTTTTGTTCTTATTTTGCTGATAAGAAGTGAAGGGTCGTTATGATCAACTTTTCTTGGCCATTTATTCACTTTCCTTCCAGGAACTCTTTACAAAGTGTCTACTGTGCCACCCATCATCCTTGTTGTTGAGAAGAAAACAGTAAAAATAAAGACCAAAGTCCCTACATTTCTGGCATTTACATGTCCTGGGAGACCAGAACATGAAACAAAATATAAGATATGAAATAGACAAGTAGGTAAGATATAAACTATGGTAAGTATTACCTTAGGTACAAGAAATGAATAGGAGATGGGAAGCATTAGGGATGGGATAGTTGTTAATGGATGGATAGGAAAGACAATACTGAGGCATATGGCAGGCAAAACATTCTTTAACTTCCTAGGAACTCCTATCAAAAGGATGGGGCTACTTACAGCCTTTGAATTTGGGGTGCATGTCTTCATTAACCAATAGCATTTGGCAGAATCTATGCTCTGAATAGTTTATGGGTGTATCTTTAAGAAGACTAGAAACTTCCACTTTTGTATCTTGAAGCTCTGAGGTAACATTGTGATGAGGTCGATGCTACACACCAGGAGGCCTCTGTAAAGTGAGGGAGAAAGAAAACATATTCCTCTGCACTTTGCCTGGTTTCCTGATCCAGAATCATAAGCTATAATGATAACTCCTTGGTATTTAAATCATTGATTTTTCAGAAAAGTTTCTAGTTGATTAATTTTTCTATTTGACAATTTCACAATGCATATGATATATTCAAAGTTACCCCTATCTTCCAACTCTATTAACTAATCCCATCCCTACTGGTCCCTTTCCCAGATTCATGACATGAGGGTTTGTTGTGTACCATTTAGTTTAACTAGGGCCATTTCTGTGCCCATTGAACTGGAAGTGTCCATCAGATCATAGGTAGAGTTATAGGTTGATTTAAAAGGGTTTTTATTCATTTGGTGGGGTGGGTGGGTGGGTGGTCTATGGCTCACACATGTATGGAGATCTGAGGGCAACCTGGCTTGATGCTGCCTCTCTCCTTCCCTTGTATGGGTCCTGTACATCAAACCCAGGTTGTTAGCCTTGGCAGTAAGCATGCTTATCTATTGATCATTTTTCCAGCTCAAAACCACTGATTTTTGAGGCAGTTCTTTGTACAGTGTCAGATCCACAGTACAGAGGTAGCTATGAGTAACAATATAGGAATAGTGTGAGCCACGTTTATGCTGTCTTCTTTGGTTGCTATGGCTGGACTCAAGCTCAAGTGATCCTCCAGAGGAGCTAGAAGTACAGGCACACTCTGCTGTACCTGGCTGGGAGTGAACTATTTAAGTAAAGCATTCTAGGCAGAAGAAATAGCATCCCTAGAGATCTGGAATGGACGAGGAGCCTTCAGCAAATAGCAAGGAGGCCATGTGATTAGACCAGACAGTGAAGGGGAGAGAAGTATGAGACAGGCTCAGAAATATAAAGCAGGAAGGACATCATGCATGATTTTATAAACCATCCTAAGGACTTTCATATGATTTGTAAGATGAGTGATGGCCATGGGAAAGTTAAACTCAGGGAATGACCTGGTATCACAAATACTTCCCCACTGTTCCTTAAGAAGCTGTGAGGCAGCAGAGAGTGTAAACCATTAAGAAAAGCTAACATGCACAGTGACTTTGTTAAGCCACAACTAAAGATTGCATATTAGTCACTGAGTAAACCAGAGATGGACCAACTCCCCATGATGTCACCTCTCTTAGCAAAGATGTAGTATCTGAATGTTTTATTTGGGAGCTGATTTTTTTTTTAACTTAAGTTGAGAATTAAAGTGTGTGTGTGTGTGTGTGTGTGTGTGTGTGTGTGTGTGTGTAGAAACAAAATAGAAAAAATATTTATCTATCAGAGTTCAGACATTTTTACCACTTTGGGGGACATTATTGTTAAATGCCACAACTGTTCATGTTTAAATCAGTGTCAGGTATTCTAGAGCCATAGGTTTTGAAACATTAGCTGACCAAATATTCAGTTTAAAGTGTGTCTGTGTGGATGTGGATGTATGCATTTGAGGGGAAGCAACACTAAGTGAGCTGTAAGTTAGATACATTATGTTCAGTTTTAGAATATCTACAACACTAATGAACAAATTAAAGACTCAGATGAAGCCTGTGATGCTCTTCGAGGTGGTTTGCCATAAAAACACCTCTGGGCCCTCAAAGGTATAATTAATAATCTTCTAGAATGTATACTTATCTCACGGCTGTGAGCTGAGGTTAAATGATTCATCACATACTCATTAATCATTGATATATTACTGAATCTATCGTTTATCATGTAGCTTAATTGTATGGCTCATCTGGAGTTGGCACTCAGCACATGAGTGAGCGCCAGCATTTTGTTTCATCCTTGCACTTGCTGAACTTGCTTAGCACAGTGTTCTAGAGCTTTATTTCTTGAACGATAAGAAATATTAATAATCCAAGTTTTGAATATTATGAATGGCAGGCCAGTTCACTGTATGACTGCTACTGCCTCTTTATGTCTCCATGTGTGTCACGTGTCTGTCTGCATCATTTGGGAGAGAACACATCAGGAACAGAGGCTAGGCAATGGTCTCCTGTGAGCCAAGAACTCCACTCTCCCTCTTCAAATGTTTTTTTTTTTTTTTTTTTTTTTTTTTCCACCAGCAACATAAAAAGGCAGTATGATGAGGTCCATGTTCTAACATTTTCTCCCCTTTGGGATGCAGAGGCACCTGACCTGAAAGGGGTTAATTAGAAGAGCAGAGAGCTGACCTCTGAATAACATCAAACCAGAGCAGAGAAGCATTCTTTTAAATAAAAAAAGATTTGATAAGCACAATTTCATTCTCTTTGCAGGGAAGTTAGGGTGATAATATGAAAGAAAATCAAATGTCTTTCTACTTTCTTTCTACTTACATTATTTTTCCCTCAACCAAATTACAGTGAGGTCAAAGGTTCATTATGGTCATTTTATCATTACAATAAAAAACATGTACATGTCAAAAGAGGGAAAAAAGCCCTGACCAACCTCCTAAGATTTCTGTGGGGCAGGAGAAAAGGCAAGAAGGATCATCCATGACACAAAGTGGTTTCCTTTAGAAAGCAATACAGTCTTCTATATAAGATGTAGCCAATTAGCATTACCTTCAGAAGAGTAACATGGTTTCACCCAAAAGACTCTGGATTGTTGTATATGTCTTTGCTTATGACAAAGCAGTTACCATTTGATTCAACTGTACAATGAGTTTCTCATCTTTTAACTAGACCCATAATATCGTACCACAAAGACTGTTATACAGCAATTGACTTAATAGCAGAGGTATCCGAAACTGTAATTGCCAAATTCACTCAGCCTCATGTGATGAGCTGAATGACAAACACACCCTTCTTAAGTGCATGGTATGATAAACATGTCCTGGGCTCACTCTGCCCATGTTTATTTCTAATAAATAGGATTATTATTTCTCCAGATTTTCCATATCTCTCTGAGATGTCTCCCTGTAATGTGGCTCATGTTAATGATAATCCTAAATGCAATATTACCAGTTATGACTTCTCCCTCCATAGTAGCATCTAAGTGGCTAATGTTCCCTACTGTAGATAATATCCTGGAGCAGCTAATGAAGAGATGATGATGAGAAGGACAAAGAGGCCACAGGAAATTGTGCCCCTGGCTCTGTGATCAGATCATATTTACTTCCCAGACTTCACATCTTTCAGGCATCAAGGAACCTAAAGGAAATGAGTTGTAGCTCATGGAGGGAATAGCACTATCCCACACCAAGCACAGGATATTCTCTTTGGAAGAAAGTGTGTGATAGAAGCCTCAACTATTGTATGTTCTCCAGCTTAATATTAAGAAATTTATCTTAGAATGTCCAGAACAATTCTATAGTTGAAGGGCAAAGGAATAACAGTCAAGTCCAATAACACAGATTTGATTAAATTATTATAGAAGATGATTGTCTGTAGCAAGCACTTCCATGGTGTGTTATATGTGGAATACTCTCTAAGAATTGTATACTTCCATTTATTTATTCTACACACAACCTCAGGAGCAATGCTGTTATGATCCATATTTCACAGATGGCTAGACGAGTCATAGAGATCCAATAACCTATCCCAAGTCATACCGCAACTCTGTGGCTAAGCTGGTGGTTGGCTAGGTGTTTGAAGACAGCAGTGGGACTCCACAATCAATGCTCTTTCACTGTTTCTGCTGTCTCAATGCAATAATCAATGGAATAATGCCCAGAATGTATGACCAAAGGCATGACACACTGATATGTAAAAACATGTTTAAAATATGTAGAGGAGTGGTAAAAATAAAAATAGGTTATAAAATAGGTTGAATAGTATGTCCTTATATTTATGGATCAAAATAAGGTTATTGAAGGAAAATAGAAGTCTATTGAACTATAACAATATATTAACAGATACATCAAACTAATAACTGATATTTTCAGTAGAATCTTTTGGTTCTTCAATTAATTTATGCTAATGTCTCCATTCTTATTATTATTACAAAGGCTATGAGTTTTGATTTCAAACAACCACAAATGTCATAGTAGAAATTTAAATAGAAGAAATATAATTAAAATTTTCATATTTATATATGTGTGTATGTCCACATACACACACCAGTATACATCTAAAATCTAAAGCTAGTCATGTTTTGGTAGAAATGATGTATTTCTGAATTAATCCTGGCAGTGTAAATATTTACAAACCTTCCCTGACAGGGAGTTATCTGTTAATATAAATCAAGAGCCAAGAAAATGTTCATTTCCTGTTATCCTGTAGTTCCACTTCTGGAAACAATCCTATGATCAAAACTCAGAAGAGGAGAACTGCCACATGCTCTTGGTAAGAAATACAACACAAATAATCCATTAGTACATGCCTTGGAAGAACACCGAGAGCTGTAAGAAATACAACACAAAATGGTCCATTAGTACATGCCTCGGAAGAACACCAAGAGTCGGCTACCAGGATTTGGATAGCCACCCAATAAACCCACAAGGAAAGACAATTGGGCTTATTCAAGAGCCATAAGACTTCTCAGCAAAGGTCCTGTGGCAGTGCGCTGTGTGTCCCAGGAGATGCCCCAGAAAACCATAGAGTAGATCTAAACCCAGGATGCCAGGGTCTTGTGAGAGTAGAGCTCCTAGATTTGATGACTTGTGTTGTCCCTGTTCAAGGTCTTGGCATAGAAATGTCTAGTATGCAGTATGTAGGAAGTAGGAAGGCTACAACAAGTATAGGAGTTGTAACGAGAGGGGCACTGTGAGAAACCACAGTACACTTCCTCTTTGTGTGGGGGCCTAAGAAGATTAGTGGAGAAAGCCCCTTCAGCCAAGAACTGAAAATGCCAGACTTTTCCAGTATGATAAACAAGAGTGGAGTAAAAATTGTTTGTTTGTTTTTTCATTTTGGAGCAAAGAGAAGGTGCAGCTAACTTATAAAGACTAATGTCTTACTTGTCAAGAATTACTTTAGGTCAGTCATCAACTGTACCCACCCAAAGGAACATGAATCTTGAACTTCCCCTGTCCTAGCCAGTTCCCTATCCCCATAGGCTTATTCAAGAGCCATAAGACTTCAGTTCATTGAAGTGATTGGTATGATAAACATGTCCTGGGCTCACTCTGCCCATGTTTATTTCTAATAAATTAGATTATTATTTCTCCAGAATTGTTTGTATTTTCACTTTGGAGCAAAGAGAAGGCATTTAACAACTCTAGGAACACTTGTATTGGGAGATGTGTGCAAACACGGCAGCTTACTTATAAAGACTAATGGCTTTTTAACACATCACAAAGCCCAGACCTTAAAGACACCATCCAGGATGCTGTCCAGGGGCATTCTGCCTCATGTCAGCAAATCCAACTAACTTTGTTTGATCACTGGATTTTCTGAGTGTCTTTGGAGAGGTAAGAGTTTGCTCCTCCCTAGACTAAGGAATGGAAGAAGAAACTAGGAGAGAAAGGTGGGAGAGATATCCCTGAGGATGAGATAAACTTAGCAGCCTGGGAATGATGGGCACAGCACTGGTAAAACAGCAATGGAGAATGTTGAGGAGTGTTGGGGTCAGAGAAGCTTCCTAGCTCATTCATGGTTGTAGTATGGACACAGTACCCCTCACAAAGGCTTATGTGTTAGAAGCATGGTTCCTCCATGTGGGGGTGGGAGGGAATGTGGGACCTTTAAAGGAAGGGTATCTGTACTAGAGAGATAGAGAGGAAGGAAGGAAGCAAGCAAGGAAGGAAGGAAGGAGAGAGAGAGGGAAGGGAAGGAGAGAGGGGAATGGAGAGAGGGAGGGAGGGAGGAAGGAAGGAAGGAAGGAAGGAAGGAAGGAAGGAAGGAAGGAAGGAATCCTTGGAAAGAGTTTCATGGTCCTCTTGACTCTACTTTCCTACCGCTAGGATTACAACCATGTCTGCCTTTCCATGTGGTCCTGAGGACTGAGTACAGGGCTTCATGCATGCTAGGCAGTCACTCTATCAACTGAGCCACAGCCTCAAATTGTCATGCTTTGGTGCTGCTGTCCACACCATCTGTTTTCTTCCTTCAAGGGACGGCCATATTGTAAATGACACAGACGAATGTGAAACTCACTTTCATTACTATAGTAAGGGTAGTCACGATGGCTTAAATATTATCAAATATGTATATTTATATTTATTAGCTTTAGTTGGTTAAAGTTAGAATTACAATTTTGTGTTTACTTTCTTAAAGGTAATTAGGCAGACTCCAAACCTGTCAGCTAAGTACACCTCTTTTCTTTATAAAGTTAGCCTGCCTCAGGCATTCTACTATAGTAATGGAAAACTAACTGTCAGGAAGAGAATTAGCAGTTTTTTGTAAAGACTATTTGACCTGTTGGACTTAGTATAAGATAGAGTGGCTCCTGATAGCCTTGGGCTCCCAGGAGTCCATTTATTAAAGCTCATAGCTAAGGCTCTAGAATTGCCACTGCCTGGACTATGGCTCAAAGGATCGTCTCTGGTGTTCAGCCACTATAGAGACAGCCTGTGTTCAGATACTGGCTCTGTTATGATTGGTTGCGTGGCTTAGGGCAAACCCCAGCAGACTTTGGGCAGGCATAAAAATCAGTTTTGTCTGTAAAATGAATACAAATAATAACACATTTGCAGCATCATTTTACAGCTGGGTTAAGGCAGCTGACATTGTATCTGTCAAGAGGAGCCTACACAGTGTTCACCTTCACTCCAGTGCTGCTGTTCTGTCTTGACCACAGTACTTTTTACCCTTATGGTAGGATCCTGCCAGGGCCTTAAATGGGGGAAGTTGGGAAGCCTGGGCAAAGTTACTCATCATGATTGTATTAGTTATTTTCCTGATTATTGAGACCAAACACCTGACAAGAAGTGACATAAAAAAAGGAAGGGCTTATAGTTCTAGAATATACATAATATATTAGTATAATATACAATATAGAATCTCCGTCATGACGGAGAAGATGTAGTGACAGGAAGGTGAGGTAGCTGACTGCATTGTGTCCCAGTGAGGAAGCAAATGGAGATGAAGGTTGGTGCTCAGCTTGTCTTCTTCTTCTTCTTCTTCTTCTTCTTCTTCTTCTTCTTCTTCTTCTTCTTCTTCTTCCTCAGTCTAAGACACCAGCCCATGGCCTACTACCACCCACATTCAATGTTCATCTTCCCACCTCAGGTAGACCTTTCCAGAAATCCCCTCAACAACAGACCCAGAGATGTTTCAATCATGAGTCTACATATAGTCTAGTTGACAATCAAAATTTACTATAACAGCAACATTTTGGAAATAAACACTGGTGTGCCATTTCCAAAATGAACAAAATTTGTAACATTGGCTGACTTTTCTGGCACAAATGTCTTCACCAATGTGAAATTATTGAACACAGAGAGGAAAGAGGAGAGGAAAAAGAAGAGAGGAATATTTCACTTCCAAGACTTGGTACTAGCTGGCATGTGCATCACCAGAAAGATGCTTAAACACTTGCAAAGTGGAATGTCAATAAGGTGGCCCTTGATAACACAATGAGATGTAATAAACATTAGAACCACAAACACAAAATTTGGGGGACACACACCTTTAATCCCAGCACTTGGGAGGCAGAGGCAGGTGGATCTCTGTGAGTTTGAAGTCAGCTGAGTCTACAGAGGGAGTTCCAAGTAAGCCAGGGCTATATAGAAAGAACTTATCTCAGAACAACAACCCGAAATACAGCCTTATATGATACTCATAAAAATAAGCAAGCCAATCTATGGAGAGATGAGAAGTTGCAAGTTTCCTCAATTCTAGCACAGTCCTTGGGGTTTTGCTAATTTCTCTGTGGATGTTACAGTGACTGCTGGATTTGATGTCACATTTCATTTTTTTTTTGTCCTTAACATTTATTAATCAGCGATGTTCATCACAAGCAGGGATGTGCCCAAACTGAGGCTGAATGGCAGATGAAACAAACAGTGCCAGCTTTGGAGTGGGGAGAGCTAAGCAGCTGAGAAGGAGGAAAACAGTTTGCTTGTTGTCAGGGTCATCTGTAAATTTCCCTCTCATGTGATGAGAGTGTTAGGGTTGCCTGCACCACAGAGCAAAAGAGGAATATGAAATTAGAATCCAAACCTGGGCACTGGTGCATATGTGAGAGGAAAGTGAAGTCTTATTTATTTATTAATTTTTTTTTGTCTCCCTCAACTTTGGTCTTTGGTCTATAATGGATCTATAACTTCCCAACTATGTGGTCATAAGGTCAGCAGAGTGTTTGGTTCTGTGTGTGTGTGTGTGTGTGTGTGTGTGTGTGTGTGTGTGTGTGTGTAACCACATTGTAGCATTTATTTAAAGCTGTGCCTTTAAGAAAAAAGAAACTGAAGGAAAAACTGGTTTAGATTATAAAAAACAAAAAAACAAAACACCAAGAAGGGTTCAGCAAGAATGGCCGGGTTTCCGTGAACTCCACGGATGGTGTTTTTCAGCAGCAGCTCAGTGGGTCCCTTCAGGCTGGCTGGACTGCCAATACAGGAGTCAGACACAGCTGGGCCTCACCCCACTTCCTGCTGGGCAAGGGGGAGCGCATCATATAGGCTTTGTCAAACTTGAAAGGAAAAGATTCATAGCCAGATTTTTGTCTCTATTACCTCGGTGAACTACTTCTTCAAAACAACAGCTTCAGTCTCAATCTGTCACCCAGAAGATAGCTTAGGGCTACCGAAATTCCTTCCCAGTTCTCTGGATCCCTTCTCCCTAAACACTCACCCTTAGATTTCATGCTTTTGGGGTGTGTGTGTGTGTGTGTGTGTGTGTGTGTGTGTGTGTGTGTGCTTCAGGATAAACAGGTTTTGAATGCTTTCATCCATAAAGCCAAGTACAAACACAGCCTAAATCTTAATTTAGCTGGAATACAGGATTCCAGTTTTCAGGCCAGTGGGGTCTCAAGCATTTTGTTTGTTTGTTTTTGCGGTTTTTTGGGTGATGTCTAAACTTCCTTTAGGGAGATTTACAGGACTTATTTTATTTTTATTGAGAATAATTTTTGTTTGTTTGTTTGTTTTGTTGTTTTTTGAGACAGGGTTTCTCTGTGTAGCTTTGGTGCCTGTCCTGGAACTCACTCTGCAGCCCAGGCTGGCCTTGAACTTACAGAGATCTGCCTGCCTCTGCCTCTTGAATGCTGGGATCAAAGGCATGCACCACCACTGCCTGGCAAGAATGATTTTTTTCATACAATATGTTCTGATCACAGTTCCCCTCCCTCAACTCTTCCCACGCCTTAGGCTTTTGTGATGTCTCCATACCTCATTTGTTCATTCAAGTCTAGTTAAGACAGACACAGAGATTAAAAACAAACAAACCTCTGGATGCAGCCAATGCTGGGGGATCTGAGAGACAACATTTAGTAGAAGACAAGGCTGAGGTTTGTGGTTGTAATCAGGCTTCTCCAATGTTCATGTACCAGAAGTCTCAATATTCTCCTACCTGCACAATTCCTACAGAAAACTAAGGGCTGGTTTTAGGTGGTGCCCTGTCTAGTGCCAATCAGACTCCTGGTGGCTGGTACAGATCACAAAGAAAGCCCAGCCACAGAGATTCTGTCCAAGGCTAAGAATTTCAATTTTTCCATTTGTAAGGAGAACTGTAAGTGAAAACAGACTCCTGGGCATTCTAAATGGGACACACTGGAGATGTGAAAAGAATCCTGTCATAAATAAAATATCCTGAGCCCAGAAGGACTCCAACCATCAGAGTGGAGTTGGGTCAGGAATCCTCCTTTGAGTAAATAAATACCTTATTTGTCGATCTTTTCTTTCTATCCAATGCTGTGTGGGTATCCAATTGAATCTCTCAATTAAAAAAAAATCACAGGGCTTAAAGGACCTTGTACTGGCCAAACTGAATTAAGTGTGCAAAAACTGCATTTATCACAAAGTACAGAGGGATGCTGACTAAACAGCTTCATTCCAAGCAAGACAGGATTGGCTCCCTCTGGTCAACTGTCCAAAGGTCTAGGAAAACAGAATTGATTCTTTCTGTCACTGTGGATGGCTGTTTTTATCCTTTGCTCTAGGAATCCAATGTCACTCTTTCCTGCAGTGCAACCAGATTGAACATGAATTCTGAATGAGACCCTGGAATGGAACTTGAGCTCCAAACTAAGCAGTAGTTCAAGAGAAAGTCACCCTTCAACACTCTCAAAGCAATTTGCTAATTTGAGGAAAAAGCTAAGTTCATTTTCCTTGATAGAAAGAGGTGTTTCAAATATTTCATAGTGTTGATGGCTAGGGAAGAGCAAATTATTGAAAACATACTATAATATTCAAACTATGGCTTGAGGGCATGGGTTTTCATTGAGTATTGGAAGCATTGATCATATCCTAGCTGTGTTCATCTATTGGTGTTATCAGATACATATACAATCTGCTGCCTATGGAACCTCCCAGTGTTTGCAGATTCTCAAGTGGTAGATGAGATCATCACATAGCAAACTCCAGGAAGGACTCTTAAATGAACTTAATATAAAAGTGGAAATACAGAGATAGTGTTGGTGGCTGTTTTGGGTTGTAGAAGATATGAAAAACCTCGTTAGCTTCTCTGACAAACAGTGAGAAGTGGCCATCTGTAAATGAGGGTCTATACTGATGTGTTCAATCTAACAGTCCATATGTCTTAGCCATCTTGTCTGTGCATGTGGATTGCCTATATTGTAAAGAAAAAAACAGAGGCATATCCTTTCAGAAGTTGGTATTTCATTTTATCAACCAAACCAGAACACATAAAAACCTATTTATTGGCTGGGCAGTGGTGGCACATGCCTAAATTTAATCCCAGCACTTGGGAGGCAGAGGCAGGTGGATCTCTGTGAGTTTGAGACCAGCCTGGGCTGTAGAATGAGTTCCAGGAAAGGCGCAAAGCTACACAGAGAAACCCAGTCTTGATTAAAAAAAAAAAAAAAAAAAAAAAAAAAAAACAAAAACAAAAAACAAAAACAAAAACAAAAAAAAAACTATTTATCAATATGAAGATAATATCTGATCCAGAAAACCTTTACCTTCATTATAATTCCTTACTTACATATCATTTTGTTCACATTTTACTCCCACTAAGTATTAAACTCTATGAAAACTAGAAGCATGTCTGACTTCTGTGTCATTAGGCTCCATCCCCGGTGTCCAGTGGATAGATTATCACATAAAAAGTCATTGAAAAACAAAATAGATCTTTAAAAATGTTACTAATGGATGTGTGCATACTGTAAGGCATGTGGATGTATTTATTGCCAAGGATGAAGAAATTTGAATATGAAATCTAATTGATATTATTATTATTACTATTTACATGTATGAGTATTTTTGCCTATGTGCAGTACTATACCCACAGAAGCCAGAAGAGGATGTCAATCTCTCGGAACTGAATAGCTATGGATTGCCATGTGGGCACAGGGATCTGAACTTGTGACCTCTTCAAGAGCAGTAACTGCTGAGTCACCTCTCCAGCCCTCTAACTGACTTAACAAGTTTACTCTGCTCCTAGGCTGATCCTATTTGAAGATATAGAATCACAGATGCCCCATTCCATTTTGAACCCAGGATGCACAATTAGCTGTTTCTTTATCTCCATCCCAGCACATACATTCTCAGATGTGACCATTCTTGGGCCCATATTGAGTTTGATTGGTTCTTTTTTGATTGTATATGTATATCTACATGGTATATGATATATATGTACGTGCACATGGGTGCATACATGAGGAAGCAGAGAAGGGATGCTGAGTATCCTTCTCTGTTACTCTCTGCTTTTCTTCTTTGAGACAGGGTTTCTCTCTGAACTTATAACTTGCCGTTTTTGACTAGGCCAGTAGCTAATAAGTCTAAAAATATCATCTTTCTATCTTCTAGCCTCAGCATTGGGACCACAGGTATACAGGTGTACACAGCCATGCTCCCTGGCTTTTTATGTGGGTTTGAGGGGGTTTGAATTCAGGTATTTCTTCTTGTGTATAATTGAACCATCTCCTCAGCCTTGATTTCTATTGATTTAAAGGACGTTGGAGTCCGTTTCTGAGCTTTCCCCAGCGCTCTCCATCATCAACACACAAATGCCCAGGAAAAAGATGGAGAAGTTACCATCAAGTTCTGAGGGGGAGATGCCATGGGAAGTTTTATCAGGGCTCTCATCCTTCAGAACAAGTCCCTTGTTCTACAAAAATAAATTGGGCCCCTGTAGATGGTAACATCACAAGGGGTTGACTGAAATATCTTCAATTCTATTGAGGGGAAGACTTTACAAAGACAAACAGACAATTTGGTCCATACCTATATCACACCAATATGTGCCTAGCATGTGGTAAGTGTTCAATAAATGTATGTTACACAAATGGATGGGTGGAATGTATTATATTGATTGGAATTAAACTCTTGCCATAATAGATGTGTTTGTACAACTTCCTTCAGACAAGGTTCACAGCATGAATTTCTCTCAAAGAAATTCACTTGGGGTCTCTTGACAGCCTCAGAATCACAGGTGGCATCTCTTCCTGTCACGGGCTCCTCAGATAGCCACAAATGCCATAATTTCCTCCCAGAGATAGAAATTATTGATGTGATGTCACCTGGTCTTTCTCCTCACATTTGTGAATCGCAGATGGCTGGGTAATGCCCTGTCAGTTGAAAAGAATGCACGCCATGGGGAGGGATGTTTATCCCAGATCTTACTGTGTGTGAAGTATTAGCAAATTTCTTCCATTTGTGCTCCTGTTGACAATTTGTTCCTTCCTAGGACTTGTGATTTGCCAGCTACATCATTAATATGTATGAGGAAATCCCAGAGTCAGAGAGGCCCATGAGCTGTTCACTGTAAAGTAGAGATGAACCTGGACTCAGGCATCCCTAAGTACAGCCAACCACTGGAAATGATACCCTTTTAAGTACTAACCAGTGTTCACTCATGTAAAATCTAATTCAAACCTCCTTAGTCTCACGTATGGATAGAATTATTTAGACTCAACACTGGGCAATACTGACTGTCATAGGATGCAATTAAGCAAAACATCCTGGACTATCAATATGTACTTTTACAACCTGCCAAATGAGGCAGAGTAGCAGAGAAGAACAAGCCATGGTTTATCTCTGTAGAGAGAAACAAGATTCAGTAACACATGGTTTAACAAGTGGCCATAGAAGTACTTCCAGTTTTGTCTCCCTTAGGCCCTCCATGTGTGTGTGTGTGTGTGTGTGTGTGTGTGTGTGTGTGTGTGTGTGTGTGTGTGATAGGGATGTGACATGCTAGGTCTATGTTCCCAGCCCTGTTTTGTTTTTGTAGACAAACAATTGGCTGAAGTGGGAACAGTCCTGAACTAAATTCTTTGGTAACTACATTGGTGTCTCAGAAAGCAGTACTTGAATCTATGTTCTTGACAAGAGGAAGAAGTAGATTCTTGAAGTTTTGATGACAGAAGAGCCCTTAACTTACAAGTGATGATCCCTTACTTCATAAGAAGGGCAGTTGAATTTGATATAAAAATTAAGCCTTTATTTAATATATTCAAAATGCCAGAAAATTCAAAATGCCAATGAAGATGGGATATAAAAGTATTTTCTGAACATCTTGCTGACTTTGTCTTGTGCTGAGCATGACAGCACTGTGTGACATTGACTTTGCTTCCTTTGTCTTCAGATGAGAAAGCTGAGACTTGGGGTCACCAGATACCAGACCACCCGAATACCTGTTTAATAGCCATCCTTCCTCAGGTCCCTGCTAAAATTCTCCAGCTTTATCCTCACAAAAGGTGGCCCTTGCATGGAAGTGAAATACGTTTGGTCAGAACTCAAAATGTTAATATCATCCTCTTCAGCCAGTGACTGACTCGGAAATGATCCTGTATGGAGCCCCAGAAAAAAAATACAGCAGGGCAATCTATTGAAGAGATCCTGTAATATGTTTCCTGCCCTGAATAGAAAAGAGAAAAACAAATAGAAAGGCTTCATTTCTTCTGCTGGACAAGGGAGAGTCAGCACAAAATGCTGCATGCTCTGGCTGCCATCTTGCTCCAGTGTGGAACCAGTTTGAATGTGAAAGCCAGCATGCTTTGGATAGAGGAAGGAAAGGATGAAAGGACCTGTGCTAACAGGGACATTAATAATTAACAAGGAGCTGAATAGTCTATTTCTTGCAGTCAAAAGCATTTCAGCTGGTACAGTGACAAAACTGAGATTTCAATCTGAGCCTGACTGACCACTAGATCCATGACATTAGCAAGGCAATGAGGTTTGGCGGCCCTGAGATCCACTTTCTTAGGTGCTTGAGGGAATGCCATCAGACCTTATGAGTGAAGTTTCCTGTGCTGGAGAGGGTGATTAATGCAGAAGCTCACAACTGGTCATGATGCAGAGTGTTGTAAGTGTTGTAGGGTCCAAGGAAACACTGAAGGAAGACTGCAGACTCAAATAGCATGTAAGAGCAAAGAGCATTTATTATGCCACATGCGTGTGGGGTCCTTCACCTGTACAATAGGGGATGACCCCAAGAGGGATGTGTAGGTTCCTTTTATGTATAGCTAGGCGTTTCAGGGTCAGCTACCTAACTGGTCAAGCAGGCAGTGGTTATACTAGTATATTTTTAATTGGCTGATGTTTAGTCTTATCATTTTTTTGACACATCTGCACAAGCTTGGACATAACTCAGAAGGGGGGCTGCTGGGCTTGTCCTTGAGATACTGTAATGCTGACCTAGGCCCTCTGTGTTTGTTCTCTCTATTGACCCTGAATGTAAGGGCCTTGTAGATAAGTGGCCCCACAATCATGAATATATGGACAGCACAAGTTAGAGTGGATGGATTATTAAATGAAAAAGGACATAAACTTGTAGGTAGTAGGAAGGTGTGTTCAGCTCTTTAAGCCTACAATTAAGAGTAGTTTGTTTCCCCAGTGAGACTCCCTATGAAAAAACTAAATTTTCATTTGCAAGTGGTTATCAATTGGAAATAGCTTTTAAGCTAGGGCTGCAGGCATGTGTCCAGTTCTTCTTTCAGCCCTGGGACTCCATCTGGTGCAGACCCACCCGTACATGCTGCCTCAGTCTCCGAGAGTTCATGTGTGCATTGGTTCATGTGTGTTGCGTTCAGAAAACCTTTGTCTCAAAGACCAACTCCAAAGCCGTCTTTTCCTTAAGAAGGTCTTTAAAGGTTCAGTTTAATGTTCACTAAATTATTTGGGCTGATATGGGCTTGGGAAAGGTGAAACCCAGAGGAAGTTCAGCTATTGATTGTTACTTGACCTAGTCTTTATTTTTCATTACCTAGATGGCTATTTCCCCAGGCTATAAAAATAAATAGCTAAATCAGTCCTTTTCAATTCTTGGGGTGTGGATGTGTGTGTGTCTTTTGCCTTTTATTTTGATTGTTTTTGACTTCTGGGGAAAGCCCCAATGAAGAGTGGAATAGACATAGTCTTACAGAGAAAAGGAAGCGAGTGAGGACCTTGAGGAGGCTGATAGAGTGCCAGACCTCTGGAGCCTTTAATTCTTCTTGTCTCAGGATTCAGAGATGTTTTTGTTATTTTTCCAAAAACAAATAAACAAAAATAGCTGTCTTTGGTTAGAGAATGAGCATAGAGAGATGAAGGATGAAAGGAGGGAGAGATGAAGGGATTGTTGTAACTCTCCCCGCCCCCCTTTCATCAGCTTAAATAATGTTGTGCATTAGCAGACAAAACATCAACATAATCAGCTTCAGGCTGGAAGGATTATTTTGCTTATGGATTCAGAGGTGCCAATCTATAGGGACAGGGAGTGCATGGTGGACTATAGCTGTTCTTGTCCTGGCAGATAGAAGGCAGAGTGGAATGGTAGCAATGAGGGGCCAGGACAAGCTTTGGATCCTAAGGGCATGCCCTGAGTGTCCTTCATCTAGGTAGAGCCTACTTACCACACAGTTCTATCACTGGCCAAGAGTCTACTGAAAATTTGAACCCATCAATGAACTAAAGCATCCATGAGATCAGAGCCCTGGTGATCTTTCTATGAAATTCTTGATAGCCATTCTCTAAGACATGCTTTTCTAATCCTCTAGACCAATGATTCTCAACCTCCCTAATGCTTTGACCCCTTAATACAGTTCCTCATGTTGTGGTGACCCCTAACCATAAAATTATTTTCATTGCTACTTCATAACTGTAATTGTGCTACTATAATAAATAATACTGTAGATATCTGATATGCAGATGGTCTTAGGTGACCCCAGTGAAAGGGTCATTTGACCCCCCACCCACCCAAGGAGTTGAGAATCACTGCTCTAGATCTTTCTCAAGCAATCAAGTTGACAAGTAAAGATTAGCCATCATATAATATATGCATCCTTATATGATGGGGGGAAGTGTGATGGAATTTAATCTGACTTCTCTATATTACAGCTGGAATATATCTGAGAGACAGAGGAGTCCAGATGTAAACAAGAGCAGAAATCTGGGGGTCTTCAGGTCCTATTTTCTGAAGGTTTGGCTTGCTGCTGACCACATGCAACAGTATACAGAACAAGTTGGAATAAGTTCAGAAGTGCTGTGGGATTTCTATCTGCATATTGTGAATATATGATGTTCCCATTGGTTAATAAATAAGCTGCTTTGACCTATTTCCCCCTGCAGCTTAGAGGCAAGTGGTAATTCCAAGGAGAGAGACAGGAAAGAGAAAGGCAGAGTTGAGAGAGACGCCAGCCACTGCCAGGAGAAGCAAGATGTGAAAGTACCAGCAAACCATGGCCACGTGGCAACTTACAGATGACTAGAAATGGGTTAAGTTGTAAGAGCTAGCTAGCAAGAATCATGCCATAGGCCATGCAGTTGATAATTAATAGTAAGCCTCTGAATGATTATTTTATAAATGGCTGTGGGACCATGGGGCTGGGTAGAACCTGAGAAATTTCTGGCTATATGTGTGGCTTGAACCCATGACCCTGAGAAGTCAAGGAGAAAGCAGGGCTTTCCATTTCCCCCTTTTCCTTCATTTGTCTCAATTTGCAATGACAGGTCTGAGGACTAAAAGGGGAAAGAAGAGTTGCAATGTGATGGCTTTTTTATATTTAGACCAGAATATGCTAGGAAGGAATGCCTTGGTGGACTATGCACACTACACCAGATTGTATGTATGTATGTATGTATGTATGTATGTATGTATGTATGTATGTATGCATATATATGTGTGTGTGTATGTGTGTGTGTGTGTGTGTGTGTGTGTGTGTGTGTGTGTGTGTGTATTAGTCTAAATAGTATGTCAGCTTTCCTCAACCTCATGCATGAGCCAGATTGATTAATGGATAATGTGCAAGATCACATCCATCCATGTCCTGGGTCCAGGTGTCCTTTGAGCTTGGGAAGCCTTTCTTATGAGCCCTTCTTCTCCTTGGCTTGCCCTGTGGGGTCTCTGATATGCTTACCGCCTCATTCCTACTTCTCACTGAAAATAAGTTTTCAAACCATTGAATCATGCTACTTAGGTAATGATGGTTGATTGTCTCTTCTCATTTTCCTTTCCAGACAGGATCTCACGTATTCCAGGATGACTTCAAATTTGCTATGTAACCAAGGATGACCTTGAATGTCTTATACTCCTGCCTTTACCCCACCCCACCCCCAGGTGCTGGGATTACAGGTTTGTACCATTGCATCTGATTTAATTCTCTCCTAATATATTTCTCAGGGGTATGGTATCCAGAACTACAATGACCTTATATTTCTTCTCATAAGATCATAAGACTTAAGGATCTTAAGCAACAAGGGGCAGAACAGGATTCTAAAAGGGGATCCAGGCACCTGTGTTATTTTCCTGGCCTGAGGAACTGTCAGCGTCCTGCTATCAGGCTCTGAGAACCCAGACCCTGTAACTGGAGAGGGAGGAAGCAGATAGAATCTCTTCAGCTTCCTGTCACCACCCACAATAGAGAGGGGGAGATTGTGATAATGGGAACTTCATTTCAGACAAAACCACTTCAGTCAGCTTTAAATTGATGAAGTTAAGCCAAGCAAGAGAACTACCCCTGGAGATAAAGCAGATGCCAGTTTGGGAAAGGCCCCAAACAAAAAATGCTTTGACTAGAAGCAATCAGTGTTTCTATAAGCCAATGTTTTTTAGACAAACCATTGGAAATGGGGCTGTCACATGTAACACAACACATCTATTGCATCTTGTTGGACAATGACTTGTTCATCAGGAGTTGACAGTTGATTAAAGGCCTTACCACAGGGAGAAAATAACTCCCTATCTTTATCCTCCACCTGCCATAGAGATATTTAGGGAGACCTGGAAAACATTAACAAACATATTGAGGTATGTGTGTAGACTGAATTAGGCAGTGTCAGGCTAATGCCTTGAGTTTTGTATCAGTTACAGCACCTTCAATCTCCTAGGAGCTCAGAAGGGCTGGCTAGAAATTTCTGTGTTTTCATTTTTTTTTTTTTAAGTTAGAAATGCATGTTTCTCTTTACCTCAGAGATTCATTCAGCCTGGAGAATTTGCCTCATTCAACATGCAGTATCAATTACATTTGTACTTATTTAGTGTGTGTGCACATGTGTATAGGTCACAGGACAACTTGTGGGAATTGGTTCTCTCTACCACATGGATCCTGGGGTTTAAACTCAAGTTCCCAGGTTCAGTGGGAGGTGCCTTTATCAGCTGAGCCACATTGCTGGTCATCAATATGCATTCTAAAATGCATACACCAAGACTGAAGAAATGGTTCTGTGGTTAAAAGTGTTTAATGCTTTGTAGAAGACCCAAGTTCAGTTCTTAGCACCCATGTAGGATGTCTCACAACCACCTATAATTCCAGCTCCAAGGGATCTTGTGCTCTCTTCTGGTACTTTTAGGTATCAATACTTATATGCACATATATACATGCAGACACACATACCTATCAGTAATCAAAACTGAAGTGAAATCTTTTTTAAATGCTCACATTTATCTTCCTGAATGGGCTTTATATTATAGGCAAGGTCCAGCTTTAGTGTGGGAATACTTCTCCTTATTTCTCCTTGAGAAAAGGATGGCAAAGGAAAATTCTGGTAATGCATATAAGTCTTACTTCTATAATGACTTGAACCCAACCTGTCCTTAGCACAGAGCAGAACTTCCAAGGCACTGCGTGTTCAATTAGGGCTATAACTTCAGGAATATAGAAAGAAAGGCCAGTAGTCAACTTTGAGTTTATAAATAGACTTTGGATCAGAGGCAACAGTATTTCAGAAATTTTGTTTACTTATTGATTTACTTAGTGCGTTAGTTTGAATAAAAATAACCTTTGTGGGCTCATATGTTTGAATACTTGATCACCAGTTGGTAGAACTGATTGGGAAGGATTAGAAGGTGTATATTTCTTGGAGATGAGTCACTGGGAGTGGGCGATGAGATTTCTTTTTTGTTGTTGTTATTTATTATATTTGTGTTTTAATTTTACACATCAGCCAAGTGTTCCCCTGTCCTCCCCCCTCCCATCCCTGCCCCCACCTTCCCCCCAGCCCCTCCCCTCCATTCCCATCTCCTCCAGGGCCAAGACTCCCTTGGGGATTCATTTAAACCTGGTAGATTCAATACAGGCAGGTCCAGTTCCCTCCTTCCAAGCTGAGCAAAGTGTCCTTGTGTAAGCCCAAGGTTCCAAGCAGCCAGCTCATGCACTAAGGACAGGTCCCAGTCCCACAGCCTGGGTGCCTCCCAAACAGTTCAAGTATTCAATTGTCTCACTTATCCAGAGGGCCTGATCCAGCTGGGGGCTCCACAGCCTTTGGTTCATAATTCATGTGCTTCCATTCGTTTGGCTATTTGTCCCTATGCTTTTCCAATCTTGCTCAACAATTCACGCTCCTACAGTCCCTCCTCTTTCTTGACAATTGGACTCCTGGAGCTCCACCTGGGGCCTGGCTGAGGATCTCTGCATCCACTTCCATCAGTTATTGGATGAGAGTTCCAGCACGACTGTTAGGTTGAGATTTCAAAACCATTCCCAGTGAGCTCTCTCTGCCTCACAGTTACGGATCATGATGTGAACCCTCAGCTGTTTCTTCACTCAGCCATTATGGACTCTAACCCTCTAAAAACTTAAGCTCAAACTAAATGCTTTTAAAAATAAGTTTCCTTGGTCACAAGTGTTTTCTCACAACAGTAAGAAAAAATTAACTGTCTTAGCTGGTTAGTTAGTAGATAGTCATGTAGTCAAGTTTAAAGAGCACAGGTGCTGTGGATATCGCTCTGTATAAATAAAATGCTGTTTGGCTAGTGGCCAGGCAGGAAGTATAGGTGGGACAAGAGAGAAGAGAATTCTTGGAAGTAAAGGCTGGGGCGGAGAGACACCGCCAGCCGCCGCCATGAGAAGCAACATGCAAAGACACTGATAAGCCACAAGCCATGTGGCAAAGTCTAGATTAACAGAAATGGGTTAATTTAAGATAGAAGTAGATAACAAGAAGCCTGCCACGGCCATACAGTTTCTAAATAATGTAAGTCTCTGTGTGCTTACTTGGTTGGGTCTGAGCATCTATGGGTCTGGCAGGTGAGAGAGATTTGTCCTGACTGTGGGCCAGGCAGAAAAACTCTAACTACACACAGGGATTTCAAATGTTCAAAATTATAAATAGGACAAGGGAGGAATAAACTCTGCAGAGGCTAGTTAAGAGTTGTCCTACTGTGAGAGGGATCAAGTTGGACATAAGAACAGAGAACCCAAGGGAAGACTTTGCATATGTGTAGAGTTCTGTTCCTCAGACGATATACAATTTCCCTTGCAGGGGAGGATGTATCATTATTGGAGTCCCAGAGACTTGCTATCTACTCCCAGGATGATGTAATACTATTGGTTCTACCCTTCACAGCAATACTTAGAGAGCAACATTCCTGGGGATCAAGGCCCTTGATACAAGGACTGTGGCCCTTGGGCACAGAGGGATGGTGAGGATGTGGGATGAAAAACACCCAGTGACTGCTCCCAGGTCAGGGTGAAAAGAATCATCTAGAGGGCTCTCTGTGAGCTTTCTGGGATGAAATGCTGTCCTCTATTGCAATACTGCAGAGTTCTCAGTACAGTGTTGATGGGATTGATTGATGATACTTTGAGGGAACCCCCAAACTCTATCTTCAGCCAACAAACCCGTGTGGACCTGCAGGATTCTGACTTTGTTGTCAACCCAAGCTCTCTGAGCAAGACTGAGGTTTGGTTCTTAGTGATTCTTCAAAAGTTATTTATACATGGAACCTGGCTTGTCCTTCCTCTCCACTCTGGGGTCAGAACTGGAGTCTGAACTCCAATATTAGGTCTGTTCCTTGGGGACCAATGTCTCTGGAAAGTCTCTGGTTGTACTCCCACCCTTATATTCTAGGAACCCTGAGCTGCCTCCTGGTTCCTACTCATCACCTAGACACTCTGGCCAAAGGACAAGAACACTCCTATTTCACTAATACATCCAGGGAGCAACAGCACTCATTCATTTCCTTCAGGTTGACTAACACCACAGGGGAGTAACAAAAACTTGTCAAAGAAAACTTTCCTGACAAGTACTTTTTGTTGTTGTTGTTGTTGTTATTCTTGTTTTAAGTTTCAAAGTCAATGACATCTCAGTACAAGTGATATGGATCAAAGAAACACTTAAGGACACAGACTCTCAGGACTGGAATGATCTTCAAAGTAAGCTGGTCAATTCACCTGACCAATATTGAGATCCTGAGCAGTGAGCCTCCTGCCTAGTATTATTTTATGTTGGAACCATATTACTCTATAAACCATGTGCTGCTTTTTCTAATGATTCCAATTGCCAATCAAGCTGTATTTTTATTAATTTGATATAAATACCCACATGGCACTTTCTCAGTGTTTCCAGCACTGATATTTTATATAAAATTTAATAATTAGAACTAATTCTAGATGTTTTGATATGATGGTTTTTAATAGCACCTCCACCCTTAAGCCCCTGATTAATACTGCTGTGTTTAGGCCCCTGGATTTTCTCTGAGGTTAGGGAAATCCACATAGAAGACAATCTGATAACAGGTAGGTATCCATTCCTTAGGGAGGGAAGGATTTGTTTCAACTTATAGTTTGTAGTCCATTCATTATCTACAGAAGTCAGGGCAGGAACTTGGGGCAGAAACTTAGAGATGGGAACTAAAGCAGGGGACAGAGATCATTACTGCTTACTGGCTTGCTCCTCATGGTTTGCTTAGCCTCTTTCTACCATCTTCTACTACCAGCCCAGGCATGGCACAGCCCACAGTGAGCTGTGCTCTCCCACATCAAACATCAATCATTGATCAAGAAAATGTCCCATAGACTTGTTCACAGGCCAGTCTGGTGGGAACATTTTCTCAGTTGAGGGTCCCTCTTCCCAAATGATTCTAGTTTCTGCCAAGTTGATATAAAAGTAACCAGAGTGGTGGTTTACAGTTCCTACAAGGATCACTTAACCAGTGAGTCAGGAATTGCTAAGCAAATCTACCAGTCTTTGGGGGGAAAAAAATCCTTGAATGTATCATCTCCAATGCAACTGGACTACCTTGTCTGGAGTAATGGCATTTTACTATCCTAAGAAACAACCAGTGTCAACAAATAGTGCTATCAGCAGCTGACATTAGTAGAGGGTTTGCTTTGTGGCTAATACATTCTAGGGCCTATATATCACATTACTTAATTTAAGCATAGAGACAACTATGACATGTACACTATTATGCCAATTTTAGAGAAGAAGAAATTGAAGTCCGAGTAACTTTCTACAGTCACTTAGCTGGTTGGTGGTCAAGGCACCCAGAGTAGAGTGGTGGTTTAGCTACTGAGATAATATTCCAGGTCAGACTTTAGACAGGAAATGTGAGCTTCCTCTGGAAAGGGGAGGTGACACAAACGCTCAATGTGAAGTTCAACCTTTTTCAATATGACAGTATGTCTTAGGGTTTCTTTTGCTGTGAAGAGACACAATGGCCATGGCACATCTTATAAAGGAAAACATTTAATTGGGGCTGGTGTACAGTTTAGTGGTTTAGTCCTTCATTATCATGGCATGACATGGTGGTATACAAGCAGACATGGTGCTGGAGAAGGAATTGAGTGTCTGACATCTTGACTTGCAAGCAACAGGAAGTAGTCTGTCTCACTGGGCATGGCTTGAGCATATATAATACCTTAGAGCCTGCCTCCACAGTGACATACAACCCTCCAACAAGACCACATCAACTCCAGCAAGGCCACACATCCTAATAGTGCCACTCCCTTTAGGGGCCATTTTCTTTCAAACTACCACACAGTATATTTAGGATGGTATTATGTAACACCCATGTAGAAATCACACTTGTTTTGTGCAGGAAAAATAAAAACAAAAACAAAATCCTCTCTTTGGACATGAAGAGATGATGCCTTACTCTGCCTTCAAGTTCTAAGTTCTGAGCACTAAGCATCAGTCCCTGCACTCTCTGGCTGCCAGGAACATCCTTGCACACCTTCTGTGAGCACATCAGTTATTACTGACTTCTGCCTCTCTATTTGTATCTTCACACATTTTAAATTCAAATGACTTGCTAATTGATTCACCCACCACGCCCCTGCTCATTCCTTACTATATCACAGCTCTTTGTAATTACTGCTCTTTAGACACCCAGGAGGAGCTGATTTTTCACCTTGTTCTTGACCATTACCTGGGGAGGAAGGAAAAGTCTGTCACAGATGGCTCTGTAGAAGCAGATGTTGAAATGGACTTGGGAATCCTGCTGTATTTTGAGGGTGGGTGGGTGAGGATTAGTGCCTGTGAGAAGAGGGCAGGAAGCAGGATTCAGAAAAGAGCAGGGAGGATGAATTCTTAGCCCATCTGTTCTTTGCTCTAGGGTAAATATGATCAGAGCTGCCATGCCTTAGACACACGTGGTGAAACTTTTACACTTACATTGCTTGGTTATTGGATGATCTAGAGAAGATTTGCAAATGGGAGGCATCTTGCAGTGTAGGCACAACCCTGAAGATGTGGTAGCTGAAGGCTCCCTGCTCATCATTCTCCCTGTAGCTGGGCATCCACTTTCCATAAAGGGGATCTAATTGATGGAGGTGGTGCATCTCTGATCTAAAACTAGACATGTGAGCTCATCAGTCTAATAGAAGTGGTAGGATATCTAAGATGCTGTTATCCATCCTACTCTCTGTATTCTAGTTCAAGAATTAATTTGGTCACCAACAGTCCTTCCTTGTTTATGAGTCCTGGAGGGCTAGGGATTATATATCTGTAGACCCAACAATACACAGAACAGTGCCCTTTGGATCATGAAGATAGAGTAAATGTTTATTAAACAAAATAGAGGAGCATTATAATAAATTTTAAAGGGAAAAGGGTGGCCCCCTATGTAGGGAGTCACCATTCTAAGATGGCACCGACTTCCTGACAGCTTTGCTGTAAACAACTCCATATTTGGCTGTGCTTGCTGGGCTGCGCGCCTCGATGCTTGCGCATGCGCGTATATGGTAATTTGGCCTTATGTCCTCAGCCTATCCCGTGGCTCCCCGTGCTTGCATTCTGGTGGGATCCAATCACAGACTGACCCGTTCGCTTGGTTCCCTATATAAGCAGCTGCCTTTTGGTTCTTGGGGCCCCTCACCTCCCGCTCTCCCTCAATCAAGAAGTGCTCCAATAAAGTGTGATCTGAGAAGAATCCTCAAATGGTGGTCGTTCTTCCTCGCTGGTCGAGGAGCTCGCCGCAGCTGGTGCTGAAACCCGGGAAACTTGGACACCAGGAAACTCGGACACCGGGTGAGGGGTCGAAGGGGATTCAGAACTCAACACACGGAGCGGCGAGCTAAAGGAAATCCCAGGCAAATTGGGAACCTGCGACAAAAGCAGGGTTAAAGGAATTCCCAGGTGAATTGGGAACCCGCAACAAAAGCGGGGAGGTTTTTGCTCTTCTCTGTAAAGAGAGAGCGGGAACAAAGGGCTAGTCGATAGACTTTTGGAACTGGTTTTTGTGTTGCAAACAGAACTGTTTAAATGGAAAAGTTTGGGTTTTCTAACTAGGCTTGAGACTTTGCTTAAAAAAAAAAAAACTATAAAGAAAAGGGAGAATTAATATTCTTTAGTCTATTTAATTTAAACAAATATTTTTCTCTCAGGTATGCTGACTGCTGGGATTGATCCGCTTGTGTTTGCTCTAGTGTTCTTTTTTATGGTAATTGTTGTTCTTTTCTGCTGTTTTTTCCTACGTAATGTGGAAATTATTAGGGAGGGACGCAAGGCACTGATCAAACACCAGGACAGTCTATCAGAATTGGATTCTAAAGGAGAGAACTTGAGTAGGCCTAAAAAGAAGAAAGAAAAGAATAGAGAAAAGGAAAGTAAAGAAAATAAACAAGAAAAAGAAAAAAATTTAGAAAAGAAAGGGAACTCCTTATATCTAGTATTAAAAGAGTGTGCAAAACTTGATTTTTCTGATGGTGAGTTAGACCCTGATAAGGAGAAAGATTTAGAGGAAGCTGCCGCTGAGTACGAGAAAGAAAGATATGGGCGGCGGCGACCCCCTCCTTATAATGTTTCTGCTGGGATGAATGTGGGACCAACGGCGCCTTCGGGACCACGCCCATCCCCGGCACCGCCTTCGTGTTTGCAGACAGGTGGAGGTTGCCATCTTATCAGGAGGAACACCTGGGCACGATTAGCTTCCGCGTTCCCAGTTTTTGAAGATCCACAAACAAACAATAGGTATCATGACCCTGTGCCTTATAAACAATTAAAGGATCTGGTGGAGGCTGCTCGAGCCTACGGAGTAACAGCTAGTTATACTTTAACTTTGTTGACTAGGCTCACTACACAGGCTATGACTCCAACAGACTGGTTTGAAATAGCTAGAGCATGTCTGTCTACAGGACAGTACTTGGATTTTAAATCTATAGTCACAGATAGAGCTCAGGCACAAGCCAGAATTAATCTTCAAAATAATCGACCGCAGTGGACAGCCGACATGCTACTAGGCCAAGGACAATGGACTGTGAATCAGACGGCATATCCTATTGAAGTTTATCAACAAATAAATGACATTTATTCTAAAGCTTGGAAGTCATTACCAAATAAAGGAGAGGTTTCAGGGAACTTAACTAAGATCATTCAAGGACCCAATGAACCTTTTTCAGATTTTGTAGCTAGAATGTTGGAGGCAGCAGGAAAGATATTTGGGGATGTAGAAACAGCTATGCCTCTGGTTCAACAATTAGTATATGAGCAAAGTACAAAAGAATGCAGAAGAGCTATTACCCCGTGGAAAGGAAAGGGATTGGAAGTTTGGTTAAAGACCTGTCGGGAGATTGGAGGACCACTAAGTAATGCCGGCCTAGCGGCGGCAGTCCTCACTGCCACACGAGCTGCGTTATGAGTGAATTAAGGTTGAACTATATATATCACCATACATGTTAATTCAAATGATTCTGTAAAGAGTTTGCGTTGAGTTGTAAGACTGGTAGAATTGTGACTATGTATAGCAATATTTATGTTAACCTGTTAATGGTAATGATGAAGCTAAGGGATTCTTTAAGTTTGCAATTGTATTAAGTTTTTCATTTAGAGAGGGCTTGATGCAGCTAAAGACTGCTGTAGTCACCTTGGACCAAATCCAAAAGAGAAATGCCATCTTTATCATGCTCTCCTCCCACTCTGGGAGGTATAAAAGCTATGGAGATTGCTGTAAGCTATTAATAATGAGTTATTTTTTATATATTAAGAAAGGGGGACCTGTGGGAGCCCATTTTTGGGTTTCTCGTGGCTTTATCCAGCAGGTCCGCATAGAGGATGATTAGGGCCAAGGGCCTGAGTTCAGGTGTCTGTCCTGATTGAGTTTGCTAATGAAGAGGCTGCAACCAATAAGAGCAAATTGACACCCTTTGGCAGATTGCCCAGCTCGGCTGTCAATAGAATTATGCTGGGTTGTGTGTGACTAGTATCCAGTATGAAAACTTTACCCGTGCTGTAAATCTGTCTAAACAGTTGTCCAGTTATCTTTTAGGCAATTGGACGGGAGAATTCGACAACCTGATGGAACAACTGAGGGTGGCTATCGTCACGGTGAACTCGACCCAGGTGGACACCGGACTGGCGGAGGGATTAACTTCCTGGATTTCTTCTGCCCTTTCCCTGTTTAAGGAGTATATTTTTGGCATGCTGTCTTGGAGGGTGTGTGCTTTGTCTGTGGTTGGTCTGCCATTTGCGAGCACGAACAAAAAAGGACAAGGTCATTATTACTCAGGCATTAGCCGCTCTGGAGTGTGGCTCCTCCCCTCAGATCTGGCTTTCTGCCTTAAAGAACAAATGATAAGTTCACATAGCCTTTGCACCCCTAGGACTAGTTAGTCCATTGCACTCGGGAAGGTATGTGGACCATTATCTTGTTTACTCACCTTCGATCGGTCAACACATCATGAGGTGGGGACCTGATTGGGTGAAGTATTTGTATTGGGCACAGGATGCCAGGCTCGTGCACTGCACTTGGAGAGTAGGACGTTTTCCTTCCTTCAAGGAGAGCAAGTCCGATTGCATATGGGTCAGTACCAATATCCCATCTCTGAAAAAAGGGTACTTGAAGGTCTTATCAGAGATCGGACCTCTACTCTCTCCTGTTGCTTAATTAATAAAGAGGGGGGAGATGTAGGGAGTCACCATTCTAAGATGGCACCGACTTCCTGACAGCTTTGCTGTAAACAACTCCATATTTGGCTGTGCTTGCTGGGCTGCGCGCCTCGATGCTTGCGCATGCGCGTATATGGTAATTTGGCCTTATGTCCTCAGCCTATCCCGTGGCTCCCCGTGCTTGCATTCTGGTGGGATCCAATCACAGACTGACCCGTTCGCTTGGTTCCCTATATAAGCAGCTGCCTTTTGGTTCTTGGGGCCCCTCACCTCCCGCTCTCCCTCAATCAAGAAGTGCTCCAATAAAGTGTGATCTGAGAAGAATCCTCAAATGGTGGTCGTTCTTCCTCGCTGGTCGAGGAGCTCGCCGCACCCCTATATCAATTTTAAACGATTACATAGCTGAAAAAAAACAACATTATTCACTGGTACCCACACATAGCAGATACATTAAAATTACAAATATAAAGTTGAAATCATAATTCTCAGAAGATATTGGTAAGTATGACTGATTTTTGAGGTATTAGAATGTTAGAAGCAAAGGAGAAACCTACTGAGAATGTTTATAACACTTTAAAATTTTCATAAGTTAGAAAACATTTAAAAATTAGAAAAATGAACCACTGGGAAAATATTTATAATAGATGAAGCCATATTAGCCCATAAAGAATGTATATACATTGGTTGGACTAATAAAAAAAATCCCCAATAGAGAAAAAAAGGGGCAAATGATATGGATGTACAATTTTAAAATGAAAAACAAATGGGTTTTGGTAAAGAAAAGGGTGGACCCCTTTGTTAATCAATGGGTTTCAATTTTAAAACTGAAGAGAAAGATTCTTGTCTATCTAATTGGCAGATCTTGAGAGCATAATATCATTGGCAGAGGTCAGGGAGATGGAATTTATATCTAATAGAGATTTGGTGGTGGAATCAATTTCAACAATTTTCTTGAGGACATTTTGGTCACACAAATAAAAAGCTTTTGAGCCAACTATGCTACTTCTGAATATTTTCCTTAAAGAAGTCATCTGAGATATAAACAATGATAAATACCCAGCAATGAAAGAATAAGAGAGAAACAAATTAGTTTATTCACTTATAATGCAGATATTAAAATTCACCCTGTTGAAGAATACTTATTGAAATCAAGTTATAATATTAAGTTGAAGAAAGCCAAATGTAAACAAGGCAAATCAAAGCATATTTATGAATATATTTATCTGCACACCCTAGATGAATAGAAATTAATCACTATATCAGAATGAGGATAATTATTATTTTCTGTATTCCTTACTTCAAGATTTTCATATTATGTACATACTATTTTGTCATTAAGATAAATCAACCAAACCTTCTTTCCTCCCCAACTTCTTCCCCCAACCCCCAAGGGATGGAACAAGATGCCAGGAATAGAGGAAACTTTACCACAGTTCTGTCCCCTGCTCTGGTCATCGATCTCAGGCTACTTATCTTGCATCCTTGACTAAAGGATGCTGTAATCCTCTCGTTTTTCTCAGTGGAAACACTTACCTGAGAAGGAACAAATTGTTCTGCAGTATAACAAATACAGCTTTGGAAATTTCCATGTTTAATTCCAACTCCTAGACTAAACTTCAAGACTAACTACCCTTGAACTCTGAGACTCACTCTCCTCTTTGCAAAATGAAGTCATGAGCATCCACCAAGTAGTCTTTTCATGAGAACAGACCCGGGTCCAGACTACCTTGTTTCTAATTCTATCTTTGCTACCACTGACTGTAGAATTGGAATTATGGCCAATGTTTTAACCTTTCTGTGACTGATGATTCATATAGTAAGAGATAATGACAGCACCCATTTTGCCAGGTTTTAGAAGCATTTTGGAGATTAACAAGCACTCAGAGCAATCCTAGAACCAGCTGCATACTGTGCCAGCACTTGCCGTAATTATGCAGTTGAGGCGCTTGGTGCATAACCCGTCATAGACAAACAATTCAGTTAATCAAGCTCTCAAGGACAGCTATGTGCCAAGTTCTGTTAGAGGTTCAGGATATCAGAAAGGGCCCCACCTTTGCTAAAGTCTTGGTCTTGAAGGGGAGGCATGCACATATAGAAAAAAAATTGAGCCGGATGGAGGAAATCAAGTCACCATTCTGCACAGGGCACCTTACAAGCTCTACAAGCAAGCCATTATCCATCACAGGAATTCTGAGAAGAAGATGAACCTGGTAGAGACTTGAGACATGTAGCCACCCTTCTCCCTCTTCACTTCTCCTTTTAACCAGCTCTCATCAAACCCTTAAGTGGTGACAGCGCAACAAGAAACAACAGGAAAAAACTGGGAGGAGATGGCAAGTGTGTTTTTCTTCCCAATTCTACTTCCTCCTCCTCTCTTAACCTGGCAGAATCATACTGCCTTGAATTCACACATGCACACTTTAAAAGTTCAAGGTCCTTGCTCAGTTGCTGCCACCCAGATGTAGGAATTATGTTCATCTTTCCCTGAGCTGTTCTAAACTTTCATGAGAAGCTCTGTTCACCCCCATGCCCATAGAGAATTTAATACTCAAGTCTTGCTGTCACAAGGTTTTAGGGACACTGAGACATCTGAACAACAGCCAAAGCTAATTTTTCTCAAAGATTCTTCTATTTTCTGAAGTTTCATAAAGCTGACTACACCTCATCCCAACTTACCTGGTTTCAGTTGCCGCTCACCCTTCTCTGGGCTCTCCATGGTAACCAACTTAAAGTTCAAGTTTCTCAAATATAAGTCAAGAACAGGCTGAGCCTGGGGAGTGCTATCAGGGTTGGGGGATGCTCCCTAATGAAGACTATTGGGGTTCAGCTCCTCTATAGTCTTCTCCCAGAGTTCCAGAAGAGATGCTAAAAGTGGTGGAATGATTAATCTGAGGGGTTGGTTCTTGAATATATCGACATACATGAAACTCTTTAGTCCATTCACTTTATTCTTCTAAGTCAGTTATGTCTCTCCACAGATTCTTTTCTGCTCTTGTTCTTTGTTCCTTTCTTGCCTGATTTTACTATGCTATTATCTCTGAGTTGTATCTTAATTCTCCCATCTAGTTTTCCCCATCTCTTTCTTTCCTGTCTTGTTCTCCCCCATCTAGCTCTTCTCCGTCTTCCATCTCATTCCTATAGTCTTCTCTTCTAATCTTCCCTTTTCTCTCTCCTCAGATGAGTTTAAAATAAATATACAATCCATAGTTCTATGGCTCTGCCACTTTCTGGTTGGGTAGGGCAAGTGTGCTTGGTAGCTAGGCAACCTGCATCACAGCTAGATGTACCTGGTAAATAAAAGCCCTTTAGTTCTGGGTTAATGGTTAAAGGGAGATCTAGAACTAAGATGGCACTTGGAAGAAAGAAGGTTAAGCTTAATTAGCACATCTGCCAGGCCTGGACAGTTGTCTCATTGTAGATTTTTATCTTTCCTCAGGAACTAACAGATAGCCTGGATACTGCAGTCTGTTCTTAGAAAGTCTGGGAAGTATCTAAGATAAGATACTTTCATCTGGAGAAGGTCCTAGCTGGATGTTGCTTATGACGATAATTACACTAAGGCCTGAAATTAGGGGTCTGGCTGTGTGACTGCATTTAGCACAGTTGGGAGATGTATATCCAAATACTTTAATTGTATAGGGGAAATTATGCCCAATGAATGATCAAACACACTGTTCTAAGAATGGAAAAGCTATAGTAGCACACGCGAAATTCATAGCAGGAAACAGCTAATATTAAAAAGCCAGTATCACCAAGACTCCTTAAGCCTTGACTTTATCCTCTGGGAATGCCCTAGGCTTCTTCCAGGTGTAGCTTTGTCATAGTCAGCTGAATTCCTACTTCATATTACTGTGTCCCACAGCAGTTCCCCTTTCTACAAGCCCCGTTGTCTTTACCACTGGTCTTCTAAGACTTGCTGGGCCACTCTTCTCTCAAACTTGCCCTTGACTTCTTCTCCCTGGCTCAGTTATCATCTGCATTTCCACCACTGATACCACTCAGGAGAATTCAACTTTGCCAAGTAGGCCAGGGGTCCTGAATGTGGTTAGTATGCCTTTTGTCTGCAGCCCACCAACAGTATGGTAGTGACCTTGCATACACTTGGTGTTTGATGAGTACGTGAATGAAAAACTGAAGTTCCAAGATAGGTCAAATAGATGAGTTAATATAAGAGTAACAGATGGCATTCTAGGGTAAAAATATCTTAAACAGCAGCCACAATCCTAATTGTGTCTCTGAAGTGTCAAAGACTGATCCTCAGTTGCTGAGAGCTGAGCATGCAGCTCACCTCCTATGGAAAAATATGTCAAAATTACCTTCTCATTTTGTATTTTACTGGATAAGTAATACACACTTATTACAGGTTAAAAAATAACACAAAGAGCCCAATCTCTAATAACATTTTCAAAATCAAATTCTAAGACTTGAATGCCAAGGGATATTTTCACATGGGATTCATTTGGCCATACGGAGTAAATAAAACTCTCAGAGTTACACAGAAAATAAGGGAAGGATTCTTGCACCGAGCTTGTTCTAAAAACATCCATCAGTAAATGAAACTTATCAATGGTAATTTTGGAGGCCCTACATAATTTTAAACACATATTTATTTACATGCTGACAGTGGATATCCAACAGTGTGAAGGCTCTTAATGCTATCAAACTGAGTACTTAAAAAGGGATAAAATGGGAAATGATGTTACATACTTTTCTACATATATGCAATACACACAACATATGAAGTATGTACACTTAATTCCTTGTGGTCATTTTCAATTTACTCTGATGCAGGACTATGTTGCTGGGAGACTTTATGCCTCCAGCATCATCTGTGGATACCATTGCTCAGTGGTCCAAGAGAAGTTATTTCCTTGGCTGCAGAGGAAATGCAAGGTCAATAAGAGTATCCACAATATGCTCTAAGAGACATTTTCTAGCCTTCTTAATTATATTTCCACTAGAGAATTCTGTAGAACCACTGAGTCCTTTAAATACTTCAAAGCTGGCATCTAAAATAGTCCATCTCATGTTTCATCAGCTGCAAATAATATAATATTTAGCATATTTGATTTCTGCTCTCTTGTCTATTTTCTACTTAAATTCTAAAAACTGGCCATTGATGCCATAGTGATTTGATGCTATCATTGACTGAAATAAAAAAAATAAAAAAATCATAGATGAGTTCTTTCTTCATAACTTTTGTAACCTTTATTTTCCCCTTCAAATTGTATTTCCATTTTATTTTATTCATAAAATTTAAGCCAAATAAAACATATAATTTTATGCCTTAAAATATTTCATTGATTGGTCTTTCCTAGCTCTGTGACAAACATGTTTGTAAATATAAATCTTTTGAAGCACAGTTCTGCCAACCTAACTACTTATTAAACATATAAGTTGGGCTGAACTATCATTTTGAGTACAAAGTTGGTCAAAATAATAGATCATAAAAAATTGATGAATCATTATTATTTAATTCAAAATGTTTCCTAATGAGATAAACAGTAGTGTCCCCCGCAACTGCTTCATGTGTTGGTGTGTGAATAGGAACAATTGCTAGAATCGATGAAATTTATTCTCACTTCCATTTTTCTCGTGACTAAAGAAACCCAAAAAGTTTCATAATAATTGCTGTCACTCAAACTTTTGTACTCCCTCCACATTGTGCATCTAAAACCTCATGGTGACTTATCATCACAGAATATTTTCAAGATCCAGCAAGTGACAAGTTCATTATGTCCACCTTAAGTTTTGAGGAAAGAAAAATAACCAGAGAACATGACTTGGAGAAAGCTTTGTTGATTACTGAGCTGGGATCATTATCTGCTTTCTCAACGCCCACAGTACCTTAAATGGCTTTTTGTTCAGAATTTGGGAGATATTTATTAATCATGGGTTATTGTACCAAAGACAGCATCCCAGTACTGATAAATTCTCCTCTTAAATAAAGTGGGAGAACTGAACTGTTGTTGGACAATCCAATTTTAGGAAATTTAAATTTTAAATTCTGTATTTTAGTTCAGATGAAACATGACAATCTTCAAATCAAGTCTGCATTTATTTTTTGGGGATCTTCAAGTTTCCCAGGCTTCTCTTCCTAAGACTCACGATGGCTACCTGAGGTCACCAATCCATGAGCCACTGGGGAGGTAAATTACTGATACATTTTGGGAATGCAGAAGCTCACTGGGGTTCTCTAGAGAGACTCTTCCTGTGGTCAGATGTGTCCTGTGGCCATGCTGATGAAGATCTCATCTCCCCACATCATCTGTAGGCAGGCCTTGCTCTTCACATTATTTCAGCCATTACTTCTCTAACAACAGGAATCACTTTCACTATTAGCGATATCTCCCTGCTATTTAGAATATTGAAATGCAATTATTCAGTAACTGAATTTGCACTTTCCTACTGAGATCATTATGAAAGGATCCAAAGAACCTATAATACCCGAGTATTTCCAGTGTATGTGGGGGAGGAGCTAGTCTGAAAAGAGACATGGGGCGGGAATTGATTCTAATGACTTATCTGGTAGATTTACCTTTGACTATCATAAACAGATCCTGGGGTGTCATTACTAGAGTTTTTATTCTTGTCCTTTACCTACCCTCACACCTCGCACCTGTTTCTATTTCATTTCGTTCTTAAGAGCAAAATAAATCGACTAGAGTTAATATACAAAAACTCTTGGTTCAATGTCCTTCTGCTTCAGGTTTTTGGTTTTTTTTTAATTCAAGAAAGGTATTTTGATACTAGGATGTTCTGCATGGAGCCTCCATTCTCAATTTTAATTAATTCTAAAACACCTGTAGGCCTCAGATCTCCTAGAGGGTGACAGCTCTCCTGCTCCCCAAAATATGTCCATTTTTTGGTCTTAAGAAAATCCCAATCCATGGCTTAAAATACTAAAGATGTATCACAGAAACTCACAAATCTCTGCACAGTTTTGATCTCTTTTCTTAATTTCCAAAGTGAATGTATATGTGCTGACCAGATAATTAAAGTTGGAAATCTTGAGGCAGATCTAAAAGGACATATATAGACAACAAAACCAAAGGTGTGTTTCCTGATAGGGTAGCTTCTTATTTCCGGAAGACAGTGTGAGGAAAAAAAGGTAGGAGGTCACAGGGGAGGGCATCTAAACAGGAGCAATAGAGGAAAAGGGAGGAACCAGGGACCCTATAAGTAAGTAAGCCAGCATCAATTTAGCGGACATCTAGTCTTAGGCTTTACCCGCAGTTTATTCACACCACAAACCTGCTACTTTCCAGTTCTCCATGGCTTGGTCTTCTGTCTTTCCTGGTTTCAGTTCTCTGCCCATGTCAGAAAGGGAACTCTACAGCCTTAAAGACAACTTCCATCACCCACATTGCAATCTCACATGTATTTCAAACGTAACATGCAAGAAACAGAATTATTTTTATTTCCTTCTCTTCATACAAAAATACTTAACTTCTTAAGAGCCTTGGCTTCCATAGTTGTCACACTATACAGAATGATTCCAATCAAAACACCATTAGTCATCTGTCTTTTATCATACCCTCAAATCCAACACATCAGCAAGTAAACATGGTGGATGACATGGAGGACCAGCGCTTCACACCATTTCACATACTCTCACCCTTCTGTCCACCAGATAAAGACTCCATAGATGTCTGTCATGGCCAGCATGTAGCTTCCCTCATCCTTGCCTTCCCTGACCTTTCAGTCCATTCTGTGGGTCATTTTAATCATAGATGCCAAGTCATGTAACCTGTTTGGAATTCTTTGTGCTTTCCTAGAGCTCTGGAGTCTCATGTAGTCCAGCCTGGTCTTGAACTTGCTATGTAGCGGAGGTGGAACTTAAACTTCTGATTCTCTTGTCCCTAGTTCCCCAGTGCTGGAATTACAGGGGTGAGTCAACATATTCAGCTAGTTTTTTTCGTTGTTCTTAAAAATAAAACCCAACATTCTTCCCAAGCTGATAGGACTCTGCATTGGTGAGTTTTAGTCTGTAATTAGAATCACCTGGAGAACTTAAAACAACAATGCAGTAGCAAAGGCAACAAAACCCAAGCCGTCATCAGTAAGTGGGTTCTCTCTCTGGCAAGTTGCATGAGGATCTCTACAGTCAGTGGAAATTGACAGTCACTGTCCTGACCTCCAACCACTGCTCTGTTTTTCACTTACTATCTCAGTCATTAAAATCAACATATACTGATTTTCTTATTTTGTCTCTTGTTGATTTTTGAGTGTGCTAAAATCTGGTGGCTGTCCAGGACCTGTGAAATAGCACTTTCCTCTTTCTGGAATGCATTTGCCCACATTTGCTGGTCACTCTTGCTATTCAGGACTCAATTCAAACATTACCTCTTCAAAGAGGATGGTGGGGAGGACATCAGGTTTGTCAATGCTCATATCTACACAGATGAAGTAAGAACCCTTACCCAGGAGCTCACTAGCCACTCAAATTCTTGCAGCCCCATTTTTCTGAGTTTATCGCCAGCAGTTGTTCTTCCTTCTCCTGGCTGTGGTGCACATCTGTCCTAACAAGCTCCAGGAGTCTCCATCAGATTATTCTCAAACAGAAACTACCTGTGATGGCCTCTGAGGGACGACATTCCTCCTGGGGTATGCCCTGACACACAGACCCTTCTAATCATCCTTCAGTTATTTTTCTAGAGAACATACTCAGTGAAAATCCAGTTCAGTTTTGGAAACTATTCCTTTAGGAATAGAGTTGACAAAGGTTTGAGAAATGAGACTGAGAAAAGGAGCTTGAACTCTGATGCCCAAACACAAATTTACTCTAAAGGAATCTCTCGTGGTCCATCATTTCCAATATCCTAATAGGACTTACATAGATAAAGGTTACTACACCTACAAATAGCTACCCTTTTCTAAAAAGATTTAATTTTACGTGTGTGTGTGTGTGTGTGTGTGTGTGTGTGTGTGTGTGTGTGCATGTGAACATAGGTCCTCTGTTGCCCTGGAGCTGGAGTTACAGGTGATTATTAGTAATCAGATATGGGTGCTGGGAATTGAACTCAGATCCGCAAGTATTCTTAACCACTGAGCCACCTCTTCTTCCCTTATAAGGATGTCCTTCTTTATGCTCTCCCTTAACTCTGTGGGTTATTAAGGCTGACACCAGGTCCCTGTATATAGCTTATGTGCTATAAAAGTGTACACAGAATGAAAGTTTTGGGAGTGAAATCCAGTCCAAGTTCCAAGCCAGGGAACTCGTCAACCCAGACATGTATTCAGCAATAGTTTTGTAAGAGCCAAAGTTAACCTGTAAGCCCCACTTGTCCAAAGATAGATAGTTTCCTGGAATGTTGGGGGCTGTGGTCCCTGGAAAAGAACAAACCACATGTTTTTGCTCCCTAAACAAGTTTGTTTGCACCAGATGTGCTTGATGGGATATGGACAGGAGGTACATAAGCAGGAAATATGTCAAGATGCATGCTTGCCTCTGACTGGACCTTACTGAAGAGATGGTGGCTGGGTGGTTATGCATTTTTAAGCCTTTGCAAATGACTTGTGGTCATTTCCTGGGAATCCAGAAGTAAACCTAGCCAGAATCCATCATCCTGTCCAGTATTTAATTAAAACTTACTTCAAATTTGGCTCAAAATTGTGGAATTGGTCTTTCTCTTGCAAGTATCAGCATTAACAATTTCCTCGGCTTCTGCTTTCCTTAGCTTGAGAAAGGATTGTGGAGAGTCCTGCAAAGGAAATACTTCCTTTACTCTCACCATAGCTGTCCAATATTATTTGAATAAAAGCCATTCTATGAGGCAACTTCAGCTACAGTAAGACATTTTGGAATCATCCTCAGCTTCACTAACTACATGAGAGAGTTTGACCACAATGACTTCCTTCTTTATCAAACTTCCATTGAATTGAATCCCTAACTTGAAGTCAAATGTTCTATCCCCAGGGGCTTAGTTACAAACACACTCATTGATTCTGTGCCTGCCCCCTCAGGCCAAGAGGACACAAGTACCCCATAGCTTTCTACAAAGGGGGAACATGTTCTGTAAGCCTTATGTCTGTTGTGTCTGGGGAAAATAATCATGCTGGAAGAAGGACACCAATGTAAACATTTTTGTCTCAATCATTGGTCATGGCCACACAACATGGCCCCTTCCTCCCCAGCTGCTTCCTATCCTGGCCCCAGACCTTCCATCAATAAATGGATTAATCTCATTTGCTGATCTCTAGGGAGAAGGCATTCATCCTGGGCTTCCTAAGGTGCTTCTGTTCCTGGTACAAAAAGCTGAAAATGTCATCGCATTTGCAAATGAACAGAAACCTCCCACTCAAAGAGCATCCACACCACCGTGGTTCACTGAAGCAGCCCACAGGAGCCTGCCTCAGGATGCCATTCCTTTCCTGTTAGAAGAATACACATATGTTCTTTTCATCTACTGATGGTGGGTAAGTCTAACTTTCTTTGCAAAGGTAACAACTTCTCCTTCCCCACCCCCCTGCCCTGACCATAAGGTGTGGTAGTATTGTGTTCCCCAAAATATTGTGCACCCTAATAAACTTATCTGGGGTCAGAGAACAGAACAGTCACTAGATACAGAGGCTAGAAAATGGTGGCACTCATGCCTTTAATCCTAGCATTCCAGAGGCAGAAATCCCTCTGGATCTCTGTGAGTTCAAGGCCACATTGGAAACAGCCAGGCATGGTGACACATGCCTTTAATCCCTAGAAGTGAGCCTTTAATCTCAGGGAGTGATGACAGAAAGCAGAAAGATATATAAGGTGTGAAGACCAGAAACTAGAAGCTTTTGGCTGGTTAAGCTTTTAGGCTTTTGAGCACAGTTCAGCTGAGACCCATTCGGGGATGAAGACACAGAGGCTTCCAGTCTGAGGAAACAGGATCAGCTGAGGAACTGGTGAGGTGAGGAAGCTGCGGCTTGTTCTGCTTCTCTGATCTTCCAGTGTTCACCCCAATACCTGGCTCAGGTTTGTTTTTATTAATAAGACTCTATAAGATTCATGCTACAATAAGGTTGCTCTCTCTTTCCTTGGAAAGAGGCAAAAAGTCCCCTTTCAAATTCCCCATTGGGCCAATCACCTTTAGCTTCTAGACATGCCTTACTTCAACTTCATTCCACACTGAAAACTTAAACTCTGTAGGTCACAGTATGTTTGGTATTCATTACCCATTGAAGTCTGAATTCTGGACCAAAATTCTAGCTTCACCAAGTCTAATTCCCATGCATGTCATTACCAAGAAGAGATGAACTAAGAGTCAGACTCTTACCATCTTCATTGTCTGCAGTGCTTGGGACTTCAACCAGATTTAATGTTTATATTCAACTCTGATGTCCTGAGCAAGGGCTCCCAAACTCAGAGAAATGAACAAGGCATCTGGGTCAGGCAGAACAGGATAGCTCTGGATTTTCAAGAACCAGCCCATAATCTCTTGAATATGAATGAACCATCATGGTGCCTAGCTTCATGCCACAGGCTAATCCAGCCTCGAAGTTCATTCTGTTGCAGAGACCTCTCTCCCAGAGTGTAGCTGACTGTTCACCAGAGATTCCAGTAGAAAAGTTTTACTTCATTGGCAAGCCTGCCCTGTGTTTGTCTCAGCAGTTTCTGAACCCAGGGAGGCCACCTATTGCATGTTTTATCTTGTGCTACATGAAGGGAACATGGAAATGAGGGGGCTGCAAACTTTCCTGGAGCCCTCAGAGTCAATAGGTAAGGAAGCTGGGTTAATTACTGTACCCTGGCTGCCAATGGTGAAATGAAAGATCATTGTTCATTAATGCTGGAATAGATGCTTTCTGATAGGTAATTATCCTGTTCAGCTGTGACACATTAATGCCACAATCATCAAAATCCACTGCATGTGCACCAAGCAAATGAAATTGCTTAGAGCATTAGTCAGCTCCAGATGCTAAAACAAAATACCACACTGGGTGGTTTAAGCATCAGAAGTAAATTTTCTCACATGCTGGCAGCTGGAGGGTCTAACAACATATCAGGTAATTTAGCTCCTGTGAGGACTTGGTCCTAAGAGATTGGCACTGTCTTTTCCTCTTGTAAGAGCACTAGTGTAAGGGTTTAGTCTGTGACATTACCTATAGCCTACCTATAGTCATATTTGGGTTAAGGGTTTCCATGTATGAATTTGGGAAGACATAGACATTGACTCATAATGCTCAGTAAATGGCAAATTACAGAAAATATGACTGTAGCTGTTGAATCCCTGGACCTCTTCTATAACTATGTCAGGGATACATCTCAAAAGCATGACCTGTACAGCTACAGACATGTGGACAGCATTGATTCACTCACCACCAGGACCACCTACACTGACTCATTGCCTGGCTATTCTAAACAAAGGAAAGATAAGTTAGATATGCTATCAACCCATGTCAACATGCTGCCATATAAAAGCTAGACAGATACACAAAACCATGAAATTACAAACATACAAATGGTTTAGGTTCAATGTAAGAGATGTGTATGGAATGTTGTGAAAATTCACAGCTATGACTATCATGTGATCTGGCCTATGGGGCTGGTGAGGATAATTCCAGGCAGATGTGGTCTTTTGGTTGAATCTAATGTGGCAGTTCGTGGAAAATCTAAATGTTGCAAATGAGGCAAGTATTTGAAAGCAAAAGGGTAGTTCTGATTCTCTCCTTAACCTGATCAAGTCATTAGCTGGATCTGGGACATGTAAATGAACGTGGAGTTGTGGGAAGCCAGTGACATTTGGCCATGAGCTATTAATGCCAATAGCACCACAGCTCAGATTTCGCAAAGCAACATCATTGTTTGTAGTTAACATTTCTCTTCTTTAATTTTTAAAGCCAAAATCCAAAAGAAAATCAATAAGATGAAATTGTGCAAGGTTTAACTCAATTCCACTTTAGAATTTAAATTGAACTTGTGCGCCCCACAGTCAATTAAAGACACTTTCTCCAAGCTCTACAGTGAAGGCATTTACAGAGATCTTCAGATGTACTTACTCACTTTGTAGAGTTTTGAAAACTGGCTCCTCAAGGAGCAAATGTCAAGAATGTTACTGCGGGTGTGTTTTTCACCTCTCAGTTACCTCTTGAGAGACTGGATGTAATTGAGTTAGAAAAGGAACAGAGAGCTAGAGCAGGGCCTCTCCCCAAAGTCAAGATAAACTCATGTAGGTTAATGCTGTGTTTAAGCCAACACAGTGAACAGAGCTGTGACTCTACGTGGGACCATGACAGTAAATACGTTGAACACATAATGCCCCAAGCTGGGTTATGCATAGGATTCTCACACACATTCTGTCAAAGTGCATTCTATCCTATCCCACTGAGCCTGTCCTTTAGTCAAGATTTGTTCACAAAATTGTACTTTGTGCTGAAAAAGATTCCACATGCTCTAGTGTTCTGTTTTTAGTTTTAATTTTGTTTATAAAGTTTTCTCATTCCTGCCTAGTCTCTGATGTTCATTATGAAATCAGCCTGAATCATCTTCAACAACGAACTTCCTCATGCCCATCAGTCAGTTCTCAGGACTGACTCTCTACAATTAGTTAGGTTTACACAACCACAATACATAAATACAACCTGCTCAGTCTGCATCATGCTCCTTGTATGGATGTTTTCAGGGCTGACCGTTGGTTAAGTGATTGCAGATGTGGTGTGCTCTTGGCTGAGGAAGACTGTTTCTCCTACCCTCAGCATTCTTCACTACAACCACTATTTGCAATGGCATCCTAGCTCCCATCAGGTAGTAGAGTCACTAGAAGACAGGCCACAGTGACTCTCCGAGGGCTGGCATATGCAGATTACTAAGAAGTGGCTGGTGCTAGCAGCTGAGGTTCCTACTTCCTCCTTACTACAAAGCAAGAAGCCAAGACCAGGGATGGAGCAGGCTTTAGACTCTAAGGACCTTCAACGTTGGATCTGAGTCAACACGGGTGCTGCCTCTTGCTGGTTCATGTGTATATTTATTAATTTACTCTCTCTTTTCAGAAAGCTTTCCTAGAGTTTATGACCCCAATATAATCATTATGATGGTTCCTGCAACTCTCTTAACACCTAGCAGTTGTAGGTCTATTTCAAGATTTCTAGCTCCACTACACACACACACACACACACACAAATCCTCTACTTCGTATAACTAAGTCTGATGACATGACTCTGGTAATTCTATCAACTTGCTACCTGTAAAAAGGTAACCAATGTTCAGAATTCTGATCTTAAATATATCAATGTATTTATTCTATAGATGCCTAGAATATCATGGGTAGGGGGAACCTGAGCTAATGATTACCAAAAATATTTGATGAATGAGAAAATAGGGTTGGCCTTCAATTCTATTTAGTGTGGTATGTTCTGTGTGGCTTTTAGCATATGTGAGGCTCTCATTCTATATTTTCCACTGATATTCTCCATGTGAAGTTTGGGGAAGCTAGATGGGACAAAATTAAAAAGGGGGATATTGGGTTTGTAGTGGATACTTTGAATGTCATTTTAGTATGTAGTATTAACTTTATAATTAATTAATTTAGTTTCATTTAAATATTGGATCTTACTATGTAGTTTAGGGTGGTCTGGAACTTATTGTATGGCTAAAGTTGGCCTTGAACTCACAGAAATCCTCCTACCTCTGCTTCCCAGTTTCTGGGACTATGGACATGCAATACTATAGCTGGTTCATGATGGAGATTTTACATCCTTTGAGGAAGTAATTTGTGTGACTGGACATTGGGGAGCTACTCTGGTAGCAGTCCAAAAACAGTTTTGCCTACTAGAGAACTATATAAATTTCCATGAGAAACATGGAAGTTTCAGTAAGAGTGGAAAGAGAAAAGAACATGGGTCTGAGAGCTTTTTTAGGGGTATACTCATCAGATCTTCATAGTACAGAATCATCCAAAAATGTTCTCAGATAATTCCCACTTTAGTTGTAAAAAAGAAAGTAGAGCTGGGAAAAGGGTCAGAGTTCAGTATACCAGCAGGAACTTTAAGTCAAGTGCATAAGTATCCAGAACTCTGAATTTGATTGTGCTATCTGAATGTATTCCCCTAGTGGCATGTGCCTCTATCATTTGTTCCAAGGGCCTTGGAGAAATGGCCTGTTTCTATTGGTAATGGCCACAGCAGGACAATCAATCTGTACCCAGGAAGTGCCTGGGATTTTGTAAAAAGCTCATGCTGCTTTCCTGATTGAAATGGGGTCAGGTTTATTTTTGGACTTCGTTGCATTTTCCAATGACTCCCTGTTCAATCCCCGCAAACCTTATATACCACTGCTGAAGAACTGAATCTACAAAATCAAGATAAAAAAGTTGTCTTTTGACCCTAAACAGAAACAGAAGTGGAATCAAACCCAGGTGTCTCACTAAACTCATAGGTCAACAAAGGACAAGCCAGGACACTGATGAATTCTAGGTTCTATGTTCTCATCAAAGATGTTCACAAGTCACAGACTAGCTCTTTCAAACACAGGGCATCGCAGGGTAAAACATGCCCCAGCATAAACTATGGCAAACTTAACTGGCATTCTACTGGCTTTGAGGGCTGATAAGGATACACGAAATGCTCCAGATCAATGCTTAGTCTGGGTACATTTCTTAGTGGCACTGACACCAATCTATACCAGACATCAGAAAGAACTATTCAAAGTCACTGGGAATGGAAAGAGGGGAAGCATTGGTAGGACCTACAGATGAGATGGCAATAATAATGTCAAGAAAATATGATGAGAGGTTAGGGAAAGGACAGAAAGCAGGCCAGTTTCATGTCAGATCAGAATATATATGCATACTACACAAGAGAGAAAAAGAATAACACAGAAAGTAACCCAGAAGTATTTGGGTGAGAATCCATTCTGACCCGTTGACCAAAGTGTCAAACAAGGAAAGCTTCCTTTATCATAGGATAATATTGCAAAGAAATGCTGGATGATCGAGGTAGGAAATAGCCAAGAAGACAGAAATTATCATGCAAATGTCCAAAACCTCTGGTTTGGGGTGTAGAACATTAGATAATTACAACATTTTTGGTTTAGCAAAGAAAAAGAAAGGTTGACAAACTACCCAGCTGTTTCTTCTACAGTACAAAATGGAAGTGTGGGAAGGTAGCCATCAGAGACTGGCTCTAGGCTGAACTCTGCTGAGGTGGCTCAGAGTAGTGCTCACAGGTGCTATTAAATGTGAAGGCAGAAGTCACAAGATACTGAACTTCTCCTAGCAAGACTGTGAATGACATCATGAGCAGACATCTAAACAGAGCTCATTAGCAGCAGCAGGAAGACACAAACTGTTCACCAAGGGCAATCCTGGAACCTCCTCCAAAGCTCTTGAGGTGTCTTAAGGTGCAGAACTGAATCACAATGATATGTTATGGATGTGGGGATGCTGCTGCTTGCTAACAACCATAAAGAGGGACCACCAGATCATGGTAACACAGAGCCTCACATTACTAACACAAGTTGGCAGTCCAGAGACTGCCATCCTAGACAGGAACTTCAAGCTATTGCCTTGAGTTTAATATTTTGGCTTTAGAGTGGATGTATACAGGACTATAGTTAGGTACCTTGATAGAGAATGTTCTTTGCTTTTTGGTTTTTTGAGGCAGGCTCTCGCTATGTAAACTGGCTGTCCTGGAACTCACTATGTATACCAAGCTGGTCTCTAACACATAGAGCTCTTTGTATCTCTGCCTCCAGAGTGCTGGGATTCAAGGTGTGCACCACCATGCCTGGCCTTTTCCTTTTTTATTAGCATATATACTTGTTAGTTGTTATTCTCAACTTGACTCAAACTAGAGTCACCTGGGTAACCTTAGTAGAACAAATGCCTATCAGATCAGTCTGTGGAACACCTATGGCATTTTTTTAATTATTGATTATCAATGTAGGGGTTCTCAGTCCACTTTGAGCCATGTCATCTCAAAAATGGGTTTGGGTTATTTAAGAAAGCTGACTGAGCATGAAAGCTGGGAGCAAGCCATTTCTACTCCAAGCTCCTGCCTTGGCTTCCCTCGATGATGGCCTGTAACCTATAATCTAAAACAAGCCTTTCCCTTCCCTTCCCAAGTTGCTCTTAGTCATAGTGTTTATCACAGCAGCTGCAACTAAATCTGAACAGCATACAGAGTAATAGGCTTCATAACAGAGTTTTCATATGTACATGTCATCACAATTTAGCCCCATTTATTCTTCATCCCGCTTTCCTTCTCTTATACCCCTTTTTCCCTCACAAGAGAGTTCTACCTCCAGTTAACATGTAGATATATCCTTACTCTCTCTTTTCCTTGCTTCTTTAAGATATTTTCCCTTCATAATCCTGTTTTTACTCTCATGTCCCCCATATATACACACACACAAATACATAAATGCATATGTATATCTGTAGTCTGCATATGAGAATAAAACATATAGCATTTGTCTGAGTTGGCCATTTCCCTTCACGTGAGGGCCTCCAGTCACACCATTTGTTGCCAACACATGCTTTTATTCTTCTCCTATGGATGAATGAAATTCCATTCTATGTCTCATATTTTCTTTAACCACTCACCTGTAGATTGATATCCAGGCTGGTTACATATCTTATCTATTTTGAATAGTGCAGCGATAAACATGTATAGGAAAGTATTATTACAATAAAGGTTATATGCTGCCATAAATACTAAGGTTAGGCCTCTGCTAAGGCCCTTTAAGGAAAATCCTTTCCTCCTAGCAAAAGAGGGAGAGATGTGGCAGGGAATGGAATCTACCTCTGAGTGGAGATGTACCATTGTTCGCTATTCCCTTAAAAGTTAATCCATCAACTTGATGTGCATTGAAGTAGCAAGAACCAGTTTCACACTTCAAAAGAATCCAACATGTGCTATGTTCTTTGAGGCAGTTATTGTGAAAGTCAGAGTTTCTTTTGATTTCATTGACCAGCAACAATTAGACATGGTTTGTCCAACTGACCAACTTAAGAAAAAATTGATTTTTTTTCCAAACTTGTTGTCAAGAGAGGGGTTCTGTAACCTGATACTTTTTTCTTTGTCCTTCTGTTTAAAATTATATCAAATCATTTTATTATAGTGTTATTTAGCATGAAAAATGTGTTGTTATACATAAACTATAATGATTTCAAAAAGTCTTAGTTCAGTTGGGTCAGCAATTGCCTGGTGTCAGGAAGGCTGGCTCACCTTAAACTTTGCTAAAAGGATAGGAGAAACTATTATCCCTTTAAAGACATAATGTACTTCTCCTCAGAACACCCACTCCTACTACAGTTCCAAGGGGCCACCATGGAGCTCTGTTCGATTTGCCTTTCTGAGTCCTCAGCCAGAAAGGTGTAACTTTTCCCTTTTCTACCTCTTTCTTTCAGACACCCAAGAATGCCTAAGCTGGGCATCTTTCCCAGCACTTTGGGCTTTGTCACTGTTTCCCTAATAGGGTCTCTCTATCTCTTTTCCATTTTCCTCCTCTGGGCAGCTGCTGAGACGTCCTGCCATGGGCTTTATTCTTTCAAATGATGGTGGAATTGTCTTTAAGCTTTCTTTTGTGGCCATCCTTAAATTCATTTATTAATGAGGCTAAAGACCCTGAAAGGGACATCAGTTGCCCCAGTAACATGTGGCACCCAAAGTAGGGATACGCAATAATTCTAGTAATATCTCTATGCTGTGCTGACTTACAGCTCTTCAGGTGTATACCCAGAAGTAATAGAGTCAGGTCATATGGTAATTCTATGTTTAGATTTTTGAGGAAATTCTCTATTGATTTCCATGCTGGTTATATTAGTTGATATTCTTATCAGTAGGATAATGGCTTCTCCTTCCCCCACAGCCTCACCAACCTATGTTGTCATTGATTTTCTTAATGATAGTCATGCTGATGGTGTGAAATAGAATATCAGTGTAGACTGGATGTGCATTTTTACTGATAGCTAAGGATGTTGAATACTTTTTCAAATGTTTACTGGCCACTTGTATTTCTTATTTTTAGAACTAGCTATTGAATTCAGGTATTGAATGGATGATTCGATTATTATGATGTTAAATCTTAAGAACATTTCAAGACAGGCAGAAACTACAGACTCTGAACACTGAACTGGAACTGTGAAAAATAAAGAACTATAAACATATGAGGGAGAAAGACAATTTCAATCACAACAGCACAGGAAAGAATCAAATGACAAGTGGAATAGATGAAAAATATGAGAGCTCAAATCATGTCTGACACAATAAATTGATGAACTAATGATTCTACTAAGGAAAGAGAAAATGGCCAAACAGTAATACAGACAACTAGAAAAGCAAGCTACAAAGTTACAAGAATAATAAGCCACTCTTGATAATGACCTTAAATGCAGATGGACTCAACTCACCACTATAGAGATGTAGACTAGCTGGCTGGATTTAAAAACATGACATAGTGCTTATTATCTTCAAGAAATGAATTCCACTGGCAAAGGAACCCATAGGCTGAAAACCAAAGGGGGGAAAATCAACATATCGAGCAAGAAGGCGCTTAAAAGAAGCTGGCATAGCTGGTGGTGGTGCACACCTTTAATCCCAGCACTCGGGAGGCAGAGCCAGGTAGAGCTCTGTGAGTTCGAGGCCAGCCTGGTCTACAGAGCAAGATCCAGGACAGACACCAAAACTACACAGAGAAACCCTGTCTTGGGAGGAGGAGGAGGAGGAGGAGGAGGAGGAGGAGGAGGAGAAGAAGAAGAAGAAGAAGAAGAAGAAGAAGAAGAAGAAGAAGAAGAAACAGCTGGCACAACTATTCTGATAGCTAGTAAAGTAGAATTCAACCCAAAAATTAGTCAGGAGGGATAAAGGAGTCCACTAGATATTAATAAAAGGAAAAATTCACCAACAAGATACCTTAGCTATATATATATGTCTATGTTGGTGCATTTTCTAAGTTATATATTCTATCTGAATAAGAGAACAGCTGTCAGCTGTCTGGGAATTTCTTCTTAGTAAAAATTTAAAGTATGAGAAACATTCTACCAGGTTTAAGTGCTGTGGATATCACTCTGTATAAATAAAGTGCTGATTGGCCAGTAGCCAGGCAGGAAGGATAGGGTAGGCGGGACAAGGAAGAAAAGGAGGCTGGGAATAGGAAGGCTGGGGACAGACACTGCCAGCTGCTGCCATGAGAAGCAACATGTAAAGACACTGGTAAGCCACAAGCCATGTGGCAAAGTATAGACTAACAGAAATGGGTTCATTTAAGATAGAAAAAGTAGATAACAAGAAGCCTGCCACAGCCATACAGTTTGTAAACAATATAAGTTTCTGTGTATTTACTTGGTTGGGTCTGAGCGTCTATGGGCCTGGCGGGTGAGAGAGATTTGTCCTGACTGTGGGCCAGGCAGGAAAACTCCATCTACAACTAAGAAACCTAGTTAGGCACCTAGTCTGTGCCAGCCACTATTCGTGGCATGGGAGACACATAGGTAGATAACGCTCTGTCCTCTTGAAGCGAGTACACAGATGATAAGAACACACTGACTGGCACTGTGGATTACAGTGCTGTTTCTAGTTAGAGGAAGTGAGACAGAGCCTCAGCACTGAACAAGAAAATGTTAGTTAAGCATGCCTTTTGAGTTGCTGAGCCATTATGTAATGATGACGACGATGGCTCTGAAGAGACCAGACAGCATAAATAAGAATCTGTTCCTGAAGAGGCAGCATAGGTTTCTGACAGAACATTTGCCCAGTATGCACAACACTCTGGATTCAATCAGCAGCCAGCACCTTCAAAACTAAAGCAATTAAAATTCTAATTCAGGTGTGACTTTTCCTCTAAGCATTTGAGTTTATAAGATCTGACTCTTGAACTAATAAATCTGAATTCTTTTACTTTACTTCTTATCCTCTCTATGTCTCATGCTGCCTAGATCAGTGGTTGTCAACGTGTGGGTTATGATCCCTTTGGACATCGAATGACCTTTTCACAAGGGTTTCCTAAGACCATCGGAAAACATACATATTTACATTATAATTCATAACAGCAGCAAAATTACAGTTATGAAATAGCAATGAAAATAATTTTATGATTGGAGTGATGTTACCATAACGTGAGGAATGGTATTAAAGGGTCATAGCATTAGGAATGCTAAGGATCACTGACCTAGCATAAGTCTCTGCCCCTGATTCTAATACACTGAACAGCCTATCTGATCCTAGAAGTGGTGATTGAAGTCCCCTGCCAGGACTAAAGATTTGTGACTCTTGAATTTCTGTCAGCAAAGCTGTCCCGAGACTATATCACTTCTCCACCTACTCATATTCAGTTTTATCATTAGCAGAATTTCTACTTTATAAAACTCGTTTAGCTGCTATCAACAGAACCCAAATGTAAAGGGAGTATTGGAGGAGAGATTTTAATGACAATGGACAGACACATATCATAAAAAATACAAGTTGTAAATGTTCATGGAATGTGTGATTTGAAAAGTGATCATGAACATAGTCATATCTATCTTAAGGATTATTTCAGCCTTGTGAATAAATGTTTAGCATCCCACTCTGTTTATCTGAACCCCAGAGGCTAGCAGCATAGTCAATCAAGACCAGAAATAAATGAATATAATAGGAACTGTTCACTACTATCTGTGTGCAGGGTCTTCCACAGTGTGACCTTTAAATCATCTCATGAAAAAAGATGATGTGCCAGGTGTTGATGGTGCATACCTTAAATCCCAGCACTCGGGAGGTGGAAGCAAGCAGATCTCTATGAGTTTGAAGCCAACCTGGTATACATAGTGAGTTCCAGGATAGCCAGTGTTACATAGCAAGGCCCTGCCTCAAAAAACCAAAAAGAAAAGAACATTCTCCAACAAAGTACTTAACTATAGCCCTGTATGATCAAGGCCAAACTAACCTGATGAGGTTTAAGAAGCATATGGTTTAGTCACCCCACCTACTCCCCTAGTCATGTGCCAGGCTTTACCTGCAATTGAGCATCAACACATGATAAATTCCACATGAGACCAGAAGAACAGCCAACCTAAGCACAAAATGAACTGCAGACCCACAAAACAGTAAATACATAAACAGCTGTTTAGGCCAATATATGTTTTGGGTGATGTGCTATTGAAGGAATATATCTAGAATGGATTCCAAATGAGCATAATCCTGAGTACTTTCCACATTCATCTGCCTTGAAGATAATCTAGAATTCTTGTTACCCATTCTGTGAATTGTCTATCATCATGCCCATATGAATGGGATGAATCATGAGGTACCTGCCAGAAAACTGAGAAATCTGCAGTCTAGAAAGTCCACAGCTTGCTTTTCTTGGTGCCCTGAGGAAAGACATCATTGTGGATAACTAATTTGAAGGAAAATATTGTGGAGACACATGTAGTAATATGTATGTGTGAAAGAAAATGCCCTGGCAAGATAAAGAGAAAGACAGGTGTAGAATCAGCATCAGCAAAACTAGGAGCAGAGACTCCAACCAATTTTACACCTTCTAATTCAAGGTTGATTCTGTCCATGGACCAATATGCTGTTCCAATTTTCCATGTCTTCTCTTCTAAAAGTATCACTCTGAATATGATGGTATAAGAACCATCATTTAACTGGGGCTGTATCTCAGTAGGAAAGTGTCTGGCTTGTATGTGCAAGGCCATGGCTCCAATCTTTACCATTGGAAAGAGAACTATCAGTCAGTGCAGTGCAGTTCTGGGCATGGGGGAGATTCAGTTAGATGATTCTCACTTGGACCTCTCCTGAAGTTGTAGCCAGGAGGCAGTAAACGTCATGTTAAAGCCTTCCTCACTCCTGTGTCTGGTGTTTATTGCTGGCTAGCAGCCAGAACACCTAACACTGGCTGTCTTCACATGGCCCAGGACTTGCCACTGTGTTGTAACTTGGAATCAGGAGCACATGTTCTAAGAGCTAGACTGTAAGTGCTGTTCTTTCTCTGTTTCAGAAGTCCTGCACTGCACTGAGTGAGGCAGTCTCACAAAGTCATGGCCAGATGCAAGAAAAGAGGACTCCAGCATTCACATGAGCCAATGCTGAAAGGTCATGCTTTTAGAAGAACACATGGAGCAGAAGACATTATCACAGCCTGCTAAGTAAAATCTGACAGATTCACATATAAATCATAGGAAGACATAAAACTGAGAGTAATTTCACTTTTATGGACTTGCATCTGGAATCATGCTAACTGGTGACTTAAGCATTGAGTATTCTGTGGTGATAACCAAGCAGGTCTCAAATATAATTAGATACTTGAAATTTCATCTGGGTCTCCTAAAAGCATCTTGGAACTTAATGAGAACCTTTCTGTTGGCCTGATGCCACCCTTCCACATACAACTAAATGACATTTAATTTAGAGTATGAACTTCACCTTGAGATATTAATCAGAACACAGTAATTTTATAGTTGTAAGCCTGGGGCATGAAAACACAGTCAACTTAATCAGCTGATATTAAGACCCAGGTGTAGGGAAAAAATTAAATCTTATAGGCAGACAAGAAGTCATAAAACCACAGTCCTTTTTGGTGATTTTCCTGCTCTGGTGTCTAGCAAATAGTCTGAGCCATGCCCTTTCCCTCTGAAGTAGGATCTGGTAGGGGAGAAAGAATGGCAAATGAGTCTTCATGAGTTTGTCTCTCAAACCATAACATCTATTCAGGGACATGGACTGGGAAGGAGAAAATTTACATTTCTCAATCATTACATACAAAGCAGAGGCTGTGGGGGTGGAGTGTAGAGGTCTTCTTGCTCACACTAGAGGTTTTCTAAGATTATAAAGGATGAGATAAGAGAGAGAGAGAGAGAGAGAGAGAGAGAGAGAGAGAGAGAGAGAGAAAGAAAGAAAGAAGAAAGAAAGAAAGAAAGAAAGAAAGAAAGAAAGAAGAAAGAAAGAAAGAAAAGCGACTATACCACCAAAGAGATAAACTGCATTCCTGATGGATTCAGAGGCCTAAAAGAATTCAGAGGTCATGAATTGGTGTACATGCTACCAGTGCCTTGGGAGGCTGAGGGCACAGGACATCTCTAGGGGCCAGATAGCTCTGGTGAGTGTAGGTAGGGGAAGGTAGACACATTGAGCAAGTTTTGCTGTCCCAAGGAAACACTGAAGCCTTGTAAAGCCCTGAATTCTGTGAACATGCTGTTCAAGGCAAAGGGTGTTTTGTATAGTTACAAGCCACTGATTTTGTGATAATTTGATATAATAGCAATATAAAATGAATATGACCTCTCCCCTTATCTACAAAATTTCAATAAATACTTAGAGACAAGCGAGCTATCAGGAGATAAAGGGTCAAACCACAACTGTGTTGTCACAGAAATTGAATAAGATTGAAATGAAAAATATACCAGGGTTAATGAAAACCCAACAGAACATGTGCTAATAAGAAATTGAAAGTGGACAAATGCCTGGCAGTGTTTACTTGAGCAAGTGAGAACAGATCGTAATCATCCAGCAGATATTATAGAAATTTGTGAACTCTAACACAGAAATGCAATAAACAGCTTCAACTGGACTGTGCTATGAAGTCATCAAGTGAGCAGCTGAGCTTTGGCCAGGTAGTATTTTAGACTCTATTCACGTGCCTCAAAAATCTTTCATCTCTCTCTCACATACACACATACACATGTATACACACACACACACACACACACACACACACACACACACAAACACACACTTATACATGGCAAAAGAGTCAAAGAAGAGAAGAATGAAGAAACAGAGAAGCAAAGGGAGATCAGGAGGAAGAAACAAAAGGCAGCAGAAAGAAGAGAGGGAGAAGAAAGAGATGAAGATCAATGTACAAGGATGTCAAGGGTAGGAAGTGAAATTATAAAATTCCTGGGTCAGGAGGAAGTGGGAGCAGAGGAAAGATGAGCTTCTCAAAATCAGTCTTGGCCATGATGCTTTGGATAGGATGCTGCAAAGCACAGGCAGTGCCAGCAAAAGTAAACAAATGGAGACCACATAAAACCCAAATTCCAGGAACTTTAAAAATGTGTATCCACCGTGGGAGAAAATGTTTGTAGGACACACACACACACACACACACACACACACACACACACACACACGTTAATAATCCAAATATACAAGTAACAACTCATATAACTCAATGGCAAAACAAACACAAGAATGAAATCTGATTAAAATATGGGCAAAAGACATTTCTCCAAAGAATATATAAAAATGACCAAAAGTTCTGTGAACATAGGCTCACCAAATCATTAGGAAAATACACATCAAAGTCAAAATGAGTAGGCTGGAGAGATGGCTTGGCCATTAACAGCTCCTGTTGCTCTTGCAGAGGATCTGTATGTGGTAGCCCATAACAGCCTGTAACACCAGCTCTAAGGGATCTGATGCTCTCTTCTGGTCTCTATAGACATTGCAGCTCATGTGCACAAACCCATAGATAGATACACAAACTTAATCAAAAAGAAAAATAAGTCTTTAAGAAATGCTGAGATAATGCTTATGAGGATGGATGTTAGCAAAAGAAAACAAACAAACAAAACAAACCCCCAGAAGATAACAAGGTGAAGAGGAAAGGGAACTATATTTACAGTTGGTGGGAATGTAACTCGGTTATGGAAAAACTATGGAGTTTTCACAAAATAATTTTTAAAATTGGATCTCCTCTTTGATTCAGTAAGTTACCTTCTGCAAAAGAGTTGAAACTAGGACCTGCCAGGAAAATCAGTATCTCTGAATTTAGTGCAGGTTTATTCATAATAAATAGCTAAGGTGTGGGGACAATATAAACATATAGTCATCAATGAGTGGATTAAGAAAATGTCTAACTACAAAGAGTGGACTATCATTCAGTTTCATAAAAGAAGGAAATCTTGCCATTTATGACTGCAGTAGATGAGGATGTTGAACATTGTAATCACTGAAATAATCTAGACCCAGAAAGACAAATATTGTATGATTGCACACACAGAATCCAGAATGTAGTTCCCAAGGGGAAATAAAGGAAAGAAGAAGATACTGGTGGCTGGGGTTAGGAGGAGGAGCTAACAGAGAGGTGATAGATAATTAGTAAAGGTATACAATTGCAGTTACAACAAAACATCATTTATAGATATCTACTAGACAGACAGCATAGGGCCAATAGCTAACAATGCCATATTGTCAATTACAGTTTGCTTCAAAGGCAGATTGTATGTTCACTGTTCTTACCACATACACATAATTTAGTAGTAATAGTAAAAGTGAATAAAAGAAACTTTGGGAGCAGTGGATATACAAATGATCTTGAGACTGGTGGTTTCTTTGGTTATATGGTTTTACCTTAATTTATCAAGTGATATACATTGAAAATATGCATATGTATGTGTGTGTTTCTGATTTTTCAAGAAGTATATGTGGTGGGATACCTTGCTCAGCCTTGATACAATGGGGAGGGGCCAGGCTCTCCTTCAATTTAGTGTGCTAGACCTTGTTGACTACCATCGGAGGCCTTACCCACTCTGAGGAGTGGATGGGGGTAGAGTGGGAGGGAGGTGAGGAGGCGGGAGAAAGGGAGGGAGGGGGAACTGGGGTCAGTATGTAAAATGAAAAAAAATTAATAAATAAATATATTTAAAATTTTAAAAAAGAAGTATATGTATACATATATATTCTAATTCCTAGAAATAATCTAAATAAATATATTGGGTTAGAACACTGGGACATAGAAAGAGAAATAAAAGACAGCCCATGGCTTCATACCCAGAAAGAACATATCCCAAAACAAGCTCAACTTTCTACTATATTCAAAGCTCCCTGTTATAGGGTCTGCCTTTCCATGTTTTCCTTCTTTCCCAATCCTGACTCTCATCCTTTCTGTGAGAATGCTATTCAGATTAATCCTGATATAAAAGTTCTTATGCCCCTGAGTGTCCCAGAGGGAGGTTCTTATGTAGCTTTTCTCTGTCTTCTGGACACTGAGTAGGTTGTTATGTAGATTTTTCTCAAGCTAACAATTATTGTAGTGAATTTCACAATGTACACATCATTCAAGAACACACCTATTTCTTCAGAAGAAACAATATCCTGTCAGTTCCTGGCTAAAACCTTTAAATGTTAAGTGCATCATCGTCTCATTTAACCTCATCTTTATGTGATAGCTATGAACAGCTCCATCAAAAGGCTGAGTCTCATCTTTCCCAAGGTTACGATGCTATTGACTGACCAAGGGAGGAACATGACTTTTCAGAAAGACAGTGTCGAAGGGTACTGCTCACTATTCAAGTATGGAGGAGTGAGCTGCCCATAAAGGATGCTTGGAAATCAATTGCACTCACTGGGAATTTCAGCTCACTGCCTGCCTGGGTGTCTTCAGGTCAATAAAGAACAAATTAAAAACTTTTATCCCTGGGCCATAACTTAGAGTCTAAATAACCCAGGACTGCAATTAGGATCTGGTGTTTGTGGTCCCCAAGGGGAAATAAAGGAGATGAAAGTTACGATAGCCAAACTGAAGGGGAAACATGGAGCCTGGGAAGTTCAGTTCTCCTCTATGGAATCTAGAGTTAGAGATATGTAGATGGAAGCATAGCGAAGACATTTAACTTCCAGAGAGGAGGGCAAGAGCAAAGCAAATGCTAGAGAAGGGGGAAGTCAAAGGTAAACATTCAGTACGTATTTATTTGATGCAAAGTAAGGTGAATATCCCATCAAGGCAGAGACCCAGGCTCAAGGGCAAAACCAAAACTACAGAAGCCTGCTGTTTTGTTGATTAGCCCAAAGCACACTTTCTACATCTTCAAATAAAAACAAAAGAATTCAGGCTTCTCTGAGCTCTGCCTGGGGACCCACAGTCCTGAAAATAAATATCAGATATCATGTGGGACTGTGGATGCCTGAAAGCAAGCACCATCTTTTATTCATTCTGTCTCACAACACATCTTGGTTGTGAGGACTTGCTCAGGCCTAAGTTCCACCAGCAGCATCAGTGGCAGAACAACACACCATTCTCACCCCACAATGCACAGGCCAGTGGAAACAGACGAGAATGCTCAAGAGCTCAAGAAGGTTCTAGCTTCGAAGGTGGCTCAGGGTTGCAGGACAGACTGATCCAGAAGCTGGATTTAAAGTTCTATGTATACCTTTCCTATTAAGGTATAGGTATTGTAGTATCCTCACTGAGGACAAAGTATGCTATTTTATAATAACAAACAGAGTTCCATTCTCAGCTTTTAAAATGCTCTGTTTACAGGGGCAGCATAATTTGGGCAGGGCCTTTTCTGTGCACTATTACACAGGATTCAGACATACACAGAAGCCACTACCTTAAACATTAGTAGTTGCTTTTCCAGAGAAGAAAACTACACCCTAGAATCTTTCACTGGTTGGAAAGTGACCCATTAGTCATAGTTCACTTGCTGGAATGAGTCACAACGGAAGCCCTATTAATTATAAAGGTCTGGGGAATGCCATGCTACTCAGTGTCCAGAAGACAGAACTGGAAATGATTAACAAACACCATTCATGACTACTATAGAAGTCCACCTTTTTGTATCGCTTGTCTTTAATTGAGGCACAAAATAGAGAGATGAGATTCAGGCAATGCCTTCAGATGCCATCTCAGAAATTCTATCTGTGGGAGCACAGGGCATCAACAATCAAGAGGAGGTCTAAGGAACAGCAACACAATTTTAGGAAACTGGTGGGTCTGGCAGATAAAGGAAGATTAGAAGTATTAAATATGCATAGTTTGTCTGAGCAAACCCAGTAGGGAGCCACAGTGGGTAGTGGAGGTGGACATACTTGCAATCTAAAAATATCCAAGAGATAGAAAGATCAGAAGGAAGAATTACTTAGCATAAAAATCAGAAAGTATCACAGGCAGTCCAGAAAGAGCTATGGAGAAGGAGGCCGTGGGATCCTGAAACTGGGCAGACTGACAGCATGTGGACAAAGAGAAAGACAGAAAAGCATTCTGGGGTACTTTATACTTGAGAATGTGGAGAGGGAAATCCAGGGACTAGAAACCCACATAGAAGTTGACAGAGAGACATTCAGGTACAGAGATGACAAGCCTCTGGAATAAATTTTTATTTTTATGTTCTGAAAGTTATTAACATGAGATGTGACTTATCATTTTTTTCCTAGCATGTTTTCCAAATAATTTTTTCCCCTTTAATATGAAAAGCTGTGTGTTTTCAGAATTAACAGATTCCAATTCCTGTCCCAATATAGGAGTGAAACAAGGGTCACTCACTGCAGAGCGAGATGCTATCAGGCTTTGATGGACTTAGGGCTCAGGCCCTTCCTTGTACAAGACAGCCCTATAAAGCCTACATGTGGAACTCAAGATCCTATGGTAGAGGAGTAGAATCCAAGTCATACCCAAGTCACAACCCTGGCCTCAGAAGCCATCTTAAACTTTCAGGCAAGTTAGTCATTGATAACCACCTATATCTGGCTCCATGTGCCCTAACTTTAAGGGGTTCTTGTCTCACAGGTATCTTTCTCTTAAAGAAAGAGCAAAGACTTGCCGTCATCCTCTCCTGAAGAGTCGATCCAAATGCATGTGTCAATTACCAAGACACACAACTCTCTCTAGGAAAGCTGTCTTTTCCAGAAGCTTTATAAATAGTATAAAACCCAACAAAAATGTAAAACAGCACGAAGGTTTCTCTGGCCACTGCCCCACCTCCATCCTATAAGAGTGTTGGGTTCTAAAATGGGCCCCTTGGCCATTGTCCACATTCATCCCTTTAAGGTTAACCCACTTTATTCCATAACAAAGAGACCATCCTGGTGACAGCTTATGCCATCAGTGATAGTAAACTGAAGGAGGAGGAGTGGAAGAGCTATGAGAGAGCAGAACTGTTTTGAGCCAGGGCACAATGGGAAGACTGAGCTTACATCGTTTCTCAAGCATGCCACAAGGAGGTGTGCAAGTAACAGAGCCCAGAGTCAGAGACATCAACAGCTAAGGAAATGGTGGCATGTACATACTAGTCTTGGCCCAAGATCCAAAACAATGGAGCCCAAAGACCAGCAAAGAAGGAATACATTAAAAGGGGCAAGCCAGAAGAACCCAGAGGTTTTGGGAAAGAAACCAGGAGGCTTGGAAGCTAGGAAATGGTTTTGCTGATATTTACAGTAGAAGTCAGTAGAGAGAAGCACTCATTTTGATCCGCAAGGGATGCAGAAAAATCCTTTCTCAAATAAAGAGCATTTTCCCACCACCTCTAAGTTAAAAGGGTATAAATAAAACAAACACAGCCTACCGATATCTGAAATGTTGCCAGCTTCTGTTTTGTAAGAATCCCGGCTCTTTTCAGCTAGGGACTACCTCCTGGTCTTAAACTGCATCGTGTCACTTTATACAGTTTCAACCACTCAGGTTGCTTAAGTGTCTGAGCCACAGCTCCCTTTTCAAATGAACGGCCCAGATTCAATTTTTAAAAAGTAGTCATCTGCTAAGAGGCTCAAAAAGCATACATTTCTCCATGTCATGCTGTCCTTGTCAAGAAAGAGTTGCTTTTCAGCAAAACATGAAATTGCTTTATTAGTTGAGTGTATAAAAACACTCTGGGATTTATGTTCTTTCCCCCCAACACATGCTTGGGTGACTCCCATTAGTAACAGCAGGGATTGTAACAGCCCACACAGGAAGAAAATAGCAGCTTCACAGGGTGAGTCTACAATAGGGAGCAGAAAAACCCAGTGGAATCATCTTGCTGTCAGAGGACTGCTCACCCATGCCTCAGTTTCTGTATTTGGCTATTGGGTGTGAAGTTTTGTGCTCTTCTGTGGACAGGGTATAGTGTAAAGACTAGTTAAGGACTGACACTAAGAGCTTCCCATGCATTTTACACACACACACACACACACACACACACACACACACACACACACACACACACATACACACACACTATTCCATAGACCAGCAGTATTGCTTAGAGTTGGGAGGTTGTTGGTAATTCCTAACCTAAGGAGGGGGTTTCTGTCCCTAACTAGTTGAATTAGAATCTGTGTTTTCATAAGACCCCCGTCTTCTACACTAATGAATAAGAAAAGAAGCACAATGCCAACCAAGTTTACTTAAAGCCTAATGGGGTCTGAGGAGATGGTTCAGTGTGGAAAAGTGCTTGCTCTCTAAACCTGAGGACCTGTGTTCAAATCTGCAGTACCTATGGAAAAAGCCAGGCATGGCTACATGTCCCTGGAACCCCAGCAGTAGGGTTTGGAGACAAAACTTGTTGGCCATGCAGCTTAGTCAAAAGAGCATGTTTCTGGTTCAGTGAAAGACCCTGTGTCAAGGTAATAAGGCAGAGAATAGATAGAGGTGGACACTGACATCCTCCTCTGACCACTGCATGTTTGTTGGGGGTAGAGTGAGCATACACACCTGAACACCTAGGTGTAGGCAATCCCCGCCCCATCCTACACAGACATCTAATGTAATCTTTGGATCAACTCTACATATAGTTAACATTATTCCAATTTATTGATTCAGATGTTGAGGCTTAGTTCTGACATCACTTACCAGGACTCACTCTCAGAAGCATTTGACCCTATAAATTAGATGGTATTTCTAGTAATACCTTAAACCTAATGACACATGTGAGCACAGGGCAAGACTGAGGGAAGACATAAGGGGCATAACTGTATGTACTTAATATACTTTCACTGTTCAAAGTAACAAAAGAATCACCATCAGATGGGCGGGCATGTGTGATAAAAGACAATGTGGTTACACACATGTAGATCTAGGAGCAATAATGAAATGAGAGAAGCTTGATAAATGTCTTCTGAAGGCCACACTCCCTTCCCCCCATGCCTCATACAGTAAAAGTACTCTTTCTTTCTCTCTCCCCTTAAAATCAAATCCTGCCCGGCATGAATATGTATAATTAGATGTTCCCTAGGAGTGAGAAGTAGTAATTAATTCAGTGTTAAACATCACAATCTATTACTTGAACTCCATGGCAACCGTGGTTGCCAATAGAGAGAAAACAAAATTTCGGGGCCTATTTTAAAATAATTACATTGAAATTTTTGAAAATGTGTAAAAGCTGACGCTTTCTATTTTTAGGTTAAAACAATAGGCAATGCCTCCAGGAGTAGAGACGGACACTCAGGAATGAAAGAAAAAGGAATGAAAATCTCATCTGAACTAACAGAAATGGCAATATGAACCATGTGACTCTGACCTGGTCCAAAGCACAGAGCCCAGCTGCTCGCTCTGAGTGAGGTCATTGCTCAAGCCAGAAGGAGATGTATTAATAATTTCCCAAGAGACTGAATCTTTGTAGTCAATCTGAAATAGAGTTTAATGCCAGATCTGTCACTTAATGTTTCACTTAGGCAATGCTCTTATCCCTATGAACCTCAATTCCCTTACCTGTTTAAAAAAAATGGGGGAGGGGGGCAGGTGACTTGCAATGTTCTTAAGAGTGTCAAATGTAGGATGCCAAATCTAGTGTGGTTAGTTGTGTACCTCTGAAAACACATTTTGAGTTAAGAGTCAGGATACCCTGAAAGACAACAGTTTAAAAAGTGAACAGAAAGAGGGAAGAAAGACAGGGCAGAAGAGGTTGTTCACGACAAAGTCCCCTCCACAGCCTGGGAGGGTCTCTTGGGAATCTCTGGAGCTAAATGTGGCAAGATAGAGCTGACCAAGTGTGGAACAAAATGCTAAGAATGTTTCCCACACCACAATCAGCCACTCAGTAGGTGTAGCCTCTCCATGGAGGACAGAACCTTGGGTGAAGGGACCTGCAGTGGAGGCAATCTTTAAAAGGGCTGCCAGCTGCCAGATTTCTCTGAAGCTGGTCCCCAAGTCCTTGGAAGGTGAGGTGGAGGAGGGCCTGAATGCTGAATGTCTATATCCATTTTATACTATGTGGATAGTGTTTGCTTTTGTTCCTTAGAATATGTAATCATTACAAACATTTCCAACTAATAGAGATTCTAGTGTCTAGAAAGAGCCAATTATGATGAGAAGCGTAGCAATTTCTATTCTCTAAAAGAGCACTGAGAGCTAGGGAGATGGTGCAGTCAGTAAAGCATTTGCCTTGCCAGTATGAGGACCTGAGTTCAGTCCTTAGACATGCACTGTAATCCTAGACCTGGGGACATGGAGACAGGCAGAGCCCTGGGACTCACTGGACAGCCAGCCTAGCCTACGTGGCACGCTCCAACTTGTCACCTCATGCCTCTGTGTCTCATCAACTCAGTCCACCAACAATCAAACACCAGTGCTCTCACGGGAACTGCTCCCTTCCCTTCCTTCTGCTGACAAAGGTGACTCAGTTTACCTTTAGGCTGCAATGTTCTCAGTTGCAAGTGTAATCAAATTGTCTTATCTCTACCCCAACAGAGAATTGTAAATGGAGGAGGTCAGATTATAGGACCTCCAGAGTCCATTTCTTCCCCAGAATCCCTTTACCAACATCTGACATATTAACTGATGGGGATTTTGTATTTGAGACAAGCTTAGAGTAAAAGTCTAGAACACTTAGGGATTTTTGGTTGCAAGCAACAGGACCTGGCTTTAGTTAATTACACAAAAGGGAATTTGTTGAACAATGCTATGCTGTAATTGAGGAAGGCCACAGAAGCCCAGTGACTGGATTTGGAAAATAGCAAGACCACCTGGCCCTAAAACAGTTATTCTCAACCTATGGGTCACTGGCCCTTTCACAGTGGGCACTGAGGTATTTTTTATACTACAATTCACAGCACTAACAAAATTACAGTTAAGAAGTAGAATGAAAATAATTATATGGTTGGGGGGAAGGTGTCACCATAACATGAGGAACTGCATTAAATGTATTAATTGGGAAGGTTGAGAACCAGTGCCCTAGAGGAACAGCAAGCAAAAAGCCAGTGATCCTCTTACTGGGAGAAGCTTAGGTTGATGTCGTCTGTTTTGTTGATGCATCCTGAGCAATAAGTAACTCTCAAATGTGCCTTGTTCACCTTGTCCCCTTCAAACAGATGGTCTAGAGGGAAACATGGGGGTTCCCCATGGCTGAAGATAAAGAGCAGGATCTTTTGGTTTCTACTGTAGACAGAGACACATGAGTGTTTTCTCCCATGAAGACTATCTAACCTGTAGTTTGCCCAATTCTCTCGGGATGCTATTTATCAGACCTCTGTGCTACCCCTGAGGCCATGTGCTTCCCACCTACATCTGATAGACTCCTTTGGGAAATAAGAGGTGTCAAACTCTCACCACTAATCATGGCACAGTCTGAACTGCTATTTCCAGAGAGGAAATAGTAGTAGATAAAAATCCAATATAATTAGAAAATTGGCATTTTACACATATTCCTAGTAGCCTGGGGGAAGAAAATTAATCCTCAACTTCAGTCAATTTGAAGAATCTTAATTTAAAACAAAGAGTTAAAAAGTCAGCAGGTCCATGCCTGGGCCAGTTAATGTAGAATGATACTCTTTTCAAGTTCTAAAGTAAATTCCTTAGATTTTTAACTACTAGTCAGGCTATAACAAAGGTATGGGGGTACATTTTCATACTATTTGTGCCTGAACACCATTGTACAATTTGGAATTTGGTTCTTTGCAAGCCTTTCAAAGAGGGTTTTTTGTATGTCCTCCTAGGCTTGTTGCCCTGGTCCTTAGAAAGCCCAGAGGGATGGCTGTGATAGATCGCTTTCTAAAGTGATGATCTGAAAGGGCTTAGAAAATTATCATTTTCCTTTTTTATCCCTAAAAGTAGACCCCTATCAAAATATCCATGTGACTCAGAATTCATTGATTTAATAAGGAGGAAAGACCTTGCTTCTAAATTTACTGTTATCAAAAACAACTGCTTTGTCTTTTTGGTGAGTTGGCTGACTTTGGGCCTCCACACAGTGAACAGAATGCCTCACCTAACACAATTTCACAGTGTTAGCGGGAATTTAGGCTGCAGAGATATAAGAGAGATCAAAGCCTTACACCCAAAGTCCTAGAAAAATCCATCTGCCTGAGATCATTTTGAAAACATCTCTGTTTCAAATTGTTAATATTATATTTTCATCTATTCAAGGATTTCCAAAATAATTACCCTATTTCTACACATCACAAGTTTTCTTATTTAGGAAAAAGAGGAAGAAGGAAGTCAACATCAATGAACTCCTATGCTGTCCCTTGCATTGGGCTGGTTCTTTTCTATAGTTCTTGATCTTTATTGAACTTTTAGAGGATGTCATGCCAACCATGCCAGAGTTCACTGGTTTATTTCCCCTGAACTATGTTTGCATAACATGCCTGGGGTCTTCCAGCTTGTAAGTAGCCAAGATGTACTCTACATTGACCCCAGTGCCCTCAGCCTTCCACTGGGGCACAGTTATTGAGCCACAAGCTTGGCAAAGCTATAAACTGGAAATTGGCCTTTTGGGGAGTACTACATCAGTATTAACTTCACCTCCACTGTGGGTGGAATTGATATGTGCAGTATCTTTTGAATACACATGGGATGAGGCTTTCATTTTTACTGAGCATGTGCCAATTCAAAACTTTCCTGCAAGTAAATGATAAAGGAGAAACTTTGGATGACCACTGATGTTCTAATAGATGTAAAATTTTCTGAAGTTACAAAATCATAAGGCATCCACATTTTTATTAAAGCTTAAGCAGGAAGGATAGCTGTCTTTTATCAGCCACAGTGCAATCATATTTAAATATGAGCACATGTTGCAGAGTTAAAAAAGGCTAAACATCAAAGCACTTTATTGTTTCTAATCTGGTATCAAGTGTAGACAGCCAGGTATTTCTTCTTTTGTTGAAATTAAAAGAGGGTTAGTGAGATGGTTCAGTGGGTGGAAGCACTTGGATCCTTGGAGCCTACAAAATAGCAGGAAAGAACTGACTCCTCAGAGCTGTCCTCTGACCACACATACATCATGGCGTACTCACATGGCTATAATCACATACACATGGACGCACCTGTGAGTGTGCACATGCACGCATTTATATAAAATAACACAAATTTAAATGAAGAAAGAAATAAACATATTGCGGTACGTGATGAAACTATAACTAGATTGTAAGTTTAGGACTCTGAAGTATTTTATGGCTCATTTCATACCTTGGTACCAAGGACAATCACAGTGAATTCTTATTAAAGAAGTGAATGATGGTTTATTTCCTCAATTAGAGGGCAGAAGTCAGAATCAAGACTTGAACATTTCCATCGTACAGGCAAATTTATTCCTTTACTAACCTTTATCACTTTAATTAATTTTGTCCATTTCTGGTTAATGTAAATAGAATAAAAGGTATGCACTTTTCTAAAATAAATTCTTTAAGAAGTTCCTTCAACAATGTATTTTGATCATATTCACCTCTCTTTCCAATTTTTCCTAGATCTATTCCCTTCCCACCCAACTTAATGTCCTTTAAAGTATGTACTTTTTAATATTTTACTTCCTTTACTAAAACAATTTTGATGAGATATATCCATATTATTTATATACATTATAATAGTTTGCTCTTTTGGTTGCCAAGGGCTGTTTTATTGTATGAAAATGTTGCTATTTGTTAATGTGTACTCAAGTTGGAAGCCATTTGGCTCATTTTCAGTTTGGTTTTTTGTTTTTTGTTTTTTTATTTTTTGCTTTTTGAGACAGGGTTTCCCTGTGTAGCTTTGTGCCTTTCCTGGAACTCATTTGGTAGACCAGGCTGGCCTCAAACTCACAGAGATCTGCCTGCCTCTGCCTCCCGAGTGCTGGGATTAAAGGCATGCACCACCACTGCCTGGCTTCAGTTTGGTTTTTTACAAAGCTGTTACCAGCTTTCTTCTAGAAGAACTTGTGTAAATATATTTCTTCCTCTTCAATGAATAAGAAGTACAAGACACTACATTTATGCATTGTATTCTTGAATTCCTATCTAAATTTATCTCTTCATTCACACACACACACACATTTTATTTTGGGGGAGGGGGGACAAAATCTAATTTTGTGTCCCAGAATGGCTGTAACTCACTATGTGGCCCAGGCTGGCTTTGAACTAATGGTAAATCTCCTGCCTCAGCCTCTTGTATATTAGAATTATAGGCACGAGCCATCATGTTCAACTTAACAGTGTGTTTCTTGAGAAACGGTGTACTTTTTCAGAATATACATAGAATATCTTTATTTTAATGTACGTAGATAATATAATTTTAAAATGCATCCTCCTCTCTCAATCCCATGGCTCTAAAATGGAAGTAGGCATCATTCCAATGGAATATTACCCCTGCTTAGGTTTATGATCTCTGTGCCTGGTACATGGCCAGATCCTGAGATGTATGTTGTCAGAACACCAAACTGACACTTCACTGGTATAGTTTAGATACCCTTTGGTATCCACAACCCCATGTCATCAGCAAAAGATGTAAAATTACAACAGTCCAAATTTGATATTCAACTCCAAAACAGACCTGGTGAGGCAATAAATTCAAGAAAAAAATGTCTAGAATATTAACTATACAGCCCTATAAGCAAGACAGTAACTAATATTTAAAAATAACCAACAAATCAAGGAGTAAAGGGCCCAATGTGACATGGTTTGACAAATGTTGATGATATTAAGTTGGAATAAATCCGAAGTGACACCTTTTACAAGTAGATGTGGAAAGATCAGCTGGATTTACGCATCATCTGTTGTTGAAATAACTTCACACATATCACTGCCATCAGGACTGTTTATCAACAGAACATGGGATGCATTTCAATCAGGCCACTTACTTAGAATTTCTCAGACTGAGAATTAACAAGACCCCACCACACCACACACACACACACACACACACACACACACACACACACACACACACACATACACACACATATTATCCAGACTCTTACAGAGAGATGAGACCATTTAGGTCTGTTTGGCTATCTAGGGATAAACTAAGTCTTTTCAAGATTTGTTTTTCTCTCAAATTAACTGTATTTTGGGAGCTTAGAAATTCATTAAAATGAAGCTGCCTTAGGGCCATAGAGCAACAGTGGGTTTATGGCTTTTTACAGTGAGTTTTCCCCAGGTGTTTGATCCTCTACTAACCTTTCTTTCTTTCAATTCAAATGCACTGATCATCCAAAGTGTGTTCTACTGTGGCACCTTCAGGCATGCATGTGATAACAGCTTGTATTTACCTCCTCATAGTGTTCCTCACCTTCCATCCCCCCTCTTGCCTACAGCACTCTTTCTACTTTCTGTGTATTTTCCATACATTCTAGACATAACGGGAAAACCCCAATCTGTGTTGTTCTGCTGTACTCTCTCCTTGCTGATAAATTCTGCCATTGGCTGCATACACTCTATATACAATCACTGTCTATATGCAATTTGTACACAATCATTGTCTATATGCAATCTGTCCATAATCATTGTCTATATACAATCTGTACACAATTGTTGTCTATATACAATCTGTACACAATTGTTGTCTATATACAATCTGTACACAATTATTGTCTATATACAATCTGTATACAATCATGTCTATATGCAATCTGTACATAATCATTGTCTATATGCAATCTGTACACAATCATTGTCTATATATAATCTGTACACAATCGTCTATATGCAATCTGTATACAATCACTGTCTATATGCAATCTGTACATAATCATTGTCTCTATACAATCTGTATACAATTGTTGTCTACATGAAATCTGTATACAATCACTGTCTGTATACAATCTGAACACAATTGCTGTCTATATGCAATCTGTACATAATCATTGTCTATATGCAATATGTATACAATTGTTGTCTACATGCAGTCTGTATACAATCATTGTCTATATGCAATATGTACACAATTGTTTTCTATATGCAATCTGTTATAGTCATTGTCTATATGCAATCTGTATACAATTATTGTCTATAGACAATCTGTTACAGTCATTGTTTATATACAATCTGTCAAGAAACTGTTAGCATGAAGCATAGATACACCACCAATTTGGGCTCCCCTCTATCCTGGGCCACCATTTTCTCTCTCTCTCTCTCTCTCTCTCTCTCTCTCTCTCTCTCTCTCTCTCTCTCTCTCTCTCGTGTGTGTGTGTGTAATTAGAATACAGGTCCATCTGGCCTTGCTGCTGTCATCCTGATCCTTCTCATCCAGCTCTCAACCCAGCTGACAGTATGATTCTTTTAAGAGAAAAGAGAGATCATTGTTGCTCTATTTTCCTCCACACACTTTACATCTCACTGCCCTCCTTCTCTACACTCCCTACTCCAGCTGCTCCAGCCTCCCTGCTCTTCCTGAATGTGCCAGGAGAGTCCTTCCCTTGGGACTGTGCTGGACGTCCCTTCTGTGCACCTTTGTTCAATATCCCCTCCTCACTGAAGTCTGCCCTGACCACTGCAAAGTGTGGAAATGCCCTGCTTCCCAGTCCTCTGTGTCTCAAAGCACTGACCTCATTCTTATGAGCATTTTCTGATTGATTCTTATATACACATATTTATATATATATATTTATATATGCAGTAGTACCTGTGTAGAGGTCTGGGGACAAAATGTCTCCTTCCACCATATGGGTCCTGGGGATAGAACATAGGTCATCAAGTTTGGCAGCAAGAGCTTTTCCCCACTGAGCCATCTCACTAGCTTGATTGGATATTTTTTATTGGCTCTCTTTTCCAACTAGCTCTGCCAATGCAAAGTCTACAAATTTGTGACTATTTTTCTTTATTGAACTTTCCCAAATGTCTAGTTCTTAGCATAGAGTAGGCATGGATACTTGCTGAACAAAGGAATAACCTTGAATTAGAAATTTCTGGCAATGAAGGTCTTCTTTGAAGTTAACTTCAGTATGGAACATCCAGGAAATACATTGAATACTACTGTTGATACCATTGTACTAGGTCAGTTGTTGAAGTCTATGTAGCCCTCCAGGCAAAAGTTATCTTACATGGGAGTAGAAGAAAGCTTTTGTTGTTGATCTGTTGTTATGTTTATATTGTAGTTCTTTTTCCTCGTGACTGTATTTCATGGAACCCGGACTACTGGCCTTGAATTACTATGTAGCTGAGAATGACTTGAACTCCTCCTGATTATCATGCTCCACATCACAGTTGCTGGGATTGCAGACAAGCATCACTACATGTGGCAGAATAGGACTTTTAAAGAAAGAAAAATGACCATTATTCTAGATAGTTCATCTAATATATAATACTGTTAGAAATGACTCAAAATTGAGAAAAATAAGTTATTCTGAGCCTTACAAGGGTACTACTGTCATGTTCTGGTTTTCTTTCTCAGAATCAGTGGTCTATGGCACAGGGTGAATGCTGAGAAACCCAGGGAGAGGAATTACATCATGCCCCTAAAGCCTCACACTATTTCAGGAACTTCTCACATCACCGTCACCCTAAGAAAAAAATTGTCTCCCACACACCCATCTTCCCAATCTACCAACACTTACAAGAAGATTTGACTTTTTCTTCAAATTGACAAGATAAAACCATCTAAACACTTAAGCTTTGTATCAATACTAAGGAAAACTATGTTTCTTTCCATAGAGAGAGGAGAAAACTAGCATGGCATATCAGGATAAATTTTAAAATTCTTAAATCCCAGTGGGGTACTGATGCCATTTCTATGCTCTGAGCATGTGGTTCATCTTGTGAAAAATTGAGAACATAAAATGTTAAAAAGAATGCTCATCTTCCTTTGTCTATGACGCAAGCAGATAAACCACAGAGAGATGTGATAACCATAATGTCATGTATAAAAGAACCAAAAAAAGTACAAAAATACAACCCAAACACCCATTTAACGTCATCAAGATACAAAGTTTAAGGAGATAATGCCTCACTGTGATACTCAGTGTGTCCAGATTTCTCTTGAAGTCATTGGTGTGTCACTAGAACCATACAGTTGTTAGTGCAGAATCTTTATACAACGCGGCCATTCTAATACCTCAGGTCACATGACTTCACTTTGTACTTTGACCTTACTTTGGTTTGTTGTTTCCTAGTTCTTTCCTTTCTAGTTCTGTTCCTATACCATATTTTAGAGGTACATGTTTTTGTTTGGATTTAACAAATTCATAGCTGGAGTAAAACTCCTGTCAGGATGAACTGTATCTTGACCCTGCCCTACTTCAACTTAGAGTAGGGAAGGGTTAAGGCTGTCAGTACATTAGGATGTAATGATGCGACAGTGCCTGGGAGAAGGAGGTGAATTTATGGAGATGGGCAGGAATAGAATGAAAGCAATTAGATGTTTGTGTCCTCTCAAAATGCTTATGTTGATGTCCTAACCCCAAAAGATGATGGGATTAGGAGTTGGAGCCTTTGGGGGGTCATTAGTGAAAGAGACATGTCAGGAGTAGGATCAATGAGCTCATGAAGGAAATCCCAGGGTTTCTGTGCTCCTTCTCCATGCAAAGACACAGCAACAAGTTGCTATTATAAGCCAGAGAGTGGCTATTCCCCATGGAACTGTGGTGCTATGACCTCTGACCCTTCGTTTCCCCAGCTATGGCAAATAAATTCCTCTTGTTGATAAGCTAACTAATTTATTTATTTTTTGTTGTTGTTATAGCACCCTGAGCAGATTATGACAACAACCTGGGCAGTTTTTATCATTATTTTTATGAGTATATATTTATATGGGTTTGACAGAATTTTTCTATGTAGCCCTGGCTACCCTGGAACTCACTCTATAGACCAGGCTGGGCTCAGAATCACAGAGATCTGTCTGCCTCTGCCTCCTGAGTGCTGGGATCAAAGGCATGAGTGATCACTGCCCAGCTTATTCTAACATTTCCATCCATGTATTTTGATCACATTCCTGTCTCACTACCCTCTCTTGTCCCCTGAATAGTTTCTCTGATCTCCTTCCTCTTCCCAAGGTGTCCCCCTTCTACTTTCATGTATTTTTTCCTTTTTTTTTATAACTCAATAACTTTCATTAGGGTTGCTTACAGAAGCCTGGCAGAGAGTTTGCCAGTGACTAGACCATTAAAGAAAATCTCTCTCCCTCCCTTAGCAACCATTAACCACATATAAAACCCTAGGGACAGTTTCAAATGGAAGCTAACAGTAAACACCAGGTGCTGAGTGAGAGTTCTCTTCAGCTAAAGTCGCATCTGTGTCAGATAAGGACTGGGGAGGGGCACCAAGGTATGAAGCTTGGATAGGTTCACTTATCAAGACTGGGTGACTGTGTCAAGACTGGGGAACTGTGTCAAGACTGGGGAACTTGTCAAGACTGGGGAACTTGTCAAGACTGGAGGACTGTGTCAAGACTGGGGAATTGTCAAGACTGTGGAACTTGTCAAGACTGGGAAACTGTGTCAAGACTGGGGAACTATGTCAGGACTGGGGAACTATGTCAGGACTGGGGAACTTGTCAAGACTGGGAAACTGTGTCAAGACTGGGGAACTATGTCAGGACTGGGGAACTATGTCAGGACTGGGGAACTTTATGAAGGTTTCCACTAACTCAAGAACACCCGGATTTCCAACTAATTCCCATAGCCCTGCATTTCATACTGTTTCTGCTTCTACTGACAGAGACATATAGTTTTCAGCAAGAGGAAATTGACATGTGGGAATAGATGTCCCCATCTGCACAGAAGCCGGGGCAGAACTGATGGCAAATGTATGTCCTCGAGTAACTACTATAGAAGTCAGTTAAAACTATTTCAATAATTTAAAGAATTCAGCAGATAAACAAGGAATTTGCAAACCAAGAGAGATGCAGTCCCTTTACTTATTCATGAAACATAAATTTTAATTCCAAATTTTGAAAATATGATAAATATTCACATCTCCCCTCTCTCATCGCCCCCCCCTAAAGCCAGGAAGAAAAACACAGAGAAGCAAACTACAATGAAAGCCTGAGGTTTAAATTAGTTTTTGATTTTATAATAATCTCCATCTCCCTGCATTTTCTGCCTTTGTTAGCATCACAGGACAGGCAGGCTTAATTACCTCCCTTTACACATGCTCCTTGTTTCTTTGCTGGTTTTATTTGCTTGTTTATTCTCTTTCATGTGGACTGATGAGGGAGGATTCGAAGAGGGAAGACAAGGAATGTGATGCCATCTTTCAGGAGAGAAGTCAGATTTTTATTTTCTTATTTAAATTCAGAGAGAGTTTGTTTGTTAGGCTTGAGAGTGTGGGTGGCAAATAAATTCTTTGAAGAGAGAAAGCTTATTCTTTCAGTAATTATATTTGTTAGTGGAGACAGAGGGAAAGGCTCATCACCTAAAACAGGCTGCCGAGACAATTATTTGAAGGAGAAAATCAAGTCAGACCACTTCTCACCACGAAATAGAAATGAATTCAAAGTGGACAACAACTTAAAAATAAACCAAAGTGGAGAAAGAAATTACCTTATCTCATTTGAGGATATAAAAAGAAGGAAAAAAACCCTATTGATTTATAAAACGAAAAGGCAAGTGAAATCATTTGACAAGATATGTAGAAATATAGAAAGTAGTCATTTTAACTAACATTTGGAACTCATTTGAAGTTTGCCCAACAGTGAACATGGAGTTAAAAGAAGAAATAAAATTAATATAAAATGAACTTTGTCTCACTATTATGAAAGCATAAGTGGCCCCTGGAGGCAACCCAAGCATGTCCCAGGCTCCTGCCAATTTAAACTGAAACTCTGGGTCCATCTAAGGCAGTGGCAAAAGTTTCTGAAAGATGGGACTAAGAAGGTGGTGACCGTGTGAAATTTTCCCATCCCAGGTTAGCATGTCCATTGGCGTTGCTATTAATCTAGTCTTGTCTATATGACTGCAAGGAGGAGAATTAGGCCCTCCAAGGGATGAGCCTTCTCACTGGTTGTCCAGTGCATAGTGGTGAGCCCTGAAACTATATACATATAAACAAAAAGGGACTTAGCAGGTTGTAGCTCTATATATGCACATATACATACATGTACACATACATACATATATAACAATAATAAGTAAAGAAAACAAGCTTATCAACTTGGGAGTTGGGGTGTGGGAGGGGCTGGTGGGAGGGTACATGAAAAGGGCTGAGAGAGAAGGGGAGCAACTTCAATTAAAATATGTATTTTCTGAAGTATATGTGGGGGCACACACCTTTAATTCAGCACTTGGGAGGCAGAGGCAGGCAGATCTCTGAGTTTGATGCTAGCCTGGTCTACAGAGTGAGATCCAGGACAGTCAGAGATACACAGAGAAACCATCTGTTGAAAAAACAAAATAAATAAATAAATCAGGAAAGAAAGAAAGAAGATAGATAGATAGATAGATAGATAGATATAGAAACCAATTAATTAATAAAAAAGAAGTTAATTGAGCCTGCAATAAAGAATTGGGTGAGTCCCATCCATAATTTTGACTCACATTCAGCTTCATCAAGGTGCCAGAGCAGCCTATAACTCAGAACCATTAAAGAGCAAGTTGTAGGAATTAAAGGGCCAAAGCCCAACTCTGAAAGCCTAAACAGGCTGAGCTCAGCCACCCACCCCAACTCATCCATTGCAGAGAACTATAATGGTGAGAAACAAAGAAAGGAGACTTAGCCAATATGGCACATTGGGGAAGAATAGGTAAAGGGGTTCAATAACCCCTAAGTCTATTTTCAAGGCAGTAACATGAGCATTAGGCTTACATAGAGGGAGGACTGGGCAAGAGGCAGAGCTGCAAGTAACTAAGTCCCCAGCTATGGTGGTTGAGCAGCATCTCAGGAACAGTTTCCAAAGTTACCACTGTCATCACTTTCATAGCAAGCCAGTCTTCTTGAGATGATGGCCTTATCACGGGGAGATATGTCTGCAAAGCACTGTTGCTTTTATAGTTCAAACTGACTTCAGGAGGGGTGAGGTCTTTAATAAGGCATTATAAAATGGGACACAGCTACTCTTTGTGTCTTGTGCTATGAAGAAAGATGAGTAGGTTAGGTACCACAGTCTTTCAACAAGCATTCCTTGAACAGTCAATGTGCAGAGTAAAACACAAGACTGACTAAAAGAAAAAGAGACAGATACAAAGTGAAGGAGAGGCACTGGGTTTTTTGTCTGTTTGTCTTATGTAGTGGGTAGCTGTTCTAGCTTCGACCTGGAAGTACTACCCCCAATGAGGCTTCTGGTAACTGTCACTCCTACCTATGGCCTATCCCTGAGGTGGGGCTGAGATAGGAGCCCTTAGGATCCAAGATCCAGATATGCAGGCTCTCTTGGTTCCTGGTGATCCTGGATGCTGGATGTAGACTGAGCAGAGTTCTCCAGAGAACACCATTAGACTGTACTTCACCTCTCCCAGATCCTGTAACCTATCCCTTTACTTGTTTTAAGTTACCCCCAAATAAACCTCCCTTTTAACTATGTGGAATTGCCTTAATGAATCCTCCAATAGTCTTGCTTTGCTTTGTTTTGCTTTGCTTTGCTTTTTAACCTTTTCGAGGGACCTCTTGGGCCAAGTAAGGAGTCAAAAGAACTTTAGTAAGAGCAGTTTCTAAGTGCCTGCTACAGATAAAGGCAAGAAAAAAGATCCCTGAAAAACAAGTTTCCTCCACAGAGGACAGAGGCAGGGAGAGACTCGGCATGAAGGGCACTTCTCACCCTTCCTACCCTATTACCATCCAAAAGAAGTGATGTCCCTCCCAACTCCATCCAAAGAGCTATGTCATGTGAGACAGTACCATGACACGTTACTTTCCATCTCTTCAAGGAGCTTTCCCTCCGCAGAGTACATGCTAAGGAGCACTGTCAACTCATCCCCTCCTGCTGGGGCAGGTGACAGTGGAAAAGGGTTACTCTGTGCCTCCCCTGGGCTGAATTTAAGGAGATTCAGCAGAGAGGAACAGGATGGGACTATAGTTTTCCATTGAGCTAATGTAAACCTGGACAACATCTCTCTAATTCCCTGTCCTCCATCTGGAGAGTGGGGAGAGGACCCTGAGAAGAGCAATCAGGAGGAAGGCTCCCTTCAATTAATCAACACGTGAAGTCCTAGGCTCACCGTGAAGTGACCCATGCTGCAATCTAAGCATACCCCCATAGTGGAAGCTGTGAGAACCTGAGTACAGTGTAAATATCACTCAGGAGTGATGTAGGCCCCAGTATACAAGTTGGGCACACCACAAGAGCACTTTAAGGGCTTTGAAAATAAAGTAACATTTGAATCATATACCTTATGTTCACAAATACAAAAAATATTAAAATATTGAGAAATACATAACTAGAATAATGCACCATACCCAATTGCGATCAAATCTAGAATACAAAGTTGGTTTAATTGTTAAAAACAAATTAATGTGAGGCTTGGGGAAGGAGTGGCTTACTCAGTGCAGTGCTTCCTGTGCGAACATGATTAGGCCCCCAGAACCTACGTAAAAGATGGGCACCCCAGTGCTGGGGAAGCCAAAACAAAGAGCTCACTGGCCAACTAGCCTTGCCAAATCTGGTGAATTCCAGACACGAGGAGAGACCCTGTCTAAAAATTAAGAGTGGAGAAAGACTGTGGAGGAAGATGCTCATTGTTGAAATCTGGTTTCCATATGTCTGTAATCATATGCACACATACAATCAATGCAATGTCTCATACTTTATAGTCTAAAGAAAAAAAAGTCCATGTGATCATAATCACTGAGGTAGAAAAGACTTTGACAAAATTTAGCACCATTCAGACTAAATATTCACAACAAAGGAGAAGCAGAAGGGGACTTCCTAGTGTGATAAGGAACATTGATGGAATCATCAATAGCTGATAACACAGGCAATGATGACAGACTAAATGCGAAGGCCAGAGGTCAACTCTCAGCACTCCTTGTCCATGCAGCTGTTCTAGCTAATACAACAATGAAAGAAAAAAGAAATACAGTTCCGAAAGGAAAAAAAAAAAGAAATCATGATCAGAGTGTAGGCATGACCATCAAAAGCACAATTCACAATAGAAAAAAATTGAATTGATCAACTGGCTTAGTTGAAATGAAATATGCCTGCTTTGCTAAGGGCACTGTTAACAGAATGGCAAGATCAGGGAGAAATGAAGGTAAACATGTCCAACAAGGTATGTGCATCCAGAACTCTCTAAACTCAACAGTAAACAGCCAAGCAGCTCAATTTCAACTGGGTAAAATACTTGATTATATGCTTAATCAAAGATATACAGACATGAAAGGAGCACAGGACAGATGGTCAGCATCACTCAGAATTAGAGATATGTGGATCAAAGCCACAGAGAGACACATGATACACTCACCAGAAAGGCAAAAACATTAACACTGACTGATAACCAGCACCGGGTTCTCCCACCTGCTGCTGATGGGAGTGGAAAATGGCTCTGCCATTCTTGAAATGAAGTCGTTAGTTCTTTTAAATCAAAAGACCTTACTGCTAAGCAGCCCTTATCCTAGGAGTCTATGTCTGAGAAATGGAAATCCAAAGTTTATACAAAAATCAGCATATGTAAGTGCTCCTAGCTCTAAACATGAAATAAACCAAAATCCTCCATACAAGGTGAATAAATTGATGGACATCTAGACCATAAATTATCTTATGGCAATAAAAGAACTTAAATCTCTTGTACAAGATTACTTGAATGGCTCTCAGGAGAAAAACATTATTTTTGTGGTTGGGGGGTCATCTCAACTGGTTACATAGTGATTTCACTTGACTTTCTGTATAACTGTCAGATGACCAAGATATAGCAATGGAGAACAGGCTGTTGTTTGCCAGAGTCATGGGTGTGGAATAAATAACTGTAACAGGATAGTAGAGGGGAAGGGTGCTTTATTTTGGAGCAAGTGGTGGCAGAGCAGCTCTCTGTCCTGATAGTGGTGGAGGCTATTCAGGTCTATTCAGGTAATAAAGTTCATAAAACTATAGACTGCTTCTCACACCAAAAAAGGAAAGAAAATTTAGAGACAACAAGGAGGATGTACATGGACAACTTAGTGAAATTCAAGTACTATATGGCACTAAGGTTTGTAGAAAGTCAAATTTCAGTCTCGATAATTGCATTAAGGTTATTTGCATATGATATCATCCTTGGGAGAAGTAGGAAATGTTAATATATGAAAATATCACAACGAAAGCCACTTCTGTGCAATTAATGCATACTCAAAAAAATTCGGTGGGGACTAAAAAGATTAACAGGAGGAGGGGAAGAGGAAAGAGAAGGGGTGAATTATGGGGAAATATAGTCAACATAAAATACATATTAGTACAAAAACTTTCAAAATAAAAATTTTAAAACAAATAAATAAAAGTCAGTGGAAGAAAATCACCAATGTTTATTACTGTCAGAAAGCATAACTTGAAAATCCATGTAAAATATTCAAGAAAATCAATGATAAAAAAAAGGTGTGTGTGATGTGAGAAGGAGGGGTTTTACAGAGAGATCTCTGGGTCACACTTTTAAGTCACTCTTCTCTCTCAATGCTGTGAATCTAATCCTGGTTTTTATACATGCTTTTATTGAAATAACATAGACATATAATAAAAGTCATTCATTGTAAGCATACAACTGATGGTTTCTTTAGCAAATTTACAGAGACAGTAAAATTGTCACAACCATTTTGAACACTTCCACGGCTTCCAGAAGAGACCTTTGCAGAACCTTACCCAGTTCTAACATCAGGCCCAAGCTTCAGCTCCTTTTTTAATCTCTATGGTCATGCAATTTCTAGTTTCCAAACCATGAGCTCCACATTAGTCTGAAATTATTCAATATAAATATTTTAAAGATAAAAATATTAAACATGTGACCTTAAAATTTATTTTACTAAGAAATTTAACAAGTTATCAGATAGATATTCATGTTGACTCTCTTTAGGTATATGAATATTTTAAAGATTCAACTGCATTTTATATAAGAAAAAACACAATCAACAAGATTACAATGTCTTTTTGTTGGTTGGTGCTTAGAAACAGGACTTTTAAGAGAATATCCAAGATTAATTTAATGCAGAAGAAAAAAGTTACTCAAAAGAGACCAATAAGAAGTAAACAATGTATAGAAAGGAATTAACAAAATAATTTCTGAAGGTAACACAAAATTGTGTTTAAAAATGATTCCTGCACTATGAAAAGCTAACCTGTAGAGATGATGCTTCCAGGTGAGGATCAACTTTATTACCTGTTCTGTGAGGTAAATATGTGGTATCTTCAGAAACAGGGTCTTATCATCAAGATCTAGAGGGTAAACAAAAGTATTGGCAATATGTTGTAGAATAATCTTTTTGTACTCTGTGAATGAGTCACTCAGATTGGTTTAAGAAAAAGCTGAAGTCCAACAGCTAGGCAGGATTTAGGGGACAGAGAAGACACTGGGAAGAAAAAGGGCATAGATGTCAGACAGAGAGCAAGCAATATGGGCATTATAGAGATGACGTTAATAAAGCTATGAGGCAGAAAGTAAATGAATAGAAATGGATTAATTTAAGTTATAAGAGCTAGTTAGAAACAAGTCTAAGCTATCAGCCAAGCTTTCATAATTAATAAGAGTCTGTATGTCATGATTTGGGAGCTGGCTGGCAGGGCAAGGAAAACTTGCAACAAATGCTGTCCAATATCCAGCCATGTATATCCACATAAGGCCTGAAAAAGCTCTTTTAAAAAAGGTAATAAACACACAAAAACAGAGCCAAATGCAGCTTCCTAGTCCCACAGTCTCTCATACAGAGACATATCTCCCAGCCACAGTCTGAGGGCTTGAGTTGCCAGCTCACCATGAGCTAAGCTGTGAAGCAGTTTAAGATTTTGTTCATGCAGACAAGGTTACAGATACACAGTGAAGCAGGTTTAGATGGGAAAAAACCCTCTAAACAGGTGACAGTGTGTTTAATAATGTGCATAGCTTTAAGAACAAACAAACAACAAAAAAAAAGAAAAAGAAAAAGGATATAGACAGTCATATAAATAAATAGTTTAAAAATGATAGAATAAAGTTTTTAAAGAAGAGTAAAGTAATAAAAAAAAAATAAGCCACATAGCGAAGGAAAATAAACAGAGTCTGGATCCTGAATGTTACTGTGTTGTCTTTGAATCTTTGATTGCTGATGAAAAAGTGATAGCTGCTGAGAGATACTGGACTATGTAAACTTTTAAATTAAAACCAATCTATACATTTTAAAATGTCTTAACTTCAAAATGGAAGTAAAAAAAAATCTTACATTAGAGAAGAAGTTATACTTTTGTTTCCACAGAAAATGAAATTTAAAGAGAATCAGGTTTGATTATGGGAGACCTGTGGTGGGTATTGTGTTCCCTGAAATATTGTGTGTTCCCCGAAATAAACATATCTGGGGTCAGAGAACAGACAGCCACTAGAACAGAGCCAGAAATGGTGGCTAGAAAATGGGAAGAGTAAGCCATAACAGAAGTTGGGCGGTGGTGGTACACACCTTTAATCCCAGCACTTGGGAGGCAGAGCTAGCCAGATCTCTGAGTTCAAGGCCACTTTAGAAACAGCTAAGCATGGTGACCCACACCTTTAATCCCAGGGAGTGGGGGCAGAAAGAAAAAGGTATATAAGGCGTGAGGACCAGGAACTAAAGAGGAAAAAAGCATGTAGTGAGTGAAGCATGTAGCTAGGCATAACTGGAGAAGTATTCAGGCTTTGGAGCAGCACAGTTCAGCTGAGAGCCATTGGGATGAGGACTCAGAAGCTTGCAGCCTGAGGAAACAGGATCACCTGAGGAACTAGCAAGGTGAGACAGCTGTGGCTTGTTCTGTGTCTCTGATCTTCCAGCATTCACCCCAATAACTGGCCTCAGGTTTGATTTCATTAACAAGTACTTTTAAGATTCCTACTACAGAGACCCTCTGAAAATCCTGGCTACAGACATAAAGAAATAAACCTAGACAACTATAAGACAGGTGACATATATTTTACCTGCTCAAACATAAAACAAAAAAATCATCTTTGGCTGGCTTGTGTATAATGCACAGTCTACACTTGCATTAATGCAGATATATATATGTTACCTTTGAAAGTTCATGTGTTTTCAGAGCAAGGGGACCAGAAACAGAGTGTCTCTGTTGTAGTTTCCTCAGAGTTCTGCATCCAGAACAGCTTTAGGGCTGCTGACTGTGATGGTCCAGCCTCACAGACTATTCTAGCCAGGACTTTACCATTAGCCTAATTTTCTCAGGGTCTCCCAAAGATTCTAGCACTCTCAGACAACAGGAAGCGGTGTAGAAAACACAATGCCCACATTCTCAAGGGTTGGGGTGGGTGGTTTTCAGTCATTCAGTAGGCTATGGATGTTTCTTTTTGTTTAGAGGGTTGGTTACAAATTGTTAGTGGTCATGGTCAGAAAAAAATGAATAAAAGAGATTAGATTCAGGGATATCTTTCTGAAAGGAAAAGGGAGAAATAATATAGAAATGATGGGATAAAAGGGTAGGTTGTTGAGTCTACTTTTGAACAACCATTATCTCAAATATTTTGTATTGTATGAAATTTTGTATATTGATACAAATTCAAGGTTATTTTTGTTATACTGTATTATATTCTTCTATTTCTTATTTAAGATATTTCACCTATGCAGCTCATTTTTTTAAAATGCAATATAAATTTCTAGTTATTAAAAGTTATTATTACAAACTATTTAGAAAAATAAAGAAATGAAGGTTAGTAGTTAGTCACCTATAACAAACTTGTAGTCATGTTAGGTATATTTTCAAGGTCAGAGGTCTATTTTAGATACATAGATGGTCTTCAAACATTTCAAAGACCTGCAGAATGTGGCATTTAAAATGTTTTGTTAACATAGAGCTTTTCATTACAATGAGATACGTCTGCTCCTGGCAGTACCAATCTATTTCATAAAAGAATGATGGACATCAAAGAAACTCCATATGGAGTTTGCTATCTTTATAGCAAAGTTAGCCATTTGGCCAAAAAAACTGCCCTTGCCTTGACTGCTGACAGTATGCTGTCCAAACTGGACAAGGAGGACACAAAAGAAAGAGACTGACAAACTTTGCCAAGACAAGGTAGGACAGTCCTTCAAAATCCGTGCTTCATAGAAAAGTCTGTCAGATATTCCAGTCTTGTATGTTGAAGATGGATGCCCCAATACTGCAGAGAAATCTTGGGGTGATTGTCTAGGCAGCCAGATGTCTCTGTCATTTCTTAGTTTTGGAAATGGCTTGCATTGCACTTCTTGTTTACTCAGATAATATATTGTTCTGGAATCTTTGATGGGATTGAATACTAGAATAGTTATAGTTACTGTTTTCCTTAGTTATGATAGAAGATAAATTACATTAAAACTTTGAATTCATCAAGATAGGACAGATAATGGAGTATTTCTTCCAAATATGCCCAGTACCGATAAACTGGACATTGTAAATGTAATTCTTACTTGATAATTGTTCATATTATATAGTTTTATTTGTTAAAGTTAATATATTTCTATTTAGACAATACCTGATAATTATTCTTATTATATATAGTTTTACTATGTTAGAGTTAAAACCTTTCCTTTTTATTTAGACAAAAAAGGGGAAATGCTGTGGAATAATCTTTTTATAAACTGTGAAGATGTGTCACGTGGATTGGTTTAATAAAAAACTGAACATCCAACAGCTAGGCAGGATTTTCAGGGCAGAGAGGATGCTGGGAAGAAGGTACAGTTGCCAGGCAGATGGAGAGTGAGCAGTATGGACACTATGGAGATGAGGTAATAAAGCCACAAAGCTGAAAGTAAATTAGAAATTGGTTAAGTTATAAGAGCTAGTTAGAAACAAGCCTAAGCTATCAGCAGAGCATACATAATTAATAAGAAGTTTCCATTAGAGCTGTTTGGTGAGACAGAGAAAGACTAGCTATAGCAATATCCTATAATACTTGTGTGGGGGGGGGGGTCTATGGGATCCATTGGCCAACAACTCAAAAAGAGGTAACTCATTCATAGTACTGTGGTTTTCATTTGCTAGTGTGTGGTATCAGTGAATCAATATTACCCAGCTGTGAACCCTGCAAGCTACACTAATGATGAGTCTAACAAGTTATGCCCACTGGTATAATAGTGGTATGAATATTGTGGGAGTTACCTACCACATTCTAGTTGGATCTAAGAACTGCTCTATGAGATGGAATCCCCATCTGGCATTGTTATCAGGGCCAAGTCTATATCTCAACAGGTCATTTAGGCCCTAGGGGAGAACCTAATACTATTACTCAGTTAAAATGATTAAAAAGAGTCTTAATATATTAAATTAATATCAAATTAATTTTATCTTTTAATTAAATTAATAAAATTGGTATTAAAGCTGGGTGTTGGTGGTGCATACCTTTAATCCTAGCACTCAAGAGGCATGGGCAGGCAGATCTCTAAGTTTGAGCCCAGCCTGACCTAGAATGGATTCTAGCACGGCCAGAACTACACAAGAAAACCCTGTCCCCCCAAAAAACAAACAAATGATATTGAAAGATTCTTAATGAGTTATTGCTAGATGGCAATTAACACAGAGACTCTCAACCTTCAAAGAATAAGAGACTGTACAGCGCTCATCCCTAAACAGTGCATATGTATCACACAAGTCCCCATAGGGCTCTGGGACCTTTGAGGAAGAAAGTGTGGAAGGATTGTAAGAGCCAGAGGAGACTATTTTCTGGATACAATAGGGTAGTTGCATGTATGAACTCACAGTGATTGTGGCAGTGGAACAAGCCCCCAGCATGGAGGTGGAGGAGGTAGGCATGGAACGGCACCACTAGCTCGTGATGTGACCCTAGTTCAAGGCAGGCTCCATACCCAAGAGCAATTGGGTAGGGAAGTAAGAGTAGAAACAGTGGATATGGGAGGAGTTTGGTGTAGATATGATCAAGTCACATTGTATGAAATTCTCAAAGAATTAGGAAAAATATATTTTAAAAAGAATAGTCAGATGGCCAAACACCCTAACGGTTGTGCTGGAACTCTCATCTAATAACTGATGGAAGTGGATGCAGAGATCCTCAGCCAGGCCCCAGGTGGAGCTCCATGAGTCCAGTTGTCGAGAAAGAGGAGGGACTGTAAGAGCGTGAATTGTTGAGACCAAGATTGGAAAAGCACAGGGACAAATAGCCAAACTAATGGAAACACATGAATTATGAACCAAAGGCTGTGGAGCCCCCAGCTGGATCAGGCCCTCTGGATAAGTGAGACAATTGAATACTTGAAATGTTTGGGAAGCACCCAGTCTGTGGGACCAGGACCTGTCCTTAGTGCATGAGCTGGCTGTTTGGATCCTTGGGCTTACACAGGGACACTTTGCTCAGCCTGGAAGGAGGGGACTGGACCTGTCTGTACTGAACCCACCAGGTTTAAATGAATCCCCAGGGGAGTCTTGGCCCTGGAGGAGATGGGAATGGAGGGGAGGGGCTGGGGGAAACGTGGGGGCAGGGGCAGGAGGGGAGAGAACAGGGGAACCCATGGCTTATGTGTAAAATTAAAGCACAAATATAATAAACTTTTTAAAAAGAATAGAAATAATTCCTGAAAGCCCAATGGAGTCCACTTAATCTGAGGACCTGAATTTGATATCTTGAACACACAAGGTAGGAGGAAATGACTTTCATAAGTTGTCCACTAACCCTTATGGGTTCACTATGCCATGTCACCCCTCCCAAATAATAACAACAACAATAATAAATGCAATAAAAGTAATGCTTGCCAATTTTGAAAGTTAGGTGGCAAGTTAAGATAACATTTAAAATTCAAACTAAAGGCTGGTGAGGTGGCTCAGCCATTGGAAGCCCAGGCTCACAGGCAACGCTGATGGGACAAAAGTGCATTGTAAGAATCTCATAGGACAAAAACAAAATGAACTCAAGAAGACAGGGCATTATGATGAGAGGTCTCCAGTCACTTCTGGGAATTCTAAGCATCAGGTTGGAAGATGGCTCCATTAGTGAAGTGTGTGCATTGCAAGCATGAGGACCCTGAGTCTGGTGTCCAGAGCCCACATAAGAAACAGTGAGTGTGGTCCTGCTTACTTGTGGTCCCAATGCAGAGACGGCTGGGAGAGGAGAAGCCCTGGGGCTCCCTGGCCAGCCTATTTACCCAAATCAGTGAGCACCAGGTTACATGAATGGCCTAAGCACCTGGTGACTGTTGCTTCCTGAGGAACTGAAGTTAACCTCTGGCTTCCATGTGCACAGCATACATGTGCAAACTCACCCACAAACACGTGGATGCACACATATACAGACATATGCCCACACAAAAGTGAATTCTAAAGCTATATGTATATTTCTTTGTATACATACATAGGCAAATATGTACATGTGTGAACTTAGTAATTTCAAGCATTTATGACTGAAATAGAATAATTCTGATCTGAAATTTTACTCAACTAATATTCTCAGTTTTCTTTTAGTAAGAATGAGTGTATTTTAAAATAAAAAAATATTTGAATACAATTTATTTTAAAATACCAAGTGATAATAGTGAGGGTGGGGAGAATGCCTTAGGGGAAATTTTAGAAAACAATCTCAGGGCTAGAGAGATGGCTCAGAGGTTAAGAGCACTGCTTGCTCTTCCAAAGGTCCTGAGTTCAATTCCCAGCAACCACATGGTGCCTCACAACCATCTGTAATGAGATCTGGTGCCCTCTTCTGGCCTGCATGCATACATGCAGGTAGAACATTGTATACATAATAAATTAATAAATCTTAAAAAAAAAAAAGAAAGCAGTCTCTAATATGTGTGAAAAGCCTTACGGATACATGATGACTTGGATTCAGAAATCACTTGTGCAGAAGCATGAGGTAGAGGTGACATTTACATGAGGTACAGGAAAACATGACCTCCACACTGTGCATTTTGAAGGGAAAGGTTATTGAGAAAAATTACATTATAAAGGCAAGTATTCAAATACTTTCTAAATCTATATTATAGAAATGAACTAACAAATATTAAGTACAATAAGTGTGTATATGTATGTGTGTGTGTGTGTGTAAAAGAAAAAAAAAAAGGCTTCACATAGCCCAGGCTGGCCTTGAACTTGCTATTCAGTAAGGATAACCTTAAGCTTGGAATTCTGGTCTTCTTGCCTCCACCTCCTAAGTACTGTACTGCCATGTGTGGTTTATGTGGTGCTAGGGATAAACCCCAGACTCCATGATGCGTGCTAGGCAAGTACTCTGTCAACTGTGTCATACTCTTGACCCTAGGCAGTAGGCTTTTTAATTTTTAAAGATCATATTGATGGAAAAAATATAACATGGGAAATGTTTATAATCTAATGCAAAATGAATTTTTAAAACTAGAGCATAATATACATGTGTTATATATACTCATATTTCCTTTAATTTTGTTATTTAATATATATTTAATTAAAATAATAGATGTGTACACCCATATTTTCATATAGATTTTTATATATTATTTTTATACATGCATTTAATATTATATTGGCATTGATTATTCTGGGTGACAGAAATATGGTGTGTTTATTTAATTTTTTAAATATTTATGTGCTTATTTATTCATTTATTGATCTATCTATTTGTTTATTTGTGGGAGGGGCATGCCATGAGAGTGAATGAAAGTCAAGGGCTAACCTGCAGAAATCAATCCTTTACTTCCATCATGTGGGTCTGGGAGATTAAACTCAGGTCTTACGGTGTAGCAACAGGTATCCTTCCTCAGTGGGCCTTCTCCCCAGCCCTACACTGATTTTCTACCACATACTGTTGTCCCAGATGGGAACAGTTTTATTTTGATGACAATCTAATCAGTAAATACTTGCTTAGATCCTGGAGACTTGGCCTCTGTGTTATCTCCACTCCATGATGTCTGTTCTGTCACCAGTGGATGACAATGGGGTCATGTTTTCTCCATGGTTCCTTCCTAACTCTAATTCTACAGGCACCTAGCATGTATGAGGCTCTGTACAGCAGGTATCTAGCATGTGTGAGGTTCTGTATAAAAAAATCATAAGGAGATTAAGGCAGGCTAATCTCAAGGCCCTTCACTTTCATCAGGAAATCATTGTGTGCTTATATAAATTCCCCTGGCACATGGGAGAATTGGGGAGTACCAAGAAGAGCTGAGCCTACAAAGGGAGACTTCCCATCTGGGAGGGTAATGGCAACATTTAATGAAAGAGTTCGTATTACCAGCCTTATCTCTCCCAGTCCTGGTTGCAATCAGTTTTCTCCTCTATAATTTTCTCAATTGGTTTCCAATCTTATCCCATTAGTCATTTGGATCATTCGTTATTAGTTTTTATTCCACTTTCCTCTATGCTGAGCCCTGTCAGCAGTGAAAGGGTAACATGGAACGTGTGAACTGGAATCCAAAAGAACAAATCGCAGCTCGGTTAACAAATATGTTGGCTAAATGCCGGCCTCGAGTAGGAAACAGCCAGCCAAAATATTTATCAACAGGATTTGGATTCTACAGTTTGATTTAAATTTCTACTTAGCGGAGTGTGTGGTATATCAAGCTGGCAATCTCCGGATTTCTAATCAGGGCTGTTGAAGCAGCAAGACAAACATTTGCATTGATGCTGCCATTGCTGACTTCAGAGGGCAGAGTGCCTGAACACCCTCAGCCATCCCCTTCAGTCACTGGCCACCATTATAGAAGTCTCTTGAGGTTTTTACTTGTTAGCTTTTTATATCACCCCAGTTGCATGCTGGGCTTCTAGAACAAAAATTCTAGCTTTTTCGTGATCTAAACTCATTAGAAAATGAACTTGGAGCCACTTTGTACAATAATGGTACACCTCAACATTTGCCACATCCCAGCAGGGCCTTGAGTAGGACCATGCATCTGGCCATGGGGCTGCCTGCTACGTTACCCTTTGGGGGAACCTTCTCGAAGAGTAGAGTTAGTTCTGTTAACCTTTGTGTCTCTCTCCTGTATTGATCCCCACTGCACCCACACATTTCTCCTTGTAACAGTTCTTCCCCCACCTAACCCCCCCTCCTGAGGAGGAGAAATGATGCCCTTTTTAGTCCCTGAAACAATTGCATCCCAGAGGTTAACACTTAGAGGAAAATCATGGAGTTACTGAAGACAGAAAGGAATGAAATGTTCCATGCCAGGTTTCTATGTTTTGCCCTCAGCCTCTTGTTGGGGAGAAAAACACAGGGAATCAGTTTCCTGAGAGGAAAGGATTGTTTCCTTTTCCTTTCATTGCCATGGAGCAGATCAACTCCTAAATAGGGAAAAAGAAAATGTGGCATTTAGATGTGGATCCAGAATGTTTAAAGCAAGCAGAAATCACATCAGGAAACAAGCAGGGAAATCATCTATCATTAGACAAAGAGGTGGGTACACCCAGAGCTTCCTTCATGCTCACTGCCCCAAGCAGATGGAGGCACAGTCAGCAGACAGCCTCCTGGGGCAGCACCCCAGCCGAAGGAGGTGCTTTCATAACAGGAAACTGAAGGTGGCTTTCAGTCTTATTGGAAGCAACTGAAAAGTTCTGCCTAGATCACTGAGGCTGCAGCAGAGGGAAGAATGTAGAATGTGGGTGTGGGATGTAAGTTGAGCCCAGTCTCCAATCTCTTTCATTTGGAAGAGATGGGATAGAAACCCTCAATGGGCTTATGTCCCTGACTTTTCTAGAACAGATAGGCCAATTCACCTATGATCAGAGAGCTTACATAGTGGTGGGGGGGTGTCTTCAAAAGGCTTGAGGAAGCACCCTCAGTTTATAGTGGCTGGAGGTTTGTCAGAGGTTTCTAACATGCCAATAAGGAAAAGGAAATCTGTACTTGGAATGAAGGGAACAAGACAAGGACCATGGACATTAACAGCTCTTAGAGCTCCACTCCTGACTAGGATGTTTCATTTACAAAGGAACTTAATACCATGCACAGATGTCCACTCAGAGGTAACCAACAGGGATCTGGTGGGTGTACCAATGAGAACATCTCCCAATGTTATGTGGATATATGCCATATTGGAAAGAGGAGAGGGAAAGGCACCATCTTGAAGGGAAAGGATCACAAGGGTAAGATGATTGCATCTTAAATGGACTGCCTTTAAATCATCAATTGACCACTTGTACCGGGATGAGTATACAAATCTTGATGAGGCTGTAGTCACCAGAGATGACAAATGAGGGTCTCTATCACCAACTACCGACTACAAATAGGGCCTGGAAACAAGTTATGGTCCTATGCAGAAAAACCAGGCACCACTCTTCATATATAGGCTGTCACCAAAACGTTTAAGCTACTTATATGTATTTAAAGGGAAATCTGAACCCTATTAGACACATATCTGTAAAAGGCCCCATAGTGGGAAGAACTAGAAACAAAAATAGCATTTACCTGAGGGGAAACTTAAGCATGTTTGAAGAAAGCACCAAGTCAGAGGTTGATTGCTGTCAGATAATGCTTTTGTACACTGGTTTAATCAAACACTGATTGGCCATTAGCCAGGCAGGAATTATCAACAGGACAAGCAGACAAGGAGAATTCTGGGAAGAGGAAGGCTGAGTGAGGAGACACCAGCCTGCCATCCAGAGAGCAGCATGTAATGGCACACAGGTAAAGCCACAGAAAATGTAGCAACATATAGACGAACAGAAATGGGCTGAGTTTAAATGTAAACTCAGTAGTTAGCCTGAGCTAATAGCCAAGCAGTTATAATTAATATAAGGCTCTGTGTGTTTACTTGGGGGACTCCAGTGGAAAAGATTTGTTCAGACCGATGGCAGGCTGGGACACAGGAAATCTTCTGGCTACAATTGATTGTCACCCAGGTATGGCTTGGACCTAACTTCATGCCTGCCACTAATGGACCTTGGACCACCTTTAACTCTCTCTGCATCTACACTTGCCTGTAGGCAAAAATGAGAGAAAACATAACCATATTCTTCATAAAGTACTTTTTAAAATGCTAAATGAAATCCATAACTTTATCTCTTGTGCCTTCAGAATAGTACACCATGCCTGACATGATTCTGAGAGGTTTCCGGCAGGCAGCAATGGGAGGGGTGGGTATGCTGCTGGCAGAGACCCAAAGAGTCTGCAAATTATTTATGCAAAAATGGAGTGGGTAGGGTTTGTTATCTGAATTATGCATGCTTCTGTTTTATCAAATCCATCCACCCACACATACATTCTAGGAGTCATCATCTCTTATTTACACACCACAGGGTACATTGCTCAAACAGAGGGCAGAGTGATATGGTGCATTCAGAAAAAAAGGAATGTTTACACTGAAAGAATGAGTATTTATTAATCAGTTCAACAGATTTTAGATACACTTTTAAAAGCCTAAGCTATTCTTATGGTGAACAGGAGTGATTCCCACCCGCCTTGATGTTCCTCGGGCTACCCTGTGGTTTAGAATTCAACATTAGTTCTAGCATTTGATTTGCCTGAACCTCAGTTTTCTCCGTGTAAAGTGGGAAGACCAGTACTTCCTTCCAGAAGTGCTAGAAGGATAATAAGACACACTGACAAAAATAAAGTTATTGTGGGACAGGGCTGGCACACCACAACCTTTGCGCTCCATCCCCAAGTCAAATGCAATCCACTGTTGGTTATGCCAGGTTTGCATTGCTGGAAGAAACTAAGAACACTTTTCCATGAAAATAGCAATGATCCTACAGTCTAAACAGGGCTTCAACATGCACCAGGAAATGTCACTTGAATAGAGCTGTTGGTTTATAGAACAAGTCCAAGGCCGGCATGGGCAACATAATAAGACTCTATATGAGAAACACACAATATAATAGTGGCTAATAACATAGCTCTATGGTAGAGTACATGCCTAGTGTATGCAAAGCCCTATGTTCAATTCCCAGTGCTGGAAGATCAACAAAACTGCAGCTCCTTTCTTCACGACTGACTCCAAGAATCTCTGACTGTTCTGTGCATGACATGTTCTCATTGCTTACTTCAACTTCATCAAATGTACCACCATGACCTCCTTGAAGTCAGACTGATACTACAATGTGTCAACATATTATTTCATTAATCTACACCAAATAAGTTTTTAAAAAATTAAATTGTATTTATCAGCCCTACTGTGTGTGTGTGTTGAGGGGGGAAACTTGCTGGAGCTGGTTCTCTCCTTTCACTAGGTGGGTTTCAGGGTTCAAACTCAGGCTGTCAGGCTTGACAGCAAGTGTTTTTATCCGCAAACCTACAACATATTCACAGCAGCTCTTGGACTAGGTATTGTTATTATCCTCTTCCTATAAGCAGCCAATGGAGGCTCACAAAGGATACAGATATTAAAGAACACATAGGCGTACCAAGGAAGAGAATGTTGTATGAATACAGAACATCAGTCTGGGGGCCTGAGCTTTTAGGAACTGTGCTCTCTTGGCTCTTTCTACATCAGAGTCCATTGGGATACCAGCATTGAGTTGATGCTCAGTTCATTCTGGTGAATTAATTTCAAATTTAAAGAATTTTGTGCTGAATACCATAGTCTTGCTCTTGAACATCCCCCAATATGCCTGTGTACTCAGTCTTTGGATGGGCATGGTGATGTCACAGAGACTTTTAAGACATGAGGCCTCATGGGACATTGTAGGTTGTGAGGGTTGTACCTTTAATGGGGACTTTGAGAAACCAGTCTCCATCCCTCCCCCAACCCCTGCTTCCTGAATATTGTGAGGTGAATAGCTTACTCTACTATACATTCTTGCCACAGTGTTCTGACTCTCCCCAGGCCCTAGGAAACAGGGTTAAGCAATTAAAATCTCTAAAATGGAGCCAAACCAATCCCTCCACTGTTATAAATTGATTTCCTCTAGTATTTTGCAATAGTGATGGAAAGTCGACCAGCATACTATATCTTTTCTGCCATCTTCAGCCTTCTTTCTCTTCCAACATTCCCAGCACCAGTTCCTACATGATGCTGAGGCATAGTCTGCATGCTCCCAAGCCACTCTCGTGAATAATCACAGTCTCTGTGAATCGAGTTTTATCTTGTTTGCTGCTTCCTGGGTGTCCCTTTACTGTACATAATCACTTCCCTTCCTAGTTTGCTCTCACCACATTTGAACATCAGGGGAAATAAAATGATGATTTGGGGAAACACCTACAAGAACAAGAAAACAAACTCAGAGTTTCAATTCCATTTCATGTTTATTACCAGGCATTGGAGTCACTGAAAAGTTGTATTAAGTTGATTTAAAACACGGACTTCTCCTTGTATAGGACTGTACCATCATTGTAATACCTAGGAACTTACAATAGATATCTATCCTATGACAGGTATCACGACCAACTGTTTAAATATATTATCCCACTTAACTTTCACAATGACTCTGTGAGGTATTGTTAACATTCCACAGTGAGAAAAAGAAAGCTTCAAATACATGACTCTCTCGCTCAAGGTCACGTCCAAGCAGTAGACCCTTGACTCAAACTCAGTTCCACCTGAAACCAGATTTTCTGTTCTGTGCCACAGAACTCTGCCTTCTGAAGTTTACACAGCTCACTCATTTAATTATAGTACAGTGTTCTAATATTCAATCCCACTAATCCACCAATACTTAGCTAGAGAAACATTGAGGTGCTTAGACATTCTGCAATAGTCAATAGGCACAGAAATGAAATGTGGTCCAAGACAGTCAAAAAGTATCTAAGCAAATGTTTCTGCTAATTCTGTGTACACTTTCAACATAATAGGTATTCAGTAAGGTTGAATAATTGACTCATTAATTGAAAGAATTAATGAATGAATGGCCATTCAGTGACATAGGACTAAAACTGTTGGCCTATATTCACAGAGCCTTCCTGACTTCAGAGGTTCTGTGAATGCCATTCAGCTAGCCTGTAGCATTGAACATGACACAAACTGGACACTATCTGGACTTTGGTTCTTCTCAGGACATTAAATTCCAAGCTGTTTAGAAGCCTTGCAATGTGATAGAAATTTAGCTACCATAAATCATGGACTCTGTTTGTGTCTATTTTGTTTTGTTACTGAAATGAGATAAACCCTCTCAGTTGACACCCTCTATTCTTAGTTTTAAATAGTTAACTGGATATCTCAGATAGAATGGCTAACAGCAAGGAAACAAATAACAAATGCTGGTCAAGATACATGGTGCTGATGGGGATATGAGGTGATTCAGCCACTATGGAAATTAATGAGATTTCTCAAAAACTAAAAATAGACCTTCCATATGACCCAACCACACCACTCCCGAGCACATTCCCAGAGGATTCTAAATTACCATACACATTTGTGTTTATTATTGATTGCACTGTCCACAAAGTCAAGTTGTTGAGTCAACCTAGTTGCCTGTTGAAAAGGACAATGTGGCACATATGTACAGTAGAGTTGTATTCAGCCATAGTGAAGAACACAATTATGTTGTTCATAAGGAAATGGTGCATCTGGAAATCATCACATTGAGCAAAATAATTCAGGCTCAAGAAGACAAATACCACATTTTCTCTCATTTTTGGGGTCCTAGATTTTATAGACAAATAAAATTGTGTACATACATAGGATACAAAAATCAAGATGACCTTGAGAAATGGATGACAATCATCTTAACTAGAATTAAATCAGGTACATAAATCTGACAACATTAGGCTAATAGCAGAGGGACTGAAGTCAAAATCCTTAAATTCTTTTTTGTGTTTGGTTTATGAGACAGTCTCTTTATGTATTATAGACTGGTCCAAAACTCACTATGTACCCCAAGCTGGTCATAAAACTGATATCCTCCTATCTCAGGGTCCTATCTCAAGCACATACCACCATACCCAGCATAAATTATTTCACTTCTAATGTCTATAATCTATTCAATTGGAGGCAAGATAATTAACTTGCTTCTTATTTGTAAAATGGGAACAACTATTTACTTGGCTCATGGAGATATTTTAATGAGGTAGAAAACATGTAAGTAACTTAGAGATCTCTAGCACTTGGTAAGGATATATTCTTTAAGAATCTCTACTGTGACACCCAGGATTTGAGAGGCATTAGTTTTACACAGGTGCTCTGGAATGGGTTGCTTCCTTCATCCTCCCTTACTGCTAGACTCCCAAACAAGGCCTCTGAAGGAATAGACAGAAGAAGCCCAGTGTGGGTAACTACATGGATTCTTCTTGTCCCCTTTATATGTCATCACCATGTTACTATCAGAAAGCCCATCAGTGAAGCCTATTGGTCACCCCAGATTCCCCAGCACAGCTAACTCCTCTGTACACTCATTCTTCATGGGTTGACGGGAAGACATTCCAGGAGACATGCAGAGAGATGCTAAAGAACTGGCCTTGCTCAGGGCAGAGAAGGTTTTGAGTTAGATAGGTGGTCACTTATTAGAGATATTTGTGCAAAGACGGAATTTACTGGCTGCTTCATGAATAATACTCACACAGTAAAGAGATGCATGCATAGTTCGGGGCGGCGGCAGGGACGGGGGGGCGGGGATTTCTGAGTCTTTCAGCCTGGTGAATGGATTCGGGGGCAAGCTGAATTTTTTCCTTCAGACTGAACCAATGCAGGACCTGTCTATGTTTGTCCATGTGGCCACAGGACTCCCACACAGGATGGTGGGCTGAATTCCTACAAACTCAGTTAGAGGCTGCCATTCCTTATGTGTGGTGTGAGTCTCTCTCTCTCTCTCTTTTTCTCTTATATGTGGTGTATGTGTGTGTGTGTGTGTGTGTGTGTGTGTGTGTGTGTGTGTGTGTGTTCCTGTGTATACAGATGTGATGAATGTGTGTGGAAACCACAGGACAACCATTAGTTTTGCTCCACAGGCATTATCATTATCCACCTGTCTTTTTTTTTAAAAAAGCAGTCTCTCATTAGTCTGTAATTTTCCAAGTAGGCTGGCTGGACAGGAATTCCTGGGAATTCCTGCCTCACAAGAGCTGGAATTACAAGTGCATACCTCCATGCCAGGATAATTTTATATGGATTCTGGAGATCAAACTCAGTTCTTTGAAAATACTTATTTTTATTTTTCTGTTTATTCATATGTGGTTTGCCTGCATATATCTCTGTGTACCATGCACATCCCTAGTGTCCACAGAGTCCAGAACAGGGTATTAGATCCTCTGGAACTGGAGTTACAGGCAGTTGTGAGCCACTGTGTAGGTGCTGGAAATCAAACCCAGGTCACTGATAAAAGGAACCAGTTCTCTGAATCTCTGAGCCATTTCTCAGCCCCCAAACTCAGTTCTTTATGCATTCAAGGCAAGTACTTTACCAACTGAACTATCTTCCCAAGTTCCTAGGTGTTGCATTTCTTTCTAGAGAGCTTACCAAGTGCTTCATTGCTGAGTTGCAGCCTATCCCAGTCATAGATTTTTTTGTCAAGTCATACAGCCAGAGCAGATGGGGCAGAGAGGTGCTCTTACAACGCATCACATTGCCACAGGCTCTAGCAGACTTCTCTAATGTTTGGTTCCGCAGGCGTGCACACCCACCAGTCAGTCTTCTTCTAGATGATGGAGTCCTAAGGTCAGTTCCAGGGGTCCTCTGTGGCTGTGCTCTGAGTCCACTTCTCTACCTGTGCTTAATTTGCTCATCCCTGTTTGGCCATTTGGCATCAGCTTTCTCTAAATTTAATCCATCCCCCCCAGTACCCCATCTCCTTATCAATCCTCCAGAATTGAAGCAAGCTCCCCTCATTTCAATAAATCTAGTCATAATTGGTATAACTAGATCCAGAGACCCATGTTTTCAATAATGTATCTTCCTGCAACTCCAGACATAAGTGATTGACCAAAACTGAATTCACTGTTAGCCCTGCCTATTAGAGAGCAAATCTGCTTATCGCAGGACTAGGACCAGAGCTAGAAAGAGAGCATGAGTGTGTGTGTGTGTGTGTGTGTGTGTGTGTGTGTGTGTGTGTGTGTGTGTTTGGTGGGGGTGGGCAGGCCACAGGATGTGGTTTAGTCCAGGGCTGTGGCTGATCAGGTGTAACAGTGTCACATTAATATGATTCGCAATCCCATATAGCTTGGATCTCCTCAGGTAGGTACAATGTGTGTTAAGAGCCAGCACAGGAACATGTGTATTACATGTCCACTTCAGAGACTCCCTGGTTTCAAAGCTGTCACTTTCAAGACAGTACAAAAGGAGTCAAATGGACTGAGAGAAAAAGCTGTTTACTACGAGAGAGAAGCTGTTAGAAGACATGTCAGAGGAAGAAAACAATTGCCACTGTCTTAAAAAATCTAATCTGTCTTGATTATTAAGGCAATTTGCAACATACTGGCAAGAAAAAAGAAGAAAAACTAAAGATTCCCGTTTGTTCATAACTCAGAGGTGACAGCGCATACATCTTTTTCCTGGTAATTCTGTGTGTACTTTTCACAATTTTCACTAAAATGAAATATTACTCCCACAATTAAACATCTTTCTCTTTTCTATTGTTTGTTTATGTGTGTTTGCATGGCATATGTATGTGCACATGTTCACATGTGTATGCAAATATACAGGGGTATGGGTATATGCCTGCCATTCAGAGACCATAGGCTGACCCTGGGTATCACCCCCTAATTCTTCACCTTAGCTTTGGAGACAGGGTCTCTCACCAAACTTAGAGTTCACTGATTCAGATAGACTAGGAAGCCAGAAAGCTCTGTGGATTCCTTGCCTCCATTTTCCCAACATGGGATTGCAGACATGCAACCAACACCCCCAGCTTTTCCCATGGCTTCTGGGGATTGAACTTAGATCTTCAAGCACTTTTCTGACTGATCTATGCCCCCACCCCATATGTTTCTCTTTAAATAGTGTTATCCCATGAACTATGTCATTGAATCCTGTTGGCAACTCTCATTGTAGCCAGCTGGACACTACTGAGTTATATGAACAGAATGTATATAATCACTTCTCTGCTGTCATCAGTGGAAACTGTTTTCATGTGTTCACCATTAAAAACAGCATTTTGAGGCTCTAATCTCTATACATAGGTTCACTCATGAGTTCCTTTTTCCACTAGCAGTTATCAGAGCTAGGAGCATCCCTCCCCAGCATTCTCAACAATACTGGATATTATAATTTATAAAATCCCAAGCAATTATGATAATTGAAAATTTATGCCTTCAAAATTAACACTTACTTGATTATGAATATAGCAGATACTTTAATATGTTTAGAAAGCATTTAAATGTCTGCTTAAATTGCCTGTGGAATCTTCATATCTTTTGCATATGTATCCATCTACAGGGTATGATAATATTTGAAGCACAGATTTCTGAATTGTACAAGGAAAGAGGGGTGGACAAGGAGGGAGAGAAGGAAGGAAGGTAGGTGAAAAAAAGTAGCTGTTGAAATCTCTTTAAGTAGGCCAACTGGATCTTTGAGGAGGTTTAAAAACCAACCTTAGGACTAAGCAGCTAGGAAAAATGACTAATGCCTCCCCTTTCAACCAATTCTGCTGAAGAAATTACAGCCCTGGTGGCAGCTGCACGGAGAAAAAAGAATTCCCTGTCCACTCTGTTTCATCAGACTCCCAAATCCAGCGCTGGCCTGACAGATCTGTGGAGCCTGAGACTAACGGGAAAGAAGAGGCCATGTTGTCCTCCCTGAAACTTAAAAGATTTCCCAATACGAAGAGGCCAGGAGAGGCCAGGCAGCCAAAGCAAACACGAAATGTATGCAAGGGGTTTCTGGTCTTCCCCCTTGGTTTAACCACAGTCATAAGACCAGACAGAAAGCAGAGATGATAAGGGATGTGTGGCATCACCACAAGAGAAGAGATACCTGCAAGGATGCTCTCACCATAGCTCATTAATTGATTAGAAATTCATCACAGATAAGCTTGCCTGGCTTCCCCCTACAGCGCTTAAATAAAACTTAAATGTTCTCTGAATTTGTCAAATGCAAATGGACTAGACATTGTTTAGGTATTTATTGCTTGCATATATGGTATATAGTTATTGTACTTTTGTATATTTTTCTTATATTAGTTATAACTTTTTTCCTTTTTTCTTTTTATTAAAATAAAAAAGGGGAAATATGGTGATAAAAAAAAGAAGCCAAGAGAATATGGAAAACATTCCCATCCCCATGAGTTGACAGAATGTTGTAGAAAAGGTTGTATTACTTGTGGTGATTTTGTGTTCCCCAAAATATTGTGCACCCTAATAAACTTATCTGGGGTCAGAGAACAGAACATCCACTAGATACAGAAGCCAGAAAATGGTGGCACACATGCCTTTAATCCTAGCATTCCAGGGGCAGAGATCCGTCTGGATCTCTGTGAGTTCAAAGCCACACTGGAAACAGCCAGGCATGGTGACTCATGCCTTTAACCCCAGGAAGTGATGGCAGAAGGGTATATAAGGCATGAAGACCAGGAACTAGAGCTGGTTAAGCTTTTAGGCTTTTGAGCAACAGTTCAGCTGAGATTCATTCTAGATGAGGACTCAGAGGCTTCCAGTCTGCGGAAACAGGATCAGCTGAGGAATTGGCAAGGTGAAGTGGCTGTGACTTGTTCTGCTTCTCTGATCTTCCAGTATTCACCCCCCCAAAAAAATATTCCTGTGTGTGTGTGTGTGTGTGTGTGTGTGTGTGTGTGTGTGTGTCTGTCTGTCTGTCTGTCTGTCTATGTGTATGTGTATGTGTATGTGTATATGCATGTATGCATGTATGTACATGTGTATATATATATGTGTGTGGAAGCCAGAGGAAAATCTCATTGTCTTTCTTCATAATGTCCACTTTGTTTTTTGAGACAGGGTCTTTTGTTAGCCCAGCACTCACAGATTAGGCTAGGTTGGGTTAGCCAGTGAGCCCCAGGGATCTACCTGTTTACCATTTCTCAGTACTGAGATTGCAAGTATGTACCTCCACACCCAATTTTTTAAAAACTTATTACAGGTGAGCACATCAGCACATAAACATATACATGTATCTCCTTGTACATACAGAAATACATATACACACACACCATATCACAACTTCTATTACTACATCTGTAACTTGTTTTTCATACATTCAAACATATCAATAGATGAACATTACAGTCAAGTGTCATGGTAACATGGTGACAAATCCTGATGACAAATACATAGCTGTCCACTGTGATCCTTCTTCAGTATTTTTAAATGACTGAAATTTTTCAGGAAAAAAAAAATGCTTGAGAAAAACCATCATACTACCACAAATACAGAAGAAAGCCAATAAATAAAAAAATTAATGTGACAATTAAATAAAACCAATGATTAGAGTAGAATATGCCAAAGCTAACAACATGAAAGCAGATGACTGGAATTGTCTTTCTTTTGTTTACACAGTCCAGGAACCGGGCCCATGGAATGGTGCCACATATAGTGGACAAGTCTTCCCACTTCAACTAACCAAATAAAGATCACCCAGGCCTGCTTATCTCCAAATGGTCCTGGTCCTCATCAGTTTAACAACTGAAATTAAGCAGCACACTATACTTTCTTTAATCATCAATTTCTCAGGTTTTCCTACCACGTAAGCCTCCAGGATAGAGAAACAAGGCAGCCAGGGGAAAATATGCTTAGATAAAGGATGCAGTAATAGAAAAAGTTCCTTAGCTCCCACATAATAGACTCTGTAGCTACAACTACCATAAATACAGTCACCAAAGTCCAGAAAGGATTTGGGGTTCATGGTTCTTAGAGATAATGTGGTTAAAATCATTACCAAAACGATTTTACTGAAGTCCAGATCAGCTAATCTGAAGGTAGCATCCTGGCAGTGCCATAGTTGCCACTTTCAGAGGTACATGGGTGGCCAAGGTGCTGGTAACAGTCCCAAGTGGCAGACAACACTACATGTCTCTGGAGGTGACACATGTGAGCAGTGGGATCCACAGGCCTTTCCCCTGCTAAGGATGAAAATGACTGATAAGTGCCCATCAAACCACAGGAATCAGGCTGGCACAAGATCTACGATACCCATGGGCAGGTGCACTGATAGATACAGAGAAATAACCACCTAACTACGGACAGAGAAGCAAAGCAAGACACAGCAAAAACACAGGACTTAGAAGAGAAAGGGAATAAGGAAGGGAAATGCATGCTATTTCAGTCTTAATAGGCAAACAGACATTTGGGGAGATTATCAACTATGGAATCTGAAAATGTGCTAACTTTGGAGCTTAGTCTGGCTTAGAAGGGCAGTGAGGTCACTTGTTAGCCATTTTGCATGAAGTAAGCCTTCCTGTGCCTCTGGCTTCCCATCTGTACATGGAAATACCACCACCTAACTCACAGGCTTTTCAGTAAAGGTTATTCTAAATAATATATTAGATGTCAATACAATAGCTGCCACTTAAAAGTTATTCAAATACCTCCTATCCAGTGCCACTCAAGTCTTAGCTGGGTTGTAGTTGCCCACTAAGTTCAGGGGCTCCAATTATGTGCACTATGGAGTGCTCAAGATTCTTCCATATTTAAAAATTTTTTGGAAATATATGAGTATTCAGGACTGCTGAGGTGAACAGGCCAGAAGCAGAATTCATTCAAATCAGATTGAAAAATCATGACAAAGTTTCATGAAGTGGCCTAGGCTGGTCTCAAACTTCTATACTCACATGTTCCTGTTGCTTCAGCTCCCAAATAGTGTGCTACTGCACCCCATTATTTCTTTATTTTATCTTAAAGTCTCTCTCTCTCTCTCTCTCTCTCTCTCTCTCTCTCTCTCTCTCCTCTCTTCTGTGTGTTTGTGTGTGTGTGTGTGTGTGTGTGTGTGTGTGTGTGTGTGTGTGTTGCACATGTTCAGGTTCCTGTGATGTGTATGTGTGTGTATGTGTATGTATATGTGAGTGTAGATGCCCAAAGTTGATGTTGGTTATCTTCCTTCACAGCTCTCCACTTTGTTGATGCAACATCTCTTACTGACCAATCCCAGCTAATCTAGCCAGCCAGCTTGCTTCGAGGATCCCCTGTCTCTGCCTCCCAGTGCTGGGCTTACAGAAAGGCCACCATGCCTGCCCAGCTTCTATCTATGCTCTAGGGGATCCCAACTCCAGTCCTCATGCTCACACAGCAGGTACTTCATCTACCGGGCCATCTCCCCAGCTTCTCCCCTCTTTGCTACAAATATACCTAAGAAGAGGGGAAGGTCACATGCTCCTGGCAGCAGAGTTGAAGTTCCTGGTTCTGTGTCTTGGTTCTTCATGGTTCTTGCAAAACACAAGGCTGAGGAAGCTCATTTCACTTGGGACCAGGCAGCTAGCATCTTGTGTATTTAGTCCATAAGTATCACTTGTGGTGCCTTAGACTTCTATATTATCCTTTAGACTCTTACAAAAGACTTCTAAGTCCACTCCTTGCCAGCACTTCTCTTGTGTTCATGGTTTGAGTGTCTCAGGCAGCATTTCTATGATCACCACCAGGTTTGAGTATTGCGTAGAAGCAGTGGTTCTCCACCTCCTCATGCTGCAACCATTTAATACAGTTCTTCATGTGCAGGAACTCCCAACCATAGCATGATTTCATTGCTACTTCATAACTGTAATTTCACTATATTATGAATCATAATATAAATATCTGATAGGCAAGATATCTGATATTCAACCCTGTGAGGGTCATGACACACAGGTTGAGAACGCCTACTTTGAAGGGTAGTCATGGCATCTCAAGATCTTCCATTTAAGGCCACTGCACACCCTCTCTTTTTGGTCTATGGCTTTAATAATCCCAGTCTTCCTTAAGGCAAAGGTTTCTCCTTCCAGAATATTGAGGTCACAAGCAAATGAAAATACAGAAAATGTATTAACATATTCCAATAGATCCTCACTGTGTGTCTCCTTGGTGCCTCACTCCTTCATTTCCCGCTCTTCTGCCTCATCACGTCAATGAGAGATAATTGTTCCTTAAGAGAAAATTGGTTTTGAGATGACTTCCTTCAAGCCTACACCATGTGAGCAAAAGTGACAAGCACAGAGGCGTGGAGTTTTTGTTGTTAAATATGAGAAAGGAAACAGGGTAAAGTACCAAGTCGACGAATCTTGCCAGGGAGGCTTCTAAATCTGTTCTGCTGTGAATTCAAACTGGGACACTGGGAACTTCACATCTTTGCCATGTTTTTTAGGCAATTAGTAATTAAAAGTACATTTTAAAAAAAAAGGCCCTGAAGATTTGTGCCCAACTCCTATTTGGCTCATCTGAACACAGAAGCACTTGTGAAATGCAAAATTCTTTAATCACTCCAAATTGCCCAAGCACTAACCAGGCCAAGAGCATCAATTGCTGCTAAAATAAGATGCAGGTGTTTTGAAAAATCTACATGCAGTATGCTCTTTGCTCATTTTAAATTACTCTTCATTTGATGTGCCCATTGGAGAAGAAGGATAGAAGGAGGCATTTCCTATCACAGCCTCACTAGTGGGATGACAGTGGTGATTCTAAATGTATCGAGAAGGGCAGGCTGAGATGGGACAACAGAGATGCCATCCACCTCCTCTTCATTGTGTTAGCTGTTCAACAAAATGAGAGGACCATATGCCAGGCCCCAGGGGCATCCCGACCACACTCAGCCTGGGTTGCAATGTTAGCCCCAATTTTTTACCCCCATGGGGTCCATACTGTTTGCCAAGTAACTATGGAGATTTCCTCACCAGAAGTGCACTGTGGATATATCCACACATTGCCTTTGCCCTTTTCACTTTCTTTGTGAACAGATAGAAGGGACAGTATGTCAGGACTGAGCCCAGGTATGAAAAGCCTGTGTGATTCTCTCCCTGGGACTCTTGCTGTCACCACAAATAAAATATGGATGGGATACCAGAAGGAAATAAGAAATCAACTCAACAGAAGTGTTCAACCAGATAGAATAAAAAGGAACTCAGCCTGAGCCATCTGGCTACCAGCCCACCATAGACACTGTAGCCAAAGAACACTTGTATTCCTATGTGGCAGCTTTTGTGCGTATTTATTCTATGGCATTATGGAAGCAACAGATAACTGATACACAACACTAAATCCAAGTAGAACACACTGGGCACTACTAGTCTAAGTGTGTCACATGTGCTAAACAGATTTAATCCTCTTAACAGTCTATGTGATCCTGCAGCATGATAAAGCAGACCCAAATTACATGTCTAATAAATAACACAGCAAGAAGTCAAACTTGCATGGTGTTGTATCAGAGCCCCCTTCCCTAACCCCTCTGTTACAATACTATGTTAACTCCAATGTGAGCCTGCTTCGTGATGTAGCAGCTCTGCCCATCCATTTCTCTATTGCACTTGTGTACAAGATAATATACCATTTATGATACTGATAAACAGAAATAGTAAAACAAGGAAATTACTGAAAGACATACTCATTATTATTTATAACATTTTATATGACTTAGGTACATGTATGTATATATGCAAATGTATAAGGGAAAGCCCCAAAGTGGGAAATGATGTGGAAGGTGTCCAGGATGGGAGATTTGTGGTTCAGAAGAATTTAGACACTATCAATAATGTTTAAAACTTTAAAGATGAGACTGTATTTGTGTATTATCATTCAGTTGCAATTCATATTTTCAGTTTTTTCCTTAAAACATTCAATGAGAATCTCAAAACCTTGACTTACAGAATTCTCTCTGAGCTTAATGCCCAGTGTGCAACAGTTGGAAAGTTTGGGTACATAAAGGCTTGTCTCCTAATCTCATATTACAGCATCTTTATGAGACACTCTCCCTTTTGTGAGAGCTGGTGATAGAAGAGAACAGAAGAATAGCTAACTCTGTGTGGAATAATGTTATTAATTCTCTAAACAATCAGAATGAAAGAATTAGAAAGCAGATGACAGAGAAATTTGACAGAGCAAGTCAGCTCGGCCTGAACTGATTTGGGTTATGTCCCTAGCTTTCCCATAGTACAGTCTCTGTCACCACATGTATGGAATTTAATGCACCAAAGGCATCATGCAGACGACCACCTTCGCTATTACATAGAGGAGGAAACAGAGCATGGGCAGGAGATGTGAGGTGCCTGAAGTCTCTTGCTAGCAGGAGATCCCAAGCTGTGATCCTAGTCTGTTCCTGTTCATTGCATGTCTGATGGGATTGCCTCATTTTCTGTGTGAACTGAAAGCAAAACAGAACCAGAGTGTACTGATCCACTCTGTGGGTGACTCCCATCATATGCACCTGGACAGGACACTTATGTAAGAGACAAGCCTTTGAGCAAAACCTACTCTTGCAAGAGATATCAAAGAAATGAGTAATACCTATTAGTCTGCTAATTCATGAAGTCTTTTAGTCTTAAAATACCTTTTCTACACACATGCTGAGGATTATGAGTATGTTTCAGTGAAAGGTGGTTTTTGACATGAGAAAAAAATTCCCTTCTCAGAAGCTCAATCTAATGAGGATTGTGTGCTCTTGCAGTGTTATCAAATGTGGCAGGGCAAAACTAATATCCAGTAACTCATACAAAAGAGGATAGAGTTGTGACTAAATGGAGTTCAGCTCTGAGTGCAGGTCTGGATAACATCCAACCACGAATCCATCTAATACATAACATTGAAAAACAAGGGACAGCTAGCTGCAGATGTAGCTAAGTTTTAAAGCATTTGTCCAGGTCTCCTCCTCTCAGAACAAAATGACCAAGGGAAAAAACAAACAAGCAAACAAGTGAACAGAAGTCCTATCAGCAAGAGATGTAGAAAAGGCATGTGACAACATTTAAGAGGCTGTTTATGTCACAACCTCTGAGAACATGGGAAATGGGCTCTTCCTGAGTAAGTCTTCCACAATCCCCGGGTTTGTGCCATATTTAGTGGTGAAACAGTAGACACCTTTCCCCAAGATCAGGAATAAAGAAAATGTCTGTTCTCACTCCTATCTGTTCAACAGCTTACTAGGTGGAAAAAAATCTTTAGCTCCAAAAGACTACTGTCATTACTGACATGCTATTACTGAGGGCTCAGAAAATCAGAGGTAATTTAAAAAACAAAGAAGTTAAACTAATTGAATGAATCATCAAAGTTATATAATACAATACAAATATATAAATTACTGTATTTTATGTAATAAATAATTCAAATTTAAAACTACTTAAGATAACATGAAATAAGATGCTTAGGAATAAATTTAGCAAAACATACATAACCTATATAGTGAAAATTCTAAAAACAATTGTCAAAACATATTTTACCATTTATGTGTGTGTGTGTGTGTGTGTGTGTGTGTGTGTGTGTGATGTTCATGTGTGTGGTGTATGTTGTGGAATATTATTTTAAGATGTGTTACATTTGTTAATGGTGTGGAACATTTGTTTAATGATGCAAAGATGTATTGCATTCTTTTATGCTGCATTTGTTTAACTCTATGAAGCTGGGTCACTTTGTCTGTCTAAAACACCTGATTGGTCTAATAAAGACCTGAATGGCCAATATCAAAGCAGGTGGAGAAGACATAGGTGGAGCTGTAAGGCAGAGAGAATAAATAGGAGGAGAAATCTGGGAAGAGGGAGGATCAAGGAGTGAGAGAAGGAGGAGGACTCCAGGGGCCAACTACCTAGCTACACAGCCAGCCACAGAGTAAGAAGTAAAGAAAGGTATACATGATAAAGTTAAAGTACAGAGACAAATGGTAGACAGAACAATGTAAGAAAAGCTTTCAAGAAACAAGCCAAGCTAAGGCCAGGCATTCATACATAAGAAAGTATAAGCCTCCATATGATTTATTTGGGACCAGGGTGGTAGGCTGCCCAAAGTGTAAGCATTTAAAAACAAAACAAAACAATCAACAACAGGTATATATATTTGTGTATATGCAGGCGCTTGAAGCTCTTTATGTCTGTTGAGTCCACAGTAGGTGTTGGGTGTCCTCTATTGCTTTTTGCATATTTAAAACAATTTTTAAGCTTTTAAAATTGTTATGTGCAAGTGTGTTTGGCCTGCATATATGTCTGCTCAATACCTGCGCACCTAGGACCTGTGAAGGTCAGAAGAGGACATGAGAGCCTCTGGAACTGGAGTTACAGACTGTTGTGAACCACCATGTGGATGTTGTGAACAAAACTGGGGTTCTTTGCAAGAGCAGCTAGTGGTCTTAACCACTGAACAACCTCTCCAGCACCGGTCTCCATTTACTTTACAATATTTCTTGAATACAGATTTATCATTTTAAGCTATATATTTACTATGTCAATTTTCACTAAATTGATAGAGAAACCTCAATCAAAATACCAGAAGAATTTTCTAAAGAACTTGTTCTCCTGAACTTATTATTTCTAGAAAAATTTACATGATGTAAAAGAGTAACAATAACCCTGAGAAATTAGAATATTGATCAGCTTAGATTATATGGATTTAATATTTACCCTGAAAATATAATAATTGCTTTTAAAGGGTGATATGGCGTAAGCCCAAGAAAAGGACAAATCACAGAGGGTGGAGTCTAGAGAGTCTAGAATTAAAATGGCTCCAGCACTTTAAACTGATTTTCAACAAAGGAGTCACAGAAATTCATGAGGGAAAAAAATGTTTAAAACATTTTAATAACTACGGCAGGGTGTGGGGGGATGCGAAGTGCTTGCCTAGCCTGTGTGAGGCCCTGATTCCTATTCTTAGTTCTATAAACAACAAAGTATGATGAAAACAATTGGACATCTGTATATTTATTTTTTTAAATCTCAAATCATATTTCATTCTATAAATAAAAATGAATTTGACATGGATCATAAATGAATTTGACATGGATTCTAAATTATCTACGAGAAAACAGAAGGTGGTATTTTTAAAAAATTGCTTATCCATTTTATTTACGAGGAAGGCCTGAGTCAGCAAAATTCAGCAGGTTACAAACATCTGGCCTGGAGCAGCAGAGACTCCTTCCTCTCACAGGCAAGAAGAAACAGGTCCCTGAGCATCTCTGGGATTCAGCATTCTCTTTGACATGCCTAGTCAATCATCTCTATAGTCTTTTTATTCTAATATGAAGTAGAAATCTCTGTATTATCATAACACCAGTAATAACACAAATACCCACAAGTTTCTCCCAGCCACCTAAGGAAATAAAGCAGCATTGGTAAATATGAAGTCCCTTTCATGCTTTGTCTTAAATATAGTCATTTTTATAAGGATACCCAGCACTATGCAATTTATGCTTTCATTATAAGTTTCAGAAGGGAATATTTTTGTGACTTACAGAAAGACAATGATTTCTTAGATAGGATTAATTTTTAATAGACATTCAAATATTTAGATTTAATCAAAATTTTACATTTTTTCCTTTTAGAGGCATGTTAGGGAACAAAAAGGCAAGCTATATAACACAATATTGAAATATTAACATGGATAAAAGTTTATGACCATTTTATTTGCTAACATTTAAGAAGTTTGACAATATCAGATGTTGGCATGAATGAAAAACAAATGGGGATCTCCTTTACTCCTGCTGGGAGTGTAAATGATGTAACCACTTTGGAAGACTGCTTGAAACTTCTTAGAAAGTTAAACATACATTTACTACCTGACCTAGCAATTTCATGTTTATGTACTGGCACAAGAGAATCAGAAATATCCATTTGGTAAGATACTTGTATAAGAATATTTCTAATAGCTGAAAACTGGTAAAGCATAAATGTCCAAAACAGATGAAGTGAAAATATTTTATATTCAAATGAAGGAGTGTTAGGATAAACTACAGACACTCAAGACAACCCAGAAACATGTCTACAACATCATGCTGAGAAAGGAAGTAGCTAAGCAAAAGAACATGTTTATACATTAAAAATGTATATGCAGGACTGGACTGTGAATATAGGCTGTTTTCTTAGAGAGGATGAGCTTAAAAGGGGAAAAGGGTATTGAAGGACTTTCTGGTAGCTGAATTTAGTCTATACATTATTTTTGCTAAGTATATACAAGTGTGAAAACAGTATGCATTAGCTATCAAACTAAATAGATCTGTGCTCAGGAAGTACTTTTTTGTTTGTTTGTTTCGTTTTTTGAGACAGGGTTTCTCTGTGTAGCTTTGTGCCTCTCCAGGAACTAGCTCTGTAGCCCAGGCTGGCCTTGAACTCAGAGATCCACCTGGCTCTGCCTCCTGAGTGCTGGGATTAAAGGCATGTGCCACCACTGCCTGGCAGGAAGTACATTTTAATGGGTAAAAGAAATCCAGGAATGGTAGTACTTGGAAGGCAGGAGCAGAAGGATCAGGAGTTTGAGACCATCCTCTGTTACAGTCGGTCAAGCTAAGGCTAGGCTACTGAGAATTCTGTAAGAAAAAGACATACATAATTTTTTAAGGAGGTAGAATAACATTTCGCCAAACCCCACTGAGGAAAGATTACATTATTAATAACTATGGGATGAAGAATGCTACTTTGCAGTGCAAGCCTACATGAAATATGTACACTCTCTCATTCTATGACTGAAGTAAAAACTAGTCCACACTATTATAGGAAGATCTGTTAGTCTCTTCTATTCACACCTTCTCCCTCCCTCTGTCCCCGCTCTGTTTTCTCTCCACACCTCCGGCTTTCTCCTTATTCCTCCCTTCGTTCTTTTGTGGATGCATAGAAAAACTGGAACAAGTTTCATCAGAGAATTCGTTTTCATATAATCCAGTAATTAAATCCACGTGTGACCACAGCATAACACACAGCCAAACGTGTGTCTATCAAATCTCTTCCTACTGCCAATGTGAGCCAGTCAAGACTGGGTGCTCTTCTAATGCCTTCAATCAGGAGTCTAGTGAAAGAATAGAGTCAAGAGAAAGAACTAACTTCTACTTTTCATTATGTGATTCTTATGAGCCCTTTTCTGGGTCCTTGTCTGTCAATATTCGATAGAAAGTCTGGTATAGGCTTAACCTTAATGGAGGCATCTTGAAGTTATTGGATTTTCCTCTCCTGGACCCCAAGATACACAATCCTCCATGGCCAGACAATTCTGATGACTGACAAGCTCCAGTTGGATGAAGACTGGCCTGTGATGAAGAATATAAATTAGGACAACACTTGTCCCTCACCACGGGAGCACCAATGGCTTTGGGCCCTCTAAGGTTGGCACACGGAAGACAGGTGTGTAAGGCTGTCCAGCTACAGTTTCTGGGCACAAGCAGCCATCTTTGTCTTGTTACTTGTCAGTAATTACTTCATCTTTCTTAGCATTCTGATTACAAAGGGATCTCTGTCAGGTTTCAGAAAGGTTGCTCCTTTTGAAAAGATCCACTCTATTGTATAGGTCTACCCTCTATTTCATGTCTTAGACTGCTTTAAAAAATCGTCATTTCTGTTGTTAACCTTATATTCATTATTTATACAGGTAGCTAAATCTCAGATTCCTTAGTTTCTGTTTTTATCTGAGTTCTCATTTGTCCTCTTAATTGTGTCCTGAGATTGCATATGTGAGTGTGTGGAAGGGATGTATATATCATGAAATTCAATCATTCCATCTTGAAGAATCACCTTGGTCCTTCACTTATAAAGACCTCCATTTTCAAACTTGACTTATCTAGACCTGTAACTCTTTATCTGCAATCACTATTATTGCCATCAAGCCCAACACTTTGTAATAAACAGATACCAAGTTCGTATAAAATTAAATGTGATATATGTTTCTGCCTGCACTCAGTTTCATATATCTGCCTTTCTGAGTCCTTCCTTGGATGAATAGCCACAAAAACACCAATTATATTTCAGATGAAAGCTAATGGGTAGTTTGCTTAGAGTGGTCCCTCTATTTGCCAGAATACTGTGCTTTCTTCCTAGACAGACCTGAAATGTTTTATTACATCATCTGACATGGCTAAAAGAATAATGACCAACCATGAAGCTTGATTTGGAAAGTCCATTCAAATCATCACACATTTGTGGAGTACCCACTGTGTAGAACCCAGAGGAAACACATTTTCCATTGTATGGTTCCTACCCAACCATCTCTTTGATGATGATAATATATTCACTTTTTCAAAATGTATAAGTTTTATTAAAAAAATGTTTCAAAAATATGTCTGTGAATGAGTCAGGATACTAGGGTGTAAAACATTACATTCTGTACCTGTACTGAGCCTGATGAATCTGTGCTTTGTCTATAAGGTAGGATATGACATTCCATTTCTGCACTTAGGTAAGGGAAGAAGAAAGGGAGATACACGTAGATGGAAAACCTGAATAACAGAAAACAAAACATACCAAGAAATGATGCTCAGAAAGTCTGTCCATGAAACAGCTTTCCAAACAGAATCTTTTCTAAAAGCAAATGCTTTGGGGCCATAGAGATGCCTCAGCAGATTAAGTCACTTGTCACCAAACCTGATGACCTGACATTAATCCCAGGCACCCACAGGATGGAAGGAGAGAACTGACTCCTACAAGTTTTCCTCTTACCTCTACATATGTGTTGCACCATGTCCACACATAATACACAAATAAACATAGATAGGTAGGCAGGCAGGCAGGCAGGTAGGTAGGTAGGTAGATAGATAGACAGACAGACAGACAGATAAGAGGTAGATAGATGATAGATGAGGTGGTTTGAGTGAAAATGGCCTCACAGACTCACAGGGAGTGGCTCTATTAGGGAATGTTGGAGAAAGTGTGTACTGGGGGCAGGTTTTGGGGTTCCAGAAGCTCAAGCCAGGCCCAGTGTCTCTCTGTCTTCCTGCTGCCTACAGATCTGGTTGTAGAACTCTCAGCTACCTCTCCAGTGCCATGTCTGCCTGCATTCTGCCATGCTTTCCATCATGATAATAATGGACCAAACCTCTGGCCTGAAACCAGCTCCAGTTCAATGATTTTCTTTATAAGACTTGTTGCGGTAATGGTGTCTCTTCACAGAAATAAAACCCTAAGACAATAGATACAATAAAAGTGAATGCCTGTATGCTTAAAGCAGCTGTTCTTTCCACAGGGTGGTTATTACTGTCTCCATTTTACACATGAACAAGGCGAAGCACTGAAAACTCACCAGGTGCCACACAACTAGCATTAATGGCAATCTTGAGATTTGAACCCAGCCAGGTTGAAGAACCCCTGTCCTTATCTAAGTTGGTCTATGGTTGTCTTCATTCAGTAGAGTGGGAATTTTATTCGTTATTTGTTTCCTGCATGGTGTTTCACCTACAGATATCAGCTTCCCCTGATAGAAGCTAGATGTACTGACCTCCTTGAATCACATGTCAATTCTCTGCCTCAAGGACAGGAGAATAAAAGGAACAAAGATAAAAAGTCATGTGTTCCTTCCCATATAATCTAAACATGGAAACATACCTTGTGCTGACCCCAGTAATAGATTCTAAGGTCTCACAGCTACACTGAAAGAGCTTGACCTGTAGGCTAATAGGCACCACACATTTTTAGTAGCAAAGCCAAGGTAGTCGCATCCACCCTACACATTACAGCAGGAACATCACACTATGACTTGGGTAAAACAGAGCTGGTCCTCCAGCAACCATTTAATTCCTCGCTGCCAGATGGGAGACAGGAAAGGCTTTCTCAGTTGCAGAATTTTGCAAACAAGTCAGTGCAATGCTAGACGTGGTAGCTGTCTGAACTTGAGGGTGCTGCAAAAAGCAATAAGCTTGAGCCTAGGAGACTTGATTAACTTGATTTGGAAAACATTTTTCAGTCTCCCCAAGAAGTCTCAATGTCTGTTTTATAAAAAGGTTTAGATGTCTAGATATTCTCTAAATACTCAGCTCTGGCATCCTATAGTTCTGTAGAACTCCTGTTAGTTGGCCTCGGGACCAAATGTTCTTTTCTTTCTGGTCCCCACTGTCTGAGGAAGGTCAGTGAAAGAAACACTCTGAGGATTGGTAGAGGGAAATGCTGTGGTGTTCCCCATGCCTCCCCGGCCCTCTGCTGCTCAATCAAGTATACTTCTGGGCTAATTATGTTGTGGCATCCACTAAGAAACTGAATCCCACCCTCATTTCTCCTTAAAGCACAGTAATTTCTAGCAGGTGTTAGGTGGTTTAAAAATTAAAACGGGAAAAAAACCACATGTAGCCCATCTAAAAACTACCACACAGGTGTTGGGGGGTAAGTTCTCCTAATTATGCAAATATGTCTTTTTTTCCTGACACCTCAACTTTTCTGAATAGTGAAACACATTTCTTCAGGGATGTTTTATTAAATTTAAATTTTCAATGATTTTGTTTCTGAGGTCATTCACAAAATTATGACTTCAAATTTCCTTCAAACTCTGTAAGTCAAGAAAATTAAAAGTTTAATCATAATTATTTATTCTTAGACAGCATACAACGTTTTATTTTATTTTTTTTTAAAAAAGTGCCTTTATCACCTCAGGCATCAGTGTGTGTATTCAAATACAACCTCACATTCTTCTCCCATCCCACCCTATCACCAGGTCCATTAATACAAAGGTAGCTGAGTTTCTTTTTACTATTATTTTTATTTATGTATGTGTTTGTCTGTGTCTATCTGTAAGTCATATATGTCCAGATGATCACAGAGGCCAGAAGAGGGTACCAGATCCCCTGGAGCTGGAATGGCAAGTGGTTGTGAGCTGCCAAACATGGGTGGTGGGAATCAAACTCAGGTCCTCCGGAAAAGAAGCATGTGCTCTTAATCACTGAGCCATCTCCCCAGCCTAGCTAGCTGAGTTTCTACTTGTATATATTTAATTGTTTTCTGATGGATGCCAGTGAACTACCACTCAAAAGAAAAGCAGCTCAACAAAGAGGCAACAGAACTAGGGAGACAGGCTATACACAGATCTTGGATCGGGGAGGGTGGGTTATGTTCACAAGGAGGCAGAGTGTGGCAACGCTTATGTGGGACATTTTTCTTCCTTCACCTGGAGTCTCTTTTTCAAGCGAGCCTAGAAAGCATCCTCAGCCCTGTCCCAGTACACTAAGAATTGTACTGAATGTTCTCTTTTGGATGTCATATCATTTAGAAACCATCACTGTCAATTCTTCCCCAGGTGATGGCAATATAAAGATCATGAGTACCTAAACCATCATAGACGGGTCACTATTCTAATGGTAAATTATTTCTAGAACTTATGGCCCCAAAGCAACAGGTCTCAGCATACAAACCACCAGAATCAGCTTATGATGCAGTCACTGTCATCCATCAACTCTCCACAAAAGGAATGCAAATGTCCTCCACTCCATAAAAGCCATTGTCAACCACAGTGGCAAATTAACATCACAGAGAGAATTTCAAGAGAATGGCTATAAGGAGAATCAACCTACCCAAGTCAGAATCTCTTGGGGATGAACAGATGTGTTTGGCTTTTTTTTTTTTTTAGTAATTCTCCAAGTTATTCTGCTGTGCAGCTCAAACCGAAAATTATGAGGGCTGAGGAGATAACTCTGATGGTAAAGTGCTTGCCATATAAGCATGAGAACCTGAGTTCAAATCCCCAGAAGCCATGTGACAAAGCTGTGTGTGGAGGTGTGCATCTGTAACCCCAGTGCTAGAGAGGCAGAGAAAGGAAAATTCCTAGGGCTTGCTGACTAACCAGCATAGCCAACATGGTCCACTTCAGGTTCAATAAGAGACCCTATCTCAAAAAAGAGAAAGCAATTGAAGAGGACATTTTGGGCCTTCACACTCATGTATGGTGCAGAGGTACTTGCACACACACACACACACACACACACACACACACACACACACACACACACACGAGACAGAGACAGAGAGACAGAGCCTAACACCCTAACACCTAACAGTCAAGGCATAACCCAGGCTAACAAAAGTAGAATGAATCTCTCAGGGTAGAAGTCTCACATCAGCATCTTAACGGTCTCTAAGTAATTTGAATGTTTATCCAAGACTATGAAACAACATTATCCAGGAGATTCCATTAAGCATCACTGATTTGGATTACAGGGGTACCCAAATTCAGCCGAAGAGTCTGCTGGTGCCTAGACTTGTTTATTTCTCAAGAATCAAATTCCAGAAGGAACTATCTAGTGGAAGAAACACACAAGGAGAGACGCTGATCAGCATAAAGAGATTACAATGTTGCCAGGAATGCATAAAATGAACAGAATAAAGAAGGTCAATGCAAATGTGTTCGCAGAACAGCTCCACCATGCTACACTTCCTTGCTTGGTCTCAATCTCCCAGTACTTTCCTTCGATCTCAGATCAGCTTCTCCCAGTTTCTACTTGGCTTCTCTATGCACAGAGTTATGGGAAGCTCATTATTTCAACACACCAAGGCACCTGCATCTTTATCTAGTCACCATCAGTTAGCCTTTGGGTAGCTGTAAAGCCACGCTGTTGTATAGCATAGTAGCAACTGCCTAGGAAGGTACAGCTGGGTGAGAATGAAGATCACAAGGAAGACCTCCTCACCAGAGCCTATAGTTCCTAAGACGAGACAGTCTACAAAAGCCAACATGTCACTAACTTATAATAAAGTACTAGAAATAGTTCAGACACTAACCAAGAATTACTGTTCTATAGAACCCAAAGGAAGGGGGACAAGACACCAATAGTATATCTTCCTTGAGCCTATTTTTATTATTTTTATGAAACACATAAAAGAAATAATGGGAAATGATATGGGAAATAGTTTAGACAGTCCACATATCTCAAAGATTCTCTATGCAATCAGAATATCCATTCTGAAGCTATGGGTTTTATATTTTCACTATGAAATATAATTTTATGTACTTATCCACCACAAAAATATGAAAAGTCCACAACAAAGTTAGGACTAAAAAAACAATTAGTTTTGTAGCCTCTTTCTTAACTCATGTCTACCACCTGGACCTGCTGAGGGATGTCTTTCTGTATGCTATGAATATATGTTGTTCCTATTGGTTAATAAATAAGCTGCTTTGGCCTGTGGCAAGGCAGTTTAGAGGCAGGCAGGAAATCCAAGGCAAGAGACAGGAAAGAGAAAGGTGGAGTCCAGAGAGATGCCAGCCTGCTGCCCAGGCAGCAAGATGCCAACAGACTGGTAATGCCATGGCCACCTGACAACTTATAGATTAGTAGCAATGGATTAAGTTATAAAAGCTAGTGAGCAAGAAGGCTGCCATAGGCTATACAATTGGTAATTAATATTAAGCTCCTGAATGATTATTTTATAAGCGGCTGTGGGACTGCGGGGTCAGGGGGGACCAGAGAAAACTTACAGCTACATGGGCCAGTCTTCTTCATCCCCTGGTATGTAGCCTTTCTTGTTCTCTTTTCTACATAGTGTACTGCACCCACTTGTAGATGCATTTGTCGATTTCAATCCTGATTATAATAAAAATATATTCACATTTGGCTTTATTATATACAAAATATGGGTTCACTGTGTAATGTCTCCCACTGGCCCATGTATTGAATGCTTGCACCCTAGTTGATAGTGGCATTCTGGAAGGTGCTAGGAACTTTTGGAGGTGGGACCCAGCTGAGGAAGTAAGTCACTGGCAGCATGCCTCTAAAGGTTATATCCGATGACTGGTCCTTTCCTTCATCCCTGCTTCCTGCTGACACTAGGTGAAGAGCTTCCTCCCCAAGAGCCTTCACTACAATGATATCTGGCCTCACCATGAGCTCAGAATCAGTGAAGCCAAGGACTGTGGGTGAGTCCCTGAAGCCACAAGTTAAACCAAATCACCCTTTGAAGTTGCTTTGTCAGGTTTTTGGCTGCAGTGGAAATACATACATATATATGTATGTTTTTAATATACATTATACCTTGCCTTTGCAGGAAGCTGCACATTTGGATTAAGGTAATCACTATAAGACATCACTTAGTGAACACATTCTTAGGGGCATGGTTCAGTTCTATTTGATGTAGCTCAGTTCAAGGTTACTTGCCATCTGTCCTTCAGCCAAAAAACTGTTGTTTCAGAATTTTAACAACAAATAAAAGACTAAGTTTTATCCTCCTGTAGAAGACTATCCCTGTTCAAGAATTTAAGATTTGTGTTGCAAAATGCCTCCAGCTGTTTATGCAAGCCCTTCATCTTCCAGCTCAGTCTGAGACATCCTACCTTGTGAAAAGGAAAACAAAGAATTTGGAGTTACTGAATCTGAAAACGAGCCTGCTGAAACAGCCCTTTAAAGACAGTATCAAGGAGATTCATAGGCACAGAAAATGGGCAAGTTTAGGCTAGAGCATGAAGATAAACCATAAAGCTAGAACTAGGAGCAAAGGAAGTAGTTATACCACACACTAGTAAAGAGAAATGAGGACATTATTATTTTCAACATCATTGTGCCACTCAGGATTAGGCAGTATTTATTCAAGTCTTACTTGGCACCAATGTTTCCTGAGACTCTTTACTTTGCATTTTTTGTAGTCTATATTCTTGTCTTTGAAAAGCAGGACACAAGTGTATAACTTCAAATAAAGAAGCATTTCAGAACATTATAAACCCACACATGAAGCACAGAGATGTCTGCATTCTAGTTGGGGTTTTCTTGATATCTTTGATAGCTCACACCTCTCAATATCTTAGTCTGACTCTTGATTGTAGCCAGATCCTATCTCCCCAGACATCTGTCATCATCAACTCCTGCTTCTTCCTTACTATACATATCAATCTAGACTCTGGGCCAGTTAGTTTCTCTATTAAATTTCCCAAATCTGTCACATCTTGTCTCTATTGATAGTCCTTACCATACCATGATGCCTAAATATCCCATGAGGCTCTTCAGTGGCTTTAGAACCCACATATAGTCTCTGTCCATCCAATCTAATTTTAAGTGGCCAAGATTCTCCATCAGCAACTTCAGAGTACTCATACAACTTTAGTTCTAATCCCCATAAGTATCAATGGCTTCCAAAAGACCTAACATCTCCTGTCATCTGCCCTCACTTCTCCTGTGTAAGCTTATCTCCCCTCCTGACAGAAGATTGTCTGTCCCCTTCCGTTTTTCTGTGAAAAGAAATCCATGCTATTTCTGCTAAAATGCCTCCTTGCCCCCTTCCTCCTACTTTGTATGTTAAACATTGTCACATCTCTAAAGACCAATCTTCATGTTCTCTGTGAGACTTTGTCTTGCTTTCTCAATCTGTCCCTTATAGTCCCACATTACACCCTATAATAGAATGCATGTTCCTAGAATGTAATTGATTGTTTATATGTCTGATTTCTCAACATCTAGAGTAGGGTGACATGTGACCAAGGACTGTGCCTGGTTCTCCTCTATGCTTCTGGTCATCCCACTTCCAATCAGAGCATACCAGGGAGCCCATTCCTGAATCAGATTCTGAGGAACATATAGAAAGCAGATAATCATGGACCACAAGCTGGATTCTCCAGTTAGAAAACCTGGAGTTTTTTTCCCTAGTGTCCCTGAATGAGGAACACTAGAAAAGGGAATGATCTTGTGTGATTGGGCTTTTTGAAGCTGACATCACTGAAGAGGCAGAGAGCCAGGGTCACTTGATAGCCTTAACACTGTGGGAACAGCCTATCCCTTTCACAGAATCAGGTGGTTGAGTAGAGCATCTACCACAGAGGTTGGGTTCACTTCATTATGGATGCAACAGACTGACTTAGGGATTGCAATTAGCAGAAAATGGCAGTCCCCCCATCCCCATAACACTGATGTGAGTTCATGAGATGCCTGTTTCCTTTAACAACCGTTCTGGAATTGTAGATCGCTGGCATCTGTTTAGTGTCCAAATTCCCAGGACTGAGGCCTCCCTGCTCTCTGGGCTTTATTCTCATAGTTGAATAATGGTCTGAAAACAGATTCTTGGGAGCTAGAATGAGAAAAGACCAAAATAATGCTGGCATCCATAGCAAATCAAACTTTTCCAGAAGTCCCAGACTTTACTGATGGGAACACTAGCCCATGGCAGGGGCCCCAGATACAAGGAAGGCAGGGAGCTGTGATTTCTACAAGTGGGCCAGCTGCCTCTCCCTGCAGTCACCCCAAGGCAGAATCCTGCTTGTGAAAAGAGAAATGATAACTACTATATAGGAAGCAGAAATTTCTGCCATATAATGCAGATTTGCAGATTTGGGAATCCAGGTTGAAAGAAAAACAAGTGACAGGTAATAAGATTAGATACTATGAAGAGCTGGTGGATGCATGAGATAATTGTTTTGTAAAGTGACTCTTTCCCACTTAGCAGAACAAAATTATATGAAGTAATAAGGCCTACTAGAAGAGACAGAGGGAAAAGAGCCTAACACAGCAGAAACAGATTGCCAGGACAGAGAGTCAAAGTCAGCTCAAATTAAAGAGGCAAAGAAGTGACTGGTGAAGAAAAGGGCAGAACAGAGGTACCACCCAGCATTAAAATAAAACAAACACAGAGCGCAAGGCACAAGGCTGTCAGCAACTAGTATGCCAGTCTCCTTAGAACTTCAAGTGAGAAGTCAAAAAGACAGCTGGTGATGCTGGGAGTGTGTTTGGAGCTGGTTGCCAGTGTTCATAAAAAGAAGTTAAAGGTCACATTCTGAAGATAGAAATAGGTTCCCTTGATGTGACGATGGAGCTGCAAAGGGAGCTCTGGTACTGAAGAGAATCCGAGTCCCTCCCACCACTGCAACCTCCCTGGCACAGCTGTTACAAGAGCAGGTACCATTAAAAAAAAAAAATCATCGGTCACTGATAAACTAAGAGTCCCTGAAGTCATAATGCTGCAACAACGAAGAACAAGCAAGATGTTAGAGATCTCAAGGGCACAGTGAGGATGGAGTCAGAGGGCAGTGAGACAGCCAGGGTCACTTCTTCAGCTAGGAAAGAAAGGATACAGAGAAATATTGAATGAGCCATTTTGAACAGTCACGAGAGACATCGAAGAATACTGCTGGTTGGGGCCACTTATACAAAGCAACTAATGCAGCCCTCTGTGCAAATGGCAACTCTGTCCAGTCTCAGAAAATTCTAACAACTTCTTGACCACAACTTCCTTTGAAAGTTTAAGGTCTATTCCCTCACTCTATAATTGATTTCTGTTTGAGGGAGGTAGGGCCTCTGCAGTGGACACGACACTGACTGTCCTGGCAGGGATCCTGAGTTTAATTCTGGCTCTGCCACTAACCAGCTCTAAGACTTCAGAAAAATAGCACTCATTTGCCAGACCCCATTTCCTCATCTGTTCAATGGAAGAGCTAGACCATCTGTCTCTTGGCTCCCTCATCTGCTATGCAAATGGATAATGAAGGATATGCTTTCCTTCTAATAATCCTTCATAAAATATATCTCAACAGTAGTTCTCCAGAATAAAACATTACCTAATAATTGCCCTTTGAAAAGCAGGCGACCCCAATTCCTTTATCCTTCATTTTCCCTCTGGATCTCTACTAATAAAAAATATTACCAAGAATATTTTAGTAATAAAATCTGCCAAGGAGAAATGACTTAAGTGAGCAAAATATATTCCCCTAAAGCATCTCTCTTTGTGCCTGACCCCCAATATGCATCCACTTTTCTTCAGGGGAATGGTTCCTAATTTCACAATGGTTCCTATGTGAGTACAGACATTCTTTTCCACCTTCACACAGCAGTTAGGTATGGCACCAAACAACTTCTGGCAGAAGCAGTGTCCTTAAAGAGAAATCAGCCACACACTGCTTTCCTCTTTCCTTGTTCCTGTAATCTAAAAGGACAGGAAGTTGGGCAAGGCTAGAAACCCTCAAGACCTGTTCCCATGACTCCTTCCCTTTAGGGAGACTCTATTTCCTAAAGGTTTCAAAAGTTTCACAAACAAGTGTTTAAAACCCTGAGCCTGTGGAGGACATTCTATGCTTAACCCACAGCCTAGCCTAAATAAACCCTAACAGATAAAAGTACAAGGATCATTGATTGCATATTAAGAAAAAGTTTGCTGGAAACTTCCATAGGGTTAGTATTTGAGCAATTTCAACAGCTAGGACCATCGTATCTGCCAGCTCTCTATAAATAAATAAATAAAAGCAACCATTAGTGCATGTCAAATGAAAAACTATTTTCCAATACAGGACTGGGACATCTCAAGAGCAACTTGTGTTGCCTCCACATGGAAAAATATTCCTATGACAAATAAGGAAGACAATCATCTCTCTGGAATTATGTAAGAGATAGTGGGTACCAGTTCTGTGAAGGACAGGACACTTGTTCTCCTCAGAGTATCTGAAGACTAGGAGCATAGGGAGACACAGCCTCAAAATATTAATTGGCAAAAACCCCACACATATGACAAGTGCACTTTAAGGGCTAATGTGACATAAACTAAGGGCACAAAGAGATTTTTAGAAAATAGAAAAAAATAGTATTTCTTCTATTCCCATAACCTCCCCACTCCTTTCCAGCACCAGTCTTAAAAACAGACATCTAGATAGGATAAATTGTATAATTTCCACAAAAGATGGGTGGGGCCAGCATTGTTTCTCATTGTGTTTAGCAAGTCCACAATTTTTACATTGTCAATCAGACTTTCCATACAATATTCTGAAGCTCATAGCAGCTGAAATATGAAGAACAGAGAGTATTTTCCAGAAATGGGTTATATTAGAACTATTAATTTCTTTTGTCAGTTTTAGATAAAATTTTTCCATATTTCTCACAATAATGATGGTCTCCTCCAAGAAGTAGATGAATACCACTGATAATTCTCAAAATAGCTGGGACAGCCCATTCAAAATGAGCAGCAGAGGCGGCGGGAACCCATTAGTTAACTCAGCTTTTCATAATGTGAGGAAAACTGCCAGTCATGTATCCTCTACTTCTGCATATTTCATAGTAATGGAATATTTTTAGACAAAAGCATAAATAAAAGATGTTCCTGGGTGTTTGAACAGTATATTGTATATCCTGTATTTTATTATGACTTTATCTTTTCATTTTGTTGCAACATAACAACATAGATAATTATAGCCGCATCTTGGGAGAAGAAGGAAAAGATTCTTCCAAGATGCATAAGAGGGGCTTGGCTTTTATTAATAACTCACACATACTTTTATTCGAATTTCTGAAGAGCAGCAGCAGCCAGGCAGTCTGTTGGACACTAGAGGTATAGTGAAAGCAAGAAGCACGCATGTCTTCCTTTCACAGGGCTGGTGTCTTAAAGTGGCTGTAATTAAGAGGCGAGCCATAAGATATGTCACCTCCTATGACGTGAGGGGAGTCAGGGAGCAGGTATGGTCTCTCTATCTCAGTAGGAAGGCAGGGAGAACAAAGCATGGAGAGAGGACTTACGGGGCTTTCTCGGGAAATGAGAGAGGGTTAGAACCTACCTATAACAAGCAGGAGCTGTCCTGACAAAGATGGAAAAAAAGAATTGGATGCACAACTCTTCAGAAGTACTCTTGTGAGGTTCTGTCAGAATACCCCCTCAGGCAGGTCCCACATGGCTGCCTTACCCCCAAACAGACAAGCCACCACTACTTACCAATAATCTATTCATGCATTCACTCAGTATATGCTTTATGAGGACTTACTCATGGCTATCTGTATTCTAGAACTGTCGAGCTCAAGTACGAGAAAGACACAGTAATGACCTTCAATGAGCAGCTAGTCTTTACCTCCAGCTTTTATAAAAAGGCATTAAAGGCACACAGTGTGACCAATAAATTACAAGCAACAGTAATCCTGAGAGGAAAGGACAAGGCAGAACTAAATGAGGATAGAGGGATAGTCAAACGGATTCAGGAAAAAAGAAGACTGAAAAATTAAACAGCAGGCACTGCTTGTTTTCTTCTTTGTAAAATCAGCCAACTTCTTGACTTCATTAGCTTTGTGGGGAGCACATTGTTCTCCCAACAAGCTTCTTTTAGATGTTCTGAGAAAGGATACTAATTAATAATGGCAAAACCAGAAAGTTTCTATTTAGGAATCACTTGACTCCAAGTAGGAGACATCACACAAAGCCCTCTGTGAAGAGGTCCTTCTGCTGTTTAGTGTAGGATTGGAGAGAACCAATAGTTTGATATGCCAATTATGATGTAGCTTCAATAGTCTAGGGTGAATGTTCCAAAATCTAGAGTAGTGGAGGGCAAAGAGAATATGATAAGTTTTTAAAAATGGAAGATGTACTGTTTAGATATAAAATGATTCTTCATTTAGGAAGAGCAAGGGAGAAAGACCCTGCAACATGTAATTATTTATAACTGGCTGTGCTTTGCAGGTAGTGGCAACTATCTTACAATTCCCCTGCTATGGTATGCATTGAAAATACCTCCACCACAACCTCAAATTTTGAATGCTGGTTCCCTAGCTAAAGATACTGGCCTGGCTGGAGGAAGGGGGTCACTATAGGAGGACCTTTGAAGGCTCTATCAAGTCCATGGCTCTTACCAAACCTTTTCTACATCCTGGTCTGCTATGATGTGAACAGCTGCCTTCCAAGCACACACTTTTTCTACCATGAATCGAACTTCTCCGATACACTTTCTCCATCATGAAGTACCGAAACCTCTGCAATCATGGTGCAAAATAAATCCTTCCTCTTACATTGTGTTGTTACACATTTTGGTCACAGTAATAGTGACCAAAAGTGACAGCCACCAAGTAAAACCAGAACATAGGCATGCATTTTCTGCATAGAGGAAGGTAAGCTTGATAGCAAAGGAAACTCTGCTGGGATTTGTCTCAATAAGAAGCATTAGAACTGAAGGATATTGGAACCCAATATCTCAAGGAAGGTGGAGGAGTCTCCTTGGAAAACTTCAAAAGACTATACTTTCAGGTGTTTGAAGTGGGAATGATCATCAGGAGGCTGGCAGCAGCTAAATGAAGATGTTGGAGGCAATTTGCTGACATCCTGATGCCCTCTTCTCACCTGTTTCCACTCTGACTCTGGAAACATAGGCTATTATTCTATCCTGAGGATGTTCACTATTCAGCACAACTCCTGGGGGCCAGGAAAACATAAAGTAAGAGGACACAGGGTGGGCTAGACCCTGAATGGCACCTGCTTCAAGATGCCATTGTCCTGAGGCATGAGCTCTTTAGTGTGCCTGGCTGGTTCCATTGCTTTCTTAAGAGAAAAGAAGAGCTTGGTAAACTCAGACCCTTACCAGTAAAAGAAAATAAAACACAATGGCAATTTATACACCAAATTTATCTAATGCCCTCCCACTTAGATGTACTTTAACTTCTAAAATGAAACACTTTTCACTTGCCAATCCCATGTAGGCATTTTTAAAGTCCAACAGAGACATTGTCACAACTATGAATATTTGTAAGACATCCCCTCCCCTAGTCCCATACTGAGTTAGATGATGTGACAGATTATGTTTTCCAAAGTTGACTGCACCGATGTATCATGTCCACACTCTCTTCTTATACTCTGGTATTGACACAACCCCAACAAGACTTGGGGTCTTCGTTCCTAGGCTATCAACTGCCTGGTCCTTTGTAATTGTTCTAATCAATACAACGTGACAGACAAGAGGTTTCTGAAATACATCATTCTTTAAAAAAAAGAAGAAGAAGAAGAGAAAAGAAAACAGAACTGTGTGTGTGTTGCAAAGAATTAGCTCTAATGGTTATGGAAGTTGGAAAGTACTGTGATTGGCAATGTTGGAAAAGCTCCAGTCACAAGTCTGAGAACTGGAAAAGCCCACAGTGTCATTACAGACTGAAAGCCAACAGTCTTAAAACCTGCAAAGAGTTAGTGTTTAAGGTCAAGTCCATAGGTAGAATCAAGCAGGACGAACTCTTGATTTATTTGAGGGAAAGTGAGCTTTCTGTTTCATCAAGCCTTTAATTAGATGAGACCCACTTACATCAGGAAGGGAAATTTTCTTTTTTTAATCTACAAACTTAAATGTTGATATACAAAACCCTCTCACGCAAAGAACATTTGAGTACCCCATGGCTCAGTCAAGTTGACCCATAAAATAACTTATCATAAGAGATGAAAATCACAAAATGCTATATGGCCTGTGTTTCATATTCCCCTACCCCTTCAATAATCATCCTGGAGACACTACATTATGAGTTAGCCTAGACCATATGTAGAGGCCAAATGCAGACATTTTGAGGAATGACATTAGCTAGGCACCCTGAGTGGCCACACCATACACACAACTAAATGATACATGGGATAATTCCAGCCTTCAGCCTTTTCAAGCAAAGGTTCCAGTATCATCAGGGAGGAACAAGATGCTTTGATGTGCTTTACTAATAGAGCTGTAGAAAGGGATAACACACGGTTTCCCTTGTATTGAGTATGAGGTAAGCTTTGCACAGCAATGGAAAGCAAATGGAAATTCGATCTCCTGGGCCTATGATGCTAATTTTAATAAGTCACAGGTCCTATCACACTGTTCTTGTCACTCCATTTTCTTTCCAGCCTTGGAGCCATTTCCAAGGCTGGAAACCTTCACATGGCTGGATCCATGCCTTTTTCCCTATGTGCTTCCTGGTCCTGGAACACAGCCATCAAGATACCAATGGGTAGGTGAATCTACAGAGGATTCATTTTATTCACTCTATAAACCCTTGTCACCCTCCTTCATGTACAGATCAAAGGCAAAGCTGGGTATGGTGCCACTGGCCTATAATCCTAGCACATGGGAAATGAAAGCAGAAGGTCAACCATGGCTACATAGTAAGTTCCAGGCCATCCCCCCACACAGACACACACACAGACACACACACACACACACACACACACACACACACACACACAGAGAGAGAGAGAGAGAGAGAGAGAGAGAGAGAGAGAGAGATATCAAAGGTCTAGTAAGAATTACTATTTAGTGAGTTTCTACTAATACTGTGCATCAATTTATTTTGAATCCATACCATCTCCAGTTGTACAGGATGGTCCTTTTACTGATAAAATTGAAGGAGACCAGTAAAACCTTGCCTGGATAGTCAATGACAGAGTCAAGGCAAAAACAAGGAGATAGATAGCTGAATGAGTAAAATATTTGCCATATAAACATGAGGTCCTGAGTTCAGATTCTTAACACCCATATAAAAAGCCAAGCTTGACAATATGAGCTATAACCCTAGTGCTGATGAGACAGAGCCTGATGAATTCCTGGTGCTTAGTGGCCAGCAAGTCTAGGTGAATCTGTGAGCTCCAGATTCAGTGAGAGACCTTGCCTCAAACAATAAGATGGAGAATGACTAGGGAAGACAGTGACATTGACCTGTGGCCTCTGCATACATATATGTACACTGTGTGAACACATACACACATACATGCATGTATACATACCATATACTTAAACACTTTAGGTAAGGTTTAGGCCTCAGAGCCTATTGAATAGCCTATGTTCAACTCTTTCAATTTCACAAACTGACACCTGAGACAGGACAAGTAGGAATGGGAAATCTATCCTCCCCAATCTAGGACAGCTGGTAGTATGCAGATAACATCAAATTACTTAAATGCCAACAGGGATATTTAGCTGTCTTGTAAAATGACTACAGAAAGCTCATGCCTATGGCTATCAGACCACCCACGGACAACAGAGGGGTCTGATGATTATTAAGCTTGAATTGCAAGGTTGGAGAAGGGAAAAATAGAGGCTGGCTCTCCTCTACGTTGTTTCTCTTCCTGGTCTCATGAGCATCAGCAACCTTCCCCAGTCACAGGTAGATCTTCGCCTAAGAACTACACTTTCTTTCCCCCACAGTTGTTCAGTTTGCTTTTCAGTTTCCCAGCCCGCATGAAACCAGCCCTAATGATCCCTGCTTGGGCACCTTCTTGTACTTGAGAAAAAGGCTGACTAAAGAGAGAAAGGTTTATTCTGTACTAGCTCACAGTTCATTGAAATGCTTGTCCATCACGGGAGGGAAGGCGTGGCAGTGGGAGTGACTTGTGCCATGGTACCAACCAGCAAACACAGGAAGGGGAATTCAGTGCCCAGTTCATTTTCTGGTTAAGCTCAGTCCATGGTGCTGTTCACATTCAGTGCAGGTCTTTCTTGTTCAGTTAAGCCTCCCTAGAAATGTCCTCACAGATATGCCCAGATTTACGTCTCCTGGGTGATTCCATATTCCCACCAAGATGACAATCCATAGCAACCGCACACCATCTCTCTAGAGACAGCACACCCCTTCCTGGAAGTTTGAGTTTTGCTAACAGCCCCATCCTTTGCTCCTTTTACTCTCAGCCCCAGGGTGGAAGCTGCTTCCTGTACCTTCTGTCTTTTTGACTCCCCAATGTCATCACATTTTTAGATTCTACTTATCAACTTTTTGATGAAATTTTTCTTTTCAAGATAATGTGAGGTTTCTGTCTTCTGACCAGATGCTGACTGATATGGTAGAGATATGAATGTTTGTTCTGGTAAAGCCCAGTTCTAATTCAGGTAGAGAAATGAATAAATCTTCAGGGTGTTGTAGTCTTCCTCTTTAGAACTGACATCTATCTACCTGCCTGTCCTTATCTTCTTACATGAAGTCATGCCTTATTGGCTCTGTAGTGAGGACTTGAGGCCACATGGAGGTACTTGCTGTTCCTGGAAGAACATCATTAGCAGAGGTCAGATGTCTGGATGGGAAATGTTTCTTCTACCCCTCTAGTGTCCCTGCTTGTGCCCACAAATATCTATGCAACACTGACTTTGGGGCTAAATGGTGGGAATTTAGTTATGACACATGATATGATCATTCATGGCAAGAATTCATCCTTTAAAAAAAAGAGTGATTGACCCACAAACACGGCATCTCAACTCATCCCATCCCTGGGGGCAGTTTGAAGGGATGGCAATCTTGGATGTCTTTTCCCTGGATCCTTGGCTTCCTTCTTCACTACCCGCTTCTCATTCATCAGGCCACTCTTGAAGGAAAGGCAAGCCCATCAGACAAATGATAGACAAAGGAGAAAATAACTAGGTATCCCTTCTCCCACTCCCAAGTCACTTCTATCTATTGAGGTTCTAGAATCAGTAGTATAGCAGTTCAGTCATGCAGAAAGTACCTTCTGACCACTTCACCTTGATTGAAAACCACTTCAGTGGCTTATGCTTTAGGGCTCACTTGTCCATCTACTTAGTGTTTATTTGACAAAGTCATATTAATCAGCTACCGATGGGCATTGGGCCAAACACTAGAACTAAAATGGGGAGTGAGATAAGGTCTTAGCCCTTACGGTGCTATGATGCCTTTATAAATGGGTATTAACAATAAACAAACCAAAAACCACTCTATGTCCTTTCCTTTGCTCCTGCAAACAGGCTGCTCTGTACTAAGTAAGACCCCTTCTGATGTTTGTGTAACCTTGGTAAATCACAAAGTTTCTGAGCTTTGGTTCCTTCAAATGCAGATGAAAGTTAACATCACAATGTGGTGAGATTGTTGTGGACACAGAATGGCTGTGCCCAGGAAAGAACTGCATACAAATTGGATGAGTTAAAAGGAAAACGACCCACTTCATCTCCCTTGTTATACTTAATGTGCCCATTTAATCTGCAAAGCCTTTTCTCTGAAATGATTGAATTACTACTTTATGTTAAATAATTCAATTTAAAAATTCACATCTGGTGTTCCTTGTTACAATGGGAAGAGTTGGAAAGAATTTGGCTTAAAGTCAAATTAAACTCCAAAAGAGGGAAGTGGATTGCATGCTTAGTATTGGTGACTATTTCTCACATCTATTGTTGAAGGCGAACCCTTTGCAGAACGTGGTGTAAGATCTTTAAACTGACATTGAAAGACTTTGCTATTTGGCATGCACTGAAGAGATCTGACAACATGATGCCTCTTACCTGTCACAGGAAATGGATGAATTAGACATCATCCTTATTATGTAAACAAAGAAACAGGAGGCAGGGATGCTAAGAAGCAGGCTTGTCTAGCGAGTGCTCAGGTCTGGATTTCCCCTTTATAGTCTTTCCCACCTTTAGTCTGCTAGCTGCCTTTGGCCATCAGAAATCTCACCAGGTTTGTGAAGCAGTGCCTAGTTTTCTGTTGGGTGGTAGGTATTTTTATTTTATTCATTAGTCCAGTTAAAACATAGAAATGGCTACCTTGCCAGAGGGAATAAAGGTCCCCTTTTTACCAACAGAAAACAAACAAATATTTATCTAGTTTACACAGAATTCCAAGCTTAACCAAGTGGAAGGCATGCCATTCATTGGGGAGGAGGGCTGTTTGTTGTGAAACATTACCTCCCATTTCCCACTGAGTGTGTGGGCAGTGGTGTGCATTATCATCTATTTTACTAAAGGTCAATAGGTGGTAATATAGGAAAAGTGGCTGAGTCTAATGAGGCATGGGCACAGCGTCATCCCTCAGAAGGAATAGCCAGAGAAGGCACAGTGAGTGCACACCTTAAGCCCCATACCCTGTGTACCAGGCCAAAGGTGTACCTGCACCAGCAGAAGGCACTGTCAATTCCAGTGGCCTTGTTCCCAGGGCTAAAGAGGGGCTATCTAAGCCATGATGTTTGGATGTCTTTCTCCAGTATTTACACCAGAGGTCATTTTTAATTTCTACCTTGATGCAAAACTAAAATCTCTCTTGTTCTGCTTTAGGAGCTTAAAAGCCAACTGCTAATTTCCCAGCCTCCCCAAAAGCCAGTACTAATCAATTGCTCGGTGGTCATCAAGACAGAGGCTAAGGAGATGGCTCAGCCTTTAAGAGAACTATTTTTCTTGCAGGGGACCTGGGTCCTGTTCCTCATACTCACACCTGACTCAAGCTCCTGTAACTCCTACTTCAGGGCATCTGATAATCTTGTTTTGCTTCTGTGGGTACCCACACACATGAAGCATATACTTATACAGACATATATTTATTCTACAGAATAAATAAGTATTTGTACATAATTTTATGTGTTTATTATATATCTATCTATTATGTTATAATTTTTATTATTTTAAAATATATGTTTGTAAATATATTATGTAAATAAAATTATCTATTTTAAAAAATAATAAAAACTTTAAAAGCCAGATATATGAACAGCTGGAAGAGTCCCAGGGAAGAAATTCTGAACATAACTAGAATAGTCTTTTGCTCATTCATTTTTTTTTTTCTGTTTAGAATGTAGACAAGATATCTGGCAATTCAACCCCCATTCTGTCTTCAGGGAAAAGCTACGGAGCTGAGAAGGACTCAGTTTGGTAAGAGTATGGTAAAGTAATGCAGGAAAAACAATGTGAACTTCTATAGTAATAGAGAGGTTCTGGGCCAATAGCAGAAATGTCGCTTTATATGAGAAAAACATAATCTTATTTATGACCGTCTAGCCCATTTTCCTACTGTAAGTAGCAGTGTTTTGAATGGTACAGAGATTTTTATCTTTGCTTACAATGAAGCCCATGACACAATATGGAAAATGATCATAATAGATATGAGTCAAAAATAGCATGCCAATTTTACAGTTGTATGGAAAAAAATAAATGCTAAGTACAATAGTATAAAGGTGCACAGCACATGAATGGCAGTGAATATGAATACAATAGTCAAAAGTCCACTGGCTGATTAGTCTGATAATGGTTGTAGAGATGTAGTTTGAAAAGAGAGCAATCATTAGGGTCAGCGACACATTCTTAGACCTGAATACAATTGAAAAAAACTTTAAGCAAAATGTTTATCATAAAGAGATAGATCAAAAATAGAATATTCAGAGAGGTGAGTGCCTGGGATTATAGTCAGAGAGGCAACCACACCTGGGTCCCACCCCTGGGCACCAGCCATCCTGGGAGGACCTGCCCAACTTGGCCCCAGTTTCTGGCCAATTGGCAGGCCCTGTGGGAAGGCTCCCCTTTTCCAAGACAACAGGCAGACCTCGCAGTCTCCACACCCTGCCCCCACACCCATTTGCCCAAGACCCCAGTCACTTCCTGAGACTCAGAGACCAGTGTCCAGAACCATCCAGCCCCCGGAACTCCCATCTGGACAAGAGGAGCTCCCATCTGGACAAGATAAGGAGACCCCAGGGACTTCCTGAGACTCAAAGTCCAGCCCCCCAGCTCCTATCTGGCCAGCACTCTTATCTGGACCAGAGCTCCCATCTGGCCCAGAGCTTCCATCTGGAACAGAGAGAGAATTCCTAAATCTGTCAGCTCTGTCTGGACCAAGTACACTGATAAGACCAAGAATGAACCCACAAGGAGATGGGCAGACGTCAAGGCAGAAGTACATACAACAAAATAAAGAGCAACACAGCATCACCAGAACCTAGCTCTTCTCCAACAGCTAGACCTGGACATCACAGAATGGAAGAAGAAGAAGAAAACAACCTTATAAGTAACATCATGAAGAGGCTAGAGCCTTATATAGAAGAAATCAAAAATAAAGTGGAAGAACAGACAAACAAAAAATGGGAAGAATGCTATAAAAAACTAGAGGAAAGGACAATTAAAGCAGAAGAAAACAATAAGTCCTTGAAAGAAAATAATGAAAAAGCAATGAAACAGAAAAGGGAAACAGTCCAAGACCTGAAGAGGGAAATAGAAAAAATGAAGACACTAGCAGAAGGAATGCTGGAAATAGAAAATCTGAGTAAACAAGCAGGAATTTCAGATGCAAGTATAACCAACAGAATGTAAGAAATGGAAGAGAGGATCTCTGGTGTTGAAGATACGGTAGAAGAAATAGATTCATCAGTCAAAGAAAACACTAAAACCAACAAAGTCATGACCCAAAATGTCCAAGAAATTTGGGACACCATGAAAAGACCAAACCTACGAATAATAGGGATAGAGGAAGGAAAAGAATACCAACTCAAAGGCACAGAAAATATATTTAACAAGATCATAGAAGAAAACTTTCCCAACTTAAAGAAGGAAATTCCTATGAAGATACAAGAAGCCTATAGAACACACAACAGACTAGACCCCCCAAAAAAGTCCCCTCGCCACATAATAATTAAACAACTAAACATACAGAATAAAGAAAGAATATTAAGGGCAGCAAAGGAAAAAGGCCAAGTGACTTATAAAGGCAAACCCATCAGAATAACACCCGATTTCTCAATGGAGACTTTGAAAGCCAGAAGGACCTGGACAGATATAATGCAGACACTAAGAGACCATGGATGCCAGACTAGACTAATAAATCCAGCAAAACTTTCAGTCATCATAGATGGAGTGAACAAGACCTTCCAAGACAAAACCAGATTTAAACAATACTTATCCACAAACCCAGCCCTACAGAAAGCATTAGAGGGAAAATTCCAACCTAAGGAAGGCAGATACACCCATGAAAACACAGGCAATAGATAACACCGCAGCAGTAAACCCCAAAGAAGAGAAGTACACACAAACTACCACCAAAAAATAAAAATAATAACAGGAATGAACAATCACTGGTCATTAATATCCCTTAATAGCAATGGACTTAATTCAACCATAAAAAGACACAGACTAACAGAATGGATACAAAAACAGGACCCATCTTTCTGCTGCATACAAGAAACACACCTCAAATTCAAAGACAGACACCTCCTGAGAATAAAAGGCTGGGAAAAGACTTTCCAAACAAATGGACTTAAGAAGCAAGCTGGTGTAGCCATCCTAATATCCAGCAAAATAGACTTTGAACTAAAATCAATCAAAAGAGATGATGAAGGACATTACATACAAATTGCAGGAAAGATCCACCAAGATGAAGTCTCAATTCTGAACATTTATGCCACAAACACAAGGGCACCCACATATGTAAAAGAAACATTACTAAAGCTTAGCTCACATATAAAACTCCACACATTAATAGTGGGAGACTTCAACACCCCACTTTCACCTCTGGACAGATTGGCCAAATTGAAACTTAACAGAGACATAATGGTCTTAACTGATGTTATGGCTCAAATGGACTTAATCGATATCTACAGAACATCCCTCCCAAACAAAAAAGAATATACCTTCTTCTCAGCACCCCATGGAACCTTCTCTAAAATCGACCACACACTTGGCCACAAAGCAAATCTCAACAGATACAAAACAATTGGAATAACCTCCTGTGTTCTATCAGACCACCATGATTTAAAGTTAGATTTCAACAACAACAACAACAAAAAAAAAACCTACAGAAATCCTACAATCTCATGGAAACTGAATAATGCTCAACTGAATCACCAATGGGTTAAGGAAGAAATAAAGAAATTAAAGATTTCCTAGAGATCAATGAAAATGAATACACCATATATCCAAACTTATGGGACACTATGAAAGCAGTGCTAAAAGGGAAATTCATAGCACTTAATGCCCACTTAAAGAAGCTGGAGAAATCTCACACTAGTGACTTGAAAGCACAGCTGAAAGCTCTTGAACAGGAAGAAGCAAAGTCTCCCAGGAGGAACAGATGCCAGGAAATTATCAAATTGAGAGCTGTCATCAATAAAATAGAAATAAAGAGAACAATACAAAGAATTAATGAAACAAAGAGTTGGTTCTTTGAAAAGATCAACAAGATAGACAAGCCCTTATCCAGACTAACCGAAAGACAGAGAGAGAACATCCAAATTAACAAAATCAGAAATGAAAAGGGGGACATAACAACAGACAATGAGGAAATCCAAAGAATCATCAGGTCATACTTCAAAAAGCTATACTGCACAAAACTGGAAAATCTAAAAGAAATGGATAATTTTCTGGATAGGTACCAAGTACCTAAGTTAAATCAAGACCAGATAAATCATTTAAATAGTCCAATAACCCCTAAGGAAATAGAATCAGTCATTAAAAGTCTCCCAACCAAAAAAAAAACCCTGGACCAGATGGTTTCAGTGCAGAATTCTACCAGATCTTCAAAGAAGACTTAATACCAATACTCTTTAAATTGTCCCACACAATAGAAGCAGAAGGAATATTACCAAACTCCATCTATGAGGCTACAATTACCCTGATTCCTAAACCAAACAAAGATGCAACAAAAAAACAGAACTACAGACCAATCTCCCTCATGAACATTGATGCAAAAATACTCAATAAAATACTGGCAAACAGACTCCAAGAACGCATCAAAACAATTAGCCACCATGATCAAGTAGGCTTCATCCCAGGGATGCAAGGGTGGTTCAACATATGAAAGTCCATCAATGTAATACACCATATAAACAAACTCAAAGAAAAAAACCACAAGATCATCTCACTAGATGCAGAAAAGGCATTTCACAAAATCCAGCACCGCTTCATGATGAAGGTCTTGGAGTGATCAGGAATACAGAGAACATACCTAAACATAATAAAGGCAATCTACAGCAAGCCAACAGCCAACATTAAATTAAATGGAGAGAAACTCAAAGCAATACCACTAAAATCAGGAACAAGGCAAGGCTGTCCCCTCTCCCCATACTTATTCAATATAGTACTTGAAGTTCTAGCCAGAGCTATAAGACAACATAAGGAGATTAAGGGGATACAAATTGGAAAGGAAGAAGTCAACCTTTCCCTATTTGCAGATGACATGATAGTATACATGAGTGACCCCAAAAATTCAACCAAGGAACTGATACAGCTAATAAAACCTTCAGCAACAGGATACAAGATCAACTCAAAAAAATCAGTAGCCCTCCTATATACAATAGATAAACAGGCTGAGAAGGAAATCAGAGATACATCACCCTTTACAATAGCCACAAATGATATAAAATACCTTGGGATTACTCTAACTAAGCACGTGAAGGACCTATATGACAAGAACTTTAAGTCCCTGAAAAAAAGAAATTGAAGAACATGTCAGAAAATGGAAAGATCTCCCATGCTCATGGATAGGCAGGATTAACATAGTAAAATGGTGATCTTACCAAAAGCAATCTACAGATTCAACGCAATCCCCATCAAATTAACAACACAATTATTCACAGATCTGGAAAGAATAATACTCAACTTTATATGGAAAAACAAAAAAACCAGGATAGCCAAAAGAATCCTGTATAATATAACAACCTCTGGAGGCATCACGATCTCTGACCTCAAGCTCTACTATAGAGCTACCATAATAAAAAAACAGCTTGGTACTGGCATAAAAACTGACATGTGCACCAATGGAATCGAATTGAAGACCCTGACATTAACCCACACACACATCTATGAACATATAATTTTTGACAAAGGAGCCAAAAATGTACAATGGAAAAAAGAAAGCATCTTCAACAAATGGTGCTGGCATAACTGGATGTCAACATGTAGAAGGCTGCAAATAGATCCATGTCTGTCACCATGCACAAAACTTAAGTCCAAGTGGATCAAAAACCTCAACATAAATCCAGTTACTCTGAACCTGATAGAAGAGAAAGTAGAAAGTACTCTTGAACACATTGGCACTGGAGATCACTTTCCAAATATAACATCAGTAGCACAGACACTGAGAGAAACAATCAATCAGTGGGACCTGTTGAAACTGAGAAGCTTTTGTAGAGCAAAGGACACGGTCAACAAGACAAAGCAACAGCCTATAGAATGGGAAAAGGTCTTCACCAACCCCACATCTGACAGAGGCCTGATATCCAGAATATATAAAGAACTCAAGAAATTAGACATCAAAAATGCCCAACAGTCCAATTAAGAAATGGGCTATAGAACTAAACAGAGAATTCTCAGCTGTGTTCATATCAGCATTGTTTGTAATAGCCAGAACCTGGAAACAACCTAGATGCCCTTCAACTGAAGAATGGATAATGAAAATATGGTACATATACACAATGGAGTATTACTCAGCAGAGAAAAACAATGACATCATGAAGTTTGCAGGCAAATGGATGGATCTAGAAAAAATCATCCTGAGTGAGGTAACCCAGACTCAGAATGACAAACATGGTATGTACTCACTCATAGGAGGATATTAGATGTAAAACAAAGATGACTAGACTGCTACACAACTCCAGGGAGGCTACCTAGAAAACAGGACCCTAGGAAAGACCCAGGGATCACCCAATGACAGAGAAATGGATGAGATCTACAGGAACAACCTGGAGGACAGTGGGAGTAATGAAGGGCAAGAATTGAGGGAAAGAAAGCTTAGGGGAGCAGGAGATCCCAGCTGGATCAAGAACAGAAAGGGAGAACAAGGAATAACAGACCATGATAAATGAAAACCACATGAGAGAACAGGAGTAGGCAGAGTGCTGGAGAGGTCCCCAGAAATCCACAATGATACATCCTCTGTAGACTGCTGGCAATGATCTAGAGAAAGCCTGATCTGACCTAGTCTGGTGATCAGATGACTAAACACGCTAACAGTTTTCTTGGAACTCTCATCCAATAACTGATGGAAGTGGATGCAGAGATCCTCAGCCAGGCCCCAGGTGGAGCTCCAGGTGTCCAATTGTCGAGAAAGAGGCGGGACTGCAAGAGCATGAATGGTTGAATCTAAGATTGCAAAAAGCACAGGGACAAATAGCCAATCGAAAGAAAGCACATGAATTATGAACCAATGGCTGTGGACCCCCTAGCTAGATCAGGCTCTCTGGATAAGTGAGACAATTGAATAACTTGATCTGTTTGGAGGCATCCAGGCTGTGGGACCAAGACCTTATCCTTAGTGCAGGAGCTGGCTGTTTGGAACCTTGGGCTTACACAGGGACACATGCTCAGCCTGGAAGGAGGGGACAGAACCTGCCTGTACTGAATCCACCAGGTTTAAATGAATCCCTAGAGGTGTTTTGGTCCTGGAGGACATGGGAATGGAGGGGAGGGGCTGAGGAGAAGGTGGGGATGGGGGTGGGAGGAGGGAAGACAGGGGAACCCATGGCTGATGTATAAAACTAACACACATTAAAAAAATGTGTGTGTGCTCATGTTTGTGGGTATGGGCATGCATGTGTGTTTGCATGCGTTCATGTGAGATTATCTAAGACAAAATGTGATTCAAAGCCATTCATAAAGTGAGTGTAGAGTGCAATAGGAGTTATGTGAGATACATCAGTGAGGTCATGTGTGACAGGCTGAACCATTTAACTATTCTAACCCAAGTGCATTTCACTGAGATGTTTGCTGGCTCTCTCACTCTCTCCCCATACCTGGCGGTAGAGCAGAAGTCAGCTGCTGTATCAGACATGCCCACACCCTGCCTCCCTGGTAGATTCATAGGAAAGGACTCCATCTGAGTGAATTCACACAGGCTGGAAACCACATCAGGGTAATTCTCTATTCAAAGGACTTAGCCCTCAAAAGCAGCAATCCCTCCTGGGAAGCCCCTTCCTCTCCCAAGCTGAGCTCTTCTGAAAACCATCTGTGCTGAAGGGACCATGACTGGAGAGCAGCAGGGGCCCTCAGATGCCCAGGCTGCTTCTTCTCATTCAGTCTTTAAAAATAGCAAAGGATATCTTTTCTGGGGGTTAAGGCCCTAGTCAAGAAGATGCTGCTCCCTGCATAAGGTCTTGTCAGAACTATTCATCATCAAGTTACCAAGGCTTATCAACTGGGATTCTCCCTCTCTTGGGGTCAGATTTTTGCACAAAGCTTAAGTTTTCCTTTGAAAGCAGGGTCATTTCCTATATTTTATTCCTTTCAGGCTCACCACGTAAGATCAAGTTCAGGTCGTATCTTCTCTATGAAGTCTTCCTCATCTTCCCACTCTAGTGTGGATTGTACCTTTCCCTCACTCCCCCATCCAAGCCTGCAAAGAACATTTGGATTTGGACATCTCTCTGTCTCCTGAGGGATATAACTGTTCATTCTCACACAAAGTGACAAAGAGGGACACATAGCATATGGGAGGCATTCAGTAACCATCCAGTGACCAGCTGATACTTTAAAACAAGAGTTTTGAAAATGAAATCATTTCCAAAAACACAAATAATTGAACCTGGCTTAAGAACCAAGGCAGAAATGAAGCCATCTATCCCACCCAAAGGAAAAGTGAGATACTTTCCTCTCCAGATCCCTTGCAAAAGTACATACTCTTATTTTTTTTTTTAGTCAAAGAATATAACGAAGTGAATAGATATATAGGACAAATAATTCTAAAATTGTAATTAAAGTGCAGCACAAGGAATTTAGGTGGGGGAAATTATATTGTATTTGGAATTTGTGTGAACTATGTAGATTTTAACACTCTTATCACCAAAACCAAAAAAATGCAGGGGATAACTGTTATATTGTAAATGTGTCAATGTCTCACATTATAGTTACCTTCTCATACCTACATATAAAATCAGACTGTATTCTTTACATATGCAGTATAAATTTATGTTTAAAGAGCTACAAATAGAGATGAAAAGAGTCTTGAATATCTTCCAGAGAATTTCTGAGAATCTTCCTTTTATATGATCAGGAAGGTAGAGGAAGAACAGGGGAAAAATTGGTATTAAATAAAAGATGAAAATATAGATGATAATTACTCTAAGCATAACCATTCTTTGAATAACAAAGAAAAAACAGGGAATAAAAGGTCACTTTGGACACAACACTTATGATTGATTATTCCCCTCTTTTTATGCTTAGCCAACATTTGGTCTGTGGTTAAGTTATGTTAGAAGTGTAGCAGCATAACATCTGGGCTTCATTGTGGTTAAGAGAAAAGTTGCCATTGATATCAAAGTGCTAACTTAGCTTTGTCTACCCAGCCTTGTACAGCCTTGAGCTGGCCTGGTACCCACAACTGGGCATCTATGTTCTCCTGTCAAACAAAGATTTTCACAAAACACAAACAGAAGACAAGGTCATTCTGTGCCCACGATGGGGCAAGACAAAAGCAATACAATTTCATAACCATGCCTACAGCAAAGACACAAACATTGTCCAAACCACAAACATATCCAAATACCTCCTTTTCCTGGACAAGATGAGTGAAATCTAGTTTTGTACCTTCATCTATAATCTATTCCCCCTACTTGGAGAATATTTATTAAGGAACACTCTCAGAATCGTCCCATTTTCCTGACAACAGTCCCATCTAGAATTAAGCCATCTCCTCATAATTCCTCTCCCCAATGCCTATTGATAATTCTGTGAGCTCTTCTGGACATTCTTATGAAGGAGCCTTCAGTTCCCCACAAGGTGTATCTTCTTTGTACCAATAAGCAACAAATCCAACTTATTCCACAATGGGTGTACATTTTATAGTTGTTCACTGAAACTTATGGACAATTCTTTATTTTTTTTTCAGAACTGAGGACTGAACTCAGGGCCTTGTACTTGCTAGGCAAATGCTCTACTACTGAGCTAAATCGCCAACCTTGGTATGGATAATTCTTTAACAACTTTATTCAATCAAGGAGAAAATGGATTGTATCAAAAGCCAGAATTTATACTAAAGTATTAGATTCTTTGGGAAAAAAAAACTAGAAAAGATGTGACTATAATTTTTGTCACGTTTGTGCCTCACTTCAGTTAAAAATGGAGTATCATAGAAATTCCCAGAAGTAATGATAGAAAAAAAATTTGATTGTTATTTAAAACCTGTTTCATACAATATGTTTTGATCATATTCTTTTCCCTTCCTCAACTCTTCCAAGAACCTCTCCACCTCCCTACCTACCCAACTTCATGCTCTTTCTCTCATCCCCCAACAAACCCCAGAACAATTAAATAATACGAATAAAAGCAAAAAACAAAGTACAAATAATATAAAAAAATAACAAAATGAAACAACAACAAAAAAGCCCACCCCTAACCAAGAACCTATTTGCAATTAATACCTGCTAGAAAAGGGAAAATACATTTTGTTTGTTTGTTTGTTTGTTGTTTGTTTGTTTTTCCAATGGAGGGTCACTGGGTGTAGCAACTGCATTCCATGGTAAGATCCATATCCAGGAGTAGTTGGCCAACACAAAGTGAAATAAATTGTTTTTAAGGAAAAACTGAGCTTTCTGTTTCCTTGCTCTTCTTACACAAAAGAGAAACAGTCACCTGCATGTGGAGCTCTGTAGTACAGTGGTCCATGTTCATGTATTCCATGGAAGCAACATATTTTCCCCCACATCCTCACTCAGCCCCATAATTGCTACCAGTTTCTATACAAGGATTTCTCCATAGAGTTGTCACAATATTTTTCTTTCCACTAAGAATACCAGAGTGCTTTTTCTTTTCAAGTTCTTCTTGTGTTGTATAATGTGACAGGTTATTAAATCAATTTCTCTTCCTCTCTTGAAATAACACACAGCATCAAGCACAGCAATCCTTCAGAATTAAAGATGACGAACTAGAAATGTTTGGATTCATCACTGAGCTCTAACACACACACATATCCAACCCATACTGTTCATGTCAGCCCATACACATTGTATATTACCAGTGTATGAATTAGCTGTGTTTTAATAATGTAAGAATTTTACTATAGTACCAGTCATTTTATATTATATTAATAATTAGTATACTTCTTGACATAAAATCAATTTTAGAAAAAGGACAGAAATTGGTTAGAATCACTTAAGTGAGCTCAAATCATGTCAAACCAAATGTGATAGTTAATCTTGATTGTCAACTTGACTGAATTGAACAACACCTCAATTGCACACAGCTCTGGGTGTGTCTGGGAGGATGCTTAGAGACATGCAAATCATGAGGGTCCTGACTTACCCAATAGATGAATCCCTTGACAGATTTATAATGTTGGTATAGGAAAATGGTAAAAGAAAGTAGGGCCTATATGGAGGAAGTAGGTCACCCTGGGTCTGTCCTTGGGCCTCCATCTCACCTGGCACCTCCCTGCACTTCCCCCCTTTATCTGCTGGCAGTCTGCCATGGAAAAGTTCCTCTACCACAAGCCCCTGCTACCATGATGCTTTGTTTCACAATGGGGTCAGAGACATGGAGTACAATGGTTGTTGTGTACTGCACCTTCTGAAGCCATGGGCTGGAGCCAACAATTCCTCCCTAACGTTAATGCTTTTGTTGGTGCATGATCAGAGCAATTTAAAAGTTACTAAAAACACTGTGACTGGGGCAAGAGAATCCGCTACACTGGAAATACTTCAAATATTTTTTCATTATTCTCCTGCATCTAGTTTTCCAGGTAGGCATATACTGTTATAATCACACAGATAGAGGCTTGGATTATTTTTAAGTTTAAAAAAATGAGAATGGCCAGGCGGTGGTGGCGCATGCCTTTAATCCCAGCACTCAGGAGGCAGAGCCAGGCGGATCTCTGTGAGTTTGAGGCCAGCCTGGGCTACCAAGTGAGTTCCAGGAAAAAGGTGCAAAGCTACAGAGAGAAATACTGTCTCGAAAAACAAAAATTTAAAAAAAGTGTATATCCTTTGACATGACTTTTCATAAAGAATCATGTAGTCTCATAAGTACTAATAATATATTAATAACTAGTTAATTAGTAACTATATGAAATAGATCATTTTACTATATCCATTTATGAATGAGGAAACACAGGTAACTTATTTATACAATATCTCATAGACAGTAAACAATAGCTCTAGAGCTCAAACACAGATCATCTCCACCAGAGTTGAACTATACCAGTATGCTCTATTTTTTCCAACATTAAGAAATATATTCACTGCAGAGTTTTTATGCAACTCTAATATAGAAGTAACCAACTCCTCCCCCCAATGCTTTTTCGATCACCCAGCTTAACAGCTCTAGAATCCCTATTAGCCCTTAAGCTTTTCTTATCCAATCCTTCAGTAAAAAGTACAAGGGTTACTTTTTAAATGAAGCTCGTTTTCAACTACTCTCAACTTCTCCACAGTTACTTCCTGCTCCACACTACCTCAACTCTCAGAAGGACAAATCCAGTGGCCACTTGCGCCCTTGGCAACATCAACATTTGTCTTTGTGCACTTTCTATCAGAAGCAAGGGGTGTTATTTCCTAAAGTATAAGCCACTTTTCCATTCCAAGTCCTCCAGTTCCGATGTGGAACTATTTCCTGCAAGTTGAAGTATTTGGCTGAGGCCCAGGAGTAAACACAACTCACAATCCTCAAGATGATTCTTACAAAATTACAAGAAATTTACAGAATTCACAAGGCCCCTGCCCAAGGTTGTACAAGCAATAACAGGTGCTGGAGAAGAGACAATACAACCAAGTAAGCTTTCTGCAAGTCATGTAGATGCCTACAGGGATGGAGCCCTGGCTCGTTGCCACCTGTCGGTTTGAATGAGAATGGCTCCCATACGCTCACATTTTGGAATACTTGGTCATCACTTTATAGAACAGTTTGGAGATAATCAGGAGGTGCGGCCTTATTGAAAGTGGCGTGTCACTGGGGGTGGGCTTTGGGATTTCAAAAGCCCATGCCATTCCCAGTATCTCTTTCTGCCTCGTGCTTATGGAGCAGGACGTAAACTCTCAGCTACTGCTCTAGCACCATGTCTGCCTGCCTGCTGCAATATTCTCTGCCGTGATGATCATGGGCTATAACTCTCTGGAATTGTGAGGCACAATACACATTTTCTTTTATAATTTGCCTTGATAATGGCGTCTCTTCATAGCAATACAAAAGTAACTAAGACACATTTCCTAGCATGGGCTTTTCATTAATGCAGCTGCCTGTGAGTCACCTAATCTCCTATAAGTCAATCCAATAAACTCACTAGTTCATTAAACAAGACTTGGACAGAATTCTTTTCTCTGGCCTGTCACCTAGGTGCCCTGTCTAAGGTGAAAAGATATGTTTTCATGTCTTCCCAGAGGAAAAAAAATCACCCAACGCATGGAATCCTATTATATACTGAATAAAACTCCCCCAAATCTCTTCCATTGTCTACAAGGCTTTTTATGATCTGATAGTTGCCAATTCCAAGACAATTTCCTGTCATTTTTCTTGTCTCATTGTCTTCTAATCACCTTGTCTCCTTATTATTTGGCAATGATGAGGATGAGGATGAAGAAGGTGAGAAAAACAATTGGCTTCAGGTCTGGCCTCTTATTAAACTTTTAAGTACATAGCACAGTAATGTTGACTCTAAAGACAATGATGCATATTGGATCTATGGTGTACCTAACAACCTCAGATTCACCCTTTATATAGTCAGACAGCCTGTGGCAGAGACTCTGTCCTTACTTCCATCAGAATATCATTTCCAGTATCTAAGTGGCTGACTCCTTGACCACCAGGCTTCTTATGAATATTATTTTTTTAGAGAAGTCCTCCTTGACTATAGTGTTAAAATCAGTTTCATATCATTCTCCATCCACTTCCGTGCTTTAGTTTTTCAGAAGAGTACTTACCATTTTCTGACAATAGATTAGACATCCATTGCATATTTTCTATTTTCCCTAGAAAAAAATCTGAGACTGTGTTGTTCCCTGCTGTATATATCCCTAGCCCTGAGAAAAGTATCTGGGACATGACAGGAACTCAATAAATGTTTGCCAAATTAAACAAACAAACAAGAAGAATTATTTACCCATGTATAGTTAGTGGACTTGCAGTTGAATTATGGCTCACCCAAAGGATGAATTGTTTCATGCCATTGAGTTGTTGTATTGAATACTTATTTGAGTAGTAAAAATGTAATTTTAAGAACTCCCAACACAGTATTCTGCTTTGATTGTGATTCCATAGCCATGTATCTACTGATCCAGTAAGGAATCAGGACTTGGCATCAGGAGCCCCAGCAGAAGAGGGCTCCTAGAGTGACTGGGGTTCTGAATCTGACGTCAGAGGACTGAGAGAGCAGGCTGCACTACCCTGACTCCACGTTCTCAGAGAAATCATCACAGTATCTCAGGTTCTCGGTTTTCTTATCCATGGATGAGTAACTGAAATGACAGTACTGGCCTTGATGGGTCAGACTGGTGAGGAAAAAAAAAAAAAAAAAAAACGAAATAAATGTGAAAGTGCTACCCAGGAACTGGTTTTATTCATTTTTTTTTAATACCCAGTAGTGGTACTATATATGTACATGTTCTTAAAAGCAGGAGAGAGACCATATTTCCTTCCTCTCATACTCCCTAAAGCTATTCATTGCCTAAGTTGAATATTCAGGGTAGAAAGTGTTTCCTTTCACAGACTCTATACTGCCTCATTCAAGATTCCAAGAGAGCTCTCTAAACAGGAATTGAGATCTTAAGTATGACCACATTCCTCATACCCACACACTTCAAAGCAATCGTGTATCGTATGATAATAAGATGAAATCTTCATTTAACCGGTGCAACCAGGTACAGTCCAGGGCTTTATTCTATGGAAAAAGTTCACATTTCTCATGAAAGAGGGGGTCCATATCCTTATCCTGCGACTGTCATGAAGTGCTTTACCTATTAGTGCTAGACTGTGGTGTGGGTGAAGGCACCTTTAGATAATTTGAGGCACTGGCCATCAAATTATGCCTAGCCCTTCAGGTCCTTCCTGCTACAGTTCTAGACACTGTGGAACAGGCATGAACCACCCTGCTGTGCCCTGTATGACTTCCCCCTGGAGAAGCAAAGAGTCCATTCAGGCTGCTTCAATTCTGGGTCCTTGCTACACAGTGGTAGGAACTGGAGGAAACTGGTGGAGGAAACCTTCAGGAGATAAAAGCTAAAGTAACTCCTTATACTACAGCCTCCTTGCTCAGAAATTGTTTTGAAAAAGCTAATGCTGAGCGAAGTGGGGGAAAGGGTGTCCGGTCCTCCTTTGATACCCAGTTCTAAGCTGTGATCTTTCACAAAGAACTTGCCTATGTACTCAAGAGAATAAGATTTGGGACTAAGTCCTGAGATGAGAGAGAGCTCTCAGAAAAAAAATCAAGTATTTGAAAATAGGATCCAAGATAGGGAGTTGAAGATTTCCAAGCTTCAGTCAAGATAAAATATTTAATTAGCCTATAAACTGACCCCCAAGAACATCTGGAGCTTCCAGAAGGCAAGAAATTTTCTTGTCATTTGTAAGTCTGCCAGACAGTGGAGGCCCATGTTGGCAAAGAAGCAGAAATGGGAAAGGAGGTTATCAGCATGGCCTCTCTGAGATCCCAAGCTTGCCGATTAGAGAACACAGAGCAACAGAATGAACTCTCTCCATGCCTATTCATCTCCTTCAGAATGCAGAAAGTGGAGGGGATAAGGAGAGTCAGATATTTCCCCACCAGGCAGCTGAAACACATCAATCAGTTGGTTATACAGACATGTGGTGAAAATTTACAGAACTGTTCAATCTTCTTACAGAAAGGTCTCTTACTTCATAGAGACAATAGGACCAAGAATTCTTGGGCTGGGCAGCAGACTAAAACCTTGCCTCTGGTACTAAACACATCTAGATGTGAGCATTACAAGATGAGTATTTGGATAGATAGATAGATAGATAGATAGATAGATAGATACAGACAAACCACACACACACACACACACACACACACACACACACACACACACACCCATACACTCATACATACGGAGTTCAAACTGATCTGTGATATCAGTTTTCATGTGGTATCAGTCTTCATTAATTATCTCCATTAAACAGAATAGTATCCAATATTTATCAAGTGCTCACTGTGTACCAAGTACTATTAAGCAATTCTCAAACATTGTAACTTTCCTCCTCACAGTAACCTTACTGTTTCTGTCATTGTGTGGATGATTAAAAAAAATGCAGGTTCAGGGAAACTGGTGAATTTGTATAAGCTCGTGTGGAAAATGGAATCAATCTGATTCCAGACTCTGTATCTTTGGCCACTTCATTATCTTGCCAGCCCAGTCTTCACAGCTACTTAAAGAAATGTCATATAAGAAGCTCAGGGATGATGGGGATCTTTCCAAGACCACACAGTGAATCTGTGGTGGACTTCTGCTTCATTTCATACTACCCTCAGATTAAGCAAGGCTTCTAGTATTCTCTGAATTGTCCAGAAAGATAATTCAGATTAAGCTGAAGTCTGGTGGCCCATTCCATAAATAGTTGAATTGTGAGGTAGACCAGCTCCAAGTTTAAGTTTCTTTTTCTGGTATTCTTTCTGGAGTTCTCAAATGCTATGTTAGAAATGGAACCATATCTCTTCCCTTTAAACCAAAGTCTTATATAAAACTCCACTATGCTTAATAGTTTAATATATTTTAGCAATATAATTTAGATTCCTGACATTTATCTGCAATGTCCTAATGGGCACACAATCTGAGAGACAGTGGCTTCAAATGTGGTGGAAATGTAAGCATCTGTGTCAGTGAGCTGATCTTTGATAGGGAGCCAACCATATGCAGTGGGGAAATAATAGCCCTGTCAGCAAATGGTGTTGAGAAAACTGGACATCTACAGCAGGAGAATGAAATGGGATCCTTATCTCACACCACAAAAAAAAAAAAAAAAAATCAACTCATTTTACTCATCAAGATCTCTAACTGGCGATGGGAGGGGTAAAATGGAGGGTAGGAAGTGGGAGATGAGAACATAAGGGAATGGGATGGTCAAGCTGGAACAGGGATGAAGTGAGAGAGCAATGAAAGAGATACCATGATAGAGGGAAATATCATGGCGATAGGGAGAAACTGGTGTAAGGGAACTCCCCAGGAATCTAACCCCAGCTTAGACAACAAGAAATAGTGGAGAGGGTGCCTGAACTGGCTTACCCCAGTAATCAGATCAGTGCATACTCTGTCATCATAGAGCTTTCATCCAGGAATTGATGGAAGCGGATGCAGAGATCCACAGCCAAACACCAGACCAAGATCCAGGAGTCCAGTTGAAGAGAGAAGAGGGATTCTATGAGCAAGGGGCATCAAGATCATGATGGGTAAACATACAGAGACAACCAAACCAAACTAGTGGGAACTCATGAACTTTAGACCAATAGCTGTGGAGCCTCTATGGGACAGGACTAGGCCCTTTGTATAAGTGAGACAGTTGTATAGCTTGATCTGCTTAAGGGGCCTCCTGGCAGTAGGATCAGGGTCCATCCCTGGTACACGAGCTAGCTTTTTGGAGCCCATTACCTATGGTGGGACACCTTGCACAGCCTTGATGGGGGGGTGTCTTAGACCTGCCTCTACTGAATGTATCAAGCTCAGCTGACTCCCCATGGGAGGCCATACCTTGTTGGAGGAGGGATTTGGGAGGAGGAGTGGAAGGATGGGAGGAGGGAAAAGAGAGGGATCTGTATGATGATGTTTTATTTGTGCTGAAATGTGATTTTATTTGTATGTTAATAAAGTTGCCTGGGAATCAGAGCTAAGAGCAAGCCATTAAGCAGAAGTCTGGTAGTGGTAGCACATGCCCTTAATCTGATCACATGGCAGGCAGAATCTCTGTGTGTTCAAGGACACAGCCAGCATGGTGACACATGCCTTTAATCTCAGTACCAATCACAGAGACCTGGAGGTCTGTATAGACAGGCAGTGTCGAGGAAGTCATGTAGTTGGGATTACAGCCAATGAGAAGGCAGAACAGAAAGGCAATAAAAATATAGGACACAGGAAGATGGTCCCTCTCTCAGGGGAAGGGTGGCAGCAAGTGGTAAGACAAGGTGCTGTTAGCTCTTAGCTACTGCTCGATCTCTGGGCTTTTAACTCTTTATTTGGTTCTGTGTTTCTTATTTAATAAGACCATTTAGAATTACATCTGCAGATCTGTGATTAGCATGTAAAATGAATAAAAAATTCCTTAATAAAAATATATAATAAAGAATCAACTCCTAATGAATAGACATCAAACTCTAAGTTTCTAGAAGAAATTTAGGAGGAAACATTTTTGATATTTGCCTGGGCAAGGATTTGTTTTGACTTTGACACCAGTCACATAAACAACCAAAACAAAATGAGATGAGTGATATTGTATCAAACTAAAATGTTTATATACAACAGAGAAAATAGTTGGAAGAGTGCAAAGGCAACTGATAGAATGGGAGAAAACATTTGGATGCCACTTACCTGGCACAGAACTGATTTCCAAGGTATATTAGAGATTCCTAAACTAACTTAGTGACTAAACAAAATAATAACAACAGAAAACAAATAACCTGATTTTAAAAATAAATAATGTACGTGAAATTAAAGTTCTTAGAAGCTGACATAAAAATGGGCAATGGACATGTGAGAAGGTATTCAATATCAATAATCACAAGGGAATACAAATCAACCCGAGAGTGAGCTATCACATCACACCTGGAAGGGTGACTATCATTATTGTTTTAAAGACATCAAGGTGCTGATAAAGGTGAGGAAATTTGGAGTCTTTGTATGCTACTGTTAGGGACAGAAAATGCAACAGTCACTGAAGAAAGGATATGGAGTGTATACCCTAAAAACAGAACTACCAGATGATCCAGGAAACACACTTTTGGCTAACTTTCCCAAGGATCTAGAAGGATCTACATTCCTGTGTTTAGTCCAGCCTATTCAAGATGCATGGCATGGGAACATCTATCTATCCTTTCACAGACAAATGAATATAAAGTATAGCATAAATATACAATAAAACAACACTCAGCTTTAAAAGGGAAGTCATTGTTACCATATGAAGCTTAGACAACATGGACCTGGGCAGCACCAGGCTAAGTGAAGTAAGTCAGTAACAGAACAAACCCTGTATGATTCCTCTTACATGAGGGTCTAATGTAGTCAAAGGTACAGAAAAGAACAATAGTATGCTTATTGCCAGGGGACACAGTGAAGATATAGTGAATTTTTGTTTAAGTTACATAGGTAGCAGCTCTATAAAGTAAATTAAGTTTTAGAGGTGAACACTAGCACATACTGCCTGAAGTTAGTTACAGTGTTTATAAAATATTGTTAAGAAAATGAATCTCACATTAAGTGTCTTCACCATTGTGAACAACAAACAAAACCTAAGCACCACATGGGAGCATAAGGAGGTGATGGATGCATTTATTAGCTAGATTACGGGGATATTAGCATGTGTGCCTAAACTTATCAAAGTATATACATTGATTATATGCAGTTTTATATAATAATTAGACCTTAAATAAAGTTGAGAATGAAAATTAAGTATGATTTAACATTGTATATATTAAAATATATCTTAGGAAATAGTCTATATGTTAGTTGGGATAATGTTATCATGAGTACACATGTTTGTCCAAACTCATCCAGGAAAACATTGCAAAAGGATGTTTTTTTATATGTAAATTGTCTCATTAAAGTTCATTTTAAACAATTATGTCTCAAAACTACTCTTTTGGGATCTGTTACGATAGCTCTGTTCACAAAATGGTCATGGCTCATAATCATTCTAAGCATGAAAGAGCCATGTTCCACAGAGTTCATTTTTCCGCACACTATCCTAGAAGAGATTGCTGAAAGTGTTCATCACCCACATCTCCTGCACACACATGAACTCATATGCCCCTCTGTGTTGCTAATGGGGAAGCTACAACATATGGAGACCAAAAGCTGCATCTGGATAGGTTGGAGGAAGGAAGGAAGAAAGAAAATGGGAAATGGTGGAGCTAAAGAAGGATAGAAAGACAGGAAACATGACATGGATGTGGGAAGGGGGATGAGCCCTTCCCCAGGGGATTGATTGAGGCCTGTCACCATCTGAGAATCAGAAATTCCAGCACAACTAACACAGTCTGTGAAAGCTGCCAAGACAGACAGTATTCCCCTCATATATAGATATTTTATATTAAAATATCTTTAAACTAGGCTTAGGGATTAATGTATATGAACTTATCCCTCTCACAGACAGTCTCTGGGATTCTCACAAATAAGACTATTAGCATTGCTTACAATGATGACATCCTACCTTCCTGCATCTCTGTGCCCTAGAGTTTGACCTTTTCCACTGTAGTCCTTTAAGGACCCATCAAAACCTGCCTGTGCTCTCATTTAGATTTCTTGACTAACCTTTGATGGTAATAAATTCAAAAGCCACTGAAATGGTATACATGGCTACTATAAAGACAATGAAGCATCACTCTTCTTTGAGAAGCTCACACTCATTCACTTGGGTGTGTCTTACTTCTCTCTCAGCATTCTTTTCTCTTAAACCTTGTGTGTATACCTTTTAATAAACACCCAACTGTGTGTAACAATGGCGCATCCTGAAATTCTTTTCTGTGGTGAAGCCAAAGAGCCAGGGCTTGCTTCACTAGACATCTCTGAGGAAGAACACCCCAGGCTGTGTCAGAGGTCAGTGTATAGATCTGTCTGCATCCCTGCTTCATCTGAAAGAGCAGTAGAATACTGATCAATTTTTATTATCACCCAGCTGTGCCCACTACACATGCAGGAATAAGAAAAATCTAAATCAACAATTTTTTAAGCTCTTTCTCAAAGTTTGTCTGAGCCTCCTGTCTTCTGTATCAAAGACAGTGAGTGCTTCTGGACAATTATACATTTAGGGACTTTCATCATGCTTTCCTCATTGTGCTCAGTACACATTGTGCTTAATTTTAATATCTATGATGCCTTTTCACAGGGCTTTTATGAGAAGCAAATTAAATAATGTAAGCAGAGATTGTGAATATAAAGGGCTATATGCATGTAATATCATCACTAATAATAACCTTATATCAGAGTTCATTGATGATGTATTAAATATAACAATGTTAATTATTACTAACTGTTACTCCTGGCTAATGTCAAAGCCCAGTATTCACTAAAACATATTTTCATATGGAACTGATCCAAGAGTAATTAGTCCTAAGTTGCATATCCTCTGAGCCCAATAATCATATCTTAAAATTAAGTATAAAAGTGGGATTAGCACTGATTGAAGCAACATCTTCAAAGTCTGCAATGAAATTTGGGTTTCCCCCTGATGACAAGTTCTTGCCATTCATAGGATCTGGGCCCAGAGCCACACAATCATCAGCTTGGCCCTGCTCCATGGAAAACATCCAACACTGCCTAAGAGGGAGCTGATGTTCCAGTGAACAGAGGCAAAGCTTTTGGGTCATGAGTGTCTACATCTCAGTTCTCTGGGAAGCTTTTCTTTATCACACCTGGTTCAAATGTATAGTTCCAGAAATAAATGAATGCATCAGCATTCACAAGAGACAAGAAGGAATTATTCTCACACCTCATCAGAAGCTGAGAAACCCTACATTCTCATTAACCATATACTTTCATCTTGTGGCTAGAGAGTACATGAGAGATTCTAATAAATGGGTATGAACCAAAATGAAAGGAGTGAAATGTGGTCTGAAACTTGCTGTTTGGAAAGTACATCCAAGTTGCAAGTTTTCTATTCTTTCAGCAAAGTCATGTCAGTAAAGTACATGGGCACTATAAAAGACTTATTGCAAGTAGTTAGATCTGCTATAGCAATAACCTGAGTTGTTAACACACTATCGTGGGATCCTTTCTCTGTTGGAATTCCATTTTAAAATAAAGTGGGGTCTGGAGAGATGGCTCTGTGGTTAAGAGCTCTGGCTGCTCTTCCAGAGTATCCATGTTTGACCTCCAGTACCCACATGGCAGCTCACAACTACCCATAACTCCAGGTCTAGAAGGGATCCTATTCCCTCTTTTGGCCTCTTTGGCCACCACATATATATGTGGTTCATGGATAATACATGCTGACAAACACTCATATATATAAATTAAGGAAAAACTCCGCAGTAATCAGAAGCAGTAAACAACAAACGTCAAATTTTAATTTCATCGCTCATGCCCCCACTTCAGAACACTCTCCTCCCCACCAGGAATGCTCATAATCTCAATGTCACAGTTACAATGAATTTAAACATTTGTTAAAATTAAGTAATTCCAAAGTTAACTCTTAGTTATGCTACCCACAGTCTATGTGCTCAGTTGTCGCTCACTGGCCAGAGCAGCTCTACAACATGTCAATCTTTGCAGAGAATTCTGCCAGACATGCCATCGGGCAAGTCCAACCTGTAGCCTACAGGTCAAATGTGTTCCCAGATAGCGACGGATGCAGCCTCACATGTTTGTAGACCACAGCATCATGTTGAAATGTCAAAAGGTTCAATACTCATGAGAAAGCCCCTCTTCTGCCAAACTCTAATGCTCTCCCTGAAAGGTAAGCCTACTTTGTTTTTCTGGGTCTTTGCCCCAAAGCTCCTCAACAATCTCTTCACTATCTAGCATCTCAGATTTCCCATGATGAAGATACTGAGAAACTTAAGCAGTATTAAACTTTGGATAGAAGCCCTTCCTCCAGTTCTGTGGTTCTGTACATAGGAATCTCTCTAGCAACCAAGGTCCTCTCTAGGACACGGCTACACAAAAGTCTACAATTCAATATATCTCCCAACTAAGTACAGCTCAGGCTGGCTGGCCTTCACTAAATGTGTCACTCCTCTCTTCTAGCATAGATGTGAGGATATAAAAGTCACTTTTGGAACTTGCATCAGAAAGTAGGTGGTGTCACTAAATAAATGCTCACCACTTGGTAACTGTATATGATTCTCCATGTGGGTGGTAGGAAGGTCTATGTGTCGTCTACTTGCCTCTTTGGTCTAAAATACTTTTTATGTTCTCTTCTTGCAAACTTTGCTGCAGACTTCTGACAAAGTTTGTCCAATAGAAGGCATTGGTGGGAGATGGGAAGGCAACAAAAAGGGAAATGACCAGCTATAGCTTCTCCAGCTCTACATGCTTCACCACTGTCTCTCTGGCTTCCAGCAGGTAGGCCCTTCCCCCAACCCCACCTCCATGGATTCAGCTTCTCCTAGGCGATGTACCTGCTGGGTCTTTAATATTTAACTCTTCCTTTCATCCCTCTTGTCCAGTGGTAGGCTGGCACACTTTTTATTAACTGGGTCTCTGTTTTGTTGATGCAATGAATACACACTAGCCCAAACATTTTCTGAGTATTTGACAACTGGATCTCAGCCAACTTTACAAGTTTGTCCTAAAATACCACTTTTTCAGCCCTAAGCAAAGCACCAGTTTTTCTGGTTCTCATCTTAGAGTTACTTTTCATCCTTTACTTAGTTTCAGCTCTTTCACAATAGCCATTCAAAATTAATTCTTTCTGACAGCTGCTTGACATAGGATCTGTTTTCCTAGTCATCTCAATGGGAGGGAACTCATGCCTGGTACTATAAACCCAGACAACTATCTGTGGTCAGAGAGGTCATAGACCCTAGAGAAGCACCTCCTACTGCCACTTCCTTAAATTAATGTGATTTGTGACTATATTTTATTTTTCCTTATAGGTACAGATAAGTGTAGCTCTCGTCCCTCATCAAAGAAGCCTCTTTTTTGCAACAAATGGAGACTGTTACAGAAATCCACAACTGGTAAAAATGCAGAGAATAAATGACTGGAGAGTGCCAACGCTAACTGATACTTCTACAACATGACCCATGCACCTGTGCCTCAAGGGAAATAATGGAAGAGGGCATAGAAAGAATGTAAGAGCCAGGGGAACAAGATGCCTCCTGCTGGATAGTGTCCCCTAGGCATGACAGGTAAAATGTACTCATAAAATCTCAACAGTATGGTTGTCTGAACTAGACCAGCATAATAACAACACCAATTGACATGTTAACATAGAGAGGGAAAATTCCACAAGCTCCTACCCCTAGATGAAGAGATACAAGTGGTCAATGGCTGCTGAGAAAGGATGAATCAGTTTCTGCCAGGGACAGGCTTGGTCACAGGTTGTCTGATCCCAAGTGACTAGCTCTGGACACATGTATATGGACTCGGTAGGTTTTACACACACACACACACACACACACACACACACACACACACACACGCACACATGCACGCGCACACACGCGTGCACACACACATACATATATGTATATGCAACAATAGTAAAGAGGAGACTATGACTTGGGGAGGGAGGGGGAAGACACAGGAGGGGTAGGAATGATATAAATGCAGTGCCCATGTGTGAAGTTCTCAAAAACTAAAACAAAATAAACCATCCTATCCTCCATCCCACCAGTTCTAATTTGACAGCATCTCTTCTAGGAACCCATCCAAAAATAAGTGAAAAATTTTGTGCACAAAGATGTTCAGCCTGGCATTACTTAAAGGAAAGCTTTTTAAAAGGCATTTTCAAAGTTAGAAAATAGGACGGCAGTTTAAGTAAATCGATTTGATAGGATATTATGCAATTTGAAAATTACATTTATCAAAATTGTAGTGATGTGGAAAAGGCATATACTTCTAGGCAATAACATCAGAAAAGAACATTTTACATGCCTAAGAATCATGTCAAAATAGAGCCTGTGAGATGGCCCAGAGAGTAAAGGCACCTGTCACCAAGCTGGACAACTTGATTTCTATAATAAGAATCCACAGAGTACAAGGTGAGAATGAACTTCAGCAAATTGTCCTCTGACTCTCACACATGTGCTATGGAACACATATGCTTCATCCTCAACACATACTAAGTAAACAAATATTTAAAATGAAAATTTTAAAAAAGTTTTAAAAATATGTGTGTCTGAAGAGAAAAAAGAAAGAAAAGCAATATGCACAATAGTTGACAATACTTAGATAGCATAAAAGGTGCTTTAGAAAACAATTTATTCTCTGCTCATTTTCAAAAAGTGACTTTCCCCTACTGTACTCATTCCATTTAATTTTATGTAGTAGAGACGTTTTAAAGGCTCACCATCAAGGTCTATAAGATCTTGCTTTGGGAGAAAATATGCCATGATTCATAAAACCCCAGTGAAGGAAGATTTTGCATTGATAATGTAAGACTTAATTTAAGATTCCAATCTGCCTGTCATCATTTCTCCATGCATGCTTCCCCTCACCTGCATCCCATCTGCTCATGAATAGCTATCAAAACTCCCTGTCAAAGAAGTGGTTGCTATCATAGGCTTACATGAGTAAATATGTTGCCTCTCCAATCTTACGATATCCCTTCCTATCATGTCTTCTGGAGACACTCCTACCTATTCATAAACAGAGAAGAGAGGAGAGAAGACTGCAGGGATGAACCTAAGAGATTGTAAATGGGTTGATTTAGGATTGGCTAAGAGACACTGTACTGAGCAGATATTCCTGCAAGGATTAACTGAGGGAGAAAGTCCCTCCTGCAGGATCTACAGCATCATTTCAAAGAAGCCCAAGAGATCCAAGGGGCAAGGGGGCTTTTACTCAGCTGCTGACCTTGCTCCCAAGGGTACTGTGTGTATCTTTGTTTTATTGCTGTGGCTGTCATCTTCCACTGACACTGGAACCCAGATTCTTCGGCTTTCCAGTAAGGGCTAAAGGCCAATGACTCTCCAAGATCAGGCTTTCAGTGCCAGATGGGGACTGCCAAACAGCTATTGGGTTCTCAGCCTTTCTCCAATGTGAAGACAGCCATTGTTGAATGAATCAGATCACACATATCATGTAAGCCAATCTAAAAATCTCTTTTTAATACATATTTATTCTGTTGGTTTGTGTTCCTCTAGAGAATCCTGACTCATACAGCATGTTTTTGCTCACAGGCAAAATTTACACCTGAACACACACACACACACACACACACACACACACACACACACTCAGAGCTATTTGGGGGGAGGAAAGGAACCATAAGAATTGAAGAAGAGGGACTGAAGAGGATCTGTGGGACACTAATAAGGGCATCCTATAGTGATATATATTGTGCTGGTTTGAATATGAACAGAACCCATAGGCTCATATATTTGAATGCTTGGTCATTAGGGAGCAGTGCTACTTGATGGTGATTAGGAGGTGTGACCTTGTTAGAGAAAATGTGTCACTGGGGGTGGACTTTGGGGTTTCAAATGCTCAAGCCAGACCCAGTATCTCTCTTTTCCTGCTGCCTGCCAATGAGGGTGTAGAACTCTCAGCTATCTGTCTAGCACCATGTCTCCCTGCATGTCGACATGTTTCCTGCTATGATGATAATAGGCTAAACCTCCAAATGCAAGCAAGCCCTCACTTAAATGGTTTCCATTATGAGTCATGGCATCGCTTGACAGCAATAGAACACTGACTAAGGTGCATATATATGAAAATGCCATAATTACACCCCTATTTTGATCATTAACTGAAAAAATAAAATAGTGACAAAAATGCTTATTTAAAATAGGTGTTTAGATGCAATATTTTGATTTATAAATAAGCAATACTAGCAAAAATATCTGTATACCTCAACCTGCAGTATTTCTAAATAAATTACCAAAGACTACAGCAGCTCCTTCAGTAAATTTAAAGTAGCAATGGGAACTTAGGTTGTGGAGTTGCCTGGGTTTAAATATTGTCTTTTGCATATACAAGCAGAACAATATTGAATAAAGCCATATTCTTTCAGTCCACCTTATTTGTTTATAGAACATGGAATTACTATATCATGTCACTTATAGCCTTTGATAAGTCACTGATAAAATGCAAGTCACATTATTTTTAAGTTTCACTCAAAACCACAAATAGCATATGATGCACCCCTGTATGGCAGTCATCTCTGCTCTTCCCCAAGTAACATCGGGTCTACATGAACATTTATCAGCATACCTTCTAGCCAAGCCAGTCCAGGAGATGCGGAGAATCCCACCTCTTTCCCTACAGCTGTTCTTCCTTGGGTCCCTGATAGGCTAAAAGTCTAATGGCCAAACAAACAAACAAAAAGATCAAATCCTTCCCCAGATAAATGAAACAAAATACCAAGTCATCTCTTGACAAATGGGAAATCGCCACTCTTGAAGACTCATCTATAGCAATACCATTCCATTGACACCGTTACCCAGTGAGCCATTGGACTCCGGAGGTCTTCATGGCTCACTTCCTTCCAGTACCACTTAACAAACATGATAGCCTACAGTTCCTTCCTTCTTCCTCCCATATCCACCACCACAGTGAATTTCTTCACTGCCAAATCCTCGTAGGATTTACACACACACACACACACACACACACACACACACACACACACACACACACAGGCTTCTCTTTCTCTAGTCTCGAACCAACTCAGATTAAGGTTGTATATCCAACATAGCACCCCAATGTCATGGACTTGGAATGATTCCTCTGGGTCTTGAGGCTGGATTCTGCCACTCTAAGATACCTGGTTCTAAGATCCACAGCACCCCTTAAAATTTGTGCCATCCCTCACAGACCTGTGATGCAACCAACCCAGGTCAGTCAGCTCCTCTCCTGCCATTCTGTTCACAGCTTTTCCAGAGGACTGGCCTCTAGTCTTACTTAGCTCATTATGACAAATATCCCTGGACCCCAGCCCAGCTCCCAGGTCCAGAGCTTGCCCTCAGACTGTGGGCCGGGGTCCAGAGATTTATAGGACTGGTTTGCTCATGTCAGTGATACTTGACTCCTCCCTCAATCTAGGAAAATTTATACCCTGTACTGACTCTGTCTGAGTAGTCACTTCTCTCTCAACTTCCCAAATGTGCTCCCCCAGAACAAGGAGCCTCCCTCCTATCCTAGGAGCATGGTTACTAATATTCATGGTTACATAATAACTAATGGATTCTGCCTTGTCTCTGTGGAGCCAGTTTTTTGCGACATCCATCTTATTGCCCAGCCCAGCCTGTGTCCTGGGTGCAGGCATGTTTCTGACCTGTTAACACATTGTTGATAATTGGGTATAGGACAGAGTGTGTTATGGTTATCTCTCAGTAATTATCATAAACATCTTGAAATTCTCAGGCTCACAAATTGTCAAAATATCACAGTTGCAAAACAGCCATATTAAAACATTGTGAGATAAACAGAAACATGACTCTATTTAAAATTTTCTGGAACTTTCTCTTTTTGGAATAAACCATCTCAAGATAGGACATGTTTTTGTTTTGTTTTGTTTTTAAATTGAACAGATAATCCAGCCAGGCTTCTGTCTGTCTCTGTGGGCAAGCCTACCTCAAACCACTGCCCATGGGACTGCATCTTGAGGATGACGCAGGGGTCCGGCTTGGACAGAGCATCTCTGTCAGAAATGCCTTTGCATGCCACACGCAGCTCGACTTTTGTCAGGCAGGGGCTGTTAAAGATTCCCAGCGTGTTGGCAGCTGACTCATAAATGTTGCTCATCTTCTTCATTCTGTGTTAGGGAAATAAAAAGAAAAAAAATGACATGCCTGTCACTGCAATTTTTCAAGGGGGGAAGCCCTCCCCTTCCCTCAACAGATCGCCGTTTGGTGAAACTGTTCAGCACACAGATTCAAACATTGAAAGTCTTCATTATCTCACTTTCCAACTGGCTAGCAGCTTCAGTGAAGCAGGTAACCAACAGCCCTTCCCACCACTACCAAAATAAAGCTTCCTAAACAGATGTGGGCACACTGGGCTAAGATCACCATTTTCCTGTATGATTTTCACAGTAAAAATTTTAATTCATGAAATGAAATTAACAAATTAGTGAAACAGAGTGCAAAGCACAATCCAGATTTATAGTAACTATAAGCTTTATGTGGATTATTGTTTTACTGATCTGTTGACTCATCAATTTTATCACATCTCATTTATTATTTTTAATTATTATTATGTGTTATGTGTGTCTGTGAGTACAGGTTCATGTTCACTGTGCAGCATGTGTAGAGGTCAGAGGACAACTTCATGATGTCGGTTCTCTCCTTCTACCTATACAGATTCCAGGAATAGAATTCAGACTAGCATACCTGCACCCCAAGCACCTTTGTCCACCAAGCCATCTTGCTAGCCCCTCAATTCTTTGTAATTTCCTAAACTCCAACGCTCCTCTTATGTAATGGAACAGACAAGTCTATTGTCTTGTTTCTGAAGGGAAAATCCAAGTTTCTTACCTCTGAATTCTGGCTCGCTTTCCCAAGATGCCTTTGGCAAGGCAGCACCTATGGAAACCTCAGCATGGGCTTTTCTATCTCAATATCTGAGTCCACTCTCCCCTGCCCTTCTAGACTCCCACTTGCCACATTAGGACTCAAAATTAAAGAGTGAAAATGAGACAGATAAAATAAAATAATAAAACAACCACAGACCTCTGATTCTGAACTCCTGAGAACATCAGATATGGGTCTGCACAACAGGTTCCAGCCCAGTTCAACTTGATGTCTTTCACAGTAAAACTACGCACTGCTCAGGCAGAGGCTACCAATGCATTGCTCAGGCAGGAGCTACCCACACCTCCCTCTACTGCAAAGGGCAAGCCTATGAAGATGCTGAAAAATGCTCTTGGGATTAGAATCCTCCCAGCCTGCTCTATGCTTCTAGATTCAGCAGGGAAATGAGCAATGGCCTCCCAATCTTCATGTGGAGTTGGTGTCTTACAGAGATATCTCCCCTATAAAGTTAGGGCATTGCCTCCCTGTCTCCTTCCCTTCCACCACAAGCATTTAGTTTCTCCCAATTGTTATCTTCATAGTAGTTCAAATGAACACACCACACCACCTTTCACAAGTGATGGCTGTGTCTTGGCCTTAAACACACCTTTGTGCACACACAGACAACACTTGTACTAAGAGACACGGGCACACAAATACACATCAGAAAAGTTTTAGTGAGACGTAATCATGTACACATACTCACATTCTTACTTATTATCTGTGGCTGAACTGAGTAGCCAAAACAGAGATTACAGGGCCAACAAAGCCTGAAAGATTTACTATGTAGTCTGCAAATATGTGCCAACCCCTCTCTAAAATGTCAGGCTAAGGTGCATTTGTGATTGAGGAGAATACCATCCTATTTTTTCAAAAGTGTTGGAAAATTAGTTGAAGAATGAAAGCAACTCTGCCGTCTACCAGCTGAATATTAATAGAGTTTGGGGTATTTGTTTTTTACATATTAGAAAGTTTAAGCTCAGAGAGGATTGGCAGCGTGCCGGGGTCACATAATAATCCTAATGGCAGAGCTGAGCTTCATTGCTGGCTTTCTTGCTCAGACCACAACATGCAAAATCTTCAGTGTGGAAACGTCCAAATCTACCAAGGCACAATGGACATGACCAACATCCTCAACTTGTGACAGCCTCCACAGCCATACTTCCTTTCTACTTCCAAATAATTGTTATTCAAATATAGGAAACAAACAGGTTGCAAATCCATAGATTACAGTCTCTGTATTGTGTAACTTGTGATCGATGTAAGAGACAAAGCATGCCTGAAGTGAAGTCCCTGCCAAAGCAAAGAAAGGAGAGACTCAGCCAGGATAAATGTGGAGACACAGGCTAGACAGTGTGCTGTGGACTTTGCCAGCTTTCAATAGGTCAGTGTCATCCTGAACTCTGGATTTTCATGGGTTCCTTGGAATCTACAGCATTCTTCTGCCATCTTGGTAGCCTCTCCTCTCTCTGGGAACAATGCCCACTTTCCCTTCATAGGCTCACACCATCCTTATCCAGAGGTGCAGCCTCCATAAAGAATAAGCAAACTTTTCCTAGAGAGTGGAGCATTTTCTCTAATGCTAGTCTTTTATTTAAGATTTATTTATGTTTGTTTTATGGGTATGAGGCTTTTGCCTGCATGCATGTAACTCTGTGTGTGCCTGGTGCTCATGGAGACCAAAAGAAGCTCTAGGTCTCCTGGAACTAGAGTTATGGACAGTTGTGAACAGCTGTGTAGGTGCTAGGAACAAAACTCAGATCCTCTGAAAGAGCAGCAAATGCTCTTAAACCCCAGGTCATCCTTCTAACTCCTCTAAGACCAGTCTTTATGGTGGTGTATAATGCAAGAGTCTCTATCAAAGAGAAAAGTAGTTCTAGATTTACCTTATTAAATCCTAGCTCTTTCACTCACATATTAAGAAGGCAAAGAACCAAAAGTAGCCTTCAGCTGACAGCCAACAAGAAACTGAGTCCCATAGGCTCAAGGATATGAATTTTGCCAACAACCACATGAGCATGAAATCATATCAATTCCAAATCAAATTTCAGATGGGATATGAGCCCTGACTGATACCCAGGTTACAGTCTCACAAGACTCTAAAAGAGTGACTATAACTCACTTGTGATCATAGCCTAGGCCACAGACAGTAAGGGCAATAACTGCTAGAATATGGACCTTTAAGTCTGATTTTATAGTCTGAATCAGGCCATGCCACCTTGCAAACTTTCTCTGGGAGAGAGTTAAAAAGCATTCTGTGCTATGACTTGACAGCTTTAATAAATGATACTTGACTCCTTCATGCTCCCTATCACACATGCT